>NC_071522.1:0-1265000 GCF_027887155.1 Malaclemys terrapin pileata | reverse complement strand
CTCCAGAAGTGCTGCTCCCGTGAGGAAGGGAAGAGAAGAGATTTCTGGGGAGAGGATGCTAGGTGCTAGCAGGCAGCCAAAGGCCAGCTTCCCAAAGCTTTTCCTCTCCCCTCCCCGCTATGCCCTGGCAAGCTCCTTGAATTCTCGCCTTCACTAGAGACCTGCTTCCTGATTTCTCTCCTCTCCCACCCCAAGCAGAGTCCTGTCTCCACCCCCACAGGCTTGCAGGAAGCTGTTGGGTTTTGGTTACTCACTTGTGGAGGTCAGGTCAAGGTCTGGGGTTTTTTCCTTTGTGTTTAGGAAACGGTTTACAAACTATGTGTCAAGAGCTGGGGAGCAGGCCTAGTGCAGGTGGTGTGTGAAGGGGCTTCTCAACCTGTTACTTGCTGGACCTGAGTTAGTTCTCTTCTCTGTCTCCCCACTGTAATTTTTCTCTTGGTTGGCAGTGTGAGCACCTCTGAGTGCATCCCCCAGCCTGCAAACTCTTCGCCTCCTAACGTGACCTCGGTCACCAAACCACCCTGGGCTTTATTTTTACTCGAGCCGTTTTGTTTCGAGCTGTGATCTTGGTTTCTTTCCTCTAACAGAGAGAGGCCTTCTCTCGGGAGGAAGCAGAGTGTGCCAGGCTGCAGTTGAGGCTGGTTAAACACTAAAACCACATTCCTAGCCTCTCTGGGCTTGAGACGTGACATAAGCCATGCAGCTAGCTCTGGCTTCTGCTCCCTCTAGCCTGCCAGTTACACACTCTCCCAGGCTTGCACGGAACTCCCTTTTTTAGTTATGCTTTTTGTTTGAAAATATTTGTAGAGCCCTCCTCTCCTGTCTCAGCGGCACGAGAGATCCCCAAGAATCAACGCCGTTTCCCCAGCTCTGGCTCTTGAGCTCTTCCATGGGCCTTCCCCAATGTGCTGCTGAGATCTGTCACAGCTCATCAGGCCCGATTACCAATAGATCCTGTGCGTGCATGTCAAGTGGAACCCACATGTTGCTTTCCAACTCACTTGACCTTTTGTCATTACCCAGAAAGTATGGGCTTAGTTACCAGTAAGAATTTCCAGAAGTTGGTATTGATTTTTCAGACCATGTTGGTGAATGTTTGTTTTTTTTTTAAATGTGAGGACCAAGGTAGGGACTAACACAGCTTGACGGGGAGAGATTGTGTGACGTGCTTTCCTTCCAGCTATGGACATCTGATGCTAGTGGGTATCTGGAACATTACGGTGCCTTGGAAGGGTGCTTACATCCCCCGTACTCAGAAAGGCTTGGACAAGTAGAGAAGGTTCTAACGAGCTTGCTAGATTTACAAGCAAATGCTGTCTTCCTGAAAGCCCCTTTCCCTGTGACTCGCTCTGTCTTCATTTCTTTCCATCATTGCTGAGTAGCCAGGGATTTGTGTGTGGCCAAAGCCCCCTCCTCGTTCTAACCAGCCACCTCCTGCTGCTACACGAATCCATCCTTCCCAAGTGAATGTGCTGGTCTGGGCTCTGGAGCGGGGCATTGCTGAGGATGGAAGGAGGGAGTTTGCGGTTTAGGCCTAGCAATGGTAGTAATTGGCAGTGCTGGGAAAGGGACTAAGTGGAGTGTCAGGAGAGTGTTTGGTAGATTTCCCAGAATGAGGCAGGTGCTTGTAGGCTCAACAATCCTCCATGGTTTTTGTCGTTGGTCTAAGAGCTTGTGTACATGGTGCTTGCAAAGCACTCTAGAGGAGTGTGATTTGTAATGTATTGTGCTCTAACTGCCCCATGTAGATCCTGCTGGCTTGCTCTCATAGGTATCCAGTTTGCGTTAACATAGTCCTGTTTCAGACCTTTTCAGCAGATAGAACAGACTGAAACCTGGTTTTCCAGAGACTTTGTCCTGACAACTTGTTTGAATCTCAGATGACACATATTCTAGTGCATGCTCCTGGGTTTCACAGAGGCATCAGCCTTTGAATTGAATCCCCTCCACACCACTAATGTGCTGCTACCTGGACAGGTTCACCTCCAAGGAAGAGGTGAGCCTCTCAGCTTGACCTCTCCTGACATCATCAGAATTATATGTCATAATGTTATTTTCTGGAGAGGTTCTTATCCTATTGCAGGAACGAGAGAGAGTCCTCTCTCCTGGGCTTTTCTCCCCTTCCTTCTTTGTGACACATAACAAGTGGGGTATAACTTAGGAGGGGGGACGCTGGCAGCCACCCCCTGGAAATGGCTCATCGGTACCTTTACTTGATTGGCTTTCCTTGGAAATATCCTAGAGTCATAGACTCGTAGGACTAGAGGGGACCTCGAGAAGGGTTCTAGTCCAGTCCTCTGCACTCAAGGCAGGACTAAGTATTTATCATCTTTGTTTTCTCCCAGTTAGAAATTGGGTCACCAGTGGAACAGCACCACAGAGCAATTTTTCATCGTTCTAAGAAGGGCAGGTTCAGCACAGAGCTCACAAACAAGCAGGTCAATCTATTGAGCTTATTATAAAGAAGGCTAAATGTTGACTTGGTCACAGTCTGTAAAAGCATGACACAGGGAGAAGATGTCTGACTATAAAGGACTTTTTAATCTAGCAAAGGCATAACAAGATCCAACTGCTTGAAGCTAGAAAAATTCAAGCTGGAGATAAGGTGCACATTTTTAACAGTGACTGTAATTAACCATTGGAACAGCTCAGCAGGGGTTGTGGTGGATTCTCCATCACTTGGATGTCTCTTTCTGAAAGCTCTGCTCTAGCTCTACCACAAGTTATGGGCTGGATGCGGGAACCGGGATGAGGTTCTCTGGCCTGGGTTATTCAGAAGTTCAGATGAGATGAACGCAATTATCCCTTCTGATTTTAAAAGCTATTAAATGTATCCCTCACATGCCTCTCAGAATTAATGTTCTATCAATGATCATTTGTGTATCTGTGGAGTCGCTAAGTTACAGGAAGGGGGAAGCTGCCTCACTGCTAGTGAAAACGAGTTGATTTAAGGAGCGTTTGCTTAGTAGTGCTGTGAAATCTGTTGTGCTGTATCCTGTCTTCCACTTCAACACTGAACCCACAGACTCTCCCTCACCCCGTAGCACAAAGAATGGGTCTGCCTGGGTCACTTGTCTTGCTGATGCCAGTGCCCTCTATTCCATCCCGTACTGCACAGCCATATTCAGCATGAAGAGCAGAACACGTGTCCCAAACAACCTGCAGCACCAGCGCCAACTTGTAGAGAACTCTGCATTGAACATTAACGTGACATCTTGTCTGAGGAGTATCTTGGGCATATTTTAGAGTGGCCAGTGCTGGGAAGGAGAAAATTGGGTACTGTAATGCTGTTTTCGTTGATAAATATTGTACGGTGTATGTATTGGTCAGGTACATTTGGTTGTTCAGAATTGGCAAGAACCAATGGAGTCTCTACTAACTGGTGTCATTTTACTAAAATGCTCTGTGTACAAAGCCCTTGCTCATTATCCCACCAGCCTGCAATGGGACCTGGCGGTGCCCTGAGAAGGGGATTGGAAGGCTTGTCTGTTTCACCGGAGCTTCTCTAAGGGTTTCTGTTTCCTCTGCTGAGATGCTGACTTGTAATTTCTTACAACGATCAAACCTGCCATAGAATCATAGCCAGTATCCCCCAGCCTCCTGCAGCAACAGAGCAGTGGGGGGTGGGTGAGCGTGTCAACATTCCCTTTGCCATAGAGGGTACAGGTGTGTGTCACAAGTCTGTGGTACTTCAGGGCTCTGGACCTCTTTACAGTGGTACCACAAGCATCAGCAAAGTGGATTTTACTTTTCTGTATAATTTCTTAATCCCAAATAATCAAAGTTCTTTACAAACTGTGTGCATGCACATACATTTTTCACACAGGAATCACTTGTACCAACACTGAAGCGCAGCTAGTTCTGGGGTGGGACATGGAAACTGCTAACAGCAAACAGCATTAAATAGTGACTTAGGACAGGAGACGAAGGAGAGTTCTGTATCTATTTGATATTGTAGGAGAATTTAGTCAGAATATAATTACCCAGATGTTGGAATTTGGCCACAATGATATGGTTAACGCATATATTCTTGCAAAAGTTGCCATGTCATCTTAAAGACTCCTTGGTTTTATATCTCCTGTGAAAGATAGCCCCTCTACCAACACAGCACCCACCAGTACCTTGCAAGGGTTTCTGTAGGAAAAGGGAAAAGCACCTTGTACTATTTGACCAGCACCTCACCATGCAGCTCTCTGGGTTTTCCAGGATTAGTAAATTAACATTTGTAGAGTGTTCTGAAGATACAAAGGGCTGTATCAATGTAATATTTTCATTGGCAATCTCCCATTCAAACACTGTCCAAGTCTGACCCTGCTTAGTTTGGAGTGTGATGAGATCTCAGATTGGGTGTGCCTGGGAGGTGCTGCAGATTTGGTGTTGCTGTTGTAATGGATGAACGTGCCAGCTCTAGCAAAGGGGCTGAAATGCGAAAGAAGCCACCCCTGGAAGAGAGAATCTTACAGAGCATGATGGAAGGTCTGGCAGTGTGTCCCCTGAGCGGGCAGAGTCGCATTGTCCCAGCTGGGCCTGGCTGAAGGAACACTGAACCTTATTGCACAAACTCATGAGCAAGGAAGCTGTGCCTCAGAAAGGACTGATGCGACTAGTGGCTGGTTACCAGTAAACCCACCAGTCACCAAGTGTGTGGGACAGATGTGGTAGATGGTTTGGAGCTGAACTGTGTAGTTTAGGGTCTGCAGCCCAAGCCCTCACCACTGAGGACACCCTAGACCTAGGAGAGCTGCCTGCTGTGCTCACAGCCTCCCAGTGGAGGTGATGTGTTCTCTTCATGCAGTCTTGCAGCTGGTGTCTCTTGATTAATGGACGTGTCTTTTGCAGCCCATTTTGATTCTGACACTAGTTTCTGCTCCACAGAAGCTTTGCTGCTGTTGAGGAAAGTTTGCTGTACTTGATAAAGAACAGATACAGAAATTTAGTTCCAAACCTGAAGGAACAATTTTTAACTTGAAACAGTTTTTCCTTGGGAGTTGATGCGCCAGAATCCTTCCCTTATTTGGTGCCTTGTTCACAGCTGGGGCTGACGCTCAGGTGCCAGAGCTCTGCACTCGTTCTGGCTCCTTGCAGCAAGCCGGATGGCTCTTTGCTCATGTAGAGAGCTGGATCCTCTAGTTCCCACATCAGTTCTTGCCACTCCCTTTCTTGTGCATCTTGATGGTGTTTCCTGTGTTGTGGCACTGAGTGGGAGACATGTTTTGAGACGTTTCTTGAGCAGCGCAAAGTCCCTTGAAATTGGTTCTTTTTCTCCCCTCTTCTGACTCGAGACTGTGTTGAACCTTCACTTAAACTGTCTTACCAGCTCTAGTTTATAGATTCATAGATTATAGGACTGGAAGGGACCTCGAGAGGTCATCGAGTCCAGTCCCCTGCCCGCATGGCAGGACCAAATACTGTCTAGACCATCCCTGATAGACATTTATCTAACCTACTCTTAAATATCTCCAGAGACGGAGATTCCACAACCTCCCTAGGCAATTTGTTCCAGTGTTTAACCACCCTGACAGTTAGGAACTTTTTCCTAATGTCCAACCTAGACCTCCCTTGCTGCAGTTTAAACCCATTGTTTCTGGTTCTATCCTTAGAGGCTAAGGTGAACAAGTTCTCTCCCTCCTCCTTATGACACCCTTTTAGATACCTGAAAACTGCTATCATGTCCCCTCTCAGTCTTCTCTTTTCCAAACTAAACAAACCCAGTTCTTTCAGCCTTCCTTCATAGGTCATGTTCTCAAGACCTTTAATCATTCTTGTTGCTCTTCTTTGGACCCTTTCCAATTTCTCCACATCTTTTTTAAAATGCGGTGCCCAGAACTGGACACAATACTCCAGCTGAGGCCTAACCAGAGCAGAGTAGAGCGGAAGAATGACTTCTCGTGTCTTGCTCACAACACACCTGTTAATGCATCCCAGAATCATGTTTGCTTTTTTTGCAACAGCATCACACTGTTGACTCATATTTAGCTTGTGGTCCACTATAACCCCTAGATCCCTTTCTGCCGTACTCCTTCCTAGACAGTCTTTTCCCATTCTGTATGTGTGAAATTGATTTTTCCTTCCTAAGTGGAGCACTTTGCATTTGTCTTTGTTAAACTTCATCCTGTTTACCTCAGCCCATTTCTCCAATTTGTCCAGATCATTTTGAATTATGACTCTGTCCTCCAAAGTAGTTGCAATCCCTCCCAGTTTGGTATCATCCGCAAACTTAATAAGCGTACTTTCTATGCCAATATCTAAGTCGTTGATGAAGATATTGAACAGAGCCGGTCCCAAAACAGACCCCTGCGGTACCCCACTCGTTACGCCTTTCCAGCAGGATTGGGAACCATTAATAACAACTCTCTGAGTACGGTTATCCAGCCAGTTATGCACCCACCTTATAGTAGCCTATAGTAGTTGAGACAAGGTGGGTGAGGTAATGTCTTTATTGGACCAACTTCTGTTGGTGAAAGAGACAAGCTTGCAAGCGCCACATACCTGACCTGCAGAAGAGCTCTGTGGAGCTTAAAAGTTTGTCTTGTTCACCAACAGACGTTGGTCCAATTAACAAATATTCCCTCACCCCCCTTGCCTCTACCAGCACTAGGCTGTCTGGCAGAGGTTCTGAGCGTCACCTGAGCATTCTCATTGTGCCATTTCTGTAATTTAAGATGGCTTGTCTAGTATGTCTTTTATCTGCTCCTGGTTTCCTTAGCCCCTCTTCCAGCTGTTAATCAATGCAGATTCCTTCCATGCTACAAGTCCCGTTGCTTGGTGATGCAGTGTCTGAATGCTGCATGGACAGAGGTAGGCAGCTTTGTCTGGTGGTGTTGCCTCTTCCTGGGAGGGTTTAATCTGTCTTCACATACTGACTCAAGACAGCTGAAAGAGCTGTTTTCAGCTTCAGGTACTAGCTGTGTGTGAGGTCCCCCCTCTTCTGCCTGACTAGGTGGTTTAGTTTTATAACTGGTACCTTTACTATATGCTCATAATGTCTTTGGACACCAGTGTTTCTGGAATGCCCTCTACTGAATTGTCAACCCCCTGCTCCATGGTAGCATTCCCTGAAATGCTTCTAATTCCATCCATAGGGCCAGCCAGACAGGCAGAACTGCAGGGTCTCAATGCGTGGCTGAAACAATTGTGTTTGGAGGAGGAATTTGGTTTATTAGAAAAGGGGAAAGGAGGAGCCTATAAAGGAAGGATGGGCTCCACCTAAACCAAAATGGACCCAGATTGCTGGCATGTAAGATTAAAAAGTTCATAGAGTTTTTAAACGAAGGCCTGGGCTGACAGGTATGGAGGAGCACATGGTTTGGACGGATGCAGCCCTTAGGGGAGTATTTATTAAATGGGATATTTTGCATCCTAGTGAAGAGGAAAGGATAGAAGTTGATGAAGTACAGGTAGGAACTGAAGAGAAACTGTCAAATGAAAGAGAGTCCCGTTCAGTTACATCACATGTAAGGCAGACAACTAAATATTCACACATTTTAGAAGAGCTTGTACACAACTGCAAGAAGCTTAAATTCTAAGATGGGAGAACTTGAGTGCCTAGTATTAAATGAGGACATTGTTATAATGGGCATTACTTGGTGGAATGATGATAATCAGTAGGATATGATAATCCCAGGGTACAAAATATATAGGAATGACAGAGTAGGTCACACTGAGGGATTCGGGGGGAGTGGCATTACATGTGAAATAAAGCAGAGAGTGAAATACAGTAGAACCTCAGAGTTACGAACACCAGAGTTACGAACTGACGGATCAACCACACACCTCATTTGGAACCAGAAGTACGCAATCAGTCAGGAGCAGAGACCAAAAAAAAAAAAAGCAAATACAAAGTACAGTACTGTGTTAAATGTAAACTACTAAAAAAAATAAATGGAAAGTATTTTAAAAAAAAGATTAGACAAGGGAAGGAAACTGTTTCTGTGCTTGTTTAATTTAAATTAAGATGGTTAAAAGCAGTATTTTTCTTCTGCATAGTAAAGTTTCAAAGCTGTATTAAGTCAATGTTCAATTGTAAACTTTTGGAAGTTTACATAACGTTTTATTCAGAGTTACGAACAATCACCATTCCCAAGGTGTTCGTAACTCTGAGGTTTGACTGCATAGCAAAAATCTAAAATGTAAACAGGATCATAGAATCTCAATGGATAGAAATTCCATGCTTGAATAATAAAGAGTATAGCAGTAGGAATATACTACTGACCACCTGGCCAGGATAGTGATAGTGATTGTGAAACGCTCATGGAGATTAGAGAGGCTACAAAAAACAGAAAACCCAGGAATAATAGGGGATTTCAATTATCCCCATATTGACTGGGAACATGTCATCTCAGGATAGGATGCAGAGGTAACATTTCTAGGCACCATTAAGGACTGCTTCTTGGAGCAGCTAGCCCTGGAACCCACATGAGCAGAGGCAATTCTTGATTTAGTCCTAAGTGGGGCACAGGATCTGGTCCAAGAGGTAACTATAGCTGAACCACTCACCAATAGCGACCATAAAGTAATTAAATTTAACATCCTTGTAGGGGGAAAATACCAAAGAAACCCACCACTGAAGCGTTTAACTTCAGAAAGGGGAGCTACACAAAAATAAGGAGGCTAGTTAAATGGAAATTAAAAGTAACAATCACAAGAGTGAAATGCCTGCAAGCTGCATGGAAACTCTTTAAAAGTACCATAATAGAGGCTCAAACTATATGTATACCCCAAATTAAAAAAAAAGGTCAGTAATAGGTCAAAAAAATACCACCGTGGCTAAACAACGGAGTAAAAGAGACGGTTAGAAACAAAAAGTCATCTTTTAAAAATTGGAAGTCAGATATTACTGAGGCAAATAGAAAGGAACATAAACTCTGGTAAGGCAAGTGTAAAAGTATAATTAGACAGGCCAAAAAAGAAATTGAAGAGCAACTAGCAAAAGTCACAAAAACTAATAATAAATATTTGTTAGGTACATCAGAAGCAGGAAGTCTGCCAAACAGTCAGTGGGGCCATTGGACTGTCAAGATGCTAAAGGAAGACAAGGCCATTGCATAGAAACTAAATGAATTCTTTGCATTGGTCCTCACTGTAGAGGTTGTGAGGGAGATTCCTACACCTGAGCCATTCTTTTTAGGTGACAAATCTGAGGAACTGTCCAAGATTGAGGTGTCAGTAGAGGAAGTTTTGGAACAAATTGATCAGTTAAACAGTCAGATGTCACCAGGGCCATATGGTATCACCCAAGAGTTCTGAAGGAACTCAGATATGAAATTGCAGAATTTCTAACTGTGGTATGTAATATATCACTTAAATCAGCCTCTGCACCAGATGACTGGACAATAACTAATGTAACACTGATTTTTTTTAAAAGGCTCCAGAGGTGATCCTGGCAATTATAGGCCAGTTAGCCTAAGTTCAATACCAGGCAAATTGGTTGAAACTGTAGTAAAGAACAGAATTATCAGGCACATATATGAATACGATTGGTTGGGGGAAGAATCAGCATGCTTTTGTAAAGGAAAATCATACCTCACTACTCTATTAGAATTCTTTCAGGGTGTCAACAAACATGTAGACAAGGGTGATCCAGTGGATATAGTGTACTTGGACTTTCAGAAAGCCTTTGACTCACCAAAGTCTTAAGCAAAGTAAACAGTCATGGGATAAGAGGGTAGGTCCTGTCATGGATCAGTAACTGGTTAAAAGATGGGAAACAAAGGGTAGAAATAAACTAGTTTTCACAGTGGAGAGAGGGAAATACTAGGATCCCCCAAGGATCTGCATGGGGACCTTTGCTGTTCAACATATTCATAAATGAGCTGGAAAAAAAGGGTATAAACAGTGAGGCGGTGAAGATTGCAGACTACAAAATTACTCAAGCTAGTTAAGTCCAAAGCTGACTGCAAAGAGTTACAAAAGGACCTCACAAAACTAGGCAACAAAATGGCAGATGAAATTTAATGTTGATAAATGCAAACTAATGCACATTGGAAAACATTATCCTAACCATACATACCAAATGATGGGGTCTAAATTAGCTGTTACCACTCAAGAAAGAGATCTTGGAGTCACTGTGGATAGTTCTCTGAAAACATCTGCTCAATGTGCAGCGGCAGTCAGAAAAGCTAAGAGAATGTTAGGAACTATTAAGAAAGGGATAGATAATAAGACAGAAAATATCACAATGCCACTATATAAATCCATGGTACGCCCACATCTTGAATACTGCGTGCAGATGTGGTCGCCCCATCTCAAAAAAGATATATTACAATTGGCAAAGGTACAGAGAAGGGCAACAAAAATGACTAGGGGGTGGAACAGCTTCCATATGAGGAGAGATTAAAAAGACTGGGACTGTTCAGCTTGGAAAAGGGATGACTAACGGGGGCGAGGGAATATGACAGAGGTCTATAAAATCATGACTGGTTTGGAGAAAGTGAATTAGGAAGTGTTATTTACTCCTCCACGTAACACACGAACTAGGGGTCACCCAATGAAATGAATAGGCAGCAGGTTTAAAACACAAGGAAGTATTTCGTCACACTATACACAGGCAGTCTGTGGAACTCATTGTCAGGGGATGTTGTGAAGGGCAAAAGTAAAATTGGGTTCAGAAAAGAACTAGGTAAGTTAATGGAGGATGGTCCATCAGTGGCTATTAGCCAGGCTGGGCAGAGACACAACCCATGCTCTGGGTGTCCCTAAACCTCTGACTGCCAGAAACTGAGGCTGGACGATGGGATGAATCACTTGATAAATTGCCATGTTCTGTTCATTCCCTCTGAAGCATCTAGCACCGAGCACTGTTGGAGACAAGATACTGGTCTAGGTGGACCATTGGTCTGACTCAGTGTGGTCATTCTTATATTCTTACTCTGAAGGCCATTCCTTACATCTTCCCCAGAGAGTGCTGCAAACCCAGTGCCACTTCCCCATGACCTGGCTGGGGGCTGCTAGGAACTCCGTTTGGCTGGTACAGTGTACCTGTCCGCTCAGCCATGGATGGAGCCCACTGCAGAGTGCAATAAGCTGTATGTTCAGGGAAATTGTTCTTCCCTTTGATCTGGAGGTGTATGGCACATGCCATATAAAGTGTGTGTCCTCACGGCCCTTCTCTCCCCAGAGCACCTTGCAGAAGCCTCTTGTGGCACTCTGCCCTTCAGCACTGGAGGCTGGTGGAAGGGTTGAGGAAGTTGCAAGGAAGAGAGTCCCTTCCCAGCCCTGCTAACTGCCCTCGCCCTCTGCCCAGGTCCCTGGGTTGCGTTCATTGCCTCAGGGTAAGAAGCTCATTACCCTGGGTTTGGGGAAGTGTTCCCCTCCCCCACATGAGTGCAGCAGGTGATGTGGCTTCCTCTTTCCCCAGCCCCAGAGCCCTGTGCTGCTCAGTGGAAGTCACTGTTCCCTATTGCTGTGAGAAGCAACTTTTGACTGGATGAGCAGGAGGGCTCCCAGGGACTGACTGGCAGGTGAGTCACGAGGGAAAGAGTCATTCAGAGAGGAGCCCAGTCAAAGCAGCCAGTGGCCTTAGGTTGAACTCTGTAACTTTCATCTCCTTGTCAAGCGATTAGCTCATCAGAAGCTGAGGCTGTGGGGTAGAAGTTGGGTTGAAACAAGTGAGAGAGGGGCTGCCCATGTGTGCAGCTACCGCACAGGGCGCGTAGGCTCTTCTCTGCCCAGGCCTGCCAGATGGCTGGTGCTGCAGATGCTGGTTAGCGTGAAACATGCTCTTTTCCCAGAGGTGTTCTGTGTGCGTTCTGGCTTCCACTTCCTCGAAACATTCACCATGTCCACATGGCTCCCACTTAGCACATGGATTCTGTCTGCAGCCATCCAGCCCTTTGGGAGTGGGCAGCAGTGCACTGGACTGCAGCTTGGTGCTCCCTGCTGAAGGGAGTGGAGCTGGGATACTGTTTACCCCCTCCCCTGCCTCCGAAAAGACTGGTTCATTCTGTGTGGGAAGAATCTGGTACACGCTTCCCCATGGTGTGCATGTGTCATTTTCCACTCATGGTGGGGAGTTTTGCCACTCCCCCACTGCCAGTAAATGGGTGCAGTGGCTGCAGGCTGAGAATTCTTTAGGGCTGTGGGCTGGGAGTGGGGCTGGAGGAAAAGAGTTTCTGTCCTACCCCACCTATATTCCCCACCCCCTTCTCGTCACACACATGCAGCCTGCAAACACGCTCTGGTAGAGCTGCCGTGAGAACATCGGGCACGTGTGGGCTCGTGCGGGGGGAAGGGCAGGTTGATGGAGGGAGCTCAGTCACTCTGGTCCTTATTCCCCCCCTCAAGGATCCTGGAGGTGGCGAATTCCTCTCCCATGCTCCAGCAGTCGAAGAAAGCTTGCAGGACAGGGTCCCAGCCACCCATTTGTGCTCTGGGTTCATCCACCCGCTGGGCAGTGAGACTCACTCCAGTGATGGGCTTTCCTTAACTAGGGCACATGGTAGGGGCTGGGAGGCTCAACCCAGGAAGCTGGAGTACCCACCAGCGGTAACACTCCTACAAGCTTTCTCCTGCCTATCACATTCTCTTGGCTTAAATGCTCTTTTCTGGTCTTGGCACCCCAGAGTGGTTTTGCTTCCCCTCAGAGAGGCAATGGAGAGGCTGCCTGTGCTTATGTCATATTTAAACTGGGCAGGTACAATGTATTAGGGCCCTCACTGGACATTGCTTCTTGCTCTGCCCTGCCAGTTGCTCTTTAACCGGCTGGCCAAGTGTTCCTCGAGTCCCCGGGTTTCATCTGCAGAGTTCATAAAATGGTGGCAAGTGAAGTCAAGTTTCAACGCAAGGGGTGCTTCAGGGCCACAGCAAAATAGCTAGCTAGTGAGTGAGTGAGAGCCCCTGGCTGCAGGGGCCAGTTTAATTGGTCTAGGGCTTTTTACGAGCAGATTTTATGTTTAAGCTCACACATGGCCCAGGAGCGACGCTGCAGCAGGGCATTGCTCTCCTACATGGGTCCTGGGGGAAATCAGGTCAAGCCTAATTATACCTAATTGAGCAGCCCCACTGCACATTATTTGCTTTATTCTCCAGCCTACACCCATTATTTCAAAATAATGGGTGTAGGCTGGAGAATAAAGCAAACAAGAGGAGAGGTAATTAGTGTCGGATCTGGGACCATCATGCCCGGTAAATACCCAGCAAACTGGGACCCTCCTGAGCCGCCCTCTCATTCCACATTTGTACAGGTTCTTCAGCACTGCCAGGACTCTGAGAAATTCAGTTCCCTGCTAGCAGTGGAGTCTTTACAGCCTAGGGGATAAGGCACTTGACTGGGACTCAGGAGACCTGAGTTTAATTCCTAGCTCTGCCGTTGGCCTGCTGGGCGACCTTGAACAAGTTGCTTCACTCCCTGTGCCTCAGTTTCCCCCATCGTAAAATAGGGACAATGAGACTGCCCTCCTTTGTACAGCACTTTGAGATTGAAAGGTGGAAAGTGCTGTAGAAGAGCTAGGAATGTGTTAGAGCTGCCATCTCCTGCAAATGGATCCAGGTTGTTACTGGTTTCCTGGCCAGTGTCTCTTCTCCAGACAGTTCTCCAGGGGGTGGGTATTTTGGATTGATTTCTTTGTCTCATGCCGTAATAGTGCTGTGTCCTTCAATAGTCCCTTTCATCCCGGGATCTGAGGACTTTGCAAATGAGCCTCACAACATCACTGTGAATAAGAAGGGTAAGACATATAGGGTTCCGTTTTTCCTGCACTGTAATGCAGCTGCTTCTCGGGTGAAGCACAATAACTGCTTAACCATGCACAGAATGTCCAAAAGAGTTTAGGAGAAGTGAAAAAGTTCAATATCCAAACGAACTTGCAGAGAGAATTTAGAGCAGCAGGATGAAATTACCTGTGACACTTCCTGCAGACACCCAGGCTTGTGAGGCATCTCGCTACCACCGGCCTTGCCTGTGCCTGCTGCGGAGCCCTGACAACACAAGCACTGCCTCTCAGCTTACGCAGGCGCCTCTGTCTTGGTGCAGGCACGCTCCACCCACTCTCCCTCAGGGCAGCTCCCGGGAGTGGACAGCCCAAATCCATCGGACACTTTCCGAATTCACAGATCTGCTACCCTCAAAGGAATAATACACGTCAGTTTACCAGTTTCACCTCAGAATCACTGCTCCGCTTAACGCACAGCACTTAGATATGTTTATAGTGAAAACAAGCATAAGTTTATTTAACAAAGAATTGAGATTCAAGAAGAAGCCAGTAGAATGATGGAAATAAATGGTTACCTATAAAAAAATCATAACATGCATTCTAGAGCCTAGACTTAGCTAACAGGTTACGTTTAAGCCCTGTAGAGTTTAGCCCACCCCAAAGTTTTTCTCCCAGTGTTTTACAGCCTGGCTGGCTGTGACCCTCTCTTCCTAAGGTATGGATGCTGACATAGGTGAAGGCTACCAAGTACATCCCTGTATATTCCATCAGTTCATTGTCTGTACTCGTAAACTCATGAGCTGCCTCTGAAACAATTCCACAGTGACATAGAAACGTAGCTCCCTGTCTAACAGGTGATGGATGGAAGGAGGAGTGCCCAGGGAGGGCATCTGTCTCCTCTACATCCCAGGCTCCTCCCAGAAATACCCTCCGAGGTCTCTCAGACTCAGAGGCCTGTAAACATGTTACAGTAAAAGCTTTGTTATCCAGCATGTTGGGAGGATGGGGGGTGCTGGCTAGGAGCAGCAGGGACTGTCGTCACTTGCAGGGAGCCGCCCGAGGTGAGCACCGCCTGGATCTGGATACCTGGCAACCCTATCAGAAATGCTGGTTTCTAGAGCTTTCCAGTTGGTAAAGTGCTGGATAACACAGCTTTTACTGTATTTATCTTGCTCTAGCCTCTTCTTTGTTTGCCCTGACTCGCTGGTAAAGATCTTTCATGCCTGGACATAGCAAAATTGTCCTTATTTGGGAAGAGAGAAACCAGCGGGGCCCTTATTTCAGATGGGGCTAGCGGATGTGAGGGCTTTATTCAGGTAAGTGGTAGCGATGTTTTGAGCAGTGCACCAAAAGCAGCTATGTAGCAGTTACTGCTTCTGGTGTCGCAAGGATTCCCAGCATTGAGCTGAGTGCAGGATAAATAAACACCCAATGCAGTAAAATCACCTGCACCATTGCTGGTGCTTTGTTTCTGGCTAATGATGCATATTGTCCAGTAGAAGTTGATTGTTGTGATTGCTGCAGATGGGCACAGTAGCCAGCAGAGGGTGCTGTGCGTCCATCCAGCCTGCTCCCCCTGGCTTCACGCTCCAGCTGTTTGGCACTTGTCCTGTGCCTATGTGCATCGTGTTTGTGAGAGTCTGGGCACGTCCATTTGGTTCCCATCTGCAGTGCCCACCCCCCACATCCAGGCCAGGTTATTCTCTCACCAGGGACTCTGTTAATTCACAGGAAATCGGGGAGAGTTTAATTGTTTTCTCCTCTTTTTTTCCCATGCAGCTGAACAAAAGGTTCATCCTCAGTTTTCTCCATGCCCATGGGAAGCTGTTTACCAGGATTGGGTAAGTGTGCAGGATGTTTATTTTATTTTCCTACATTACAAGTCTTTTTGGAATTTAATATTGTTAGCAACTAGGCTGTGTTTGTAACCGAGGGCACAGGGTGTGAATTCTTGCAGGCCTAGTCTCCTGGTTCTTCTTCTCCTTAGCCGCCCTCCAGTCCTGTGCTGGTTATTGTTTGGGCTTTTTCTCTCTCACCCACCTCGAGGCTGTGTCCTATCAGATCCTGGGACGGCGTATAGGCCTGGCCCAGCCCTGTGGGCTCTGGAACTCCCAGGAGCTGCTTTGCATTTCCCAGATCTCCCAGTCCTCTCCTCTGTATGACTGTTCCCAGATTCACCCAGCAGAGAGGCTGCTCTCCTGGCTTCTCCAGGGCTCACTGACTGCTCAGGTGGTTTTTTCTTGAGGAATTTGCATTCCTGTGACTGCACACCTGCTGTCCAGAAATGGTGCGACAAGCGCTATCCCTTAGTCACTTCGGCTCCTTTTTCCTGGAGGCTGTTGGTTAAGCGCTACCCTGGCAGTGGGAACTCATTTATAAAAAGTGCTCTTAGCATGTCTGGCATAATGGGGAGTCAAATAATTCAATGGCCCTCCTTGAACTACGGCGAGTCTGCTCAGGCCTGGGCTGAGATCCCAGCCTGGGGGATTCGCATCTGACCCAGGGAGCACGAGTGTCTCTGTGAGTCATCTGAGCTGGGCCTGTTACTGTCAGGTGCCTGTGGTGCTAAGTGTCTGGTGTTGTGGTGGGACCTATTTCTCAACCCAAACACCCTGAGTTGCTCTCTGTGTAATGTGCCTTCAGATGGGAGCTGCCTGCTCAGCAGCGTGTTCCATCTCTTCTCTTGCCCCCAGTGGCCTAGAGGTTGATATTGTAACCAGGGTTCAATATCGGCTCCTGCCGTCTCTGATAGAGCCGTTTGTTACCAGTTACCAGACTGAGACTTGTTACAGGCCACCTGAGAGACCCCCGCACTGGCCTGACTGGCTCATTGTCCTTTCTGGTATAGCAAATTCTTTTGACTCAGGCAATGTAGTTTCTTGCTCTAGCCAGGGCCTGTCTATCAGCCCTTCCCTGGAAAGCCCTCCCCAGTGTTATGGGCTGGAGGATGTGTTCATTAATAGTAGTGGAGAACACTAGCAGAGAGCTTGGCTTGGTGTAGAGCTGCAGTTCCTACCCCAAGGAGCTTACGTTCCAAGCTGGCTGATCAAACTATGCCTCTGAAGCCACAGGTACCTGCAGTTTCTGTTGTCTTTCAGTTTGATTTCAGGATCTTCCCATCTCAATGCAAAGTAGGAGCCACTCTGGCTAATTCAGTGGAGAGTGAGTCTTTTGAGCGGCTCATGGCTAACAATGTGAATCGCAGTCTGTGTCATGAGGCACTGTTTATCTGAATGTGGGCAGCATGTTGGCCTGGAGTGAGGAGTCAAAGAACTGGATGTCCTCGTGGATGGAGAAAAAAGGGCAGATGGAACTTTTAGTAACTGAATCGTGTTTCTCTGCCTGAGGGCATTGTGTCCAAGGACCTGCCTGTCCTGAGCTCTGCTGAGGCCGTGCTCATGGCTGAGTTATGGTTTGAACGCTTGCCAGCAGGATGGATTAATGGGGATGTTGTGGTGATCGCTTGCAGATTTGTCTCCTGAGACTTTCATGAAATTAAGATGCAGCATTTTAGGAGGTCACTTCCCAGGACAGCCATTTAAAAAAAATCCAAGTATGTTTAATGACAGACTCTCTCCCTGCTGTTCTTATTAAAGAAACTTGAAAGTAATATCAAGCCCCAGGAAGGGAAATCAGCTGGTGGTGCTAAACAGCTTCTGTGCTTAAAATAGGTGAATGGGGAAAAATAGATCAGACATACTGTTTGTGCTTAGATCATTAAACTGTGGATGGCATGGCCGTGTTTTGTGGCATTAATTAGAATGTCTCACTGCTAAAACCAAAGGCAGGCAGTTCAGTGAAGACTTCCACTTCACTGCTAACCTGCTGGGCTCTGAGCTCAGTGGGCTTACCACACACGCTACCAGATGTGCTAGAGTATCAAAGCACAGCTGCCTGGGTTGATGAAGCCGTCACTCCTTCGAGCCTTCCAGAGTCCAAACATGACAATAACGTTCATTTCCTTTTGTAAGAAAGGAACAAATGGGGGAGAAATCCATCCTGCAAAGGGGCCTTTTGCCGTGCTGAGATCTGGGCCTTGTTTGCACTCACAGGATGTTGGCTCTGTGGTGAGTTGTACACGGTACATGAGTCTCTATCGAAATCCGGAGGCCTTTAGAAACGATCCTAGCTCCCAAACACCAGGAATGCTGCCTCTTCCTGGGGGAGCAGCTTGACTGCTGAACGGGGCCAGCCCCATTCTGCAGGGCTGTTGTAGCAGCCAGTATTTGATGCAGCGGATGGCTTTGTGCTGTTTTCGCACACAGTGCGGAGGGTATGGGATGTCCTGACGCTGGGTTTTAAAAGGCACCGTGAAGCACAGCCTTTAAAAGTAGAGCAGATTGCACTCAGAGGATGTTGTTGGATCTGTGATGATTAGAGCCCTACCAAATTCACGGCTATGAAAAACGCATCACGGACTATAAAATCTGGTCTCCCACCATGAAATCTGGTCTTTTGTGTGCTTTTACACCAGGGGTAGGCAACCTATGGCACGCGTGCCAAAGGTGGCACACGAGCTGATTTTCAGTGGCACTCACACTGCCCGGGTCCTGGCCACCGGTTCGGGGGGCTCTGCATTTTAATTTAATTTTAAATGAAGCTTCTTAAACATTTTAAAAACCTTATTTACTTTACATACAACAGTAGTTTAGTTGTATATTATAGACTTAAGAAAGACCTTCTAAAAACGTTAAAATTTATTAGTGGCACGCAAAACCTTAAATTAGAGTGAATAAATGAAGACTCGGCACACCACTTCTGAAAGGTTGCCAACCCCTGTTTTACACTATACTATACAGATTTCGGGGGGGGACCAGCGTTTCTCAAATTCATAGATTCATAGATTCTAGGACTGGAAGGGACCTCGAGAGGTCATCGAGTCCAGTCCCCTACCCTCATAGCAGGACCAAATACTGTCTAGACCAGGGTCCCAAACCTTTTTTGTCTGGCGGGCGCCAGACGACGAGCCATGGAGGACCGTGGCGGTGGACAAGCATCCACCGAAATGCTGCCAACAAGCGGCAACGTCAATAGGCATCGCCGCCGAAATGCCGCCAAGAAGCACCGTCATCCAGAGACGTCGCTGCAGAAATACCGCCGAAAACTGGCGGCATTTCGGCAGTGACGCATCTGGATGCTGCTGCTTCTCGGCAGCATTTTGGCAGATGCTTGTCCGCCGGCCAGTACACGGGGGCACTTAGACGCCCCAGCGGGCACCATGTTGGGGACCCCTGGTCTAGACCATCCCTGATAGACATTTATCTAACCTACTCTTAAATATTTCCACAACCTCCCTAGGCAATTTATTCCAGTGTTTAACTACCCTGACAGTTAGGAACTTTTTGCTAATGTCCAACTTAAACCTCCCTTGCTGCAGTTTAAGCCCATTGCTTCTTGTTCTATTCTTAGAGGCTAAGATGTACAAGTTTTCTCCCACCTCCTTATGACACCCTTTTAGATACCTGAAAACTGCTATCATGTCCCCTCTCAGTCTTCTCTTTTCCAAACTAAACAAACCCAATTCTTTCAGCCTTCCTTCATAGGTCATGTTCTCTAGACCTTTAATCATTCTTGTTGCTCTTCTCTGGACCCTCTCCAATTTCTCCACATCTTTCTTGTAATGTGGTGCCCATGAAATTGGGGGTCCTGACCCAAAAGGGAATTGTGGAGGGTTGCAAGGTTATTTTAAGGGCATCATAGTATTGCCAGCTTCAGAGCTGGGTGGCCAGAGAGTGGCGGCTGTTGGCCGGCGCCCAGCTCTGAAGGCAGCACCCTGCCAGAAGCAGCACAGAAGTAAGGCTAGCAGTACTGCAACCCCCCTACAATAACCTTGTGACCCCCCCGCCACACACACACACACAAAACTCCTTTTTGGGTCAGGACCCCTATAATACAACACTGAAATTTCAGATTCAAATAGCTAAAATCATGAAATTTACAATTTTAAAAATCCTATGACCATGCAATTGACCAAAATGGACCATAAATTTGATAGGGCCCAAGTGATGATCCAACCAGCCTGAAAGGATGTTGCGGAAGCCCAAAAACATTGTCCTTGTGGGTTACCAGAAGCATCCCATTCATCCAGCCTGGAGCCTTCTCACATTGCAAGGTCTGAATCTGTGTGGGGGAGGATAAAGGAAATCACTATACATTTGCTGAGTGTGACAACTGGGCATGTCCTGGAGGCCCCTGCACTCAACTACTCTGACGCTGAGGTTGCCCCTGCTTTTCCCAGGATGGATTTCAGCTTTCCTGTGCATCTCTGGAAGGGCACTGCTGACTGGAGCTGGCGGTCATCCCGGCACACTGCCCTGGCATTGGCTTATCGCTAGAACCACTTGCTAGAACAGTTGTGGGTTTGCTGGGGAAGTTCAGCAGTAAGGGTGGGAGTAACACTCTTTCCAGTCCACTAGTATCTCTGGAGGATGTTAACAGACACTAGTGAAGTTGGACATTTTTAAATCAGCAGGTTCAGATAATGTGCATCCAAGAGCTTTAAAAGAGCTGGCTGAGGAGCTCCCTGGACCATTCATGTTGATTCTCAATAAGTCCTGGAGCACTGGAGAAGTGCCAGGAGACTAGAAGGAAGCTAATGTTGTACCAATATTTAAAAAGGGTCAACAGGATGGACCATGTCATTATAGACCTGTCAGCCCGACACTGATCCCAGAGACGATAATGGAGCAGTTGATACAGGACTCAGTTAATAAATAATTAAAGGAAGGTAATGTAATTAACAAAATGAACATGGGTTTATGGAAAATAGGTCAAACTAACTTGATAACTTTTTTTTATGAGATTACAAGTTTGGTTGATAAAGGTAATAGTGTTGATGTAATATACTTAAACTACTGTCTGGGGTTTGGCTTGGTACCGCATGACATTTTGATTAAAACCACTAGAAATATAAATAATTGGCCCATATTAAATGGATTAAAAGCTGGCTAACTGACAGGTCTGAAAATGTAATTGTAAATAGGGAATCATCATCACTGAGCAGGTGTGTTTCTATTGGAGTCCCTCAGGGATCTGTTCTTGGCCCTACGCTATTTAACATTTTTATCAGTGAGCAGGATGAAAAGATAAAATCATCACTGATAAAGTTTGCAGATGACACAAAAATTGTGGGAGTGATGAACAATGAAGAGGACAGGTCACTGTTACAGAAAGATCTGGATTGCTTGGTAAACTAGGCACAGGCAAACAATATGCATTTCAATATGGCTAAATGTAAAAGTACACATCTAGGACCAAAGAATGTAGGCCATACTTACAGGAAGGGGGACTCTGGGAAGCAGTGACTGAAAAAGATTTTGGAGTCATGGTGGATAATCAGCTGAACATGAGCTCCCCATGTGACGTTTTGGCCAAAAGGACTAATGTGATGCTTTTGGAAGCACAAACGGGAATCGCAAGGAGCAGAGAGGTTATTTTACCTCTGTGTTTGGCGCTGGTGGAATACTGTGTCCAGTTTTGGTGCCCAAAGTTCAAGAAGGTTGCTGATAAATTGGAGAGGGATCAGAGAAGAGCCATGAGACTGATTAAAAGGATTAGAAAACCTGCCTTGTAGTGTTAGACTCAAGGAGCTCAGTCTGTTTTGTTCAGCAAAAAGAAGGTTAAGGGGTGATTTGATTACAGTCTGTAAGTACCTACAACAGGAACAAATATTTACTAACGGGCTCTTCAGTCTAGCAGAGAAAGATCTAACCCAGTGGTTCTCAACCTGTTAATGCAGCCCACAATGTGTTAAGTGGGGCTCAGGCTGAGAACCTCAGCCCCCCTCCACCCTAAAACCACCCACAATGGCCTATGACCAGTGCCCCTGCCCAGAGCAGGGCCAGGTGTGGAGCCCTGGGTGCAGTCCAGGCAGCCGGACCCAAATCCTGCTGCACAGGGCCGAAGAGGACCCCGTGGCGTGGGGCTGGGCAGAAGCAGGGACCCAGACCTGAACTCCATGGTGCAGGGCCAGGCAGGAGCAGGGACTGGGACCCAGACCCGTACCCCGTGGCGTGGGGCTGGGCAGAAGCAGGGACCCAGACCTGGATCTCGCAGCGCAGGGCAAAAGTCGGGCTCCAGACCCCATGGCGCGGGGCCGGGCAAAACCCAGCACCGGGCCAGGAGTGGAGCCCCCGGCGGGGCCGGCAGACAGGACCCGAGAAGGGGGGCCAGGAGCAGAGCCCCACCTAAAATCTGGGGCAAACCCCTTAGTTCCCAGAGCCTCTCCTCCCCCCAGCCACAGACCTACTCTCCTGCCTCCTGCCCTACGGCACTCACCAGCCCTCTGCTGGCAGGAGCACAGATGCAGTCTGCAATAGGCTGTCTCCCCCTCAGCCAGCCCTGCTCCCTGCCAGACCAGAGTGGCAAAATTTGAATTTTAGCACACAGCTTGGCCACAGCTGTGTGCTAATTGGGCCACATGCAGCCTGTGGGTTGAGACCTGCTGGTCTAACGCGATCCAATAGCTGGCAGCTGAAAGTAGAGAAATTGAGTCTGGAAATAAAGTGTAAATTTTTAAAGGTGAGAGTAATTAAGCACTGGAGCAATTGACCAAGGGTTGTGGTGGGTTCTCCATCACTGGCAAGCTTTAAATCAAGGAGTTAGTGTGGGGAAGTTCTATGGCCTGTGTTATACAGGAGCTCAGACTCAGTGGTCACAGTGGCCTTGGAATCTATGAAAATCCCCTCTAGTAGACACCCCCTGAAGAAGCTGAGAAGAGGCAGCACGGCTGGACTGAGCACAGCCTGGGAGAATCTGTCTGCCATTAGTTTGTGAACCCTTTGGAGGCAGGGATCTGTCTTACTCAGGGCTGTAGAATAGCTAGCACCCTTTGGGGGCTATATAAAGAGTGATACTAAATGAAGAGCAGCATCAATGTGTTGGGTTTCCTTGGATGAAGGTGCCTGTAACTGCTAAGGCCTTTGGTGTTGAAAAGATGCCTTGCTCAAAGCTGTGGCATTGCATCTGGTGGCTGGTCCTTCTTGATGAGTGATAGTAGCTGTGTGTGTTTCAGGAAACAGCTGTGGTTTTGACACTGGTTTTCATACAGTGACTACCAGCATCTAAATGAGACTGATTCTTAATCTGCAGGGGACCCCACATCCCTCTCCCGGGGCCAAGTTGGGGCTCTCACAGATGAGAGACAATGCCAGTGTTCCGGTGCTGGGTAATGTGGAGGGTCCTCACTTGCCCGCCATATGCTGGGGCCAGCGTGACAGAGCCCACACACGGGGAGCACTTTCCTCAGCAGGAAGTGGCTCTCTTAAACAGATGATGTTTACAAAGTCAGTTGCCCCCGACTCCATGGGTGTGGGTCAGGCTGACTTCTCCATTCTGTCTGCCAGCTCCAGCACTCCATGGGCTGCTGCTCCCCTGCAGCTGATGGGTGGGGTGGCTATCCCAGACAGGCAAGAGCTGTGAGGGTCTCCCTCTGTCCCCTCCTCACTGTGCCCGAGGCCTTGGCGCAAGCATTCCTGTTGTTCTCTTTCTGCCTGCAGGATGGAGACGTTCCCGTCAGTGACAGAGGAGGTGCTGAGGGAGTTCCAGGTGCTGCTGAAGCACAGCCCTCCTCCCATCGGAAGCACCCGCATGCTGCAGCTCATGGCTATCAACATGTTTGCGGTGTACAACTCCCAGCCCAAAGGTACCACGTGTTGTCAAGGAGGGAGGCTGGGGAGTTGTGCCCTGTTCTGTGTGGCGAGTGATTAAATCCATGTGGCTGGAGAAGAGCAGGGGAGGGATACTGAACGAGCAGCCTTCAGAGAGGCAGAGCTGTCTTTGCCTGCCTGCTGTGTGGAAGGCAGTAGAAAGGGCCCTGAGGCCAGGATCTCAGGGCCTCTTCCCAGAAAGTGCTGCTCTGTTCTGAGTGGGGAAAAGCTTGGGGGTGTCTTCCTGGAGTCAGGCAGAAGAGTGTTGTGGAGGAGGAGGATGCGCAATCCGTTACACCTCACTTAGAGCCTGTCCCTAAGAACTGAATGATTTCCTGACATGCTTTCCCAGCATCTGTCTCTGGCCCCGCTCGGAGCCTTGCACTGGCGCTTAGAGGCAGGCCTGAAGACAGCTGCTCTCCGGAGGCATCATCGTGGCCTTCAAGGGACAGCTCTGGGGGAGCATGCCCAGTCCAGTGGCTGCCTGTAGGTAGCTGCTGGAGGCGGTAACTGAAGGGCCAGGAAAGGAGGCTCGCCCCAGACAGAGCCAGCTGGGGAACACAGCAGGTGTGTCCAGATGGGGTGTGATTGCATCTCTCCATTCCCTCTTGGGCTGGGTGTGTTGGCTCCTCTCCCTTTATAGCCTTGAGTCTGTTGACCAAGTGGCTGTTCCCAGACCCAGTGTTCTCTGAGCTCCGGGGCTGAGTGCCTTTCCTCAAGCGCACTGCAGAGAACTCCGAGTGCGGCTGAGGTGCCAGTTGCCGGTTTGTTTGCAGCCGTACGGAATGACAGTGGGGTTGGACGTGCACTCCCAGGGCAGGAAGAGCACCAGCTGCTGGATGTTTAGATTCGGAAGGGGGCAAGGCCTCTCCCACTGCAGTTGTGGCCAGAGTGCTGGGTTCTTACAGACACAATGAGACACAATCCCTGCCCCCAAAAGCGCGTGATTTCAGCTTTTCCTCTGCGAGCAGTAGGCTCCTTGTAGTGCCAGACGAAGTGACGGGGGACGAGATGAGCTGACTGGGTGAAGTGTGTGCTGGAGAAATAGCTGCACCCCAGCCTGCTTCCCAGGCATCTTCCTGAGTCACAAGTGTGGTTGCCTAGGTTGGGCTCATGAGCCGCTCTGCTAGATGCCAGCTAACCAGATGGAGTGTTCTCTTTCCCGGCTGCAAAGCACTTTACAAACATGAGCAAATGCCTCCTCTCAGCCCCCTGGGAGGCAGGTCATTGTCCTTATCCCTGTGCTACAGTGGCAGGGACGGGCACGGAGTAGGAAAGGGTCCTGGCCAAGCTCATGCTGCAAGCCACAGGCAGAGCTTGCAGGTGTCTTGACTCCCAGTCCTGCACTCGGAGCCCAGTTCCAAGGGGATGCAGGCAAGGGGGAGGGAGCTGAGGCTGTCTCTTCTCTCGCTATGTGAAATAAGCCCAAATGTTCTTAAGGGTCCCTATCTCCTAAGTGAGTAGGTGCCTGCTGCACCCAGCCTCCGGTCTCTGGAGAGAGCAACCCCTTTCCTGCTGGGGGTTCAGTAGTGAGTGCCTGGAACCAGTGACTGTGTTCAGGAGATGCCTGTGAATTGGAGGATGCTGCAGTTCCCACCTGACAATGTTAGAGGGTTTGTCGGGGGTCTTGTGCTCGGCTCTCGTGTTTGAGAGTCTAGGACACTGCTGATCGCGTTCCGGGGGTAGAAATACTATTGTCAAAGTGAGCTTGTTGCCAGCCCGAACATCCCTGACATTTCCGGGGTGTGCATATGTCGAATGCTGGCAAAGTCCCATGTGAGTTTGGAGCCGATTTCATGGTACTGAGAGGTACAAAGAGCTGGATGCTGAGGCACAGCAAAGGGCCTGGAGTTTTAAATGTATGCAAGAGCATTTGCTGCATTGTTGCCAAGTGCCCAGTGCATAGCTGAGGCGTTGGCTCCATGCCCTGGTGTGTGGGCTGCTGTGGGCAGAGGGCTGAGGGGAGCTTACTGCAGTGATGGCTGGTGGGAAGATGCATGTTTCCATTTCCCAGCATATGAGTCACCTTCTGTGTGTTGCACTTGCACGGACAGCGGCAAGAGGGGGTGTTGTGGTGATCAGCATCTGTGTGTATGGAGGAGGCTGAAAGGCCTTAAAACCTTTCCTTAATTATCATCAGCACAGTCACTGAAGGGAGTGGCAAATCACGAGTGATTCCATTCAGCGGCCTTCCCCACCAGCCTCTGCACTGCTGGGCAGTGCGTCACGGGGAGAGCACGGCAGTGCTGTCCTGCACACATGCCTGCAGGTGTGGTCTTTGTCTGGTCTCTGCTCAGAGCAGGAGTTATGCTGTCTCTAGGGCCGAGAGGGAACTCATTCGTAGGCTCCCTGCACTGCCCTGGGGCTCCTGCTGTGAATGGACCTGCTGCCCATTGTGTTAGTTGGCTCATGAGCCTTCCCTTTGCTCCTATTGATTTCCAGGCCTCCAAGACCCCTGTCCGTACTCGAAAATCTTTTCAAAACTTCCCTCCCAGCTGCTGCCGCTGTGTATCAATTAGACCTGCTCTCAATAAGGTTAGACTGTGTGGCTCCTCCCCATTAGGGCTCCCATCGCTGTTCATACTGAGGGAGCTGGACTGGTGCTAGCAAAGGTGCAGCAGACCTGGGGTCAGGCTACCTGTCCCTGCTTTCATTGACAGAATCTCACTTGACTCCAGGTGGAGCCAAGAATCCCACTCAGGGTCTTTTCTCCTGATGGAGCACCCATTCACCAGTGAGCCAGCCCCTCAGCCGCCCATGTGGAAGCGGGGTTAGGAAGGGTCTAGCTGCTGTCTCAGATCAGAGCCATGTAGTGCAGTGGCAGACCCTGGACTGGAATGGGAAGAAGAGAACTGGACGCAGGATCCGAGGCTGCAGCTTGTGCAGTTCTGCCTCTGTCTAGTGTGAGCTGTCAGTGGCTGCTGATACCTTTGAGGCCATCCTGGGCTCCCAGGGAAGGGCAGGGACCTTTTTGGGGTGGCCATGTTTAGTAGTTTGGTAGCCATCTGCACATGTGACTCGCAAGGAAGTTTGGATCCCTTTATCCAAACCACAGACACTCCAAGAATTTTAATTTTTTTTAATTCTGTAATTTGGGGAAATAAAACTCTGGTTTCTGAAAGGGCTAATTGAAGCCGTGCTTGCAGCAGGGGCATATCGGTGGGGAGAGAAACCCCCTCCCAGCCCATCTGTGCCCAATTTACTCCAATCTGGCCTCTCGGGGGCTTTTTTCTTTCTCTCTCTCTCTTTAATAATTTGTTTTATAATTCCTGGAATCAAACCCATCTCAGACACACTGTTTTATTTTACTGTATTATTGGATTATACTTCCTATAAATCACTGGATGTTATTCATAGGCCACCCCCGGAATAACTTCCCCTCTCCCCGATGGGTCTACATTCCACACAAATGCACACCAACCTGGGGGCTCAGCAGAGGGCACCCTAGAGACACTTCCCGGAAATCCCAGCAAATTTCCCTGGCTATGGGTGTGAGGCATCAGGCTGCAGCACCTGGATGCCTTCTGGCACTCACAGTCCTGTTGCATTTGTTCTTTCGAGTTTGTGAGGAACTCAGGCTGAAAGGGAGGGGGTTGCCCCATGTGTGGGGAATGGCGTGCAGAGTCAGGGCTGGGTACTGCTGGCTGGGTTAGTGCTTTGGGCTCATGAACAGGAAGACAGGTCAGACTCCTTCCCCTCCTCCCCCCACTGGAAAAATAGGGCCTGGAGGGCAACAGAACTGATGTGGCAGTGCTGCACGGGGTTGGGCTGCAGGCTGGGGAGAGTCCCACCCCTATACGCCATGGAACTGTGCTCTGGGGGCCTGTGGAGCAGCATGGCGAACCATCATTACACACCCTCTAGCCACTGCTGTGCACATGTGGAAAGGAGCAAGCTAGTGCTTAGCAGAACTGTCCGGTGCATAGACCTTCTCTGCACCAGTTCCTGCCAGGTCCACTGAAAGACATCATCTGATAAAGGAATCTGTATGGTAGTGCAAAGTATCTGTGCCCCCAGGTATGTGAGAGACCCTCCCCCTCGTTCAGCATCTGTGCACAGCTGGAGAAGGAGGCATCACTCATGTAATTCTCAACTGAATTCATTATGTACTTAGTCTGTTACCAAACAGACAGCTCCCCTGCCATCCTGCTCCTGTGTGCGGCTCTGTGCTGAGCGCATTGTGGGCTTCGCTTTAGTGACCGCAAATACTCGGACTTGCGAGCTAGACCTGTGAACCCTTAAAATAGCCCTTGAGATGTTGGAAGGGCGAGCAGTGTCTACCCTTGGCGGCAGCCCCGGGCCCGTCTCCGAGTGTCTCTTCAGCACTCGCTTGGTTTCCCGCACGGGATCAGGCTTTGCTTGACGAGCTAACTGCAGCATCGGAAAAAAGGCTCAGCCGGAAACACTTACTGCTCATCTACTGCAGCCGCATCTCAATGGCTTTTCGTGAGGGTCTAACCACATCATGCGTATTGGAGCACAAAGAAGGTGCTGGGAGCTGAGCCCAAAAGGGTCCGGTGCATTCGAGCTAGTTTAAAAATAAAACACTGCTGTGGACAGCAGCCTTGGTTTGGTGGAGTTTTAAAATTAGGTTTAAAACGAGGCTTAATGAAACCTCAGACTCCAGTTAGCAGAAGCAGCGGTGTGATCGCCCTGGTTGGGAAGTGGAGCTCAGCCCTTTCTCCTAATTCCCCCTCTCTGTAGTAAAGCTCAGCTGGCCTGTTCTCTGCGTTTTCCATAGTAGAGCACCTGGAGCCAGAGGAGAATCAGAGCAGAGATTCGGCCAGGCTTGGTGAGGACTGGGCTCTCTGCACAGTCTGGAAGCCAAGCTTGGACACATCTCTACTGCGTGTTTTACCCATAGCTGGGATGCCCCTGTTATAACTGGGTCTCCCAACATGGTAGGGTTTACATGCCTCTAGAGTAGCTCAGTGCTGTTTCCTTTAAGGCTGACTGGGTGTTACTGTCCTTAGTATGTGTGTGTGTGTGTGGGGGGGTCTGAAATGACACTCCGAGAGCTCTGCTTTGGGGAAGAGAGTCATTAAATTTCCCCCTCCCCTCTTCCTTTGACCCCTCTTCTCCCTGTGCTTGGACCAGGAGCTGCAAACCCAGAGCCTGGGGCAGGAACGTCTCAGACTTGTGACCTAGCCCAAAGGAGAAAGGGGGCCTATTGGACTGTTTTGGACTGCTCACCCTACCTACAGCTGTGCGGACTGGGCTGGGAAGAGTATCGCACCTGGGGATTGCACGTCGGGTTAGGTTTTATCCTCAGCCTAATATTGAGGACAGTCGCAGCCCCAGCCATGGACCCAGGACCATACTGTGCTAAGCACGGTACAGGAAGACGGTCCCTGCCCCAGTGAATTTACAATCTGAGCAGTGCCTTGGCCTTTGTACACATCTGCTTAGTGTCTGTGCTGTTCACTTGAGGAGAAAATATGCACCCACAGCACCCACCCCCCCTGTCGCTTCTGTAGGCCGTGCGCCTGGCCCCTTCTGCTCAGGAGAAGCCTGGCTCTGAAATAGCAGAGTGCTGCAGCTCAGGCTGGCGAGAAGGAAACGTCTATGAAACCGTGGCACGCTGAGCTGTAGCTGATGCTGGACTCCTGAGGGAGGCAGACGTGGCTGGAAGCGCTGGCAGAGAGTTAGGGATTGCTCCCTCAGGTAGCTGTGAGGCTGGGGTTTGACAGGACGCTGGGAGGGAAATCTGTAGGGCTCAGCCACAAGACACATCAGTAAAGCTCAGGGAAGCTACATGGTCCTAACATGCTTTCTGAGGAAGCCTCTCCTGAGCTCTTGGGGCTGGTGGCAGCAGTATTTAGACCGAAGTTTTCCTTTGCTTATTCCCCTCGGTTTCCTGTTTAAAAGGCAGATTGTCACATATCTGGGGATTTATTTACCGTAATTGGAATTATTCTCATGGCTTCTGACCTCCACCCTCTGATGCAAGACTGCATAGTGTAACGTGTCCAGAAAGTCATGTGACTTTCCCCCTTGCCACCAGTGCCAGCAGGAGATGCAGTAATCAGCATGCTGCAGGGAATTTCCATTTGCAGTTCAGGTTTCTGAAATCTCGACTTTGGCTTCAGGAGCAGAGCATGGAGCAGGACTTTGTGAAGGGAAGGACGAGGTTTCCAGTGTGTGCCGAGTGCCTGCCGTTGGGTCAGACTCTCCAGGCCTCCCCTCTAGCTGGAGTGGGGCTGTGCAGCAAAGGTCCCTGTTGGGCAGTCTTATTAGGTGAACTCTTTGGGGGCTTCTGTCAGGCCTGTCTGTGATGTAAGCAGTTCCTCACTGTCTACTCAGGAGAGAGGGCGAGACCTAGGTCTCATTTCAGGGCAGCGAGCAGAGGGAAATGGTTTGTAATCACAAAGCTAGACTCTGCTTTGCAGCCCAGGTTCCGCTGCCTGAGCGTGCAGGTTAGGACAAATCCCGTGGCACCTCGAGTCTGTTTAGAGAGCTTTTCTGCTGTAGTGTGACACTGAGCCCAGACTGGCTGTGGGACGTGCCTCCCTCGTGATGTATTTTCTGGAACTATGGGCATTTCAGAGAGACCCTGTGAGGGGCATGTGCTGTGTAAAATGAAACTAAAGGCAGGCAATTCTGAGCTCTGACAGACACTGCATCCCTCAGTCCAGGCACTATGAGACGAGAGTGGTGATCAGTACAGCTGTTCCGCGGTGCCTCACCCTCTGTGTGGGGGTGTGGAGAAAGGGGAGTGCTTGTGCTGGGAGAGCGAGGACTGGAGGTGATGCAGGACTGGTTTGCACCCTGACAGGAAATCCTCTCACTTTTAAGGAGACGTTTCATAGTCTAAATATATCTCTTGACTGTGTCTTGCACCTGTGATTTCCTCCTGTTTCTGTGGAGCAGTGAGTTAATTACTATGTTTTTATTTAATTCTGTGTTAGAGAACATTGTATAATTAGGCTCGTTACGATGTTTTGCGATGTGGTAATGATCTTGATGACGTTTGCCAAGCTGCTCTTTAAGGCCTGCCAGCTTTAAGGAGTAAAAGCCCCCTGCTCTGCATCACCACACCCTGTACAGGCTCAAGAACAGCGTCCCAGCTCTGTGAGCATAGCCCTTCCCAGTCCCCCGTGGGCTAGTGGACATTGTCAGCTCACCTCCCATCACCTTCTTTAAGGACCAAATGCCACTCAGTTCTGTCTCATCTCTTCTTGCATTTGTAAGGCACCAATTCCCATGGTAATTAGATGCTAGGTTCTCGAAGGGGGCTAGCACTGGCAGAGTGTGGGGGTGCTCTGAGGGCTGTGTTGGCGGTGATGTATAAAGTGCCTTTGTCCTGCCTGGGACCAAGGAAGGAAAGTGAGCACAGCCAGAATATTTCCATCCATATATTTCAGGAAGCCACGTGTCTGAGAATGAAAGGCGGTCCTTAAGCAAGCTCAGGTCAACAAGGAGACTCTTGCCTACCTGTTGTCTCGCGTACTTCCATCACATTTGGTGAGGAGGCCATCTGGACCCCTGTGTGCTGTTGCACTTGGTCCTGTGGCAGGGCAGTGTTGGATCTGCCTGTGATGATTCTGTGGGCTTCTCTTCACAAGAAACCCTTGAGGAATCATCTTTGCTAACATGATGTTAAATCCAGCTTTGCAATCAGTGTAGACTGGGACAAGTTGTGTTTAATGCTGTTAGTTGATCATGGGTAAATCTCTATAGACCCAGCAGAGTTTCTCCTGAGCCTGCTGACACAGTGTTAAACACGACAGTCTCTATCTACACTGATTGCAGAGTCATGTTCAACACACTGTGGTTCCCGGAGGTTGTGGTTAACATGACCTAGGGAAAGCCAGTAAGTGCCATGGAAAGGGGATAAGTGATTCTCTCCAGATGGTAATGCTGCAGCTAGAGCAACCCTCCCATGAGCGTCTGGCTCGGCCCAGAGCTCTGATCCCACTCTAGCCTTCTGCAGCTCCTGCCGTATCTTTCATCCTTGAGTTGCCGGCCTCCTCATTCTCCCTGAGCTTTGGATTGTTCCATAGCCCTTTGTACTCGGGGCCGTGTGTGTGGGATGGGGAAGCAGTGATTGTCCCCATTTTGGATGGCAACACAACAGCCAGAGGGAAACTGGACATGCAAACCAGTGAGAGAAATGCTGGCTGTTCTCACACACCCGGTAGTTGTGGCTCTGCGGTGGGATTTTGTTTTAACCGTACTCCGATACCTACTGGGAGCTCAGTGTGCTGATCTCCCCAAGATGCTCTCCCGGCGTTGCCTCTCTGCGGACTCCTGGTGCGTCTCTGCCTGCGCCGGAATGGAGACAGGGAGGCTTGCGTAAGCAAATCCTGCTCTCCAGATAATGGCACCGACGCAGAAAGGAGGCCCCTGCTGCCAAATGTACATTGAGAACAGCATAAACCCTTCAGAGCGAGTCCTAGGGAGCCAAGGGCTGATGAGACCTCGCAGTTGGTGCTGGGAGCAGGCCTCACCCTTCTCTGGGGCCCCAAGTGTACAAGGTCCATGGCAGAGAGGGGAAGAATTCTGCCACATGTGCTTGTGTCTTTAAAAGTAGGCAAAGCGGAAGTGATGCTCTCAGCCCATCTGCACTTGGGGCTGCGCACCGAGAGCTAGACGCACTGCAGCTGGTGCGAGGCCCTGGCAGTGCGAGGAGCTGCTGTCTGTTGGGCTTTACTGCTGTCTACGTTGAAACATGGCTTGGGAGGGGGTTAGTGGCACAGTGCCAGGCCCTGTTAGCCTGGCCTTCTCTTTCCTTTCTCCCCCCCCCCCCCCCCCTCCATGCTTTAAAGTCACATTTCCAGGCCAGACATAGAATTAATCTCTGGGCACTTCACATTGCTGGCAGCACAAAGCAGGATGTGGGATCTTTTTTTCTCTCTCTCTGCGTCTTGGCTGACTTTTTTACCTCTCGAAGAATTTGGAAGGGCCGTGAGATTCCCCCCCGCTCCCCCCTTGCCTCAGTGCCGTGCAGTTTTTCAGCAGGCTGATCACCCTGCTGTGGCTTCACCCTAATAGATTTCATATGTTGATGCAGTTGACATCAGTATCAAACTATTTTACATGTGATCTGGTGTATTTCCTGAGGAAATCTGCAAGATATTTATTAAGAACTAATAAAATAAACCTCTCCATGAGCTTTTAGGTAGTTTTCAATTTTTCATGTCTCTCTCGTTTCCTCTTATCAATGAGTTTCTATTTTCTCCCTCCTCTCTGACCATTGCAAAAGGAAACAAAAATAAATGCGTTAAACCATTCCTGAATGGACCCTGAGAATATTTCTGCAGTGATGTATCAGCAAAGTTGTATTTTTAGTGAAGTATTGTCAAGACCAAAAATATCCCGCTGTAGCGCATCCTTTTGATAGGGTTTTGTGTGTGTTTTGAGTGTTGTTCAAGCTTGCCCCAGAGTCTGCCTTTCTACTACTGCAGCTTTGCCTCCTCTCACAGCTGGAGTCCATTAGGCCTTGAAAATTAAAGTAATCCTGGTTAAGAAAGAAAAATTAATCAGTGTAGCAGAGCTGCATTTTCCCCAGCTGAGCCCGGATACCTGCATGGCAGCACTGACTAGAAAGACTCCAGCGGACCAAGAATGTGTGGGTTGGGAGTGTGCTGTGGTCCAGTGGTTTTGCTGCTGTGTTCTTGCCACTGAGGGTGTTCCCTGTCCCAGAGTTAGCTTGCACTGTACAGATAGCAGCAGTTTTCCCTTTCTTGGTGCGTTGTGGAACAGCCACACCAGCAGGGTCTGCCTGTGGGTTGTAGTCACCTGATGGCTCCTTCTCAGTGTTCATTCCAAGGGAATCCTTGGGGGCCTTGGTGCATCAGAGAGTAGATGTGTGTGTGACTGATCGGAGGCTGACATCTACCTGGGACCTGGGTTTTTCTAGCCCAGTTACCCTAATGTCAACTTCATATGTTCCAAGGAATTCTCTGTATGTGCTTTATTGGCATCTAATTCTGTGTCCTTCATTGAGCTGTATCCCTAATAGAAAGAGCCAAAGGTCAGAGTTGAGCTGAGCTGTTGCATTCTCCCACCCAACACCCACAGTGCGGGGTGGCCTGACCTAGAGCGAATCCATCGCCCAGTCTGTGCTCAGTGTTCTGGGATGTGCGGCAGTGTAGGCAGAGCCTGAGAGTTACTGCTGGCTGCTGCTCGTGATGGAGGCCACTCCTGTGCAACCATTTCCAAGATGGAATGTCCCTGCTGGCCAGAGTCTCCAAATGCCCAGCGGAGAGGTGGGGCCAGCACTCTGGTTTCCTGGATGCCACCGGCGGCTGGTGCTGTAACCAAGGCCTGCGGAACTCAGAGAGACCACAGAAAACATTATGTATGATGCTAATCCAGGGCCCCAGTTCAGGAACTGGTGTCCCTCAAACTCTAGCCAGGGCAGCAGGGTCTCTTTCCTTGGCAGCCTGTCTTGTCTGAGTCACTTGCCTGGTGTACTCACGGGTGCCTAGCATTACCGTCTGCTGCTGTCTGGAGATCTGCAGTCCTCAGTTTCCTGTAGAGCCGTTCAGCGAAAGCAGTAATTAGGGCTTGTAAAAATGTATTTTATTAGCAAGAAGAAGTGTTGGTGGGTAATTGGCCATAATTCGAACCCAGCCAGATTGGAGATTAATCAAAAATCCCAGAGATCTTTTTACCACAATGGCTAGGGTTGTTCCTTTCCCAGGCGGGTGGGACTGCATGGCTCTGCTGTGGGGAGTGCAGCCGGCTGCTAGCGCCTGTGCTGTACCCGTCCTTGAGGGTGTTTGACGCTGGCATTGGAAGAAAGGAAACCTTGTTTTCCAAGAACTCTGCTCTCTCTCAGCTTGATAAGCATTTAAAATAAAAGCTGCACAATTGGAATTGGCAGAGCATCCTCATTCTTTTGTCTGTCTGTTTATTTTTTCCCCTCATCCCTCGACATGTGTGCTACAGCCCACGGTTACTACACCCCGAAGAACTGCAGGCCTGGAGCTCTGCAGACTCACACCAAGCTCTGCCCACCCCCATCCTGGCTCTTTGAAGCCTGGCTAAGCAGCAGAGCTCTGGTCTGCAGACCCAAGCTCCGTCTCTGTTCCCAGTGTCGCTTCCCAGGGCTTGGCGCTGGGCTGTGACTCTGCCTGCCTCGCGGCCTGCCAGGGCACTTGGTTATTTCACACACCATACTTTCATTTCTGGTTGGTTCTGTGCAGGAGGGCAGCAGCAAAGAGGCTTGGAGCAGGTTTTCTGGACCCAGGCTGTGATTCAGATCTCTCTCGTGTGTTTGGCTGAGAGTTTCATCTTGGCCCATGAGTAGAGCACAGAGGTTTGGAAGGCTTGGAGGGGGGCTTGCAAAGTGAGCCCGTCCTGCACTCACCCTGCAGGTGCTGCTCCTGTCGTGAGATGGGGCAACCAGACCAAATTTGAGTGAGCCATGCTGCAACCCTGTGCAGCAGGTGGCAATACCCGGAGCAGGGAGCCCTGCGGGACAGGAGCCTCCACTGCAGTGAGAGTTTTTCTAGATTGTTTTTGTACTATTTTGTTTTGTTTCACATTTGCAAGAACCCCGGGGTGCTAGCCATGTATTACACTGTGGAGCTGGAACTGTTTCTCACCACTTGGTATTCCGGGTCTGGGATTGTGATCGCTGCATCCTGTGTATTCAGCACGGTGGCTTGTGTCCGCGATTGGTGAATGAACTGATCCAGTCAGGGAGTAAGGAAGAGGCAAGCCCCTGCACACTATGTCATGTTAGGTTAGTAGTGCTGGGTGACTCAGAACAGGGTGTTACTTCAGTTTACTAGTCCTGGTTGTTGCTTGGTGTAACTGAGCAGGGTGTTACTTCAGGTTAGTAGTGCTTGTTTTTGCTTGGCAACCTTGGGTGGAACCTGGTGTAACGGTTTCCAAAAGAATATTTTTGGTTTTAAAACTGAAGGTCAGCAGTTCGCAAGGGCTATGCTTGCAGCCAACTCTGTGGTTCGCCTTGTGCCACTGGGCCAGCAGCACTGAAATCCTGATCAATTGATCTGCAACAATATGAAACCACAAATGGGAACTGCCAGATAAAACTCTGTCTCGCCCCATTTTCCCCACCCAATGTGTCTTTCTGCCCATATCCCCTTTCTCACTGCCTGTCTCCCTCCCTCCCTCTCGGCTGTGTATTGGACATTTTGTCTATCTTTTTCCATCTCTCTGTCTCTTTTCATAACAGTTTTTAATAATGTTTTAGTTAGTTCCAGCCTTTTCCCTCAATGGATCCCATTGGAAAATGCATTTGAAAGGAAACAGTTATACACTTCCCTTCCTTTGAAACTCTGTTGGCACCTTTTCCAGTGCAGTAAACCATACAACATGGATTTTCAAAGTTTCCAAACACAGACATGCTGGCCTTAAATTTATGAAAAAATATTTTATTCGGTTGTATAGTAACTGTGAGTCTCTGAGCTGCTGGTCACAGTGAAATCGAAGCTCACTTTGGAACGACAATCGTTTTTCAAATCTCTGCAGGAAACGTAGCAACACTGGCTTTAGAGAGCTCCCAGCTCGCTCAGAACCGAGCCTTTCCCAGCAGGAGGCGCAGTGCGGAATGGGACAAGAGCTCTGGCTGTGAGGGGCTGCTCCCAGCTCCTTCAGTCCCAGCAGGAGGCGTTGTTGGGAATGGCACAGGAGCACTGGGTGTGAGGAACCTCACAGCTATGCCAGTCCCATCTGAAACCACGGGGGAAAAGAGGAATTTGACACGGAACCGTAATGTCCTATAATTATGCTAGTAAATGGAGAAGATTAATTCTTTTAGGTTACTGCGGGCCAAGACCCACTCCAGAGGGGCGAAGCCGTTCCTCTGTATGCGCACTACTTCGGGAGCCAAGGCTCCAGATCTAGGTTGTCAGAGATCATGCCTGTGTGCAGATGGTAAATGTCCTGGAATAGTGTCTCTGGGAGCTGTGGGTCTGTACCTCGGTTTGCTCCTGCCACTAGGGACACACTTGCTGGACACCTGAGACTCCTGCCTTGTGGGGTGTTGTTCAGAGCGGGGTTCCTTCCAAATATCCAGAACAGAAGAAAACTACCTGTGCTCATCACAAGAGCTGGGATTGGTGAGTCCTTGCCACATCCCCATGTACTGCTGTAAGGTGTCATGTCCAAAGAGCAGCTTCCAGAGCACCTGCCCTGGAGCTGTGGGCTGCAGTGCGTCGCCATAGGAGCACTGAGCCGTGGCGCAGATGAGAGAATGCCTCCTAGTGATGGACATGACGACGATGCAGGGGAAGATCCTGGGATCTCTCTTTCTCCTGACTCTTTGTTCTTGTCAAGTTACTCCAGGCACTTTTCCTTCTCAAAGGAATGTTCTAAATAAACTACAGTTAAGTGCTGTCAGCATGCCCAGCACTGTCTGAGGCGTGGTCCCTGCCCCCCTACATCGCCAGCCAGCACAAACACACTGCGAGCCCTAGAGGAGGGTTCTGCCTTAGAGCATCGTGGTTTGATTGGCTCCGTCGGTCTAGTTAGAGGTTTGATCCTTTTTTTTTTTTTTTTTTAAATAAAGAATGTTAAGGTTGCAAAGTGGAGAATCCAGAAGTTAAGAAATGGCATTTTGATGATTGTCCATGTAACCTTAATTCAGCCCCATTGGGAACCGTTGCCTTATATGTTCAAAGCATGACTCCCATTGACTTCAGTTGCAGCTGGGAGCGCCCAGCGCTTCTGAAAATCTGGCCTCAAGCGTTTTAAATTGGACACCCAGAAAATGAGGAACATATAGCTAGTGACCACCTGTAAAAGTTCGGTCTAGGTGACTTGCCCGGCATCACACAAGAACTCTGTGGCAGGGACAGAAGTAGAATCCCGTTCTCCAAGGCATCATTTATCTGCCTTAACCATGGCACCTTCTTTTCCTCCAATGCTTGTCCTCCTCCAGTGAACACCTTCCAACAAATGAGGCAGGGTCCAACAGACCACAGCCTCCTTCATTACACTACCCTGACTCATCCCCAGAGCAGGTCCAGTCAGTGCACAGAATGAGGCAGGGTCCTGTGGAAAAAATAATATGTGAACATGTAGTTAAAGACTGTGTCATAATGCATATGCACAGTGGGACTGAATTAAGGTTACACAGGCAATCCTAAATCTGGATTTCCTAACTTTTGAGCGCTGGATTTTGCAGCCTCAGTGTTCTTTTCACAGAGTTGGTTTATGTATGTAATTTTTTCATAGATTTGTAAAAAGCAAACTGAAAAATTCTATCATGGGGAACCATAACGATCTCCACATGGATCATCAGCAGGGTATGAGACCCTTTTTTTCCACCCAACAGACTTCTACCACTTGAGCTAATGAATAACTGATAGCAGTAGGCTGTTATCCTCTGTGTGGACCAGCCACTGTAGGGGAATATGTCACACTTTGCTCCTGGGTTTCACTGCTGTTGCTGACAGCAGAGGAAAGTTGGGAATCAAGAATCCTAAGTTCTGTTCCAGGTTTTGGAGGGAGCGTATTTAGTTGTTGCAGTCCCTTCTGCCACATCTGTCCATCCCTATCTGCTCCTTTCTCCCCTTCTTCCAGTCTGCATCCTAGTCTGTCCCTGCCCCCACCCCTTCTCCTCTCCCCCTTCGCCTTACTGCTGTCAAGCAAATCAGGCAGCTTCCTTTCCTTCTCCTGATTGCCTGGGCACCATCATTGGGGAATTGAAAGCACCAGCGAGTCTCCCTGCTTTCAGAGTCTGGTGCCATAGCAATCCCTGGCAGCCACAAGATGCAACTGCAGGAAGAATCCGGCTCCGACTCTGCCTCTGCCTGCTTAGTGCAGACGGAACCTTCCCCGACGAGTGCTGCCAGCCTCTAACAAACCTCTACTAGAGAGACAAGGGGGGAGGGGATATCTTTTATTGGACCAACCTCTGTTGAGGAGAGAGGCAGGCTTTCAAGGTAAAAGATATTGCCTCACCCACCTTGTCTTTCTTGTGTCTCCTGGCACTGACACGGTTACAACAACACCGTGTACAACAAGGGAAAACCTCCACTGCGCATGTCTGAACTGCAGTGTTCAGAGCGTTGTATCTTGGTCACGTTTTGGGGAGTTTTCATGGGACTGGTAAAAAGAACGTCCCTGACACCAGTGTGATTCCCCCTGCCAAATTTTCAGTTCCTGCTCCAAAGCATGGAAGTGCCAGACCTTCCTTCTAAGCTCGTTCTGGGAAGTGGCCCAAGCTTTTTACCTGAAACTTACCCCAAGAATTCAACCTGGAGGAGACGCTTGGCATGGAGAATTTCAGCCAGAATGGTTAAAGGTTGGCAAAATTATAAGCAAGTGAAAGCAGGGTCTTATAGTAGAAAGTGTTAGGCAACCTTAACTATAGGCATCACTCCCAGCACTGCCTGGACTATGGCCTAATCCCCATCGTGTCTGAGCACTATGGATGGGTGGCAGCACTGTCACTGGCAGGGAATAGCAGTGTTTAAGGGCTGCATTGCAGAAGGGAGCGGTGAGCAGGTCTCGGAAAGGGGGGGCTGCTTGGTGCCCTGCAGTGAGGAGGGAGTTCCAGGCCTGCAGGGGATGGGATGGGAGCCATGGGGTTGCCACCTCTCCAGTGGGACATAGGATTCATTTTACTTTTTGGCAGTTTCTTTGCAAACTCTGACAAGCTGGTGTGTGCTGATCCCTCAGGAAGCCATAAAAAGAAGAGCAGCAAATGAGTGTGTTGAAACGGAAGCTCCTCACTTCACTCTGCCTGCCCCATCAAAGGCTGCTTTCTGTGAATCTGCCTGTCTGCAGGCACTTTCTCTCATTAACTTCTTCTCCTCCAGGCTTGAAGTGCTCCCGAAGGTTCACACCAGAGAGGCATGTTTTGAGCTGTCGGCATTTGCTGCCAGAGACATGCCCAGCTCCAGCCCAGTGGGAAAGGGCTGCCTTTTATTTCTTGGGCTTGTCCTGGTAAAACTTCACTCGGGCTGGAATGAATCTCTTGGGAAGCCCTGTTCACACTTCTTCCCCCATTGTAAATAACATCTGACACAGTTATGGTTGGGAGCATGCAGTTCCTGGGGGGATGCTAGTAGCAGCTTGCTGTGCCGTGGCAGCACACCCCTCCCAAGCAGGCGTGGGATTGGGCCTACATCCTCACTAGCCTTTTTCCCCACTGCAGCTGCTTCTGGGGCAGCAAAACCAATGCGAGCAAAGCTGAGAGCTCTGTGCAGACTCTGGCCCAGCTGCTGACGCTTTATCCACGCCATCATCTACCCCTCTAGAGAGAAGGTCTAGTCAACATGGGGGTTACGTCACCAGTCTCTGGTCTACACTAGTGCTGCCATCAGCCACAGTGCAGTGGTGGGAGATTTCCTGAGTATTGCCTGTATGGATGAGGGCTACGCGCCTTCAGTCTTGTCCATGTGTGGGAGCAGACACGTTTGCCTGCTTGCCAGCATGCGTGCAGCTGGCATCGTTTGGTGTCCTTGTGCAAACCGGCTGTTTTAAACAGCAAGCTAGCAGGAGCTATGCAGCAGGCGATCTTCTGAGCCAGGCTCTCCGGTGGAGTAACGTGCTGCTGACACCGATGGGGGCAATGCACGCCAGGTTTAGAAATCGCTCCAAAAGCTTTGCTGCAGGGGGACAGATTTCAAGCAAGCAATTTACATCCGGATTTCAAAAAGCTTTGATTTAAATAATTTATTTTAATCCATTTTTCTATTTGTACTTCACTTATTTTCTAAAGAGAGGTGCATTCTCATTGATTGATATAACCATAAAAACATGTTGATTTACAACTCAATAGAGCCTGCACACTAAATTTGGTGGTACTTTTTGCTGCCTCGGAGGGTGCACTCTATCTATATACAGTTATTTAAGCAATTATATAGATTAATATTTCAGATTCCTATTAATGGTACATTTTTAGTATATCAGAAAATGGTGACTGATGGGTGGAGTCATAAATATTCATAATTTGAAAACTAAACCAGTCAGAGCTCAGGTAGGGAGAAGCTATAAAACAGACCACCCAGATGGGCTCAGTGGATAATCCTAATGAGATACATGATGGTGTCTCATGGAGTCAGGGGCTGGGTCTCAACACCTGTGATGATTTTACCAGTCTCTTGCACTCAGTAACACAACCCCTGGATTCCCTACAGGATTAAGACCTTAATACCATACATGACCTTTGTGCCATATTTATAAAGCTTGACCTCAAAAGTTAGATTTTTCCTCTGATTCTTTCTTTATACAGAAAAGCAGACTTTAACTCCAAATTTTTGGTAAAATCTCATGGATTCAGCATATTTATTTTTTATTTACAGGTTTTCAGAGATTATAATAAATGTAGGGCTTAATGTATTTTGTATTCAATTCAGATTTTATTTTAAGCAGTTTTATTTTTAAAAAGAAAAACTTATTTAAATAAAATAAAAAATCTGATTGTTAATTTTTTCCCCGATTACTGTTTTATCCCCCAGGCTTTGCCAGGCCTGTTGGGTGCAGACCAGGAGCCTGCCTGTGCCAGTAGGACTACTGTGGGCTGTGCTGATGACCCCAGGCAGAGGGAGCCCTGCAGTGCTACTCCCTGCAGGTGGAAATGGCTGGAGTCCGTGTTTTGACTGATGGGTCTTTTCAGGAAATTTCTGAGAATAACATTTTCTAAAAACGGCTGCTTCTTCCCACAGATATTTCCTGGAAAAGGCTGGAGTTAATTTTAAACCAGTGTCCTTTTCCCTTTTCCCTTTTCCCTTTTCAGGGTGGAAGTGCTCTCTGCTTGCCCTGCAGGCAAGCGTCAGTTCCTTCTCTCTGGGATTGGAGAGTTGCCTGTGGAGGTGCAGTGGAGAGAGCACAGTGTCCCTTCTTCTCACAGCTGCCCTGTGGGAGCAGCTGGCCTTCTGGGGCCATCTATGGAGGTGTTGTGTGCCCTAGGGAAACACTTCATGCCTATCACTCTGCCTCCCCAAGGAAACTGGATAGATCGGTTCTCTCCTGAGGCGTTGCTTGGTGCACTGCTTCTGATCAGCCCCCAGAACACATTCGGCTTTTCACTCACACTGTCTTTATAAATGTTTCTTCGCCTGCCCGGGAGCTCTGTTGTCCAACAGCTGTGGAAGCTTGGGCGCAGCCCGTTTACACACTCCAGGTAGGAGGGTCCAGCCCTGGGGGCAGTGAGAGTGGGTGGCAGCAGGGTCCTGAGGTCAGGACGAGCGGGCTGTCCTGGGTGAGTGAGAACACAGCTTCCTCTGTGGCGCTCGGGAAGGCTTGCGGCTCCGTGTGGGAATAGGTCATTAATTTTTATACTTTCCCCGTAAACCATTGACCCTTTTTATGATGTCATGAGGGATTCCTTAATTTTGCAGCTGCTTCCTGGTTACGTCAGAGAAGAGCCTCCTGTCCTGGAGTCCAGCGCTGCACTCCACAATGGCTGGAAACAAATGAAGTGTTGAATATCTAATGGCTTCCACAGGGAGAGCTGCTTGATCCTCCCCAGGCCCCCGGCATTCCTCACCTCACAGGCCTTCCTTCCTCCCTCCCTTAGACAGCCGAGAGCAAAGGGGGCTGGAGGCTCCTGAATGGCTGTGGCTGTCTTGAGAGTGCACGCACCAAGGATGCTTGCCCTCAGATGTACACAGCTGTGCATCAACCAGGGGTCCTGCTGGGTCTGTCCATCCTCCCAGCTCCCTACACTGCCTCCTGCTGAGGAAGGCTAGGATTAGAGTAGCCAGGGACTCCCCCCCAGTAAGTGGTCCTGCCCCGCTCCCTACAGTACTGCCTACTGGGGGAACCTGGGGCTCTGCTCAGTCAGGGCTTCTGCACATCCCCTACTGGAAGACTAGAACTGGGGCAGTTGTGAGTGCCCCACAGCCAGCCATTCCTACTGTATTATTATTGCAGTCTGAATTCCGGCTAGTAGGAGATGCAGCCGTCTCTGCACTGAAGTCCGAGCTCAGCTGTTCTGTAGCTGACTGAAGGGGCTGGTGTATGCTGTGTGCAGCGCACGGCTCAGAGTGATCCCTGTAGGATGGTCCATGGCCTGCCAACGCAAAGTTAGGGTGTTCCACTCGGGAGAGTTGCACTGGTGCATTGTGGAATTTGTAAATGGGGGTGGGGAGGGGCGAGTGCCCATGATTCCCACCGTATTGGTGGGGGCTGGTAAGGAAGATTCCCATGGTCTTTAAGGGGGTGGAGGGGGTGTCTCGCATGTTCTCTGTGGCAGGGTAGTGAGTCTCTATGACTCACATTATCCACAGGGGAAACGGGGGTGTGGGAGGGGTTGGAAGGGGCAGTAGGGAAATGCCCTGTGTCCTAGGGTTACCATATCTCATAAATAAAAAAAGAGGACCCTCCACGGGCCATGGCCCCGCCCATTTCCCCACCCCTAGCCCCGCCCCAACTCCGCCCCTTCCCCCACCCTAACTCCGCCCCCTCCTCCCTCCCACTCCCAGCCAGGGGGAAAGGGCTGCCCCAGTGCTACCAGCATCACGGTTTCCCGGGCAGCCCCCAGACCCTGCGCCCCCAGCCGGCGCTTCCCCAGCGCAGCTGGTGCCCAGGAGGGGAAGCGCCCAGCTGGGGGCGCAGGGTCTGGAGGCTGCCCAGCAAACCGTGAAGCCGGTAGCGCTCGGGCTTTGGGCAGCCCCCATGCCTCCAGACCCTGTGCCCCCAGCCGGGCACTTCCCCTCCGGGGCTCCGGCGGCTCTGCGTAACTTACACTGTATAAGTTACACAGAGCCGAAGAGGAGCAGAGCCCCCGCAGCTGGAGGCTCTGCTCCTCTTAGGCTCTGTTTAAGAGCCGGGCTGCCCCAGCGCTACCGGCTTTGGGCAGCCCCCGTGCCTCCGGACCCTGCGCCGCCGGAGCCCGGGAGGGGAAGTGCCCGGCTGGGGGCGCAGGGTCTGGAGGCAAGGGGGCTGCCCGAAGCCGGTAGCTCTGGGGCAGCCCGGTTCTTAAACAGAGCCTCCAGCAGCTGGGGCTCTGTGTAACTGACCCTGTGTCAGTTACACAGAGCCCCGGGGGCTGGAGGCTTTTCTCCTCTTTGGCTCTGTGTAACTGACACTGGGTCAGTTACACAGAGCCCCGGGGGCTGGAGGCTTTTCTCCTCTTTGGCTCTGTGTAACTGACACTGTGTCAGTTACACAGAGCCCCGGGGGCTGGAGGCTCCAGCCGCCCCCGCTCTGTTTAAGAGCTGGGCTGCCCAAGCGCTACCGGCTTCGGGCAGCCCCGTGCCTCCAGACCCTGCGCCCCCAGCCGGGCACTTCCCCTCCCGGGCTCCGGCGGCGCAGGGTCCGGAGGCACGGGGCTGCCCGAAGCCGGTAGCGCTCGGGCAGCCCGGCTCTTAAATAGAGACGCCGGGGCTGTGTGTAACTGACACAGTGTCAGTTACACAGAGCCGGGCTGCGAGAGCTACCGGCTTCGGGCAGCCCCGTGCCTGGAGACCCTGCGCCGCCGGAGCCCGGGAGGGGAAGTGCCCGGCTGGGGGCGCAGGGTCTCCAGGCACGGGGCTGCCCGAAGCCGGTAGCGCTCGGGCAGCCCGGCTCTTAAACAGAGCCTCCAGCGGCTGGGGCTCTGTGTAACTGACACTGTGTCAGTTACACACAGCCCCGGCGGCTGGAGGCTCCAGTCCCCGCGGCTCTATTTAAGAGCCGGGCTGCCGGAGCGCTACCGGCTTCGGGCAGCCCCGTGCCTCCAGACCCTGCGCCCCCAGCCGGGCACTTCCCCTCCCGGGCTCCAGCGGCGCAGGGTCTCCAGGCACGGGGCTGCCCGAAGCTGGTAGCGTTCAGGCAGCCGGGCTCTTAAACAGAGCCGCCATTTTCCCGGACATGTTCCGCTTTTTGGCAATTCCCCCCGGACGGGGGTTTGACTGCCGAAAAGCCAGACATGTCCGGGAAAAAGAGGACGTATGGTAACCCTACTGTGTCCATGAATCTCTCTCTCCTTTTTGTTGTTGCTTTGTGTTCTGTCTGGTTTGTGCGCCAGCTCCAGCTTCTCCTGCTGCCAGCTGCTGCTGTGGGGAGCCCAGTGCATCAGCTGTCAGCCGGTGGTGCTCTCCTCTCCTTGCCCACTTCCTGCAGACACACAGATTCTGGAGGACTGCTCAGGAGCTGTGCCAGCACTTTGTCTGACTGGGGAGTGACTCATGAAGAAAAGGCTCTTGTGTCTGAGTGATAAGAGAGCAAACAAATCGCTCCCAGGTGGTGTCAGCTTGGAGGTAACCAGCCACTGTCTCCTCCCCTGCAGGGCAGTGGCTGGCTGGGAGCAGAGTGAATCAGTTGTCTTGTCTGTGCTTTGCCCAGCTGCTGACATGTTGGCTATAGGGCCCGGGGCTCAACTCACTGAGCAAAACTGCCCTCTCAAACCTCCTCTACCTCCGGCCAGTCATTATGTCATCTCCTCAGCAGTGCATCAGGAGACCTGCTCTCCACACATGGTCCCTGGGCGGTGTCAGCTGCCGCTTCCTGGGAGCAGAGCACATCACTGCTGCTCTCCGTGCTCCAGGGTAGCCACAGGCCACCTGTCCCCGGATCATCCCCCAGGAGAGGCCCACCTGGAGACTCTCACTGTTGTCCTACAGCAGCCTGAATCAAAGGGATCTGGTCCTCTTGAGTCTGTGTTAACACGCGTCAGCCTCTTGTATATTATCTGCTAGAGACTCAGGCGCCTCTTGATTAAGATTGACAAGGACAGAAGCATTAGCATGTTCACTGTTGCTGCTCACTTGCAAATTTCAGGGTAACCAGGGCTTCTTTCCACTGTTGCCTGCTACAGGCTGGGACTGGAGCAGCTGAGATTTCTCACATCCTGCCATGTGCCCTACACTACAGCACTGCCTACCGGAGAAGACTGGCAATGGAGTATGTTCGTTGTGCACTGTAGCGCCTCTACTCTGGTCATCCCTTGCAGGATTTCCTCCTGAGGTTAGCACTGGAGTAGTGGTGAACTTCCACGGTCTATGGCTGTTCCTTCCATTGCCTGCTCTTTTCCCATTCCCATTTCCTGTGGCTGGCTGCATTGCCCTAGTGGAGATCTGGCAGTGCCGTCCTGCACAGCCTGGTGGGAGAGGGGATGTGTTTATCACTTTTCCTGGAGATTATCTGTTTAAGCACTCTCTGACAGTTACAATAACAAGGGCAGCGCGTTGTGTTTCCCAGCAAAAGGACACTCGCTGCTGAAAGATGTATAGCACTAATTAGAAATACATAACATCCGGCCACATGGCAGCCTTCTCCCGGCCGCTCCATTTCCTGAGCTCAGACGACTTTGACGACAGTTGGTTTATGTTTTCCATGAATATAATGTTCTCAGAGAAACAAAAATTTCTCCCAGTTATACAAGGTCCCCCCCCCTCAAAAAAAACAGGTAGATTTATGGCTGCGGAAAACTTGGGCTGGATCCTGCCTGACGGGGAAGCCAGAACAAACTTTTTAGCTCTAAGCATGGAGTGTAGCCGAGAGCCCAGGTAGGTGGCTCAGAGGGGGCGCTGCTGCAGCTGCTTCTGTCTGATGGAGTCAGTTCTGCAAACTTTTGTAAAGGAAACCGGTTTGTAGGAAGGGAATAATGCTGTTAATAAGGGATTTAGAACTCCCACCCTGCTGCAGGAGAGGGACTAGGAGTGGCCTGTGAGAGACCTGCTGGAGCTTACACACAAAACTATGTTAAAAGAAGATTACTAAGGTTGCAAAGTCAAGCATTCCAAAGTTAGAATAATGCCAGAGTTAAGGTTTCCTGTGTAACCTTAATTCATTGTTCTTGTGCATCTACATTATGGTGCAGTCTTTAATGACATGATCACATCCTATTTTTCCACAGGATTCCTGCCTGATTCAGTGGACGGTGTTCACTGATTCAGAAGTTAGTCCATATTGTGTTTTTTCCTCGTTGTTCAGTGTGCCCCTGGATTCAAACTGTCCTCTCTTCAAACCCTGCCGTGGATACAGAATTACTAATTTCCGCAGTGGCTTTTCTATGACACTCAACACTACAGTATCTGAGGGCTTCCCAGGCTGTAATTTATCTTCACAACACCCCTGTGAGGTGCAGGGATGGTATTCTCCCATTTTACAGATAGCGAGCTGAGGAACGCAGATTAAGGTCAAAAGTTTCCACGAATTTTGGGTGCCCAATTTGAGACACAAGGGACCTGATTTTTCAGAGTTCTTAATCCCAACTCCGATGGTTTCAGTTGCAGCTGAGAGTGCTCAGTATCTTTGCAACTCAGACCCCTAGGTCTCAAGGTGGGCACCCAGAAAATGAAGAGAACACAATAAGTGGCCACCAGTGACAAGTTTGGTTTCAGTGACTTGCCCACCAGGGTGGCATTCAAGAGCCTTAACCATGAGACATCTTTTCTCTTCCTTCAATCCCATCCCTCATTTAGTACTCATTTGCTGCCACCTGTAACAGATATCCTACAGACAACAGCCTCCTTTACTACACAGCCCCAATTCAGCCCTGGAGCAGGCCATGCTATGCACTGGGGGAAGCAGAGGTCCTGTGTAAAAGGTAGTATGTGATCATGCAGTTAAAGACTTTAATAATCCATAGGCACAAGGAGGCTGAATTAAGCTTGCAAAAGCAACTATAAATCTGGCTTTTCCTAACTTTTGAGTGCTTGATGTTGCAACCTAAATAATCTTTGAATGTATCTTTTTGTGTAATTATTTAGGTTTTTAAAAAATGCAAACAAAAAACATTCCATCCTGTGGCATCACATTGACACCCACCTGCTCATCAGTAGGGTTGGAACCTTTTGATCCATGGCCCAGACCTTTGCCACTTGAGCTAATGGAGTGAATGATCACAGTAGTAGGTTGTCATCCTCTGTGTGGCCCAACACTAGAGGGAGGTGAGAGAGACACTCTGCCAGTGGCTTTCACAGATGTTTGCTGACAGCAGAGGAGTGGTTAGATTAGGTAATCTTGGGCTTCGTTCCAGGCACTGAAGGGGCGTGTGCTCTGTTAGGCACAGACTCTTCTGTCTGTTCTCCCAAGTTTGACTTTTGTCCTGTCCCATTCCCATCTCTTTTCCACTTATTGTCCCACACCCATTCCCTTTGCCTGCCCGGTCCCAGTCTCCACTCAGGTTTCTCATCTCAGTCCCGGGCTCTTTGCCCAGCCTGTCCTCGTCTCCCCCACAAGATCACTGTCTTAGTCCCAGTCTCCTAACCCCCTCTGCTCCTAGTCCCAGTCTCCTTGTCTAGCTAATCTAAATCCCCTGCAGCTCCTCATCTGAATTGTTTCTTCCCCCACTCACCTGGCTCACAGTCCCAGTCTCCTTTCCTGGGCTCTTTATCCAGTCTCTCTCTCTCTCTCCCACCTCACCCCCTCCTTGGCTCCTTGTCCCAATATCTTTGCCCAGCTGGTCCCAGTTCTCGCTCAGCACGCAAGCTCCTTGTCAGATCTGTCTTCCTTCTCCCCACTATTTCTAGTTCGCCTCTTTGTCCAGCCAGTCCCCAGTCTCCCTCCCTTTCCCCAGCTCCTCCTCCAATCTCAGTGCACCCCAACTGGCTCCCAGTCATACCCCTCCCTATATCCCTCACATGCTTCCAGACCCAGGCTCCTTGTCCTGCTAGTTCTAGCATCCCTTTTCCAGGCTCCTTTGTCAAGACAGTTCTGGTCCCCAGCTCCTAATCACAGTTTCTGCCCTCCTCCAATCCCGTCTCATCAGCCTCCTTGTCCCAATCTACATCTTTTCTCTGCTCCACCCTTCCCTTGCCCAGCGTCCTCCCCCACTGCCTGTGTGCTAGCAGGGGGTCATGGAGAGCACAGGAGAAACAGGAGCGCAGCCCAGAGCAATCTTTCCCTGGGGTAGAGCATGCTCTGCGGCTCCATGAGGATGGCGCGCAGCATTAGGAGCTAGGAGAGGAGTGAGCATGCTCAGTGAGGATGGAATCTTGGAGAGTTTAGCTGCTAAAACCCAAGTCTCTACTGAGTATGTCCGACCTGTGAGATTTCAGAGGCTCATAATTTAGCCACATTTGGGCAGATTTTCATGGGGTTGACAAAAGGCTCGTCCCTGACTACTCCACTGTCCCTGCTCCTGCCTGGGGCCACTGGAGCTGTTCAAAGAACAGGTTGTAAGAATTTTTAGAGGCAAAACAAAGTTATTTGTCTCTAGCCTCGTTCTCCGAAATGGCTGAACTGACAAAAATGCAGCCTCAGGCAGATGCCCAGCATGGAAAATTTCAGCCCAAACAGGAGAGTTTGGCAAAAAATAGAAGCAGCTGAGAACAGCATTTTATAATGGGAGGAGCTGGGCATTCCTAGAAGTAGTGCTACCAGCCCCACCTGTACTGAAGAGTCAATGCTCAGCTCACGCAGTCCAGCCGAGGGTCCCAAGGCATGGTGCGGGGGGAGTTCTCAGCGGGGTGCAAGCCAGGCTCCCACAGGTGCTTGCACTTCTTTTGAAAGGTGTTCATCAGAATTGGAGGCAGGGTCAGTGTCAGCTGTTTTTCTTCCCTGTGTGTTTTCGTGCAAAGGCTGAGAATGGAGTGACTCCTGGGCTTGGGGCCAGGCTCTTGAGATTGGGCCATGTGCTGCTGCTGAGAGTTGCCCTCTCTTTGTACCCATTCATTTCCCTCGGCATCACCAGTTTTGGAAGGAGCATTGGGCCCAGGCCTCGCTCGGTGTTGGGGGCACAGAGGAGCCATGTTTCTTTTGTCTGTGGATCTTCTTCCATTTTCCAGAGTTGATTGGTCGGTCCCCTCTTGGGCACATCCGTCCCTGTCCCATAGGGGTGGGGCTACACTTCCACCCCCGTTAATAGGCTGTGAGAGAGTGCTTTTCTGCTCCTGTGAGGACGTGGGTTTATCTGAGTGTAGCCTAATTTGGGATTTAGAGCAAAGAAAATGAACAGATTGGAGCCTTAGCTAATGGCAGCTTCAGCTGGTTGGATGCTGTGACTGATACCTGGAAGTGCCCCCTGCACAAAGTATTTGGAGATGCCTGAAGGGTAGGAAACAACTTCCCCTGCTTATTAGGCAGCACGTCTGGGTTTGGCGGGACTTTGGCATGGAGGAGTTTCAGAGGAAGCCGCATCTGTGACATTGACAGGATTTATCCTGGAGCAGGCAGGACTCTGCTGCTTTGGTTTGTACCTGAGCTGGTGGTAGCCCAGCTTGGCTTATACTAATGCTATTCTGACTGCTGGGAACCAGCTAGAAAAGGTGAGGAACAGCAAGGCAGTGGGGACCCCTTATTTCTACCTGTGCCCCAAGGAAGGAAAGTCTCTGCTGCCCGGGAGTTAAATCTTGGTGCATTGTGTGTCACAGCAGCAGTGCCCATCATGCAGCTCCGAGGGACACCCAGGCTCAGTGGGCTGCAAAGCCCAGCACATCTGTTTCAGCAACACTTTCTCTAAAGAGAATTTTCTCTCAGCGAAGGCAGTCAACCGCATTGTGTTGGATGTGTGGGGCCATGCTGGGGTGGTGCAGAGGAGGTTTCTTAACACTCAGCACTCACCGAGCACTTTGCAGCTTCAAAGCACTCTACAAACTTCTACCTAATTAACCTCCACTTCCTGGGCACTCTGTGTCTGCTCCGCTCTTCACTTGCTAACTTACCCTGTCCATTTTCCACTGCATGCTAGCTCCTTTGTTTCAGACGTGTCCCCCACAAGCCCCTGTGGCATGCAGCCATGGCATCTTTGCTGTGCAGCTGCAGGTCCCCGTTGTGACTTCCCCTGTCCCGAGGAAAAGGATGAAAGCGTCTGAGCAGAAAGTTTCCCCTGATTTTCAGAGCTTCCTCTTTGTTCTAGAATCAAACCCCTAGGACTGTGACACTGGGGAGCAGGGGTGTTGATGTAAGGGCAGGGTTCTTGAGCAGCCCCACACACCCTGACCTCCCCTGAATATCCCCCTCTCCCTGCAGAGCTGGGCTGGCTGGATTGCTCTGGGGCTGGGGGAGGTGGGGAGCTTCCTGTCCTTGGCTTGCTTAGGAGCTCCAGTGCATGAATTCTCAGGGCCACATGGGTCCTGTTTACTTGTCATGCTGAGAAGACATTGGCCCATTGTAGCTGAGCTGGAAGTGAAGGGGAAACAACCCTTCAATTCATGTGTGTAATGCTCTCTGATTCCTCCTTATGCTGGCACCATGAGTCATCTCGTATCCTGCACCAGAGCTCAGCTCCAGGCAGGCAGCCGCATGGCTCCATGTAAATCAGGCATTAGTCCGTATGTACATGTGTGTGTGCCTGGTTCCTGACAGAACCCAGCCTACTGTGCAAGCTGGAGTGAGCTGGGGCAGGGAGGTCCATGCTGCACATTCCTTTCTCTCCATCTGCTTTTCCTCTTCCCCGTCTCATGGGGGAGCTACTGCTCCTCACCAGGGAGCCCGAACCATGCAGCCTGGGGAGCCTCCAGTGGCTTTGTTTAGTGCGAGGCCTTGGTGTGAAGCTGGACATGGCCAGAGCTTATTTTCTGGAGCTAACTCCAGGCTTTGTAATGTTACCATTTAGTTCCCAACATATCTGTGTTGGTTCCATGTGTCCCGGATCCACAGGATCTGTGCTACAGCCCAGTTTGTAAACCACCTTCACAGGAACCCCTTCAGTGGGGCAGGCTCCCAAGGAGTCCCACTCGTTCTTCAGGATAACCCATGCAGCCTCACCGCTTCAGGACTGAGCTCCCTGATGCACACTGGGAACTCTGCCCAGCAACTCCAACTCTCCATGCTGCAGGACTAATGCTCCCCGGGCCTGTATTTGCCGTGACCCCAAACAGCATTTTCAGAACACAGTGGGGTTTGTTAGTCGGCTGGAACACAGCATTGGAAGGCCTCAGGTTAGCAGAGAGAAATGAAGGTTAAAACATGGTCCCTTCTGGTTAAGCCAGCACAAGTCACTAGCCAAACTGTCATGAACACCATTTCAGGCTCGGTCTCTCTCTGACCTCCTTAGAGAGTGCCAGGAGAGAGAGCAGCCAGCTTCCTCCAGAAGCCCACCCTTAAGTTTATCCCATGCTGGTCATGGCTCTGTCCTTTGTTCTCAAGCTGGGGTCTGGGCTCAGCTTCCCTGCTGAAAGGTGGACAGAAAATCTCCCCGCCCTTCGTGGTTGTTTACTAGGTGTCAGTGTTTGGTCGCTGGAGCTTTTCCATTGTCTCTTTGGGATTCTACATTGACATAGGTCGCTTTCAGCAGGTTCCAGCCAGTTCCTTAAGGACCCTACTCACTGTGGCCCAGACAGCAAGGCACCACCCACACCTCATGTCCTGCGCTGCCCCAAGAGCAGATTTAACACTTTTCCCTCCACTGGGTAACAATGCAAAGTACAGAGGGAAACTGAGGCACATACAGGCTTCATAAAAATGTTACAGAAACTTCCCACTTCACCACAACATGTATTTTATTGTGGTGCATTTTCAGGGGGGAGGACAACTAAGCACTTATCTGTGCCTGTTGGAAAGAAAGCCACATACCCCAGGATCTGAAAGATGCAAAGATAATTACTCTATATCAAAATAAAGGCGACAGAGCAGACTGCAGCAACTATCGAGGGACATCTCTGCTCAGCGTGGTCAGCCAGGTACTAGCAAGCGTCCTGCTGAAGACTCCCAAGTCCTTGCCGAGAGAGTCCACCCTGAGAGCCAGTGTGGGCTCAGAGCTGAGTGCTCCACAATTGATGTCCTTCACATTGCTCTTGGTGTCAGAAAAAAGCTGTGAAGAACAGGCACCGCTCTATGTAACATTCATTGACCTACGAAAGGCCTTTGACTCGGTTAGCAGGAATGGCATCTATAATATCCGCTTGAAAATTGGCTGACCACAAAAGGTGTTCTCCCTATTCAAGGAGTTCCACAAGGAAATGAAGGTAACCATCCAGTATGAAAATGAAACAGCATCCCAGTTTAGTATTGATACTGGTATGAAGCAAGGCTGCATCTTCGTACCCACCAGCTTCGGCATCGCCTTCTCTATTCTTCTTAAGTGCACCTTTGGAAATGATCTATCTGGCAGACCAATTGAATGGAGGATGGACGGCAGCTTGTTCAACATCAGACAATTTCAGAGCAGAAGGCACATTATCAAGCTTACTCTTCAGGATCTGCTTTTTGCAGATGACGCCGCATTCATCTCTCATTCACCTGATGAACTGCAGGTCATGAAGAACAAGTTCTCTGATGTATGCACCAAGTTTGGCACGGAAATCAGTATCAAGAAAACAGTAGTCATGTCACAATGAATCAACATTCCACCTAAAATCTATGTCAATAATGATGTTCTGGATAACATGGATCACTTCTGCTATCTCAGCTCAGTTCTCACCAGCTCACTTAACCTCGATAGGGAACTTGATGCTAGAATTGGGAAAGCTTCTGTCACTTTTGGCAAACTTACCTCAGGTGTTTGGAACAACAAGTTGCTAACCCTGAACACAAAGGTGTCTGTTTATCAGGCTTGTGTGATCCGTACCCGCCTCTACGGCTGTGAAAGCTGGGTCACATACTCCAAGCAGAACTGGAGATTGAACAGCTCCCACCTCCGCTGTCTCAGAAAAAATCCTTGGAGTTACTTGGGACCAACGGATCACTAACAGTGAGATCCTTGAGAGCACTGGCCACTCGCAGGCTTCGCTGGCTGGGACATGTGGAGTGTGTGCCTCAAGATCATGTGCCGAAGGCTGTGCTCTGTGGTCAACTCAAGAACCACCCGCATCACAGAGGAAGGCCAAAGCTCTGGTACAGCGACACGGTCAAGCAAGGTCTCAAGAAATTCAGAATTCCCACTGGCAACTGAGAGAACCCTTATCACAACCGCTCAGTCTGGAGACGCCGGGTCAAGGCTGATGCATTCGCTGCAGAGAGCTATCAGAGAGCCCAGGCTGAGGCCCGCAGGCGAGCCAGGAAGCAGAGTGCTCCAACCGCCTTCTGGTGAGTGGACCTGTAGCCACTGTGGGACGTCTGCCGCTCATGCATCGGGCTCTTTTCCCATACTATTGCTAAGCACCACTGACAGACTGACTCTGCTGTGTCTCCTTTCATCTGTCAAGATGTTGGACAGTCACATGACTTTTCGGGATTCCCTCCCTCCCCCCCGGCACTGGTGCATTCATAGGAAGCAGGGTTGGCTGGTGTTTTCTTTGGGGGGCAGTGGGAGGATAGCTGTTTGTCTTTGGGGGCACTGCATCCTAGCAGCTGTTGTGCCTGGACTTTAGGTTTATGATCCTACCCACTGCAGCCTTCTGGCATTTGCAGAGAATCTCATGCACTGGGAAGGCCAGCCTTGGCTAGCCCAGTGCTTGTTTGCATCAGATGATGTTGGTGCGGTTCCAGGAGGGGGGCATGGGGTGTGAGTGTAAAGCAGACTCGGGAGACAACTGCCCAGAGCCCCTAGGGCATTGTCCCAGAAATACCATCTTGAGGGCTGTGTGTTGGAATGCCCAGAGCTTTTCAAAGGGTCATTTCCGGGTCATTTCCTTTGTCTTTACTATATTAATCTCTTAGGTTTATATAGTGCCTTCCATCCAGGAGGATTCTAAAGTGCTTTTGGGGCTGTACATACACTTAGATGCAGCCATCTCCTGGATGGTCAGCTTAGGACAGGAAGTGAAGGAGAATCTAGAATCTAATTGAAACTTGGGAATGAGTTCCAGGGAAGCAGAATGTAGTTTCTTGAACTGGACCATGGCCAGGACATTGGGGCTCTCACTCTTATTGTGGGAAAGGTTTCATGAGAGTGAGCGTTCATGTCTCAGAGTGGTCACATCCTCAGATTTTATGTTTCTCCAAAAGCTGGCACCCCTTGCTGTCATGCTGGGGCAAGGTTCAACACAGCCTGGCAGATAAGAGCGCCCCCTACTGAACCACCAGCCTCCATTGAATGGTGGTCTCCCATCCAGGTACTAAACTCGTTAGCATCAACTTAGAACGTGAAATGTGACAATATCAAGGTTTCAGGCCTTCCTCTCATTTTTTCTCATTTTCTTGATTTTCCTTACCCCTCTTCCCACTTCTCTGAAATAATTTTATCTCCTCTGAAAATCCACAGAATCTGCGCCCCCCCTGGCCTCGGTCTTTCCCTGATCTCTGCAGGAATGGGGTGTCTGTGGGTTAGGGCTCCTGCGCCTAGCTGAGATCTGCAGCCTGCCATGGCTTTGGAAGTTCAGCTTAATGTCCCTTCTCTTTTTCTGATGCATTATTATGCATTTTTAGTCAGTCAGTCACGGAGAACATGTCTGTGTTCAGAGGGCAGATGGGGAGAGAAGTCTCTTAGCCACTGGTCTCAGCTGTGGCTGACCCGGCTGGCATGGGCACCGCCTGGTATCTCTGTGTTGGATGTTTGCGGTAGCTGTAACACAAGCCTTGCCTGGCTTGTGCCAAGTTCTTCTATGGTGCTTTGCATCACACTTCTTCCTTGGTGTGCTGAGAGAGGCGGGTGGGCTCTGCAGCTGGGACTGAGTGAGCCAGTGGTGTGCTAAGGCAGCGTGACTGGCCTGACCTTAAGCATGGAGCCATGCAGAAAAATAAAATGGCCTTCACCATCCTTCTCCCCTCTCCCTCTGGACAGGGTCTTCACCTCCCCTGCCGCTGAGTCTGGCCCCTGACCAGACAGCTTCATGATCTGTGCCCTCTCTACACTTTCTCAGAGGGGTGTGAAGCCACCAAAAGGGGCAGAGAAATAATGTTGAGGGCACAGGTTGCCAGTAATGAAATGCTAAAATGCCTGTTCCCCAGCTGCCCCCTGCCATGACTGACTAGATTGGAGAGTGGGGCAGCGTCTGCCTTGCCCTGCAAGTGTAACCCATGCCCAGCCAGCTCCCTGCCACTCTCACAGCCTCAGAAGTGGGTTCTGACTGGCCGTAGATGCACTGATGGGATTTGCTCTGCCCTGAGGCAGCTCTGTTGGGAAGAGTTATGATCATGTGGCATCTACTTGAGTAACAGCTTCAGTCCTCTTGAGGAGCTGTTGTGTGACTTGTGAACTACTGGGAGGAGCCCTGTCCTCAGTGCTGAGGTGAACATGCCAGCAGGGATGGAGATGAAACATGCAGCTAATTATCCTTTTAGCACTTTGGAATTCTTCCCTCCTTCGCAGGAGGAATTAGGAAGTCTGAGAGAGTGGCAGCTTCTGAGCCCATGATGGCTCCGCAGGCAGGGCTTTGAGGCACCCAATGGGCAGTGGCTGCCAGGAGCTTGCGGTCTCTGCCTTGCCACTTCCCTGTTTGGAGCCATGCTGATTCCTCCTCTCCTAAGCGGGGGGAGGGGGGAGAGGTGCTGGCTTGGGGGAAAGGAGCATGCTGGGTGCTTGGCTTTCCCCCTGTAGTCTCCCCCAGCCCATGCACTAGGACGAAAAGGGCAGGAATTTTCCTTGTCTCTCAGAGGGGGTTCAGGGTGAGGGGCCTGCTGTTCCCTCCATAAGCTGATGTTCTCTGCTTGTCTCCTCAGAGTGCCTCTCGGAGGACTGTCGCTCAGTGCTCCAGGAACAGGCCACGGCGCTGGGACTCTGCATGTTCGCCCTGCTGGTGAGGCGCTGCACCAGCTTACTGAAGGAGTCCGTCCGAGGTAAGGGAGCTGTCTGCACAGTGCTGGTGGCCTGCTTAACAACACTGTGCTGCAGGTCTTCCCTGCCCTAGCCCAGCCCCGCTTCCCAGGCCTGGCTCACCTCCTGCTCCATCACACACCACTTGTCTCTTGAGGCCTCTGGGTTCTGTCCTAGTTTTCAGACCATGCCTCCCCTCCTCCATTCCTGGGGTCTCTCTCCCTTTGACTCCAGGCAGTTCCAGGACTTCAGTGTGGGGCTGCCCGAGCTGGAGAGCCCGCGTTGTATGTTGGGACTCCATGACCCTTAGTCTTTTCACCTCTCCTGCTACATGACAGGCTTTCTGGTGCCTCCAGGCGACTCCTGGAAGTCAGGATTCCTGGGTTCTGTTCCTGGCTCTGCCATTGACTCGCTGTATGGGCTTGAGCAGGTCACGACCACCCTGTAAAATGGCGTGATGCTGCATCCCGTCCTTCCCTTTGGCCAGTCGCTGCGTCTGGGGTGCATTAGTGGGGATGCAGCATTCTCTGTGCATCTCCGGAGTCAGGCACTCAGTGGCCTGCGCGTGCACACGCCCAGGAGGCAGGGACCCAGGAATGGGGGACTGCAGCGGGCCTGGCCCAGCTTTGTTTTTTGTCTCTGCAGCTTGGTCCCAGGAAGCAGAGCAGGATGAGGAGGATGATATCAAGGTCTCCGCCTTGCCCCAGGATCTGAAAGAGCTCCTCCCCAGCGTGAAAGTCTGGTCGGACTGGATGCTTGGCCACTCGGACACCTGGAACCCCCCTCCCACCTCCCTCGAGTTGCCCAAACAGTATGTGATCTCTTCCTGCTCTTCCAACACGTGCCCATCCCTGCAAGCTCCTTGCCGGTGCCCCTCGTTCCCTTTTTGCCCCTCACGGAGGTGGTGCACTCTGTCCTCCCAGCACCACTGCCTCAGCAGAGGGTATTGCTCACTGCCCTGTGCTGTGCAGGGGATGTTTCCGTGGTGCTGACAGTGTCCTGTGCATGGAGAAGGGTGTTAGTGACAGAGGGATCTTCCCTAGCAGCGAGAGCTGGGGGCTGGAAGTGGGGTGTATGTGGCTCAGGGTGGTGGCAGGCATCCCAAAGGCACAGCATTGAACCTTGTGACTAGCTCCCCTTCGTTCCCTAGTGAGGCCGGATTTCTAGCTTACGCATGGGATCTCTCTCTTCATTTCCTGGGGTGCATCTCCCTAGGCCCTTTGCCAGCCAGCCAGCTGTTTGTCTGTGAGAGTGGAGCCTGCTCCCAGCTCGCTGCTTGAATTCTCTTCACCTGTGAGAAGGGGCTGGGCAAACCACATTCAGCCTGGGCCAAGCCTTGAGCAGCCTCGCTGTGCTGGGAACCCCCTTCTCCTGCTTTGAAAGCAAGTTCCTCTCCCCAGCCAGTCACAAAGGGTTAATTTGCTAAGCTGGCTGATTCCAGACCATTAGTCCATAATGCGGACTAGGCAATTTGCATAATTTTGGACAGAAAATCATGTGAAGGGGCCAAGTATGGAGTATGCGAAGCAGTGTCTGAGCATGCTCCGTAACTGCTTTCCCGCAGGATTTTCCATCTGCCTCCGGTACTCTGGGTCCAGAGCCTGAAATCACTTCTCATTGTAAATCCAAAGGAGTCAGAACCCAGGGTGATGGGAAGGCGCATTAAGAGTAATCCAGCAAAGTGGCTTAACCATTAATGGGTCCCTGCTCCAATGCATCAGGTCCAGTCCCGCTCTCCTGTTTTATTGCCTCCACTCCAGTTCTTTTTCATTTGGCTGAGGAAATGGAAATCTCACACAGGAAGTGCTGGGCCTCATTTTGTGGAGATGGAGTCTGTTTTCTGTTTGTCGGCTGCTCGATGTGGGACCGTTGCCTGCTCATGTGAACTGTTGCCCATCTTTGGGCAGGAACTCAAACTCGGAGCTGTCATGTGAGCATGCTTGCACCAATCCGGAGCCCCCTTTGCGCTGCCTGTGCAGGGAGCTGCTGAGCCGTCGGCAACGGGCTTGCTTCGAGATGGAATTTCTGATTGGGTTCATGCAGCCAGCGCTCATCATGTTCCAGGGAGGAGCCACCTCCTCCCTTGTTCGGGGTGCGACTGAGATCTGCTTCAGCTGCCTCCGGCTGCCGGGAACCGGTCTGGCTCCCCTGACGGGGTTAGGAGCAGGTGCAGGCTCCCCCTTTCCCATCAAGATGGGAGAAGGTGAGGGTTACAACCCAGCCCTTATCCGAGACTGTGGCCCATGGTTCCATCAAGTGCCAAGGAGCAGCTGGAGATGCAGGTCCTGAGTGATAGGAGGTGGCTGGGCCTGGGCCATAATGTACTTTGAGCGCCTGCTCTGCTCAGAGCTCCAGAGTTGGGGAGTCAACGAGCGTCACCATTTGGTGAAGGCTCAATAGGCCCAGCCACTTCCCCTGCCTTGGTCTCTTCATGCAGTGCCTGGGCCTGCCCCTCCTCCCACTGTTCAGATCCTTTCCCTGCAGTGACTAGAGCCCGTTCTTCCCCATTGCCCACTGGCTGACGGGCCCTCTCAGATGTGGTGAGCTGTAGTTTACATGGCACTTCTCTGGTTTATGTTTGGGGTGCTCCAAGATGTTGTTAGCACAAGAGTTCTTTGCCTGTTTCCCACCACTCTTGTGTACCCCTGTGTGCGGGAGGCCATGACCGCACTGTAGCGGTCTGAGCAACTGAGAAATGGAGCCCCCTGCTGGAGATGTACCTCTCCAGCAAGAAGAGACGAGGTGGCAGGAGAACCAGCTCAGCCCTGCCCTCCCCTCACGTCCCCAGTCTCAGCACGTCTCCCCAGCAGGTTGGACAGGAGGAGTGACGACTGGCGTAGCATTCCTGCTCTGTACTGACGCATGCCTGCACTCTGGCTCGGCGGCTGGTGGCTAACCAGGGCAGCCATCAAGTCCAGGGGCCTTGACAGGAACTATTTGAAGATGTTCTAAAAGTAAATCATGGGCCGGAGCGTGAGTGAATGCCTTGGGCCAGGCCTGGGACCCACAGGGGGGTGACCTTGAAGAGAGAGAGAACGTGTAAATGCTAAGAGCAGAGCTTGACTCCTGGGGCTGGGCGATGAGGAGGTGCAACGGTCCCAACTCCATGCTCCCTACAGCTGTGAGTTCTCCCTCCATGGCATCCTCCTGGCCTTGTGCTCAGAGCCTGGGCTGGGATAGCTGGAAGCTGCCCTTCTAGCGCTACTTCGCCATTCCCTTCAGTGCCGCCTCTGGGGGCTGGAGCAGAGCAAAGGGACTGAGTAGAAATTGAAATGTGGGAGCTGTGGGGATCCAGCGAATCTCTGCATCTCTAGAAATCTCACCGGGTCTCCAAAAAGCCCAGGCCTAGCACCAGCCCGGTGGCTCGTCCTGGGGCCAAGGCCAGGTCCGGCCCGGCGCTCGTCCTGGGGCAAAGGCCAGGTCCGGCCCGGCGCTCGTCCTGGGGCAAAGGCCAGGTCCGGCCCGGCGCTCGTCCTGGGGCAAAGGCCAGGTCCGGCCCGGCGCTCGTCCTGGGGCAAAGGCCAGGCCCGGAACCGGCCCGGCGGCTCATCCCAGCACCAAGGCCAGGCCCAGCACAGTGCTCGTCCCAGGACCAAGGCCAGGCCTCGCACCGGCCTGACAGCTCATCCCAAGGCCAGGCCCCGCACAACGCTTGTCCCAAGGCCAGGCCCGGCACTGGCACGGCGCTCATCCTGGGGCCAGATGCAGCCCAGCAGCCCATCCTAGCTCCTGCTGGGGTCTGGGCTGGTGAGGCGGCTTGTCGAGCTCATCCAGAGCCTGGGGCCTAGGCCGGTGGCCTGCCCGTCCCAGTGCCTCTGCTGTATTCTCCACTTTCGTGATTCCTAGTTCTCCACAAGTGACAGAGTCAGGGGACTTTGAGAACGTCTAAACTCAGCCCAGCTGTGGCAGTTGGTTTATTGCTTTCAGCTGGTACTTGAACCCGGGTCCTGGTCTTGGAGTCTTTCCCAGGTTTAATCCCCGGAGTTTTCTCTGCAGCTGTATGACACTGCACTGACCCCGAATGAGGATAGGAAAATAGAACCAGTGCCAAGCCAGAGTCTCTTTTTCATTTGGAGTCTGGCTGTCTGCCCATGACCAGGGTTACATAATGGGAAACATAGCTGGGCTCTGGAGAGCCCGCGTTTCACCACGCTGCCCAGACCTTCGCATTCTGATGCTATAGATCTTCCTAATTGTAGCTCAGATGCATTTATCACACTGTTGGATTTGAGTCCTTACAATAAAAAACACCAAATTCCTCAGCTTGCTGCTTTCCCCGTTGGACAGAGACGCAGGGAAAGGTGTTAGGTAAATGCTGCGCTCCGCTCCAGCACATGGCACTGGGGACTCAGAGCAGTATCTCAGGGGTGTCCTTTCCCTGACACGTGCTTAGGAACATGCATAGAGCATGAACCCCAGCATTCAGGGTGTCCTCTCCACATCCAAATGGGCCCCAGGGCCATGTGTGATACGAATGGTGGACTGCACCCTTCCCAAGATCCCCACTCTTGATTCTAGGCTGCTTTGAGCTGACCCCCACCCATAATAGACTGATTGGTGCTGGACCACAGAGGTTTGGGGGAAGATACAGACAATGTATAGCCCTCTTTGGAACTGTGTGTGGGGGGTGGGTGACATTCCTTCTCCTCTACCTCTCTGGGGGAGGTGCCTTCCGTGGCTGCCATGTTGTGGCACAGTTTCTGGGTAGTAGCAAGGCCTCCTGTTGATGGCACAGCCGCATCATGGGCATCTCTGCTTGGATTCCAGAGAGCAGCAAAGTATTTGTGTGGTGGCTCCCTTGCCGAGAGGGGTTTGGTGAGTGAAGAGTGTGACTCACTCCAGCTGGAGAGAAGGCATGTCTCTGAATACCGGGTACATTCCCCTCCACACAGTGTATGTGTGTTCCTGCCCCACCCAGTGGTACCAAAGAGTAGGTTGCGTGACCCAGCTGTGAAAGGCAATAACCCCACAACACAACTTCCTCATGCATAGCATCTCTCTCATGAGCTCCTTACGGAGAGTAGCTGAGGGGGTGGGCACAGGAAAAGAGAGAGCGAGAGTTGACGAGGCAGAGATGTTACTGATGCACCCGCTGATGGCATGAGGCAGATCCGCAGGCCGAGGAGGAGAGTTTCGGTGTGAGGTGGATGCTGGAGCTGCAAAGGAGAGGTGGGGGAGCCAGGGCTACAGGGCAGGAAGCTGCTCCTGCCTTTGAGGCCGTGGTTGAGGAAGTTGAGACTGGTGGGCAGAGAAGAGCACAAATTCCCTTGTGAGCTCAGAGATCTGCTCGCTGCTTCTCCTCACACCGACGAGCACATCAGAAGTTCAAACTCAGCAATGTGCCGTTCAGTGGAGAAACCCCAGACTATTCAGTGTGATACGGGGTGGCCGCTGGGAATCTGCTTTCCTGCTAGGCTGGGAATCGGGTCTCTGAGCTTGCTGTAGGCTGCATGCAGCCATTTCAAATGGTGCATTTAAACCAACTATTAAATGCAACCCAAATGCTTTGAAAAAATTCTAGAGCCTCCTTTATAGGAACATGGAAGAGCCTGTCAGGCTGCCCTCCTCACACAGGGCCTGCTGAGCAGTGTCAGCTCCCACGGAGGGGCAGTGCCCCAGCCCAGCCCCTGAATACAGGTACCAAGACACTGGTAGGGATTGCTAAGGGCTGAATTGAAAACCCCTTTCTGAAGCCTTGTCTCCTTTAGTGAATGTTCGTCATGGATCTGTCCCTGTCGAGCTGTCACGTCAGCAGGGTCAATGGCTGGGAAGAATGAAGGTCGAGTCAAGCTAGAGAAGAGGCAAAGCTCAAGCATTTGAGCCCCACCTGGGGAGGGGTCGCAGAGCAGCCTCAGTGCCATTAGCTAGGGAGGAGCAGGAGCCGCTTGGAGAGGTGCCCTGAGGCTGTGGAGGCAGGTCCATGTGGCTGGAATGATTTAGTGTCAGTAGCTGCCCCGAGATCAAGGCAAACGTGGAGGAAGCCGTTGGCTGCATGGAGCAGATGGCATCACATAGCTGGGTCGTGTTGTGGCTAGTGACTCCCTGTGCCATTGCTGGGAGCGGGGAGATAAGAGACGGGGGTGGGCGGCGGTCTCTGGGTGAGGGGTGGTGAGGTGGAAAAGGTGCCAGAGCCCAGGGAGTCGTGTGGGATGGGGAAAGTGCTGGTGTCAGTGGGAAGAGACTTGGTCTAGAGGGGATTGTCTGACCCCAGCTGGGCTCTCTGCAGCCTCACAAATGTGCCCCTGGGGGGCTCCAGGGTCATTTCTCCCCACTGGGCGCTGGGGAGAGAGTTGAGAGGCATTGGTTGGATTTTCTGACTGACAGAGTTGAAGGAAGGGCCAAGGGCTCCACCCCAGAACAGTGAGGTAAATTCTCCACCCCAGGCCATCATTCTAGTGGGTCTGTTACGGGGTGGGCGAGGCTCTGTGGCCTGCAGTGTGCAAGTCGGATGAGATGCTCAGGACGGTCCCTTCTTGCCTTAAAGTTATGAGGGTGGCTCTAGTTGGGGCATGTGCAGGGCTTGCTGTGGGGGATTCTCTAGCCTGGGATATGCCGGAGGCCGGACTAGAACGGGCCCTGCTGGCCTTAACACCTGTGAATCTAGCTCTGAGACCCTCAGGAGTTTCTGCCCTTTCCAGATGCTTTACGTTTCCATGAGTTACCTGCCGTAACCGTGAGCTCGAGAGAGCCCAGATGAAGGGGACGTCCCCTCAGTGACTGCAGGGGCCCCTCAGTGCCCTCTGCAGCTGTGCCCCTGCGGTTAGGGGCAGGGTTGGTGAGTGGCTCTTAGAAGGAGTGAATACTTCACGTGCCTACAGAGGAATTGCTTTTATTCTGGTTTCCCCTGGGCTGGAATGGGGCTTGGAGGCAAGGCAGAAGCCTGGTTGGGTGGTGGGACTTTGGTGCACAGACGTGGAGAGCCTGGTGCCCTATTGGATTGAGCTTTCTCAGCCTCCTGCTTTGGGCTGGTTTCCTCTGGCTGCCTTCTCTGGGGCTTGCTTGCCTGCTGCGTTCAGCCTCTTTGAGCTCTGCTCGCCCCAGGAGCAGAAAGGCCCAAGTGATTTGCCATCTGTAGCACAGCTCGGGAGCACAATGCAGGGTTTCTCACACCACTCTGGGTTTGTTGTGCAGCTGTGGAGTCTGAATGTGAGTGTTTAAACAAGCTGGTATTACTCAGGAAATGGCCACCTCCACAGGCTTGGAACATGGGGTCATTGTACTTGCATGAATCACCTGGCAGCCTGCTCCCCCTGTGAAGATGGTGGCTTATGTGAAAGCACTGCACAGCTTTGGCCCTGTCCAGAGGGACTCAGCGAGTGTCGGGCTGTGCTTACCACACAGAGTTGTTAGCAAGAGCTGCCTATTTCTGCCCCGCTGACTGTTCACGGCGTTGGCCTCTGGAGGCAGTAGGCCTGGCTGTTGTGATTGCACAGGTCCAGCCCTAACCCTCGTCGTGGGAGTTCGTTTGGCCCCTGGGTGCCCTTGTCCAAGCACATGAGCTGTGTCCGCTCCATCTCCTGTCGCCCTGTCGCTGGGCTGCACTCATGCTGGCAGCTACATTCGGCCTGGGTTCTGAGACAGCAGAAAGTGAGCTAACACTTTGTTTTTTCCCTGTCCTTGTGGGTGTAAATGTGTCTGTGGGGAAGAGAATGAACCCCACTTGTGAGGAGAGACCTTGGGCTAACCCTCGCTTGGCTTCCTCCATTAGAAGCCTGGAGAGCGTCGTTCTGTTTACCTGGGAACTGTGCGCTCCAGGGCTCGGGGTCAGCAACTCTGCAGAGCCCTCTGCAAAGGCTCCACAAAGAGGCCTGTTGGAACTCAGTTATTGTGTACGTATAGCAGGTGCGGAGGGTTGGATCTCTGAGTCTGTGCACAAAAATACCCTGAATCACAACAATCCAGTCAAGGTGACACAAGCCAGCCAAACCTAGAAACCGTCACTGGGACCCTGGGGGCCGAAGGAGAAAGCACCTGGCCAGGTTCCCAAGGATTGCACGTCCCTCCAGGACAGTCTCCTAAGGGCTCAGGCAATGAGCTTCCTGATTCTTTGGCCATCACCTGGACCTGGTGCTGGGTGTATGGAGCCTGGAGAACTGCCCAATCCCGTAGTGGCGTACATGCTGACACACAGGAAGGAGGCCGCTGCACAAGATTCTGTCAGATGCGCTCCTAGCTAAATCCCCATCATTGTGTGTCACAGCTGGAAACCAGGGCGAAAACAGCAAAGGAAAAGCACTTCTCGTTCCATCCTTATTGCCAAGGTCCCATGCACGCCCAGCCGCTTCACACCTAATGGGTGCAGCCCAGCTCCTGCTCTGAATTACACAGCAGCCGCATCGATAGCTCATGACAGAATTGCCCCAACTGTCAGTTTGATTGAGGGGACCATAGAGTGGAAATCTGACACGTACCATGGAAAGGGCGGATCTGCTGAGCCATTGCGAAACTGGGGGGAGCAGGGAGGATGCTGCGGAGCAGTGGCAGCAACTCCTGTTCCAGTGGAAGGTCTGGGGGGCCCTGCACTGGAATAGGGAGCTGGAAGGGTAAACTCCTCATCAGTGGGGCTGGAGCACTAGCGACCACGGAGGGAGGGTGCTGTGCAGAGCTGCTAAGCCTGCAGGAGGGGAACGCCCCAGCTCTGCCCCTTGCGAGATTAGCGAGCTCTCTTAAATGCAGTAATGTGAGTTATGTGACCATTTGTATAGCCTGGGAATGGCGTTGGACGCTGAGCCTGTCGGGGGGCCAAAGGGCACGAATGTCACATCAGTAGTGTTTCTGCAGCGTGTTGATATGCCTCTGCCTCCCCCACCCAAAGAGAAGTGTTCCCTGCCATGTGCCCGGTCCTCCTCCCCAACTGGCATGGAGCATTCCCTGTTGTGTGTCCTTCCCCTCCTCGGCCATAGATCTCTGCCACCAGCACCCTGTCGGCCCTGTCCCAGCCCCTGTTCTGGGACTGCTCCCCCGGCACCCTGTGTCATCCATGCCCCCCACCCCTGCTGGAAAGGGGGCACTCCCTGTCCAGGTCCCCAGCCGATCTGCAGCTGTTCTCGCTGCTCATCCCGGTGTGGAGCAGCCCGCTCAGTCTGAGGGCCAGGAGTGCTATGTGACCAGACCCATGCAGCAGGGCACTGGGGGAGGGCTGAGCCTTTCAACCCCTGCGTGTCTCCCATGGGCAGCGCTCACGTTGGAGGTGGCCCAGAGCAGCCCTATCACATCCGGTGCTTGTCTCTGCAGCCTGGGCTGAAGGATAAACTATCAGAGCTGTGGGGCAGTGGATCATTCCTCTTATTATTTTCTTCTTTGCAGATGGGGTCGTGGAAAGTTCAGTTCCTTTTAACCCTCACAGCTCTGTTTATTTTCCAGCTGGTAGCACAAATGCAGTGTTTCCCATTACATCACAAAGGGCCTCGGACAGATCCCTCCGAAAAACGTGTTGCAACTGTTTATTTTTTTCCATATTTAAACAGTTCTGACAGCCAGACCTGGTCGAGCCAAGTGATGGAGCTTTGTGAATGAGCCCAGCTCCTGGTGTCTGTGCACAGAGGGCTTCGAAGGCCCTCTTCTCCTCTGCAGCATGTTTGCCGGGGCCGGCTCGGGGATGTGGGTGACTCTGTGCTACACGTGTGCTGATTATGTGCTGGGCTTTGATTAATGGCAGCTCATTCCGTCCAGTTCCCAGGACGCTCTTGAAAACAAGATGTTTCATTTCAGTGCACTTTCCTGGTACATTGATTGCCATAAATAAACGAGTGCAGACTCTGTCCACCTGGAGCAGTTCACGGAGCAGGGGGCCTGCTCCAGCCCCTTGGCTGCCTCTGGCTGTGGAGTCAGTCCCATCCCCCCGCCATTGGTCTCTATCCTGCGCCTCACAGTTCATCAAGGAGGCACAGATGGGCACAGCACAAGGCTGCTGTCTGGGACCCGAAGGCGTGGGGAGCCCAGCTCAGTGTGCTGCTTTCCCTTCCCCATCTCCCTGCACTTCTCCTGCCTTGATCTAAAATCCCTACTTTCTTGTGTGAAATCATTAACAAGTAGCAGTTGGTTGTGAGCTTGTAGCTGTGCGGTTGGTCTGCTGCCCGAGTGTGCCATTGTGCACCTATTCTGCCCCCGCGTCCCACCTAGACCCTGGGGGCACTGGGCTCCAGCTGCCCTTGGAGGAGAGCAGAGGCTACAGGCAACTGCTGAACTGCTCAAGGTTTTGTGTTGACAGTCTGGGCTCTGCGTGTCACTGGTGCTCGAAGAAGGTGACACACCACACAGGCAGCTTTGCTCCAAAGTGCTGAAATTGTGACCAGAAATGAAACAAGGTGTTACATCTAGTGACTGGCATTTAAAGACAAAGCCCCTGAGGTCCCGCATGGCCACAGCATGTGATGGCAGATAGTGACCTGGGCTCTGTCTGCACTTTGTGAGACACAGATAGGGCCCTGGGGACATGAGCTTCTAGGAGGGGCTGGAGAAAATAGGCTGTGTCTCAGGCAGGGCTGGAGCTGTGGCTGCAGTAGAGGAGAGGGCCGTCCTGAGGCTGTCCAGGAGGTGACTTCCCCCTTCCCAGACATAACATGGAGCATTACTTCTCTCTGGAGAGAGCTGGATTATTTTCAGCATCACCTGGGGCTTTGGGTGGGGTAGATGCTTCCCCATGTCTCCGTACCAGGTTGGGCTTGCAGGGGGGGCTGTACTCTATGTGTGTGTGGGGGGAGGTATCCTGGGAGCTTCCTGGTCCACAGTAGAGGAGTAAGGGGGGCTTTTGACTGTCCTCATCTGCAGAGGGGGGAGAGGGCTTGTGTTAGCAAGTGCTGGGCTCACTGCTCGGGGTAAAACCCATGGGGCTGCACTCCTACCCTGAAGGGTATGTGCTGGGAGGTGCATCTTGCCTCATCTCACCTCCCTGATCTTTGCTGTGATGATGCAGAGAACATGCCAGAATTGCTCACATCTCTTCCCCTCATTCTCCCAGGGTCTCAGTGGATGTGTGGGCGACACTGGCCGACTTCTGTAACATACTGACCACAGTGAATCAGTCGGAGGTGCCGTTGTACAAGGACCCCGATGATGACCTTTCCCTGCTCAGCCTGGAAGAGGATCGGCTCCTTTCGGGCTTTGTCCCCCTGCTGGTCGCCCCCCAGGAGCCCTGCTACGTGGAGAAAACCTCGGACAAGGTCAGCACTAGGCCAAACATCCCCCCTTGATTCCTCCAGACTTTTATTCTTGGGAAGTTTTCTGTGCAAACGGAACACGATTAAGTCATTGAGAAGGGTGTTAAGGGAAAATATCGACCTTTTAGCCGCTGACATCCAGCTCTGTGTCATGAAAACCCCTCTCGACTTCCTCTGGTGTGTGTGTGTGCTCGCTGGCATGTTGTATATACGATCATTTCCTCACTTGTTTAAATAGTGCAGCTTGTGTTGGCAGCGCTCTCACTCCACTCCAAATGGTTTGCATCATGCTTAACGCACCCTCCCCCTCCCCCGGCCACAAAACTCTGGGCTAGGAAAGCAGCCAGGGCTTTTTTCCTTCTCTAAAGAGGAGAGTGATAAATAGGTGACTAGAGAGAAGCAGACACCATGTGTTAACGTACAAAAGGCTTTTAGGAATATAAAGCATTCCCTGCTGCCCGCTCTCTATTTTCCTTTCTTTGCTCTAGGAGCCCGGTCTAGCCTGAACTTTCCTCAGCTGTTGGTTTTTAGACTAATGAAATCAGCTCCCTTGTTGATGTGGGGCTTAGGTTGCATTCTGTGCCACCGCCCGGCCAGGGGGGATGGGGGGGCTGGGGCTGAGAAGGTGCCTGCACTGGCCACGTGCACTCCTGCTGGGGGTGGAGAGAGGAGAGTGACATGGGGTTGGGGACCACACGGGGCAGGGCAGGAATGAGGAGTGGAGCTTGTCAGTCCCCTGTGTCTGTTGCCTGGGTGAGCCCTGCAGGGCAGCATCCCAGAGCTGGAGCTGTCACTCTCACAGGAGGATGTTGTGGTGTTTCCCTGAGCAGAGAGGACTCTAGGAAGAGAAGTGGAGCTGCTGGGACCAAGTCTGTAAGAAAGGTGGGTAAGCTGGGGCTGGCCAGAGATGTGCATTTCCAGGTGTCACTTCTCCATGACCTGTTCCTGAACTGACTGTGAGAAATCTGGGACCCTCGTGAGAAGGGGAACCTGAGAGGTGCTAATTTCTGTTTCACTTCCCTGTCTGCCCCACTGCCCCTTGTAACGCTGCACTGGGGCAGAGAGGAGAATACAGTCACTGTCCCTGTTTCAAGAAGCACCTCGCTCCAGGAAGGAACCATCAGAAGAGGCTCTTCAGGGGCATATTCCTGGGGTTTAAAATAGCAACCCTGCAGTCGCTCTTTCTTTCCCCCCGGGAAGCTGGCTTGTGTTGGTGGCCTTGCAGACTGGCTTGGGCTTGGTTCCTCTGAGCGGGAGAAGGCAGTCTGACTCAGGCCATATAGTCAGCCCAAAGCTGACACATGCACCTGCAGTCCCAGCATCCCAATCTTAGCATTGAACCCAGGACAGAAACAGCAGACAGCCAGACAGGGTGCTCTGGCCAGAGAGCACAATGTACCTGCTGGGTCAGCATTCCCTGGAATTTGCCATTTCCCACTGGGCACCAGAGGCATTCGGATTACCCTCCCCAAATACTGACATGCTCAAAGCATTGTCCCTTAGCCCTCAGTGAGCTGCAGAGCAGCCACAGAGCTGAGGTTTTCTCCCTTCTTGGTCCCCAGTGGGGGATGTAAAGAGAACTGTGGGGGAAAGGGGGGGGGCATGTCTCGCACAGCGAAGCAGCATCCACCCAAACAGCGTGGGTTTTCTAGGTTGTTGGTAGAGAATGTGAAACTGCCCCTCTCCGTTCTGAATTCTCACACTTTGCTGCTTAGGAAATGTCTCTTTGTTTCCTTTGCAGCCAGTTCTTCACAGCCCCCTGTTTCATTTGCACGGGTGTTAAACACATTGCCGTGTTCCCCAGACTCTGCATGTGGCAGTCATTTTATCTAAGCACAGCAAATACCTAGGAAGAGAGAGACATTTGGATTTTAGCCCCTCTCTGATAATACCTGAGATTGGACTGCAAGTCTTTGGGGCAGGGTCTGTGTTTTTATCTTAAATAATAAATTCTGAGCATTGCGATTGCCAGTTCTTCTGTTCGTTCCCTCAGTCCCATTCTATGGTAGAGTGCTGCAGTCCATCAGAGCCTCTTCACAGCCAGCATTTCTCAGCGGGTCACTGGACATTTGGCCTCCATCTTGCTGTGGATGAACATATTCCACACCTTTCGTTGCTGGGAGGCTCTGCGGTGGGATTCATGCCGGAACCAGCATGCTGTTCAGATTTTTCTGTCTTCTCATGCACTACCACTGAAGCGGTCACCTTTTCCCCTTATAAAGCCGGCTTATCACCAGCTCAAGCTCCCCCATAAGTGTTCATTCCGGGCTGAGCATTGCATGGTGGTGTTTTAATTGGGGTGTGTTGGGTGAATACCTGCTGAAACACACACTTGTATGCAGGACTTGTGCAGTGGAATACAGTGACGCATACCGATCAACTGCAGTCTACATAACCAGCAAAGTGAGACTTCAGACTGTGCCTACAGGTTCACAGACTATGGGCATCTTGTCAGGGCCTGTCCCCCTTCATTGGGAGCTGGTCCCATGCCCCTAGCATCAGGCTTTTATCTAGCTTTGCTCCCCAGGGCAAGTGCTGAGTATGGTGGAGTGAGGCTGCTGGCAGAGGGGAAGGTAAAGACTGAGGGTTTCATCTGTGCCTGCGTGGTGCTGGTGGTGGGGGCTTCCAGTGTCAAACATTGGATTGCACTGAAAACAGAGCCCATCTGCTCTGTGCACTAGGGGCGTTCTCGCGGGAGTCTTGGGCATCTGATGGTTTCTTCCGCGCTCGCTGGCCATTGATTGCAAGAGGGCTCCTGTGGAGTTGGTGGTAAGGCTGTGCCTGGGCTGTGGAACTCCCAGGTGGGGAGAACGGCCCAGAGATCTCCTCTGGGGTCATTCTGGAGATTTATTTGGATGCTCATCATCGCTCAGTGTGCGTCCATTCCTACTAACGCTGCACAGGCTGGGCACACAAAGGAGGAGATCTAGCAGCGCAGTCTGCCATTGAAGTTTGAAACACTGTACAGCATATGCACCTGTGTGCCTAAGCTAGTACCTGGGTACCAGCTCCTGGGTGAGCCCCGGCCAGAGAGATGTGGAAGAGAAAGTGTTAATGGCCCTTCCCACAATAAATGTCTGTGAATGGGGGGTCCTGAAACCTGAGCCTCTCTCTCTCCTCCCCCAGCCTTGACACATGTTAATAAAAGGTTTTTAAATACCAATAAAAAGGCAACAGCCCCAGCTCACTGGGGTCTGGGGCCTGTGTCCTGGGGAAGGCCCTTCACAAATGTGGTTTTTGCATTTTCACGTTTTTGGCTGGTGAATATGATTGAGGAGAAATGCTCTTTCCCCCGATAACAATACAGTGAGACGCAGGATCAGCAGTGTGTGGATTAAAACCAGACGGTGAATGATTAATACACTTGCTTATGGGGCTAGTCACTACGGCTCCCTCCACTGAAACAAAAGGGAGCCTTTCTCTGTGCGCGTGCTCATAGGAGCATGCGCTTTGTACATGTGTGGTGAACTCACTCACCACTGGCAAGACCCCAAGTGCTCTGCCTCCTGCATGGTCCTGGAAAGGAGGCAAATCCCTGGCATGTGTCTCTGAGTGAGACACTCCAGTCTAGGGATTGGCGCATGCATGGTGGGGCGTCACGCCTGCAGCTACACTTGCCATCTTCCCTACTTGACGAATGCTCAGCTGCCCGCTATGTGCATGGTCCCCTGCTCTGGGAACGGCAAAACCGTGGGTCCCAAACCTGGTTCCATTAAGGGCCTTTGTTTCTCTTTGAAAAGTTCAAGCCTCTTTTCTCTGGTTCCAGGCTCAGATATGTTTTCTGAACTATTAATCTCTCTCTAGTCTGGCTCATATGTTCGGGGTTTCCATAACTGCTGGCCACTGCATTGGCCTCTCAGGAGCTCTCTTTGTTAGGCTTGAGCTAACGTTAGCCCATTTAGCTAGCAGAGCATTGAGCTGCTTATTAGCAAGATGCAGTTTTCTAAAGACTTTCAGCTCTTTTTTTGTGTGAAGTAGAGTATCTGCCCACAAAGAGAGCTCCCGCGGAAGGGCCAGAGGAATAGGCATTGGAATGCCTCGTGAAAACCTAGGTCCTGTCCTTCCTGAGATGACAGGTCTGTGGCTAATCTCCTGAAAGCCTCCTGGGACAGAGGCAAGGCCATTTACCTTCCTGAGAGTGGCTCTGAAGTTTGTTGTCTTGTGCTAAAAGAAAAGCAGCAGGAGGAAGTTCCCATGGGGTGGTTGGTCAAGCAATGTGGGTAATGAGGAGTATAAAGGCTTTGGGCTCAGTTCGGCCTCCCGTATGTTGAGCAGCACCTTACTCCACGAGTAATCTCATTGACGGCAGTAGCGCAAGGTGCTGCCCAGCAGGAGTAAGGGTGGCAGAATTGGGCCCTCTGTGAGGGGCAGCCTCATCCCAAACAGGAAAGCGAACCCTGAGGCAAAGTGATGGACCTGCTTCCCAGCACCCTCCTGTGCGCGTCCCCGAGGTGCTGTGTCTGTGCCGAGACACACGGGAACGCTTGCTCCGCCCGTCAGAGCAAGGGGCTTGCAGTTCACTTCGGTGGGGAGGAGAGAAGCAGTGAGAACCCTAGAGTGGAAGAGTCCAAGGAGGAGTCACCTTTGAAGGACTCCTTTCATCTCTCTCTGCCTTGCTTTCCAAACAAGCATCACCAGAGCCCTGCCACACACAGCTACAGGGCAGCAGCTGGCAGCCCATAGGCTATGGAATTAAACATTGAAACACCTGCAGACCAATAACTAAACTCCACTTTGACCTCATCCTTCCCTTTCATGTGGTATCTTTGGATCGTAAAAGGCACTGATGGTGAGTTACCATCAACGTCAGAAGTTGATGTCACTGGTAATAGAGAAGAAACTGGGTTTCACCCTCTGAGAAGGTAACATGCAGAGTGTTTCCTGGCTTGAACTCTTGATCTTATTATCTGCATTTCCCTTGAACCTTGTGTGCCAGTGATTGTCTAGACACCCCCTGAGTCACTCGGACATTCTGAATTTGCCAGACATCATTGACATCCTTTGTTTGTGATGGGAGGTCTCAAGGTCCACCCATCTCCCCAGCCCAGTGTGGCAGATGGAGGACACACTGACCTCTGACCTGTGCTTGTGGTCAGTGTTTTAGAGAAAGGGGCATGCTGGAGCATCCAAGCGACCCTTGGTGCCCTTAGCCAGACTCCTCACGGCTGTATGCCAGGGGGATTCTGAGCAGCTCTCATTTCATCTGGCCGGCTAGTTGCTGCTTAAACAGAGCAACATTTGAGCATATTTTTAAAACTCTGTTTTATTGTGGCTGAAGATAAAGGTAACTTGGTGCAAACAAGCTGTAGTATTGCATGAGGACACTAAATGCAGCCCTGGAGAAATCTGCAATGTGGAATAATAGTTCAAGCTATTTAAAAAAAAAAAAAAAAAAGGAGGGGGGGTGGGATTCTGCCATAAATCTAGTGAGTGGAATCAGAGGGAAATGATCCCATCTGGAAAACTCCAGCGCTGGTGCTGCTGAAGGCTTAAGGAGCGATGCAGATCGCAAAGAGAAAACCCTGCAGTCTGAGGATGACAGGCTCCTTAATTGATGTCCATTGCAACTGGTACTCTGCCAGTTTATGTTGGCCATGTTCCAGCGTGCTGTAATTTTGGAGCCAGGTGTGAAGCGTTTCTGTTCCGTCTTGTTCCCAAGCACCTACAGAAGCCTCACACATCTCTCTTGAGACTGCAGCATGTAGGAAACAGCTGTACAGGTATAGGTGGAAGGAAATGTCACAGCTGGGTTGGGAATGCTCCCCCACACCTTGCCCGAGGTCTGGGTTTCAGAGGAGGGGGCACCCCCCTCTGGCTACACCAGGCCAAGGGAATGTAGCCACTGTCATAGAGGCCCATCTGTCTGTCTGGCTGTTGATCAGGCACTCTCAGTAGCAGTGGGAGTCCAGGGGAGACACAGGTCAGCAGTCCCTCGGCAAAAGACATTCCTCCATGCGTAGCAGATTCTAACACCAGGGATTCCTATAGGGTAAGGGGACCACTAGGATCACGTATCCTGCCCTCCTGACCAGCAGGCTGTGGGACTCCCTGAATTTTAATGCCTGTTTGAAAGAGAGCAAATCTTTTAGAAAAAAATCCAATCTTGATTTTAAAGTGATCAATGAGGGAGAATCTACCATGACGCTTGGTAAATTGGTCCAGTTGTCAAATACCCTCACTTAGGGTGAATAAAAATCAACTTTTAAAAACATTAAAAAAAAGATATTTTTTTTAAATTAAATGCGTTTTCTTTTTAAAACTAAACCTTTTGAAAATGACATTTGAAAAAGCCTAAACTTACTATAATCTATTAAAATAATTTTAATTAAATAAAACAAATTAAGCAGTGCATATTTGTAGCCGAGGTTTAAAGAAAGTCAGACCGCTGAACTGATGCAAGTCTCTGGCTAAGCTGGAAACCAGAGTTTGCTGAAGTGCCAATTCTACAGGTGCAGAGAGAATATCTACCTCATTTTGGTTTGTTCAACTACCGTACTTTAGTTCAATGGCTAGTTCCTTCAAAGCCCAGGAAAGCTTGGTTTTCCTCTCCCAATCTGTGAATAAAATGTGAGGTGAGAGGATGAGAACTAGTACATCTACAATCTTGAAAGACATGGGACTAGAAACAGTCAGTTCACTTAACTACAGGTAAATAGTTCCTTTGGTTAATAAAATCTGTTAGTTTTAAATGCAAAACAAGTTTTGACAAACTATTTTTTTTCTTATGTCTCCTTCACATTTCAAGTAGTTTTATGTAACTATTTAAAAAATGCTGGGTTTGTGCATTTGAATGCAACTGTAGAATTGAATTCTAATTTCCATCCAAATAATTGTGATACAAGTCATAAGTAAAAAAATGAGTCACCATCTCATGAATAGGAAATGCATCATTCACCATATTCTAACATAATAAAAAAAGTAAAAATTAAGAATCTGAATAAATGTGTATGTCAAGCTAGATAATTGCTTAAATAAATGTGTATAGATACAGTGTATCCTCCTGGTTAGCAAAAAGAAGTACCAAATTTAGTGGAAAGGTTATATTTAGTTGCAAATCAACATATTTTAGTGGTTACTAACCAGTGAGAATCAACCTTTCTTTAGGAAAAGAACTAAAAAGAACAAATGCAAAACAAGATTAAAATAGATTATTTAAATAAAGGTTTTCCTGCTTGCTGATTTAAATCATTATTAAAATCGGTGATTTAAGTCACTTTGATTTAAATCAATCCACCCTGACCTCACTGTTAAAAATTTGCACAATTCTTACTTGTCTGAATTTGTCTAGCTTCAGTTTCCAGCGATTCGATCCTGTTATACCTTTGTCTGGTAGAGTGAAAAGCCCTCTAGTATCAAAGTTCTGTTCCACAAATAGGCACTTGCAGACTATGAGCAAGTCATCCGTTAACCTTCTCTTAGTTAAATTGAATAGCTCGACCTCCTGTCACTGGGCAAGTCTACGCTATAGCGCTACATCGGCACAGCTGCACCACTGTAGCGGATCTGGTGACTGCTCTGCCATCAGCATAATTACTCCATCTCGGCAAGAAGTGGCTCTCCTGCCGCCATAGCACTGGTATGGACAGTGCAAAGCTTGCGTCGCTCGGGAGGGAGGGGTTCTTTCACACCCCTGAGCGACGTAAGTTAGATAGATTTAAGCAGTACTGTAGACCTGCCCACTATAAGACATGTTTTCCAATCCATTCATCGTTTTCATGGCTCTTCTCGGAATCCTCTCCAGATTTTTCAGCATCCTTCTTGATTCTTACATTGAGGACACCAGGGTTGGACATAGTATTTCGGTAACAAGTGCCAAATACCAAGGTAATATTACCTTTTACTCCCACTTGATATTCCCCTGTTTACACAGCCCAGGATGGCATTAGCTCTTCTGGCCGCTGCATCACACTGGGAGCTCGTGTTCAGATGGTTTCCATCATGATCCCTATGTCCCTTTCAGAGTCACCATTTTCCAAAACATCGTCCCCCATCTATGAGACCTGCACATGGTTCCTAGATGTATAACTTAACACTTGGCAGTATTGAAACAGTCTTGTTTCCTTGCACTCATTTGATCAAGCTCTGTATTAGTGACCTGTCTCCATTATTTACTACTACCCAAATCTTTGTGTCGTCTGCAGACTTTATCAGTCATTATTTTATGTTTCCTTCCAAGTCATTGATAAAAATGTTAAATAGTTCAGGGCCAAGAGCCTATCGCTGCGGGACCCCACTGGAAACACGCCCACTCAGTGGTGATTCCCTGTTTACCATTACGTTTGAGACCTGTTGATTAGCCAGCTGAGAGTCCATTTAATGTGTGCCGTGAGCTGCTGTTTGCTGCAGATGTGGTATATTCAGGAGCTTGAAGCCTTTCATCTTAGCTCATCCAGCCATGCAGAAGATCTGTGGGGTTGGCTGCCTGCCCGCTGACACACAGCGATGGTATCCAAGTGTGGGCTAGGCATCAGGCACAGGGCAGAACACCAGTGCAATAATCCTTGCCCTGCCCCAGACTTGCCCTCTCCCAGGGGGATGCAGAGTATTATGCCTCAGAGGCCATAAGCTCTGCCTCACAGGGACAGAAGCTGGCGAAGGAAATGCTGTTTGATTCAGTGCTCTTGGGTAGACCCTGACTCCTGCTGCAGTGTAGTTTTCTTGCCCTGCAGTCTGAGGGAGCTGGGAGTGTGAGAGCAGAGCCTCTGGACATCGCGTGGGACCAACTGACTCCATCTGTGAGTTAGGAGCCAGCCCTGCATCTTCAGGGCTGTTCCAGAGGCACTCCATGTGAGAGTGTCCTTTGAATTCCGACAGGCCTGCCCATCTCTCCCCCCGAGAGACACTCCTCTCCAGAAACCCCCATCTCTGACGTGAGCGAGAATAGCTGGCATCCGATGGCACTGTAGGAGGTGAAAGTACCTCGTCACTGGAAACAGTTTCCTTTCAGGATTCACTCCTCTTGGCACAGATGGGGCCTGGTGCATCGGGTACGAGGGGCACATCTTGCAGGGGGAAGTAGAGTCCTTCCTGCTTGTGGGCCTGGTCTGGGCATAGCCTGAGTCAAGGGCAGCCTTGCACTGCCCTGGGATTGCAGAGCACCTTGTGCAGCAACTGGGAGGACCCCGTCTATGTCTTTGTCTGTCACTGCAGAGCGCCGTGGAGCGAAGGTGGGAGTGCACAAAGACTGGGGGATAGGAGCATGTGCTCTGGAAAACAGGCACAGTAAATAACTTTGGCTGTCACTGCCATGAGTGTGGCCAAACATTTTCCTAAGACCCCCTGACATCCATCACCCCTGCCTTCGCCCACCCGTCTCCTGTCCCAGCCTCCCCCTGCTGTGCTGTGAAGCAGACAGTCTGGATACTACTCACTTGTGCCAACATGCGTGCAGTCCCATTGCCAACGCTCTGTTCTAGCCCCGTTGCACTGACTCCATGTTGGAGGTGAGGGGCTTCTTTCCAGCATTGACTGGAGGTATGGCATGACCATTGATGGAAAGCCTAGACTCGCACATTAAGTGTTCCTGGGGGCAGAGAAGAAAGTATTGGGGTCAAAGGTGAATGGCTAGCTCCACTCACTGATGTTGAGAGTACAGAGTAAATCTGGTTCACCCCAGGGCTGTTCTCGGCCCGTCAGTATTTAGGGAACTTCTCCTGTAGATCAGATTATTGTCATCATCACACATCACCACCCGTCAGGCGTTGTTCATGGGAAACTCCTCTTTGTTCAGTCTTTGTGGTAAGTGGTGCTCCATGGATTCGGCCTGGACTATTAGGAAACAAGAAGCTCCTTTCTCTTCAGAGATCTTACTGAGCACATGGTCCCAAACTCAGGTACCAGGAAACATCAGGATTAATCAGGGGAGTAATCTAGGAAGGGAATCCAAGTGTGAAGTCTCCCGTGCAGCATCTTCTGGGGAGATAGTAATAAGGAGTCCATTCTGATGGGGGTATTCTGCTTTCAGCATACATTTTCTTGGGAATTAGGAGTGGCCAGGAGGCTAGCTGCTGTTGCACTGGCACTTTTTCACCACAGTCGTTTGTGGTACTAAACCCTCCATCCTGGCAGAACATCAGAGCCCGGTAGGTCACAGCACTCTTATGAAAGGGATATTCTTCACCACTTCTTTAATGTATTAAGAAGTGAAATGTTGAAGTTCAGATCTTTTGGAATTTGCTGGTTAGTCTGTATGTATATCAAAAGAACTCATTAAAATCCAGTGCCTTGTATGGTGGCAAGTATCAGAGGGGTAGCTGTGTTAGTCTGTATCCACAAAAACAACAAGGAGTCTGGTGCCACCTTAAAGACTTACAGATTTATTTGGGCATAAGCTTTAAATAAATAAATTAATGGAGATATCCTATCTCCTAGAACTGGAAGGGACCTTGAAAGGTCATCGAGTCCAGCCCCCTGCCTTCACTAGCAGGACCAAGTACTGATTTTGCCCCAGATCCCTAATTGGCCCCCTCAAGGATTGAACTCACAACCCTGGGTTTAGCAGGCCAATGCTCAAACCACTGAGCTATCCCTCCCCCCCCAAAAAATGAGATATCCCATCTCCTAGAACTGGAAGGGACCTTGAAAGGTCATCGAGTCCAGCCCCCTGCCTTCACTAGCAGGACCAAGTACTGATTTTGCCCCAGATCCCCAAGTGGCCCCCTCAAGGATTGAACTCACAACCCTGGGTTTAGCAGGCCAATGCTCAAACCACTGAGCTATCCCTCCCCCCTTTCATGGGTAAAAACCCAGTTTTTCAGATGCATGGAGTGAAAATTACAGATGCAGGCATAAATATACTGACACATGAAGAGAAGGGAGTTACCTTACTCCCTTAACTCCCTTCTCTTCATGTGTCAGTATATTTGTCTGCCAGAACTTGCTCTGAGCCATTTAGACTCCTAATTCATGCCCTTAACCATATTGGGCCTCACATTTTTGCCATCTGACCATTCCCTTAGCCGTTGGGTTTGATCCTTAATTGTCATGTTTCATGTTTTTCATGTTGGGTCTTCAATCATGTTCCTTGCATTAAAATGCCACACTGGAGTATCAACGGGATTCGGTATCCATCTGTGTAGCTACTCAAAGGAGCTTCACGACACCTGGAGAAAGACCCCAATAATAGAAGAGAACTTCTCAGCCATTGTAGTTCCTCACTATTAGCCTGGCCAAGAGCCACATTCTGGGAAGCTTGCCAGAAAAGTAAAGACTTCATGAAATGCAGGGAGTGGTCAGCCCAAATAACAGATGTGTATATATACTTTGTCTCTCTGGGAGATGGAAAATGACCTTCTGTCATTGACTCCAAGTCTGCTAGCCACATTTCTATCTGCAGGAAGGCCCTTTCCTTGTTTGTATGGGTGCAGAATCTGTCTCCCTTTTGTTTAATGGTGTTAGGCTCACCATCTTTGTGTCATGTATTCATTCAATATAGCTACATCTCACATTAGCTAGGAGGCCTTGTTAGACCAGGACAGGGTGTATCATCATGGAGTCTTTGTTCTTCAGTGTTCAGAATGTCATGGCCATGTTTGTGGAAACAAACCCCTACATCTGCAGAGTTTTCAGTCCAAGTCATCTTTCTCCCTTAGGAAGGCAGTGGAGCTACTAAGTCTGGGCTCACTGGGAATGATTTAAACTCTTCCCAGACACAGACGTTGTTGGCATAGAGTGACAGCTGCTGAAGGAAGTAGACTCATCCGCAAACTACAGAACTGCAACATTGCCATTAAAAATCTAATGGTGACCAGATACTTTAAAATAATTATTTCCCTTTGGGTTTCATCCATTTGGTTATTGCCAATATTGCCATGTGAAATCCTCTTCATACATTTCTGTAACATCCTTACCTTGGAATGTCTCTGGAAATAATGCACACTAAAAAGCTTGTTTAAAGCAACGTTTGGACATAAAATGTTGCATGTCAGCATTTTACAGAGAAAATGTTATTATCTTTGCCAAATATTTTTGTCTGTGAGCTTCTCTAGTATAAATAGAGACAATGATGGTGAATAATATTAATAACTTACATAGAATCATAGGACTGGAAGGGACCTCGAGAGGTCACCAAGTCCAGTCCCCTGCACTTATGGCAGGACTAAGTATTATCTAGACCATCCTTGATAGGTGTTTGTCTAACCTGCTCTTAAAAATCTCCAATGATGGAGATTCCACCACCTCCCTAGGCAATTTATTCCAGTGCTTAACCACTCTGACAATTGGGAAGTTTTTCCTAATGTCCAACCTAAACCTCCCTTGCTGCAATTTAAGCCCATTGCTTCTTGTCCTATCCTCAGAGGTTAATAAGAATAATTTTTCTCCCTCCTCCTTGTAACAACCTTTTATGTACTTGAAAACTGTTATGTCCCCTTTCAGTTTTCTCTTTTCCAGACTAAACAAACCCAATTTTTTAAATCTTCCCTCATAGGACATGTTTTCTAGACCTTTAATCATTTTTGTTGCTCTTCTCTTGACTTTCTCCAATTTGTCCACATCTTTCCTGAAATGTGGCGCCCAGAACTGGACACAATACTCCAGTTGAGGCCTAATCAGCACAGAGTAGAGCAGAATAATTATTTCTCATGTCTTGCTAACAACACTCCTGCTAATACATCCCAGAATGATTTTCACTTTCTTTGCAACAGCGTTACACTGTTGACTCACATTTAGCTTGTGGTCCACTATGCCCCCAGATCTCTTTCCGCAGTACTCCTTCCTAGGCAGTTATTTCCCATTTTGTATGTGTGCAACTGATTATTCCTTCCTAAGTGGAGTATTTTGCATTAGTATTTATTGAATTTCATCCTTTTTACTTCAAACCATTTATCCAGTTTGTCCAGATCATTTTGAATTATAATCCTGTCCTCCAAAGCACTTGCAATCCCTCCCAGCTTGGTATCATCTGCAAACTTTATAAGTGTCCCCTCTATGCCATTATCGAAATCATTGATGAAGATATTGAACAGAACCGGACCCAGAACTGATCCCTGCGGAACCCCACTCATTATGTTCTTCCAGCATGACTGTGAACCACTCAGGGCCAGCTCTAACTTTTTTGCCGCCCCACCGTACCCCCTCCCGCGAGCGCTGCCGAAATCCCCGCCCCCCCAGCACCACACAACCCGAAGCCTCGCCCCCCCAGCACCGCACCGCCTGAAGCCCCCGCCCCCCTCCGAGCGCCGCACTGCGCCAGCCCCCGCCCTGCAAGATCCCGCCCCCCTCCGAGCACCATGCTGCCCGAAGCCCCGCCCCGTGCCCCCCCGAGCACCACGCCGCCCAAAGCCCCGCCCAAAGCCTCCGAGCACCGCACCGCCCAAAGCCCCCGCCCCCCCTCCGAGCGCCACACCGCGCCAGCCCCCGCCTCCCCAAGATCCCGCCCCCCCGAGCACCACGCCACCCAAAGCCCCGCCCCCCCGAGCACTGCCCGAAGCCCCCGCCCCCCTCCGAGCGCCGCCGAATCCCCCCCCCCCCCCCCAAAATAAAAAAATTAAAAATCGAGCGCTGCCCTGCCCCAAGGTGCTGCCCCAAGCACTACTCTCTGAGGACGATTTTCCAACCAGTTATGCACCCACCTTATAGTAGCTCCATCTAGGTTGCATTTCCCTAGTTTTTTTATGAGAAGATCATGCAAGCCAGTATCAAAAGCTTTACTAAAGTTAAGATATACCACATCTGCTGCTTCTCCCCATCCACCAGGCTTGTTACCCTGTCAAAGAAAGCTATCAGGTTGGTTTGACGCGATTTGTTTTTGACAAATCCACGCTGACTGTTACTTATCACCTTATCGTTTTCTAGATGTTTGCAAATTGATTGCTTTATTATTTGCTCCATAATCTTTCTGGGTACAGAAGTTACTAGTCTGTAATTCCTCAGGTTGTCCTTATTTCCCTTTTTATAGATGGGCACTATATTTGCCCTTTTCCAGTTTTCTGGAATCTCTCCGGTCTTCCATGACTTTTCAAAGATAATCGCTAATGGCTCAGATATCTCCTCAGTCAGCTCCTTGGGTATTCTAGGATGCATTTAATCAGGCCCTGGTGACTTGAAGACATCTAACTTGTCTAAGTAATTTTTAACTTGTTCTTTCTCTATTTTAGCCTCTGGTCCTACATCATTTTCACTGGCATTCACTATGTTAGACATCCAATCACCACCAACCTTTTTGGTGAAAACTTAGTTCTTTTTAATTTTTTCAAAATTACCCTATGCTTGAGAGACGTCGATAGAGATCTAAAACAAAGTTCCTGGTGTGGAAACAAGGCCATTTGTAAATTAGAGAGGTCCAAAAAACATATTAGACACAAACTTCTTCCAACCCCTAAATGACTTAATGGATTCTCTTGTAGCTTTCCAGAAAAATCAGTCTTTGCCCCAAAAGTAAGTGGTGTGACTTTGGCCAACATTTTTTTTCACCTACAGCAAGGATTTAAAACCCCCTCTGTACCTGAAATAGTGGATGCAACCTTAACCACAGACTCAGTCCCAATGCCTTCCTAGTAATAGGTCTGCATGTATAATACCCAATACCTGTGTGTCACATTTCTTTATAAATTTGAAAAAGCTACTGTTGGGTAAAACTTTCAAAAGGGCCTAATGACGTAGAAACCTAAGTCAATTTTCAAAAGGGACTTAGTGTCCTATTGACTTTCCGTTAGATTTAGGCTTTTAAGGCCCTTACATCACTTTTGAAAATTGGACTTTGGCTCCTAAGACTTTTGGCACTTTTGAAAATTTTACCCATGGCCAAATGAGATATTTTGTTTTCCTCCACTTCATGGTGGAATGTTTCTTTCTCTTTCTTTCTTTCTTTTAAGAGAGTTCAATTTCTGTCTTAAATAGCAACATGAATTTTGACCCATCAGATGATACTAGAAGCTCTCCCAGTCAGAGCTCTCCTCAGTCCAGTCTGTGTTGGAGCTGCTTCTGCTCAGAAAGCTGTCTATGTTCTTGAAGGCCCCTAGATGGAACCTGATCTCAGACACAAACATCCAGACTGATTTCCCTCTGTCTGTCATTAGTGAAATATGTTCACTACTGATTGCACTGGTGTGAGACAGGCTAAAGGAGGGTTTCACAGTCCCTCAGGCAGGCTCCCCACTTTTTAGGTCTTCCCAGATTTACCATCCATTTCCCCCTCTTTAATTGGAATGCTTGGCCTCTTGCACTCAGTCTCAGGGCGGAGTAGCTTGTTTCTGTTGCTGGCCCAGTGCCAGATGTCATCACTTCAGGCAGTGCCACGCTGCACATCTTCAACGGTTTGAAATGGAGAGACAGGGAAATACAGATAAGATCAGCAGCTTTAGGTGATGGCATTGTTTCAAATAAACCATGCATGACCCAAAGCTTCCACTTCAAATGGGGAATGAAAATTGCTTCATCCTTTGACAGCTTGTTTCATGAAAGAAATTTATCTCCACTTAATTGCTTTGGATCCCAAGAGGCTGCCTACAGTAATTTCTAGGAGATAATTATATCAAATTAAAAAAATATGTGACTATCCGACTGCTGAGCAGAATGCACTGGCCAGGGAGGAAGGAGGCACCACATCTGACTAACACTCGCAGGTTGTCACTTCCTGCCCTTCTCATGGCCCACAGACATGGAGACCACAGGGGAGAGTCTCTCTGGGATGGGACTGGACTACGATCGGATTACACAGCCAGCCTAGAAGTGCTGAGGGGGGTGTTGGGAACCCAGAGCCTTGTGTTCTGTTTAGCTCATCCCAAGGCCATTTAACTTTGGGAGGGTCTGTGTGCAGATCGTTGGCATTTCTCTTCGTCTCCCACCTGTCGTAAAGTGGCCGTCGCTCCTACCTGCACCTAGATTGTATGACTGGACCATCAAGTCAGGATGGCAGTGTGTGGCAGGGCAGCTATCCTATTTCTTCTCCTGTATTGTCACAATGACAGAGCTGAGGAACCAGAAAGTTTGTTGATTGAAAAACATGTCTATTTAGAAGCCCAGTGTAAACGTCCTGCCTAGACTGGGATTGGATTCTTGACCATGGCTGAGTTTCCAGGTTTCATTTCCTTTGCCCTCATACTTAACATTGTTTGTAGCTCTCAGTGTGTTCCCCTCACTCATCCCTCCTTCGCCCTCCCTTGCCCCGCACTTTTCTCTCATTATTTGAATATTAGCTCTGATTCCAGGGTAATGTCTGGAATTGTCAGTCTGGAAATAGGGCTGGGCCGTGGCTGAGTCACCCTCGTGCAGGCCTCCTAGAGATCTTTGCATCTTGGGCTCCCACTGCAGTTACTGGCTCAAAGACCGTCCCCGTGGTGGGCCCATTCAGCTGTGGTCAGTTTTAGAACCGGGATAGACTCGGAGGACTTGATGTCTTGTGGACATGGGACACAGAGCCTTTCACCTCCACGTTGCTGGTTCAGAGCCATTTGCGGCCATTCCCATCTGAGCTCTGTTTGCTGACTGACGGGGGCTGTCTGGCACCTTGGGAAACAGACCTCCACATCGCCTAAACCACATTTCTCAATGATGGCTCTCCTTGTTGGGGCTGAGGACTGAGCGGGCCACAGAGGTTAAACTGCCCTCTCCCTGCTGCAGCTGTAAGACACCTTGGCCAAGGACAGTGTAGGGGGAAGCTTGTCCTGCTGTGTCTTGTGGAGGAAGAGAACTTCCCTCCCCATGGCTGCATCAGCTTTTAGACAAGCAAGAAAATTTGTGCACAAATATTGCATTGTTGTTAACAATCCCGGGACAGAATTAAACTCTGCTCGGTTGATGGTTTTGAAGTGTTCCCAGTAAGTCAGGCAGTTTGAGGGGGAACTGGACTTGCATTTGACAGGGAGAGTCCCCATGTGTTTCTGGAGGGGATCAGCACAACAGGCTCTTTGGCATCCTCTCATTCCCTGGGTTCACATCAAGGTGCTTTCAAAGAAATTAAACCTTTTGGATTGGCCTGGAACATTTGCCCTGGAGAGAGGTAGAGAACAGGATAGTCAAGCGTCAAGTAAGTACTCCATGGCCACAGAAAGACCTCTGGCCTTTAAGGCAGAGATGGTGGGCTCTGATGCCAATGGCTGGCTTCAAGGCCCCTCTCCAAGGGGCCAGCTGCCGGTGTGTTGCAGAGAGTAGAAATCTCAGGCAAAGGAATACTGACTGCATTGCGACAAGAAAGCTGTCACTCTAGAAACGTCTCCTCCAGGGGGTGGCCTGAACACAACCCTTCCAGCAGTTAATGGACACTGGGGTGTAGCTGAACAGCCCAGCTCAGGGTGTTGCTGCCTGTCCTTTCCACGCCTTCCTCAAAGCAGGACAGGACTGTTCCCTTGGACATTTTCTAGTGTGTCGTGCAGTCTAGGTTTGTGTCCTCCAAGCCCGGGGGCTCCCGCCATTCCCTTGGGAGATGGATCTCATACTGTCAGGAAACATGTCCTGAGCCTACCTTTCCCTGTCTTTCATCTCCTCACACCTAGTCATGCTTCCTTGAACTGCTCAGAGCTCCTGCTCACCCTTCTGGCAACCTCGTCTGTTGCCAAGACATGGCCAGGGGCTGAGCCCCTCCTATCGGAACCTCCCTTCAGGTTGTTGATACCTTCCTGGTAATGAGGGGTGCAGACCTGAGCTTGGCCTTCTGGTGACAGCATATAGAGAGGCAGTGTCCACTGTGCTGGGTGAGATGTGCAGCCCCAATCTCTTTGGTCTTTCTGGGACTAGACTGGGTAGGATTCTCCTCGGGAGGGATGGTTCCAGAAATGCTTGGAGTGCTGAGCAATTAGGACTTTCACTGCAGTGACCTGTCGATTGCTTGGCATGGCCAGACTTCTTTGCTCTGTCACTGCAGAATTCTGTGTGGGAACATTGCTACATAGCCAAGTAACCCCCCAGCGTCCCGGCTGCACAGAGTGTTGCAGAAAAGTGAATTGAAAAGAGAATGCACCCTATAAGAAGGTGAGAAATCTTTTTCCACTGGCTTCCCTCTTGCTCACTAGGAAATAGTACTTCACAGCCACAGTTGTGTTGTCCAGGTTGTAAGGCCACTCCTGGGAGCAGGATATGGAGTCTTTCACCTCTAGCAAAAAGAACAAGGAGTACTTGTGGTACCTTAGAGACTAACAAATGTATTTGGGCGTAAGCTTTTGTGGGCTAAAACCCACTTCATCGGATGCATTCAGTGGAAAATACAGTAGGAAGATATATATACACAGAGAACATGAAAAAATGGGTGTTGCCATACCAACTCTAAGGAGACTAATCAATTAAGGTGGGCTATTATCAGCAGGAGAAAGAGACTTTTATAGTGATAATCAGGATGGCCCATTTCAAACAGTTGACAAGAAGGTGTGAGTAACAATAGGAGGAAAATTAGCATGGGGAAATAGTTTTTACTTTGTGTTATGACCCATCCACTCCCCGTCTTTATTCAAGCCTAATTTAATGGTGTCCAGTTTGCCAATTAATTCCAATTCTGCAGTTTCTCGTTGGAGTCTATTTTTGAATTTTTTTTGTTGGAGAATTGCGACTTTTAGGTCTGTAATTGAGTGACCAGGGAGGTTGAAGTGTTCTCCGACTGGTTTTTGAATGTTATAATTCTTGACGTCTGGTTTGTGTCCATTTATTCTTTTGCGTAGAGACCATCCGGTTTGGCCAATGTACATGGCAGAAGGGCATTGCTGGCACATGATGGCATATATCACATTGGTAGATGTGCAGGTGAATGAGCCTCTGATGGTGTGGCTGCTGTGATTAGGTCCTATGATGGTGTCCCTTGAATAGATATGTGGACAGAGTTGGCAATGGGCTTTAATCCAGGAACCTATCCTTGCAACAGTGTTTTTGTTGTGTGGTGTGTGGTTGCTGGTGAGTATTTGCTTCAAGTTGGGGGGCTGTCTGTAAGCGAGGACTGGCTGTCTCCCAAGATCTGTGAGAGTCAGGGATCATCATTCAGGATGGGCTGTAGATCCTTGATGCGCTGGAGAGGTTTTAGTTGGGGGCTGAAGGTGACGGCCAGCGGCATTCTGTTACTTTCTTTGTTGGGCCTGTCCTGTAGTAGGTGACTTCTGGGTATTCTTCTGGCTCTGTCAATCTGTTTCTTCACTTCAGCAGGTGGGTATTGTAGTTTTAAGAACACTTGATAGAGATCTTGTAGGTGTTTGTCTCTGTCTGAGAGATTGTAGCAAATGCGGTTGTATCTTAGAGCTTGGCTGTAGACAATGGATCGTGTGATGTGGTCTGGATGAAAGCTTGGAGGTAAGTATAGTGGTCAGTAGGTTTCCGGTATAGGGTGGTGTTTATGTGATCATCGCTTATTAGCACTGTAGTGTCCAGGAAGTGGATATCTTGTGTGGACTGGTCCAGGCTGAGGTTGATGGTGGGATGGAAATTGTTGAAAGCATGGTGGAATTCCTCGAGGGCTCCTTTTTCCATGGGTCCAGATGATGAAGATGTCATCAATGTAGTGCAAGTAGAGTAGGGGCATTAGGGGACGAGAGCTGAGGAAGTGTTGTTCTAAGTCAGCCATAAAAATGTTGGCATACTGTGGGGCCATGCGGGTCCCCATAGCAGTGCCGCTGACTTGAAGGTATACATTTTCCCCAACAGGGCCGACGAGAGAGGGGGGAAGCCGGTACAAATTACCGGGGCCCAGCGGTCTGGAAGGGGGCCCGGCTTCCCCACCCTCTCGGCGGCCTTGTTTAGCTGGTCCGCCCTTGCTGGGGGGGCCCGAAAAAAAATTTTCACCGGGGCCCGAACCCGCTCTCGGCGGCCCTGATCCCCAAATGTGAAATAGTTGTGGGTGAGGACAAAGTCACAAAGTTCAGCCACCAGGTTTGGCTTGACATTATCAGGGATACTGTTCCTGAAGGCTTGTAGTCCATCTTTGTGTGGAATGTTGGTGTAAAGGCTTCCACATCCGTAGTGACCAGGATGATGTTTCAGTCGGAGAACACTTCAACCTCCCTGGTCACTCAATTACAAATCTAAAAGTCGCAATTCTCCAACAAAAAACTTCAAAAACAGACTCCAACGAGAAACTGCAGAACTGGAATTAATTTGCAAACTGAACACCATTAAATTAGGCTTGAATAAAGACGGGGAGTGGATGGGTCATTATACAAAGTAAAAACTATTTCCCCATGCTAATTTTTCCCCTACTGTTACTCACACCTTCTTGTCAACTGTTTGAAATGGGCCATCCTGATTATCACTACAAAAGTTTTTTCTCTCCTGCTGATAATAGCCCACCTTAATTGATTAGTCTCCTTAGAGTTGGTATGGCAACACCCATTTTTTCATGTTCTCTGTGTGTATATATATCTTCCTACTGTATTTTCCACTGAATGCATCCGATGAAGTGGGTTTTAGCCCACGAAAACTTATGCCCAAATAAATTTGTTAGTCTCTAAGGATATCTCCATTATCTAGCTACCTATCTCTTAGAACTGGAAGGGACCTTGAAAGGTCATCGAGTCCAGCCCCCTGCCTCCACTAGCAGGACCAAGTACTGATTTTGCCCCAGATCCCTATGTGGCTCCCTCAAGGATTAAACTCACAACCCTGGGTTTAGCAGGCCAATGCTCAAACCACTGAGCTATCCCTCCCCCCAAGTACTCCTCATTCTTTTTGCTGATACAGACTAACACGGCTACCATTCTGAAACCTATCACTTCAGGTTGCCTGTTTTCTCAGTCTTCACTTTCTCTTGACCTCTTGTCCTCTGTGTTGTCAGCTCTCTCTGTCTTGTCCCTTTCCTCCTAGCCTTCTTTCTTGTCTTCTTTTTTGTCTTCTTTCTTCACTTTCTTCCTCTGTAGCTGTTAGCTAAAGGTACCGTAGTTAAATCCATTTCACATAGAGCCCAAGTTCTTCAGGGGTTCCAAAGATTGATTACCATCATATCCAAAACAAGGAACCCAGGAGAGTCAGCTGCAGTCTGGGGTCTGCAAGGGCCTGGTATCTTCCTGCAGGAGGTGAGGAGAAGCACATACCAGGACCTGAAAATACAAGCAGCTCTCACCTGGCTGGAAGCTGCTGCTCTCAGGGAAATGGAGTTTCTGTTTCAGAGACCATTAATGAGTTCATTAGTCAGCAATGGTCCCGTCTGCTTTAGATTTTGTCCCTCACCGCCCCCTCCCCTTCCTCCTCCCCCTCCTGCAGGATCTCAAGCTGTGGCAGGAGATGAAGTAAAACGCTAAAGTTTATTGCAAAGTTCATCTCTGAATCGTGCTGGAACTTGCTTGTGTTGTGTTGGCAACTTCAAGGGGATGCTACCTGGTAATTAATTAGGTGTCAAGAGAGAGCCCAGAGGTTCCAAGTTTTATATTCTTGCTAATAGAAATTGTCTCATTTTACATTGTTCTCCTTGGCTTGCCTCTATTTCCACAGGGCTGGAGAGAGCCCAGCCACCCATGGGTGTCTAGATCACACCTTCCCTTGGCCTCCCTTCTGCATACGCTAGCTCTTGCCTTGAATGGAACATGAGCACAATTAGCCCAGTCCTGAAGCCTTCCTTTGTCAGCCAGGCTGGATTCTGCTCTCTTTTCTCACCCTTGAGCTGCCAGGGAATCCTGCCTCACTTCTCCCTTCCCCTCCTCCTTTCACTCTCGTCTTTGCACTTGTTCCCACACTGACTCCTGCACCTGGAATCCCTCCCCTTCCTCTCATTTATAATGCCTGCTCAGGGCCCACTTCTGCCATGCAGCCCCTAAACGCCCCCCAGCACTGACAGACAGGTGCTCCTGGGTCACCCAGAGCACTTGAGCTGTGGGTTTTAGATTGTAAGCACACAGGGCCAAGAGCCAACTCTTCCCAGTGTCTCATACAGCGCTGAGCGTGCTACCAGCACTCAGGGTCCCAACCTTGTCCATGCAGGCACTTGGCACAGCCCAGCCCTCCTCCTCCCTCGCCCCCGGCCCTCTCTTCTTTATTAAATACACACATCCCCTCCCAGACCTCTTGGCTCCCTTACTCCGGGCTGCTTCTTACTGTCCCTTCCACTGCCTCCCGACCCCATTCCCTCCCAGTTACTGACCTCCTCACCCCTACACTCAGCCCCTTTCTCTCACGCTCTCTCACCTCCTTCCTTTCAGCATAGAAGCATGCACTGCTGTCCCCCATACTTAAAGGAACAGTCACCTTCATCCCACCTGTTCCTCCAACTACTGTCTCATTTCCCTTGCACATCTAAGCTCCTGGAAGTTGTCATTAACCAGTGCTGCTGGACACGGGTCTTCTAATGCCCTTCCAGGTACACCAGCCCATCTGGTTCCTGCCCTCTCCACTCAAACAGCTCTCACTCACTAAGGCTGCAGCTCTAGTAGAAAACCTGTCCCAGAGTAACTAAATCCACTAACACATGCACACCAGCCTGGGCTCCCCAGTGATTGCTCCCTGGCCAAGTCTTTGGCCTCTCCTCCATCCTTCGCCTCCTTGAGCTTTGTGGATAGCCTTCAGTACTGTGGATCATACTCCCATCCCTAGGCTGTCATGACCCTGTACGCTCCTGGTTCTCCTGTCTCCTGTATACCATATCTGTGGGCAACTTTAGCCCCTTTGCATAGATTCAGTTCTCTCTGTGCTGACTCACAAATGTACTTCTGTCCTGCACTGCCCAGTCCTGCATATCTGCCTGTCTCTGACATCTCATCCTGGGGATGGCTGGCTAACTGAGCTCCTTCTCTGTTTCTGCCATCCTGCACTGCAGTGAGCAGCAGCACCAGCCACCCTGTCCCTGGAGGGCCCCGGGAAGCTTGCCTCTCCTTCTCCCCACACATCCTCACCATAGTCAACTCTTGCTGCTGTTTTGTCAGCCGCATATGGAAAATCAAACCTTCCTTTTTGTCCTGGTGGCTAAGACACTTGTCCATGTCCTGGTCATCTCCTGCCTCCGTTACTGCCGTTTTCTCCTGTCAGGCGTGGACGCGGAGGTGACCTAGCTCAGTAGAGCTAGGGGTTAGGCTAGCTAATGTTTGGAAAGCCCTGTGGGGAGGGAAACCTATGTCCTCATGAAGTAACTGATGAAACCTCATGTGCCAGTGTTCTCCCTGTCTTTCATATCCTGTTTTAGCACCTTGCGCAGGTTCACTTCACCTGTATCCAGACAGGGCCCCTCAGTGTCTGCCTCATCTGGAGAGCTCCCAGACCGACGCACGTACCAGGAGAGAGACAAGGTGGGTGAGGGATAGCTTCTTTTGGACTCACTTCTGCTGGTGAGAGAGACAAGGTCTCAAGCCGCACACAGCTCTTCTTCAGGCCTGTGTGGCTCGAAAGCCGATCTTGCTGACCAGCAGAAGTTGGTCCAATAAAATGTATCACCTCCCCCACCTTCTCTCTAATAGCCTGGGACCGACACATTACAGCTGCATGCTCGTACCAGAATGCTTCAAAAGAGCAGGACAGTCGTGAGGGGTTGTCAGTACCAAGCACAGTGGAGCAGACACCAAGATGTGGTTCTCAGACGTGCGAAAGTGAAAAGAATTGCAGTTCTCACCTTGCCAAGCCCTGTGCACAAGGAGGGGCCTGGCAATGCTGTGCCACCGCTGTGTGAAGTACTGGGTCTGCTGAATGTACAGAGAGACTCTGCCCCTTCGGCCCCAGGAAGAGTCCCGTAGAGTGTCACTGCTCTCACCGCTCCCCTTCCCTCCCCGAGAGCGCACACAGCCTGTGTTGTGCCCACGTCGCTGCTGCTCTTCAAATACAAGGACACATTTTCTTTGTATTTGTGTGAGCATAGGAGCAATTAATGCTGAAAGTTCCTATTGCTTCTAAGCGATTGTTATTGCTGGTATAGCCCTGTATGTGTATGTGGCATTTTACAGGCTAAGTTCCTGCCCTGGGATCCTACCCTGTAGAACGTAAGTCAGGATCTCCTGCTCCAGGGATGGGGGAAGTGGGAGGTCAGGGTGAGGGATGGGAGTGCCTTATGGAGGTCAGCTGCTGCTTTATGTTTGTGCCATTTGAAATCCACTGCGGGTGAGGCACAGGCAGCACCAAGGGGAGCTGCGGAGCAAAGCGAGATGGGGTGGGGGGCTCACCATGGGCTCAGGAGGCTGTTCCAGGTGTAAGGAGTGGTCTGAGATAGACACATTCTCGTGCAGAAGGTGGAGACGGAGCTAGATGGCAAGCAAAGGCTGCATTACACGGAGTGCCCACAGGAGATGATCAGAGATTCAGGCGGGAGCAGAGCTGTGAGATCCCAACAGATGTTAACAGGATGGGAGGCAGAAGGCGGCAGGAAGCCAGGGAGGGGCATTGAGGGGTAGGAGTGACATGGTCCTAATGGTGGCAGAGGGCAGCATGTTGGATTGGGTGGAGGGTGGGGTCTGTGCTCGGGTGAGAGATGACCATGGTGAGGGTGAAAGGGTTGGGGCGCGTGGAGTGGAAAGGATGGAGGCTAGCAATGTTGGACAGGAAGAAATAAGATCTGACAACAGTCTGAGTGTGGGACAGAGGGGAGGTGACAAGCTGGGATGACGGGGAGGCAGCAGGACATGTTGAGTTTGAAGCAGTGGTGATCTGATCCTAGATTAGTTAGGTGTTTGAGGCAATTTCAGTTGTTTTCTATTTTAGCTTCTCCTGATCCTCAGGGCCTGGAAGGGATGGACAGGTGCTGTGTCGATGGCAGCATCTGTCCTTTCCCGCCCTCAGCACTTTCCCAACCAGTAACATTGGGAGGAAAATGTTCCATACTTGGTTCCTCCCCAGCTGTGGCATCTGGCCTTCCTGGGTCAGTTTGGTTGTTTAATGTTTGTGCTATGGGAGAGTGAAATAAATATGTTCCCATTTTCAAAATTCTAGGTACTAGTTTTTAGACATGGAGGCAGCAAAAATGGCTGATGTTTGAAACATGAGGGCTGGTTCCCTAGCTTGGCTCTGGAACAACTTCACCCTGAATGTGCCTCCTGAGCAACTTCTTACTGAGCGTGTCATTGCCTGCAGGTGTGCCCTGGTACATGGCTGCGCTGGGCGGGCGGCACTAATGCAGTGTGCCCTGGTACATGGCTGCGCTGGGCGGGCGGCACTAATGCAGTGTGCCCTGGTACATGACTGCGCTGGGCGGGCGGCACTAATGCAGTGTGCCCTGGTACATGGCTGCGCTGGGTGGGCGGGCGGCACTAATGCAGTGTGCCCTGGTACATGGCTGCGCTGGGTGGGCGGGCGGCACTAATGCAGTGTGCCCTGGTACATGGCTGCGCTGGGCGGGCGGCACTAATGCAGTGTGCCCTGGTACATGGCTGCGCTGGGCGGGCGGCACTAATGCAGTGTGCCCTGGTACATGGCTGCACTGAGGGGGGCAGGTGGCACTAATGCAGTGTGCCCTGGTACATGGCTGCACTGGGCGGGCGGCACTAATGCAGTGTGTCCTGGTACATGGCTGCGCTGGGTGGGTGACACTAATGCAGTGTGCCGTGGTACATGGCTGCGCTGAGGGGGCAGGTGGCACTAATGCAGTGTGCCCTGGTACATGGCTGGACTGGTGGGCGGCACTAATGCAGTGTGCACTGGTACATGGCTGGACGGGTGGGCGGCACTAATGCAGTGTGCACTGGTACATGGCTGGACGGGTGGGTGGCACTAATGCAGTGTGCCCTGGTACATGGCTGGACGGGTGGGTGGCACTAATGCAGTGTGCACTGGTACATGGCTGGACGGGTGGGTGGCACTAATGCAGTGTGTACTGGTACATGGCTGCGCTGGGTGGGCGGGCGGCACTAATGCAGTGTGCCCTGGTACATGGCTGGACAGGCGGGCAGCACTAATGCAGTGTGCACTGGTACATGGCTGCGCTGGGTGGGCGGGCGGCACTAATGCAGTGTGCACTGGTACATGGCTGCGCTGGGTGGGCGGCACTAATGCAGTGTGCCCTGGTACATGGCTGGACAGGCGGGCAGCACTAATGCAGTGTGCACTGGCTGCCACCAGGTACTCATGCTCCGTTGGCAGCCGAGGTTGCTCGGGACTGTCTGTGACTCAGGCTGAGTGACTCCAGATTGTCTTTGCTTTTTCTTTGTAAAACAGTAAATCAAATGGTAACAGGCCGTTTTGCAGCTACACCCGAGTGTCAGGAGAGCGCAGGTTCCCCAGCAGCCATGAGTCAGGCACACTGCACTGGGTTCAGCTCTGTTTTCTCTCTGGAGCTCCGTGTGCCGTCGTGTGTCGGAAGATGTACACCCCGTGCCGAGTGCGTGCGCGGTAACCCTGCCGGGGGAGCCGTACCTGGACAGAGCCTGATTCATTTCATTGTATCTGGGCAGTGGGATTGTTGCATTAATGGTTTCTTTTGCTGGAAGAAATGAGCTGTAATGGTTGATGTGGCAATGAGCAGTGTAATATGCCTTCTGTTGTGCCCCGACCAAGTTGCTCAGGTCTCACCAGTCACAGCTTCCCTTCATTCTGCTGCTTGTGAACTTGGGGTTCACCTTGAACTCATCAGAATACACTGCATTCTCCCAGATCATCTCTCCCTCCTCTCGGGTCTGAGTCCGCGCAGTGCTCATCGGGTGGGACCTGCTCTGTTCACACCAGGGCTGGTAATGTCTGGCCCGCAGCTCTGCCAAAGGCCAAAATTGGCTCCTAGCACACAGCTGGATTGCAAGGACAATGTTACATGGAGGGTGGAGCAAGCACATACCCCTTCTTCCTACTGTGCTTTCAGGAAATGTAGCTGCAGCAGCTGTAAGTGTGAATGAAGTCAAAGGAATGGATCAGTGCCCCCCAGCCCCTCCCTTGTCCAGCCCCATCCAGTGTCCGCACCCCTATTGTTCTGGTTCAGCTCCTCCGTGTCGGGGCAGGGGCCCAGCAAATGCTCTCTGCATCTAGTCCCAGGAGGAGGAGCTTTGGAGAGAACAGAGAAAGAATCGGTTTTTCCTTGCAGGCGAGCTGTGAATTCCAATTGCTTGTTCCCCTTCCTAGGTGTGTGTTTAATGCCCAGCCCCGCTGGAAAGGAGTGATTCTGAGAGCCAGCCAGCGAGCTGTGTTCAGTACAAGTAGCAGAGCTGGGTTTGCTGCTTCCTGAGAGACAAGGCTGCAGAGCAGGATTCATGGGGGCTAGTTACCTCTCTGGCAGGCTAGCGAAGCCTGTCCTGCTTGGAGCAGCCCTTTCCCACAGAGGACGCTGGCGTTAGGCACACGTCAGCGGGAGTCCCCTAAGTGGCAGCAGTTTGCTGTGGAGCGAAGTACAGAGCAGCATTTCTCTCTCCCCAGAGTGGCAGCTGGAAGCAATGTGAGTGCGCTGCCTCCCGCCCTGCCATGAGCATGCTGCCAGGTGTGGTTCTTGTGGTGGCGGGAAGTGCCAGTATCGCTAATATCTTTGGGCTGTGGTGTAGCAGCTGACCAAGTTGTGGAGGCATTTTTCTGGTGTCATTAAACTCCCTCCCATAGCCCCACCCTCTGTTTTCAAGGGGATTTGGGTTCCCAGGGAGCTCCTCCCCACAGACTGCACACCCTGTCTGGCCGTGCCACTCCCGAGAGGCTGTTGGCATTCTCATTCCAGCTCCGCTTTGCTGGACATTCGCATGGCCCTTGCCTGGAGCCTGGTGCGCACATTGGCTGCCCAGGTGGACAGCTAGTATTTGTAGGGAAAGCTTTCAGTTGCTTCAGCTGCTTCGCATTTAGATATTGTCCAAACTCCCCAGGTTCCCTGAGATTCAGCCGCGCTGGGGCGCGGTGCATGTTCAGAGCGGCAGCAGCTGGATGGGGCCAGTGTTTTGCCGAGTATTGAGTTTGGTTTTGGGAACGGCGACTTTACATCATGCTGCTGTGACTTATCTACCTGTTTCCTCTAACACGGGCAGCCTTGCTCCCCGCGCACGTTTGCTCTGTCATTCATTGAGCATAATGCGATTGTGCTTAGTAACTACTGTGCCTTGCTGGTGTCAAGTATCAGAGGGGTAGCCGTGTTAGTCTGAATCTGTAAAAAGCAACAGAGGGTCCTGTGGCACCTTTGAGACTAACAGAAGTACTGGGAGCATAAGCTTTCGTGGGTCAGAACCTCACTTCTTCAGATGCAAGACTTGCATCTGAAGAAGTGAGGTTCTGACCCACGAAAGCTTATGCTCCCAGTACTTCTGTTAGTCTCAAAGGTGCCACAGGACCCTCTGTTGCTTTGTGCCTTGCTGGTTTGCTGAGGGTTTGACAGTGTGATTTCTGGTGTCTCCGAGGTGGTAAGAGCAGCATTCTGGGAGCAGTGCACTCTACAGTATTTTAACTTTACAAAGTCACGTGAAAATCAGTGGGGCAACCATCCAATTCAGGTACCAGCCTAAAAACACATGAAGGAAATGAAACACACACAGCCTGCTAGAATTACACTGGATCTGACTCAAGTGTACAAACATACGTTAATTCCCATTTCCTGCTGCCACTCCCCATAACTCCCCCAGTGTACCTGCGTGTTAGCTCAGAGACCCTCTGGTCAGACTCCCCCCCTGTATTCGGTGGGGTGAAATGATAAGGCTGAGTTCCCTTGGTTTGGGGGCTGAGGAGGGACTGTGTTTTTCCTGGCAGAGTGGCCTTTCCCATATTCAGTATCAGTCTGTCATAGCAAAACACTTCAGTTCTTTTCACATGCTACAAGTTACTGAGCAATGCAGCCAGTTTCCCCAGGGCAGGCTCCCAGTTCAGTAAGGTCTGGATTCAAACCTGTGAAAGCTGCTTGTATTTGAGTCACTGAGGACAGGAGCAGAGCCACTCTGAGCAGTAGCCAGGTGGTAGCCGCTTTACTGACTTCTGTGGTTTTGAGCTGCTGAAGTTAAATGGTCTCATCCAATCTCAGAAGTTTTCTTATCCCAAGTTTCCGAAAAGAGGAGCAGAAAATTCCCAAGTCTTTCATCCCTGTTCAAATATCCACCAGGGCAAGGAACTGGGGACCGTAGAGTGGAATCTCAGATGACATTCTCTGGAAAGCAAACTTCATAGAGTGTAAGTATTCAATGGCTTAGCCTAGCCAGTGCCCTCTGCGTGGATTTGGCCTGCGTCTGCACCTCTTCCCTTCCTGGGCAGATTAACAGAGGCTGGAGAGGGTGAATCACAGAGTCTGCCTGAGGACCCCATCTGCTTTGAAGCCTTTGGCACTTCTGTGAGATATTTAAATGACAGACAGACATCTAGAGAGCCGTAAATATGTGCTTGGTGCCAGCTAAGCCACAGAGAAGATACTGCATTTGTGGTGCAGGGAGGTTCAAATATTTGTGGTCAAACTTAAAATTTGACATAAAACTCTCATCTGTGATGGAAGGCGTCCAGGAGCTGCACAGAGGACGCACAAGCTGTGCAAACTCACCCAGACTGCTTCCAGATTAGCTCTGCCAGTATGAGGCAGAATGTTCTAGCTCCTTAACTGTTGTTTCCCTCCCACTGTGAAGGCCATAAGTCGGCTCTCCAAGGGATGCAGCAACCGGTGTCTGTTTCCATGGGCAGGACTCTACCATGCTCTGGTTGTTACTGACACTGTTTTGTGTTCTGCAAACTTCAGAGACCCTGGAGGCCCAAAACCCCTTTCCTGACAAGCGGAATGTGTGCCCCTGCTGTCAGCCTCAGAGCCACATCAGCATTGGGCCTTGCTCATCACCAGGAACCTCGCTATCAGAAGATGTTGGGAAACAACTCAATGAGCTACTTCATTTCAGGCCAGCTCCACACTCTCCTTTACCAGGCAGGTCACTGCTGCCAGCTGGGGACCTTCAGAAACCATTCTTGGGTTGAACAAGCTTCTCTGCCTTCGAATGAATGATCTGTTCTAGCTTTAGTGACTCAACTCAGAGGCCGCAGAGACAGGGCAGCGTGTGTCTGTCAGGGGTGCAGGAGTCCCTTTTCCCTTGCTAAGCCATCCGCCCCCCACCAGAGAGCCTGCTAACTGCTTTCTTATCTCTCTCGCAAGCTTCTGACAGGGCACACATCCTCGGAACTAGCCAGGGAAGCAAATTGCCCCAATGCCTGAGAAGGGAGAGAATGGAGCAGGAAAGAGTCTTTGTTTCCTGGGAGTAGTTCATTCTAGGTAACCAAATACTGGCTTTCCGTTGCCAAAGCCCATCTGAGTGGAGGTCATGGAGTCTTCCTTCCTTGGCTGTCTTTCCCCCCACCTCAGTCTGGTGTCAGGGTTCCGATGGCACAGTCAGGCCTTTAGGGCTTTGTTCTTCCAGTCTAGCATGGCTGGTAGGATGGGACAAGCTCCGTCAAACTGCTTTTGCTGTTACTTTCATTTGCTTGAATTCTCCTCTCTTCCCAATAGTGCCCTAGACTGAAAGCTGCCCTGACCCATGAACGTCTGCATAGAATTGGTACAGATTGGCACTCGGCATTGCAGCCTGGTGACCACAGAGCACCCTAAAGCTGGATGTAGGGCAGGGGTAGGCAACCTGTGGCACGTGTGCCAAAGGCGGCATGCAAGCTGATTTTCAGTGGCACTCTCACTGCCCGGGTCCTGGCCACCAATCCAGGGAGCTCTGCATTTTAATTTAATTTGAAATTAAGTTTCTTAAACATTTTAAAAACCTTATTTACTTTACATACAACAATAGTTTAGTTATATATTATAGACTTATCAGGGCCGGCTCCAGGCACCAGCTTCTCAAGCAGGTGCTTGGGGCGGCCGCTCCGGAGAGGGGCGGCACGTCCAGGTATTCGGCGGCAATTCGGCGGACGGTCCCTCACTCCCGATCAGAGCGAAGGACCTCCCGCCGAATTGTCGCCGCAGATCGCGATCTTTTGGTTTTGATTTTGGTTTTGGCTGCTTGGGGCAGCCAAAACCCTGGAGCCGGCCCTGAGACTTATAGAAAGAGACCTTCTAAAAATGTTAAAATGTATTACTGGCACGCAAAACCTTAAATTAGAGTGAATAAATGAAGACTCGGCACACCACTTCTGAAAGGTTGCCGACCCCTGATGTAGGGCATCTGGAATGAGCACTGACCCAGTGGAAACTTCAGGAAGAGTTGGAAATGTTGGGATTTGGTCAAGGTGCCAGGCTTCTCCAAGCTAGCTGAAGGCCAATGACCGGTGACAGGCTTACCCCAGGTACAGGATGGAATCATAGGATGAGAACTCAATTCATGGGCAACATCTCCATAGCTGTCTAGACACCCCACCTCCCGCACTGCAGGGTCTGACACTCTTTAGTGGGTGGCATTGTGCCTCCCCCAGGGCTTGGTACCCATCCAAAGGACATGATTTAGTCTCTAACCTTGCTGGGCTTGGGACTGTCTGAGCTGGCCATGGTAAAGAAACACACTATCCCTCCTAGCAACAGGATATTGAACTGAGCATGCAAATGGCTGCCAGCCAACCTACACTGCAATCCATTTGCTCACTGAAGATGAGTGGACAGTGGAACTGACAAAAAGATTGTCCGGAGCTCTTACCAGGTGATTAAAACATCAGGGCAGGTCTTTCCAAATATCAGGGAAAGCCAAAAACTCAGTTTGGAAATAGAAACATTCCTCTCTGGAGCTGTGTAAGTGATCCTGCTTCTGTGGCCAGATAGGGAGCTCCATGCAAACCTCCAGGATATCCTGAGTGTATTATCCTATGAGAGTAACATGGAGAGCTGTCTGTTGGCATCCTGTGAGTCGGTCAGGTATTGACTCTTCCAGCAGGTACAGCCACAATGGGCACCCATGGTACTCTCAGGGTGTCTCCTCTACAGTGGCACAGCTACGGCACTACAGCCATGCCGCTGTAGCACGGAAGTGTAGACACTTCCCACAGTGATGGAAGGGGGTTCCATTGATGTCGGTGAGCCCCCTCTCTGAGAAGGCAGTAGCTAGGTCGACTGAAGAATTCTTCCACTGAGCTAGCTGCATCTATAGCCTGCTTTAGGTTGACCTAGCTACATCGCAGAGGGTGCAAAAATGTTCACAGCCCTGAGGGATGTAACTAGGTCAATCTAATTTTTAGGTGGAGACCCAAGCTTTAGATCTGTGCCTGGGGAATTACCTCCCCCCAAATTCCTAAACCGTTGAAGCCCTAGCCCTGTGTGATTGCATCTTCCCAGTACCTTAGCTAGCCAGGCAAACTGCAAACTCCAGAGGCAGTAGAGATGATGAGATGACCAATGGTGAATCTCCATGAAAAGTCTGTCATTTGACTCTCCATTCCTATGTGGAGAAATGAGGGAAGATTTGCAAGAAGATGGACTATTATTCGATCTGTTGCCAATCTGGAAATAGCTGTGAGGACGTTCCGTGGAGCAGTGTGACAGAGAGGGGCTATGCCATCGCACTGAAGTGTTGACTGAGCTGCCTAAGTTGAGACCTGAGGGGATGCAGATTTTTCACAAACAGTTTGTATATTTCCTCTTGCCTGGATTAGTAAAGGTGCATCTGTATCCCTGCTTCACCCTCACTGGATGCTAGTCGGGGAGAGAGACGTGGCCCTTAGCATGCATATTGTTTTGGAGAAGGCTTGTACCTTGGCATGACTATGCAGTGATTCCGGCCTGTTGGGGGTAGTGGTTTCTGGTGCTACAGCTCAAGTGGGACATTGAGGCTACGGGAGAGCCCCAGCTGGGCCTGCACAGAATTCACTTGGAAATAGCTACATTGTGCCCTCTTTGCCTTTGGGGATCTGGGATTAGCAGGGCAGTGGGTGAGTACAACTGGGTGACACTGGGTTTCTCTTGTTTGTTCTTTGTATTCCTCTAGCCCCTCGGAGCCCCAGTCATGGACCAGGGGCTCATTGTGCAAGGTGCTGTACAAACACAGAGCTGATCCCCGCCCCAGAGAGCTCTGCTATGGGTTATTTAGAGCTGTTGGGGGTGGGGAGAGAGGCTTGCCTTTGAGGTTGGGAGGGGAGGAAGAATTAACGATCTTCTAACTTTGCAGCCTGCTTCACCGTGCTGTGGAGAGCAGAATGAGCGATAGTGCTGCCCCTCAGCCGCTCTGCTGTACCTGCCTCTTGGCCTAAGTGCTGCCAGCAGGGCTCTGAAAGCAGCCCAGGAACCCCAGGAGTTAGGGCACAGCTCTCTCCTTCTCACCAGTGCTCCCTCCTGACAGCGCCTCACCTTTCACTCCTGCTCGCTCCTCCGATGGTGCAGATCGTGCCCCATTGCTAGGGACTGGTGTTGCCTGGATCTGCCTTATCCAGCTTTATAATTTCTGTGACATCCCCCTGCAGCCAGGCCATCTCCTTCTCCATTATTTCTGGCTGTGCGGGGTGAATGGGCTGTGGATTGGCAGGGCAAACAGGGCCGGTTTCAGACAGACGTTCTGGCAGTGGCAGATGGTTGGCTTTGGTTTTGTGCTGCGTTCCAGTTGCTGAACCAGATGAGGCCAGTCAAAGGCTTGGTTGAGCCGTGCTTCTGGGATTGGAAAGACAGAAGTGTTCACTAGTCTGAGAACATGTCTGTTGTGTTGCCTGGCTAGTGTGGAGTTTCTGAGATCCAGGGGAGAATGAAGCAGGTAAGCTGGCACATTGTCGCTCTGTGAGGATCCAGATGTTGGGGGGAGATGCTTGGCTACGACATCACCTAGGCTGTCACTAGTAGATTCAAAGGCCAGAAGGGACCACTGTGGTCATGTAGTCTGACCTCCCTGGATAGAACAGGCCACAGAACTTCTCCAAAATAATTCCTAGAGCAGGTCTTGTAGAAAAAAACCCAGTTTGATTTTCAGAATTGCCAGTGATAGAGACAGGTTCCAGAGTGGTAGCCGTGTGAGTCTGTATCAGCAAAAACAATGAGGAGTCCTTGTGGCTCCTTCGAGACTAACACATTTATTTGGGCATAAGCTTTCGTGGGCTAAAACCCACTTCATCAGATGCATGGAGTGGAAAATACAGTAGGTAGGTATAAGGAGAATCCACCATGACCCTAAGTTGATCCAATGGTTAATTACTCTGTTTAAAATGTTTTGCCTTATTTATACCAGTCTGAATTTTTTAGCTTCAAACGTCCAACGATTGGATCATGTTATATATCTTTCTCTGCTTGACTGAGAGCCTGTTATCAAATATTTGTTCCCCATGTAGGCACCTGTAGACTGTGATCAAGTCAGCCCTTTACCTTCTCTTTGTTAAAATAAATAGATTGAGTTCCTTGAGTCCATCACCATCAGGCAGGTTTTCTAATCCTTTAGTCATTCTCGTGGCTCTTCTCTGACCCCTGTCCAATTTATCAACATCCTTCTCAAATTGCAGACCCCAGAACTGGACATAGTGTTGCAGCAGTGGTTGCACCAGTGCCAAATGCCTAGGTAAAACAACCTCTCTGCTCTCATTCAAGATTCCCGTTTATGCATTCAAGGGTCACATTAGCTCTTTTGGCCACAGCGTCACATTGGGAGCTCATGTTCAGCTGATTGTCCACCACATCCCCCAAATCTTCGTCAGAGTCATCACTCCCTGGGATAGAGTCCCCCCACCGGCCTTCTTTGGTCCTAGATGTGTACATTGACATTTAGCCATATTAAAATGCATACTGTTTTCTTGTGCCCCGTTTACCAGATCGCTCTGAATCAGTGACCTGTCCTCTGCATTATTTCCACTCCCCCAATTTTTGTGTCATCTGCAAACTGGATCAGTGATGATTTTATGTTGTCTTCCAGATCATTGACAAACGTGTTCAATAGGAGCTGCTGCTTCTCAGACCAGTGGGAGAAAGGGTGTTCCCTAACTCTTGTGTTCTTCCCAGCCTGCTCTGCGCTGGGGCTGTGTCAACAGGCGCAGTCCACGAGAGGTAGCACTGATGGAAGCCCTAGTGGGGCCATGACTCAGGCATTCTTACAGCTGCTGGGTGGTTAATGCTGGTGGGCTTGTCAGCACTAGTGCTGTCACCAGTGTTAGTGCAATGGTGGGAGTTTAAGAAACATGCTAATGTTGGCACAACCTACAGGGCTTGTTTGTAAACGCGGTTACGCTCACTCCTGCCTCACACCCAGCCGAGTTCCAGGCACGTTAGAGTGTGTCCAGGAAGCCTGCTCGGGCACTAGCTAAGAGCATAGATTTAGCTAGTACTCTCTCTTTCCTTGTCTGCAAAAATCACCCTGTCTGCACCCAGCTGTGGAATGTCCTTGCACACCCAGGTGAAGACTTGCTGGCTGTGGAACTGGTTGCCAGAAGAGCTCAGACTGAGCCCAGGCTGGCCTGTGCGTAGCTCCAAGGTTAGACACGCGTTTCTGAGAGAGCCTGACCCCAGAAAAGAGCAATTCCAGCTCCCTCTCCTGCCCTAGAGAGAGAGAACCCCACTGCTCTTCTCGCCACTGGTCTAAAGGCTGCTCTGAACCCCTGGTGACAGGCACCTCGGGATATGGAGGGCATCATTTTGTGGTGTTTAAACATGGCCATAGCCAAGGAGTCAGCAGGATCCCTACCTCGTGATTAGGTCACTGTCCAGTGTGAATGGGACGCGTGCTTCATACACACTGTGTGGCCCCATCTAGATAGGGATTAATGCCACATTTGCCAGAGGAGTCTGACATGCTTTAAACCTCGCTCAGGCTAACTTGGTTTGAACATGGTTTGGCCCAGTTCACTCTGGCTGATCAAGCCATGTTTAAAACCCAGGTGGCCAAAACAGTCAGCCCTAGTGTGGCTGGGCCTGTTCCTGCTCCAGCTTGGCTCTGACCCCAGGCCCGGACTATGACTCACGCTTCTTGTGTCCATTTCCCCTTGGTGTCTCCCCTCACACGCAGGAATGTGAATCTGAGAGCAATGGCCCATTCCCTTCGTAAGTCTTTCTCCAGAGACGCCCTACCTCCTCCTTGCCTTTGGATTCTGATGTTTCATTGACAGACTTCCATGATCCCCCTGCATGTGACACAAGGCAGCGGCTCACTCTTGAGATTTCAGCTTATTGGTAGCTAACAGTGGGGGGAACAGTCACTGGACCAAACCGATCCCGCCACTCAGACTCAGCTCTCTAGCGATGATGGACTCCCCCTTGCTAATTGAGGCTTTGCGAGGCCAGCTGGCCAGCCCTTTGTAGACTTCTCAGAGTGTAGAGTAGCTGAAGGAGACTTGGCGTTTCTGCCTCCCAGTTATTTGCTCTGTAAAATGACCAAGTTGTAAAAGCTGATTGAAGGCGTCAGTGGGTGTGACACAATTAGCTTAGCTGAGGCAAAGCTGTGCGTACAGCAGCCTGGTCCAGCACTGACTGAAGAAGCTGCCCCACGACCAGCCCCACAGCTGACCCAGAGCAAGAGTCCGGTCAGTGTCTGCTGATGTCACCCTGTGAGTGCCAGGTATAGCACGGCACTTGCAGCTCGCAGGAGCGAGTCCCTTCCCTGCCTTGAGTCTCCTGTAGCACATGTGTGACCTTCCTGACTGCGTGTGCTTCAGCTGGCCTTCCTGTGCCCAGGGCTTTGAGCAGTGCTTCAGCCCCGAATCCTGTAGTAACAGTGTGAGATAGCTAATACTGCTCAGCACCTGTTAGTGCCTTTCCCTCCGACGTATTTCATCCACCCCACCCCAGGTCCGGCCTGGGGAAAAGGAGGCAAAGGCCACCGAGGGAGGTGGGGTTGGAGCAGGGATTACACCTGGGGAGCTCTGGTGCCCTGTCCTGTGGTCTTCTGTAAACGGTCACTGGAAGGCAAAAATAGCAGGGCTGGGCTGATAGCATTAAAACTGCAAAGGCGCTTTGAAAATGCACCAGCTGGTGCAATTAACGTGCATCCCACTGTGTCAGGCAGTGAGCATGTTAATGTATGTCCTGCTGTGTCTTTGTGAATGATTAGCATGTTAACATATGACCTGTGAATTAGCAGGCAGTTAGCCCTCCTCACTGTGGGTTAGCAGGCAGGCAGCGTGTTTGGGGGTGGGAGGGGGGTTTACTGGGTATCTGGCATGTTTGAGTTAGCATCGACCCAACCCACCCCCCAGCCCCAATGAAATCAGAAGGCCCATGATCCATGCAGCTACAGCACCTTACCTCCGAAGCCACCCCACGGCGATCCCCTCCTCAGACCTCCAGCTGCGTGTTCCCAGGAGATGCTGTGGGAATGAGGGGCACTGTCATCCCAGCATCACTCCTGTCTCTAGGGAACTGAGCCCAGGTCACAGTAGGGCACCAGACCACTTCACCAAAGCTTGGTTTCAGTTTTCCTTTTCAAGTGGCCGTGTGCGTGTCAAGCTGATTGTAGCGCTCAGTGACTACTTGAAGCCAGGGTTTTCGGTTCCTGCTGTCTCACTGCACAGCTTGTGGGGGAAGGGCACTCCTCTCCTTGGGCTCCGTCTGCTGCTGCACCTCAGCAAATCCACTCTCTAGTTTTGCATTTGAACTTTCGGTTCTTTCTGCAGCATCAGAGATGTACACCCCCACCCTCCCAGGCTGCATCATCTCTGCTCCTTCCCAGCTGAGCCTGCGTGAAGAGTAACTGATGGCCGCAGGTTCAGATGGGCTCGCTGGGTCTGCAGCCCAGTGGCCTGGAACATTCTTGGCATGCTGGGGCTGATACGGGTGCTTCCGTTTCCATCCTGAAACAGGAAGTTTCCAGTGCCCTGTGTAGCTGTGTGTCACGCAGGCTGCTGCTGTACAAAGCTAGATACCCTGGTGTGAGTCAGGGGCAGCCTGCTCAGACCATGTCAGAGAGGCCACCATTCCTGGGACCATCCTGAACTGGGGCCAGCCGAGCTCCAGGAAAGCCCAGCCCTGGGCTGCTGGGTGTTCACGTGATGGGGGTGCTGAGGTGATTTGCTTTTTTCTCTTTTATTGATGCAGCCTGGAAAACTGTGTTCATGAGGCAAGTTACTGGGGGATTATGTCACAGTCCGTCAGCTGGGCCCTTCTCCCTGAGCAGAGGAGCTGACTTAAAACACTTTCGGCCTGTGTTAGCCTGGCAGGAAATCATTTGCTTCCTAGTTGGATTTTTTTTCAGGGAGGGGTAAGAGGACATGCCTAGTTGCGCCCCCTCCCCCCCGCCCTGTGGGGTGGGGGAGGGCTTTTCTGCAACATCGCTGGTCACTCTCCAGGCTGAAGCTCCCCGGCTTCGTGGGGGATTTTGCAGTTTAATCCTGGCCCTTCCTGTTTACGCCCAGCCTCTTCTCCCTCAGGTGTATGAGGGCTGGTTAGGGGAAAGCATATCTCAAGGTAGGCTAGGAATGCGTCCCAGTGGCCACATTGCAGGAGCTGGGGCGGCACTGAGTCCTGTTGGTGTAGCTGCTGAATAAAGCCTCTGGGATCATAAACAAGGCAGAAGATGCAGGCACAATTGCCATTAATGTCGGAGGTGCCGCCCAAAAATCCCCTCAGGAATGGCTGCAGACCCGATGCCCAGCTGCTTAGCCAGCCTGGGCCCCTCACACCAATCCCAGCTCCTGCCCTGAGCTGTATTCCTGCCATCATCTGCTTGTGTGCTAGACCTTGAGTGACCAACTAGGGACTCCACCTCGTGCTGCTAGTGACCAGAGAGGTGTCCCCAGCAAGCTCTTTGCAGGCCTGTGAGTCCTTCCTCTGTGGGTGACACGGGGAGCCTCAATGGTTTGTGCCCCAGCAGCACCCACTCACCCAACCACGTCACTCCCACACACGCGTGCAAGCCCAGGCCCCACCACAGCCAAGTATTCGCCCAGCTGTGCTGAGCTGCTGGAGATGGGCATGCCTGGTTTCATTTACACAGCAACCTGGGCCCCATAGAACTGCTGACGTTAGAGCTGGAAAAGTCCTGTCACTGAAGCCATCTGCTCTGAGCCAAGGCAGGACTGGGCCAAGAGCCTAGGCACCAGGGACTTGGTGAGTCTAGTTTGCAGTGACCAAGCAAGGGGCTTTCCCATTTCCCCAACATCTCCACAGCCTGGTAGCTCTCATAGGTAGGAAGTTCCCTTGATATTCAGCCTAGCTGTATCGTTCTTTGTTCCTTCCAGCTTTGCTCCTCCACAGAACAATTCATTAGGGATGGCCGGTGGGGGCAGTGGTGTTGCCTCCAGGACATATTCCAGGGTGTCCAGTCTAGATTTAGGGGTGTTCCAAGCAGTGAAGTGCCCACTTTTCCCTTGGGAGACAAAACCCAGCCTAGATCATAAGAATGGCCATATTGGATCAGAGCAATAGTCCATCAAGACCAGTATCCTGTCTTCCATGCCAGTGCCAGAGGGAGTGAACAGAACAGGCAGTCATCTGAGTGATCCATCCCCTGTCGTCCACTCCCAGCTTCTTGCAAACAGAGGCTAGGGACACTCAGCATGGGGTTGCATTCCTTCCCATCCTGGCTAATAGCCACTGATGGACCTATCCTCCAGGAACTTACCTAATTATTTGTTGAAGGCTGTTATGGTTTTGGCCTTCACAACATCCTCTGGCAATGAGTTCCACAGGTTGACTGTGCATTGTGTGAATAAATACTTCCTTTTGTTTGTTTTAAACCTGCTGCCTATTGATTTCATAGGGTGACCCCTTGTTCTTATGTTATGTGGAGGAGTAAATAACACTTCCTGATTCACTTTCTCCACACCAGTCAAGATTTTATAGACCTCTATCATATCCCCCATTAGTCGTCTCTTTTCCAAGCTGAAAAGTCCAGTCTTTTTATTCTCTCCTGATATGGCAGCCGTTCCATACCCCAATCATATTTGTTGCCCTTATCTGAACCTTTTCCAATTCCAATCCATCTTTTTTGAGATGGGGCCACCAGATCTGCCCACAGTATTCAAGATGTGGGCGAACCATGGATTTATATAGAGGCAATATGATATTTTCTGTCTTATCTATCCCTTTCTTAATGATTCCCAACCTTCTGTTCACTTTTTTGACTGCCGCTGCACATTGAGTGGATGTTTTCAGAGAACTATCAGTGACTCCAAAATTTCCTTCTTGAGTGGTAATAGCTAATTTAGACCCCATTATTTTATACGTATAGTTCGGATTATGTTTTCCAACGTGCATCACTTTGCATTTATCAACACTGAATTTCATCTGCCATTTTATTGCCCGGTCACCCGGTTTTGTGAGATGCTTTTGTAACTCTTCACAGTCAGCTTTGGACTTAACTAACTTGAATAATTTTGTATCGTCTGCAAATTTTGTCATCTCACTGTTTACCCCTTTTTCCAGATCATTTATAAATATGTTGAATAGGACTGGTCCCAGTACAGACCCTTGGGGGACACCACTATTTACTTCTCTCCATTCTGAAAACTGATCATTTATTCCTACCCTTTGTTTCCTGTCTTTTAACCAGTTACTAATCCGTGAGAAAACCTTCCCTCCTATCCCATGACAGCTTACTTTGCTTAAGAGCCTTTAGTGAGGGACTTTGTCAAAAGCTTTCTGAAAATCTAAGTACACTCTATCCACTGGATCCCCTTGTGCTCATGTTTGTTGACCCCCTCAAACAATTCTAGTAGATTGGTGAGGGATGATTTCCCTTTACACAAACCATGTTGACTCTTCCCCAACAAATTGTGTTCATGTGTGTGTCTGGTAATTCTGTTCTTTACAATAGTTTCAACATTCCTGACAGTTTTCCTGATGTTCAGACAACATTTCCCTTCTCTTAGTTTGACACAATTCCCCCTTGTGCCACTCTCTTCTTCACTATCGGGTCCCCTTCTACCACAGATCATTCTTTAGCTAAACTGAAGACAGTTAGGCTCAGAGCCTCCAAGGTCTTTAGGTACCTAACTCCCACTGAAATCCGTGGGAATATCTCTGAGAATCTGGGGCTTTATCCTTTCCATTTTCCCTTCTGGCAGCCCACCACCACCACCAGCAGAGGCCTCTGCCCAGGGGAGTCAGGCAGGTTTCTTATGCCTGCCGGCTTGCGGCAATTAGCAATGTCTGTGTGATTGACTCGGAGGAGAGGGCGTCTGACTGATGGGCCCTTTAATTCTGGGCTGCTTCAGACACCGAGGAAAGCCCTGCTCTTGTTACATAAGGCTCCCTAGTTCATGCAGTAGCGGGGGCACAAGGTCAGGGGTCACAGCGGGGTCAGGTGGCTGACACACACTGTAACAACAAGGTGGTTAAAATTAGCCCACAGAGAGGAAACTGGCAGCATTGTGGAAGTGCAGAAGCTTCCTCTGCGCTGCAGCCTGGTGTGTGTGTGGGGGGGGGGCCACGCTGCGTGCCGCCTGCCAGCCCATTACTCACTGTCGCCTGGCCCCTTGTGCTACCTCAGCCCTGTTTCTGTATTTCTGCTCTCCACACTGCACGTCTTTGGGGTACGCAGTGTATCCCAGAGCAACATGGGATCCTGATGCACTGCACTGCTGCCCCATCTCTTCCCCATGCCCACACTGTGTGTTGAGCCTCCCAGTTGCTCTCCCATTGTGTGGGGTGCTGCCCATGCTTCCTGCTGTCTGATCCTTGTGCCCTCCCGGTGGGTGCTGGGCACTCAGGTTCACTGTGGTCGCACTGGAGAGAAATCAGCTAGAACCCATAAATGAGCTGCCTGGTTCTGGGGTCCAGGAGTGGGGAGCAGGCTGGGGCCTTCTGACTTGCGGAGCAGAATCTGGGCACTGCTTCCAGTGAAGCCAGAACCAAAGTCCATGTGAGACTGGTACAAAAAGAAGTCCAGTGAGCATGAGAGAGCAGGGCACAAGGGTAACTCGTTGCTGTGAGCTTGGCCATCACAGGTTTGTAGCACTTGGGGCCCCGGTTTGCAGTGGACAGGACAAACCGTCGCCAAGGGTTCAGCTGTCCCAGGCTGGTGTCCCGGGGAAAGCAGCAGGCAGAAAGGGTACAGGTGCAGGGGAAGGGATTCTGATCTGCCCATGGTCTGGGGCTTGGAGCCCAGGCAGAGGGTCTGGTGCAGGGCTGGGGGGCTTGTGGCAGCAGGGGAGAGCGTTCCAGGCTCTGGTGCTCTGGAAACTCCATCTGAGAGTCTCATACATTTGATAATTACCCACGCTATTGAATTGCATCCTGGCTAGCTCAGCCCTGACAGGCTCCCTGGTTATTTTGTGAGATGAGCTCATGGGCTGAGGCAGCAATGGAGTCCGGGAGGTGCGTGGCTTTTATAAAATGCCCCCACTTGCTGGGTCTCAGCACCTGTGTCCTTCCCCTGACAGCTGTCCACCTGACCCCTGCTCTTAAAGCGTTTGAACCCTCCTGCTTCCATCGTGGAGGCTGTCGGGGGCTCCTGTTGATTTAGCTGAAATGAAACAGCCAGGACAGTCCTCCTCATTCATCTCCCACTTGAGCAGGTTTCCAGCTCTTGGGTGGGAATTCTGCCTGGGGGTGGGAGGCCTTTCCTTCAGCTCTGACCCAGGAACGGGCTCCAGGGGAGAGACTGGGGAGGTGGCCCCTGTCTGCAGTGCACAAGCCATTCTGTGAGAGGTGTCGGTGCCTGTGCTCGCATTAGCCTGCCCCAGTTCTCCCTGCCCCTGGGCCACGAGCTCAAGGGCCAGACACTGGAGCTGGGCATCGAACCAAAGGGGGCTGAGGAACTGTCCTCTCCCAGGTGCTCACTTGGTCCTGCCATATGCATCGGCACTGCTCGCAGCAGCTGGGCCCCAGGCTCCGAGGTTTCCCTTTGGTCAGTGGCTGACCACCGCTGCTCTCTGCCTTCCCTGGGCACTGACTCTGTTTTCCTTTCTCTCCCTGACCCCCTTGTCCTCACCCTGTAGGTTATTGCAGCTGACTGCAAGAGGGTCACAGTTCTGAAGTATTTCCTGGAAGCCCTTTGTGGACAAGAAGAGCCTTTGCTGGCATTCAAGGGTGGAAAATATGTGTCAGTGGCACCCGTCCCAGACGCCATGGGAAAGGAAATGGGAAGCCAAGAGGGAAAACAACTGGAAGATCAGGTACCGTGCGGGAAGAGCGCGCCTCGGCGAAGGAAGGGTCACCCCTGTGGGGCCCAGCCCCTGCCGGCCCTGCAGCTCCCACTATTTATAGCCAGGGTGGCTGTGTGTGCATTCTGCACTGGGGCGGGGGAGGGGAATGGTCTCTCGAGTCTGCTTTGCTGGTGCCCCTTCCTGCCAGTCCCACCCATGTGCCTCTGTCTTGCTCACTGCTATGAGTTCCAGATGCTGCTGTTCCATCCGTAAAGGGGGAAGAGCTCTCCTAGTGTGCAGCGCGGGAGCCCGGCGAGGGGGTGTCAGGGTTCAGGCTCAGGATCAAGTTTACAGCCGTGGAGCTCAGGGCGGCAGAGGCCTGAACTCCAGCCTCCAGCACACGCACAGGAAGAGCTGACATTCGCACCCCCTCCCTCCCTGCCTCTCACATCCTGATGTGATTAAGGAATTCTCCTCTTGTTTTTCTGCCCTTGCTTGTTCCTGTAGCCCTCGCTTCACTCCAGGCTCAGTGTGTGTGTCCAGCGGCCCTGCCAGCCACGCTGCAGGTTGACACTTTCCTTGTGTTTAATCTTGCAGTTTGAAATGCCAGGGAAACAGTGGAGGCATTTGGAGCTGGGGGCTGGGTGGCCCTGGCTCTGCCCATCCTCCTCCATCGGGGGCTAGAAAGACACAGCAGGTTAGAGTAGGGAAAGCCCTGTATTGGCCGTGGCTGGGGTGGCCTGCCTTCGGAGAGTCCACTTAGCTAGTTCAGCTGTCCCCAGAGGAGGGCTGGGTGGAGCCCAGGCACCCAGCAAGAGAGTGCAGAGAGTGCCCTAGCTCCCTTCAGCCCGCCTGCGATCTCCACATGGCAGCTCTGGGCGGGGAATGACGACACTGAGACCCTGACCTGCAGGGACACCGACCAGGACTCCGGCTGTTGGGAAGGACAGTCAGAGAGCCCCTGTGATACACAGAGACGTGACTCCTTCTGCTCTGAGATAGAGACAGACCAGAGAGCGAGAATGACCCATCTGGAGTTTTGTGGCACAGTTCAGTGTCTGCCACTCGGGCACCCTCATTCCTCTCAGCAGAGATTTCCTGGCGGCAGCGCTAACCTTCTTCCATAACTGGGCTAAGGGGCAGAGAATGGCGCCCCACACCCTGTCATTCCCTGCCCCTCCGGGCTAACCAGGGAGGCCCTAGGCTTGCTTAGCTGTGGGAACCTCTCTGTGAACTCCTTACGTAACCCACGAGCTTCTGCATTTCAGTCCGAGCTGAGCCTCAAGCAGGTCAGCGTGACCATCCCCTGACCCTGGGTGAGCTTATTCCAAACCTGGAAACAACACTGCAGGCTGCACATCTGAACTGTGCCCCGCACTGGGGCAGTCGTCTCTCTACCTCTCGCTGTGGTCTGTGCTGTCCTGAGAGAAGGAAGTGAGTCTGAGGGCTCCGTCTTCCTCCTTCCCATGGCTACAGGGTCACTAGGAGGGAAGAGCTGCTCAATGTGTGGCCCTGCCTGGTCTCAGTAAAATTACTGAGTGTGAAACCAAGAAGCATGAGGTGCCCAGTGCATATGTGAGTAGCCCCTGTGCTCCCTGAAAGCCTCTCCGAGTTCTTCGAGCTGTGCTGAGGCTGGGGCGCCCAGAGATTTAGTACGTTCTCTCCCAAGCTGTCAGCCTTCGCCTCTCTTGCCGGGTGCAGGGCTTGGTTGAGACTTGAAAGCCTCACCGCCTGGTCTGGGAACTGGTGCGCTGTGTGTGGCCGTGGGAATGTCTGAGCAGGCCCAGTCCTGGAAAGACAATCTGAGCAAACCAAACTGACCCCCAAACACATGCCATGTGGCATAAAGAGCAGGGGCTAACTTCCAGCACAGGGGCTTCCACAGGAACCGGAACCCAAAGACTCATAGACTTTAAGGCCAGAAGGGACCACCATGATCATCTGGTCTGTCCTCCTGTACATCACAGGCCACAGAGCCTCATCCACCCCCTCCTGTAACAGACCCCTGCTCTCTGGCTGAGTTACTAACGTCCTCCAATCGCCATTTGAAGATTCAAGTTACAAAGAATCCACCATTTACACTAGTTTAAACCTGCAAGTGCCCCATGCCGCAGAGGAAGGTGAGGGGAGTGTCAGGGTTTATAGCCATGCAGCTCAGTGTGGCAGCGGAACTGCCATTTCCTCCTCAGCTCCTCACACAGTAGTCCTGAGGCCCTTCCAAGGGGATTTCTTGAAACAAGACAAGAAGCCCCCAATATGAGCCCTTCCCACCCAATTCCCTCAGGCAACTGCACATCCTTACTGGCCTGGACCAGCATACACAGCCTGCTGCAGTCACCAAGGGTATCAACCACCATCCAGGAGCTAGTCAGAAATGTAAATGAGTCAACTTATTAACCAGGAATGTGCACGTGCAAAACCCAGAGGATGCTGTACACCCTGCCTTGAAACCATGATGAGGCCAGAGGCCGAGTCCAATACAGAGTGTTTCTAGAAGGGTTCCACAGGGATCTCTTCTTGACCCAAAGCTATTCAGTCGTTGTCAATGGTGTGGAAGAAAATATAAAATCCCTGGGGGTGAAGTTTGGAGCTGAGGTCCAGACTGGTGCCGTGGTGGATAATGGTGGGATAGGGCAGTTCTCGAGAGCAGTGTGGATCACCAGGGAAGCTGGGCGCCCTTGGCCAACCTGCATTTTAATGCAGCCAAAGGCTCCAGCTAGGAGCCAGGAATGCAGCTCTAACTTACGGGTGGGGGCTGTGTTTTGGAAAGTGGGGGCTCTGCTAGGGCCGTGGGGTCATGGTGAAAACCGGCTGAAGCGATGGGCTGGCTAAGAGGGCGAATGCAGCCCTTGGCTGTGGAGCAGGAGGAGGGAGGTGTCCCCACTGCATCCGGCCTGTGGGAGACCGTTACGGGAGTGGTGCTCAGTGCTGGTGTCCACACTTCAGAAAGGACGTGGGCCAGCTGGAAGGGCTCAGAAATGAGCTGCAGTGATTCGAGGTCTGGAAAACCTGCCTTCCGGTGAAGGGAGAGATGCTCAGCCAGTGCTAGCCAAGAGAAGAGGAAGAGGTGACTTGATCACGGTCTGTAAATACCCACCTGGAGGAAGATCTGTGAGCGGAGAGGGCTCCTCAGTCCAGCAGACAAAGGCAGAACGAGACCCAGGGGCTGGGAACTGAAACCAAAGTCAGACTGGGAATGAGGTGCCAGTGTTTCAGAGTGAGGGTAACAGCTCACCGAGGGATGGGTGGATTCTCCACACTTGGAGTGTTTAAATCCAGATTGGACTTCCCTTTCCCAAAGATCTGCTGTGGTGCAGGCAGAAAGGACGGGTGTGATGCATGGAGCGCTGGGGACAGGTCTCTGGCCTGAGTTACACAGGAGGGCAGACCAGACAATCTAATGGTCCCTCTGGCCTTGGAATCCAGGAATCTAAGTTTCCTTCTCTAGTTGCAGAAGGCTCAGTTTGTGTTTCCAGCCTTTATTGAGTTTTTACTTGTGTTATGGTAGTACTGAGAGGTCTCAGCTGCAGGTGGGGCCCATTGGTAGACACATGATAGGACACAGTCTCTGCCCCAGAGAGATTACAGTCTAAATAGACAAGGCAGAGGAAGGGTGGGCGAAAGGCAGCTGCATTCTCCCCATTCGCAGAGGTTAAATAACTTGTCCAGGGTCACACCAGGAGTCTGACAGAGCGTGGAATTGAATGCAGACCGGTGCTTTAACCACCACACTTACTCTAAGCCTCAGCTCTGGATTTCCTGGCCTTTCTGGTGTCACTCAGCCCCGTTGTGTTAACTACCGGTAGATGCGGAGGAGGGTCATTTCCCTTGGGAGTGTCAGAGCGGCTGGGGGCTTTGTGTGCTGGGGAGGGGCATTCAGTGTTGCTGACTCTCACCTATAATCAATTCTCCTGTTCTGGTTTGTCTGGATTTCCTGTAAGAAGGAGGATGACTTGAGGATTGAGGCGTTTGAAGATGATTCTGAGGCTGACGTCAGTGGAGAAGAGTTTGACATCAGGGAACTCAGAGCCAGGAAGCAAGCGCTGGCCAGGAAAGTAGCTGAGCAGCAGCGTCGTCGGGACAAGATTCAGGTAGGGCCGCCTTGGCGAGCGAACCAGCGCGCCTGGGACAGTGGGAGCGTCGCTGGGCGGTCGGATTCAGCTGTTCTCCCTGCTGTGTCAGGGAGCCATTGGGGAGTCTCGCAGAAGCCTGAGCTTTCCTTCCGGGTCACATGGGAGAGAGTGGAAAAGCCTCCATTGGCTTCAGAAGAAAGGGGCCAGGCCAAGGTGAATGCAAACCTGTCAGAAACCCGGGAGCAGCCAGGGCAAGCTAGGCCAGGTGGCACTGTGCGGGGTCAGGGATCTGCACAGCCAGGCCTCGCGATGTGCCTCTGCATTTCCACCCTGGGGGGGTCTCCGCAGTCAATTCAAGAGCCCCCATAGGGAGATGCTGCCCCATGGCTGTAACCAAAGCATCACTATGGCAACACCAGCAGCCAGCTAGAGGTTCTCTTACTCTAGCCCCATTGAGTTCCTAGAGCTTTCCCCAGTGGTATCTTGTGAACTAAGCTGGCTGGATTTGGAGCCGGGCCCTGGTTGTGAGCACACTGGCCCTTTAAGAGCAAGCCCACGTGCATGGCTATTGGCCACTTTGCTTTCTCTGGCCCCTCTTTCTCCTCCACCCTCGCAGCCCAGATGAGGATTTCTCAGCAGAGGAAAATTCTCCCTGGTTCCCCCTCCCCCTCACCTCCGCCCTCTCTAATGCCCAGGGCCCTTCACTTCCATAATTCTTCATTTTCCAGCCTTGAACGTAAGCCAGACACATCTGTCTGGCCAGATGCGTGAACTCTGCAGTCTGTGCCGAGGTGGTTGTAAAACAGGGCCGCTGAAGGCCCTACTGGGAGAGCGCACACATGTGTACCCTCCAGCTATTGGCTGGGGGCCCAGAACCACTGCACTGCACTTCCAAACCCACCCCAACCTTTCTGGATGTTTCCCCTTTTTTACAAATCCCTCTTGAGGTGCAGGTTGGAATTGTGCAAGGAGGGAGGGGCTGCCCTGCATTAACCAGCCCATTGCTGCTGGCAGGGATCTGCTACAAGGAAAGCAGCAGCAAGTGAGATGGAGAGAGGGGCTGTAAATTACAGCGGCCTGAAGCCTTCCAGCCGCCATGGGTTGTTAAGTGGGAGGTGTCAGTAAATTCCCCACTTCCCAGCGCCGTGTTCAGACACAGCAAACAGGAACTGCACGTGTTCAGGGATGGCAGTGCTTGCAGAGCCCAACCAGGCCGCTAGCCCTTCTCTGCATCTGTGTATGGCTTCCCTGGCTGCCCCAGGGTCTCCACTTCCCATTGCACAGGGAGAGCTGGGGGCTGCCAGAGGGTGTCATGGGGTTTCTTTCCAGTGCACTCCTCCCTTCTTCCAGAGCTGCATGGGGCCGGGGCCTGGAGCCGGCTGGAGGTCAGCATGAGGGCGTGTGCTACGTCAGGGCTGTGCAGCTGGGAGCCTGATTTTCAGGAATGGAGGAGAGCTCGTTGGGGTTTGAGTACAGTAATTCAGCCCAGCGTTGGCCGGGAAGAGAATGGAGCAGGACATGTGGAGGGCCCCGGCCTTTGTGCTGCAGTGGGTGCTGACCGACAGCCTGAGGCAGGGAATTGGACTCGCTAGGGAGCAGGAGGGGACTGAGTTTCACCAGCGTTTCATCTACCTAGTGTTGGCTGTCTGGAGCAGTAGGGTTCTGAGCCTTCTCTTGGGAGACTCCGCAGCCAGGCACGGTTTGCTCCTGAGACTCAGCTGACACTGTCCTTGATTTCATCCCATTTCTCCAGGCCCCTTCTAAAGCTTGCCTCCCCTTCCGTGAGAAGAGTGGAGCTGTCTCCCGACCTGTCCCTAGGCCAGCAGCTTTCAGTCTGCCTTGCTGAGGTAGATACGGCCCCCTTCACTGAAGTAGTGTCTGGGCACCTCGCAGGAGTGCCGCCAACTTTTCTGCCGCCCTAGGCAGCGGAAGGTCCCGCCCCGAAATGCCGCTGCGGTCGCCGCCCCCTAAATCGCAGCGACCGCCGAGGTCGCCTAATGGGTTGCGCCAGCCCTGGCACCTCGCAGTCTTTAATGTGTCTGAACTCACAGAGGCAGGGCAGCACGACCTTTATCCCCACGCGACAGAGGGGAACTGAGGCTCAAAGGGACTTAAGGAGTGTCTACACTGCAGTGAAAGACCAGCGGCATGGCCACAGCTAGCCCAGGTCAGCTGACTCGGATTGCAGTATAGACATTTGGGCTCAGGCTGGAGCCTGGGTTCTGAACCCCACGGGAAGGGCGGGGTCTCAGAGCCCAGGTTCCAGCACAGGCCCAACCAGCTACGCTGCAGTTAACTGACCTGGGCTCTGAGACTCGGGGCCACGGGGGGGTTATTGCAATGTTAGATGGATCCTGAGGGACTTGCCCAGGGTCACAGGGAATCTGTGGCGGGCAGGGAGTTGAGCCCACCTTGCAGGTTAGTGCCCTGGCCACTGAGCTGTCCGCGCGCTCTCCCTTTCCCCATCGCTCAGTCCCTCCAGCTCGCTGGCTGGTTTCCGTGCTCTTCGCTGAGCTCCCTGCAGCTTGTCAGGCTCTGTGGTGCCCAGGAGGGAGTGCAGCATTCCAGGAGCAGACTCAGCAGCCCTGTGGAGAGGGGTTCTCCCCTCCCTGCTCTGTGCATGCAGCCCCAAACCCCACCCGTCTCCTTTGCCTCTGCTCTTGCAAGCCCTGTCCACCTCGCCCCTCAGGCTGGATCTGCCAGCCCCAGGTTCTGTCCTCCCCCCGAGGCGGAGTCGCTCTCCCCACCCAGCTGGATTAGCTGCATTCTTCCCAGCTGAATCTTCTGGCCCTTCCTGCCCATTTCTGCTATCCGTGTCCTCTGCCGTGCTCCCCATCGCCCATCATGGCTGCCGGCAGGTGGCATGACTCCCCACCCTCGGTCGCCCCAAGCCCCGTAGGACCCTTAGGCATGTGCGCCGAGTTGGCTACTGGCCATTGCCATTGCTTCAGATCCCTTAGTCAGCTGTGTCGCACACGACAGGGCCGGTGTCCGAGCCCACCGAATGCAGTGGAGTGCAGTAGTTTGTGTGACACCCAGAGCCCATGTCCCCTGCGCTCCCTTTAGGTCATTGTTCTTTAGGTAACGGTGCCTGGCGCTCCTGGCCCCATTAGCCTCTGCGTGCTCGAAGGGCCTGGCTCCTGTTCCATTGCCCGGGAGGGAGAGGAGCGTGGCCTGAAGCGCTCTCCTTCCCTTTGAAGGCCTGTGCCCCTGGTGCGGTAGGGGTTGGAGCAGGAGCCAGAGGGCATAGACTTTCAGCTCTGTCTACCTGTACATTTCATAGCCTGTTCTCTCTGCCCTGGGCTGGCGTCCCCTTGGCCCGCCTTCCCTGCAGGGGCAGAGTCCTGGTGCCCCCTTCACCCATTTCCTGCCATTCATCCCAGCTGGTATGTCTGCCCACTCCTCCCCTTTGCTCCCAGCCAGCAGAAGTGCTGCTGTGTTTAAACTTAGAGCCGCACGGCTGAGTTCAGCTTTTTGAGCTCTTATATTCTTCTCATACACTGGCATAGACGCATCAAAGGTCCTTTGCACCCCTCGGACCTGGGGCCCCCAGTTCTCTTGTCGGGGAAGTGGGACTCCCACAGGGCAGGAGGTTTATTTCTTGTCACACTCTAGCTCCAGCTCTGGGGAAGGTGGAAGCAGCTGGGCCTGGGGCCGGGGAGCAGCGTTCAGCTCTCCTAGAAGAGCGTGAGTAGAGCAGCGTCCAGTGCAGGGAGGTGGCTGGGGTGGGGAGGGGTAGCTCTAGACCTCAGCCCTCGGCCAGGAGCTCCTTTGGGCACTTGTGGCCCTCTCAGACGATCCACCGGCCAGAGATTCGCTGCTCCTCTCCCAGTGTGCTGGGCCCAGGCTTCCCTCTGCACATCCTAGGACCCACCCCAGACGTCTCCATTTCCCCTTCCCCGTGTCCCCCAGCAGTAGTTGGTCAGACTGCAGTGGGCATGGGGGTGAGAGGCAGGGACACTCCCTGCTGGGAAGAGCCCTGGTGCCCCATCTGGGGTGTGACGGGGTGGTAATTCTAACTCTGTGTATGGCAGCTGGGCCCCTCCCAGGCAGCCATGTTCTTTCTTAGGAAGCGCTGGCTGCCGCCTGGGTTCCCAGCCTCCCCCGCCCCTTGGCCGAGCCCTTGGTCCATGCTGTCCTTTGTGCCACTGCTGTGCACTGGGAGCGGTCAGGCTTCCTGAACCGCCAAAAACATCCCACCTGAACCATAACAGGCTCTTCCTCTGGATGCTGCTATTGTTTTGCTCGACGTTACAGAAGCAGCTTAGCTGGGCAGCCAATTATGACATGTCTTCCCAAAATAGCCTCACTCCTGTCCCCTTCAGCACACACAGCGGCCGCCCCCTTAAGATGCAGCCGCTCCTTTGTGGCGGCTGCGTGAGTAACTTTCTAAATATAGCCACATCCCATTCACGCTTTCCATTGAGGAACAATGCGGCGGGTGCACACGCGCTGACACGCACCTGCCGGGGAGCGGGTGCCTGCTGGCTGCGGAAGGCATACACCCACCCCCGGCGGCTCCACCGCGGCGGCGGCCCCAGCTCCCTACCAGGCACGGGGCACGTTTACTCCTGAGGAAGACGCTGCCGACAAACCTTGGAACTAGGAAACCCTGGAGCAAAGTCTAGTAACAGGCATTGTTCTCGGTCCCTTGGAAAATCCGCCTGTATCCCCACAGAGCAGACAAAGCCCGAGTGGACAAGAGCGGGAATGGCGTCGGCGCCCCGGCCGGGACAGGGGGGCTGGTGGAGGGACTGTCATACTGCTAACAGCCCCATGGGGAGCGGTGTGCCAGGGACTCCTCCCACAGCGGGCACACTATTCGTCGCTTCCCAGGGCTGTCCTGGGGCCTCTCTGCCCAGACATGGCGCTCAGTGGCTTGTCCTCGTTCCGTGAGCAGGGTCCATTGGAGCCCCTCAGTCTGCACTGTGATGGGTACTGCCCAGCATGGGGCCCTCCAGGCCCTACACAGGCTGCACCATGGCTCTGCTCGTGGCTGGCTCCCTTTCCAGACAGGAGGCACTGACACAGTCCCCAGGGGGTCCAGCTGGTGCTGATATGGAGGGAATTTGGGGCTCCAATGTGTTCAGAAGTGCCTGATTTCTGTGCTGTCACCAGCTGGGGCAGCTGAAAGATCCACCCCCCTTACCAGCCCCTCACACTCCCTGGGCCCGTGGGCTGAGTGCCGTGAGGAGTTGGCTGCAGACCAGCCTAGAGTATCCCACTGGGGCAGAGTGCAGGGCAGAAGCCGTGGCTCCAGGCCATGGGCTGGCGGAGGATGTGGAGGGCTGCCTGGTCCTCAGCTACCCTCCTTCCCAACAGCTCCTCTGCCATGTAAATGAGCCACTGCACCGTCTGCCAGAGAGGCCTGGAGCGCTCGCTTCCTCTTGCCCTAAGAGCTCAGGGTTGAAGCCAGGCTGGCCTCACCCACTGGGAACCAGGGTCCCAAAGTCCATCTCATGCAGCACCAGCTGTTACTCCAATGCTGCTAATACTCTGTGGTCCTTCATGATTCCCGGGGCTTCACACACAGCCTGGCCTCCCAGCTCATGGGGAAGAGCCATCGTCCCCATTCTAGTGATGGGGAAACTGAGGCCTGGAGAGATGAAGTGGTTTCCCAGAGTTACACATCACAGGAATAGAAGCCCGGGATCCTAACTCCCAGTCCAGTTTCTCTTCCTCATGACCATGGTGCAGGCTCCCATGTCCTCAGTACCAGCGGAAGAGTTAATGTGGCTCCTGCCTCAGTTCTGCACACAGGCTCTCTTCCGTCTTTGGCACAAGGCCAGTGAGAGGCTGTATGAATCACAGGCCACTCCCCCCTCCCCCCCATGTCCCCTTGGCCAGAGGCTTCTGCAGCCTTTTACTCACACAAACAAAAATAAATCTCGCTGCCGGCCTCTGAACTCTGCAAAGGCGAATTTCCCTCTGGCTCCCTGAGCGTCCTGGAGCTGCGAGGGGACTTGGCACACTCCCCACAACCTCGCTCTTTCACTCCCTGCGCATCCTGTGTCCTCCTCTCACCGGGCGGCCCGGGGAGCGGAATGGGACGTGACGACCAGCACAGGCCCTGCTCACAGCTGCCAGGAGTCTGATGGGTACAGTCTGTGAGAGCTGTGATGGTAAATGCCACATGCAAGGGGGCGCGCAGACTGGGTCACCTGCACACTGGGCATGTACACGGAGTCCCACGCAGGGTCTCGGGCCTGGCATCACCCATGTGCATATGCACACAGGGTCTCATATGGGGAGTGATCTGTGTGTTCAGACAGCCTCCCACAGTAACCCTGAAACCCACTATCCAGTGGGGCCTGACGTGTCCCCTGCACTTAACCCGTCTGCTCCCAGGTGAGGGGGAGCGGGGGATGCCCTTGCCACAGGGGGCATGTTCTACACAGCATGCAGAATGTCATGGTGCCAGCCACTGCCTGGGAGCTTCTCTCCCTGCAGTCCCCTGGCACTAGTCTGAATTCTGAATGTGGCTGTCTCACTGCCCTTCTCCCACACCGACATTCAGAGCAGCTTGCAGCAGCTGCCATACTGCATAGCACATCCAAGCCCTCTCTAGGCCCCTCGCCCACCTGCGCTCCCTGCAAGGGCCCTGCCCACTGGAGCACCAGCTACACCTTAGTGGGTGCAGAATTAACTGGGAACCACCCAACCTCTCTGTGCGGGTGCAGATGTATGGTTTAAAAGTGCTTATACCAGTGGAGCTATTCCTGTCCAGGAACAGGAATAATCTACACCAGCAGAAGGCACCTTTATACCAGCCTGTCAGTGTCCAGACACAGGACTGTCCCAGTGGAGCTGTGTTGGTAAGAAATCTCACCCCTCCCGGGCATAGTTACACTGGTACAAAAACTGCCTGAGTGTCAGCAGTGCAAGCTCTGAGAAGTGCTCTGCGTACAGCCCTGGGGAGGTGCTGGGGGGTGGGGGGCGGCTCCCTGCTGGAAGTCCCATTAGCTCTCTCTGGCCCAGGAGTTTGGAGGCTCTGACCAGGCTGTTCAGAATTGGAGCTTGGGGAATGCGCCAGGTCGGGGACTTGCTGTGGCAAGGCCTCCTGCTCACTCTTCGCTCTGGGCTCTTACAGGCTGTGCTGAAGGATCAGAGCCAGATGCGGCAGATGGAGCTGGAGATCAGACCTGTCTTCCTGGTGCCAGACACCAACGGCTTCATCGACCACCTGAATAGCCTGAAGAAGCTGCTGGAGTGGCGGAAGTTCATCTTGGTGGTGCCCCTGATTGGTGAGTAAGGCCAGGCCGAGGTGCCTGCTCCCTCCCCCCTTGCTGCTACCTGCAGTGGGTGCTGCCCCTCCAGCTGGGCAGGTCCTAGCCTCCCATGTGGAGCCCTCGGCAGGCTGACCCCCTCCATCCTGCATGGCCCCATAGTTACTTGTGTGGTCTGTTGCTATCTTGCGGTGCCTTGGCTAGTGGTGGGCAGCGTGATGGATAACTGTGTTCATGAGCCAGCAGATGATCCCACGTGAGTTCTTGCCATTGGTGCTGGGCGGGACGGGGTGGGCCAGGGTTCACCCATGGGAGCCACGTGCCCGGGCAGGTGGACACTCTCCCCACACGTGCCCTTTGGCAGGTCTCTTGCAGACACTCTTCTGGTCCCTGTCACTGTTGACTCCCTTCCCACAGGGCACAGGTCTGTGGGAGGCGGGAGGGTGTTAAACGGGATTTGGAGGGAAAGGAACAGGGTGGGGGAATTGTTAAACAATCCAAGCAGACAGCTTAGCCTGGCTGAGCTGGGGCTTAGGCAGCCGGAGTAAATGGCCAGCCTGTGTCCCAGCGAAGCCCAGCCCTTCTTTTTCTCCTTATAAAGCTTGCAGTAAAACCCAAGCTGGTTCCCGTTATTGGGAAACACTCGCCTGGCAGATAGCGGCTCTGCTGCTGGGTGGTCTCCCAGGGCGGCGGAAGGTTTGGTTAGCTGCCTTCGCTCTGATGATCCGATCACACCCTGGGGTCGAGGTATCGTCCCTCTGGCCTGGCTTGCTCTAGGGCTGCAGAACTGGAGCCCCCGTGGAGGTAGCCCGAGTCCCGGGCAGCACTAGCCTGCAGCGCAGAGAATTCCTGGAGGGACGCAGAATCAGGACCAGAGCTAAGCATCTCCAGGCCAGTGCCCCAGAGAGCTGCCTGTCCCTGCCTCAGTTCCCAGCCTTGGGGCCCTAGCACCTCTTGCCTGGGTCTGTCCCAGTCTGAGTGAGCAGGACTCCGTGTAGCATGTGGGCAGTGGGACAAGCATACCTGTGTGAAACACTTTGGCATAGTGCACTTGGGAATGGAGGATTGCGGGCCTGGGCCCCTGCTGCCACGAGGGCCGGGAGGGGCATTCCTCTCTCGGCCTCGTGTTTGCGAGACAGGTGTCCCTGTAGGGTGCAGGGAAGTAGTGAGATCCAGGGACCCATGGGCACCCGAAGGAATTCCATAGCTCGAGCTCTGTCACCAGGAAGATGCCGTGCCCTCCTGCTCACTCGGCTCTTCATGGAGGGCCATCGTCAGCACCAGGCAGTAGAGCAGGAATTCCTGTCCTGGGGGAGGATTCCTGGTTACGGCAGAGGGGGATCCATCACCTGGCTGAGTGAGCTGGCTGGCTGCCCAGCTCAGCATGGGAACCCTAGGGCGCGCAGCAGCTCGGCATTCCAGCTCCAGGGCTTTGGAAGCAAAGGGAAGGAAGCTGTCAGCCCCAGCAGAGCTTACAGAGCCCTGGGGGGTTGTGCGACCCCCGCTAACAGCACCTGAGAATGTTGGCATCCTCCCTTCAGCTCTCGTGTGGTTTGATTGAAGCTGGGTAACCCCAAGCTCCAACCAGAGGACTAGAAACCCAGTGTCCCCACCCTGCCGGAAGAGCTCCTGCCCTACAACCACAGCCCAGTCAGTCACTGGGGATCTAGGATGGTGTGGGCACTGCTTGGCTCCAGCTGCCTGCAGCCACGAGAGAAGCAGGGTAGCCTGAGCTTCTGGAGTCTAAGCCTGGCTCTGACACCACTTTCCCATTTGTGCCTCAGTTTCCCCCATGTTAGTGGGGCTGATGGGGCCTCACCCCCACGAGGCTGCCAGATCTCCTTGCTGGCTGTTAGTAAAGCATGCCGAAACAGCAACGTCTGTGGCTGTGCTGGACTTAGGTTGATTTCTCCCACGCACACAAAGGCCTGTGAATTAATTGTAAAATCGGTGCCCTGGTCAGTGTGACCCCTTGGCGGAGGGCGCTGCGCTGGCCCCCAGGTGCGGGAGCGGGAGGCACAGCGGAGGCGCTCGGATTGCAGGCTGCACAGAATCCTGCCCCCCCGGGATGCAGCAAGGGGTTAAGTGTGCAGCTTTCCATTCACTTTGTTTCTCTTGCTCTTTCACCTGCTCCATGCTCCTCGAGCCTGACCCTGCCCTAGAGAAGCCAGGCCTGGGGCAGAAGCACAACAAGCCTCCCCTTTGAAGCCTGTTTGGTTTGGAAGCAGGAAAGCGGATTTCGGGATGGAATACCAGCTTTTCCTGTTTGATGTTCCGTTTTTGCACCACTTCCCTCACCCCCCCTGAATCCCAGCCGTGCAGTGTGTGGAAATGGCAGCAGTTGGTCTCTGGAGTCAGGAATGAGTGAGGAGTGAAGCAGCTCCATGTAGCTTTCATCTGAATACCCAGACAATGAGTGCCAGCCTCCCCCTAGAACAGAGCGATCCCACAGGCTCCCTGTGCAGTGATTCACAGCACTGGGGAGAGGCCTCAGACCCCGAACGCTCTCCCCAAGCCCCCGAGGAATGCATATTTCCCACTTGATCTCAGGGCTTTGGCTTGGAGCTTGGAAAGAATCTTCAGAAATTAAGCCATGTCTGAAAGCCAGACTGCGCACGGAGGCTCGCTCGCTCCCTCCCGTGCACAGAGCACGATCACCCACTTGCCCGTGCCCACAGTCCCACTGTCTCTCACACACGGGCTGTTTCTGGGCTGTCTCTTATTGGGAGAGGCTGTGGGCCAGGGGCTCCCAGCGCTTTCTGTCTGACAGCCCCTGTGGGCATTGCTGCAGTCTCTCGTGCTGGCAAGGGTAGCCCCCACTCTGCCCTCAGGTGCTGGCGAGGTTGAGGTTTTCCTGTCCCTTGGCACCAGTACAGAAGGCTCTAGGACTTAATCCTCAGCCAAGCAAAATGAGCAGCAGGCCTGGGAGTCGGCCTGATGCGGGGTGAGGCTCCGCGGGTCAGGAGGGCAGCATGGTGTCTCTGCCTCCCTGTGTCCCACAGGCTGGGCAGGAGGGGTCTCGCTTCTCCCTCTTGCAGCCAGCCCTGCAGGGGGTTGGGGCTGTGTGCGTCGTCCTGCCTAGGGGACCAGAGCCAACTGGCAATCCCACCTCCCCCCGTGAGCCAGGGACAGTGGCTGCTGTGAGGGGCGTTGCAGGGGAGACGGCAGAGCGCGCACTGCCCACCTGTGCAGCACTTAGCCAGGTGCATTCCTCAGCAGCATCAGTGATTAGCTGCTGTAGCCGGGAGGTGGAGATGGGGCTGGATGGCCCAGCATCGTCCTCCAGCCTGCACTGCCCCGGGTCTGGCCTCCCCACAGGCTCTCTCCTGTCACGTCCCTCAGCCTGCGCTCTGAGTAAAGCGTCCAGCTCCGCGTGAGTGAGTGACAGTAGTGCCTGGACACCAGTGGGTACACTCAGAGACCCCCCCTGCCCTGAGAATCGTACAGTCCAAACAGGCAAGACAGAGCCGGGGGGTGGGGGAGGAGAGAAAAGCAGCAGCATTCTCCCCATTTTGCAGGTGGGCAACTGAGGCCCAGGGATGAGGTGACTTACCCAGGGTCACCTGCAGAGTCTGTGTCAGAGCCAGGAATTGAACCTGCGTCTCCTGAGTTTCAGTCCTGTGCCCTATCCATAAGGCCCTTTGGCAGGTCTGTGTCAGGCTTTGGCTGCAGTTCCCAAGAGCATCCGTCTGCATCCTAACTCCACTTCCTCTTCTCTTTTGTTTCCAAGTGATCAATGAGCTGGATGGCCTGGCCAAGGGCCCGGAACTGGAGCATCGGGCTGGGGGCCATGCCCGCCTGCTGCAGGAGAAAGCCAGGAGATCCATTGAGTTCCTGGAGGAGCGCTTTGAGAATCGCGACAACTGCATGAGGGCTCTGACTAGCCGTGGCAACGAGCTCGAATCCATCTCCTTCCGCAGCGAAGACACCACCGGCCAGCAGGTGAAGGGAGGTGCAGCCCAAAGAGGACACTGCTGGGGGGAAGCTTGCAGCACGGGCAGCCCCATTTCTGCAGTGGTGATGAGGTGCTGGGCAGAGCTTCCAGGCATGTGGGCAGAGGGCATCCCAGGGCTGGAGGGCAGCTGTCCCTCACCCCCACCCAGGAACCCTCTCCACATCTCCAGCCAGATGTGCTTGGAGCTGCCCAGCCCTGGGGGTCGGTGCTGCAAGGCAGAGTTCAGCAGTTCTCTTTCCTGACATGGGTCATGTCGTCCTTCCTTCCAGGGCAACAACGACGACCTGATTCTGTCCTGCTGTCTCCATTACTGCAATGACAAGGCCAAGGACTTCATGCCCACCAACAAAGGTACAAGCACAGGGTCAGGGCCGCTCACAAAGACGTGAGGGCCCACACACTGTGCCCAGGCACCTGAGAAAGAGACCTGGGCCCCACACGCCAGCCATGGACTGTGCCGGGCACCCAAGGAAGCAGAGGCTCAGGGACTTTATCACTCTGGTCCTTTTGGCTTCCCCTCCCCTCACACGGTGCTGTGTGCACGCGTCCCTCGGCACGTGCCAGAACCTGGAGCCGCTGTGCCGCTGGAGCAGCCTGTGCTCAGCCTCCTGGGAGTAGCATTCTGCTCCTTGGTCAATCTATTACCAGCAGCCTCGCGCAGGATCAGGGCGCCGTGTGCTGGTGCTGATCAAACACGGCCTCTGCTTTGGGCAGCTGGCAGTCTAAGGGCTGCTCCACACAACGTTAGGCTGGCTTAACTACATCGCTCAGGGCTAGGAAAAACGTCACTCCCTGTGCAATATAATTATGCTGCCCTAAGCCCCAGTGTAGACCCCACTGTAGATTCTACTGCCTATTGGCGAGGTGGATTGACTGCAGTGCTGGAAGAACCCCTTCCAGCTCTGTGGTTAGTGCCTCCACGCCAGCGCTACCATTGCCTGTTCCCTCGGAAGTGGCACATGGCGCGTATCCCGGGGCTGTCTGCGCACGGCAATGCCCTCCCCTCCGTTTGCCCACTTGGCGTCTGGCGCCATGTACTAAAATCAGACGATCCCAGAGCTGTTTGCAGGGGCTGCTGGGACGGGAATTACATCAGCAGCTGCTCCAGAAACGCACATTTGTCAGCGCAGATTCTTAGCAGCTTAACTTGTCAGATTCACAGAGAAACCGTCACCAAATGTTTATGCGTAAATGATGCTGAATTTTAAAATCATGTGGATTATGGTGGATGGGGCCTGACAAGCTGACAGCCTCTGGTTTGTAACAAGGAGCCACGTCACCAGGCTGAGAACAGAGGATGTTTATTGTTACACATTTCTCAGTGTCCGCACAAAACCTCCTGATCCTGCTGCCAACAGATCCCTGCCCCCTCCCTCCCCCCAACGCATCAGGTCCCAGGACGCCCTCCTATGAGTCTGCCCCTCCCAACCCAGCAGATCCCAGGAGCCCACCCCTCACAACACAGCAGGTCCCTAGACACCCTCCCTTGGGCCTGCCCCTCCATGTAGCAGATCCTGGGCCCAAGGTGGGCTTCCATGGACTCTTTTTTTTTCCATTCAAGCCCTCATTTGGAGGTACGGTCACAGGATCCAGCTGCTTACACCCTGTTCGCTTCCCCTGCTCCACTGTCATGTAAGCAGAGTTCCCGCAGCCCCAGCCCAGCGTGATGTGTGCAGGGCAGCTCACCCGTCTAGTGGGCGAGACCATTTCAGTTATTTCTCAGGGCTCAGCCCTAATGTTTGTGGCCCTTCAAAGGCAAAATGACTCTTAGAATAAGGTTTGGTTTTAAAGACCTTACAATGAGCACCAGTGTCCTGCTGGAACGTACGTCAGAGGCCGTATTCCTGCCCCTCTGCCTGCTCTGTGCTTTCTGCTTTACACACAACCCCAGCCTGGGGCATAGCAGGGCCCTCTCCAGGGTTTGTGTGGGACGGACGTACATGCTGGGGATACATACGGGGGCCAGATCTGATCTGTGATAGGGACGCAGCATGGCTGCTGTGCCAGGCCCTAGGGCTGTCTCTGACTGGCTTCAGAGGTCAGTCGGCAGGAGTCACGAGGCTCCATCAGAAATGATCTGCTCATGAGCCGGACAGCTGAGCCACACACCACAGGTGCCAGGAGGGGTCATGCCCTGTCCAGGGCACCTGCATGGCGTGGGGACACCTTGCTGTTTGCCTTCAGTACAGAATGCTTCATAGCCCAGGTAGAATATCCTCGCCAAATACCAAAGAGCACCGCTGGGACTGTGCCCTGGGCAGAGCACGTGTCTGCAGCTGACAGGGTTTGAGGACGGGGAGGTTGGGCCAGGCATAGGGACAGCATGAAGGAAGGAGAAGCAGCCCAAGCGGGAAGAAGCAAAGAGCAGGCCGGGGCAGCTGTGGGAGAAGCTGAGGGCAGCATTTGGTGGAGCAGAGCTGGGTGGCTGCATGGCCGTCGTGTGCTGACAGCAGAGTTCAGGTGGCTGGCAGGGGCTGGTTAGCTCTCTCTCAGGACAGGAGCTACCCCTAAGCACACGTCCTCTCTGGTTATTGTTTCAGATGATCCAATCCGTCTGCTCAGAGAGGTGGTGCTGCTCACGGACGATCGGAACCTGCGTGTCAAGGCACTGACCCGGAACGTGCCCGTGCGAGACATTCCCACCTTCCTGAAGTGGGCCCAGGAGGGCTGAGCGGGTGTGACTGAGGAGGAGATGTCCCCGCGTGAGTGACGCAGCGTGTTGCTGGTGGGAGAATGGCTTTCAAGGCAGCCCTGCACCACCACCACTGCCTCCCGACCCACCATTGAACAATAAACACCACGTCTTCAAAGCCAGCCCCGAATGGCCATGCTGCAAAGGGAAGGTCCCTGCTGTGGATGGGTCGTGCGGAGGCCAGGACTCTGCGGGTTGCCAGGGCCTTTGGGAAGAGTGGGGGGCAGAGCAGGGGGCACTGGTCCCTGGGGAAAGCTTTGGGCTAGCCCCATTGCCCTTGTCAGCATCCTTGACTGGAGAGAGCTCCCGTTGGAGGCCAGTGTTCTCCTTGGAGCTGTGCTCTGAGCCGGCCAGAGGAATGGGAGCCTCCTGTCTGTTAACTGGCTACGGAAAGTGGGAGGGACCTGGCGTTGTGGCAGTTCCTGCTGGCGGTTTCCAGAGGCGCTTGTGTTCCTGCTGGAGCCCTGGCTGCACCCCTGAGACACTGAACGTGGAGGTCAGGGTCTGTCCTGCTCTCTCTGGCCATTTCGCTCACACCTTGGCTGTTCCTCTCCGCCTGTCTCGATTCTTTCATCTGTCCACTTGGCTGGCAGCTCATTGGAGCCCTAGTTGTGTCCCACGGGAATAGGGCTGCAGTAGCCCCATCACTTCCCACCACTGGAGTCTGGGTGGAAAGTAATGGATATTTGGTTCCTTTTCCCCTTTTGAAGATGCTCTGGTCCCCTCTCCAGCACGGGGGCAGCAGGTCCTGCTCTGAGAACCTCACCACGAGCTTTAGGGTTGTCTATTGTTCAGGATCCATTGCTGCTAAGGAAAAGCATTAAATACCCAGGCTGCATTGTACCTTGATTGCTCCATACATCCTCTGCCCCACATACCTCCTGAGCCCCCTGCCCCACACACCCTCTGCTCCTCTGCCCCATATACCTCCTGAGCCCCCTGCTCTGCTCCTCTGCCCCACATACCTCCTGAGCCCCCTGCTCTGCTCCCCTGCCCCACACACCCTCTGCCCCATATACCTCCTGAGCCCCCTGCTCTGCTCCTCTGGCCCACATACCTCCTGAGCCCCCTGCTCTGCTCCTCTGGCCCATATACCTCCTGAGCCCCCTGCTCTGCTCCTCTGGCCCACACACCCTCTGCTCCTCTGCCCCATATACCTCCTGAGCCCCCTGCTCTGCTCCTCTGCCCCATATACCTCCTGAGCCCCCTGCTCTGCTCCTCTGCCCCATATACCTCCTGAGTCCCCTGCTCTGTTCCCCTGCCCCACACACCCTCTGCTCCTCTGCCCCATATACCTCCTGAGCCCCCTGCTCTGCTCCTCTGCCCCATATACCTCCTGAGCCCCCTGCTCCTCTCCTCTGCCCCACATACCTCCTGAGCCCCCTGCTCTGCTCCTCTGCCCCAGATACCTCCTGGGCCCCCTGCTCTGCTCCCCCCTACGAGAAGCACACCCTTATCCTGCCCCACACACTCCCTGCCTTGTCATGCTTGTAACCTGCTCTTAAGGCTTTGCCATTACAATAAATCTCTCCCTTGAGTCCCCCTGAGCTTGTGACAGGCCAGGCTGTGGGGTCCTGAGGGAGCTGCCAGGGGCTGTCTACGGGGCCAGAGGGACACTGACCTGACAATGGTTCCTGTTTGAGCAGCTTTGCGAGCCCCAGTTGCCCCTTCAGCATGGAGCCCTTGAGCTGACCCCATTGCCCCGTCATCTGCCGCATTGAGCCTTGTCAGGCAGCGTCGTCAGAGTGGACAGGGTCCCTCGGCGCCGGGCATTGGTGCAGCTGGGGCTGAGCTCTGTCTCCTCCATGGAGCCAGGCCCTCCTAGTCAGACAGAGCCCTAGTGGGGCATCCCAGGGCGCAGAGGCTGAGGGAGCTGTAGTCACCTCCAAGCTCCTGCAGCTAGGCCAGGCCTCTGCAGAACAGCCCAGGGAGCTCTGTGGCCAGGCAGGTACCCAGCACCTTCAGGAAGGCGCAATGTTGCCCTCTCTAGGGACTTTGCTGTACTCCCAGACCTTCCCCACGCAGGGCCAGCATCTCTGCAGGAGCCCAGGGTGCGAAGGGCCCTGTGAGGGCAGTGGATGGAAGCTGGAGACGGAGGCAGCAGGACCGAAGCCAGTGAGGCAAGCGGGGGGAACGAGAATGCAGCGCTGCCCCTGGCTGCTCAGTCCCAGGGGCGTTGGGGAGGGGACAGTGCTCTCTCTGGCCTCCCTCAGAAGAGCGGGCGGCGGCTGCTTACTGGCAGACGAGGGGGTTTCTCTTGCCACCAGCAGCTCAGAGACCCCTTCCCCAGGGGCTGCCTCACCTGGGACCTTGGCGTGGGACAGGGCTGGGGCAGGGCTGAGCCCCCAGATGACAGATGCCAGGGTAGCCTGAGTCCTGCGTGCTCACCAAGCAGTGCTAGCCAGGTGCTTTGCAAAGGGCCTCGCAGCCTCACTCCAGCCCAACTTCCTGTCACAGCTCGCTCCGGGGTGGCTAGGCGACAAGCCCATGGCCCGAGGTTGGGGCTGTGACACACAGGCAGGAAGGCTGGTATTGTCCCCACGACAGCTGCCAGGGAGGTCTCCAGGCCAGAGCCTGCCTGCTGGAGCCGCTGCCGCCTGCTACTGGACACCCAACCCAGGACCTTAGGACTAAACTGTGCCAAGCGGAGCCTGCTGGCAGGATCTGTGCAAGGAGCTGGGGCAGGCGACGTTCGCCCATTGACTTTTCCTCAAACCGTGCTGTGTTTGAAACGTTTGTTCTGACGAACCTGCTGAACTCTGCCATTGAGCGGCCGCGGCGTCAGGGGAGAGCTGGCCAGTGAAAGGGACAGTCAGCACCAAACCGGACACCCTGTGCCCTCCCCTGGCACCCTGCTAATGGAAGGAATTGCCTCCACCATCTCCCCTGGACGCTGCTGGTGCCAGCTGCTGCTTCTCAGAGTTGTCCGCTGACTGCAGGAACTGCTCTGGGACCTGACTCTACTGAGTGGTGGCAGCATGATCCACCGTGGACATGTGAATGAGCAGCCAGAGGCAAGGACCTGCTGGAGGCAGCTCCCGCCCTCATAGGCTCTGGGGTCCTGCTTCCCTCAGAACTGCTGGCTGGGTGCTGGCTTTGCTCCATCCCTGCCCTTTGGCTCTGGGGTGACTCTGCTCGTTTGCTTCACCTGGTGCCCAAGAGGCTGGGCAGAGCCTGGGCCCCGCCCCTTAGCTGGGGTTGTGTTGCTTTGTTAAGATGTTTTCTTAATAAGATTTTCCTACCAAATGCTTCTCTGGACTGCCTCGTTCTGTTCTGTTCCCAGTTGGGGTGGGAATCGGGGCTCAGGGCTTGCAGCCCGAGCTGGGCCCGGCCGCAGCTCCAGCCCTGGGAAACGCTGCCGAGTTTGGGGTGGAATGGAGCTGGGCCCCCTTTCCCAGCCGGGCCAGGAGGCTCCCCAGAGAGGCCAGCAAGGGACCATTGTGCCCAGCCAGACTGCCCTCCTGCACAGCCCAGGGCAGAGCCTCTGCCCCCGCGTCCTGCAGCTAGCCCAGAATTCCTGCTGGCACCACAGCGGTGAATAGTCCATTACACACACACCCTTCTCCCACAGGGGAGCCTGTCCCCCCTCCAGTGCTGTACTCCACCATGCAGCAGAAACACCCACCACAGCCCTGGCTTTGAGTCCCAGGGCTGCCCTTTACCGCAGCACCTCTGCCCCTAAGGGACCCTTGCTGGTGCCCCAGGATGGGCCTGGAGTCAGGGGGAAAATTCCCCCAGGCTGCACGCCTTAGAGCAGCGACTAGCCCCAGAGCCACGTCCCTCGTCATCCTCAACCCTCCCCAGGCTGGGCCAGCACCTGACTGCCCACTCCCCCGTCTGACCCTAAGGAGCGGAGTTTGCCAGCCCCAGGCCGGCCCCATCCAGACCAAAAGAAGGAGCCGAGACCTCACGTGTTAACATCACTTTATTGCTCATTTGGTCTTGAGTATAGAAAAGGATGGGACAAAATGCCCGTGTACAAATCAGAAGAATATACAAACTGGGCGGGGGCAGGGAGACCTGGATCCAGGCACTGGATACGTCCCCTCCCCCCGCGCTTTGGTCGCAGCTGCTGCAGCTTTGTCCCTGATGGCTGCAAGGGTGCAGGGCAGCCGGGGCCGGACTCTGGCCTGCGATTCCTGGCCCTAGCCAAACCCTTCGGTGCCCGGGGAGCCCCTCGGTGCCCAAGTTCCTGCGCAGCTGGAAAGGGGACGCAGGGTCAGTGTCCTGAGTCTCTGCTAGCCAGAGGCACCTGAGCTGGGCATGGACATTTGGCACTGGGAGCAGTTGGACCCAAGGCCCCTTGGAGGAGCAGCCGGTCAGGCTAAAGGCACAGTTGATTGGAGGCCAGGAGCAGGCACTGTGGGGTGGCCACCTCGGCCTGGTGTGCAAAGGAGAAAAGACAAGGCAGGGAAAAGAGCTTCACATTATCCTGCAGGCTAGACAGGGGTGGGATGGGACCCTCACTCACGGCAGGGCCCTGGGCCCAGCCCCCACGTCTCTGGTGGCCCTGCCTGGACAGAGCGAGGAAGGCCCCAGGCAGGGCTCCATGCGTGGCAGCACCTAGATCTTGTGCCCCATTAACCCAGGAGTGCGGGGAGGATCTGCCCGCTCAGTGCAGCCCGGCCGGCCCGAGGGTCAGAGCTCTGTGTGCTATCAGGTGGGGGGGCGCCTACATGCAGCACCTGTCCCCACTGGCCACCAGGGCAGAGACCTAACTGCTCACCCCCTCAGTGTCATTGGCCCCTGCACTGCCCCCCACGGGCTTGAGCATAAAGCCCAGCCCGGTCCCCCCCCCCCCCCCCGCCAGAGCATGGCAGAGCCCTGCTGCCCAGCGGGGCCCAGCAAGGAAGCTGCTGCCTCTCCCTGGCACAGCAAAGCAGGTGACTGAGAGATTTTGTCTTCGTCACAAGCTCCTGGGCCAGGACTGAGCCTCTGGGGAGCAGAGGAGAGGGGGCCTCCCACCAGAGCAGTTGGGGGGACGGGAAGACGCCCTGGCACAGGGACACGGCCCTTCGGTACAAGGAGCACAGCACGGAGAGAGCAGCCCAGCCCCGCTTCACTGCCCTGCCTGCATGCTCTGCGGCCTAGAGCCCTGCTCTGCCTGGGCACCACCCATGGGAGGGGGCAGCTCTCCCGCTGCAGCCGAGGGAGGGAGGAGAGAAGAAGGGGGGCCACCAAACCGCTCCTGTGTCCTCATGCTTCCAGCCCACTTCCCAGCAGAGACCCCCCAAGAAACAGCAGCATGGTTCCCACCTGGGATCCCACAGAGTAGAGGGTGGGGAGGGATGGATGCATCCCAGGGGCTCAGTCTAGGGCCAGCCGGGCCCCAGATCCATGCTCCCTCTCACCAGCGATTGGGGAAGGGTTGAGGGGAGTCTCTGGGGCCAGGCTCCTCGGCAATCGCCCAGGGCAGGAATTCTCCCGTGAGACGGCTGGGCCTGGCCTGGGTCAGGCAGGATGCTGGGGCCATTCCTGAGTACAGCGAGGGTGCAGGGGCTGGGTTGGTTTCGGCTCAGCTAGGTGGGGCCCAGGAGGGTCTTTGGGAGCCAGGCCCAGCTCCAGTCAGAGCTGGGAGAGGAGCTGCCCCAACCAGGGCTCTGCAGCAAGAGGCAGGTGCCAGGCCCAGGCTCTGGGCAGGGTTTGCTGGGCCAGGGTGTAGAGATTCCTGCAGAGGCCTCAGAAGATCAAACCCTTCTGCTGCTCCCGTTACACCCAGCAGGGATCCGGTGCTGGACAAAGCTGTGCCCACGGGCAGCTCCATCCTGGGTGGTGGCCGCAGCTGAAGTTCTGCTCCTCCAAAGGAAGGCAGCGCCCAGCTGCTGGGACAAGCCTACTTGGATAAGATCTGTTCCTGCTGCCCACCACCCATCCTACCAAGGGTCGAGCCAGGCAGGAAAGGCTTGCAGGCACTGACAGCCCCTCCTGGTTGTGGTGCAGCCTGTGCCCAATGGACATGACAGCCCTGGACAACTGAGGGGCCCCAGTGCTTTTGCAGCAGGCTGGGCCACGCTCTCGAGACGGAGTTCAGGCTGGTGAGCAAAGCCGGGGGGATCCCAGCTGAAGGCAGCTGCGAAAGCCGATTTTCATGAGGCACAGAGTAGAGCTGCAGTTGCTTCAACAGCAAATGTCTGTGTCCCTCGCAGAGCCTTTGGCTCCCCCGGGCCTGGCGCCATTGGGAAGCTGGCCTCCGAGGGGGCCTGAACAGAGGCAGCTAGGACTGGGGGCGGGGCAGGGCAGGCAGATTTAAGCAGTGGGCCTAGAGCTGGGTTATTGTGCTCGTACTGGGTCCAGCTGCAGCAGGGAGGTTGGGGGGGGGGGGGGGGCGGAGACTGACATGGCCCTCCTTGAGTCCCAGGGAGGGGAGCGACTGGCTCCTGAGGTAGGAGGCAGGTTCACATTTTCCTTGTGCTGGGAGGCACCAGCCCCTGCTGGGCACTTGGTGGCTATGCCAGGTAAGGCAGGGGCACGGTACAGACTACATTGTATCTGGGCACGGCTCCTGGCAGCCCTCCAGGGAGCAGCTATGACAGGACGCACCAGGGGATGGATGCCGGGGGCCAGTAAGTGGGGTTTGATCACAGCCCTACCCCATCACCTTACTATTCGCACCACGCCATAGCCCAGCTGTAAACAGCCCCACCCCTGTGGCATATTACTCCCAGCCCCACAACAGCACCACTCGTGTGGGACCCCCAGCGAGGGGCTTGGCCTCCCCTCGCTGTTTGGCTGGTCTGGTCTGCCCCATGAAGTGGGGGGAGGCGGAAGATCTCCATCACTGCACATTTTCAGGGAAAAAATTCCCACTCCCCAAATGCTACAGAGAGTCCATCTGAGGAGGGACCCACAGGATCTGCAGACCCGGCAGCCACGTGGCCTCTTTGGCTCTAGCTGCGGTGGGCGACCCTGGGGGTCTCGGGCCACCCCATTAGGTGGGCGAATAGCGCTCTATGGTCCGGTCGCCATGAAGCAGTGGGCCTGGACCCAGCATCTCGGCTGCCTTCTCCTGGCTCAGCCCCAGGTGCTCGGCTGTGAACCGGGCCAGTGGGTACAGGCTCTCCAGGCCCTTGGGGTCGCTGAGGAAGTGTGAGGTGTGCGACAGCAGCTCGGCCGCTTTCTCCTGCTTGAGGCCCAGCTGGTCGGCCGTGAGCCGCGCCATGGCGAAGACGCTCTCAGGGAAGTCCAGCTTGGCCTTGCCGTCGGGCCCGGCCACGTGCATCTTCATGTGGCTGATGAGGTTGCGCTGCTGGGCAAACTTGCCGCCGCACACCTGGCACTCATAGGGCTTCTCGCCCGAGTGGATGCGCATGTGCTCAGTGAGCCGGTACTGCCGGGTGAAGCGCATGCCGCAGGCGTCGCAAGCGAAGGGCTTGAGGCCCAGGTGGCTGCGCATGTGCCGCGTCATGGTGCCGCGCTGCGTGAACTTCTTGCCGCAGATGGTGCAGGGGTAGGGCCGCGTGAGCCAGTGCGTCTTCTCGTGCTGCCGCAGCGTGGCCGGGTCCTTGTAGGCCTTGTCGCAGGAGGAGCAGCGGTAGGGACGGATGATGTCGCCCAGGCTCTGGCCACCTTTGTCCAGGAAGGGACCGGCCTGCTCCGAGGCTGCCTTGTGGTACAGCTCCTCCTCGGTGTGGGCCTCCACGTGGGCGTTGAGCTGCTCCGAGCTGGGGAAGCCCTTGCCGCACGGGATGCACACGTACAGGTTGTCCCCCAGGCTCTCGGGCTCGTAGGCCAGGTGGCTGCAGTAGGGGCCCAGGGTGCCCCCGGGGGATGGGCCCTCGCTGCTGCCCGTGTCCTCGCTGGTGCTGTTGTCGTTCTCCATCTCGTTGCTCTCGATGCTGGGGTAGCGGGACTGCAGGGGCGACTCGGCCTTCTCCTCCCGCTCAGGCTCTTTCTCCGCCTCACACTCCTCCAGGTAGCTGCCCGGGGGCTCGTGCTTCATCCAGCGGTACAGGAAGTCGCGGCCCTCGGCCCGGGCAAGGGACTCGGCACAGGGCGGGCTGCCACGGAAGCGCTCCGCGGGGTGAATCACGCCTTCGCCCACCTGGGGAGGGTCTTTGTAGGCGGAGCTGTGGTTGGCCAGCAGGGAAGCGCTGCCCGGGGGGCTGTCGTGCCTGGGGGGCAGCAAGGGCTCCCTGCTGTCCCCCGGGTGGAGTCTGTCTGTGGGCAGCAGCTGGGAGGAAGGGCTGGTGGGGCTCTTTTTGGAGAGGTCCAGGCCGCAGGGGGGGGAGCAGTGCCTCTCGGGTGGGCATAGCCCAGGCTGGTGCAGGGCGGTGCCCTGGGAGGCAGAGGCATAGAGCTCCCCGCACTGGGTGCTGTGGGGCTCGCCAGGCTGCATGTCCACAGGCCGGGGGGCAGCCGAGTAGCAGGTCTGGATGACGGGGGTGGCGGCCCGCAGCCCCCTGGCCATCTTGCCGTAGGGGCTGTAGCTGCCTCGCAGGTGGCAGTACTTGCCCGTCCGCTTCAGCTTCTTCTTGCACAAAGCCACCAGGGCCGGCACCTGCAGGTAGCTGGCGGCCGCCAGCACGGCGCCCAGGCCCTGCTCTCCCGGCTCGCACTCGCCCAGGCGGCCGGTGTAGATGAAGTCCAGCACCAGGCGGAAGACGCCCGGGCTCACCATCTCGTGGTCCAGGTTGAGCAGGTTGTCGTGCACCACCAGCGACTTCAGGTAGACGCTGCTGGCCGCCAGGATGTTCTTGTGCGCGCGGAACAGCGCGTTCTGCACCACGATGATCACGTCGCACAGGAAGCCCTTGGCCCGCTGCGTGTTGAGTTGCAGGAGCAGCTGTCTGGAGTGGCTCGGCATCTCCATGGCCTCCAGCATGGGGCTCCCCCCGCCACCTGCAAGACACACACGGTGAGGGGCGCCAGGCTGGCGGCCGGCCCGGCCGGGTCCAGCGCGCGGCCTAATTTAGGCAAAACATCCCCGCCCCGCTGCCCGCTGCGCAAGGGCCTTGGAATGCAGCGGCGGGCGCTGCCCGGGGAGGGAGCCGGGCCCCGCCGTCCGACCTGCCGCCCCCCGGGGAGCCCCCAGCCGGAGCAGCGGGGACCTCGGGCCGCCGGCCCCACACGCGCCTGCCCCCAGGGCCCAGCGAGGCGGCAGGAGGCCGGTTCCCAGCGCCAGGACCTGCGCCGAGTCGGCGGCCGCCCCAGCTAGCGCCCGGCCTCGCTGCGCCCTTCGCGGCTCCCCGCCGGCTGCTGGGTCTAGGCTGCGGGTGGGAGCCGAGGCAGTTGCGCTCTCGGAGCTGCGCCACTTAGACGGGGCGAGGGCGCCGCGCCGCCGGCCGCAGCGGGAAGCCCCAGCCCCGGCCCCGGGATGCGGAGCTGCCAGGGCCCAGCCGCTACCTGGGGCGGAGCGGGCGAGTCCTGCCGGGGAGCCGGGGCTGCGCCGCCTCCTCTGCGCACTGCCTGCTGCGCTGCCTTGTGCCACCCCTTATATCGGGGCTTCTCTGCGCGGCCGGGCGGGGGAGGGGAGGGGGCAAAGCCCCTGCCGGCGCTGGGAGAAGGTGACATCACTCCCTCCGCTTCCAGCGCCGCCTGCGAGCCCAGCCCCACCTGAGCGGGGGCGGAGGGGCCAGGCCACCTGCGGCTCCCCGGCCGGGCCACCTCTGCCCCCATCCTGCCCCCTCCCGCCTTAGGCGCAGCCGCTGCTGCCTGCGGCCGCCGGCCCCTCCCCAGCGCCCGGGGGAAGCTCCGCTCCGCTTCTGATCCCAAACTCGACGAGCGGGGCCCGGGCTCCAGGGGTGCTTGGGGGGCCCGGAGCCCCTCGTCTTCCGGCCCTGCTTTCTCCTGCCTCCCTGGCGCGCCCCAATTCTAGCCGCCACCGGCGATTTTCGCACCAGGAGGCCCCAAAGCCAGCGAAGGGGCCGGGCCGGGCTTCCCCGACTCGCCCTGCCCGGGCTGGCTTGCTGGGGAGAACAAGCGGCCCCCAGAGGAGCGGGGCCCCTTTCCCCGGGCCCAGGCCGGGACAGGCCGCACTGCGCGGGGCCACTCGAGAGAGCCAGGGCAAGGGAGGGGAAGTCGCTGCTGGCCGGTCGGCCTGGCCTGGGCAGGGATGGCCGGAGCCCTAGACACGGGCCGGGTCCGCAGCGAGCGGGGCCCGGCTGGCGCACTTGCTGTGGCGGAGAGAGCGAGGGGGCGGCTCCCCTGGGAGGCGAAGGAGCTGTGGGTGCGCCAGGGCCAACTGGGCTCGGGCAGTGCGAGCCCGAGGGCGGGCGGGGAAGGGCCGGGCTGGAGCCGGGGGAGCCAAACTTCGCCATTTTACAGCATCCTTGGGCAGAGGCGCTGGACGGATGTTTCATGGGGCGCTGAGAGCCACGAAACCCTCTGCACGATGGAAACCACTTCAAATGCAGCAACCCCGCAGCCCTGGGTCCAGCCCCTCTGTCCTTGGGCCTGCAGCGGAGCCGGGGAGGAGGCAAAGGGGCTGGAGAAGAGAGACCGGCCTAGGGGCCAGTCCCCGCCCGCTGGCAGCCCCGGCCCGACTCGGCCCCGGCGGGACCCGCTGTCTGCCCGCGGGGATCGGTCCCCTCCTGCAGACCCGCGTGGGGAAGTCCCAGGCCAGCTCTGCTGGTCGTCAGCGTTACTCCCGTCCATGGGCTTGTCGGGGAGCCGCGAGCACCGAGGGCAGGGCCCGGCCCCCACCTGGGCGAGAACCTCTGGGGGACCTGCCGGCTCTGGGGTCAGGGACACGCAGGGGCCCAGCGCTGGCTCCGCGGGACCTCGCCCTCAGCTCCCCTCCCGGGCTCTGGCTGCGGCGCCTGCAGGGCGCTGGAACAATGTGGATAGCGGGGTGCTGAGAGCCAGGGAACCAAACTGTAACCCTGCTTCTGATGGAGCCACTTCAAGCCGGGGGGTGGCAACACCCCCAGCACCCGACTTCCCGCACCTCCGGCCGCTTTGCCACCCCCCGCAGGGACCGACCCTTCCTCCTCTGCTCTCGGAGCCAGGCGCCCCGCGAGCGGCCCGACCCCAGGGCTGCGCTCCCGGTTCCCTGTAAAGCGCCCGCTGCCTCGGGCGGCCGCGGCTCAGCCCCCGGCGCCCCCTGCCCGGCTTTATGCGGTCGCATCCCGGGAGGGACCCAGCTGTGCCCCGGGCCGCCCCTTCCCCGGTTCTGTGCTGCACTGCAGGATGAGTGGGGGCCCCGGCCAGGTGAGCGCCCGCCCTGCTCCCAGGGGCACGGGCAGAAGCCCCCGGCACAGGCTCCCTCCTGCCCCGGCCCGGCCCGGCCCGCGGTACCTGGGGGCTCCGTCGCTTCCGCCAGCCAGCCGAGGTCTCTGCGGACTCTCATGTCCCCCGAGCAGCGGCCTCAGCCCCTGGGTCCCCGCCGTGCGCTCCCCGCCGCCAGCCGGCGCCTCCGGCCCATGCCAGCTCCACGGGCTGTGCTGCCAAGGCGCTGCCTCCCTCGGCGCTCGCTGCGCCCTGCGTGCCAGGCCCGGCGGCCGCTCCGGGGCGCAGCGCAGGAGACAGCATGTGCCGCCGGCGCACGGCTAGGCGCAAAGGTAAAGCCCGGGCTGCGAACTCCCACTGACCCCGGCCTGAACTCCGCTCAAAAGCGCCAGCGCCTGTTAAAGGGATAGCAGCTGATTTCCTCCTCCCCTCGGCTCCCCGGGCGGGGCCGGGCGAGCGGGCCCCAGCAGCAGGGGGAGGAGCGGGGTCCGGGACGGCTCCCCACGGAGCTGTCCCGGGGACCCCTGCCCGCGGCGGGAAGGAAAAGCCCCGCGCGTCTCCGGGACCGACCTGCCCGGATCCCGCCTCCTGAGCGTCCGCCCGGCGCGGAAATTTAACCCGCTTCGTCTGCCTGCGGGGTGGGGGGCGGCCCCGGGCCGCTGGGCTGGGAGGGGCCCGTTGGGAAGGTGAAAGTATCAGCGCCAGGTCCGCGCAGGGCTCCCCGGCGGCCCCTTCCCCTCCGGCCCCGACTCCCGCAGAGGGAGAGCGCCCAAGCGAGCCCCGGAGCCCGGCTCCCGTCCCGGATGCCTGGGTGAGTCTATCGGGGGCCGGGGAGCGGCGCGTTCCCCCCAGTTTCCTGCTCCCGCCGCGGGGCACTTCCAGCTGCGGATAAACGGCGCTAGTCCCGCACAGGATGGGCCCGAAGGGCGCCGGGGAGAGGGTCCTGCGGGGGGATGGTGACGGGAACGGGGCTGGGCTCCCCCTTTAGTCTCGGATGTGGCTCCCGGCGGTCTATCGCTCTGGGGACCCGCCCCCCCCGACTGCTGGCTGCTCCCCGTGGCCGGGTGCTGGCTTTACTCCATCCCTGCCCTTTGGCTCCGGGGTGACTCTCTGGTCGTTTGCTTCACCTGGTGCCCAAGAGGCTGGGCAGAGCCTGGGCCCCGCCCCTTAGCTGGGGTTGTGTTGCTTTGTTAAGATGTTTTCTTAATAAGATTTTCCTACCAAATGCTTCTCTGGACTGCCTCGTTCTGTTCTGTTCGCAGTTGGGGTGGGAATCAGGGCTCAGGGCTTGCAGCCCGAGCTGGGCCCGGCCGCAGCTCCTGCCCTGGGAAACGCTGCCGAGTTTGGGGTGGAATGGAGCTGGGCCCCCTTTCCCAGACGGGCCAGGAGGCTCCCCAGAGAGGCCCGCAAGGGACCATTGTGCCCAGCCAGCCTGCCCTCCTGCACAGCCCAGAGCATCTGCCCCCGCGTCCTGCAGCCAGCCCAGAATTCCTGCTGGCACCACAGCGGTGAATAGTCCATTACACACACACCCTTCTCCCACAGGGGAGCCTGTCCCCCCTCCAGTGCTGTACTCCACCATGCAGCAGAAACACCCACCACAGCCCTGGCTTCGAGTCCCAGGGCTGCCCTTTACCGCAGCACCTCTGCCCCTAAGGGACCCTTGCTGGTGCCCCAGGATGGGCCTGGAGTCAGGGGGAAAATTCCCCCAGGCTGCACGCCTTAGAGCAGCGACTAGCCCCAGAGCTACGTCCCTCGTCATCCTCAACCCTCCCCAGGCTGGGCCAGCACCTGACTGCCCACTCCCCCGTCTGACCCTAAGGAGCGGAGTTTGCCAGCCCCAGGCCGGGCCCACCCAGACCAAAAGAAGGAGCCGAGACCTCACGTGTTAACTTCACTTTATTGCTCATTTGGTCTTGAGTATAGAAAAGGATGGGACAAAATGCCCGTGTACAAATCAGAAGAATATACAAACTGGGCGGGGGCAGGGAGACCTGGATCCAGGCACTGGATACGTCCCCTCCCCCCGCGCTTTGGTCGCAGCTGCTGCAGCTTTGTCCCTGATGGCTGCAAGGGTGCAGGGCAGCCGGGGCCGGACTCTGGCCTGCGATTCCTGGCCCTAGACAAGCCCTTCGGTGCCCGGGGAGCCCCTCGGTGCCCAAGTTCCTGCGCAGCTGGAAAGGGGACGCAGGGTCAGTGTCCTGAGTCTCTGCTAGCCAGAGGCACCTGAGCTGGGCATGGACATTTGGCACTGGGAGCAGTTGGACCCAAAGCCCCTTGGAGGAGCAGCCGGTCAGGCTAAAGGCACAGTTGGTTGGAGGCCAGGAGCAGGCACTGTGGGGTGGCCACCTCGGCCTGGTGTGCAAAGGAGAAAAGACAAGGCAGGGAAAAGAGCTTCACATTATCCTGCAGGCCAGACGGGGGTGGTATGGGACCCCGCCCTGGGTCACTCACGGCAGGGCCCTGGGCCCAGCCTCCACGTCTCTGGTGGCCCTGCCTGGACAGAGCAAGGAAGGCCCCAGGCAGGGCTCCGAGCAGCCCTGATCTTGGGCAGCACCTAGATCTTGTGCCCCATTAACCCAGGAGTGCGGGGAGGATCTGCCCGCTCAGTGCAGCCCGGCCGGCCTGAGGGTCAGAGCTCTGTGTGCTATCAGGTGGGGGGGCGCCTGCATGCAGCACCTGTCCCCATTGGCCACCAGGGCAGAGACCTAACCGCTCACCCCCTCAGTGTCATTGGCCCCTGCACTGCCCCCCACGGGCTTGAGCATAAAGCCCAGCCCCCCCCGCCAGAGCATGGCAGAGCCCTGCTGCCCAGCGGAGCCCAGCAAGGCAGCTGCTGCCTCTCCCTGGCACAGCGAAGCAGGTGACTGAGAGATTTTGTCTTCGTCACAAGCTCCTGGGCCAGGACTGAGCCTCCGGGGAGCAGAGGAGAGGGGGCCTCCCACCAGAGCTGTTGGGGGGACGGGAAGACGCCCTGGCACAGGGACACGGCCCTTCGGTACAAGGAGCACAGCATGGAGAGAGCAGCCCAGCCCCGCTTCACTGCCCTGCCTGCATGCTCTGCGGCCTAGAGCCCTGCTCTGCCTGGGCACCGCCGAGGGAGGGAGGAGAGAAGAGGGGGGGCCCACCAAACTGCTCCTGTGTCCTCATGCTTCCAGCCCACTTCCCAGCAGAGACCCCCTGAGAAACAGCAGCATGGTTCCCACCTGGGATCCCACAGAGTAGAGGGTGGGGAGGGATGGATGCATCCCAGAGGCTCAGTCTAGGGCCAGCCGGGCCCCAGATCCATGCTCCCTCCCACCAGCGATTGGGGACGGGGAGTCTCTGGGGCCAGGCTCCTCGGCAATCGCCCAGGGCAGGAATTCTTCCGTGAGGCAGCTGGGCCTGGCCTGGGTGAGGCAGGATGCTGGGGCCATCCCTGAGTACAACAAGGGTGCAGGGGCTGGGTTGGTTTTGGCTCAGCTAGGTGGGGCCCAGGAGGGTCTTTGGGAGCCAGGCCCAGCTCCAGTCAGAGCTGGGAGAGGAGCTGCCCCAACCAGGGCTCTGCAGCAAGAGGGAGGCGCCAGGCCCAGGCTCTGGGCAGGGTTTGCTGGGCCAGGGTGTAGAGATTCCTGCAGAGGCCTCAGAAGATCAAACCCTTCTGCTGCTCCCGTTACACCAGGTTGAGAGTGAGCAGCTGGAGAGAGCTGCTGCCCAGTGCCCTTTGCCAGGGGCTCACCCCACCCCCTCTTTGGCGCTTTTGGCTTTTCCCCATTGGATGGAGGCTGGAGGAAGCATTCGGCCACTGCACATTTTCAGGGAGAAAAGTTACCACTCCCCAAATGCTACAGAGAGTCCATCTGGGGAGGGGGCGGTGGGCTCTGGAGACCCATGGCCACGTGGGCTCTTTGGCTGTGGCTGGAATGGGCAGCCCTGGGATGCCCCATTAGGTGGGGGAATAGCACTCTATGCTCCGGCCACCTTCGCTGTGCAGGTGTGAGGCTGGACCCAGCATCTCGGCCGCCTTCTCCTGGCTCAGCCCCAGGTGCTCGGCTGTGAACCGGGCCAGCGGGTACAGGCTCTCCAGGCCCTTGGGGTCGCTGAGGAAGTGTGAGGTGTGCGACAGCAGCTCGGCCGCTTTCTCCTGCTTGAGGCCCAGCTGGTCGGCCGTGAGCCGCGCCATGGCGAAGACGCTCTCAGGGAAGTCCAGCTTGGCCTTGCCGTCGGGCCCGGCCACGTGCATCTTCATGTGGCTGATGAGGTTGCGCTGCTGGGCGAACTTGCCGCCGCACACCTGGCACTCATAGGGCTTCTCGCCCGAGTGGATGCGCATGTGCTCGGTGAGCCGGTACTGCCGGGTGAAGCGCATGCCGCAGGCGTCGCAAGCGAAGGGCTTGAGGCCCAGGTGGCTGCGCATGTGCCGCGTCATGGTGCCGCGCTGCGTGAACTTCTTGCCGCAGATGGTGCAGGGGTAGGGCCGCGTGAGCCAGTGCGTCTTCTCGTGCTGCCGCAGCGTGGCCGGGTCCTTGTAGGCCTTGTCGCAGGAGGAGCAGCGGTAGGGACGGATGATGTCGCCCAGGCTCTGGCCACCTTTGTCCAGGAAGGGACCGGCCTGCTCCGAGGCTGCCTTGTGGTACAGCTCCTCCTCGGTGTGGGCCTCCACGTGGGCGTTGAGCTGCTCCGAGCTGGGGAAGCCCTTGCCGCACGGGATGCACACGTACAGGTTGTCCCCCAGGCTCTCGGGCTCGTAGGCCAGGTGGCTGCAGTAGGGGCCCAGGGTGCCCCCGGGGGATGGGCCCTCGCTGCTGCCCGTGTCCTCGCTGGTGCTGTTGTCGTTCTCCATCTCGTTGCTCTCGATGCTGGGGTAGCGGGACTGCAGGGGCGACTCGGCCTTCTCCTCCCGCTCAGGCTCTTTCTCCGCCTCACACTCCTCCAGGTAGCTGCCCGGGGGCTCGTGCTTCATCCAGCGGTACAGGAAGTCGCGGCCCTCGGCCCGGGCAAGGGACTCGGCACAGGGCGGGCTGCCACGGAAGCGCTCCGCGGGGTGAATCACGCCTTCGCCCACCTGGGGAGGGTCTTTGTAGGCGGAGCTGTGGTTGGCCAGCAGGGAAGCGCTGCCCGGGGGGCTGTCGTGCCTGGGGGGCAGCAAGGGCTCCCTGCTGTCCCCCGGGTGGAGTCTGTCTGTGGGCAGCTGGGAGGAAGGGCTGGTGGGGCTCTTTTTGGAGAGGTCCAGGCCGCAGGGGGGGGAGCAGTGCCTCTCGGGTGGGCACAGCCCAGGCTGGTGCAGGGCGGTGCCCTGGGAGGCAGAGGCATAGAGCTCCCCGCACTGGGTGCTGTGGGGCTCGCCAGGCTGCATGTCCACAGGCCGGGGGGCAGCCGAGTAGCAGGTCTGGATGACGGGGGTGGCGGCCCGCAGCCCCCTGGCCATCTTGCCGTAGGGGCTGTAGCCGCCTCGCAGGTGGCAGTACTTGCCCGTCCGCTTCAGCTTCTTCTTGCACAAAGCCACCAGGGCCGGCACCTGCAGGTAGCTGGCGGCCGCCAGCACGGCGCCCAGGCCCTGCTCGCCCGGCTCGCACTCGCCCAGGCGGCCGGTGTAGATGAAGTCCAGCACCAGGCGGAAGACGCCCGGGCTCACCATCTCGTGGTCCAGGTTGAGCAGGTTGTCGTGCACCACCAGCGACTTCAGGTAGACGCTGCTGGCCGCCAGGATGTTCTTGTGCGCGCGGAACAGCGCGTTCTGCACCACGATGATCACGTCGCACAGGAAGCCCTTGGCCCGCTGCGTGTTGAGTTGCAGGAGCAGCTGTCTGGAGTGGCTCGGCATCTCCATGGCCTCCAGCATGGGGCTCCCCCCGCCACCTGCAAGACACACACGGTGAGGGGCGCCTGGCTGGCGGCCGGCCCGGCCGGGTCCAGCGCGCGGCCTAATTTAGGCAAAACATCCCCGCCCCGCTGCCCGCTGCCCGCTGCGCAAGGGCCTTGGAATGCAGCGGCGGGCGCTGCCCGGGGAGGGAGCCGGGCCCCGCCGTCCGACCTGCCGCCCCCCGGGGAGCCCCCAGCCGGAGCAGCGGGGACCTCGGGCCGCCGGCCCCACACGCGCCTGCCCCCAGGGCCCAGCGAGGCGGCAGGAGGCCGGTTCCCAGCGCCAGGACCTGCGCCCAGTCGGCGGCCGCCCCAGCTAGCGCCCGGCCTCGCTGCGTCCTTCGCGGCTCCCCGCCGGCTGCTGGGTCTAGGCTGCGGGTGGGAGCCGAGGCAGTTGCGCTCTCGGAGCTGCGCCACTTAGACGGGGCGAGGGCGCCGCGCCGCCGGCCGCAGCGGGAAGCCCCAGCCCCGGCCCCGGGATGCGGAGCTGCCAGGGCCCAGCCGCTACCTGGGGCGGAGCGGGCGAGTCCTGCCGGGGAGCCGGGGCTGCGCCGCCTCCTCTGCGCACTGCCTGCTGCGCTGCCTTGTGCCACCCCTTATATCGGGGCTTCTCTGCGCGGCCGGGCGGGGGAGGGGAGGGGGCAAAGCCCCTGCCGGCGCTGGGAGAAGGTGACATCACTCCCTCCGCTTCCAGCGCCGCCTGCGAGCCCAGCCCCACCTGAGCGGGGGCGGAGGGGCCAGGCCACCTGCGGCTCCCCGGCCGGGCCACCTCTGCCCCCATCCTGCCCCCTCCCGCCTTAGGCGCAGCCGCTGCTGCCTGCGGCCGCCGGCCCCTCCCCAGCGCCCGGGGGAAGCTCCGCTCCGCTTCTGATCCCAAACTCGACGAGCGGGGCCCGGGCTCCAGGGGTGCTTGGGGGGCCCGGAGCCCCTCGTCTTCCGGCCCTGCTTTCTCCTGCCTCCCTGGCGCGCCCCAATTCTAGCCGCCACCGGCGATTTTCGCACCAGGAGGCCCCAAAGCCAGCGAAGGGGCCGGGCCGGGCTTCCCCGACTCGCCCTGCCCGGGCTGGCTTGCTGGGGAGAACAAGCGGCCCCCAGAGGAGCGGGGCCCCTTTCCCCGGGCCCAGGCCGGGACAGGCCGCACTGCGCGGGGCCACTCGAGAGAGCCAGGGCAAGGGAGGGGAAGTCGCTGCTGGCCGGGTCGGCCTGGCCTGGGCCGGGATGGCCGGAGCCCTAGACACGGGCCGGGTCCGCAGCGAGCGGGGCCCGGCTGGCGCACTTGCTGTGGCGGGGAGAGCGAGGGGGCGGCTCCCCTGGGAGGCGAAGGAGCTGTGGGTGCGCCAGGGCCAACTGGGCTCGGGCAGTGCGAGCCCGAGGGCGGGCGGGGAAGGGCCGGGCTGGAGCCGGGGGAGCCAAACTTCGCCATTTTACAGCATCCTTGGGCAGAGGCGCTGGACGGATGTTTCATGGGGCGCTGAGAGCCACGAAACCCTCTGCACGATGGAAACCACTTCAAATGCAGCAACCCCGCAGCCCTGGGTCCAGCCCCTCTGTCCTTGGGCCTGCAGCGGAGCCGGGGAGGAGGCAAAGGGGCTGGAGAAGAGAGACCGGCCTAGGGGCCAGTCCCCGCCCGCTGGCAGCCCCGGCCCGACTCGGCCCCGGCGGGACCCGCTGTCTGCCCGCGGGGATCGGTCCCCTCCTGCAGACCCGCGTGGGGAAGTCCCAGGCCAGCTCTGCTGGTCGCCAGCGGGACTCCCGTCCATGGGCTTGTCGGGGAGCCGCGAGCACCGAGGGCAGGGCCCGGCCCCCACCTGGGCGAGAACCTCTGGGGGACCTGCCGGCTCTGGGGTCAGGGACACGCAGGGGCCCAGCGCTGGCTCCGCGGGACCTCGCCCTCAGCTCCCCTCCCGGGCTCTGGCTGCGGCGCCTGCAGGGCGCTGGAACAATGTGGATAGCGGGGTGCTGAGAGCCAGGGAACCAAACTGTAACCCTGCTTCTGATGGAGCCACTTCAAGCCGGGGGGTGGCAACACCCCCAGCACCCGACTTCCCGCACCTCCGGCCGCTTTGCCACCCCCCGCAGGGACCGACCCTTCCTCCTCTGCTCTCGGAGCCAGGCGCCCCGCGAGCGGCCCGACCCCAGGGCTGCGCTCCCGGTTCCCTGTAAAGCGCCCGCTGCCTCGGGCGGCCGCGGCTCAGCCCCCGGCGCCCCCTGCCCGGCTTTATGCGGTCGCATCCCGGGAGGGACCCAGCCGTGCCCCGGGCCGCCCCTTCCCCGGTTCCGTGCTGCACTGCAGGATGAGTGGGGGCCCCGGCCAGGTGAGCGCCCGCCCTGCTCCCAGGGGCACGGGCAGAAGCCCCCGGCACAGGCTCCCTCCTGCCCCGGCCCGGCCCGGCCCGCGGTACCTGGGGGCTCCGTCGCTTCCGCCAGCCAGCCGAGGTCTCTGCGGACTCTCATGTCCCCCGAGCAGCGGCCTCAGCCCCTGGGTCCCCGCCGTGCGCTCCCCGCCGCCAGCCGGCGCCTCCGGCCCATGCCAGCTCCACGGGCTGTGCTGCCAAGGCGCTGCCTCCCTCGGCGCTCGCTGCGCCCTGCGTGCCAGGCCCGGCGGCCGCTCCGGGGCGCAGCGCAGGAGACAGCATGTGCCGCCGGCGCACGGCTAGGCGCAAAGGTAAAGCCCGGGCTGCGAACTCCCACTGACCCCGGCCTGAACTCCGCTCAAAAGCGCCAGCGCCTGTTAAAGGGATAGCAGCTGATTTCCTCCTCCCCTCGGCTCCCCGGGCGGGGCCGGGCGAGCGGGCCCCAGCAGCAGGGGGAGGAGCGGGGTCCGGGACGGCTCCCCACGGAGCTGTCCCGGGGACCCCTGCCCGCGGCGGGAAGGAAAAGCCCCGCGCGTCTCCGGGACCGACCTGCCCGGATCCCGCCTCCTGAGCGTCCGCCCGGCGCGGAAATTTAACCCGCTTCGTCTGCCTGCGGGGTGGGGGGCGGCCCCGGGCCGCTGGGCTGGGAGGGGCCCGTTGGGAAGGTGAAAGTATCAGCGCCAGGTCCGCGCAGGGCTCCCCGGCGGCCCCTTCCCCTCCGGCCCCGACTCCCGCAGAGGGAGAGCGCCCAAGCGAGCCCCGGAGCCCGGCTCCCGTCCCGGATGCCTGGGTGAGTCTATCGGGGGCCGGGGAGCGGCGCGTTCCCCCCAGTTTCCTGCTCCCGCCGCGGGGCACTTCCAGCTGCGGATAAACGGCGCTAGTCCCGCACAGGATGGGCCCGAAGGGCGCCGGGGAGAGGGTCCTGCGGGGGGATGGTGACGGGAACGGGGCTGGGCTCCCCCTTTAGTCTCGGATGTGGCTCCCGGCGGTGTCGGGCTCCCGAGTCCCCCGCTGATGTCCCCGTCCGGGCCTGGGCCGGTCACCTGCCCCTGCGCTGTCCGGGAGTCGGCGGCTCTCCGGCTCAGCAGCCCCCGCACCTACCTTGGGCTCATCTCTTAGGCCAGGTGCAGCGGTTCTCCTGCCGGGCGCTCGCTCGCCTCTCGGCCGGGCCCCGGCTGGCGGTAGCGCCGGTCCCTGCTGCCATCTAGCGTCCCTCGCCCCGCTCATCCGCGGTGCCAGGCGGCTCCTCCCCACGCAGGTGCGCGGCCCTGGCACCCTGGGGGGACAAGGGTCGCTGTCAGCACAGGGGGCTCCGTAGGGCCCGGCAGCTCCCGGCCCGGGGTCGGTTTCCCCTCCGGGGCGAGGGAGTTCTGTGCTTCGCCGGGGTGCAGGCGGGTCTCGGCTCGCCAGCTGCCCACTACGGGGAGGATCTGGCTGGGCCGGGTGCTCCTGGGCTCAGGCGGGGCAGGACAGGGGCTCTGCGGGCGGGACGAGGGAAGCCGGGGCCTCGGGGAGCGGGAAGGCCGCTGGTGCAGGGCTGGAGACCCGGAGCCAGACCTGGGGCGCCGCGGGTCTGGAGCCCTCGGGGAGAGCCAGGCCCGGTCCCGCTCAGTCCCCAGCCCCCGTGCGCAACGACCCCAGCCCAGCCACGCGGCCCCTCCGGGCTAGGGGCGGGCGGGGCCTCCTCACAGCCTGGGCAAGGGAAGCCACTGGCCTGTGGGCAGCGGGAGCGCCCGCCGGGCGGATGGGGCGCGCCTGCGGCCTTCCCTCGTACGGACAGTCCCCGGCCTGGGCGCGGAGTGGGCACAGCGGAGCCGGGGGGACCCCTCGGCGCGGGCGGGGCCGGCTGGCGGCAGAGCGCTGTGCGCATCGGGCACCGGTTAGTGGGGGGGGGGATTGAAAATGAAAGTTGTTTTTTGGGGGGCCACCACGTGACTTACATTGGCCAATCGATCTTGGGAATGCGACACCCAAATATGGCAATTGAAGGAAGGAAAAGCGTCCCTGAGTGCTGGGACCCAGCAGGGGAAAGGCGGGTAAAGACCGCGCGGGCCCGGGGGTGCGCTCCTGGTTTGGCTTTGCGGGAAAGTTCGGAGGAAAATCCCCGGCCCAGCGCCCCCCACCCAGCGCCCCCCAATCTCCCGATCCAAGTCCCTGCATCCCAGCTCCCCCCAATCTCCCGTCCCAGCTCCCCCCAGTCCAGCTCCCCCACCCCCATCCAGCTCCCCTCAACTCCTCGATGCAGCTTCCCCACTTCATCCCTGCTCCCCCCAATCCCCCGTCCCAGCTCCCTCCATCCCTGCTCCCCTCAGTCCAGCTCCCTCCAATCCCCGTCGCAGCTCCCTCCATCCCTGCTCCCCCAATCCCCCGTCCCAGCTCCCTCCATCCCTGCTCCCCCCATCCCAGCTCCCCCAATCCCCCGTCCCATCTCCCTCCATCCCTGCTCCCCCCATCCCAGCTCCCCCAATCCCCCGTCCCAGCTCCCTTCATCCCTGCTCCCCCCATCCCAGCCCCCCCCCCAATCTCCTGGATCCTGCTCCCCAAAGGACCTTGTTTCTTTCTTTCTTCCTTTTTTTGTTTAATGTCTTTGTCTCAATGGAAAATCCTTCCCTTGGGAAAATGTTCCCACCTTTGCCTCCCCGGGATCCGCGTCCCCACTGCGAGTCCCCGGCAGACTGGCAGAAGGGGACGGGGTCCAGGGCAAGGTGACAGATGCAGCAGTTCTTGGTGCAGACCTTGGCTGTCAGGGAGCAAAGGGCCACGGGCCCCTCACGAGCCCCATCTGGCCCCATGTGCGGGAACCAGGGTAACTAGTGGGACTCAGACTCCTGTGCCCCACATGGCTGGAGACCACACACACCGGGGCAGGGATAGTAACCATGCCAACGAAGGGGGTCGCCCAGGCTGGGAGGTGGCCCCCAGCTATGAGCAGCTCAGCAGATGCTGGCATTGCAGAACACACTGCACTATGGGTGCCAATGCCTGCATGGCCTCCAGACACTCCTCCCCCTCCCCCCCAGGTACCCTGGGGCAACTGCCCAGATTTTCCCAGCATGCACCGGCAGGCCCAGCTGGGTGGCTGGTAGGTGTGACACACTATGTGGCTGACACATCGCCTGTTGTGAAATAAACAAGCTGTTGTGCAGCCCAGCTCAGCGCTGTTTGCATGGAGCTGGCCGAGGGTGTCATGAGCCAGTTGTGCTTGTGGCATAGACAGGCCCACAGTGACAAATGGCCATGGACACTCCCCCTATTCGGAGCCCAGTCCAACAGCAGATGAGACATAGAGTTTGTGGGCCCAGGGCAGAGTGAGTGCAGGAGAGTCCAGAGAGGGTCAGAGCTCCTGTCACACTTTCCTCTGGCCCCTTTGCATGGGAGTGAAAACTGCTCCCTTCCACTTAGACCCAGGCCCATGTAGCAGCATGTGACACTCAGGCATTTACACTTCACCTTTGCATTTGGCTCACTACTTGGCAGGGGGTCTAAGCTGGTTTAATTCACTTACATGCAGAAGGTCTGGAAGAGACGAGAGGAGCTAGAAAAGCAGCCATTGGGGGTGGGGGGAGACACTGTGTATGTGGCCACCACAACTTCCATGTGGCAGAGGAATGTGACAGAGGCATGCCCAGGCTGCCATATTACACCTGTGTCTGCCCAGCTCCTTGCCAGGTCAGCAAGGTGTTTGCTGGAAGCAGTGAAGTCGCTGTTTGTGATGGTGATTGGCAGAGGTTTCCATGGTGTCCTTTAGGAGAGGTGTAAACGGTAGAATATTACAGCTGGCCGGATGAAGCATCACCCATCATGGGATGGGCCTCATGTAACTCAATCAAGAGTGAGAACAAGCAACATCTTTGAGCCCAGATGGGCCCTGTGTCAGGATACTGGAGCATCAACAAAAGCAGAAGAACCCTACCCCGACACAAGACACTATCACCTTCACGTCTCTGCAGAGTCCCTGTCCCAGGCTAGAGTCCCCCACCCTGTAAGTTCAGCCTGTGTTCTTTGTTTCCAGGGATGGACATTGACATTTAGCTGTGTTAAAACGTGCATTGTTTGTTTGCAGCCAGCTTACCAAATGATCCTGATCACTTTGTCCTCTTCATTACTTATCACGCTCCCAATCTTTGGGTCATCTGCAGACTTGATCGGTGATGATTTTCTTTTCTGCCAGGTCATTGATAAAAATGGTAATTAGTGTAAGTCCTAGAAACGATTCCTGTGATACCCCAGTAGAAACTCACCTAATCAATGATGATTCCCTGTTTACAGTTACATTTTGAGACCTATCAGTCAGCCAGTTTTTAATCCATTTAATGTGTGCCATGTTAATTTTATATCTTTCTAGTTTTGTATCCAACATGTCGTGTGGTGCCAAGTCATATGGGGTATAGAAGTCTAAGTATATTACATCAATACTGTTATCTTTATCAACCAAATTTGTAATCTCATTTAAAAATACATAGATCAAGTTAGGTTGACAGTATCTATTTTCCATAAACCCATGTTGAATGGCCTTAATTACATTATCCTCCTTTAATTCTTTTTTAACTGAATCCCATCAGAGCTATTCCATTACCTTGACTGGGATCGGGGTCAGACTGACAGGCCTATATAAGCTGATTCATCTAGTTTCCCTTGTGAAATATTGACACAACAGTAGCTTTCTTCCTTCTTCCTGAACTTCCCCCGTGTTTCAAGACTTACTGAAAATCAATAGTAACAGTCCAGCGAGATACTCAGCCAGTTCTTTGAAAACTCTTAGATGCAAGTTAGCAGGATCTTCTGATTTTAAAAATGTCTGCTGTTAGTAGCTGATTTTTAACATCCATCAGTGAGTACGTTCTAAGGGGGATGATTTCCAACTCCTTCCACATCCACTCTAGCTTTGTAGTTGTATGCTGGCTTTACTGTGGCACAGGATTAACCCGAACATTAGGATGGTTGTTTGGAAGCTTAGTGGGACACAATAAACTGTTGGTTAAATGGAAGCTTAAATACTTGGGTGAGCACAGGAGGGAACTTCAGAGCTTGCTGGCTACTCTCCTGGTTCTAGACAGTTGGCTAGCAGGGCTGGGCAGGGCATTAGCAGGGCTGGGCAGTTCATCAGGAGACTTGGTAGAGCTGATCTCCAGGTCTGCAGTGTAAATGTCTTTTTGTGCTAGTCAGACTCCAGCCCATAATGAATGGGCTGATATCAAATGCCAGGGGACATACCCAGCCCTCGTTAATGGGAGTTCTGATAAGACAGGCTTGAACGCCCCAGGGAAAATTCCAAATTCAGACATCAATCTGTTACACACTGTCAGAAACACTCAGGTCCAGACACGGTGCCTGTGCATGTTATCCCACAGGTAGCTGGGCCTTCCCTGCATGGAGACAAGGTTCTGTGAGTTCGAGATCTGAGCCCTGTCTTAAACACTTCCAACTGTGACTCCCAGTGCACCATGCGACCGCATCCTCCCGCCTCTGCCAGCCAAATGTGTGCGTGTAATAATTACAGCCCTGAGAGGAGATGCGGGGGGGAAGGGAGACCGTTGTGTGTTTTCCACAATGTATAATTTTGCATCTGATTAGTGCACTCTAACTTCACATTAAGGGAAGTTCTGCTGGATTCTGACGCCACGGTGCTCAGGAGGAAGAGGACATTAAATGTAAGCGAGCAGCAATTGCTTGGAGCTTGAGAAAGCAATTAGGGAAAACCTCAAGCAGATTCTTCCAAATTAAGCTGATTTTGGAAAGAAGGAATCCCCTATAATTAGCTCTACAGCTTCCCAGCAGCCTGGCCCCTTCCATGTGCTATGAAGCAGTGAGGATAATTTCATGAGCAAAATATGTCTGCAGTGGCTTCTTTGAACGTTTTTCAGCTCCAACACATTTCAGGCTGAATTCATTTCCGTTTGGCAAAGGCCTAAAGCCTCAGTATGGAGACTCCAATAGCTTCTCCTAGTAGCTTTTCGGTGGACCAGTGGTTTGGATCTATTCTGGAGCCCCAAGGAAAAGGATGTTCTGTGACAGACACTTAGCACCACCTGCTGGTACCATCAGGGCTGGGAGTCTCACACCAGACTTGGGAAGGGTGGGGAACGCAGGCAGGGGAAGTGTGGCACAGAACAGTTCCTGGAAGCCTCCTCAGGCCTGAGACACTGGGACAGCTGATGTCAGGGTCTCCTCTCTGGATGCTCTTGCCCCAGCACGGTTCTTTGGTCCCATGGCTGTTGGCCTGACAGCCCATGGGAGGTCATCCCCTGCAATGCCTTTATCCGGTTATTAACAATGACCGGGGCGGGGGGGGCACTGGTACCATTCGTGGGCTCTCCAGAGCTCTGTGGGGGCAAGGTCCAGAGGCGATTCTCTGAGACCCCTCAAATGGAGCTGACTCTTGATAGAAAAGGCTTGGAGGGACGGTTAGGCAGCTGCCAGCCTCCTGCTGGGGGAGAAGTGGAGCCCTTCTGCTTTGGGCTGGCGCTGGGCATAGTCACCACATTCTTCTACAGCTTCCCCTGTGATCATCTTGTCTCAGCTCCTGCATAGCCCAGGCCAGAGAACATCACCCAGCAACTCCTGCATGGAATAGGACTTCGGGCTGAGCCAGAGCCGAGCTTTTACAACGCCACACCCAGTCTGAACATCAGAACGGCCACACTGGGTCAGACCAAAGGTCCAGCCAGCCAGGGCCGGCTTTGACTTTTTTGCCGCCCCAAGCAAAAAAAAAAAAAAAAGCAAACCAGGGGGCAGGGCAGCTGGACCCAGAGTCCAACAAAAAAAAAGGGGGGCGGGCATCCATGCTGCCCTAGGATTGGGCGGAAAGCCGCCCCTTAGAATCTGCCGTCCCAAGCACGAGCTTGCTCGGCTGGTGCCTGGAGCCGGCCCTGTATCCAGCCCAGTATCCTGTCTACCGACAGTGGCCAATGTCAGGTGCCCCAGAGGGAGCGAAACTAACAGGCAATGATCAAGTGATCTCTCTCCTTCCATCCATCTCCACCCTCTGACAAACAGAGGCTAGGGACACCATTCCTTACCCATCCTGGCTAATAGCCATTAATGGACTTAACCAGCATGAATTTATCCAGTTCTCTTTTAAATGCTGTTATAGTCCTAGCCTTCACAACCTCCTCAGGCAAGGAGTTCCACAGGTTGACTGTGCGGTGTGTGAAGAAGAACTTTCTTTTATTTGTTTCAAACCTGCTGCCCATTAATTTTATTTGGTGGCCCCTAGTTCTGGATTGAAAGACTCCACCCCTTGGTGAATTGGGGGGTGGCTCAGTGCCAGTCTAGTGCTTAGCCAGGAAGTCTCATTCTGCCTTTGCTTGCTAGGTTGAAGATCCCTCTACTATCAGAGCTCTAGTTACAGCCCACGTGGCCCTTGCTGCCAGCCAGGCAGGGCCGTGCTACTGCCCATTTACACACGTGGGGAAGAGACTAGGCGTGAGTCGCCTACAGACGTCCCTGCCAGAGCTCAGATTAGGGCCCAGGAGTCCCTCGTTCTAGCCTTGGGCTTGCTCCACTAGTTGTGCAGCATCCAGCCGGCTGGGGGGCCAGCCAGGCCCCGCTGGCTGCAGAGCAGTTAGATGGCCCGTGGCTATGAGCAGGCTTGTGCTAGCCCTAGTGCCTCCCTTGCTGATGCAGGCGGCCCTTCCCTCCATGGCTGAGAATTGGTCTGTGGCATCCCAGGCTTGGCTTTCCCCCAGCCTCAGAGTTTAGTCTCTCAGGACCCACATTGTTGAGGAGAGGCCAGGGCTCGGGGGCGATTCCTGCAGGTGCTGCCGGGGGTGTGTGCTGGGGGTGGGGGTGAGGGAGGTGTGGGGGGGTGGGATTGGGCTCACACTGGTGGGGGTCAGGCCTGGGGAGGGTTGGGATAGAGTTAGTGGGGGCCTGGGGTCACAGGTAGGGGGAAGGGCAGAGCACCGTGGGTAGTGATTTACAGCCATACCAGCAGTGCCTGGGCTTGTGCAGTGCCAACCTGTGGAGCCAGCCCAGGGACTGGTTAGTTTTAGGGCAGTGGGTGGAGGTTTGCCTGGCACCCTACTTCTGCTTCTCCGGTTCCTGCCTCCCCCCCCAGAAGTGGCTGCTAGGCAGAGGCCCAGGGATGTCGCTGGGTGACGTCTCCTCGAGGGTGGGAGGGGCTCTCCGGCCAGCAGGACTTGGTGGTTGGCTCTCGTTTTGGACTTTCGCTTCCCCTTTCTCACAGCACGGAGGCTCTTGCACAAGCCCGAAGCCACACGTGCTCCAACTGGGTGCGGGGGAAAGAACACGTCAGCCTCTGTCATGGCTCATGGTGAAAATGCCCCAACAAACCTGCTGAGGAGAGAGCCATGAAATAATGAAATGGGTGTTCATTAGAGCGCTGCCTACCAACGCCCCCTGTCCTCCCACAGGAACGGGCACACTCATATGCACACGTGCTCACACCTGCACGCTCGCTCCTACTGTGTGCATGCCAGGCTCACGTCCTGCCTACACTCACATGTTCACTCAGATCCCGTTTGTTCAGAACCCCCTCCCCACAGACCCTCAGGACCTGGGTGGGAAGAGAGCTTGGATGGCAGCGGTTTCCTCTGCACCCATGGCGTCCTGCTCTCCCTGGCTTCTCTGTTGGGGTTTTGGGGTGAACCACATGCTGTGGGCCTGTTTACATTTGGGTTTTACTCTGCCCTGTAATCTGCTGCTGGTTCCTTCACACAGCGTGTCCCAAGCACTGCGCACAGCTGTAAATCCCAGCCAGGCTGGCCATGCGCCCACCCTGCTCCCATGTTGAGTATGAGAGCGGGACCCTGGCACGCAGGCCTGCTGACGGTAACATTGCTCACAGCTGAGCAGCTGGAAAGGAGGGCACTGGGGGGTACCAACTTGGGCATGAAGGGAGCCGGCTTCCTTTAAATGCAGCCTGACCCCGCCCCAAGAACAGAGACATGGGGGCTGGCTCCAGGCTCCATTGATGCGCATGTGGAATGGCTGTTCTGCGGAGACACAAACACCTGTGCGGCCTTTGTACCACACCCGGGTTAGAACTGACACCTGCCAAACCCCTGGGGGCGCAAATGCTGCTTGTGCGAGAGAATGAGAATTGTTCAGGTTCCTGACCAGGTGCAGTGTGTGTGTGTGTGTGTGTGTGTGTGTGTGTGGGTCTGCATGTGCATGCAAGTGTGTGCGCGTGCATGTGCACGTGTGTGTTTGTGCATGCGGGCATGTGTGTGTGAAGGAGCTGGTGCAGAAGTGGAAGCCAGGGACTGGCCATCTATCCCCCACTCTCACATGCTCTTATGTACATTCATCCCTGACCGGCAGCTGACTCCTCCCATCTCTTCAGGTTCTGACGTTTAGCTCTTGGAAGTAAATCTGTCTCTGTTTGTTCTAACAGAACTGGGGTTGCACAAAGGGCAGCTGGCCTAGGCTGGGCTCTCTAGCTATTAGACCAATCTTGCTGGATCAGAACCAGCAGCACTGCTGTCGTGTACTGGAGCAAGATTGACTCTGGAGAAGAGTCTGTCCAGCTCCATGCACCCAAGCTCTGTGCATGTGTCTGCATGAGATCCCTGCTGTGCAATGCAGTGAGCTCGGACTGTACGGTGCACCGGTAACCTCAGGTCTCGCTTGGCGTCTGGGCACAAAAACAAGCTCCCTTCTCCACTGGTCTGTGCCCAGCTCCACCCCCTTAGCCACCGCACAGGACGGCCTGCCCCTGGCCGGGGTTAGCAGGCTGCACCTTGGCCCAGGCTGAGAAAGGCCACACCTGCCTGCCTCGCTGGGATACCTGCTGGGTCCTGTGAGCTGGGAGAACGTGACCTGCTCATTACAGAGACTCGGTTTAATCCCAGGTCCCTGGGCACTAATTTCCCCCTTTTTCCTGTTCAATTAATGGCTGGAAATGGTTTGGATTCTGGCAGCAGGTTCTGGACGTTGCTGTGAGGAATGGCTCCCGCGGGCTCCATCCGGGTAATTTATAGGCTGTGCTGCATAAATCAACCCAACGAGAAGCTCCGAGACAGCTGCCTCCCTGAGGCCTAGGAGGCGCCCGCTGCTGCCTGGGTGCCTGGTGAATGACAAGGCCGCGTCCCTGAGCTGGGCTCAGCCTCCTCCCGGGGGCAAGAGCGCCTCAGGGATCAAACAGGCAGGGACGGGGAAGGGAGGAGAAGTGACTCAACGCTCAGCCTTTCTCACTCCTTTCCAGCATCCCTCCTGCCTCTCAGCTGTCAGTGGAGAGGAGGGCTTCCCATGGGGGAGGGAGCATGGAAGGCGAGGCTGGGACAGGTAAAGGTTGGTGTTGGAAATGGAGATTTCACAGGGCGCCCTGAACTCAGCCGATCCCTTTCCCTGGGCTTTGCTTTAACTCACTGCCTGCCCGTGTTGGGCCCCTGCACTAAGCTCATTGGCCAGGCAGAGCCAGGAGCGGGTGCATGGGGCCTAGAGCTGGCATAGAGTCCACATCCGGCAAAGGGCTAGCGGGTGGGGTGTGTCCTGTCGCAGCTCGAAGGAGGGCCACAGTCATGCCCAGCACACACCCGGCAAAGGGATGCTCCCTACAAGGCCTGAGAGCAGAGCAACGTCCTCTCCTGGCCCTCTGGGGAAAACAACCACTTCAAACTACTCAGATTGGGAAGGTTTGATCTTATGTTCGGTTGGGAGCAGAGGTCAAAGGTCAGGCACCCCTAAGTCTCACTCCCCCCGAGACTGGCAGAGATGCCCTGGGCTAGCTCTGATGCCCTGAGACCCAGCCATAAAGATGCTGAACTCGCTCAAGGCCTGTGCGAGCTGCATGTGCTTTGCACAGGTGGGTCCATGCTGTTCTCCCCAGAGAGGGGACAGGACTTGCTGATGTCAGCCATCGCCACAGGGGCACAGCTGGGCCTGGGACCCAGGCGCAGCCCTACCCCCTTGGCCCCCCAGCCTCCCAAGAGCAGCCCAGATGCTGGGAGCCCGGTGCCGTGATGAGGTGGCGCAAGGGAGCGGCTGACTCCGGCTGTGAGGTTGCCAGCGAGGCTGGGCGTGCTGGAGACAGCGAACGGCTGTGAACAGGAGCGTGCAGGAAGGGGGCACTTTCGCCTCAATGTGGTGAGCAGATTGGAAACAGTTCTGGTTAAGTCATTGGCTCTTTTGGGAGGTCTGAGCGGGAGCTTCTCCTGTCTGTGCCCCCTCCCCACGATTAATCAAAATGCAGCAAATTAGCCCAGATGCTGGGAGATTCGGTTCAAATCCAGCTGTGGTTTGGATCTCGCTCGCATGCCTGGCTCCATGTGGGACCTGGGCTTTTGGACAGGATGCAGCCCCCTGGTCTCCAAAGGGCCCTGTTTCCGAGATCAGCCGCTCCCTAAAGCCCACACACATGTGTTCAATTAAGCAGCACTTTGGCCAGCCGAGCTGCATAAGTCACTGCGCGGAATGAGGCTGGAGCCCCTGGTGGCAGCTCGCAGTTAATTTTCCTGGCGTTGCTGTGCCACGCCAGCGCACGGAGCAGCCCCAAGCGTGGCTTTAACCCTTTCGTAGCCGCCACAGGCCTGGGCTGCTTCGCTGCACGTAGCCGCCTCCCTGGGCCCCGTCTGGATAGAGCAACGCAGATTTCCCAGCGTTGTTGCCTGAGCTGCAGCCCACATGGCTGCCACACTAACACAACCCGCTCCCAGCGCGCACATCCTTGGCCATGCTCCCGGAGGCTCTGGCCACAGCCTGCCACATGGCAGCACAGCGCGGAGTCCTGCCAGGCCGTACCACATAGACACCACTTTCCAGAGCGGGAGCCTGGGGAAAGGAGGGAGGTGCTAATGGCTCGGACTAGGTCCCCACTGCGCCTGTGTGCTGTACATTCCAGCAAAGCAAACTCCACCATGGCCAGTGTCTTCCCTGCAGCCAACGCCGACACCCCCCTCCTTGTGCCCCATCCAGGGCTGCCCACTGAGGCATGCGGAGCAGCGCATTCTGTAGGGCCAGGTTGCCTCTCCCGCCGGAGACCCTAACACACAGGATAACTGAAGAAAGCCCAGATCTGTGGGAGTGTCTCAGGGGAGGGGAATTGGGCTCATATAAATAATTTTTTCCCACCTCCCGCCCTGCCCTGGGAGCAGCTGGGGCTGGGGAGAGGCATATGTTAATAGCTGTGGTTCTCCTTAGCTCTGAGAGGCCAGCTGGCTGGTGACTCAGAAACAGAATGAATCTGAATGTGAGGGAGCTGGAGCTGTGTGAGCACATGGGGTTATGTTTTCCAGCCAGAAAGCGTAAGCAGCTGCTTTCAGTCAGGCTAACCCTTATCTCATAGTGAGAGGACAACAGGGCAAGAAGGAATGAAACAACGTCTCAGTGGGAGAGCATGGTGTGGGCCTCCCCTGTTACAGTCTGCAATGAACTCAACACAACATGGCTGCCTGTCTCTGCAGAAAATGCAATGGTGGCCTTAGAGATTTAAAGGTACAGGGCACAGAAAGTAGCGGCACAAGAGTCACACAGCTAAAGACACCAGAGGTGAGTAAAAAACAGTCAGAAGTCTGGAGTGTGTGACTCGCACCCTGCGAGGGCCTGGGCAAGGCTGTGTGTGCTGGGGGGGGGGGGCAGACTGAGATCTGGGTGACAGGTTTCTTGGGGTGTACTGCTGTGCTGCTGAACACACTGGGCTACCAAGACAACGGACACCTCGTAAATCCCAAAGATCAGCTAAGGTCATGCGGCCAAATCGGACACCTCCCAGCAGCGTGGTAACAGGAGCCAGCATGAAAGGGTTACAGTCGCGCCAGCTGGGCCGCCCTGGCCCCGGCACAGCCGCCCTGCTGCGGGTAGCTGGCTGGCCAGGAGAGGAAGCAGAACAGGCTGAGCTGCTGCCGTACTTTGCAGTTCCAGTGCCAGGGTGAGGCTCCCCACTGACCTTTCGGCCCTGGTGCCATGCAGACTGGCCAAGGATCATGTGACATGGGGCCTTCCAGGCCCAGCCAGGGGACGTCTGCTCTCCAGAGGCAGGAGGCGCCTGTGGCCCGCAAGTTGGGGGCACCGCAGTCAGGCAGCTCAGCTGACAAGGAATGGTTGTGTCCTGAGCAAGTGTGAATTCTGGAGTGTGTGTATCGCACCAGCAGGGACTGCAGTGCTGGGAATCCGCTCCCACTGCCTCAGTGACGGTGGGGAAGGGGAGCTGTGCACTGCACTGCTGGGCTGCCTCATTGCCAGCCCGGAGGCAGATCATTCACCTGCCCTGCCCCTCCTAGGGGTCCCCACATGTGACATCTCACGCAGGCGGCATGCCCCCACCCGGCAGGGCCTGGACCAACAGACACAAGCCAACAACCATCCCTGGCCCCCAGGAGCAGCTCCCAATCCAGACACTTGCAAATATCCACACACACATGAACAGAGCTGCTCTCAATCTCACACACACATACACAGCTGCTCACAATCACACACTGTACATGCACACACTCAGCTGCTCACAAACTCACACACACAGAGCTGCTCACAACCACACACTACATGCGCACACGCATACACACAGCTGCTCACAATCACATACACAGCTGCTCACAACCACACACCGTGGCATACACACACAGGTGCTCACAATCTCATACACACACACAGGTGCTCACAACCACAGACACTGGTACACACACAGCTGCTCCTGCTCACAACCACACACACATATCCTCATATGCATATTTGTTAAGTCCTGCCTCTGTGCTTGGTGCTGTACAAACCACAGAAGACACCTCAGCGCTCACACCCTGCAGTGGGGGACCAAACAATCCAGCTCCCCTGGATGTGTAACGAGCTCAAAGCAGATAAATGCTCAGAAGCACTGTGTCTGGGGCTGAAACGCTGCAGTGGGGCCAGCCTGCTGGGAGCCCCCTTCCCCATCAACATCTACATGGGAGCGCGGAAACCCCAGAGAGCAGGGAGCTCACAAGCGACCCCTGTTGGTGAACAGGGATAAGAGTGGCTCAGAGCTGCTGGAGAACCCAGACAGAGGCTCAATTGGGGAAGGAGAAGAAAGTGCAGAAGAGAAGAATGAGGGGGGATTTGATAGCAGCCTTCAACTACCTGAAGGGGGGTTCCAAAGAGGATGGAGCTCGGCTGTTCTCAGTGGTGGCAGATGACAGAACAAGGAGTAATGGTCTCAAGTTGCAGTGGGGGAGGTTTAGGTTGGATATTAGGAAACACTATTTGTCACGGAGTATTGGGGGACTCAGGGCCCTGCACCCCCGGCTTCCTGCGATTCACCATGACTCTCAGCCAGCCAGTAAAGCAGAAGGTTTATTTGGATGACAGGAATACAGTCCAAGACAGGTCTTGCAGGCACAGACAACAGGGCCCCCCTCAGTTAGGTCCAGCTTGGGGTCCCAGGGCATCCCAGCCCACCCCCCTTTGGGGGGTCAGAGCCATCTCTGCCTCCCAGCCATCTCTCCAGCCTGCTTCCAGCACTCTGCCTTCAGCGACCCCTCCCACCGCCTTTGTTCAGTCTCCCGGGACAAGGTGTCACCTGGCCTCCAAGCCCTTCCTGGGTTCTCATGTTACACACTCAGGTATTCGCCCTCGGGCAGACTCCCATCCTCCAATGCAGACTATCCCAGCCACACTCCCCTGTCAGCATTCACAGACCACAGTAAGAACAGGCCCAGTTCGTCACACTATTTCACTAGGAGGGTGGTGAAACACTGGAATGCGTTACCTAGGGAGGTGGTGGAATCTCCATCGTTAGGAGTTTGTAAGGCCCAGCCCTGGCTGGGATGATTTAGTTGGGGTTGGTCCTGCTTTGAGCAGGGGGTGGGACTAGATACCTCCTGAGGTCCCTTCCAACTCTGAAATTCTGTGATTCTAAGGAGCTTTCTGCTGCCACCTGTTGGTGAGCAGGTGGCACTGACTGAGTGGGCCAGGCCTCATTTGCACATCAGTTATGTAGCACGTGGGGGCATGTTGTTTAAAATGCAGCTAACTCTGGTGAGTGGGCGGCAGTAAAGTGTGACTGAGCCTCTTGGGAAATGAAAGGACAAGTTCTACCCCCAGTGTGCTGGGGTCACCCCAAGTGCAGTGCGGTCGCCCCCAGGTGGGGAGGGGTTATGTTGGCTTGTGGTTGCCCTCAGGCAGGGAGGAGTGGGTTGTGGTTGCCACCGGGGACAGGACAGGGTTGGGGTTGCCCCCAGGCAGGGAGGGAGGGGTGGGTTGGGGTTGCCCCTGGGGACAGGACAGGGTTGGGGTTGCCCCCAGGCAGGGAGGGAGGGGTGGGTTGTGGTTGCTCCTGGGGACAGGGTTGCCCCCAGGTAGGGAGGGAGAGAGGGGTGGGTTGTGGTTGCCACCGGGGACAGGACAGGGTTGGGGTTGCCCCCAGGCAGGGAGGGAGGGGTGGGTTGGGGTTGCCCCTGGGGTGGGGATGCCCCCAGGTAGGGAGGGAGAGGTGGGTTGTGGTTGCCCCTGGGGACAGGACAGGGTTAGGGTTGGTGTTGGGGTTGCCCCCAGGCAGGGAGGGAGTCTTGAACAGGTCAAAGGAAAGGGGAAGGTGTTTGCCATCATGGGAATGTCTCTTGAGGGGTAGGAGCCTGCCAAGGGTTCGAGGTGCTGGGCCTTTGTGTATGAAGGGTTGAGGGGAGGCAGTTCGGGGGCCTGGAGAGCTAAGGCCGCTTGGAAAGGGGGATTGGTTCTGAGCTGAGAGGGCTTGAAGCTGCAGAGACAGACACCGCCTGCCTAAGGGCCTTTGGGACAGGCCTCCTTGCCCAGCACCTAATGCTGAATTGCCCTTTACCGGCTCAGCTGGCAGAGTCCCTGGAGCAGCCTGCATGCCTGGGTCAGGAGATCGAGCTCCGGCGCAGCCTGACAGCCTTAGACTCCGCCAACCCCAGACAGCGAAGTGAGTGGGGAGCTGGGGTGGAGGGAGGGGAACTCCTCAGCCATCCACACGTGCCAGCGGAGGTGGAGCCTGGGACTACAGCCTGGGGTGTTGGTTCATACCTCGGTATTTGTTACTTTAGTCATTGTTGGCTCCCCCCTGCCACTTTCCCTCCTAATACAATTCTTTGTTCTAACCCTCTGGCCGCTGTGCTTAGGCGTGGGGAAGTGCTGCCCAGGGGGGCTCCCAGGTGGGACATACCGTGTCCCAGGTCTCTGGGTGGGAGCTTGAGTGATGTTCTTTAGAGGGAACTCCTGGAAAATTGAACCAGTCCCTTTTTGCTGCTGACAACCCTGGTAGTAGGTTTATAGGGCCAAACTGGAAGAGCAGAGCCGGCAGCTGTAACCGGCCTGCTGTTGTCTCTAAAGAACCAGCTGATGGACCCATTAAGACCTTCTAACAGAACAAAACCCCTCATCTCAGCTCGGCCGCCCTCCCAATTGAGTTTAATGCTGACACCTGATGACTTCTCTTCCAGACAGCAAAGAAATAAGAAAGGCAGCGGGGGCCCAGGAAGCTCCTGGCCTGGCTAAAGCCTCTAGCCCTTGCGGGGAAGCTAACAAGGGGAGCCAGAGCGAGGGGTGTGATGGAAGCTTCAATCCGCCTGCCCCAGCTGTCTCCCCAAAGCCTGCTCCATGGGAGGAGGAAGTGAGGGCACCAGCCATCGGCATGTCCCCTGCCCATCGGAGAGAGTCGCACAGAACCCCTGGCAGGGGGAGAGATGGGGAGGTTGTTGAGAGTTCCTGAACTAGAAGGGGAGGGAAGGAGGTACCCGGAGGGTGGGGGGAATGGAGGTATGCAAGGAGCCACTGCAGACACTGTGCAGTGAGCTTGGCTGGCAAAAGCTCTGGAGTGCCGAACTCACCCCACCCCCAGGTAAATCAGACCCCAGAAGTGAAGACTGATCCAAAAGCGCCAGTTGGGGTGGAAGTGGGGACGGTGGCAGCAATAGGGCCTGCCCCTGCACGAGGTGAGACCCTGCTACATGTACTTCAAGGGGACTGGCCCATGCCCACGCACCCCAGCGGGTGTCAGCGTATACACATGGATGGCACATGTATGCTGACGTGTGCCCCGCAGCCATGTACAGACGCACCCCTGAGACTTGGGCAGCGAAGCTGGCAGCCCTGGGACCAGCATCTCCAAAACTAAGGGCTGGCAAATGGGGCCGGGGGCCCGGGCTCCTGCAAGGGTTTTGCTGCTTTGGCTTGGGCCGGAAGTGCCCCTCTGGGCCGTGGTGGGACAAGTGACCCAGGGATGGAGCTTGGCCCTGAGGCTGCTGGAGAAGATTCAGGTCAGTTCTTGTTTTGTCTGGCCCAGGTTGTCTCCCCACAGCAGGGAGCCCAGAGAGCAGCTTCCAGGGCTTGGGAAGGGGAACGGGGAAGCTGCTTCCTGCTCAAACTTGGCTCTGGGTCTCTCCCCCGACCTTCCCTCTGGCCACATCGTTCTCTGCCCCAACCATCCCTTCTCTGGCTTCCCCCTCACATTCCGTCTCTTCACCTCCTGCGGCTCAGTACCGGCCTGGCCTCCCTCCCTCTCAGCTCTGCCCTTACCCCCAGACCTCCACTCTCCCTGCTGGGCTCCTGCCCTCGGGCTGAGACTCTGTTCTCTCGAACCTGCACGGCCAGTGCTCAGGACAGGGCTCTTGGTTCCCCAGGTCTCTGCTGGCTGCTACATTGTAGGAAACGTGGCATCCGTCCCACAGGGGAGCGGTTGGGGGCTGAGCCCTTTGGGGAGCTAGGTGTGCACAATGCTTCAGGCGATTGATCACCACTGTAGTGTAATCTCTCCCTGATGTCACTAGATGGCAGCACGTGACCCATCCTTGTGAGCCAGGCCGAGTGGCAGGCGCTGGGGTTGGTTGCAAGCAGGGCCCAGTGGAGAGCAGTCCAGGGAGACGCTGCTCGGTGAGCGAAAGTAGCCCCCACCTGCTGGGGCAGCTCCAGCCTCATTGCCAGGCTGCAGCCCAGGGAAGGGCACCTGGGCCCATAATGTGCCATTAGAGAGACACCACGTAACAGTGCAGCGGGTACCTCAGGTCATCCTGCCTCCATTGTCTGAGGTCAGAGTCCTACAAGTCTGGCTGTGCCTGTACTCTGTGACCTGGGGGACCCTGGTGTCGTCCTGCAGGGGCCTGATTTGCAGCTGGGTCTGGGGACCACCCTGCAGAGTGCCCACAACAGGACTGGAGAAGAGATTCGTCCTCATGCTCCATCCACTCTGTGTATAGCTGCTTTAGGTGGCACTTCCAGGTTGCCCCTTCCCTACTTGCAGCCCCAGGCTGTTGCTGAGGCCAAGAGGGATTGGACGGCTCTGTGGATAATGAGAATAGCCAGAGTTGTTATAGTTAATGGCAGCCTAAACTGGGGCAGGGTTCTTAAACCTCCTGCTGCAGGGCCTCGGCCAATCTCTAACCATGAGAAACCAGGAAGGGCGGGGGGGCTGCTTATCCACTTCTCTCAGCTGTGAGATTTCCTGCACCTTCTCTGACCCCCAGCAGACACAGGATCCTGGACTTCAGAGGCCCCAGCTAGGAGCTAGTTTGGCAATCCCTGTGTTGTTTTGCTCTGGCTTTGCCTGGGACCTGCTCCGTTGCCATGCTACCACCCCTGTGGGATCCCGCCACAGCGCAGAGTGCAGCTAGCAGGGTCTTTGCTGGGCTCTCCTGGGGGGAGCTTTTGGGCTGGTTTTCCCCTGGGAGCAGAGTTTGCTGCTGGAGGGGGCTTCCTGGGCCTGGATGTCCTGTACCCTCTGTCCTAGCACAGCCCTAGGGCAGCTCCCCCCTCCCCCCATTGCTTCTCCCCTCCCAGTTACATGTATCACTTACCAGTGGAGTCTTAAGTGCCTCAGCTGAACGTCAAAGGGAACAATTGTTGTTGTTTCAAGTACCTGTCATGTCATCGCGTCATCTTCCCAGCCAAGCAATCCTGCTGTCACAGGGTGATGCAGTGACTCAGCCAGTCTAAACTGGGGACTTGCAAACAGCCACAGAGCATGAAATGAGGAATAACTGCCCCAAGACCAAAGGCTCTTATGTAAATTAAGTTGTCATGAGACAAGAGGTAAGATTCTTTCCTGGATTGAGAACTGGTTAAAAGACAGGGAACAAAGGGTAGGAATTAATGGTAAATTCTCAGAATGGAGAGGGGTAACTAGTGGTGTTCCACAAGGGTCAGTCCTCGGACCAATCCTATTCAACTTATTCATAAATGATCTGGAGAAAGGGGTAAACAGTGAGGTGGCAAAGTTTGCAGATGATACTAAACTGCTCAAGATAGTTAAGACCAAAGCAGACTGTAACGAACTTCAAAAAGATCTCACAAAACTAAGTGATTGGGCAACAAAATGGCAAATGAAATTTATTTAATGTGGATAAATGTAAAGTAATGCACATTGGAAAAAAATAACCCCAACTATACATACAATATGATGGGGGCTAATTTAGCTACAACGAATCAGGAAAAAGATCTTGGAGTCATCTTGGATAGTTCTCTGAAGACGTCCACGCAGCGTGCAAAGGCGGACAAAAAAGCAAACAGGATGTTAGGAATCTTTAAAAAAGGGATAGAGGAATAAGACGGAAAATATCTTATTGCCCTTATATAAATCCGTGGTATGTCCACCTCTTGAATACTGCATACAGATGTGGTCTCCTCATCTCAAAAAAGATATACTGGCATTCAAAAAAGTTCAGAGAAGGGCAACTAAAATTATTAGGGGTTTGGAATGGGTCCCATATGAGGAGAGATTAAAGAGGCTAGGACTTTTCAGCTTGGAAAAGAGGAGACTAAGGGGGGATATGATAGAGGTGTATAAAATAATGAGTGATGTGGAGAAAGTGAATAAGGAAAAGTTATTTACTTGTTCCCATAATACAAGAACTAGGGGGCAACAAATGAAATTAATGGGCAGCAGGTTTGAAACAAATAAAAGGAAGTTCTTCACACAGCGCACAGTCAACCTGTGGAACTCCTTGCCTGAGGAGGTTGTGAAGACTAGGACTATAACAGCGTTTAAAAGAGAACTGGATAAATTCATGGTGGTTAAGTTCATTAATGGGTATTAGCCAGGATGGGTAAGGAATGGTGTCCCTAGCCTCTGTTTGTCAGAGGGTGGAGATGGATGGCAGGAGAGAGATCACTTGATCGTTACCTGTTAGGTTCGCTCCCTTTGGGGCACCTGGCATTGGCCACTGTCGGTAGACAGGATACTGGGCTGGATGGACCTTTGGTCTGACCCAGTACGGCCGTTCTTATGTTCTTAAGCCATCTCTTTGCTACCCCCACTGCCTCCTGCTCCCATGGCTGGGGCTGCCTGGCTCCCTCTCTCATGTGCAATTCCATTGACCCTGCTCCCCACCCCCACGCTCTGCAGCCTGGCCCCTGAGCTTCTCTCTCCCCAGCCTTGGGGAGGAAGCTGGCATCTTGCAATATGGTCCTGGGCGCTCAGTTGGGCCCTCCCTGGCCTCCAAGCAGCCCAGGGCCCAGAGCTGGGCTTTCCGTGCGCAGGCACTTGTGGGTTGGTGAGAGGGGCCTTGGTCAGTGGGGCAGCCAACTCCCCATGACAGCATTAGCTGGGGGGCAGCATGGAAGATTTTGTTGCCTGCATTTGCCTTTTAGTCCAAGTGCTGCAGTTCCTTCCCCTTTGCCGGCATCGGCACTTGTCCCTGTCAGACCCAGGTGCTGCATCTCCTTTGCAAGGGGCGACTAATCATCGCTGTCCCATGGCTTGTGCTGCCCAGTCTCCCCACGGGCCAAGGAAATCCGGGCTCACGCCGGGCAAGGCCATTTCCCAAACGCTGGTTCCAGTCACGAGCCCCCGGCAGCAGAGGTAAGAAATGTGCCCGGAGCAGCCCGGCCATGGGGACAGGGGGTGCAGCTCGCGGGGGCGTTGGCAGGACCCGAGCCCGGTGTGGACGCGCGCGGGGCTGCGCCCGAGGAACTCGCGGTGCAGCCCCGGCAGAGCCCCGCCTGCCCGGTCCTCCCTCGGATTGGCTCGAGCCCGAAAGGAGGGGGGGGGGCGAGAAGTTGCCATGGCAACAATGAGGCTGTTTGTCTCCTAGTAGCAAGTCCTTGAGGAAACGCTGCGGCAGCGGGGCCCGGAGCGGCCCCCCCGGGCTGGCGAGCTGCGAGCTCGGCTTTGCAGCCCAGCAACCCGAGCAGCGCCCCGGGGCCCCTCGGCCTGCACCGGGCGGGTCCGGTCCGGTCCGTGCAGCACGCGGCGAGCCCCGGCTGGCTCCCGCCTGTGGGGCCCGGGCTCGCTGGCTTGGCGCGAGCTTTGCCTCCCCCCCCCCCCGGCCGCAGCGATCTCCGGGGGCGGCCCCGCGGGGACCCCAGCGCCCCCCCCGCACCTGCCCGGTGACCTTGGCCTGAGCCGCCCCCCCCGAACCCCGGCAGCGGCGCGGGGAGCAGTGACGCAGGTGGTGACGTCCCCGCGCTGCCACCCCCCCCCCCCCCGTGATGTCATCGGAGCAGCTGGGGGCCGGGGGCTGAACGCGCCGGGAGCCGGGGGCCCTGCAGGCGAGGGGGGGCGGCCCCGAAAGGCCACATCCCCCCCCCAGCCCTGGAGCCGGCGCCCGGCTCCCACCGGGGGTCTTGGCGCACGTGGCGACCCCACAACCGGGCGGCCTTAGTGCAGCCCCCGGCGGGGCGTCCCGGCCTGCTGTGAGCGAGGGGACCCCGGGTAACTTCTCCGGATAACGGCGCCCCTCCAGGGCTGCGTCCCCTGGGCCCCGAGCCCCAAACTACAGTCCGGGGCACTCAGCCCAGGCCCCCCCGGCCTCCTCCTAGGTCCCTGCTGGGCTGCCCAAACCCAGGCCCCGGTCCCTGACTGAGCCCCGCCTCCTGGGTAGGGCGAGATGTGGGGGTGCAGCTGGGGGCTGATGCACTCGCCACAACTCCAGCCCTGGTGGCCTGGCACGAGGCGCTGAGCCCAGGGCTGCATTTTGCAGTGTTGCCAGGTGTCACGGAGTCCCCGGGCGATGCTCTGGAACTGCTCCCCACAAAGCCAGTCAGGACTCTGGGGAGCCTCCTCTCCCTCGGAGCAGACTGTCTTCAGGGCAAGAAGCTCACATGGCTTCACCTCCTGGGTCTGAGCTTGGAGCATTCAGCATATGCCCCTCCGTGCGCTTCCCACAGCGAATCCGCCCAGGCGGGGTCCTGGGGAAGCCAGAGGGTCCTGCACCCCCACTTCGCAGTCAGACGTGACTCTCAGCCAGCCAGTAAAACAGAGGTTTATTAGATAACAGGAACAAGATCTAAAACAGAGCTTGTAGGTCCTGAGAACCGGATCCCTTAGCCGGGTCCATTCTGGGGCCCAGCGAGCCAGACACCCCCATCTGCCCTCACTTCCCCGTGCCCAGCCAGCCCCAAACTGAAACCCCCTCCAGCCCCTCCTCCTCTGGGCTTTGTCTCTTTCCCAGGCCAGGAGGTCACCTGATCTCTTTGTTCACCTTTAGCTATTCCCTTGCAAGGGGGGAAAGGCCCTGGCCATTTGTTACTGGGAGACAGAGGGTCGGTGATGTATGCACACTGGCCTTTATCCCACCACCTTGAGACTTAAGAAATGCACAGGGGAATGCATAGGGGAAACTGAGGTAGTCACACAGTATTGGGGAAACATTAAGAACAGTCCCACTTCGTCACACCAGGTCCTTCACATTTCTCATAAGTTTGGCAGTGTCTGTTGTGTTATAGTCCCAGGGCCCTGGCACTTCTAAGCCTTGTGTTTCTGTGGAAAAGTGCAAACCTGAAGGCACAGACAGCAGATGGCAAATACCTAGAGCCCGACACTGACTGCTGGGGAGGGAGGGATTGACCCGGTAGCTTTGGACACGGAGTTGGGGATACTGCAGAGGCTGATGGGGCGGGGCCCGGGGCCCAGCTCCTGGCTCAGGTGATTACAGCTGACTCTCGGCTTTGGGGTGGTTTAAGTGACTCCCTCGCCCTCCTGGTTGTAAAGCGAATTTGAAAACATGAGCTGTGCACTGCTGTGCTGAGGGCCTCCAGCTGCTCGGAAAGTGCCACGCGGGTGGCTGGGCAGGGGACTGTTGTGCAGAATCTGAGCCTGGCCGTGGTGATCCCGAGAACCCAGCGTGTGTGGGGGAGGAAGGGGGCACCAGTCACTGGGCCCAGCGTTAGCGAGTTAATGTTTGAGGGGAGGGAGAGCTCAGGCCCGAGGCTCGTGTGCATTTTGCTGAACTCGTGTATGTGCCTGTGACACGATCGGGGTCACCTGAGGTGTCTGGGGAGAATCACTCCAACCTGCTTACAATGGGAATCAGTCTTGTCTGTGCCCCCAAGGGAACTTTTCCTCAGCACCAGCGGCCGGCTGCACAACCGCGCCACTCCAGGCTCAGCCCCTTTGGGAGGAAGTGGGATTTTTTTGTAATATTTTTTATGAATATAGTGCTTGCCTCAGTTTCCCCCTACTTTGCATTGCTGCCCCTGGGGGGTGGTAATGTTTGCTCTCAGGGCTTGTCTACACTTTGGAGCAGCTGTGCTGCTCAACGTCTGCTTCTCCCTCAGCTTAGGGAACCCACCTCCTAAGCTGCAGCTCCCCTCGACCTAGCGCTGCTCAGAGCGGGGGTTAGGGCAGTCTCAGGGGGTGGACTTTTCGCATCCCTGACAGACGTAGCTACACCAAAGTAAATTCCTAATGTAGACCCAGCCTCGGCAGACTAAGGGTGTCTGCACGTGAAACACTACAGGGATACTGCTTCAATGGAGTCACTACCCACCCCAACAGTTCTCCCAGCCTGACATGGAGTTCACTACAGCCTGGCTGGCATGAATGTGCTTTAACCTCCATTTCTCTCTGCTGCCCTGAGGACTTCCAGGGCTGTGTTCCAGGTGAGTCATGAACCCCTCGGTGGGGGTGTCACGGCAAGTACTGGCTGGGTGCGTTAGTCCCTGCACAGAGGACAAGTCTCCCCAGGAGTCTGTCTCAGATGGACTCGCTGAGCCGAGCTCCCGGTGTGCAGCAGGAGAGCTGGGGCCCAGTCGCTCAGTCTAGGAAGCGGTGAGGCTGAAGGAAGAGAGGGACCCCTTCAGGGTCTGGCACACTGACAGTCCTCCAAGAGACTGATTAATAGCTGGGGCATAGCACAGATCCTGTGGATCCGCCTCCCTTATCTTCTGCACACCCCACGGCACACTGATCCGCGGCCCCCACGGAAGCAGTGCCGCTCAGTTCGCTGGTTTTGCGGCAGTTCAGAGCTCGCCTTAGCCCAAGAACTTACATTTGGAGGAAAGTGAAATTGCTGTTTTCGTAATGGAGCCCAAGATCGAGGCTCTGATAAAGGCAAGTCGAAGGATTTGGAAACCCAAAGTTATGGGTAAAAGAAAAGCCTACAACACAATCTATAGCCCACACTGATACGGTATTGCTCAGACAATGGTCGGTTCTGACAGCATTTGTCCAGTCCAGAAAGCTGGGATCCTCCTTTCATGAGACATCCCCGCTGGCAGAGTCTCTCCTCTCCAATGAATAACTTGTGCTCTTTCCTTCTCGCTAGACAGGAACAGACTGTGGTCTCTTACCCCGGGGGCCCCTAGTCAGAGACTTTTGTGGGTTCTTTGCCCGCGTAAACCTGCACCTGCTCCAGACAGTAATGGGGGCTGGCGCCAGGGTTGTTCATTGTTCTCAGTGCTGATGGAGTGAGGCCTGGCACCGCCAGGTGACAAGTTTCAGTGCAATAGTTTTGAAACCCAATAGCCTATGACACATGGCTCTAACTTTATTTCCTGTACAAACATCTGGCCACAACCGTGCCAGTTAGCTAGTGCTTCGCTTCCCGCAGAGTCTCCACACGGCCCCTTGGGGAAACGTTGAGAAGCTGGTTGGACCCCGGTAATGTACCTGCCTGTCACATGGAGCCAAGGGGGAAAGCCAGAGCTGGGGCCCTGCTGGTCTCTGCCTGAGCTCCCCATCATGCCCAGAGGAAGCACTAATGGGCAGGACCCTCGGGATCCTGCACTGCTAGTTCAGGTGAGCAAACTGTTCCCTCAGTGCAGTTTAACTCTTTTCTTCCTGGCACAGGCCTGTGTCACGGAGTGGGGGGGGGGAGACAGGGCCTTGCACCTCCACTTTCTGCGATTCACCATGACTCTCAGCCAGACAGTACAACGGAAGGTTTATTGGACAATAGGAATGCAGTCTACAACAGGGCTTGTAGGTACAACCAGGACCCCTCGGTTAAGTCCTCCTGGGGGGTTTAGGGAGCTTAGACCCCAGGCTCGGGGTTCCCTGTGTTCCACCACCCAGCACCCAACTGAAACTAAAAACTCCACCAGCTCTCACTTCCCCTCCCCCTGCTCATCCTCTCCCTTGTTCAGTCTCCCGGGCAGAAGGTGTCACTTCTCCCAACCCCCTCCTGGCTCAGGTTACAGCTCAGGTATCACCCTGCAAGGGCATTCTCCCCTCCCCAATGTAACTCCCCTGCTCCGTCACAGCCTGTTTCTCCAAACGTCACCCACTAAACAGAGACCACGTGGGCCCAAGACACCTGGGGGCAAGTCTGAGGCCAAGGAAATGGCTCTGTGAACCCCCAGCTCTGCTGCAAGCAAAGCTGCAGGGCCGTGGTGACCCCTCTGCCCAGAGAGCCCAACGCTGACAATGCCCCTGGGGCACAGCCCTGGGCAGTCACAAGGCCGCAGCAGCCTTCCCAGGGGCTGATTTTGTTCTTGCTTCAGGAAAATGGGCAGATCCCTGCAGCACAGACCCCAAGTGGGACTAGAGCGAGATTGTCCCCTTCTGCAGCTGTCCTGCAACGTGGGGGTGTGTGGGGGTGTGCGCGTGCCTGCCCCTCTCCCTGCTCCTCCCCTCCTCTCCCACCCACACGCCAGGATACACAAGACTGAAGGGCCAAGGCTGCTGAGAGGGAGCATGTGCCGTGCCTGGGGAGGGCTGGAGCTATGAGTGTGCCAGGTCTGCCAAGCTGCAGCTCACGCTGAATCAGCACTGACTAATCCAACCCCTCTGACTCCTGTGCAGAGCAGCAAAGAAATGATTCGTGTGCTCTGAGTTGGGGGGGGGGGGAGGCTGCAGTGGAGACAGAGACATAGCTAGAGACCTGCTCCCAGGCCGCTGCTGCTAATATTCAGAGCCAGTGTTCACATTCTGATTGCCTGGGTTTTTGGGAACCCAGGAGCCTGACTAGAGGGGGCCAAGTTCCCCCATGGGAGCTACGTGACCAGCCCCCTGAAAGGTGGCTCCAGACACCAAGACACCACAGCCAGGGCTTGTGTTTGGAAAGGGGAGCCCCAGTGCAGGCCACACAGCTTCGGAGCCCAGGTGCGTCCCTGTTAACATCATTCAGCACAGGCGGGAGCACCAGGGGTAAGGCCTGGGCCTTGCTGGAGGTGGGTCCCATGCCTGGCTCAGGCCCAGGGTGCTAACCAAAGAACTAATCATTGCGGTGGACATGGATGTCGCTAGACGGAACAGTCTGGGGGGCTTCATGGGGGGGGCAGCTCCTGGCCTAGCGCAGCAGCAAGGCAGCTGTAGCTCACTAAGGCAGAGAGCTCCCCTGCACGTTCTCTCCACCTCACATTCATGCGCTGCCTGCCCAGTGCCCAGCTCAGTGCGAGGGGATAACAGGCACCGGTATGTGCGCCAGCTAGACCGCTTCAGAACAGAGCGTCCCCATGCCCACAGCACCTGGGATTTGCTGGGCCAGTCTCTCAGGAGAGGATGCTGTATTGGGGGCAGGGTGCTGTGGGTGGCTGCATTCGTGTGTGTGTGCGCACGTGGGCTCAGGCATGGAGCAGCGTGCAGAGGGATGCACCTGTGCAAGAGGGGATGTGGGGGTGCTGCATGTGGCAGGACAAGCGAGTGTCAGTGTATGTGTGTCAGGCGGCACAGTGCCTACCAGAGGGGGTCTCCTCCTCTCCATCTCCAAGCCACAACAGCACAGGCCTGGGAAATAGATCCTTTCCCCTTTCACCGCTGGCTTCTTGCCCCCTTTCACCAACCTCTGCAAACCTCTCATGCCTGGGTAACGCTCAGGCTCTGGGCAGAGCTGGGCATGCTCTTGGAGTGTGCAGGTTGCTGCAGCCAGATCTGGGTGCTAGCTCGCTGTGCTTCAACTGTGCGAGTCAGTGGGTGGTTTGGGAGGACACGGGCAGACATTGTTGCTCCAGCAGGGCTGCCCTGTTTCCCCCTGGGCCAAGGGTGTATCCTGCTCATAGAGCAACAGAGAAGCAGGTGTGTCCTTGGACACACGCTGAGACGGATGCGGTCGGCAGGATCCTGTGCAGGGAGCCTTGCGGTGTCCAGCATTTTGTAGGGCAGCTAAGAGCATAGAAACAAGGGAAAGGAGCAGAGCAAATGCCACAGCCTCCTGCAATCGCGGGGCCATGCTGCCTGCTGCCAATGAGCATTTGGCTATGAGTGAGTGAGTATGACAGCATCGCGGATGTAAGGCGCATTGGCAGAGCTGGGGAGGGGTAGGTGGGAGCTGGAATAGCTGGGGACTGGCAGAGCTGTGTACATGTGTAGCCCAGGGCTGGGCTAGCAGGGGGCTGCAGACAGGCCTGAGGGGGCTTGGCAGGGCTGTGGGTGGAGGGAGTCCAGGGCTGGGCTAGCAGGGGGATGCGGGTCAGGAGTGAGGGGCACCACCGAGCTGGGTGTGTGTGTGTCCCAGAGCTGCACTAGCAGGGGCTGCAGGTCGGGAGCGAGGGGCACCGCAGAGCTGGGGGGGTGTCCCAGGGCTGGGCTAGCAGGGGCTGCAGGTCGGGGGTGAGGGGCACCGCAGAGCTGGGGGGGTGTCCCAGGGCTGGGCTAGCAGGGGCTGCAGGTCGGGGGTGAGGGGCACCGCAGAGCTGGGGGGGGTCCCAGAGCTGCACTAGCAGGGGCTGCAGGTCGGGAGTGAGGGGCACCGCAGAGCTGGGACTTGCCCCTCCCTGCTGCCGGGCGCTCACGGGTCGCGGGGGCGGCTCCAACGGGCCCCACGGACGCGGCTCCGCCCCGGTGACTCAGGCTGGAGCCGCCCCCCGGCTCTGCGCGGGGCCCCCAGCCGGGCAGGTTCGCTCCCGCCCCGCCCGCCGCTGCCAGGGACAACGCGGCTGTTGCCATGGAGACCAGGGTGATGCTTTACCAGAGCCCGCGTGAGGTCAGAGCCTCCAACACAAGGGGGGGGGGGGTAAAGGGGAACAAACCCCCGCGGGCCCCGCCCCAGGCGGCTGGAGGGGCCTGGTCAGGGGGGGCTGCAGACCCCCACCCCGCTGGGTCCGGTCCCCCCCCCCAACCTGCTGGGTCTGGTCAGCCCCCCATTATTCCTGGGTCCCTGGGCTTCCTCTTCGGCCCCAGCTCTTACCCCCCAACCAGGGACCCCACAAGCTCTCCTGGCCCTGAGCCGCTGTCTCTGCACTAGACCTGGTGTCCTGAGCGGTGCCCGCAGTGCCCGCCCGGGCAGACCAGGGGCCCGGGGCCTTCGCTCGGCACTCGCGCTGCAGGGGTGCAGCCGGAGCCTGGTGGGGAATGCCTAGGACAGCCCAGCTGCCAGGCGCACCCCTGTGAGTCACTGGCCGGCAGGTGAAGCCAAGGTGCGGCCTGCATGTCCCTGCCGCCAGCAGAGGGGTCCCCGCTTCAGCACAGGCTGGTTTCAGCCTGATACTTCCGGACCCCCGGGAAAGAGTGAGGTGCCTGGAGCAGCTGCGGGGCCAGTGTCAGCACCCAGCTCCCTCCCTCCCTCCCTCCCCCAGCCTGGAAACGGAAACTGCATTGCTGCATTGCGTGGGCTTTTGCTCCAGCCCGACCGTCAATGCTTCTCCCCCTTCTTATATTTATCTGCAGGATAATGGGACTTGCCACCCACATGTATTTAGCAGCCACTTCAGCTCTCCAGCAACCAGGAGAAAGTTTTGAGGTGAAGAGCAAAGAGATGCATGAGGGAGAGGGGGAAGGGGGCTGGGGAGGAGCAGGCCAGGACCTAAATCCCCCTGACCCCTCCTACACTCCCCTCATTTCTGGGCCAGGGCTCATTGGCCACAGCCTTTGCTCCCCATTCGCCTCCTGCTCCCTTCCTGCTCTTTCGTTTGTTGCCTTCAGTTTCCCTTGCTGCCCCTCCTCAGTACTGGAAATGGCCGAGCCATCTCCACCCACTGCCCTGGCTCCCCAGAGCACGTCTGTCCCCCCGGACAGCGCTGCCACCAACGCCCAGCTCAGGTTAGCACATGCTGTGGCTGTTTCCAAGCAGTCCTGAATGGGTTGGAGTTGTGGTCACAGCTTTGAACCCGGGGGGTTGCACACTGTGGGCTGAGCCTCTCCCTGGGGCTCTAGTGGCCCACACCCAATGTGAAGGGGTGTGTCGGGGGGGAGGAGGACACTGCACTCGGGCTATTCTGGGCTGCTCAGTAGCCTGTGGGCAGGTGGCTATTCATGGGCATCAAAAGCAGCCACTGGGGCTAGGCCCAGAATTCAGCAGTCACAGAGGTGGCACAAAGACACCTTTGCCACCCACTTGGCCTGGCGTGCAGCACAGAATGTGCCCTCTGCCCCGTACCAGCAGCAGGTGGGTCAGAAAAACCAATCCCAGAGTTCATGTTATTTATTCCAGCCGGGGCCCATTTCTCAAGGCCCCAGGCATCTTTGGGGCTCAACACAATGGGGACAGCTCTCCTTTGACGGTGAGGTCAGACTCTGCGCAGGAGAGTCAGTTTTCTTTCTTCTCCAGTGGGTGTTGGCAGGAGGAGATGGAAGCCCAGGAGATCACAAAACCCTTCTGAGCTGAGGTGGCCAACAGCAACTCGCCACCCTCCCAAGAACCATCAGCATCTTCCTGCTCTGCAGCCAGCCTTGTCCACACGCAGCTCCAGCCCCACCTTCAGCAAAAGCACCTCAGCCAAGCTGCAAAGGCCAAATGCCTCGTTCTGTCTTATCCCAGCTCATGCTGCTCCCAGAGCAAGTTACTCATTAGCACAGGTGTCCTTTGCAACACTCAGAACCACGCTGGGCCCTGCTCCTGCACGGATCTGAAAGCATGGTACACGGAGGATCAGGATCACTCTAGTTACAAATGGAGACACAGAGAAACGACTTGCCCAGTGAGTCAGTGACAAAGCCAGGAACAGAACCCACGTCTCCTGGTTCCTCAGCCTAGTCTCACACGCCATGTGAATAAGGCTAATAATCTTCCCACTGCTGTCACGGAGGTAAAGCCGGGAGGGTCGTCCTCTGTCTGACGCAGGGGCTTGTCTGGGGGCTAATGGCAAGGGGGATGAGTCACAACAAGGCACATCCATGCTCCAGCTTCAAGCTGTTCCAGACCAGGACAAGGAGGAGGAGAGTGGAGTGGAGATGGGAGGAAAGGAGAGGCTCCCCTGAGACACAGGAGAGGCCGTGTGGGCTGTCTGCTGCATGGCTGTTTCGGGAGATGGGTGTTTACTGGTGGAGGACAGAACACGGAGCTGCTTCCACCGTCGGCTTCGGATGCTGCAGACCAGCACCACTGGGTTCTGTGCTTTGTGCCCCAGTGCGCTCAGCAAAACCGCCCCTGCCCATGGAGCTGGTCCCACACGCTGAGTTCCCAGCGCTGGGAGTGAGCCTGAGACGGAGGGGTGGGGGAGGCCAAGGGAGAAGGTAGCAGAGGGGAGCTGTGGTGGAGCTGGGACCAGAGTAGAAAGAAGCAGCCGAGAAGCTGGTCAGCAGGAGGGGGAAGGAAGTGTCTGAGCTGCCAAGGTGCACGACGAGTTCCTTCTGCTTTCATCTCCCCAGGGCCAGGCCCGGGCCAGCCTCGGCCAGGCAGCAGGCAGAGACTAGCAGCAGCGTGTGTGGAAACGCAGAGATGGGAGCAGCTCCCTGTCCCATCTTGCCTCTAGCTGGCCCCTCATTTAGTCACATCAGAGTGAGCCCTGAGGGATGTGCTCAAGGACCCCGAGGGCTCAGGGCATGGGAAGGGCACATGCAGCCCAGTCCCTCTACCTGGGCCTGGCAGAGGGGGCCCCTGTCCCTTTAAACCGCCCAATGTGCTGGCCGCTCAGTAGCGAGCATTGCTGCAAAGCAGGTGGCCGGGGGAGGAGGGGGTGGCGAGGGAGGCAGCTGGCCTGGGGCTTCTCTGGAGCTGCAGTCGAGTAGCCAAGCACGATGCTCTGAGCACACACCGCAGTCAGACTGCACGGGCCGCACGGCTTAGTCAGAGGAGGGCTAGGAGCAGGAGCTGACTCATGCTGTGGGCAATGGAGCGATCACCCAGGAGCCTGCGGGGCTGCCCCATGGGTGGGAGGCTTTTCAGCCAACAGTCAAAAACCACTTGTGAAGGAATCACTAATATGCAAAACTCCCTTCGCCTCGCCTGCCAGGGGCGTGTCCAGCCAGAACGGAGCTGCTCCCTGCAGTACTGGTGCTGGGAGAGGTGGGGTGGGGGGACTGGAGTAGCCTTGATCTCCCCCCACAGTCAGCACTCCTGCCCCAGGACCTACAGTGCCTCCTGCTGGGAGACACCGGGATTAGAATAGCTGGCTGCTGCACCTTTCTCCAGTGTCTCCTGCAAGGAAAGAGATTGCAGCTGGACCAGGCAGGAGTCAGGCTGGGATGGAGGGGGGCTGTGGGGTGGGATGGAGGAGCCCAGGCAGGGATGGGGGGGGCTGTGGGGTGGGATGGAGGAGCCCAGGCTGGGATGGGGGGGGCTGTGGGGTGGGATGGAGGAGCCCAGGCAGGGATGGGGGGGGCTGTGGGATGGGATGGAGGAGCCCAGGCAGGGATGGGGGGGGCGGTGGGGTGGGATGGAGGAGCCCAGGCAGGGATGGGGGGGGCGGTGGGGTGGGATGGAGGAGCCCAGGCAGGGATGGGGGGGGCGGTGGGGTGGGATGGAGGAGCCCAGGCAGGGATGGGGGGGCGGTGGGGTGGGATGGAGGAGCCCAGGCAGGGATGGGGGGGGCTGTGGGGTGGGGTGGGATGGAGGAGCCCAGGCTGGGATGGGGGGGAGGGGCTGTGATGGACAGGTCAGGCTGGAATCGGGGGGGGGCAGGACTGACCCCTCTGCTTCCCTCAGCCGTTTCCTGGCGGGAACCTGGGCACGTGCCCCCCGCCCGCGAGGCTGCGCCTTCCCCAGGGGACCAGCTCCCACCTGCAGCTTCCCGCTGCCCCGAGGCACCTGCTAATTAACCCCTGCGTGACCCGGCCGGGCCCGGGGCCCCTCGCTCGGCTCCCGCCGCCCCTCCCCCCGCGATATAAATAGCACCTGCTTCCCATTTCCTAAATTTTCCCGCTGACGTCGCGCTCACGTCATTGTGTAGGTTGATGCTTTTCTATGAATGAGCCGAGATCCCCGTTACTACGAGCCGGAGCCTATAAAAGCTCCGCGGGCTGCAGCGGGCAGCGGCAGCGGCTCGGGCTCCGCGGCGGCGAAGGAGGCGGCGCGGCGCGGCTCGGCCAGGCCAGGTAAGGGCCGCGGGCGGGCGGGCGGGACACGGGCTGCGGGGCTCAGACCCGGGCGGGCACCGGGACCGGACAGCTCGGCCCGGCCTGGCCCGCCGGGGCTCACGTGGCCCGGCTGCCGCCCATTGGCTCCCCCAGCACGTGCCGCGGGGGCGGGGGGCTCAGACTCGGCGGGGTCCCTGGTGCGGAGCCGCAGCCCCGGGGGGGGGGCGCTTGGCGCGGGGCCGTTCGAGGCCGGCCGGGGGGAGCTGGGGGGTCACTTGTTCCCCTCCGGGGGGGTCCCCGCTGCGCCCCGCCCGAAACCGCCGCTACCTGCGCGCTCCGTGCGGCGCGTCCCGTTCCTGCGCGGACCCGGGGCTCCTGCGTCACCTGCCGCGAGGCGCCGGGGGCGTCGCACGTCGAGGCCGCTTCGCTTCCTCCGCTCCCGCGAGCGGGGGCAGCGCGGAGCCGGCGGCGGGTTCCCCCGGGTCCTGTGACACAGCCGCCTCGGGCCGGCCCGGGAGAACGGGGCTGGCGGGCTCGGGCGCCCTGCAGCCGGCAATGGAGAGCCGGGGAGGTCGCTCCCCGCAGTCCGATCTCCGGGGCTCCGGCCGGGCCGCTCGCTTGGCGAGGGCTCCCCAGCCTCATGCCTCGCCTGAGGATAAATCCCGGAACCGCTGGGCCGACGGGGCTTGGAGAGGCCGGACCCCGGGGTCCAGCCCGTGACCGGTGTCTGGTGGTTTTACGGAGCAGGTTGGACAATGACCGAGATTCCGCAGCCGCCTCGGGTGACTGTTCCACAGCGTAACTACCTCCGGGAGCTGTTCCGAATGCCCCAAACCCTCCCACACTTCCAGCCGCCCTCCGTCTTCTCCAGACTAAACAGCCCCGGTCTTTCGCTCTTCCCTCCGAGGGCCTGGCTGCTAGACCTTTAATCGCTGTTCTCTGGGCTTCCCCAATGCGTGCGCATCGTGCGGTGCCCAGAAATGGATCCAGGACTCCCGCTGAGGCCTCCCCAGTGCTGAGTAGAGCGTTAGAATGACTGAGTTTGCTTCCAGCCCGTCTGTTCCTACAGCACAACCCAGAACGTGTTACACCCTTGACTCGTGTTTAGTGTGCTCTACTATACCCGCCACATCCTTCTCTGCAGTACTTCTAGGCAGTCCTTTCCCACGTGGTAACTGTGTAGTTGATTGCGCCTTCCCTCCTAAGTGCTGTACTTTGCATTGAATCACCTGATGTAAGAACTCAGGAACTGCCAGGCTGTGTCAGACCAAGATCCATCTAGCCCGATCTCCTGCCTCTTCCTGTGGAAGCAACAGATGCCTCCGGGGAAGAACCTGGCAGAGCCCCTCTGGCCCTGGTCTCTTGGCACCCACCCATGGCACCAAGTCTGAGTCTGGGTCAGCTAGTTTGGGCTCAGGATTGGGCTGTGGGGCTATGAAATTGCAATGTAGATGTTTGGGTTCATGCTGGAGCCCCAGCTCTGGGACCCTCCCCTGTCTTGGGGTCTCGGAGCCTGGGCTCCAGCCGGAGCCTGACCGCCTACACTGCAATTTCATAGCCCTGAAACTCAAGCCCAAGTCAGCTGACCCAGACCAGCCACGTCTCTCTGCTGATGCCCTGAAGTAGATTTTATATCCTTCCTTTTCAGTTAGCGTTTAATGTTCTATCGCTGGGTATTCTTACCCCTCGTTGAGTCGTCTTGCTGAGTTCCACCATCTAATTATGCCTTGTGTGGTGTTCAGCCTGCATTCGTCCTCCTCTTGAGTCTTGTCTACACTTAAAACACTGCAGCGGCACAGCTGCCCTGCTTCAGTGGAGACCCGATCTGTGCTGACAGGAGGGGTTCACCCATCGGCTACTGTTTCTCAGGGTGGTGAAGTCACTGGGCGAATTCTCCCGTCAACCTAGCGCTGCCTATGCCAGGAGATAGGTCAGTTTAACACATTGCTCAAAGGTGTGGGTTTTTCATACCCCTCAGTGACCTAGATATGCCAGTCGAATTGTCTGGTATAAACCAGGCCTCAGTTGCTCCCTGATGCTTTTATTTCACTAACTGCCCCTCTAGGGATTGCATCTTTCATCCATTCATAGATGGATCATGTGTCATGTCTCTTTCCCCTGCCCCCAATGCTCCTTCGCTATTGCACAGTTGAGCTCTGGCTTATTATCACAGTACCCAGAGTTGTGCTGGCATTTGCTGGCAGACACATGGGCCCAGCTGTGACCGAATGCATCCCTGTAGTCATACCCTAGTGTAACAATCTTTGTACACAATATGCCTTGTGATGGATCCTTTGAAAACTTATTGCTCACTGGCCAATAATATCCTATGTAAAGTTATGAACATAAGCTGCTGTTATGACTGAGGTGTGGTTACCAGACAAGTCTGGGAAGGGGGTAAACCTGTTTCTCAAAGGCAAAGGACAAGCTGATGCCTCCAACCAGGTGTCATTACAGTTGATTGTCCATCACTGGTCAAGTGGCTGTTCCTTGACAACTAAGGAGGGCTGGGACAGATCAATCTGCATTGTAGACTCCATTTCTTCCCAGCAGGAAGGAACTTTTTCTAGGGGTGACTGGCCTATGCAAGTGAGGGGCAAAGCACCCCAGGGTCTGTCTCTCTTTCATCTAAGTGACAAAGGAACCAGGCTTTTGACTCTGAGAGGGATCCTGATGTAGAAATGTGGTCAGCTCTGTTGCTGGGAACATGTGGGGAGGGTTTTTTTTGAACCAAGTCTCGTTTTAAGCTGTAGCTACTAGAAAGCATTTTATCTTCTCCTCCTGTGACCATTTCTGACTAATACCTTGTACTTGTGCTCCCTTAAAACCTTTGTAATTAAATAAACTTGTTTTAGCTTTGTAATCAAAACTAATCCAGTGCTGTGTTTAAACTGAACTGTTTGGGTAACTCCAGTTCAAGTCGTAGGCTGATACATATTGACCCTTGACAGGGCAATGGACCTGTAATATCTGAGCTGGACAGTGTGGAACACGTCTGGGGGGAAATTTGGGACTGGGAGTGTGCTGGGGTCACCCTGCAAGTAATAACTGAGGCTGGTGGAAGCCAGTGTGTGGCTGGTGTGTTGCTGGTAGGCTGCTGGGGTCAGGGCTGCTGGGCCAGGCTGTGGCTAGACACCGACACTCAGGGTGTGACCTGCACGCTGGTGGCTGTTTGAGAGGTCCAGGTTGGGAGTTACAGCAGTGAAGTGCTGTGAGGCACCCAATGGTGCAAGGCAGGTGATGGCGCAGCCCCTCGCTGGCCTGGACTGCACCCTGGAAAGGGACCCCAGCGTTCCAAGGAGCCTAGGCTGTGCTATTGACTGACATGAAGAGTAGGGTGGGGCAGGAGAAACTATTAATTCTTCTCCAGTTTCTTCCGAAGGTGTGCTCTAGCTCGCCAGTCATTTGGCTGCTTATCTTGAACCCCTTCTAGGTCACCAAAGTGTGTCTGGTACTGAGGTGCCTAGAATGGACTGCAATATTCCTGTTTGCAATGTTGGTGCCGTGATTTTGGAAAGATCTTTTTATTAGACCAACTTCTGCTGGGGAGAGAGACAAGCTTTCCAGGAAGCAGAGCTCTTCAGGTTTGGGAAAGGTACATAGAGGGTCACAGCTGAATATAGGGGGAACAGATTAACTACTTATGCTGAACTCATGTCAAGGGGCCATTCAAGGTGAAGTAGCCTGTTAATGTATCAGCAGTCATAGGACCAAAAAAGGGCTTAGTGGGTCACAGATTGTTGTAATAAGTCATAAATAGTGTCTTTATTAAGACCCTGATTTTTATCTTTTGAAATTTGTTTTTAGTGTCTATCCAAGTTCTGAATTTAATCTCCCAGGCTCATCTTTTGAGGGCGTTGTGCTGGTTTCCTTTGAGGATGAGGACTGAGAGGTCAGATATTGAGTGATCACTTTGTAAGAAGTGTTTGCCCACAGGTGCTAGGGTATTTTTTCCTGTAGCATTTTTCTGTGAGAGTTCACTCTGCTGCTCTTGAGTGATTGTCTGGTTTCACCCTCATAGTTTCATTGGGCATTTAGTGCAGGGGCTGAGGTCCACCACATGTTGATAGGCATGTGTAGGACCCAGGGATCTTGAAAGGTGAATTGTGGGGGAGGGGGGTGTTTGCAGGTTTTGCATCTGTTCTTCTGGCAGGGTCTAGTGCTGCTTTGAGTTGGTGGGTCCTGGACTGTGGAGCTTCTGATGAGCTTGGGGTGTTTCTGAAGGTCTGAAGAGAGGGCTTGGGAAAGACATTTTTTTTTAAATGTGAAAATGTCCTAGGAAGCTGGGAAGGGGATGTTAAAGAGCCAGGTGGGGATTGTGATTTGATACAAACTGACACAGGTCATGTTCTTCAGGCCACCCAAGTTGTGATGTTCCTGACCTGTGACCATAGGGTCTTGTTCCTCCCTCTTTACACTCATTGCATGGAGCCTTACATGTGACTGAGTTCTTTCTGTGTCTGGAGCACACCGCACAATGTGTGTGTGGGGGGTGAAGACCCAATAATAATCTGGAACTTGGCTCCTGGGGAGAGAGACAGTAGAGCCAGCTGTCCCAAGTGATCTATCTTAACCATCGATTTCCTTCCTCCTCAGGAATCCCCAACTGGCCCTGACCCCTCCCCTTCCACAGACCATGTTTCACCAGAGATCTGGGCTGGGCACTCAGGGCAGGGGATGGGGAGGGAGAGTGAAAGTTCCCCTTCTCAAGGCCAAGTTCTGCTTGCCTGACCCTGTCACCGGCCATGCAGAATCCCTTAGCATTGCAGGCGCCAGAGAGACAGGCTTTGCCCTCATGTTTTCATGAACTGGAGTGCACTTGATCTAGAGTCACCAAGAGATAACAAACCCCAGTTCAGAATAAAACCTCAATGTACAGGAGCCCAAGCTGAAGGTGTAGCCCAAGGTAAATAGGCAGCAGGTTTAAAACAAAAGGAAGTATTTCTTCACACAATGCACAGTCAACCTGTGGAACTCCTTGCCAGAGGATGTTGTGAAGGGCAAGACCATAATAGGGTTCAAAAAAGAACTAGATCAGTTCATGGAGGATAGGTCCATCAAGCCAGGATGGGCAGGGATGGTGTCCCTAGCCTCTGTTTGTCAGAGGGTGGAGATGGATGGAGGGGCCTGGGCTGGCACTGGCTATTTTGAGCAAATAGAGACCAAGCAGCTACTTTCCAAGGCAGAAAATGGGCAAAAAGCCTGGAGGTGGCAACCAGCTGCTCACTCCCGACCTCACTGGCCACTGAAGCCCGTCTGTGTTAGGCTCACACCAGTGTCTGAGCACCATGTGAGAACCTGAACAGAATGGAACGGAAATGGCTGCCAAGTCCCAGGTATGCCTGTGCAGAGACGTCTGGCTTCCCCATGCTGGCTGCCAGGCACAGCTTGGGAGCACGGATGTCCTGGGGCAATGCTGAGTGTGGGGGGCTGGGCTTCTTCCAGCTGGGAACAGAGGACGGTCTCCCTTTCCCAGCACCCTCCAGCATTGTGCTTATTTGTTTTCACGGTCCCTGGGTGCTTGGAGTGACATCAAACAGGCTTAACTAGCCAGTGTTATCAGGCACTGGCCTGCTGGCTGCCACTCCCAGGTGCCCTCACCTGTCCAGCATGTGCTGTGAGATAGATCCAGCCTGGGGGAGGGGAGTGTATGGGGGGGGGGTCTCTTCTCCACTCCCCAGGCAGTGACTGTCTGGGGGGAGCAGACAAGCCTTTCTGTCCTGGCTTTTGGTCACCTTGGTATTCAGTGGTTTTGGTTTTGTTTCTCCAGAGCATTCTGCCCCCAAAGCCCAATCCACTCCCCAGGCCTGACTCTCTCAACAGATGTTTCAAGTCTCTTGAATCAGAAATCAGTACAGCCATTGAGAGGCAGAACCAGGAAGAGCCCCCCCATCTCCCCAGTACTGGTCCCCAGTTTCAACCAGTTTCCCTGGTACTGAAGTTAGGCTCACTAGGCTGTAATGGCTGGGATCACCTCTGGAGCCTTTAAAAAATGTTGAAAGAGTCAATATGGCTTTGAGCCATGATTTCCCTTTTCAAATCTATTAGTTCTCTGAGGGGGTCAACGAACATGTGGGGAAGGGGATCCAGTGTATTTGGACTTTTAAAAATCCTTTGACAAGGCCCCTCACCAAAGTTTCTTAAGCAAAGTGAGCAGTCGTGGGACAGGAGGGAAGGTCCTCTCATGGATCAGTAACTGGTTAAAAGATAGGAAACCAACGGTAGGAACAGTCAGGTTTCCCAATGGCGATGGAAATGGTGGGGTCTCCCACGGATTTGTACTGAAATCAATGCTATTCAACGTGTTCATAAATGATCCAGAAAGGGGGGTAAACAGAGGTGGCAAAATTTGCAGATACAAAATTACTCAAGATCATTAAGTCCAAAGCAGAGTGTGAAGAGCTACAAAGGGATCTCACAAGACTGGGTGACAAAATGGCAGATGAAATTCAGTGAATGCAGAGTAATGCATATTGGAAAAATTAATCCCAGCGATACAAACCAAATGATGGGGTCTAATTTAGCTGTTAGAAAGAGATCTTGGCATCATGAATAGTTATCTGAAAACATCCACTCAGTGTGCAGCTGCAGTCAAAGCTAACCGAATGTTAGGAACCATTAGGAAAGAGTTAGTTGCATTAATATTTTCTGTCTTATTATCTATATAAATACATTACATGCTCACACCTTGATACTGTCTCCAGTTCTGGTCTAATAAAAAAAATATTAGAATTGGAAAAAGGACAGATGGGCAACAAAAGTGATTAGGGGTATGAAACATCTTCCATATGAGAAGAAATTACAAAGACTAGGACTGTGCATCTTGGTCATCTTTTTCAAAGGGGTGGGTGGGATATGACAAATCTACAAAATCATGACTGGTGTGGAAAAAGTGAATGAAGTGTTGTTTACCTCTTTATGTGATACAAAAACTAGGGGTCACCCTATTAAATTAATAGGCACCAGGTTTAAAACAAGTACTTCCTTATTATTCTTGACACCACACAGTCAACCTGTGGAACTTGTTGCTGGGATGTTGAGACAGCCAAAAGCAAAACTGGTTCAAAAAAGAATTGGATCAGTTGATGGAGGATAGATCCATTAATGGCTATCCCTGAGATGATCAGGGATACAACCCCATGCTCTGTCCCTAAATCTCTGACTGCCAGAAGTCAGGATTAGATGACGGGATAGATCACCCAAAATTGCCCCGTTCTGTTCATTCCCTCTGAAGCATCTGTCACTGGCCACTGTTGGAAGACCAGACACTGGACTACATGGACCATTGGTCTGACCCAGTGTGGCCGCTGTTATGGCTTAATTGGCCAGCACCCTAAGCATTTGTAGGAGCTGGTGCCTACAGCCCAGCCCTGGAACTCCCAGACCTGCCATTGGCTTCACAACAGAAATATCCTTTGACAGGCTCCCTGACTCAGTCTCTGTAGGAGAGCGAGAGAAGGCTCCCATGTGTCATCCCTACCCATCCAGGAGATCTAATCCGCATAAATCACCCTTAGCTCCATGCCACTACCATCCCCATGCCCATGCCTGTGAAGAGCCACTTGTGGAGACACGGGTGAGAAGATCCCAAGTCAGCGCGTCGGCACCTTGGCTCTAGACTGATTACTGCTAAATAGCGTTAAAGAAACAGTAACAGTCTACAGTCATGGCTACTGAAGCATGACAGCTACAGCGCCTGCACCCAGAGCCGCCGAGCAGCCAGAACCAGCCAGCCATACAGGAGAGCCAGGGCTGGGAGACCAAGGTTAAAGCAGTAGAGGCAACCAAGGGCTGCGGGCAGGGGTCTGCTGCTTATCCATCTCTCCATCAGCCATGTAGAGACACACCGGGGCAGAGGGATCACAGGGACCAAAGGCCTAGTGGGAGCTCTGGCAGGAAATATTTGGAGTGAGGGGCAGGGACACTCTCACTACTCAGTCATATCCCCGCTAGCAGGAGGGGCTGTAAATTTGCCATGTGGAGATGCTAGAGAATTTGCCCATGTTTGCATTGGCAATTTCTTCCCTCCCCTCCCCAGCACAAAGCAGGGGCTGCCTCTTTGCCTGCAGCATCAGCGATGCCCTCAGAGCACCTGTCCTTGTCTCTTCCCATCTGATGGGGAAGAGCAGGGTGATCATGTAGGGCTCCCGGAACTTAAATCCAGCTTCCACCAGACAGAACTGAGGTCGCAGTCCAGGGGCCTACAGGGCTGACAAGTGAGCTGTAAAATGGCAGCCCTGCCCTACGGCCTGGTCTCAACCCAGTACTAGCCAGGCTAGTGCTGGATTCTGTGGGGTCATAGCTGCTGCTGGGCAGTGGAGGGCCATGGAGTTGATTGGGAGGCCTGCCTGCTCATGGCTGCAGCCTTTGTGGGGGTGGCTGGTTCTGTGCTGTGTGGATGAACTGCCGGCAGTTATCAAACTCAAAGCCGGGGTTTGGCTCCAGCGGGACTAGGAGGCCAAGACAATCAGCTGTGCAAGTTCCCCTTGCTGAGGGTGGGGTGTGTGTGTGGAGGGGTTCGGGGGGCTTTGACATGACCTTACACCCTGGTCCTATGTCTAGTAACCTAACAATCCGCACGGTCTTAGAACGCCGTTCCAACTGGCACGTCTGGCCCGGCCTTGCACGTCCTTCACCCCCTCTGTCTGCGGGAGGAGCTGGGCTGGCTGTGCAGGCCTGTGTCGTTTGGACACTGTATTGTCCAGGCAGCTGGCTGAACTGAGCCTCAATCAAAGCGCTGCTGCTAGATGGGCTTCCTGGCAGCTGTCCATGGTGCTGGGCTGTAGCCGGCTGGGAAGCACAGTGTGTTTGGAAAGTCACTTCTGCAAAGTCTGCCTGGCCCCGGAGCTGGCCACATCCCGCTCCCTGAACTGGCTTCAGAGCAGCGACTTCTCGGTACATTTACCTCTTTCCAGGCCCAGCATCTGCGGAGACTTCCAGCTGTTACGGGCGAGACTGGCTCTCGGTTTTGCAGGGTACCAAGCAGACCATCTGGCCATTGGGAGCCTCCGGCTGTGGAAATGGGAGTGTGATTGTGAGGAATCCTGGAACGTATGTGGGCACCGAGGAGTCGAGGCTGGTCTGGATGTCTGCTACTGTTGGCTTCACTGGCATTTGCCTAGATTTCTAGGGTGACTTCTCAGCCCCACCGAAGTCTGAATTTAGTGGAGTCAGGATTTCACTATTTCTTATCTGGAAATACTTGTCCCACGTAACTGCAGGTGTCTGTCATGGTGGTGGGGGGTTACTCGAGGTGAATCACTACCACCTGCCGACAGTGTGAGAGCTTTGTCTGGGAGCCTCCCACACCTACTGCCCAGGCTCACTGAGCTGAACCAGCCCCACTTGCACATGTACCTCGGCTGCATCTTGTACAGGCCCTGGGGGTTTATCCCACACCGCAGCCCTTACTTATCACTGCAGGCATCGAAGGCCATCTCTTGGGCAGATGGCCCCACTGGCTTCTCATAACCCTCTGCCCTTTACCCCCTCACCCATTGTCTGACACAACCCCCATCTAGAAACCTGTTCCCAAGGCTTAGCTTGGCTCTCTGAGGTTTCTGATTCTAGGCGAGATACCTCGGGGGCGACTTGAAAACTTTTCAACACTGTTTCCTTGAATGGACTCTACAGCTCAGCCTGCCCCAGGCCATAGAGTTAAACACAGGTAAGGCTTTACCAGATGCTCTCTTCCTGTGTGTCAGGAAGCTGGTGCACTCTGCATGTCCTCTCAAAGCTCGTCAGGAATTCCATCATGCAGGCTCAATGCCCGAAGCTGAGGTGTAACTGGTCACTGCTGGGGGCTCACTGGGGATGCTTATGCAGGGGAGAGAGGCTTTTATTTAGTAATTCCAGCATTCTGAGCACATGTCCCTCTCTTTGCACTTTGGGTCTTCCAGCTCCAAAAGTCTCCAGTGAGTGGGTTCCTCCACTGCCTGTCCCTCCTCCATCCACCTCAGGTGTTCACGTTCCTTTTCCAGTGTCTCAAACTCCAGTCAGGCCATCTCCCTAATCATATGGCCACTTGAGTGAGAACTGGGCTGGGCTGGCTCCCCTTAGCTGGAGTGTCACCCTGAAATCTGTGCTCTCCCCATCCTCCTGCCTACCCAAGGGAGTTGGCCACCCTCCATAACTTGTCTTGTTCCAGAAGCATAAACCTCATTTCCTTGACACTTCCCCTGCAGTGCCCAGACTCCAGCCTGGCTGGTTTGGAATGTTTCTTGCTTGCTCATTTCGCATGGCTTTATGTTCAATTCCTCTCTCTCAAATTAAAGAGGGCAAAAAACACAGTGGGACCTTTTTTCTTTGTTTCCAGCCTTATTACTCTAGACCCTGATGGTGTGTGTATTTTAATTTAGCTTGTAAGTGTCTTGAGCATGAACTTTGCTTAGCTAATAAACTGGGTGCAGATCCTGCTGATTACCCCACTGTGACGCTTCCGGGGCTACCTGAGGTGTCCAGCATGAATCGCTACCACTCGCTTACAATGCAAGAGCCTTGTCTGTGCCCACCAGGGGAAGCCTCCCAAACCTGCTGGCAGCACAAGTGCTCTGCTCTGTGTTCAGCAAGCCCCCTGCTTCTCCCTCTGCAGGCTAGAAATTGGCGCACACCCCTGGTTAAACACAAGTGCCCAGCCCCAGGTCTTCTGGACACCTGCAATGCAGTGCACCCCAGGGCACCAGCCTGGCCTCTGTTCACCAAACTCTCTTGCACAAGTCGCTTTGTCCTGTCAACAGTAAAACTAAACAGATGTTTAACTGAGCTTGAGCTGAGCCCAAGTAGGTGCTGGTGAAAGGGCTGGAAACCCAAGGTTACAGATAAATATCAAGTGCAGTCTAGACCCCTTACTTAGGACCAAGTTCTGGTCCTGTCTAACCAGGTATTTCTCACCCTGTGGTTAATCCTCTGCACACGTCTCCAGTCCAGAGAGCTGGGACCTGTTTCAGTAAAACACTGGCATTGGGCAGAGGGCCTTGCTAATGGAGAACAGCGTGGGCCCTTTCCTCTCCTCTTACACAGTCCAAGACTTGTCTCTTCATAATCCAGGCATTTCACAAACTTCAGGTAAGCCTGAGGGTCCCCATGTCAGTCTTTTTTCTTCAGGCCTGCCCCTGTTCTAGACTGTAAACGCTGGGCTGGTCTGAGAGATGGGGGTGGGTCTCACTCTTGTGCACTAGCTGGGACCTGCCCACCCTCACATGACATGCGTCACTTCCAACAGTTCTGGAACACACTGTGCTGGGGTGTACCAACCCCGCTCTGGGCTAGTGGGAGCATCCCCGCTTGACGCACAAGCCACCCATGTCACGCACTAGTCCACATTACACATCTCTTAAAATGTGTACAAACCTCTTGCAGCAGCCATCATGATCAGCTGGTTGTTCGCTTTTAAGGACCACACACGAACCCTGCCCCCCCCACTTGGTGAAATGTTGAAGATGGTCAGACACGTGCAACATGCCTGCCTGGGTCCCCGTGTAACAAGGTAACTAGTGCTAATCACGCTCGGTCAGCCATGCAGCAGGTGTGAGTCTTTAGGCAGAAGTTGAATGAGAGGCTGGTGGGGTGGGAGGTGCATACAGGGTAGACTTATACATGCTCCAGGTGCTGCCTGCCCAGGCCAGGGCCATGCTCCAGGTGCTGGGATACTGACATACCATGGGCAGGCTCCCTGCCACCAGGGACAGTGTCTGGCTGCCCAACTTCATTTGTTTGAGTGTACAAAGCTGCTCTTGTAGCTGAAGCGAATGTAGTGAAGCGTGTTAATGGCAGTTCCACTGAGGCATGTCCGTGGGATCACTGCCCCTGCAGAGAGCTCAGCACAGCGAGTACTTGTACATCAGCAAAACCTCACAAGGTCAAAATCCAGACACGTCCCATCTTGGCAGAAACTCCCCCAGCTGCATCTCTGCCGAGGGAGAAACCTCTGTGAAGCCCAGGCAAGCAGGTAGGTTGGGGAGGGGGAGGAGGAATCTGGCCCCCACCTGCCCTGGATTCCCAGGAACTTGTTTTGCTGTGCACATTTCTCAGCCTTTAGCATCTCCCTCTTCTCTGTGCCCCTTGGTGGGGTTCCCACAATGGCCACCAGCGTGCTGTGGCTGTATGCACACTGAAGGGCAGGCCGAGCAAGGCTGCTGGGCAGGGCCCAGGGTCTGTCCTGTGGTGGTGGGTATTGTGTGCTCATCACCAGGGCTCCTGGTGGCCCAGGGGTGCTGAGCATGCTGTTTTGTTAAGGGGGTGGGGGCCCTGGCAGGTAGCAAGAGGGAGTCTACAAAGCCCAGCTGCATTATTTTCCCATTAGCCACTCCAGCCTGACTCTCCTCCTCCTGCCTGCTGCAGGGCCAGTCATTCGCCAGAGGAGATGTGGAATGGGGCGGGAAAGAGGGAGCCTATCAATTCTCTCACAAGGGAAAGTTATGGCCTAGGAACTCCCCAGCCCCAGCCTGGAGGAGGTGCTGGCTCTGCCCGCACTGCGCCCTGGCTGTGAGAGCTACCTGACTCCTCCTTAGCCGCTTTCTTCTGGGTGCATCTCTGAATTGGGGATGTTCCTCAGTAGCCCAGCCTGGTTCCCTACTGCCAAGGGCTGGATGCATTTTCCCGCATGCTCTGGGATACAAGGGAGTGGCCAGCAGATCATCTTGCACATGGGTGATGCTGCCCACGCTGGTTTGGGGAACAGGTGTGGGGTGGATGGGATTCCGCCTTCCCGTTACGTATACAACATGCCTTGGGTTGATGCTGATTTCTCTTCTTCCCCTTGTCCTCAGGTGTGGAAAGGAGCACCCCAGCCCTGTTGTCCTACACTTGTGACGCACTCTGAACTGTGGACTTTCTCTTCTGGGCCCTTGGGCCTCTTCCTGTCTGGCAGCAGGTGCCCAACTCTGGTGTGGATGTGCAGGGCTCGTACCTTTCTGCAGCCCCACGAGGGGAGCGGAGCAGAATAATAAAACCATCTGCAGTCCCACAGGGCATGGACCGGGAAAGCACATGCAGAGGCTGAACCTGAATCCAGCCATAGGATGGCTATTCCGGGCAGGAGCATGGCCAGTCACAGAAGGAGAATTTAGCAGCAGGGAGTGAGAAGGGCAGATGGGGTTGGTGAGCCTGGAACAAGGGCGGGGTTGGTGAGCCTGGAACAAGGGTGGGCCTTGTGAAGCAGGGTCCCCCTCCACTCCTACTCTTCCAGCCCTGGGCTCCCCCACCATGCACAGTTTTGCTGGTGCTGCTGTGTGAGAACATTGTGTCCTCTTGCAGCTCAGCACCTGTTGTGGATCTAAAAACACAGCTGCAAGGTGAGCAGAGGTCAGTGGCACTGTATAACCTAGAGAAGTTGCATTGTCTCTGGCAGTGAGCTCTGGTGTGTCCAAATGGCCTCTCTGCCCCAGTGGCTTGCAAGTTCAGGTGCTAGGTGGGGCTGTCTGACCCCTGCCAGGGCCAGTAGATTGCAAGGCGCAGACATGGGCAGGTGCAGAACTAGAGGCAGCTGTGGTGGCCTTTGCTCTTCCTCCAGCCAGTGCCACATCTCCACCTCACACGCCATGAGACTCTCTGCTGGGGCCTGTCAGAACTAAGTCTCCACTGTGGCTCAACCACTGTGGGAGGCTCTGTTCTGCACCCCAGCCTCTGCCTGGGAGGGGAGCTTTACTGCCAGCTCTTCTGTGGCAGGGGGGAGCGGAAATAGCATCTCACTTCTCTGAGCTGCAGGTCTCGGGTGGAGGTCACAGTGAGCACGGGCTCCCAGCACTGGGATTCGACACGCCGGGGCAGTAGAGGTGTCCCCAGGGGGAGCAGCTGAGCTGGCCTGAGTGTGATGGGTTAAAATGAAGAGGAGCTGGGTGCTGTGCCCTGGTGTGAAGGAGGGGGGGCAGTGGGCTGGGGGGGGGAGTTGATCCTGCTGGGCTGTGATGTAGGTGCTGGAGTCCTTTTCTCCTCCTGCACTGACTGAGCCTACCTTATCCCTGTCACCATGGTACCAACTTCTTCTGCCCACACCCCCATGTCTCCAGGGCAACCGTGGCTTTAGATTGTTACTGTGGTTGTGTGTTGGTAACAGTCTACAGCCATGGTCGCTTGGGCTAGACACACACTCATCACAGGGCTGGAGCCTTGGCCCGCTCTGCAGCTGCTGGGGAGATCCTGCCTCGAGGGGGCAGAGCCAGCCCTGTCTGAAAGGGGCCCACCCAGCCAGTACGGGAGAGGCAGGGCCACGCCTGCCTGCAAGCAGGGGTGCCTGGCTAGGGGGGCAGCAGCTGCAGCACAGGGCCGGGTAGGGAAGGAAAGGCAGAGAAGGGAGTTCTCTCATGCATTGAAGGGAGCTGCCCTGAGCCCCCTGCAGGGGCAGGGTGGGGTGTACTGGAGGGAGAGGGGGAAAGGCTATGGGGTGCTGGCTTGGGCCCCTGAGCTGTGTGGGGAGCTAGGTAAGGAGGGGCCCTGGTGCACACAGGGACCTTGCTTCCCTCATGGTGTGGGCTCTGACCTTCCTGGCATCATGTGGACAAATGCCTTGGGCAGGTGGGGCTGGGAGGGCCTGGGGCTGGGCAGGTCCTGGGATCAGCTGGAGAAACTAGGAAGCCAACGTGCCCTGCACATGAGCCTCGCAGCCAGGGAGCTGGCATACAACGCTAGGTCTTCTAGCCTGCTCCTTGGAACAGGAGCAACAGACAGTCCTATAACTTCACGAGACCAGCCTAGCCCCGTCTCCTTCTCCCAGTCACCCAACAGTCCGGCTTTGGCAGAGGGGCTGGACGGCATTGCTATTTCCAGGGATGCTATGCAGCTGGGGGGGGGGAGAGAGATCTAGTATCTTCATCACCCCGTGCTCAGCCCTGCTCCCCTTTTAGCCCCCCCAATGCTGTCTGCGGGGTACTCCCCTGGTGCTCTCCTCTTCCCTCTGCTGTCTCCCCAGCGTCAGCCTTGGGCTGGGTCAGGGCTGGGTGTGGAAGAGACACAGCGTGCTGGTTCCCCAGGGGGCTGAGGCTGCACTGCTAGATTCTTACCTGGCCTGCCCCAGCTCGGGGCGGGGGGGATGGGGCTGGCAGGGGGTGCTCCTGGGTTGTGGTACTTCCAGCCTCCCGGAGCAGTAGGAGTCCACATGCAGATTCTAGCTCTCACCGCACATAAACTCTTACTGTTTGGGGAAACCCAAGGGCTTGTTGGAGGCGCTGGCTGATGTGCTCTACGCTGCTCCCTGCTGCCTTAGACCAAGTGAGGGAGAAGAAATGATTAATAGGGGGGAGGGGTGCTCTCTCCCCATCAATCTCACCCATGCCCCCGGCCCTGGGGCCACCATTCAAGGCTGGGAATCTGACATGGTAACACCAAGCAGAAGGGAACCAGACCCACATGCTGAACCAGGCAGGGAGGGTGGCCAGAGCCTGTCTGCCAGGATCTGGGACTGGGCGGCAGGGGAGGGGTCACTGCAGGATTCCCTCTGGGGCACCGGGCCCTGGCTGCTGTCAGTAGACAGGACACGGGGCTGGATGGACCTTTGCTCTGAGCCAGTCGGGCCGTTCTTACCATGGGCAGTGGTAGGCCATTCAGCAAAACAGCTGCTGAGCAGTGTTGCCCTTGGGTGGGGCAGGGAAGACCTGCATAGGCACGGTGCTGGGCTGCAGGCTGGGGTAGTGGCTCCCTGCAGCTGAGGGGACCACCAGGCAGGGTGAGAGGGGTGGAGGCCTGGTAGGGGGACCAGACAGCAAATGTGAAAAATCAGGATGGGAGTTGGGGGTAATAGAAGCCTATATAAGAAAAAGATCCAAAAATCGGGACTGGCCCTATAAAATGGGGACATCTGGTCACCCTAGGGCCTGGCCAGAGGTTTTGTGGCATTCCCTGCACAACTGAGGCGGAAGAAGCCTCTGGCCTTGCCTATGTTAGAGCCATGGGGGCATGGGGTGGCCTGGGTTTCATGAAATCCTGCTCCTCCTACAGGAGCCTGGGACAACGCTGCTGCTGGAGGACAGGGGCACCCCTGGCTGCACGGGCCCTGCCTTGACTCCCTGGCAGCGGGGTCAGTGGGCTGAAGACACTGCCATGCAGACTGGCTCCAGCATAAAGGCCGCACAGGCTACAGCTGGGGGACTCCTTCCATCCCTGCAGCCCTGCAGCTCACTGTAACCCCTCTCCTCCATGCTCGCACCTTGTCATGAAGTTTCAGGGGCAGGACACAACCTGGAGCCCCGAGCAGGAGTTGGAGAGAGCTCAGGGCAGACCTCTAAAGCTGCTTTCCATTGCCTCAGTTTTCCAGTATTGTTGGCAAGAGCCGCTGGCTGCCTGGGTCCGGGGAAGTGAGTCCTCGTGCTGGAATGGCGGGAGCAGCGCGAGTGGGGTGGGAGCCTTTCCACCTGAGCCGGGGTGGGTTTGGAATGGGTGCCCAGGGGAAGGGGCTGCTGCTTCCGTCCATCAGGGCAAAGAACATGCCTAACTGCAGGACAGACGACACACTCCGCCCTGTTCCCCATGAGCCCAGACAGGGTAGGCGGCAGCCCCGAGGGGGCAGGTCCCACCCAGCAGGCGCGGAGGGTCTCCCATGGCAAGGCTCAGCTTTCTTCCTGCTGCATCTGGAAGCAATTCCCAACCCTGATGGAACGTGCCGCTTGCTTTGGCAGCTTCAGCCTCCCGTCTTACAGGGAACAGGCCGTCCCCAGCACAGGAAGTGCCTGCTTGGCTCCCTCCCTGCTCCTGAGCAGAGGCCAGAGCAGCCTGGAGCCAGGTCTCAGGCGCTGGGCCTTTCCCACCTGCCCCCAGAGCAGGCTGGCTTCCCTGGCCAGGGCCTTGTTTGCTGGGCACCTGGCTCCCCACTCGGCTGGGGTGGGTGTGGTTCTACCACCCCTCCGGGTACAACAGTCCTGGCACAGCGCTGCACACGGGACTGTCACGGGGGGGGGGGGGGGCATGCACAAAGCGCATGGGACAGCAAAGCCTGGGCTGTAAAGTGCCGGGGGGGGGCGCTGCTGCTGCCGTGGTGGGCAGGGGGGAGGTGGGTTACACTGGGGATTTGGAGGAGGGCCAGAACCAGCCCTATCCCAGGCCCGCTGTTCGGGATCAGCATGCAGGGCGGGGCCAGCGCCCCTCCCTGGAGCCCCGGCCAGGGGGTGGTGTGTGTTGTGACAGGCGCTGCTGCAACATTTTCAGACCCCCCCCCCCCCATGGCTGCATGTGGGCACTGGTGGGGGCTGCAGCCCCCCCCCCCCAGCAGCACCTGCCCCTGGGGCCCCTTTCGCTCAGTCACCAGCCTCACCTGAGCCCCCCCCCCGGCCTGCACCCACTGCCCCCTCCAGCCCCCGCCTGTGCCCAGCTGCCCAGCCCAGGGGGGCACGTGCAGCCTGCGCCTGTCAAGGGGAAACCGCAGCACGAAACGGGGGGGGGGGGGGCGGGAGGGGGCGTCATGTCTCTGCCTCCTTCATCCGGACAGACCCCCCCCCCCGCTGGAGAACCGGGGGGGGGGGGGGCTGGGAACGCCTGGCTAGTCCAGCTCCATGGGGGGACGTGCAGCGCGCCACCCCCATCACCCGCACCCCGGAACCTAACGTCAGTCACAGCCCTTGTGCCCCCGCCGCCCCCCAGCACCCGCTTGCCTGCTGCCGCCGCCGGCCGCGCTGGACTCGGACCGCCCGGGGCCCGGCCTGGCCCGACGGGCACTGAGGGCGCTTCGCCGCCTCCCGCCGGCTGGGCCGGACCCGGGGGGGGGGGGGGGGGAAGGGGCGGGACGCGCAGTCAACAGGTTGCACAACCCGAGCGGGGGGGGGGGGGCAGGAGCGCCAAGACCGCCCCCCCCCCGCAGGACAACCCAACCTCCCGCCCACGGGCCGGGCGAGCGCCCCAGCCCCGGCACAGCCTGCCCGGGACGCTTCAGGCCGGGGGAACCCCCCCTCCCGGGGTCCGGGTGCTGTTGGGGGGGGAGGGACCCGGGCGCTGCTCGAAGGGGGGGGGGCTATTCCCGTTCCCGGGTTACACCCAGCTTGTCCCCCCCCCCTTCTCCCAAAGAGGCTGCAGTTTAAGGCTTATTTGCATATGCTAATTGCCATGCTCCGGGGCGAGTTGCGGGGGGGCGCTGCGCAGGCATGACACGGCCCGGAGCCCGGAGCCCGGCCCTGCGCCCCACGTGGCGCCCCCAGCCCGCGCCTCCGCACGAGCCCTGCGCACCAGCTCGGAGCCGCGCGCGCTGCCTGGGCGCCGCTGCGCGGACGGGTCACCTGCGCACGCGCCTGTGGCCCCCCCCAGGCCGGGAAGGGCGCGCGGGGGGGGGGGGGGGGCTGGGGGTGCCGCTCCTGCGGCTCAGAGCCGCGGTCCCGTCATGCGGGCAGAGCAGGGCCCCCGCACGGGTTGCGCACGGCGCTGGAGTCTGCAAGGCTCAGCGCTCATTCGTCCCTGCCACTGACTACAGGCCCTAGGTCCGTCATTTCATGGCATTCGCTGCCTCAGTTTCCCCATAGTGGTTACTTACTTGTACAGTAACAAGTTCTTTGAGACGTTCTGTCCTTATGGGGGCTCCACTTGAGGTGCCCACAAGCCCATGTATCATTGCTTGGAGAGTTTATGCTTGTAGGGTCCCATGGGTCCACAGCGGCCCTGACCCAGCATCATGCTCTGGTCTAGGGCCCTACCACCCTGTCGTTCCAGCTGAACAAGACACCAGGACACTGAAGCAGACAGGAAGGAGGGCAGGTGGGGGGTGCACCCGTGGGGACAACACATTTTGAAGACCCCTAGTTACTAGCGACAGAACAGCTCCGTTGTTTTCACATAGTTGGGCCTACGGGTGCGCCACGTCATGTGTCTCCTGAGCCGTGCCCAGACTCTGCAGCAGATGCCGAGGAGTAGGGTCTAACACTGATTGGAGGACAGCATCTGCTCTGGAACTATGGATGCCAGCATAGAGCCTGGAAAAGGTGTGGATACACGTTCAGCTGCAGCCTTACAGATGTCCAAAATGGTTCTTAAGCAGAGCCCTCTGTGGACCATGCCCTAGTAGCATGAGCTGTAACCCAAGGAGCAGGGTACGACCAGGACATGGCATAACAGAATACAGCCCAAGACCCATTTCGATAGCATGAGTCAGAAAAGTGAGTTAGCAAGCTTACTAGGGGACACCACAAGGGTCTGTCTCAGGCCACAGGCAGCTGAGAAGGAACTGGAGTGATGGATGGCAAGTCTACCCTTCCCTCTATGTCCTCAGACTGGCACATGAGGATGTGTAGGGTATAGACTTGGACACTGCTGCTGAAAATCTCCAAAGGCACACGGACACCCAGGTGCACCCAAAGACGAGCACCCATAAGGACAACTACTTGGAGAAGAACAACCTTCTTCTGCGTGGGACTGGTGGGTTTGAAGATGGCAAGCACTATTCTAGCTTCTGCCACAGAGGAGCTATAAAGAGGAAATACATTACACCCACAGCTTCGCAATGTTGTCCAAACCAGCCAGATATTGTCTCTGTCTAGCTCTCATGCCTCACCTACCGGACAGCTAAGCCTGTGTGTCTCTCCCACTGAGGTGAACCATGAACTGGGGCTCTGATGCTACCCTGTGTGATGCTCTCTGTGGTGGATCATGTCTTCTGGGTATTGCTCAACCCTGACATTAAACTTGATAAGAGGTGGCCAAGTTGTTATCAAACCATTCCAGACATGAAGGGCCCCAAGGCTGCTCCAGAGAGCAATTTGAGATTTTCTCCCTCCCATAACAGTCCTGTTCTTAAACTCAACCTCCAAGTGTCAAACTGAGCAACTGCAATCTGGTTGCATCTGCCACTAAATTATTTGCAGCAAACATGTGGATGCCTTGACTCTGTCTAAACCCACTGCCCCAGATCCCCAAACCACCTTTCTGTAACAGTGAATTTGCACTCAGCTAAGGCCTGGCCGTGGACTGAGGTAGTGACTTAGATACCCAAGGGGATCATGAAGAGGGTGAAGGCTTTAGGGGTTTTGTACCCTCCCCTCGCTGGGAACATTAGTGTTTTCTCCAGCACAAACCCCATGATAACACAAGCAAGCTCTTGTCTAAAGCACTGATTTTCAACCTGTGGTCCATGGACCCCTGGGGAGCCGCAGACTATGTCTAAGATTTCCAAAGGAGTCTGCATCTTCATTCAGAATTTTGTAGGAGTCCACAAATGAAAAAAAGGTTGAAAACCACTGGTCTAAAGACTGAATCATGCCTGTTCTTTTATGGGCCAATCCAAGACCCAGTCAAACCAGTGGGAGGGATTTCATCTGCTAGAATGGGTTGAATCAGACTCTAGATGTATTTTTCAGAGGAAGGAAAATCCTTAGGATCTTCAAATCACTTCCCTACATGAAGGCCCTTCATGGAAAGGAAGGTAGGGATTATCCAGACAACATGCAGCACGGGCACTGAAAGGACTGCAAAAGTGGGGAGAGCAACTCAGAATGCCACCCATGGACATTTGGTCTGGCTGTCCCTCCCCACCCCCCAATCATCGCAGGAGAGAAGGGGCTCCAGCTTTATTTTTCCATCAGGGCTTTAAGCCATAACTTACACAGTGGAGCTAATTTTGCTTCCCAAAGAGTTCTTAAAAATATCATGGATTCTATTAAACTGGAACCCAACGTTCTATGTTTCCAAGCAGCTGGGAATTCATACAGAGGTCAATACTGAAGGGTAGAGGCAGGCCAGAGGAGGGGAGGGATTTGTGCCTTGTCTCTGCCACAGTTGAGGTGGAACTATTTTTTTTTTTTTAGCTATTTATGGTCTGTGACATGACTCGCTCCTTTCTGTCCTGGGATTCTGCCACCTAGTCCTGCCCTAAAAAGCAGCCCATCTAAAAGAAAAATGACTCAATCAAAATTGTATTACCTTGTTCTTATGCACATCAGCTCTTAGTTGCATCCCCATGGACATCAGAGAAAGTACAAATTTGTGCAGCTCTTAGCACAATGGAGCCTAAGACTGATTTAGCCACCTTCCCAAGGCACTTCTGCAAGCCCAACATAATGCTAACATAGAAATACATAATAAAAGACTTGGGTTTTGTTTTGTGTTTACCTGGGTTCAGTTAAGAGCCAGGTGCACAGACCCCTATTTTGCATCAGAAGGGGTCAGGCCTGGAGTGTCCTGCCTTCCTTTGTTCTATCTTGTGCTGGGAAAGAGTCTTTTGCCCCAACATGTCTCTGCACAAAGGGCCCATGAAATGCTGCTTCTCTGCTGTACTCCTGGAAGAGGGCTGCTGTGAGACAGGAGCACAGGGGTCTCTGGTCAGAGGAGACATGGTTCTAGGGCCGTATCTCCCCTAGAGTGCAGCCTGGTGGCCCACCCTCCCTTTGGGTTTACTGGAGCTGCAGCTAGAGTCTGTTTTTTTCAGAGTTGGTGTCTTTATGTAGCACATGCTATTGTTACCAGCTGACAGCTCTTGGCTGAGTGGCCTTTGTGATTCAGCCATGTGTTTATCCCTGCTAGTGGCCCAGCCCAGCATGGGTTTCCATGGAAAACTTCCATCAAAAACAAGGAGAAAGGGAGCTGGAGCAAGAGTGACTCAGACGCAACTAGAAGATTCTGTGGGTTAAATGGGGGAGGGGGAGATATTTCATTTGAGACCATGCGTCTCTGCTCCTTGCCAAATGCAGACACCAGGGGCAAAGAATGACCTCGTCTCTCCACACCTGCCTGCCTGCAGTGATCCAGCATAACTCCCCTCTGCAACATATACTCCTTCCTTCCGGTCCACATCCCCCTTTATGTTTCCTCTCTGCCCCCTCTCAACACTCCGCACGCATTTTCTCCTGTCTGCCCCCTTCCGGGCTGAGGAAACAGTGCCAAATACATTCCAGGCATACAGACAAGCTTGGACTCAGGGGTTTGAGTTGCGTAACTGTCTGTGAAACATGTTGATGATTTCCATTTGTACCATCACCCCAGCCTCATGCGTCAGCCTCATCACGTTGTCAGACACTTACTAGCAGCGCTCTCTTGTTTATAAGGAAAGGCAAAGAGCTGAGTAAGAAGCTTGGCTTGTGGTTCTGGGTTTCGTATCAGCAGTGCCTGGAAACCCCTGGCTCTGTTCAGTGTGCACCCCATTGCAGGTGTCTGGGGCTGAATAGCTTTGGCAGAATTAGTGGGTCTGGGAATGGATCTAGACTGGGGACAGTTCGAACTGAAATAAAATGAGAGTTGAAATGGAGAAGGGGTGGGATTGGCTGGAAGTTGTACCACAGCTGAGAAGGGGGATAAAGTAAGATGGGTGGAGCCAATAGGAAATGCGGAAGGACAGGTGGGGTTTGGAAGGGGATAGGGGAGGTTTCATTGGGTTGGACATTAGTCTCTTCAAGCTGAAGTTCTAGCTGCCTACCTATTTCATCTTCAATACTTTTGACTAGTGGGAGGAGAAGTCTGCAGACCTTTAAATGGGCTCAGTTCAGCTGAGGGGGCAGAAAGAAAGATTGCTCCCAACAGCAAAAGTGGGGCTTGAAATGGCAGCTCTGTTCATGGGAAGCGGCACGCTCAAGCCCGTCTCCTATGCAGAGCCATCACACTGAAGAAGAGAAGCAGAGCTTTCACCTATTGCCTGCTGGTCCCATGATAAACATGGACTCTGCTGTGAGGAAGCTCCCACCTTCAGAGACCTAGCGGTTAGAAGCCATTGCTGGGAACAGGAGGCAGAGCAGGGCCGCACAACGGAGAAGCTTACACTACAGTAGTCCCTGGTATCATTACAACAGGGCCATTAAGAAGTAAATACAAGCAGCCAAGAGACCAGAGCCATCCAAGCCACTCAAAGTCAAACTGTAAAGGACAGTGTGTGAAGGTCATTGCCTGGAATCCATTAGCATTAGTAGTTCAGTCATTCCTTACCAGAACTCAGCTCCGGGAGTCCATTGCACAACTTGCTGACCCACCCTCCTCCTCAGAGAATAATACCAACAGGCCTCCTCGGGGAATGCTGTGACATTAGTGACAGCAGTACAGTCCTGTGACCAGGCAGGCTTCGCCCACACCTCTGCCTCACCAACATGCCCCAATGCTGCCATGGACAGCTCCTCTCGAGGAGCCAGGGGAGGTCAATCCTTGGACTTTCTACCAACAGGCAACTAGCGTCAACAGTGGGAGTGATTTGGGGGATAGATCTTCCTCTATTTCTTTTCCAGTCGCACTCCCCAAAGCTGTTCTGTGCTCCCCTCGTACGCAGGCCTTTCTAGAGTAATAATCAAACTCAGGGCTTGAGTCTGAGCCAGAGACAGGCTGCATGCATGGAGTGGGGTCTTTAATATCAGTTTTGTATTGCTGTCCACAGCTGAACACACAGCAAGGTAATACCTACTTTACATCAGACAGAGAGAGTTTTGAAGTTGTATTGTCTAGTTAAAGAGAGCAGGTAGCCAGGACTCTGGGAATAAATTTTCAATTCCGCAGTGACTCACTGTGTGTGTCCCTGGGCAAGTCACTTCCCTCTTCTAGCAGCACTGACCTTTTGTAAAGCGTTGTGTTATCCTCACATAAAGGGCCAGGTTTGTAAAGGTGTTCAGGCACCTGCAGATAGGTACCACACAGGTTTTTCAAAAGTGCCTAACCCCATGGGAGTTGTAGTGCTTTAAAAAATCCTACTAGGTGCTTATCTGCATCTTCACATGCCTCAATACTTTTACAAACCAGCCCAATTTATATTTTTGAAGGGAGGCAAGTACAATAGAGTTAAGAGGCATGTGCAGATCCTTACCACACACAACTTTGGTTCAGTTGCTCCACCCCTTGCTCCACCCTGACAAGAGCTGTAGGGCAAGGGGCTGCAGGTGAGGGTTGATGTGCACTGGCCTGAACTATTTAGCACAGGGCTAAAGATAAAGAGGCAAGTCAAGCTCTGTTGTGTTTGTCTGGAGAATCCAGTAGAGATAGGAGGCAGTTGTTATACTGCAGCTCAGGGGTGGGAGTTATTCCTTTACTTCTTAGTCCATGAAAATTGCTGCAGACACTCGTAGCCAGACTGAAAAAATACATCTTTGAAATAAATGACTCAAACTTGGTTTCTGCAAAGTGCTTGTCCTGCTGCAGCCCTTTCATAATTCAGAACAGCTCAGTGGAATGCGCAACACCAAAACAAAGAGCATCTAACGGTCTCTCTGGGCCTGTCTCACTCTGAAATGCATGCACCCCTTAGAGCAGAGCTCCTTCTACTGTGCATGCAGCACTCCCTACATCCCATCTTAAAAGCCTTTAGAACATGGGGAAGTTGTGGCAGCTTGTCTGCCTGGGGTGGAGACAGGGCAGGTCTCCCTTTCACTGAATAATCTCTGCTAGCACCTGGGTGACCACCCTCCTATGCAGTGATTCAATGCTTGCAATACATTCACAGCAGAGTTGTGTGTGTGCGCATAGCCCACTGCTGTATAGATTCTGACCTGTTTTTGAGCTGGGACAGACCACAGCCCTCTGCTGGCTGAAGCCAGACCTGCCACTGTATTGTCACCATCCTCTAGACAGAATCAGACCTGCAAATGCTGGGTCTCTCACCTCCCATGCTTGGCTCACCCATAGGACATGTCTTGGTACTATGGAGATAATGGAGAATGACTTTTAGCTCAAGCAATTTTGGAAGTGGCCATCCCACAGTCTGTTCCTTATGGTCACAGGGGTGTGATTTATCCGTTTACTACAGTGATTATGAACTGGCCACCAGTCCGGGTACAAATGCTGAAAACACAATGTTGGATACAGTTTTAAATCCTGCACTTAGCACAACTACCACGAGAGGGCAAAACGCTCCTATCAGCCAGAATCCTGCCACAGCAACCGAAGGCACCTTAGCATAGATCTGCCTACCACCCTGATGAATTGCAGGACCTTTCCTACCCTCATCTAGATCTATGAATACATCAGCAGTACTGTGTGGTCTTCAGGGATCATTCCTGGACAACACTATTATCTCCCCCTTACAGCAACAACTGGGATTTCTTCACCTGCTCTACAGCTGCAGTGCAGAGATACCACAATACTGTCCTGTTAGCACCTAGAAGAGGGTATGAATCTCATCTGGGAACTGGGACAGCATCGTCACTGTTTATCTCTTCTGTTGAGAGACATGGGTTGTGTTGCTCTGGAACAGGTGTTTTCAGACAATCCTTTTAACAGAAGCTGTTGACTCAGGCTCTTTTCAGGGAAGTACCCTTGGCCTCAGATACTGCAGATTCCACTTCAAGAGTGGCTAGTACAACCAGTGTGAGAAGTCCAGCAGCCCCCAACTCTCCCCCCCCCCTTTTTTTGAATGAAGCTTACTGTATGTTCCAGGAAAATGTCTCAGCCAAAGATCTGGCCTAGGTTTGGCAAGCAGGACGGTCACACTCAAGGCTCTTCCTTTGAGAAAATACACTTGATATGGGACAAACTGCAAGGAGTGAAATTACATCTAGCTCCTCAGGGCTGGATGTGCACAAGAATTTCTTAGCTAGGAGGGGGAATGTACCAAATGCCTCGGCACCAGCAGAGGGGCAGATGGAATCTTTTCTAGAGCTAGGAAGTAGCAGCTTTGGCAAGGAACCAAGTTTGGCCAAGTAGCTGGTTTTCTTTGAGGGGACCACTTTGGGGCATAAAGGCTATGTGAGATCCTAATGCTTTGAACCAACCCCTCATTCTGTGTGTCTGTGGACACTTTCTCTGGCCAAGATCTGGGACTCCCGTTAATACCACTCAGAGCAGCCAGATAAGTCTCCACAGAGACCACAAGAAAAACTACACAGCAGACTTGTGTGGCCTTTCCATTATGAGGCTCCTCATGCTAGTGCTTCGATGCTCTACAAAATGAGACTGCAGAAAATGGGAAAGATGTAAAGAGCGAAGGCAGGGAGGGTTTAATATTCTCCTGAGTTATTTCACCAAAGAAATTCTGGATCTGAAGTGAGGCAGCAAATGCCCTGTCCTCAGCCCATCCAGGCAGGAGAACATAGGGACCTTTGGAACCTACGCAGACACACGGATGACAGCTCAATTGGAGTTCCATTTATTATAGATCATATCACCAAATATCCAATCTCCTGCGACAAAACTCCACCTGGCCTCACCTCTTCTGTGCTATAAGACCCATGATAAGAGTTGTAGATTTTTAACACCAGAAATAGTATGATCATTTAATTTGTTCTCCAGTATAACACAAAACATTTAATTTCAACCAGTGATTCTTGCACCAAACCCGTAACTTCAAGAGTATCTTTTATAAAGCCATGTAATATTTATTTTTTAAAATTTAGTATTGATTTAGAGTCCATGTGCCAGAGAATCCCCCACAACCCTAGGTTAAATGGTCCAATGGTTGTTACTGTGTTAAAAATTTGTGCCTTATTTCTAGCCTGAATTTGTCTGGCTTCAGCTTCCAATCACTGGATCTTATTATGGTTTATCGGCTAGATTAAAGAGCCCTCTGCTTATCAGAAATCTTCCCCCCGTGTAGGTACTTCTAGACAGTGATCACATCACCTCAACTTGTCTTGGGTCATCGAAGTCAACGGCGCGCCTCTAGCCTCCTCCCCTCCATGCCCAAGGGCAGGTCCCTCCTCTTTTATTTCAAAAACTTGGCCAAAAACTCAAGGTAGGCTCTCTTCTGGGGTGCAGCGGCAGGGACGAAGTGCCCCCCCGGATGGGTGAGGACCGCTGGATCCACGAAGTGGGACGCCAGCTCTCTGCTCAGTCCTGGCGGGATGACGCGGTCGGTGTCCCCCAGCACGTGGAGCGAGGGCACGGCGATGGGCTCCCGGTAGTAGCCGCTGTGCGGGGCAGCCCGGCTCTTGAAGCCGGCCACCAGGATGGCGAATTCAAAGGGGAACCGCGCGTCCCCGCGCTGCTGCAGGGCGCAGAGCAGGGCGGCCAGCGCCGCGCCCTGGCTGAAGCCCAGCAGCCCGTCGAAGGGCCCGTGCTCCGCGAGCGCCCGGGCCACCGCGTCCAGCGACTCGTCCAGCCCCTTGCAGGCGGCGGCTTCCTCCAGGGCGTCGAACGTCTCCTCCCGCGGCCTGGAAAACCACCAGCCGCGGGGCTCGGCGTCCTGCGGCTCCGGGCTCCGCCCCGCCCCGCCCCCGTGCTCGGCCGCGGGCCCCCGGACCGGGTGGGGCGCGCTCACGCTCACCAGCTCCGCGCGGCCCCGCAGCGCTTTGCGCAGCGCCCCGGTGCGCTCGTGGAAGCTGCGCTGGTTCTGGCGGTAACCATGGAGACCCAGGAGCCGGAGCGGCCGCTTCTCCCCGGACATGGCGGTCACCGGAACCGGATATCCGGCTTTCAAACAGGAAATGCCTATGCCCCGCCTGCCCGCCGGAAATGCCTATGCCCCGCTCGGGGCGGAACGAGCGTTGCCATGGGGCTGAATGGGAGTTTTCATTGGCCAGCGCGTGCTGAGAGGCGGAGCCAGGGCGGTCCGGCTGTGAGGGGCCCAGTCGGGGCTGTCAGGGCTGGGGCAGGAGCCCCCAGCACAACCCCCCCGCCAGAACGAGGCCGAGCCTGGAGCCTGAGTTAACCCCCCCCTCCCCTTGGTGGGGCGATGGGCCCTGGGACGCCCCCGTTCCTTGGCCGGCCTGAGCTCCCCCCAGCCGGTCCAATACAAGCCATGAGCCCCCCCGGCCTGTCAGTCTCTAGGCAGCCAGCAGCCCCCTGGGGCCGGGCCTAGCTCAGAGGGCCGGGGGGGAGGGCAAGGCTGGGATAGCAGGGGGCTGCGGGTCAGGAGTGAGGGGCACCAGCAGGAGCCCAAGGCTGGGATAGTTTTACAGGGCCTGCCCTGTCCCTCTCTGCTGGGAGCCCCTCTCTCTCCCTTGCCCCTGCACCATTTATCTCCCCGCCCCAGCACCACCACTGGTGACAGCAAAGACAACCCCCCCCCCCCGCAGAGGCAAGTTAACATGGGCTCTGACAGAGCTACGGGGCGTGTTTCTCTTCTCCTTTAGATCAATGTAATCAGGAGCTAGTGATAGCAAGTGAAGGCTGCTCTGTGAGTAGAACCGAGGCCCCGGGGAGGAGAGTCCACATCTGCCCACCTGTGACAGGACTCTGGGGCTGGAGGACACTATTTCCAACTTTGAAAGAGGATTTTGCAAACCATGGACGGTGAAACACACAGAGACAAAGAATCTGTCCCTCCACTGCAACTGGCAAATGTATCAAGGTAACTACAGTGTGTAAGTTAGGGTTCACTGCTGCCCCCAGGCTGAGCCTTGATGTCTACACACTGGGGCTGAGGCAGTGAGGGGAACAGAGCAGTGTGTTGGCCTAAAATCCATCTTCCCCAGGCAGAACACAACCGGAACCTTGGCACTGCTCCCAACTTTGTGCTTCTCAACATCCCGTTAGTGAGACTATGTCCCACACCCAGCACAGTTGAAGGGCCTTTTCGTGGCCATTTCCACCTCTCTGTAGTACACACGGGACATTTCAATGCAAATTAATCATGGTTTCGGCACAGCTGTTCCTTAATGGGGGATCTCAGTCCAGTGGCCAGGGAATGGTCCCTATCACAGAAACCACTGCTACAGCTGGTTCTTTCAGGCAGCCTCCGTGGAAACACTTCAGGCTGAATGGGCGAGACACTGAGAGATGGTTCTCCAGGGCAGTGAGAGAGTGGCCCTGCCACTGCCTACTCTGTACCTGCTCTGGGTGCCAGTCAGTCTATAGTGCTGTTGATCTGGCCCATTTCACCAGCTCTGAAGTCAGAGACAGCCCTTCCTGAGAGCAAAGCTGGGAGCGCTTGTTTCCAGGCCGGTAACTGCAGGGCTGTACCTGCCAATATCCCCATTGTTTGGGGGTTCAGGGGTGCTCTGGCTGCAATGGGGCCTTGTCTTGACAGCTGCAGTCGGTGCATTTCTTCCCCACACCAGCATCCACTGGTACCACAGGTTCAGGCAGCTTCCTCTACGGGAGAGAGAGAGAGAGAGACACACACACACACACCATTCAGAAGAGGATCCGTCCCCAAGGTTCTGCCAACACCGTGATATCATCACACCTGCTCCCTAGTCCCAGCTGCTGCTCTTGAAACACACCTGCCCCACTCCCCTTGTGGCCCCTATTAGGTTATCTTGGCCTCCTTTCCATCCCCTGCAGAAAGCTCACGTGCTGGAAGTCATGTTCTCAGCGTGGATTTATGGGCACGCTAAGCCTCCCCTCTCATTTCCTAGGCAAATGACACCAATAAATGCTCCTGCATTGCCCTGCAGTGAACAAGTGACAGGCTGTGACACAGCCCTTTGTGCTGCTTTTGCTTATCACACTCCAGACAGGCACCCAGCAGCTGCCACTTGTTACAGAAACAGCAACAATAACTCAGAGGAGCACCTGCTCCCAGGCCCATATCTCAGCGGGAACAGCCGATACCGATCAGACAAGATTGCTGCTTCTCATAGCCACTCCAGTCCTGCTGGCCCCTTAAATCACTTCCCAGAAAGTCCTCTAGACACCAGCTCCTCGTGCTAGGGTATTGTGACATACCCCGCGAGAGCTGGGAGCCCTGGTCTGAGCTTACCCCAGAAAGTATCCGGCTCTGCCACACATGGTGGGAGCAGGAGCATTGACCAGTGGGGTGAGCTGGCTCAGCGATGACCCCAGAGGACTCTGCTGGGCCCGCTCCACCCCAAAGGGAACTGGCCTCCTGGGAAGCCACAGCAAGGAAAGCTGCTCAGCATCCCTGCCACACACAGCCGCAGCACGGGGCCAGCATCGGAATGAGCTTCGGATTCGGAGCTTGAGGCTGCAAGTCCTGGGTCCGTTCGCCACATGACCTTAGGTGAAAGTCTGTGCCCCTTTCCAGGCCAACGAGGAGCGTGAGGGAGGGGGGCGGCTCCGGCTGCCACACCAAGCATTTCATTATCACCAGCCACTGGCTGGAGCCACTGGGTGGTGCTCTCAGCTCACGGCAGAGCCCAGGCACCGCAGGCTGCAGGGCGGCTTCCTTGCAAACAGGAAAACCCCAAACCCAGAGAAGCAGGAATTAAAGCTGTCCCAAGGGCTGGTGTCTTGTTGCCCAGGGCTCTGGCACTGTCCCCTCCATCCCTAGGGAGTACTGGGGCCACCAGCTGGGGAGCAGAGAAGGGAAAGTGCAGGGCCAGGGCCAGGGCCCAGCTCCCTCCTGGTCCTGTCTTTGTCTGCACACAACAGGTACAAAGCTCTGGGCACCTGCCCAGTCCCCTGGTGGTCAGGTGCAGGCAGCACATGGTGTTTCTCTTGTGCACAGCAGCAGGCCGCCTGACTGCCTTGGGTGAAAGGGGAGGGGTGAGGCTCAGGAGGAGCCAAGGCCTTGGCTGGGGCAGGTTTGTGGCCATGTTCCCCAGCATCACCCCAAGAGAAACGGGTCAGGAGGAGGCAGCAGTGAGAGCTTGTGTCGCCCCAGGGACCCTTCTTCCTTGCAACCCCATTGCAGGTGCCTTACCTGCGTTGGCCGGCTGGTGCCCCTCTGGGGCTGGTGGCTGGCATGGTTGACTGTCCAGGGCCCCAGGGACTGGCCGGCGTAGAAATCCATGGGGTAAGTCTGCTGCCACTCAATTTCCTTCAGGGCCACAGCAGCCTGGATGGGTGCAAAGTCATGTCACCACAACAAAGGACCCAGCATCCTCCACAGGAGAGTCGCATGGAGAAGCGACCAATGTATCAGCCCCTCTCAGCAGATGCTGGGGGCTCAGACTGCTCCACACATGCACTTTAACGACTTAGTAAAATGGTTAGAAGCATAGACTCCAATCAGAGTCTGCACCTTTCTGAGGTGCTTGGTACTAAAAGGGCACTGCTGCAGGGAAGCTTGCAGCGCTGGGGTCCCTGGCTGGGCACTGCTGCGGGGAAGCTCGCAGCGCTGAACTGCATATTAAATCATGACACAGTATTAGGAACAATACAGGTGCTCGCTCTGATGTGGTGGGGGGAGCAGAGACGACTGGGAGCACATGGAGAACGACCCTGCAGCGCTCGCTGTGATCTGCAGAAGCATGTGGAGGCTGCCCTCCCACCCAACAGGACACGCAGACCAGGCAGAGAATTACAAACGTGTCCATAAATCTTCCCTAAAATAATGTGGTGCTGGCCCCTTAGTCCCTGTCTGCAGCAATAGGGGCGGCCCAGTCACAGCCAGGCTCAAAGTTCCCCTGCTGTTATTTGTCTGTGCCCGGCTCCCAGAGCCTCTGCCTTCCTCACAGCTCGCCTGCATTGGGCCAGGCAGTTGGTGGAGGAGCAGGAGGCATTTGGGGAGCTTGGGGCCAGCTGGGCGGGGACAGAGGTGCTCCTGATCTGTGCAATGGAACAAGTTCAGCCAAGGGAACGTCTGTTCTGGGCCCTGAGCCTTGTCTGTCGGGTCCACCGACTCCTCTCCCTGCGGTGCTGGGCACTGGAGCGAATCCCTGTCCCACCTCTGCCAAGGTGAGACAGAGGGCTGCCGGGAATTTCTTACCTCGTAGGGTGTGAGCAGCGGCTTGCTGAAGGCTCCTCCCCAGTCAATGGAGAGCCGGGGACAAGCCACCTGCACCCACCTGGAAGGGAAGCACAGGGGCCACGTTACTCAGTTCAGGCCAGAGCTGCAGACAGGGTCTGCTCCCTCCCGCCAACCCACTGGGCAGGGACTTGCTCATACGCTGCCCGGTGATTCCACGGGCTAGGAGCCGTGCAGCAGGTAGCTCCTGGCCCACACAGGGTGCTAGGCGGTCACCCGTGAGCACTGTCGTTGCTGGCCTAGCTTGGCCTCCCCTGGTGGGCGTCCTTCTCAGACCCAGTCAGCTCCCTAGGGTGGGCGAATCCCCAGCATGTGGGGGGCACAGACTGCATTCGCTGGGGAGGTCCTTAGGTTTTGGGGGCCTTCAGTGGCTTCTTTTACGGCCACCCCCACGTCTGAGGAGCTGCTGCCAGGGCCAGGGGCTTGGCCATTCAGAGCAGAGGGAGGAAGAGGGGCCCAGCAGACATGAGGGAGCTCTGAAACTACAGAGCAATTATTGTCCTTTGGAAAAGCCAGATCCTCCATCTCAGTGTGACAAGGGCACTGTCTGCAGGGGCCCGGGGCTGCCCGCCCCCTGCCACAACCCGCTCAGCTAAGTGGAGGAAACCTGCGAAGCAGCAAACAGCGCTTGGCGTGTTTATTTCAGCTTGGCCTGGGCTGCATCCCCGTCACCAGGGATCTGTCCTGCTCTCCATCATGTTTAGCTGAGTCCAGCCGAGCGAGAGCATCGCACGACGCAGCCCTGGCACTGGGGAATATTTCAGAGCCCAGGGTCAAACATGCAGGGCTGGGAGAGGCTACTTCCCGAGCACAGGGGAACACAGCCTGGGGGCCACCCCCCGAACCACTCCCGCAGCAAGGGAGGGAGATCTGCAGGCACCTCTCACTGGGCAGTGGGGGCCCACGGCCAGGAGAAAGGGGGTGACCCGCTTCTGCGGGACGGCTCTGCAGACACTCACATAGGAGAGGATGGGAGGGGACGCGGGACAGCGCCCGGACAAGCCCTGGAGAATAGCGATGCAGCGAAGAGGACCCCTGGGAGGACAGGCGAATGCAGAGCCTGCCCCACAGAGCACAGCAGGCGGGCGGCTCCACATGGACACGTCTTGCTGAACTAGGGGACAGGAGGGGCTCGTGGCCACATGGGATCCCAGAGCTGGGGGCCTGCTTGAGTCCCCTGGGGGTCACCCCTCTGACCCCAGCCAGGCATCTCCAAACTGGCTCCTGCCCCCAGCTACCGGGGCGGGGGGACCCACACTGGAGCACATGCCTGGTACCTTGCCACTCAGCACCACGGCTGCAGAGGCTGTGATGGCGGCTGTGGGGGGAGGCCAGGTGAGACAGGATCCAGGGGAACAGGGCGCAGGGGGGACAGGGCAGACACACACAGAGCAAGGCCCACACTCACACGTCCACGTCGGGGAACAGCTGCAGCTTGCTGGGGAAGATCTCCGAGAGCAGCACCCTGACGAATGGGAGGCCGAGGGCTTGGAGCCGCCCCTCCAGGTGCTGTGGGGAACGAGACATAGGGAGCGTTAGGAGAGCCCCAGCTCGGCAATGCCCATCAGGCGGGCGGGGAACATGTCATCCCCTGGGCAAGGCCCTGCCAGAGCAAAGGGGGGCGATGAGCAGGGGAGGGGCTGCCCAGTACAACCGGGAAGGGCCTCAGGAGCGTGGGGGCCTGACCCCTGGGATGGGGGTGGGGTGGGATAATTGATACCATAAGGCTCCGGAAGCCCCCAGTCCCTCCAGACATCACTGCTACAGCAGGGAGAGCTACCGGGGGATGGGATGGGGCCCATTAGACAGGAGGCTGGAGCAGTCCCACCTGAGCCCCATCGAGGGGGCTTCTCTCTACCCAGCCCAGGCAGCAGCAGGACAAGCTCCCCCATCCTCACTGCCCCTCCCAGGGGCTCTTCCCCAGAGCCCACCCAGTCCCTGGCCTCTCTGCAGGCCTGTCAGTTCCTTGGGACAGCCCCCACACAGCACATGGGGGACACTGGGGTGCAGCTCCGGCAGCCAAGCAGCTGGAGCCCAGACCCCATCAGCCCCAAACAGCAGCTTCACTCAGCTCCACCCTCAACACTCGCAGCTGAGCCTAATGAAGTAATTACTGTTCAATGACAACAGTCTGTTCTCGTTAGCAGCAGCCTTCTCCTCGGCTGCCTGCAGCAGGGGCTGGGTGGGCTCCCCTCCATCCTGGCCCAGCCATCGCTGGTCATTCTGCCTCTGTCCCGCCTGCTGGCCATCACGGCCTTTGCCACGGCAGCCAGGGAGAAGGGATGAGTTAGTTGGGGTTGGTCCTGCTTTGAGCAGGGGGTGGGACTAGATCCCTCCTGAGGTCCCTTCCAACCCCGAGTCTCTGATTCTAAGCCGCAGGCAGCATCACCCTCTGTCTTGACCCGTGAGAGCCCGAGCTCCCGCAGGCCCGTCTGCTCTCCCTGGCATCGTCAGCTGAAAGGCCAGCGAAGCCTGCAGCACTGCCAGTGCCCTGCCCCCCGACCCAGAGCGCCCCCCTGCCAGCCCTGGGCCCTGCCCCCTGCCCCAGAGCACCCCCCTGCCAGCCCTGGGCCCTGCCTCCTGACCCAGTGCACCCCCTGCCAGCCCTGGGCCCTGCCCCCTGCCCCAGAGCACCCCCATGTCAGCCCTGGGCCCTACCCCAGAGCACCCCCCTGCCAGCCCTGGGCCCTGCCTCCTGACCCAGTGCACCCCCCTGCCAGCCCTGGGCCCTGCCCCCTGCCCCAGAGCACCCCCCTGCCAGCCCTGGGCCCTGCCTCCTGACCCAGTGCACTGCCATGTCAGCCCTGGGCCCTACCCCAGTGCACCGCCATGTCAGCCCTGCCCCCTGCCCCAGAGCACCCCCCTGCCAGCCCTGGGCCCTGCCCCCCAACCCAGAGCACCCCCCTGCCAGCCCTGGGCCCTACCCCAGAGCACCGCCATGTCAGCCCTGGGCCCTGCCTCCTGACCCAGTGCACCGCCATGTCAGCCCTGGGCCCTGCCCCCTGCCCCAGAGCACCCCCCTGCCAGCCCTGGGCCCTGCCCCCTGCCCCAGAGCAGCCCCATGTCAGCCCTGGGCCCTGCCCCCTGCCCCCTGCCCCAGAGCACCCCCCTGCCAGCCCTGGGCCCTGCCCCAGTGCACCGCCATGTCAGCCCTGCCCCAGAGCACCCCCCTGCCAGCCCTGGGCCCTGCCCCCTGCCCCAGAGCACCCCCCTGCCAGCCCTGGGCCCTGCCTCCTGACCCAGTGCACTGCCATGTCAGCCCTGCCCCCTGCCCCAGAGCACCCCCCTGCCAGCCCTGGGCCCTGCCCCCTGCCCCAGAGCACCGCCATGTCAGCCCTGGGCCCTGCCCCCTGCCCCAGAGCACCCCCCTGCCAGCCCTGGGCCCTGCCCCCTGCCCCAGAGCAGCCCCATGTCAGCCCTGGGCCCTGCCCCCTGCCCCAGAGCACCCCCCTGCCAGCCCTGGGCCCTGCCCCAGTGCACCGCCATGTCAGCCCTGGGCCCTGCCCCAGAGCAGCCCCATGTCAGCCCTGGGCCCTGCCCCCTGCCCCAGAGCACCCCCCTGCCAGCCCTGGGCCCTGCCTCCTGACCCAGTGCACTGCCATGTCAGCCCTGCCCCCTGCCCCAGAGCACCCCCCTGCCAGCCCTGGGCCCTGCCCCCTGACCCAGAGCACCGCCATGTCAGCCCTGGGCCCTACCCCCTGCCCCAGAGCACCCCCCTGCCAGCCCTGGGCCCTGCCCCCTGCCCCAGAGCACCCCCCTGCCAGCCCTGGGCCCTGCCCCCTGCCCCTGAGCAGCCCCATGTCAGCCCTGGGCCCTGCCCCCTGCCCCAGAGCACCGCCATGTCAGCCCTGGGCCCTACCCCAGAGCACCGCCATGTCAGCCCTGGGCCCTACCCCCTAACCCAGAGCAGCCCCCTGCCAGCCCTGGGCCCTGCCCCCTGCCCCAGAGCACCCCCCTGCCAGCCCTGGGCCCTGCCCCAGAGCACGGCCTTGTCAGCCCTGGGCCCTACCCCCTGACCCAGTGCACCGCCATGCCAACCCTGGGCCATGCCCCCCAACCCAGAGCACTCCCATACCCCAGCCTTGAGCCCCACCCCCTGACCCAGAGCACCCCCTGTGACGAAGTGGGACTGTTCTTAATGTTTCCTCTGAATACTGTGTGGGAGCCTCAGTTTCCCCTATGCATTTCTTAAGTCTCCAGTGTGCATAAATGGCTGACCATCTGTCTCCTAGCAACAAATGGCCAGGGCCCTTCCCCCCTTGCAAGGGGATAGCTAAAGGTGAACAAAGAGATCAGGTGACTTCCTGGCCCGGGGAAAGAGACAAAGGCCAGAAAGGAGGGGCTGGAGAGTTTCATTTTGGAGCTGGCTGGGGATGGGAGGTGAGGGCAGACAGGGGTGTCTGGCTCGTGGGACCCCAGGATGGATCTGGCCGAGGGATCCGGTTCTCTGGACCTACAAGCTCTGTTTTAGACCGTGTTCCTGTCATCTAATAAACCTCTGTTTTACTGGCTGGCTGAGAGTCACATCTGACTACGAAGTGGGGGTGCAGGACCCTCTGGTTGCCCCAGGACCCTGCCGGGGCGGACTCGCTGTGGGAAGCGCACGGAGGGGCATATGCGAATGCTCCAAGGTCTGACCCAGGAGGTGAAGCCATGGGAGCTTCTTGCCCTGAAGACAATCTGCTCCGAGGGAGAGGAGGCTCCCCAAAGTCCTGACTGGCTTTGTGGGGAGCAGTCCCAGAGCATCGCCCGGGGACTCCGTGACACACCTCAGCCCCACTCCCCCAGCCACTTCAGCGCTGCCCCCCCCAGTCCTGATGCACCTCCCCTCTGACCCCAGCACCCCGTTATTCTAGCCCTGCAGCTCCCCCCGCCCCACGAGCTGCCTGCTCGCTGGGGGCGGTTTTGTGACTTGGACTCGGGAGACAAGTTGGGGGGGTTCACTCATGTGATGGAAGTGCTGGGGGGGGGGCCTCTGGGCGTGACCCCAGGCTGCACGGTGGGATGTGGGGCGGGGGCACCCAGGGACACAGCAGGTGCCTCTCTCCCATCACATCACCGTGGCCTTAGCCAGCTGCGGAGCAGCTCCATGCTGTCCTGCGCTAGCCCTGGGACGCGTCGGGCAGGGCCAGTGGGAAAAGGATCAGGCCAAGACGGGGCAGAAGGTGGAGTCCCAGCCTTGGAGCTGCTGCCATGCCTGGAACTCAGCAAGGAGGCGGCACTGCAGAGCCCCAACCCCGCCCAGCCCTTGGCACTGGGCCAGGACAGGGGAAGCAAAACCAATCCCAAGTTCACGTCACTAAACTAAAAATAGCTGAGAATTAATTGCTGTGTGGCCAGCGCGGGGCTCGCGGGGCCGGCTCTCTCCTGCGAGGGGCCTCGGCCCTGGCTCCCTCTCATCTCCTGCTAATTGTCCTGCCAGCTTTGCTCCCAAACTGTAGAAATCCTGGTCGATGGCGATCAATGGGCATGAGCCAGGGCCACGAGGTGAGTCACTGGCCAGGCGAGATCCCCTCCCTGCCCCACTGCACAGTGAGGCCAGGGGGATGATGGGCAGCCGCTCACGCCAGCCACGCAGGAGGCACAACCGGGCAAGTGCCAGGGCAGCAGTGGGGCTCGGGGGGGGGGGGGGGGGCTGGGGAAGTGCTGCAGACCCCAACACGTGGTCCTGAGTGGGGCCGAGGTGGCTCCTGGACGGCAGGGAAGAGGGGGCAGCAGCAGGTCCTGGAAGGGAGGATGGATTCTGAGAAAAAGCCAGTTTCTCTTTCCTGCTCCTGGGGCGCAGCGAAGCCCTTCGGGGGATCTGGCTCCACAGAGCAGGGCTGGGGGGAGCCTGATCCCCAAGCCAAGCCAGCTGCAGGACAGGCACATCTCTGGAGGTACCTGCAAGATGGAGGTGGAGCCCTGGCGCCCCAGGGTCCCGAGAATGAGTCCCCAGCTCCGGGCGCGGGCGGCGGTGCAGATGGCCTCCTGCCGGGCATGCTGCATGCGCTCGTGGGCGTAGTGCTCCCTGGAGAAGATTTTGCTGTAGGGATCGTACCTGCGCAGAAGACAGAGCTGAGGACAGGCACAGCTGGCAGTGCCCAGCAGTTTGGCCCCTCCCTAGAGTCAGACCCTGGGGGGGATCGGGACCTCCAGGGCGCTGCACTCTCAGCTGCCCACAACTGACAACATTGGGGGAGGGGGTGTCTCTCCCCGTGGGAGGGAAGGAGGGGGGCTGACCCCCTGTTCTGTCAGGGAGGGGCCTGGACACAAGCACAGGTTCCCTCGCTGCTCTGGGATGAGCTCTCTGCAGGCAGCTCCAAACCACGGCCATTCCTGTCAGTCACAGGTCACTGGGCTCCCCTCTGACCACACGCTGGGAGGAGAGGGGACCAGCTAACTGCCCCTCCTCCACACCCCATGGGGGGCAGCACTGACCCACAGGCCTGCCAAACCCCTCTCTCCCCTCCAGGAGGGGCTGACGGCTCCTCTGACTTTTGTTCTCCTGGGGTCCCTGGCCCTGCGGCAGCCACCTCAGGCTGATCCGTCAGTGCCAGCCTCTCCCTGCCAGGCGAGGACTGTCTGGGTGAAATGCCCTCTGGCCCGGCCCAGGTACGGGAGCCTGCCTGGACGGTCCATTGGACCCAGCAGGCCCGGTGGTGTAAGACTGAGCCCTTCCTACCACCCGCATTAGAGGGGGAACCAGTCCAGACGCTGTGGGAATGGGTCACTAGAGAACGTTCCCAGCCAGCGCTCTGGTCAGCTCCCAACGCAGGGCAGAGCAGGGCGTGCGTGAACAGAGATCCGGCTCCTCTTGGCCCGGCCCCTGGCTTCAGCCCTGCCAAAGGCTGCAATGCACACAGGCCCGGCCACTCGCTCTCCTGCTCTGTCATTCTTCCCCCTCATCAATTATGAAGAAATCTTTGATTTGTTGCTTTGTTTGACGAAGAGAATTTTAATCAAATCCCACTTGGGCTGCAGCAGCTTCCCCAGCCCCATAAACCTGACGTGCGTCTCCCGTTAGTAACAAACGACCTACTAAGAAATTCAGATTTCACAAAATGGGCCAGCCTTTTGCTCCTGATATTTCATCTGCTTTCAGCAGCCTCATCATCACATTTTATGGCCTCTGCCTGCAGCAGCCAGGGAGTTTAATGGCTGCACCTCAAAGAGCTTTCACAGGTACTTGTCAAAATGTTTATATTCAGCCCGAGTAAATGGCTGGTGTTCATCTCATCAAGCCCGACTCCCCTCTGCACCTCTCCCTCAGCCCGGGAGCCGCTTGTGATTGCTCCGTGAGGGCTCCCCCACACGACTCGGCCGCCAGCCACGTCCGCCTGAGTGCCCAACACCCCGTAGGAGGCCAGACCGTGCTGCTGGGACCTGCAGAGTGAAGGCCTGGGGCCTGGTTCTGCTCCAGGAGCAACAGTTGGCTGAGGCCACGTCTGCATGTCCAGCGCAGCAGCGGCAGGCGGGGCCGGTGAAGATGCTCTATGCCGACGCTCTGTCCCCCGTTGGCGTAATAAAACCACCCCCGCGAGGGCAGAAGCTGTGCTGGCGGGAGCTCTCCTGCCGGCATCGCGCGGTGCACACAAGCGCTCATGTCAGTGTAATGTATGTCGCTCGGGGGTGTGTGTGTGTTATACGACATAACCTGTAGTGGAGACAGAGCCTGAGAAGCCCATTAACAGGGTCTGCTCTCGGTAGGCAAGTTTTGACCCCACCGCCTCTCTCCTCATCCAGCCACGCTGCACCCGGACCGGTGGTGGTTTGCAGAGCGCTGGCTGCCGGCTTCCCCACCTCAGCTCTGGCAGCAAATTGTATTAAAAAGCTAAACAAACATTAAACACTTCCCAGCATCCCTGTCATGGACTCCCATGGTGGGGGGGGGGGGAGGGGGGGCCAGGCAAAAGCCAATGGGAGGGGAGCTGGGTCTGAGCGACAGCCAGGGGAAGGAGAGGCGGGATGCCCAGCCAGAAATGGGAGGGGAGGTATCCACAGACAGTCTATGCCCATGCCAGGAAATCCCATATCCACTCCCCAGTGTGAATGTTGGTGACCCCTGCAGCCTGGCTGGCTCCAGTACCTGTAGGCGGGAACTCCGGGGTTGGCAATCATGACAGATTCCAGGTGGAAGCGCCCATCCCCCAGGTACCTGCAGCAGGGAGAGAAGAGCTCAGGGACGCTGCCACGCTCCTCAGGACCCAGCTGACTCCAGAGCACAGTCCCAGAGCTGGGGACGTTTGGTTCAGGCCCGTTCTGACTGCCTGGTGGCTGCTGCTGCATCTCAGCGCTGGGTGCAGGAGCCCATACCGGCCCGCGTGAGCACCACAGGCACAGAGCAGGCAAAGCAACCGACTAAGGGCTGGGTTCAAGCAGCCCTGCACTCTGGGACTTGCAAACAAAGCCTGTGAGGCCATATGGGGACCAGTCAGCGCCAGTGGGCAGGGGAGAACCAGCTCGTGCTGGCAAACAGTGAGAGAAACCTGCCCCCGTGCACGCAGCTGGCGGGGATGGGACCGCTCTGCCTGGCACGCATCCTGCACTCACACAGCAGGGCAGGCCACCCTCGTTTTGTCTGACTTATAAGTGGAGCTCAAACAGCCCGGGAGCGAGCAGGATGAGGAGCTCACATGAGCCGTTCTGGGTTGAACACACTGGGCTGCTAGCGCCAGGCAGGCAGATCGCTGCTGCCTCCTTTGCTTTAACAGCATCACATGCAGACAGTGAAAGAACTCGCGGACGTGGCTCTGGGATCCCCGCGGTAAGGTCAGGGCTTTGCGCCTGCTTCCACTGGTGGGGAACGGTTTGCTGTGACTGTGCCAGGCGTCTCCATGTGTAACACACCCACCTGCACAGCAATGGGGCTGGCCCTCCTCACCACTCCTGGCCCAGCCCATAGCTAGGTTCCAGGGGCCAGGCCAGCATAGCTGGTGCTGTAAGCCCGGAGTGTAGACGCAGCCTAAACCAATGGCAGGGGGGTTTCTATTGCTGTAGGAACACCCCCTTTCTGCGCGCTGGCAGCCAGCTCGCTGGACGCGTTCACACTGGGGCTTAGGTCCTCGGGGTGTAGATTCTTCACAGCCCTGAGTGAGGTAGCTATGTTGATCTAAGTTTTAAGTGTAGACCAGGCCTCCATATGGAACAGAACCCAGCCATGCTAAGCTGCCCCCCCTGTACTCCCAGCGGCCGCCTGGGCACTTCAAAATGTGCCCCTGCTGGCCCCACTGATGCAGTGGCACCTGGGCACAAGTGAGACTGCAGCCCTGGACACGGACCCGTCTCCTGGGTACCACAGGTAGGGAAATGAGTCAGGAGCGTATTTTAAACGCAATTTCCATTCCTACCACTCCACCTGGGGCTCTCCCTGCCCCCCGGCCAGCGCACTCCACCACCGCTGCCTGGGTGAGCGCCCCCTGCTGGAGCCAGGAGAGGCGTCCATTCTCCACCCAAAAATGGATTCCTGCTGCTGGACTGGGGCAGAGAGGGTGAGTCACTGTGCAGCCGCAGAGCTGCTCAGTAGTTACGTCTGGTTAGAGACATTTCTGCTTCCATTTCTAATCAGATTTCAAGTCAGCAATTACATTTCAAAGCCTTTCATTCAGCTGCCCTAATGGAGTGAGGGCTTGGAAAATGAATTCAGACGTAAAACTTGACTAGATTTTGCCCTTAATTGGAGAATGACATTTTGGAAGATCAAAGCTAATTTGTCTGGAAAAGTTAGCCCCAGAGACGGGGCTAAATAAGAAAATAACAACTCAGACAGGAGCCTGTGGAGTCGCGCAGGTACAACAGCCAGTGCCACAGCTGGGCCTCACCTGCAGCAGCTGGACACCCACATCTGCAATGGAACAGGAGCCCAGAAGCTGCAGCCACTGGAGGTTCTCTCCAGCACTAGGGGAGGGCAGGGCCAGGGAAGGGGGTTGGCCTTGAAAAGCCCTGATCTACATGAACATGGTGTGGAGCCTGAATCCCCCTCCCTGAAAGGGTGGGAAACTAGAAGGCAACACATCTAATACTGATTGAAGGAAACCCACGATTAGCCTGCAGAACTCACTGCCACAAGACATGACTGGGGCAGGAGCTCCGCAGGACTGCAGTAGGCATCAGGCATTTACATGGCTAGTTCCTTTAGGCAGAATGAGGATTTACTGGACAGCTCCGAGCCCTCGAGCCAGGGCCTGAGATGCCCATTGGCTGAGGAGGAGTGGGGGACACCCCCTTAAGCAACATGCCCCAGACTTTCCCAGGCCAAGCCCTCTTCAGGAAATGAAGCCAATCGTGCATGTCCCACCCCAGACCACGTGGCCACGCCACTCTTCACTTGTTCCCTGGGGTGTGTGTGTGGTTCTTGTTGCCTCCTTTGGAGCCGGTGACTGGGATAGAGGAAGCCCCTCTGGGCGGTGCTGGCAGTTCCTGTGTGCTGCTCACCACGCTGTCTACAGCACCCACCAGAGCTGCCCCCGCTGTGCCACCCTAGTGCAACGTGCCCAGAGCCGGCCAGCCCGGACTCGGGGCAGCTGCAGCACAGCAAGTCGGAGGGGCCGTCACTCAGTCACAGGAGGCCTGGAGAAGACGTCTAATGGCTCTGTGCCGGCTCTGAGGCGTTAGATTCAAGCACGGGCACCAGGCGCTCCCGAGGCTTTGGGGAGAGAGGAGCAGCGCAGCGCGGAGCCTGGAGCCCAGGCCGGGCAGGAGGAAGGGAGGCTGGGGCCTGCCAGAGGTGAACTTGACCAGGGAAGAGCAGCAAGCCCAGCTTGGGCTCCTGCCAGAGAGCAGTGTGGAAGGACGGGGTGTGTGTGAGGGGTCCTCCCCTCCCCACAGCCCTGCGTGGTCAGCAGGATCCCACGCGCCGTGCACGGACGGGCCAGCATCCGCCTGTGGGCTGGGGTGAGACACGCCAAGCTGGCCTCCGGGAACAGGCCCCCGGCTACACCCCAAGAGTCACCCCAGCACTCCCCCTCCCCACATAACGGGCCAGCGATCCCGACACAGGCCGTTCAGTTGCTGCACGTGCTAACCCAAGGGGGTGGGTACCACCCCATCCCACTTCAAGCTCCCAGGCAGGCTCAAGGGGCAGCATGAGCTGTGGGTCGCCTGCCCCACACACGGATTGCCACTGAGGGCACAGCCAGCACAGCTCTGCCTGGGCTCCCCCTGGGGTGGGGTCGTTTATTTATTTATTCTGCAGCTCACTGTATTCACAGTACATTAAGCATTTCCATTACCTAAAATAATTAGGTGATAGGAAGCGAAGTGCTCCCTCTAATTTGCTGTCCTTAAATAAAATTAATGGTGCTGTGATGTTGGGGCCCAGCCATTCGTCTTCTCCAATTATCTGCCCGCCTTTCCATCTATTATCTAGTCTGATCTACGACTCAATTATTCCTTCTGCGTTACAAGCACAAGCCACTCTGTGCAGAGCCTGCCAGGTGGGTCCTGTCTCCCCCAGGTCTGGAGCACAGGGACCCAGCTCTGCCAGATTCCCACCCCCCTGGCACCTGGAGCGCAGGGAACCCCAGGCTCTGCCGAGGTTTCCATAGCTCCTGGACACGCATGGGGCTGTACAAATTGGGGGAGAGGCCTGCTCCAGGCACAGGTTTTGTATCGCCTGAACTAGAGGACTTAAAAATACTCATCGTTGAAGTGTTTGCAAGGAAGCAGAGCTATATAAACCCTAGTACTTACACAACGGCGTCTGTGTCCGGCCCCAGGCGGGGAGAGGTGCAGCCCAGGATCTCGCCTGGGGAGAGCGGCTTGCACTGTGGGATGCTGACCTTGTACTCAGAGCGCAGCACCTGGGAGGCCGCCTGTGGGGAAGAGGCATGGGGTCAGATACCAAATGTGGAGGATGGAGCTTCAGGGTGGGCTGGGCTGAGAACAAACTGCCCCAGATGCTGTGGGAGGTGGAGAGGGAGGGAACGGCGCAGCAGTGTGCGCTTGGAATACAGCCCCTGACTGACTGCACGGGGCAGCATAGGGTGTTCCCAGGCCACCTCATCACACCTCCGCTCTCAGACTCTGTGTCCCTGGCCCCTGCCAGCCTCCAGCAGCCGGCTCCGCCAGCCCATGGCGAAGGAGAGGGCAGCGCATTCCGTGGATCCAGGGGACAGCCGAGGGGCCCTGGGATGGAGGGGGTGCGTGTGGCAGAGGCGAGGTTTCCAGACAGGGCTGGGGCCGGCCGGAGCAGCGAGAACTCGCCTGGCCGAGTGAACTGGCCCTGCCTCGGCGAGGGAACGTGAGCCAGACGTTGGGAGCCGCTAGCAGACGCATCAATTAAAATACAAGAGAAAATGTTTAACGCTTCAATGACCCCATGTTTAGACAGACACGGCTCAAGAGGCTCATTCATCTCTCCCGTCCTGCTGAGCCGGCCATTCACCAGGAGCAGCTAATCCGCAGCCAGACCTGCCAGCGGCTGCCGGAGCTTCCCCTGCCACTACCAGTGTCGCAGCAAAATGCCAAGTGCTCTCTGCCTGCCCTGACATTTACAGGGCTGGCTCCCCCGGGAGGGCGGGGGATGGCCATGAAACATTGATCAGAGTTATTACAAAGCACTTGATCAACATTATGGCAGGAGAATATTATTGCAGCTACTCATTAGAGGGGAACCGGCGGCTCTGAGCAGTCGCTGAGGCTAGAAAGAGAGACACCACTAGACACACAGGTGTGCACTCTGCACAGCCCCTCCCCCGACAGGTGTGCACCCTGCACAGCAACCCCCCGACAGGCGTGTACCCTGCACAGCATCCCCCCGACAGGCGTGTACCCTGCACAGCAACCCCCCGACAGGCGTGCACCCTGCACAGCAACCCCCCGACAGGCGTGCACCCTGCACAGCAACCCCCCGACAGGCGTGTACCCTGCACAGCCCCTCCCCCGACAGGTGTGCACCCTGCACAGCCCCTCCCCCGACAGGTGTGCACCCTGCACAGCCCCTCCCCCCGACAGGTGTGCACCCTGCACAGCCCCTCCCCCCGACAGGTGTGCACCCTGCACAGCCCCTCCCCCCGACAGGTGTGCACCCCCACAGGCTCTGGCAGGCACCCTGCTCTGCCCGGGCACATGCAGCACTGTGCTCTGCAGCTCCACCCGGAGGGGGCTGCAGCTCAGCAGGGAGGGAGTGCAGGGTATTTTAGGGCCCTTCAGAGTGAAATGGTTTGAGAAAAGCAAGTTCTTCCCCTTCCCCTCCCTTCATCCTGACACCGCGCCCATGAGCCCCGCCCCAGGACAGGAGCATCTCCCCACCTAGGCGTGGAGGCCCCCGCAACTGCCTGATTTCCAGGCTGAACATGGATCTTGATACAAATGCAACTGCCAAGGAGAGGAGCGTGCGAGAGAGCTGTCAATTATGGGACGTTCATGATCCCTGCTGTGCTCCTTATTAAACCCACTCAGTCCCATTAGCCCTGGGAGCCCAGAGTTTGCGCCGCAGGTACGACAGGCGCTGCTCCAATAGCTTCTGGACTGGGCTACCTGCAGAGGACCCAGCATGGGAGCAGGGTGACCTGGAAGCCACCAGGCGCTGGCTCCGGGAAGTTGTTGCTTATCTGCATTCACAGGCATTGGGAGGCAGCTGGTTGTGGGGCATGGGAAAGAAAGAGCCCACAGGCTGTTACTGGTGTGAGGCCCCAGGCCCAGCAGCCAGCCCGGCCCCACGGCCGTCTCACCTGCAAAGCGGAGACGAACTGGATGGTGCTGACAAGAGCCAGGCAGGCGCCCTTGGGGAAGTTGAAGTGGACGGTTTCCACAAAGTGGGACGTATCGATCTTGATATCCACAAACACATAGAGCATCTTCACCCCCTGCGTGGCGTCGATGGGAACTAGGGCCAAGGAGAGAGAGCGTGAGCTTAGCTGGCTGCCCCCAGCCCCGCCGGCCAGGAGCCGAGGCACAGGGCCAGCGGAGCATCCCTCCTGCAGCACCTCCCAGCCCACGCAGGCACCGGCTGGGGAAGCAGCCAGAGAGGAGCTCGAGCCCAGCTGCTGAACCGTCCCCCTAGGGCCTGAGTGCAGCCATTACGTAAGGAGAGGGGCCGCCCCCACTCAGCGGCACCACACTGGCTTGCAGAAGCCACCAGGCAGCCCCTGCCCCCATTTTCAGAGGCTCCTGGCTCGCTGCCCGGTGCTGTTACACTGAGGAAGGTGTCACAGGCAGGGCTCCCGGGCCCAGGCGCGGCGCTAGCCAGGAGATGGTGCGCGAGTCCCGTGGCATGGCAGCGCCAGCCCACCGCGGCCAGGTCAAGGCGTGTAGCACGCAGCTGGGACAGCGCTGGCAGGCAAAGGAAAGCAGCACTCGGTCATTTCTCTCCGGGGAACGGCCGCCCAGGGAATCGATGAACACAAATCTAATTACCCTCCATGCTAAGGAGCCCATGTCACCACAATTAAGCGAATAATTAAAGAACATGGGGTCCGCATCGACCCACAGCTCCGTGCTCACTGCCCATTTCAGTGCCATTCCCCTGAGCACAATTAAGTGCCAAATTACTCCCTCCGGGGGGGCTGTGGAGGGGTTGCAGGACCACAGAGGGAGATGTGCCCTTGTCCTTCACAGAGCAGGGGGCATGGCACAAAGGCCTGGGCACAAATGCCAGGGAGAACTCGCTGTAACCGTTGCAGGGGTAGGGTCACCAGCCTGCTACGGGCACCACCCCTGAGCACAGCTCTGCTCCGAACAGCCAGGGGAATGCAACACGGGGTGCATGGCCAGCAGCTGCACTGCACAGAGCCAGCCCCACTGGCTCTCTTGTGCAGAACTGCTTGCCCAGGAAGAAGTGCTCCCTTCCAGCAGTGGCTGCATTTCCCTGAAAGGGCTGGGGACCTTCACCAGGAAAGCCCAGGCAGGCAGCAGCGGCGCGTGTGAGCTCCTGCTCCCGAGTGCTTCTCTTCTAACCGTTCGTTAATCTAACAGCCAGGACAGACCAGGAGTTTTAACGCCCCCAGGCTACTGACACCGTCTCCCCCTGACCCTCGCTCCTATACTGCAGTGATGGACACTGATCGCTGCGGTCACCCCCCGGACGTGGGTTGGGACCCTCACTTTTCAACCCTGCAATATTCTATAAGAAATGTGATTATTACAAGTCATTTCTATGCCCTGTAAATTCACCTCCCAGCAAGGCTACCGCATCTGGGGCCCACGACGCAGAGACAGGTGGAGGACTCACTCTGGGCGGGGCGCCTGGGCTGACCTGCCACCGGTGGGGACTGGACTGCAGAGCGCTCTGGGAGCGAGGGAGCTGGTCCCAGGGAGCCAGAACCGGGGCTTAGAACCGGCTCCGGACTCAGCCAGACCCCAGCTCCCACGGCACGGGGCCTGAGCCTCTGGAAAGCCCCCCCGCCCATGCCAAGGACACACAGGAAGGGTCGTGGGTGACGGATGCTGGAGGGCGCAGCGGGCGGGGGTGCTCTGCTGTGCACTGTAAATGCCCAGGGAGTGTGTCAGCAGGGCCCCTGGGGCACACAGCACAGCCGGGCAGGCAGACAGACGTGCTCTGGCCACGCCAGCAGAGACAGTCAGGCCCAGGCCAGTCTCAGTGGGGTAAGGGCAGCAGAGCCCACCCACCCCGAGCCAGGGGGTGGCCTCCTGCAGCTGGGCTCCGTCTGCCCCAGGCTTGCCCGGCCCTCCGTTATCTGGGGCAACAATTCCACAGAGCCACCTTAAAACCCAAAATGTCTTATTGTTATTTTTGGGCTGATTCCACCCTGGGTGGACTTCAAAGTTAGCAGCATCTGGGACAGCAGCGCAGTTTCCATGGCAACTGAATCCAGAGTACCCTTCTGCCTAGGGAGCGCAGAGCCGCTCCTCGCCTGCCCTTTAAACCAGCCCTTACGGCCCCCGCTGCCACCAGACCAGAGCTAGCAGGGGCCCCAGACCAGGGAGCCCCAGCCAGACCCGCCTCTTCTGCTCCCCTAGGCCTCCACTCCCTTCTGCTCCGGCTCCCACCAGACCCCCTGGCTCCTGCTCACAAGCACAGCCCCTCCCACTCCTCTCCCCAGCACCTGGGACTGGGGTAAGGAGCTTCGCAGCCGCAGAGCCCCACTGCATGGGGAGCCTCCCCTACCAGCGCCTCTGGAGATGGAGAATGGGCATGTGACGGGGACTCAGGACTCCTGGGTTCTAATCCTGGCCCCGGCTCTTCCCCCTCGTCCCATGGGGAGAGCACCGACCTGCCTGCCGGGCCGGGGAGGGGTCACTGATCAATGTGCATCCAGCCGTCCCCAGTCCCTGTCCTGGGCCAAGGCGCTGCAGGCCCGGTGGTCTCACGGTTCTGGAGCCTGAACACACAACACCCAGTGCCCCAGGAGTGGGGCAGGGCTGGCAGAGCATGTGTCGTCCCCCCCCCCGCCCCGCCCAGGTGCAGGGACGGTCCCTCTTCCCTCCACGCAGGAGGCGAGAGGGCGTTTTCTGAGCAGCAGCTCCTTGGGGACAGGGCAGGGCTGCCCAGGGGCTTCCTTCATCTGTCATGCAGCCCTCGCCCCAGGCCTGGGCATTCAGTATCTAAAGGACCCGCCCAGGCCCACGTGTCCGGCACATGCAGCAGGGAACAGCGCTGCAGGGCTGGCATGGACCTGGGGATCACTCCTGTGCCGAGACCCTGTGACTGGAGTGGGCTGTAACGCCATCACGCCGGGGGCTGCAGCCCCCTCGCCGGGACCACTGTTAATGGCAGCAGCAGGAGGGGGCTGGTCGGTCCCAGACTGTGCACTGCACCATGGAAGCCAGGCGCCGGAGAGGCAAAGGCCACCATGAGCAGGGAGTGTGAGGCCAGCAACAGGCGGGGGGCAGAGAGAGTTAGACGTGGGGAGGGGGACAGACTGGGCAATGCTGCCTCCAAGGGGTCCCTGTGCAATGGACGGCAGCAGCCCAGGAGGGAGGCTTGACACCCTCCCCCCCCCCCGGGAGGCGTTTGGATCCCACTGGGGGGCCATATCCAGTCTCCCTAGCTCGGGCCAAAGCGACAGGAGCCTCCGGCTGGTGCTGGTGCAGAAGAGGCTACGGCAAATGTCTCCATGTGAATAGGACCAGTGTTTTCCAGCTGGGAGCTCTTCCCCTCGGCGCGCCCAGCCGGTTTGGGCCCCTCCACCAGCCCCTGGAGCACACGGTGCGGCTTGCAGCTCGGCTGGGCAGAGCTGGCCGTCTTGTTCACAGAGCCTGCCTGTTGGGCAGCAAGCACCTCCCCACAGAGCGGGAGCCCAGCTCAGTACATGGCCCGAGGGAGCTCACAAACTGGCCGAGTGCCCCCAAGGGCACAGCGCAGCCTCCTGGCAGGCACCACCCAGTGCCCATGGGAGCGAGCGACAGACAGCCACAGCTCGGATCCTGCAAGGCTGGGCTCCCCACAGGGCCCCAGCAGCCTGGGGACCCCCTGCACAGCAGGGCCAGACAGAGCTGAGCGGGCTGGAGGAGCCCAGAGAATCCAGGCTGCCATTCGCTTCTCCTAAGGCTCAGGAGTGGGTGAGGCGGGCGACCCGCCCTCCAAGCTCCCCACCCCAGGGGGCCTGCGGGCGCAGCGGGGATGATGTCTCGTCCCTGGGCGGCTGCAGGAGGAGCTGCTGGGGAGCCAGCATCCCAATGCTCGGCCACATGGATGCTGCGGCACATGCAAAGGACAAACCCCTCACTGTCCTAACGCCTCCTGGACACACCAGCCTGGCTGCTGCGACGCAGGGCGCGAGAGAGAACCTGAGACACGCCATTGCCAGTGCCGCACTCGCAGGCCTCTGCTCCCTGCCAGGCCCTCCATGGCCCGGCTCTGCCGGGCATCGGCACAGCCTCCGAGCCAGAGGGCCCCAGCCACAGAGCAGCAAAGGTTCCTCTCACGCAGCCTGAACGGTGGCCAGAGAACAGGGAGCTTGGCCGAACAGACAACAAAGCCGCTCTGGGCCAGAGCAGAGAGATTCGCTCTTCAGGAGATTATGGACTCACCACTAAGCTGGGGACTGGGGCCCGTCTGCAGTTCCCTGCCGCCCTGCAAGGGCGCTTGGCATGTTGCCGAGATGGGATGGGCTCTGCCCGGGGCTCAGAGCTCCCCACACACAATGCAGGGGCTCTGCGAGCACCAACCGCCCCACCACCCCCTGCCCAACGCTGCCACTCTTCTGCTCCCACTCCTCCTACCCACTGCCACCTTCCCCATGCTGCCCTTCCCTCAACCCCTCCCAGCTAGGGCCTGCACTGCCCACCCCCAACACCAGGGCCTGCTCCACCCAGTGCAGAAGCCACCTGCCAGCTCTCTAACTAATCCGCTTTGCTTCCAAGATCCCCCAGCCCCAGCGCAGCTCACACCTCTCTGCCCGCTGCAGAGAGCCCCTCACCACTGACATCAGCCACTGCACAGACCCCGGCCCTTCACGGGCTGCAGCTGCCACATGAACAGACTGCAGCCAGTGCCACTCAGCTCTGAGACTGCTGCCTGGGCACGGCCACGCCTGGGCTCGGGGGCTTGCCGGGTCATGGGCTCAGGGGCAGGGGAGCCTGGCCCGGGGACTGGGGGTCGGGGCTGGGGGGGGATCGGACTGGGGTTAAGGAGGATTGGGGGGAGGGATCAGCCTAGGGATTGGGGATCAGGAGCTGAAGGGGGATCGGCCGGGGGACTGTGGGTTGGGGCTGGCGGGGATCAGCCTGGGGACTGGGGGTCGGGGGGGGTTGGAGGGGGATCAGCCTGGGGTTCCGTGGGCGGGAGGGTTGGCCTGTTTTACACTGGCTTTTTCCTCTGTACTGATCCTGACCCAGAACACCCCAAGGCACCAGCACCAAGACACCCCTGAGCCCCCTTCCCCCAGGGCTCTGCTGGCAGGATACGTACCCAGGCAGCTGTGTCCGTAGTGTACCATGAAGTCCGCCCCGAGGGCCCTGGCCGTGAAGTCATCCACACAGCACGCACCGTACGTCACGTCTCCCATCACCACCACCTCGGCACCGGTGAACCTGTGGGGAGGGCAGGAGGGGCAGCGTGGAGCCAGCGCTGGGCTAGTGGTAGGGAGAGATGCACCAGGTGGCCTCGGGGCTGGGGCGATACCTGCCTGGCTGGAGGCTCGTTTTCAGCCCAGTCTGACTGCAGAGCCGGCCTCAGCGAGCCACAGGAAACCACGAAGGTGTGCCACGGCCTGTCCGTTAACGCCACTGCCCTGGCTTGGCGTGCGGACCCCTCCCCCCAGGGAGATTCACTAGCCCCCCAGGGCACGGGGAGTCCCTCCCCTCAGCCCCGAGCCAAGGAGCTCAGCAACAGGAGGATGAGAAAGGGGCCTCCCCTGACCCCAGCGCTGGGCTCCTGGCAACAGGACGGGGAGGGGCTCACACAGGGGGGAGCTGGGGTCAGGTGCTATGGCCTGAGGGAGGTCTGGGCCCACAGGAGCCTCGGAGCCCAGCTGACCCTAGCAGAGCCCGCTCCAGGCGAGCGTCTCCCCATGGCCTTTCCCGGACCGGCATTGCTGCCTTCGATCCTCGTGCAAGGCAGCACAGCAGGGCAGGGGCATGTGCCAGGCACCCGCATGTCCTGCCATGGATTGCAGCCGCTGCAAGCCCGTCCCAGCAGGGGACCAGGACAGGCACCGGCTACTCCCCGAGACAGCACCATGATTACACTGGAGAGAAGTAATCCGCCCCTTCAATTGGGTAAAGCTGTTTGCAATTCAGGGGATTATCTGCTCATCAGATATTACGCTGCCAGCTTCCCAACGTACCAGGACAGGGAGAGGAGAGGTGAGGCGAGGCGCTGTCAGTCTCCCGCCAGCATATCCTGGGGACACACGAGCCTCCTGGAACAAGCGCAGCAAGAGCCAAGCAGCGGCCAGGGTGAGCCCGAGTGGGAAGTGACAGACCCCCATTCACGTGGGAGAGCCGCTCCCAGGATCCCAGCCCTGGCCCCCTCTATCCCGTCCCGCCAGCGCTCCAGCCAGGCCACCGCCCCACTTGGAGCAGGGGCTCAGATTTGATCAAGTCCATGTGTCTGAGGGAGCAGCGCTGGCTTCACCTCTGCATGACTCCTGTCAACTATGCTGGCAGGGTCTGAACCCCATCCCTGCTCAGCCTGCATACCCAAGGCGCCCCGCGGCCCTGCATCCAGCATGCCAACGGCACCTCACTCCTGTGTCTGTGGGGAGCAGACTGGGGCCCTTCTCCCTCTCACAGAGGGGCCCAGGCACTGGCCCCCACACGAGGCACTGGCCCATTAGAGGAGCATCTGCTGCTTAGGTGGCACCTGGAGAGAAGTGTGAGTCACACAGCTCCCCGTCAGCACTCGCCTTCTGCTCCTGGAACGAGCCTCCGCGGAGGAAAAGCGTGCCCAGCTCCCGGTCCCACACAGCCGGAGCAGAGCCAGAACCCGCCAGGAAGAGCCACCATCCGGCTGGCACCCACGAGGCCAGGGTGGGGCGGCTTGTGACAGGCCCAGTGCCAGAGGCAGAGGATGCTCTGTGATTTAAAGGCGCCACCTCTGTAGGTATTTTATTGCACCAGTCCAGGGATTATTAGCTTGGCCGCATGCCCGGGGAGCTGCTGTGGTATTTTAATTAGGAAAGCAGGTATTGTAATGACAAAGCCCCCGCCTGGAGGGGCTGGTTAAACCATATGCTAATTCCTTATTTACATCAGGTTTCACTGAGCACTTGCAGGAGCCGCTCTCCTCCTATTGTCTGGGCCGTATCTCACTGCACCAGGTCCTCCGGCCTCGCCTCCCCCACGGGCTGAGACATGGGCAGCACACGGAGCAGCGGGCTGGCTCACCGACAGGGCTCAGCTGCCCGTGCTGGGAAAGGAGACGCATCGGGAGGGCCCATCTCACAGTGAGGGGCTCAGTCTGTGCAGCCCCTTTGCTCCTGGACGGCTCTGCTTAGGTAGCCAGCAAGGGGCCAGCTGCGGTGCTTCCTGCGACATGGCCCGAGACCCCACGCGGGGTCCAGCAGCGGCCCAGGGGAAGGGCCCGACAGCCCAGCCCTTTGGGCCGTTCCCAGGCCCCCCACGGGGAAGTGCGGGCAGCGGTGGCGCAGTCTCCAAGTCACCCAGTCCTGGTGGGACGCCGCGACAGCCCAGGAACCAGGGTGCCTCTCGCTGTCCCATCCAACCCACAGGCCACAGCATGGGGGCTCTCGGACCCTGAGCGCCCAGCTCTCCAGAGCAGAGCAACTCACTGACAACCCCAATCAAACTCACGCAGGCACCGGCCCCCAGGCTGCTCGGGCAGAGCCCCCAGCACGACGCCACACTGCGAACGCCGCCTGGAGAGCGGGGCAGGGAGCTACGTACCACTCGAGAATAGAAACTGTGGGCAGATCCGGCCAGATGGCGGGGGGGAGAAATCGCAAAGCGTGCTGAATATTAACAGCTCGATCGCATCCGTCAGCGCCGGGGCAGGGAAAGGGATCGCGTCTTCAGGGCAGGGAAAGGGATCGCGTCTTCAGCAAGACCTTCCCTGCACACGCAGCAGCCCCCAGGCCTGGGGCAACCCCTCCGCCTGCCTGGGGGACAAACACCCCTCTGCAGGGAACCTCCCAGTTGACGGAGGCCCCACCTCTACTGGCTGGCACGCTGCAGCCCCAGCCCAGAATGGCCTGGCAGGGTGCTAGCGACCGTCAAACCAGCCTGTAGAAGGACAATGACACACAGTGTCACGCTGGGAAGGCCCAGACTCCAGGCAGCTCCCCTGCCTTGAACCATTCAGCTCCCGCAGTGAGGGGACTGCGGCCTTCCAGACACAGGGCCACAACTGCCACCCTCCCCCACAGCGCGCACAAGGGGTGCTGGGCCGGGGGCACCCAGCAAGCGGATGCCCCTCACTCCAAGGGAGCCTCGGAGATTCCAGAACGCGGCTCTTGACCCCCAGCCAATCCAGACTCGTAGCGCCTCCTCTAATAAGCGGGGATGAAATTAACATGAATCAGACGGGCGGGGAGAGTGGGAAATTATTCATCTCCTTGAGATTCTGGATGGGGAGGTCTGACTCAGAGCGGCTGCCAGCTCTGCTTAATTTTTTATAGATTAAAATGTATGCAAATTGGCCCAAGCCCCAGAGGAAGTCCCTGGGGGTGCAGAGCAAGAAAGTGAAACAGCAACGGGGGGGGGGGGGAAGAGAGCAGGCTGGGGACCTGCCCTGAGTACCCAGGCCCCCCCAACCCTGGCTCTGTGACTCCCAGAGGAGGGGGGGAGCAGGCTGGGGACCTGCCCTGAGTACTCAGCCCCACCCCCAGCCTGGGAGCAGGACATGGCTATGGGCTGGGGGTGCAGCGGCAGGAGGGGGCACATGGCCCAGCGAGGTAGGTAAGGCCAGCCTCGCTCACCCGTGCTCAGAGTGGGAGGGGAGCAGGACCCTGTGCCCTGGCCCAGCATGGGGGCTGCAGCCTGGGGACAGCTGCTGGTGGCTGGAGCCGGGGAACAGCAATAACCGTCTCCCAAGACAGATCCCAGGCGAGTGCCACAGGCTCCCCTGGCTGTTTCAATCACCGCCTGCCCAAGCCTTTCATCCAGCTACAGAGGAAGGAAACTTCAATTAGCATCCACCTGAACTGACTCAGTGCAGAGCAGACCCATCTCTCGCCCTCCGACCGGCGCCAGCAGCACCTGCTCTATGCCAGGCCTGGGGCCCAGGGCAGTGGGCCAGGGCACCCCACTGAGCGTCAACCCACCTGCCTGGAGCCTACTGCTCTCGGCCACAAGAGCAGTCGTCCCACCCCCTCCCAGCACAGCCTCTCCCGCCCACTCAGCAGGGAGCTCATGAATATTGAACACTTGGGAAGGTTATTCATCTTCCAGCTCAGTGTGAAAAACCTCCCAGCCTGCGCATTTCTCTCCTCTTCCCCCTCAGTCCCTATCTCCTCCCAACGGCCGTCTGCAAAGTGCCCCGTTCAGCACAGACAGACCTGCCCCGAGCAGCCCCCCGGGACCCCACACACCGGCATGGGGGCGAGTGCACCACAACCCCAAACTCAGGGGATGCTGCCTAGAGGGCACCCGGGCGGATTTCCAGGCAGAGGAGAAGGGGGAGCTCAGAGCTACATGCATCAGGACAGGGCCAGCCCAGCCTGCTGCCCAGGGCCGGCCACTAGCCCTGGCACCGCCGCTCTGACTGCAGTTCTGCTTTTCACACCAGTCCCCAAAGCAGCTCCTGATGGTGCCCCCGGAGCCAGCGTGGCCGGGTGAACTTCAGCGCACTCTTGGGAGCAGAGGGGTGAACACGCAGACCCACGAAGCAGCCACCCAACCCAACACGCTCAGGCAGAAAAGAGGTTTAACCAGAGCCCACAACAGATACCCAGAGTCCTGGGCTGGCGACGAAGCGCAGCCCGCAGCCACTCGGACAACGCAGCCCTGGCTAGGGTTGCCAGGTGTCCGGTTTTCAATCTAACTCTCCCCGGCCCGGTAACAATGAGCAAGTGAGTGAGGGTGGGGGGAGCGAACAACGGAGGGAGGGGGATGGAGTGAGTGGGGTGGGGCCTCGGAGCAGCAGCAGGGCAGGGGTGTTCGGTTGTGCGCGGTTGGAAAGTTGGCCAACCAACGTTGGAAAGCAGGGCCAAGAAATTAGTCAGCCCAACCCTGGCCCCGGAACAGACAGGCTGGCTGGCAACTCCTGCCCCCAGTGCTGACTGCGTATGGACCAGCCGCTCGCTCCAGACACCCGTTTAGAGCTCCCATCCCACGCCAAGGGCACCGCTGCCCCATCCCTTCTCAGCAGCCTGCCCTGGCATGGCCCCCTCTCCTCCGCTGCCCCCCAGCAGCCAGCACCACCTCTGCCAGCGAGCGTACACCTCCACCTGGCCCGTCTCTCCCAGCGGTGCCCAGGGCGGCTGGAGCCGAGCGCTAACGTTTCACTGTGACAGATGCTAATCGGGGCCCTGGGCTCTGCTGCTCAGGCAGGCTGGGAGACAGCGTTGAGAGTGACTGGGGGCTGGGGCTCCCGAGGACCAGGCCAGAAAGGGGGGACGGGGCACTGCAGGCTGGGGTGGGGCCTGGAGTCCGTCCTGCTCCCCCAGTGGCCGCCCAGGGCCTCTCCCTCGGTGTACTAGGTAGGGTCAGAGTGAGCCAGCACTGTAGCCAGACGGGGACACAGGAAGCCAGGCCAGGACGAACACGGAGAGCCCCTGAGGCTGGGCACCCGGTGCAGGAGTTGACAGCATGGGGAAGGTGGGGGGCAGGGAGCAGAGGCTCTGGGGAACTAACACACATGGGCAGGGTATATGGTGGGTTAGTGGCTGATGACAAGGTACAGGCCCATTCGCCCCGCCTGGGGCGCCCAGGCACAGCGCCGGGAGGGGCCTGAACCCCACAGCAGGGGAGAGCCAGGCACAGGGGCAGGGCCTGGGGCCAGGCTGCTGGGCAGCAGTGGTTTCCCTGCCAACTCCCCAGCCGGGAGGCGGCCGAAAGAGGAGGTTTAAACGCTGCTTCAAGTAGCAGCAGCACGAGGGCCAGGGACCGGCCCTGAGACCCGCCAGGCCCCACGTGCACAGGAGCTCGGCTGTGATGGGCTCCAGGGTGCAAACACCTCACTGGGATCATCCCCCCGGCACGTGCTGGCTGGAAGGTCCTGGACAGTGGACTCCCTACTGGGGAGCCAGAGAAAAATGCATTTCATTAGCGGGGAGCTCGTCACCAAGCCACATTAACAGGCTTCCAACTTCATTAGCACAGGCAGGCTGCGCGTAATTAAAATAACGAGCTTGCAATTTTACTGCAAACGGCTTCGGAACAGCGCTGCTGCAGCTGGGCAATTACAGTCTGTGCGCGGAGCCTGGCACCGAGACGGCCCCAGAGCATCTGCAGGCTGCAAGTGGGTCACGCTGCGAGACGGGGCCGCCCAGAGTCCTGCTGGCATGACCCCATCACCCTCCCCGCAGGCGGAGCAGCCCTGGCTCTGCACCCCCACTCCATCGCCCTCCTGCTTAGAGCCCCCGACCTTCCTCCCCACACGGGGGGGTCGCTCCTCTGGTACCTACACGAGGGCCCTGCATGGAGGCCCCTCTCGGGCAGCCTGCCCGACGGGCGCCAGCCTCGACACACAGGACGAGCCTGCACTGGGCGCGCTGGGCCAGAGAAGCCTTTGCCATTTCTGCTGTGTGCAGGAGCCTCGAGGCCCGGTGTCCCCGAGGGGACCGGAGACCCCCGCAGCCACCCGGGTTGGTCCCCACCCCGGCCTCGCCCCTCACCATGGGAGCTGCACAGTGCAGTGGCCCCCGGTGCTGCTCCCATCCAGCCAGGCAGTGCACAATAGAAGGCAAGTCCGGAGAGGGGAACACAGAGGCCGAGGGAAAGGAGAGCCCAGGGAACCCTGGGGGCGGCAGGGCGGGGTGTGATTAGAACTGATCTGCCACAGGTGGGAGTGAGCTCTCACCACAACGCCAGTGTCGGGCTTGGTGGTCCAGAGCCCAAGGCACCGGGCCGGACTCGCCCCCTCCCCTGGTACCATGCCCTCCCTGCGCCATCACTCCCCGCACAGGGGTTTGCAGCATCTCCAGTGAAGTGAGAACTTCATTCCCTCTTAACGATGCTGTTGTGCGGTTAATGACGGTAATTAAAGTCCCCTGCACAGCACATCGCGCGTTGGGAACAGTTCCGTGCCATCGGCGAGCTCTGCCTGGGGAACAGGACAGCACTGCGTGACTCAGCAGGGCCACGCACAGGGACACCTTACAAGGGCAGGAGCTGCTGTCAGCTCCGGGGCCAGGGAGAAGTGGGCAGTGCCCCAGAAAATCCCTCCAGCCCCTCTCCAGCCAGGCGCCCCGGCTGTAGGGTAACTGCTGGCCAGCACAGTGCTAGCGAGCTCAGGACGCTCGCTCAGCCTGGCTCCACCTGGGTGGGTGGGGAGCACCTCTGCCCCAGCACAGCCGCCCTGGTGTCTGACGCGGAGCCCCGGGCTGGGAGGGCCGACAGGCCCCAGGAGGCCGCACCAACTGGCTGAGGCATCTCAGTGTTTCAGACGCAAGCCAGTTGTCAGAAGCTTTTTTGCTCCTCATTATCTCCCTTTTCTGGTTTACGGGGCCTTTCAAGCTGCGCCAAAGCCGTTTGCCGCTCCACACGCGCCAGCCAGGCCACGTTCCCAGCAAGCGCAGACCCTGCCTGAGACGCTTAACTCTTCACTGCCCACCAGGGACAACGCGACTTCGCTTGGCCCCCTTGGAGTCTCCAGCCAGCGCACGGGGAGGGACGGATGGACAGTGGATGCCCATCAAGATGCATCAGCTCCCTGGCCCAGGCTCACCCCACCCAAGGGCTGCGGGCTGCCCACCCCGCCCCGCTGTCCAACTGCTAACACACAACATGCACTCCCAGCTGCTGGCCCCGCTCCCCCGTAGTCTGGCAAGCTGCGAGGGGCACTATGGGGCACAGTCCATTACAATCCAGGGCAAGCCCCCGCGTGCAACACCGCAGTGAACGCACGCATCGTCCCCCAGCCCCTGCGTGCAACACCGCAGTGAACGCACGCGTTGTCCCCCAGTCCCTGCGCCCCTCGAGAAAGGAGCCAGCTCATCCCAGGCCAAATTCTCCTCTCCCGCCCCACTTGCCATCCAGCACTACAGGACCCCGGGGCCATCAGGAAACATTTGTGCTGCTCCACAGATTGTGCTGCATGGGGGCCCAGGCTTACTCTGCCCATGCAGAGCCCTTGGGGCCCTCTCCCCTCAGGGCTGGGACAGTGGGAGCACCAGCCGACAGCCCAGCAGCACCCCCGAGCTGCCCCAGCAACACAGGGAGCAGCAGGGCCGGGCCACCCCTCCCAGGATAGAGGTGAATGGGAACTTCGCAGGCCCATGGAGTTCCCCAGCCCCAGAGCAGAATCTGCAGCTGGTCTCCTGCCTGCTCAGAGAGGCCAGTGTGTTAAGAGAGCGATGGCCGGGAAGGGGGCTGGGGAGCCCAGGTTCCTATCAGGACTGCTGGGGTCCCCTGTGATTACCAGGAGCTGGTCACACAGAGAAGAGACAGGGATTAGCAACCGCAGCCCCTAACGCTTGGAGCTTATTAACAGACTCAAGAGCCCATCTGAGGAGCTGCTCCAGCGCCCGCCCAGAGCCCATGCTGGCCCCCAGAGCAGGGCACTGGCTCTCTGGTCACTCGGCCTGGGCACACAGCTCCCCATGGCACGCAGCGCAGGGGCTGATCCTGGCTGGCGACTGCACCCACCAGCCTGAGTGGGGACCCAGGCAGGGCTCTCCAGCAGCTGCCTGGCCACGCTCCTGTAGGGCTGACCCGCACGCTCCCCCCCGCTCCAGGGATGGCTCCCCGCGACCAAATCACATCAGCCCTGATAAACGGAGCCAATTTGGAACTTTCCGAGATAACATCATGATGCGATTTCCAGCAGGCAGTAGCCCTGCCAGCTCAGCGGGAACAGAGCCGCAGCACACAGCTCCCACGCAGGACGGCAGCGAGCTGAGGACACCGCAGCTCCCACGCACGGCCCGGCCGGCGACCGACAGAGACCTCGACTCAGCCACAGCCGCATGGCGCTCACAGCACTGCGGGCAGCCCGGCCCGGCAGGCTCACAGCCCGGCCCAGCCCAGCCAGTCATGGCCAAGCCCAGTAGGGCCACAGCCTGGCCGAGCAGGGCCAGCATCCCACAACCTCGCCCCGGGCCCGGCCCAACGCAGCCCAGCACTGAGACCAGTGACGGTGCCTGCATTTAAGCTGGTCTTCAGGGTGCCGAGCGCTGCAGGCTCTGCTCTCACTGCAGCCGTTCTGGGCAAAGCTCTTGTTCCTTGCACGGAGAAGTGCAGTTTGTTAGGAAGTAGATAACAAAGACAAACCTATTAACACTAATTAACGAGGCCTTGCACCAATCAATTCTGTAAGTGTGCTATACATTTCAAAGCTCTATGCTCAGTCTGTCAGGAGGCAGCTGCGGTACTGGGCTAACTGTGTCTTCATTTAGCTCACGGTCCCCCAGGGCACAGCCAAGCCCTAACGGGCCAGGCTCTGGGGCCACAAGAGGGACAGCTGCAGCCTGATAGAGTCCCAGCCCATCGGAAGAGACGCAAGCCCCCCTCCCCTTCACACTGCAGGGAGGGATCCCCCAGCCATGCTCCCCAGTCTGAGCCACCAGTCCCTTTCTCCCCACAGACCCTCGCACTCACCTTTCGCACTTGGGCCCTTCCCCACAGCTGGCACTGGGAGAGCCTCAGACATCCCTCTCTCCTGCCCCCATGACAGTGCAGGCCCCTCCAGATAGCCAGAGCGGACAGCAGCAGGACGGCGAAGGCTAAGGGTCTCCATCCCGCCCCCCAGCACTTGGGCTACCAGGAGGGCTGTGCTGGAGCAAGGAGCAGTGGCTTAGAGCGGATGCCTCCGGCTGTGGGTGGCAGAAGCAGCCCTGCACCGGGTGCAGAGTCCATGGCCGGGACATCTCCCTTGGCCAGAGCTTACACAGCACGTGCTCCGGCGTCCCAACCCCGGGGCTACTGCAGCTTTCCTGGCACCCCAATGTGCTGCCCCCTTTGCTTTTCCCGGGGAAAGTCGTTCCTTCCCGGATCAGTGCCGCTTGACCAGTCAGCGCGCCTGTGGCGGGCACAGAAGAAGCCTGTATTGTGAGGATACCATACAGTCCTCTGCCGGACTGTGCGCGTTGGTGCTGCATGATGACGAAGGGGCAATTCCAGCAGGGCGGACGGACAGGAGGGCGGAACTCGGGCAGTCCTTCGGAGAGCCACCCAGACATCTCGGATCCCAGGTATAGCCTCAGCCACTCGCTACGGCACAAAATAGCTATGGGGCTGGGGGGGCTCACGGTCTGACAGCCCCCCGCCCCCTTGGGGCTGCAGAGCCCCAGCTCCAGCTGGAATGTCTCCCTGCTATTTTCAGCCCTGTAGCGTGAGGCTGGGTCTGTAGACCAGGCCCTGCCCTTGCTGGTTGGTCAGCTGGGTAGATGTACCTCTTGGACTTGGTACCACACAACATTTTGATTAAAAAACTAGAATGATACAAACCTGACATGGTCCTCGTTAAACGGATTAAACCCTGGCTGACTGATCGGTCTCAAAATGGAACTGTAAACAGGGCACCATCATCGAGCGGGTGTGTTGCTAGTGGGCCCCACAGGGATGGGTTCTTGTCCTTACGCTATTTAACATTTTCATCCATGACTTGGAAGACGACAAACTCCTTGCCGAGAAAGTTCGCAGCCGAGACAAGGATTGGGCAATAATGGAGAGGACAGGTCACCATACAGTGTGATCAGGATCGCTCGGTAATCTGAGTTTCACTATGGTTGAATGCAAAGTCCTACATCTAAACACAGGCCGTCTTCACAGGCTGGGGGCTCTCTCCTGGGAAGCAGAGACTACGAAACAGACGTGGGAGTCGCACCGGACAGGTGCTGAACATGAGCTCCTCATGCAACACCGTAGCCAACAAGGCTAACGTGATCCTTGGAAGCACACACAGGGGATCCGAAGGAGCAGGGAGGTTGTTTTACCTCTGTGTTTGGTGCTGGTGCAACCGCAGCTGGAATCCTGAGTCCAGTTCCAGTGCCCACCGTTCAAGGAGGACGTTGATAAATTGGAGAGGGGTCAGAGAAGAGCCATGAGAAGATTGAAGGGTTAGAAAACCTGCCTTACAGTGATAGACTCTAGGAGCTCAGTCTTTTAACTTGGAGAGAAGGGTCAGGGTGACGATCACGGCCTCTAAGTACCGACATGGGGAACAAACATCGATGATGGGCTCTGCAACCCAGCAGCGATAGGTCCAACCCGAGCCAGTGACTGGACGCTGAAGCCGGACGTGTCTACACTAGAATAAGAGGTGAGATTTTAGCAGTGGGCAATTAGTCACTGGAACAATTCCCCAAGAGTCTCGGGGGATTCTCCAGCCCTGGCCATTTTCTGAAGGACACCAACGAATTCAGGACAATCTCTGCTCTGGGTGTGCAGGAGGTCAGACACACCAATGAATTCAGGACAATCTCTGCTCTGGGTGTGCAGGAGGTCAGACACACCAATGAATTCAGGACAATCTCTGCTCTGGGTGTGCAGGAGGTCAGACTACACCACCAATGTTCCCTTCTGGCTTTACAATCGATCAATCCATTTGCCCCCTGGGGACATAACCTGGTTTAAGCAGGGTCTGGAGACCCTGGCAGACCAGAAGCTTTGAGGGAGAAAACAAGGGCAACCTCTGAAGAGCAGGGGGGAAGGAGGGAGGCCGGGGTGTAGGTTGCTCCCCCAAAGCCCAGCAGCGGGGTGTCTGGATAAGCTGGCCCTACCTGGCTGTGGACACAGAGTCGTGCTGTGATAACAGCCCTCTGCGGCGCTCTTCCGAGCTGGGGTGTTTGGTGCTGCTCGTCACGGCTCCCACAGGACCGCGCAATCCAGGCTGGGCATTCGCAGGGCGCTGTGCCCAGTCAGAGCGGGAGAATCGTAGCATCCGCTGGATGAAGGCTCAGGGCCGGTCCTCTGGAGGGGATGCACACAGACTGATGGGGCAATGGTGCAGTTAGCCCTCACCATGGCAGCCCTGGGTGGCTGAGAGCTCAGCGGGGCCCATGCACTGCTCCATGGCCCAGTGCCCTGTGCTGGATGCACTGGTTTGTTTGGGCTCCTGGTTAACTTTTCCTTGTCAGCCCCCATGATCAGCATTCAGCGCTTGTGTTCACACTGTCTCAGCAGAGAAGCCTTTGATCCTCACAGACTGCTCCAAGGCCCCCAGCCCACATGCTCCCTGCTCCCTGCCACCACCGCAGCCCGAGGCTCAGGGCACCGGGGTCCCCGCACAGCGCTGGATCTGAGTCTGTTCAAAGGGAGCCCGGGACCCAGCCCCCTGCCTCACATCCAGCCCAAAGAGCGCCGCGGCTGAGGGGGACCTCCCCTGTCTGCCGACCCCGGCACACTAGCCCCATCCAGCCCCCAGAAGGCAGCACGGCTCAGGTACCCCCAGCACCCACCCCTCACGACTCTGCACCACCCGCTCGGCACCAGTTCCCAGACCCCTTTACGGGGCTGACTCTAGCTGCTCACCCAAAGGGCATGGCTGCAGGCCACAGCACCTGCCCTCCTGCAGGGCTCCATGCTGCTGGGTCCTTTCCCTCTTGTGCTCTGCAAGCTGCTCCCCACCCACCCCAGCAGCAGCTCCCACCTCACTGAGAATCCCAAACTCTGCTCCACGCTGTCACAGGAGGGCCTGAGGGGCCCTCTCCTGCCACGCTGGGAGCAGCCCCAGGGCTCAGCCATGGCAGGATGAGCGCTGTGGGCAGGAACAAGTGGGAGGTGCCAGGTGCTAGACTTGCCCCCTGCTGAGGGAGAGACTAAGGGGCTTTTCGAGGGGCTCGGAGCCCCAGCAATGTGGGTAACAGAAGTATCTGGGAACCCCCCCATCCCTCACAGCATGGCTGCGGAGCAGACAGACAGACAGACGCACCATGAGAGACAGACAGATAGGCAGGGGTCCCGGGCTCCTCTTGGTGGGGCATTTGTAGTGACTACAGGCGCTGGCAGTTCCTGTCACTAATGCAGCCAGACGCAGTGAGAATCCTTTAACAGATGTCAACTCCACAACAGAGATAAACCTGAAACAAAGACATGGGGTGCGCAAGCGGTGCCGGAAGAAAGGGCCCTGGGATCCCAGCATAACTGGAGCACTTCCCTGAATTGTAATCCTTGTCTTCAAGGCATGGGGAGCGAGCCAGCCCGCGCTGCCAGCTCCCGCGGTCCCTGGGCATGCTCCTGCTTAGCAATTAACTGGAGTGCTACCTCTGTGCACAGCGGAGTGGGAGCTTTCCAGAGCCCCTCCCCTGCAAACCCTGCCAAGGGTAGTGCAAGATGCTCCCCGCATGGGGCGGGAAGGATGAGCCCACCTGGGGGTGAAGGAGGTTTGTTAAACAGCATGTGTGTGTCCCTCCTTCAGACGGGTTTCATGAACGAGAGCACGACCCGGACCCCAAGCCCACAAGGGCAGCGACATCCGAAGCCTCCCAGCAAGTCCGTGTTAACAGAAGAACCAGGTCTCATGACTCCTGGCCCTTTGCTCAGTGCGAGGCCCAGTCAGCCAGCTGGCAGCCCTAGGACGCTCCCGCCTGGTACGCGCCACGCTAGGGCCTTACCTCAGTCCAGACTCCAAGAGGAAGGGCACCCCCTGCGCTAGCCAGGCTCCCCAGCCAAGCCTGAGAAGGGGTGGCTACAAGCCACAATCTTCCTGCCACTGCCACCTCCTCTGGCTTAGGCCACGTCTACAATGCAGCCTATGTCGGCAAAACCGATGTCACTCGGGGGTGTGAATGTTCTGACCCCTCCCCGTCCGAGCGACAGAAGTGACAAACTGTCTGGCCATTGGCTGGGCCCCAGTAGCCAGCGACAGTTGCATCTGATCCTCTAGGGATCTCAGCAAAGATCAACGTCTTTCCATCCCCCGCCTGGTTAGACATGCAATTCACAGGGAAACCGAGGCACGCACAATAATCATACACAACATTAAGAAAACTCCCCACTTCGTCACATCCCCCCCTCTCCCTTCGAGTCTGAACGGAGCAGGGTCCCTTCAGCTAATGGCCTGGGGAAGTGCAGGCCCCCCTCTCCGGGGCAAAACATCGGCTATAACCTTTGCATTCCCATGGACCTCCTCCATCTCATAATCCTGGCGGGTCAGACTCCATTGCAGGAGCTCAGCATTAGCCCCTCTCTTTGGTCCAGCCCGTCAGAGGAGAGTGGTCAGTGTACACAGTAAAGTGCCTCCCAAATAGATACGGCTGCAGCTTTTTAAGCACCCACTGCGTGGCCAGGCATTCCTTCTCGATGGCCGCATAGTTCTGCTCCCGGGGCAGCAGCTTCCCGCTCAGGTACAGGATGGGGGGGGGGTCTCTCCCCCTTCGCATTGGCCTGCATCAGCACCGCCCCCAGCCCAGCGTCTGGGGCGTCTGTGAACGCCACAAGGCTTGTCAAAGTCTGGGCTCACCAGCACTGGGCCCTTGACTAGAGCCTCCTTCAGAGCCCAGAGAGCCCCTGGCACTGCTCAGTCCAGACCACCTTGCCCTTCTTACATAGCTCCGTGATGGGGCTGCTAGAGAGCTCAAGTGGGGTACAAATCTCCAGCAGTGTCCCACCATCCCCATAAAGGCCTGGACCTACTTCTTGGTTTGGGGAGCAGGTCAGTCTCTGGTCGCCTCCACCATGGCTGGCTCTGGCTTCAGGCAGCCGTTTCCCACCTTGAGGCCCAGGCACGACACCTCGGCCATCCCCACCTTGCACTTCCCAGCCTTTATAGCCAGCCTGGCCTCCTGGAGACGCCGCAGCCCCCTCCTCACGTGGGACACAGGCTCCTCCGCAGTCTGGCTAAAGACACACGTCATCCATGTGCGCCAGGGCCAAGTGCTCCCTCCCCCTGTGCCTGACCCACCCGGCGCTGGCAGGTGGCCGATGCCCCCTGGAGCCGAAAGGCAGGACCAGGAACGCACAGAGCCCCAACGGGGTGATGAAAGCAGATTTCAACCTGGCATCTGGCTCCAAAGGCGCCGGCCAGTCTCCCTTGGTGAGGTAACAGGGCCCCCAACTTGTCTAGGATCTCGTCCGTCCTGGGCATGGGGCAGGCTCCGAACAGGCTCCCCGCGTGACTGGGACTCTGCGACCTGCAGTCCTACAGGGCAGCTCCCACATGTGCGGGGGAGCTCGCCGGCCTGGTACAGACCCACGCCGCGCTGCTGCGGGCAGAAGGAGCTATTTCTGTCACGTCTGGAGCCAAGGCAGCTGGGTGAAAAGGGCCAGCCGAAGCAGCAGCCAAGCTAAGCTTCCACATTCGCACCAGCTATAAATATTAATGGTACGAGGAGCCAGGCACTAACGAGCCAGGCACTAACGAGGCCCTCTGTCGTGCTAACCCCTCACCTACTGCAGTTCTCTCCTGACCCGCGGCAGCTCCTTGGGGAGTGAGGGGCGGGGGTTCGATGGCTTCGCACTAAGCGGCACAGGCTCAGGCAGTGGCTATAAAGGGCTCCAGCCGCGAGTCACCGCTGGCCACAGCCATGGACAGAAGGCTCCTAGCCACGCCCGAGCTGCAGCTCCAGGGGTCAATCGCCCTGACAACGCACAGCCCTGCGCCATGTAGCCAGGCCAACCTACGTCTCAGGTGTAGACCAGGCCTCAGACTCCCAGCTGGTATCTTCAGAGTTACACCCAATAGGCTGGCACAGCACAAGGAGGGGGGTAAAGGGCTGGCCCAAGGCCCAAGGGGAGGGGGCGGCGCCCGGGGGCTCAGGGCTGGCACAGCCCCCAGGGGCACCAACAGGCCCAGACCCTGGCCAGTGTTTCCCAAGCTGCAGGCCAGGGGCCACCTCCTCCCTCGTCCCAGCCCCCGGTTCCATCGCAGACCCCAGGCCTTGGCCACAAGCTCCAACACATCAGTGACCAGAGCCAGGCCACGCCGCCCCCAGCGTGGGCCCCGTCCAGCCCAGTGACCCCCCCACACCACGTGTCGCTGCTTCCCTCTCCCCCATCCAGCCCCGCTGCCCCCCAGCCTCTCCCCCACCCCGAACAGCCTTGTGGCAGCCCCTGCATCGCCCACATCTCCTGTGTTAGTGTTACTTTGCTGCGGGCCTCCTCCTCACAGATCCCCCACCCATGGGCACCCCCCACATATACACACAGATCCCCCCCGGCACACAGCCCCCACCCATGGGCACCCCCAACCGCACACAGATCCCCCCCCGGCACACAGCCCCCACCCATGGACACCCCACCCTATCCGCACACAGATCCCCCCCCCAGCACACAGCCCCCACCCATGGACACCCCACCCCATCCGCACACAGATTCCACCCCCCGGCACACAGCCCCCACCCATGGGCACCCCCCACATATACACACAGATCCCCCCCGGCACACAGTCCCCACCCATGGGCACCCCCCACATATACACACAGATCCCCCCCCGGCACACAGCCCCCACCCATGGGCACCCCCCACATATACACACAGATCCCCCCCCGGCACACAGCCCCCACCCATGGGCACCCCCCACATATACACACAGATCCCCCCCCAGCATACAGACCCCCCCCCAACCCTCTCTCCTCCCATCCCAGAGGACCCTCCATTTACAGCCCCACCCTGGGAGCCCCAGCTGGGGTGCTGGAGGCGGGAGCGCCCCGTGTAGGGTGGGCAGGCTGCGGTGTGCACAGGGGCTCGGGCTCCCGATTCATTCCGATAAAAAAATCCCTTAATCTGCTGCCTTTGAAGTTGGACCATGAAAGCAGCTCCCCGCTGTGCAGCACAGGGGCACTGGAAGCTCCCAGGCAGGCTTTGACGAGGCCCAGCCCGGTCGCTCCCCAAGTCCCGGAGGCCGGCAGGAGGCAGCGAGACACTCTGCCAGCTCCCCCTGCTCACGCCCGCACGGCCAAGTGCTGCAGCACCCCGGGGCACCAGTGCTGGCTCGGAGGGCAGGGCAGGGCCACAGAGCAGCCACCAGCCTGCTGGGCAACGATGCTGCCAACAAGCCCATCTGGCACCTACGTAGCTCAGAGCCACAAGCAGCAGCACAGTGCGCTGGGGACAGAGGGGCTAATCACCCAGCCGCTCCGCCCCATTGTGCAGGGGGGCCGGCCGTGGGGTTACTGGCCGAGCTGGGAGGGTGCCCTGCTCTGACCTGCCTGCCAGGCACCGCATTCGCAGCTGTTTGGCGAAGGGTAGGTGGGAGGGAAGCCAGCCATTGCACCAGGCAGACGGTGTGCCAGTGAGTGTCATGACCCCGCAGGGTGCTACTGGCTCTCACTCCCTGTGTGCAAACAGAGGGAGCTGGGGGGCGGTTACAGCAGGAGGAGAATGAGATTAGCCTAAATCCTGCAATGTACCTCAATCTGCTGAGAGCTCCGCTCAGCTCCCAATGGCCTCTCAGCACTTCACCCTCCACTTCTGCTGGGCTGCGACACATCGGGTGGGAAGCAGCATCGGGGACAGGAGTCTCCCTCCCCCCAACCCTGCCTCTCTCTGGGCCCATGTGAGCAGCCGGGAGAACCCGCGTGCCCAGGCACAGACCCCTGCCCACAGCTGCCCGCCAATCACAGCTGCCCGCTCAGCCCCAAGGAGCGAGGGGGCGGGATGCCCGGGTAAACGGGCAGCAGGGCCTTTCCCCTGGAGCCCAGGATGAGCCTGGTGCAGAGGCCATGGCCAGCGAGGCAGGGGCTTGAGGGAGCCCCTTTCCCCCCCAAAGCAGCAGGCCACTGAATGGAGAGTGCCCGAAAGCACCAGCCTCTCAGAGCTCACCTGCTGCCACCAGGCCCCACCCCCACTGCAGCCCAGAGCGCTCCTCGGCACACAGGCCCCGAGCTCACGTCAGCCAGTTGTTAACACGGGCGCTGTGACCCCAGCGAGGGCCAGGACATGCTGAGCTTGTCGGCTGCAGGCTCGAACGCGCCGAAGGGTGGGGGGCAGAGCCAGGCAGCGAGATCAGCCGACAGCATGGTCGTCTCTCACCGATCACCACTCGCACGGCCGCATAAATTCAACCACAAACAGCCTCTATGGGTGGGAAGCCAGGAATGCGCCGAGTGAACACTGGCCGGCCGCCCCACCCCGCACTGCACAGCTGGGCACTACCGAACGCAGGAGATACCAACTACATGCACCGCTGGCGGCTCCGTGGCAGGAGGCAGGACCACGGAACAGGCAGATCAATGCTTTAGCAAAGCTGTTTGATGTGGGGCAATACTTTTCTGCCCAGGGGACCTGTCTGGTCAGATGCCAGGGTGCGTGGCAAGGGCAGACACCCTTCCAAGGGCAAAGAGCCTACGTCTTTCACTCACCTTTCAATGATGTCAGCGATGGTGCACGCAAACATGAGGAGGCCTTCGGGCATCTGCAGAGCCACTAGGAGAGAGACAGATCCCCAGGGTTAGGATGCACTGAGCAGGTCATTTCCTCCGCAAAGCAAACACCTTGGTACAACCCTGACGACATCCCTGGGCACACTGAGCCACACACAGCTCAGTCCTTCCACCTCCGAGCCAGAGCTGCCCCCAGCGTGCTGGGACACCGGCGCACTCCGCCCGTAACTCCCAGCATTGCTGCTGGCTCCAGGAGCCCCTGAGCACTTCCTAAGGGGAGGGAGTCAGGAGTCCTCTGCACTGGGCAGCTGCAACACTCTGCTCCCTGGCCACTCTGGGGAGGAGTCGTCACAACACGGCAACGACGCAGGAAGGGGAGAGCTGGAGAACTCCCTGCAGCTGGGTGGTGAACCCGCCTGGCACAGCGAGGTGCGTGGCCCCAAGGTGCAGGCCAAGCACCAGAGCTCAGGGTTCTAGGCCAGCACCTCTGTGCCCAGGCCCCACGTGCTGCAGCCCAGCAGTGAGCCAAGACCCTCCCGGGTGCTGGCCCAGGTGACAGGCAGCAGGTTTAAAGCAAACAGCAGGAAGTGCCTCTTCCCACACACACAGCCGGCCCAGGAGCTCGCTGCCGGGGTGTGTCGAAGGCCAGAAGTAAAATGGGTTCTAGATCCACCATTGGCCAGGCTGGCCAGGGACACAACCCAGGCTCCAGGTGTCCCTAAACCTCTGGCTGCCAGAAGCGGTGACTGGACGCCAGGGGCCGGATCACTCGACAGTGGCCCTGGTCTGTTCGCTCCCTCTGCAGCACCTGGCACTGTTGGAAGACAAGATCCTGGGGCAGGTGGGCCATTGCTCTGACAGTGTGGCTGTTCTTATGCTAACTGTCAGACTGGGACTCAACCCCCTTTGCTGTCCTCCAGATCCTCGGAGAGGTGAGGGACGGTCCCCATGCTGGGGTGGGGACTGAGCGCCGGAACTGTGGCCTTGAACTCCAGCTGCAGGTCCCATTAATCCCGTTATTCTCTTAACTCTAGATCCCACTAATGCATCCCGGCCTTAATGACCCGAACCCACCGTCTCCCTCCCCAAATCCCTGGCTGACAGAAATCCCCAGGCTACGGAGCCCTGCCCGGGCAAACACCAGCTCTATTTAAAGACATTGTTTTAGGCCAGTGGGTTGGAACCACGCTAATCTCCAGCTGCCCCGACTCACAAAGCTCTTCTAAGGCTAAGCACTCGGCTTACCCAGCCAGGGAAATCCGGGCTTCAGGCACCTCAGGAGGGGTCCCAGAACACCGCTTCCTCCCCAGCCAGCCTCTGCTGCCCTGGGACGTCTGGAAAGCAGCGTGGGCCCCATCTGCCAGCCCTTCCCAGTAGGGCTGCCAAGCGATTAAAACAATTAATCCTGATTAATAACACTGTTAAACAATAATAAAATACCATTTCTTTACATATTTGTGGATGTTTTTCTACATTTTCAAATATATTGATTTCAATTACAACACAGAATACAAAGTGTACAGTGCTCGCTTTATATTTATTTTTTATTACAAATATTTGCACTGTAAAAAACAAAAGAAATAGTACATTTCAATTCACCTCATACAAGTACTGTAGTGCAATCTCTTTATCATGAAAGTTAAACTTACAAATGTAGACTTAGTTACAAAAAATAACTGCATTCAAAAATAAAACAATGTAAAACTTTAGAACCTACAAGTCCACTCAGTCCTACTTCAGCCAATCGCTCAGACAAACGGGTTTGGTTACAATTTGCAGGAGATAATGCTGCACACGTCTTGTTTACAATGTCACCTGAAAGTGAGAACAGGCCTTTACATAGCACTGTTGTAGCCAGCATCGCAAGATATTTACATGCCAGATGCGCTAAAGATTCATATGTCTTCATGCTTCAACCGCCATTCCAGAAGACATGCATCCATGCTGATGACGGGTTCTGCTCGATAACCATCCAAAGCAATGCGAACCGACGCATGTTCATTTTCATCATGAGTCAGATGCCACCAGCAGAAGGTTGATTTTCTTTTTTGGTGGTTCAGGTTCTGTAGTTTCCGCATTGAAGTGTTGCTCTTTTAAGACTTCTGAAAGCATGCTCCACACCTCATTCTTCTCAGATTCTGGAAGGCACTTCAGATTCTTAAACCTTGGGTCGAGTGCTGTAGCTATCTTTAGACATCTCACGGAGTATTGGGGAACTCAGGGCCCTGCACCCCCGGCTTCCTGCGATTCACCATGACTCTCAGCCAGCCAGTAAAGCAGAAGGTTTATTTGGATGACAGGAATACAGTCCAAGTCCAAACTAGGTTCGGATGACAGGAATACAGTCCAAACTAGGTTCGACGGGGACAGGTGAGCAAAGCCCACAGGTAAGTGGGGAACATGGAGACCGGGGAAATGAGTCGGAAACAAGAGGGAGTGTGGGCTATATTGGCAGAGAGAAAGGAGAGTCAGGAAAAAACTGGGAGGAAAGATCAAACCAGTATCTTAGATGCCTATATACAAATGCGAGAAGTATGGGGAATAAGCAGGAAGAACTGGAAGTGCTAATAAATAAATACAACTATGACATTGTTGGCATCACTGAAACTTGGTGGGATAATACACATGATTGGAATGTTGGTGTGGATGGGTACAGCTTGCTCAGGAAGGATAGACAGGGGAAAAAGGGAGGAGGTGTTGCCTTATATATTAAAAATGTACACACTTGGACTGAGGTAGAGATGGACATAGGAGACGGAAGTGTTGAGAGTCTCTGGGTTAGGCTTAAAGGGGCAAAAAACAAGGGAGATGTCATGCTAGGCGTCTACTACAGGCCACCTAACCAGGTGGAAGAGGTGGATGAGGCTTTTTTCAAGCAACTAACAAAATCATCCAAAGCCCAAGATTTGGTGGTGATGGGGGACTTCAACTATCCGGATATATGTTGGGAAAATAACACAGCGGGGAACAGACTATCCAACAAATTCTTGGACTGCATTGGAGACAACTTTTTATTTCAGAAGGTTGAAAAAGCTACTAGGGGGGAAGCTGTTCTAGACTTGATTTTAACAAATAGGGAGGAACTCGTTGAGAATGTGAAAGTAGAAGGCAGCCTGGGTGAAAGTGATCATGAAATCATAGACTTTGCAATTCTAAGGAAGGGTAGAAGGGAGAACAGCAAAATAGAGACAATGGATTTCAGGAAGGCAGATTTTGGGAAGCTCAGAGAGCTGATAGGTAAGGTCCCATGGGAATCAAGACTGAGGGGAAAAACAACTGAGGAGAGTTGGCAGTTTTTCAAAGGGACACTATTAAGGGCCCAAAAGCAAGCTATTCCGCTGGTTAGGAAAGATAGAAAATGTGGCAAAAGACCACCTTGGCTTAACCACGAGATCTTGCACGATCTAAAAAATAAAAAGGAGTCATATAAAAAATGGAAACTAGGACAGATTACAAAGGATGAATATAGGCAAACAACACAGGAATGCAGGGGCAAGATTAGAAAGGCAAAGGCACAAAATGAGCTCAAACTAGCTACGGGAATAAAAGGAAACAAGAAGACTTTTTATCAATACATTAGAAGCAAGAGGAAGACCAAAGACAGGGTAGGCCCACTGCTTAGTGAAGAGGGAGAAACAGTAACAGGAAACTTGGAAATGGCAGAGATGCTTAATGACTTCTTTGTTTCGGTCTTCACCGAGAAGTCTGAAGGAATGCCTAACATAGTGAATGCTAATGGGAAGGGGGTAGGTTTAGCGGATAAAATAAAAAAAGAACAAGTTAAACATCACTTAGAAAAGTTAGATGCCTGCAAGTCACCCGGGCCTGATGAAATGCATCCTAGAATACTCAAGGAGCTAATAGAGGAGGTATCTGAGCCTCTAGCTATTATCTTTGGAAAGTCATGGGAGACGGGAGAGATTCCAGAAGACTGGAAAAGGGCAAATATAGTGCCCATCTATAAAAAGGGAAATAAAAACAACCCAGGTAACTATAGACCAGTTAGTTTAACTTCTGTGCCAGGGAAGATAATGGAGCAAGTAATTAAGGAAATCGTCTGCCAACACTTGGAAGGTGGTAAGGTGATAGGGAATAGCCAGCATGGATTTGTGAAGAACAAATCATGTCAAACCAATCTGATAGCTTTCTTTGATAGGATAACGAGCCTTGTGGATAAGGGTGAAGCGGTGGATGTGGTATACCTAGACTTTAGTAAGGCATTTGATACGGTCTCGCATGATATTCTTATCGATAAACTAGGCAAATACAAATTAGATGGGGCTACTATAAGGTGGGTGCATAACTGGCTGGATAATCGTACTCAGAGAGTTGTTATTAATGGTTCCCAATCCTGCTGGAAAGGCGTAACGAGTGGGGTTCCGCAGGGGTCTGTTTTGGGACCAGCTCTGTTCAATATCTTCATCAACGACTTAGATATTGGCATAGAAAGTACGCTTATTAAGTTTGCGGATGATACCAAACTGGGAGGGATTGCAACTACTTTGGAGGACAGGGTCATAATTCAAAATGATCTGGACAAATTGGAGAAATGGTCTGAGTTAAACAGGATGAAGTTTAACAAAGACAAATGCAAAGTGCTCCACTTAGGAAGGAAAAATCAATTTCACACATACAGAATGGGAAAAGACTGTCTAGGAAGGAGTACGGCAGAAAGGGATCTAGGGGTTATAGTGGACCACAAGCTAAATATGAGTCAACAGCGTGATGCTGTTGCAAAAAAAGCAAACATGATTCTGGGATGCATTAACAGGTGTGTTGTGAGCAAGACACGAGAAGTCATTCTTCCGCTCTACTCTGCTCTGGTTAGGCCTCAGCTGGAGTATTGTGTCCAGTTCTGGGCGCCGCATTTTAAAAAAGATGTGGAGAAACTGGAAAGGGTCCAAAGAAGAGCAACAAGAATGATTAAAGGTCTTGAGAACATGACCTATGAAGGAAGGCTGAAAGAACTGGGTTTGTTTAGTTTGGAAAAGAGAAGATTGAGAGGGGACATGATAGCAGTTTTCAGGTATATAAAAGGGTGTCATAAGGAGGAGGGAGAGAACTTGTTCACCTTAGTCTCTAAGGATAGAACCAGAAACAATGGGTTTAAACTGCAGCAAGGGAGGTCTAGATTGGACATTAGGAAAAAGTTCCTAACTGTCAGGGTGGTTAAACACTGGAACAAATTGCCTAGGGAGGTTGTGGAATCTCCGTCTCTGGAGATATTTAAGAGTAGGTTAGATAAATGTCTATTAGGGATGGTCTAGGCAGTATTTGGTCCTGCCATGCGGGCAGGGGACTGGACTCGATGACCTCTCGAGGTCCCTTCCAGTCCTAGAATCTATGAATCTATGAAAAAAAAGTCAGACAGACAACAGGGCCCCCCTCAGTTAGGTCCAGCTTGGGGTCCCAGGGCATCCCAGCCCCCCCCTTGGGAGGTCAGAGCCATCTCTGCCTCCCAGCCATCTCTCCAGCCCGCTTCCAACACTCTGCCTTCAGCGACCCCTCCCACAGCCTTTGTTCAGTTTCCCGGGCCAAGGTGTCACCTGGCCTCCAATCCCTTCCTGGGTTCTCATGTTACACGCTCAGGTATTCTCCTTCGGGCAGTCTCCCATCCCCCAATGCAGACTATCCTAGCCACACTCCCCTGTCAGCATTCACAGACCACTTTAAGAACAGTCCCAGTTCATCACAGGTACCTTCTTTGTGTTTCGTCAGATCTGCTGTGAAAGTGTTCTTAAAACAAACATGTGCTGAGTCATCATCCGAGACTGCTATAACATGAAATATATGGCAGAATGTAGGTACAACTGAACAGGAGACATACAATTCTCCCCCAAGGAGTTCAGTCACAAATTTAATTAATGCATTATTTTTTAATGAGCATCATCAGCATGGAAGCATGTCCTCTGGAATGGTGGCCGAAGCATGAAGGGACATATGAATGTTTAGCATATCTGGCATGTAAATACCCTGCAACGTTGGCTACAAAAGTGCCATGCGAACACCTGTTCTCACTTTCAGGTGACATTGTAAACAAGAAGCGGGCAGCATTATCTCCTGCAAATGTAAATAAACTTGTTTGTCTTAACAATTGGCTGAACAAGAAGTAGGACTGAGTGGACTTGTAGGCTCTAGAGTTTTACATTGTTTTGTTTTTGAGTGCAGTTATGTAACAAAAAATATATACATTTGTAAGTTACACTTTCAGGATAAAGAGATTGCACTACAGTACTTCTATGAGATGAATTGAAAAATACTATTTTTTTATCATTTTTACAGTGCAAATATTTATAATAAAAAATAATAATATAAAGTGAGCACTGTACAGTATGTATTCTGTGTTGTAATAGAAATTGATATATTTGAAAATGTAGAAAAGCATCCAAAATATTTAATAAATTTCAGTTGGTATTCTATTGTTTTAATAGTGTAATTAATCGCAGTTAATGTTTTTGCGTGCATGGCGTGCGGTAACTGTGATTAATCGGCAGCCTTGCTTCCCGGATAAGGAGCAGAGAGCCCAGCACACACAAGGCAAGAGGCACTTCACACTCCCCAGACCAGATATTTCAGGGCCCAGGGCAGGTGGCAGGGCTCCAAGGAGCCCAACTCACAGCACCTTGCTCTGAGCACTAGCACCCTGCTCGTCCCACTGGGGCAGCGAGTGCCCAGGGCTTGGCACAGCTGGCTCGAGGGGCTCCGAATCCTTCCTCCCCCTAGGGTAGAATCAGCTCCAGCCCTGGGCCCCGGACTGCCGGCCAGAAAACAGACTTGCCTTCCCAAGTGAGGCCTGTGCTTCCCCCAGGTGCTGGGAGTGGGTGGGGGAAGCACAGGACAGCTGGCTTCCCCTCCGTTAGCAAAGCACCTGCCCTCTGTGCCCACCGGCTCTCTGCTGGCCTCCCTGCTACAACCCAGGCCCAGATACACATCTCCAGCCCATCACATCCCCTCCCCACCAGGCACTGGCACAGGGAAGCCTTGCCCCGAACTCCTGCCCTCTCGGGTCCAGCTGCAGCCCCTTGCCAGCGAGCCATGCGCTGGCCTCTGCAGGTGCACATCTGAGAGCCCAGCACGGCTGATGGGTTCAGCTTCCAATATTCCCCGAGAGGCTAAAACCTAAATCCGAGCCGCATGTTTGCACTATGACATTGTTGGCATCACTGAAACTTGGTGGGATAATACACATGATTGGAATGTTGGTGTGGATGGGTACAGCTTGCTCAGGAAGGATAGACAGGGGAAAAAGGGAGGAGGTGTTGCCTTATATATTAAAAATGTACATACTTGGACTGAGGTAGAGATGGACATAGGAGACGGAAGTGTTGAGAGTCTCTGGGTTAGGCTTAAAGGGGCAAAAAACAAGGGAGATGTCATGCTAGGAGTCTACTACAGGCCACCTAACCAGGTGGAAGAGGTGGATGAGGCTTTTTTCAAGCAACTAACAAAATCATCCAAAGCCCAAGATTTGGTGGTGATGGGGGACTTCAACTATCCGGATATATGTTGGGAAAATAACACAGCGGGGCACAGACTATCCAACAAATTTTTGGACTGCATTGGAGACAACTTTTTATTTCAGAAGGTTGAAAAAGCTACTAGGGGGGAAGCTGTTCTAGACTTGATTTTAACAAATAGGGAGGAACTCGTTGAGAATGTGAAAGTAGAAGGCAGCCTGGGTGAAAGTGATCATGAAATCATAGACTTTGCAATTCTAAGGAAGGGTAGAAGGGAGAACAGCAAAATAGAGACAATGGATTTCAGGAAGGCAGATTTTGGGAAGCTCAGAGAGCTGATAGGTAAGGTCCCATGGGAATCAAGACTGAGGGGAAAAACAACTGAAGAGAGTTGGCAGTTTTTCAAAGGGACACTATTAAGGGCCCAAAAGCAAGCTATTCCGCTGGTTAGGAAAGATAGAAAATGTGGCAAAAGACCACCTTGGCTTAACCACAAGATCTTGCACGATCTAAAAAATAAAAAGGAGTCATATAAAAAATGGAAACTAGGACAGATTACAAAGGATGAATATAGGCAAACAACACAGGAATGCAGGGGCAAGATTAGAAAGGCAAAGGCACATAATGAGCTCAAACTAGCTACGGGAATAAAAGGAAACAAGAAGACTTTTTATCAATACATTAGAAGCAAGAGGAAGACCAAAGACAGGGTAGGCCCACTGCTTAGTGAAGAGGGAGAAATAGTAACAGGAAACTTGGAAATGGCAGAGATGCTTAATGACTTCTTTGTTTCGGTCTTCACCGAGAAGTCTGAAGGAATGCCTAACATAGTGAATGCTAATGGGAAGGGGGTAGGTTTAGCGGATAAAATAAAAAAAGAACAAGTTAAAAATCACTTAGAAAAGTTAGATGCCTGCAAGTCACCCGGGCCTGATGAAATGCATCCTAGAATACTCAAGGAGCTAATAGAGGAGGTATCTGAGCCTCTAGCTATTATCTTTGGAAAGTCATGGGAGACGGGAGAGATTCCAGAAGACTGGAAAAGGGCAAATATAGTGCCCATCTATAAAAAGGGAAATAAGAACAACCCAGGTAACTACAGACCAGTTAGTTTAACTTCTGTGCCAGGGAAGATAATGGAGCAAGTAATTAAGGAAATCATCTGCAAACACTTGGAAGGTGGTAAGGTGATAGGGAACAGCCAGCATGGATTTGTGAAGAACAAATCATGTCAAACCAATCTGATAGCTTTCTTTGATAGGATAACGAGCCTTGTGGATAAGGGTGAAGCGGTGGATGTGGTATACCTAGACTTTAGTAAGGCATTTGATACGGTCTCGCATGATATTCTTATCGATAAACTAGGCAAATACAAATTAGATGGGGCTACTATAAGGTGGGTGCATAACTGGCTGGATAACCGTACTCAGAGAGTTGTTATTAATGGTTCCCAATCCTGCTGGAAAGGCGTAACGAGTGGGGTTCCGCAGGGGTCTGTTTTGGGACCGGCTCTGTTCAATATCTTCATCAACGACTTAGATATTGGCATAGAAAGTACGCTTATTAAGTTTGCGGATGATACCAAACTGGGAGGGATTGCAACTACTTTGGAGGACAGGGTCATAATTCAAAATGATCTGGACAAATTGGAGAAATGGTCTGAGTTAAACAGGATGAAGTTTAACAAAGACAAATGCAAAGTGCTCCACTTAGGAAGGAAAAATCAATTTCACACATACAGAATGGGAAAAGACTGTCTAGGAAGGAGTACAGCAGAAAGGGATCTAGGGGTTATAGTGGACCACAAGCTAAATATGAGTCAACAGTGTGATGCTGTTGCAAAAAAAGCAAACATGATTCTGGGATGCATTAACAGGTGTGTTGTGAGCAAGACACGAGAAGTCATTCTTCCGCTCTACTCTGCTCTGGTTAGGCCTCAGCTGGAGTATTGTGTCCAGTTCTGGGCGCCGCATTTTAAAAAAGATGTGGAGAAATTGGAAAGGGTCCAAAGAAGAGCAACAAGAATGATTAAAGGTCTTGAGAACATGACCTATGAAGGAAGGCTGAAAGAACTGGGTTTGTTTAGTTTGGAAAAGAGAAGACTGAGAGGGGACATGATAGCAGTTTTCAGGTATCTAAAAGGGTGTCATAAGGAGGAGGGAGAGAACTTGTTCACCTTAGCCTCTAAGGATAGAACCAGAAACAATGGGTTTAAACTGCAGCAAGGGAGGTCTAGGTTGGACATTAGGAAAAAGTTCCTAACTGTCAGAGTGGTTAAACACTGGAACAAATTGCCTAGGGAGGTTGTGGAATCTCCGTCTCTGGAGATATTTAAGAGTAGGTTAGATAAATGTCTATCAGGGATGGACTAGACAGTATTTGGTCCTGCCATGCGGGCAGGGGACTGGACTCGATGACCTCTCGAGGTCCCTTCCAGTCCTATAATCTATGAATCTATGAATCTATTTCATTAGAACAAACCACACAGCACAGGGGTGCCCAGGCAGCGCCATGGCCAGGACAGCCCACGCACTCCCCCTCTGCCTCCTCCCAACCTGAGCACCCCCGGGGGACAGGGCATGATGGTCTGGGCCCCGAGAGCGACCAAGCCAAGACAGGAGTGACACATACTCAGCTCTCTCAATGGTCCCAGAACCTCACAATCCTCAGTGACCCTGCCAGGGCAGAGCTGCCGTCCCCACGTTACCGGTGGGAACCGAGGCAGGCCAGGGACTTGTTCAAGGTCCCATGGGGAGCCTGCAGCAGGGCAGGGAGCCGAACTGGGTCCTGGCAGATGCCCTAAGCCAGGGGTCGGCAACCTTTCAGAAGTGGTGTGCCGAGTCTTCGTTTATTCACTCTGATTTAAGATTTTGCGGGTCAGTAATACATTTTAACGTTTTTAGAAGGTCTCTTTCTAGAAGTCTATAACATAGAACTAAACTATTGTTGTATGTAAAGTAAATAAGGTTTTTAAAATGTTTAAGAAGCTTCATTTAACATTAAATTAAAATGTAGAGCCCCCCTGGACTGCTGCCAGGACCTGGGCAGTGTGAGTGCCACTGAAAATCAGCTCACGTGCCGCCTTCGGCACAGGTGCCATAGGTTGCCTACCCCTGCCCTAACCCCTGGGTCATCCTTCCCCTCAAAGGTCACAAGAGCATCCCACGGGTTCATCGGTGACCCTGTCGCTCTCTGTGCTCCTCGCCCGATCAAACATTCCAGGCTGCCAGGGCCACGGCCAGTCACAAACCCCAGAGCTGCATCTCCTCAGCCCCTCCACACGCCCCAGCTTCCAGGAACCCGAACAGTGCCGAGGGCAGAGAGGGCACACTATGGGGGCCCTGTCCGCACGATCATCTCTCACACTCCACTCATGAGCCCTTCCCCGCCCACCGCCTGTGACAGCCCATGCTCACCTGCCCCCCACCAGCCCGCAGTAACAGTTCAGACACACCAAGCACCTCTCCCTTCCCAGCACCCATAGGTGCCTGCTCCTTTCCTCCAGGGCATGGGTGGCCCAGTGAGGATCGGGAGTCTGATGCACTATTCTCTGCACTGGCAGCCCATGAGGAACAGGGCAGAGCAGGCTGTGGCCAGCAACCCCAGCCAGGGAGAGGGCTGGGGCATTTACTCGTCAGCCGCTGAGGCCATGGGGGAGATAAAGCAGCTGCCATCAGCTGAAACCACATTCAAGTCAGAGATGCCCCAGCAGAGACCAGGGCACCTGTGCCTCCCTCTCCCCAAGCCTGGAAACACGCAGCCCACACAGTCAGGAGCTCATGCCTATGTCTGCCCCTCCCCCCGTATCAATGGAACTGCTTCCCAGGACCCCAATGCCGCCCCCCACCTTTGGGGGGCCTTGCCCTTCACCCATATTCCACCTGGGCACTCGCTCACCCGGGTGTACCCCCCAATCCCCAAAGGCTCAGCCAGGATGCGCAGGGAAAGAGGAAAGAGACAGAGCTGTAACTGGAGCCCTGGCCAGCATCCCAGCCCAATCGCCAGCAGGATGACAGCGACATGCGACTCAGCCTGTCCTGTCTAATGTGATTATAAACCTGAGATACAAACACGCTCAATCGTCACAAGAGTTATGGCCAGCTCCCCGTAACGTTAAATGCCGGCCGTGTGGCAGCTGCTTCCCAGTCTGACTGACAGCTTGGCACAGCCAGCAGCCATCAGTACATTCCCCTAGGGAACCTAGCCCCAAGTGCTCTCAGCCCAGCTCCTGGCCTGGCCTTACAACACACCCTCTCCGGACTGATTGGGACCCACACGCTGGCGAGGGCCAGGCACGTTCTGACTCAGGAGGGGCCGGGGCTGCGACAACAGGGTCAATGGGATCTAGCCCCCATGCAGCCCCAGTGGTGAGCTGGTGCACGAAGCCCGGCAGCTGTGTTCTCGGGCACAGCTCGAGCCTGGATGCTAAGAGTGCAGCATGGCCTCAAGCGGCCACTTACCTCTCTTTGCCTCGGCCTGCTGAATTCTCCACACTGTCTTGTAGATCTCAAAGTTATAGTTGCTGGGGAGGGCTCCAACTGCCTCCTGCAGCTCCTTATTGGTGAGAATTGCCTCGGGGATCTGCATAGCCACCCGTCGGCGCTGGGGTCCTCGGCCTGCAAGGAGAGCCAAGGAGCTTTTTATACAGAAGCACAAGGAGCCAAAGGATCCATGAAGAGTGGGAAGGCGCTGAGCCGCTGGCCACCCACCAGCCACACGTGCTGCACCTGACTCCGTTAGCTACCACCGAGTCTGACACCTGGCTCCCGCTGCACAGGGAGACAGGCCATCACACCGGCAGAGCCGGGGGAAAGCCAGGCTCTGTCCAGCCAGCAGCGAGGACTGGTTGGGAGGCCCAGTGAGACATGCTGGATGTGTCACAAAGAGGGAACCACCTATTGCCTCCAGAGGCCTGATGATGCAGCAGCCATCCAGAGATGCCAACTCACTCAAACGACTCCAGAGCTCAGACCCCTCTGCTCGCCTGAGAGCACAGGAGACCCACAGTCCTGCAGCATTCCCGCAAGGCAGAGACCCACAGCAGTCCCCACACCCGCCCTCCCAACCAGAGAGACTGACTGGGTGCAGGACAAGGGGAGGAGGTTTCCACCCCCCAAGCAGCCAGGCTCCGTAATGCGGGGAGGCACCAAGCCTGCTAATCTAGCACAGCCGGGGGGTGGGGGGGGTGTCGGAGGCGCAGAGTAACTTCATGCTCTGACCCCTCGATAAACTAACATTAAAGGCAAGAAAATGCTACAATGAAAGCTGTGTAATTACATTCAATCCTGTTGAGTGATGCGGGAGCAATGGAGGGGGCGAGGGGCAGCTGTCGGGGACTGCACTGAGCCCAGATTAGAAACTCCGAACAGAACTAACTGAGAAAGGCTTGGCCACAGCCCCCACCCCACTGACATGCACAGAGATGGGGGCCTTGCCCAGAGCCAGAAACCCACTGCCCGGGGGCCGCTCAGTGCCAGTAACCCAGTAGGGAAAGCTCTGCTGAGCAGCTAGGGGCAGCACCGCCTTCCAGGAGAGGCAGCGGCCAGTCACTCCAAGCCGAGTTCAGGGGAAGGACAATGACGACTCCCGGAGAGCAGGAGTCCAGCCAGCGACAGTGGAGGAGCTGGTGCCTGCTCCAGCATGACCCCATCGCCCCATGACATGAGGCCTAGCAAGGCTTCTGTGCAGAGACCACTTCCACTTGCCAGCTGCTGTGTCCCAGACAGTGTCCCCCGGCCGCCATCCAGGGAATGCGGAGAAGTCTGTTGTTCTCTCAGGCAGCTGGCAAGTTTAAAGGTGACCACCATGTGGCTACAGGGGCCCATAGGCAGGTCGGAAGGTCCTACACACTGGGTCACCACGCACAAGCTCCAGCCGAAGCGCCCCTCAGCGGTGAGGAGTCAACGGACATCCTGCTACCCAGAGCCCAGCAAACCCCCCAGAACCAGCTCCACCTGCAGCCCCTCGCAGAGCCAGCACGGGGGGGGGGGGGGGGGGGGGGGGGGGGGCTGCGGGGCTGCTCTCGCATAAGGGCTGCCCTGAGCCCGATTCACGACTTGGCCCCAAGGGAGTCCCAGGTTAAGGCCGAGTAGCCCTAGCACACACTGCCTGCCAAACATTTTGTACACACGGACACTAAAGGCTGTGTCTGAGGGAGCTCCCCTGCTCCTATCCCCAGACCCTGCCTCCAAGGGAGCTCCCCCTCCCCAGCTAGAGCCCACCCCAAGAAAGCTCCCCTTCTCCCTGCTGGTCCTCTGCCCCCACAAGCACTCCTCTTCCCTCCCCAGCCAGGACCCCACAGGAGCTCCCCATCCCACCCGCTACCAGAGTCCCACCAACTGGCCCAGAGGCAGCACTGCCACAAGTGTGTCCAGGATGCCCTGTGGAAGGGGCGGCAGCCGGCTGGCACTCCTGTAGGGGCAGTGATCTGCAAGGGAAGGGCCCGTTACTTCTCTAGTATCTCACTTGACAAAGTGATGGGAGCTGTAAAGAGCAGGTTTCTATTCCTGGTTTACCATGACTGCTCGAGACCCTTTTGTGGGACTCTGAATCAGAAAGGTGTCAGCAATCCGAACACTGCCAGATACAGCGTAAGGGCTGCTTTATTTATGCTTGCAAAGGGCCCTTTCATGACAGTGCCTCACAGCGAACAGGTGTTCGTTGCTGTCTGAAGGCCAGGTGACTCACGAGCGGCTTTGCCCACTCACTAAATGAGTTATCCAGGCTCCCGTGAAGCAAACTGCCCAGATAAATTAAATGCTACAAAGTAACTTAGACAACTGGGACGCTGAAGTCCTTATGGCTGACTGGCTTCGTCTCAGCCATGCCAGGCAGGAAAAGCCCCTGCTGACCGCTCTGTCCACCAAGTGAGCAGCAGGCAGAGGTGACTGCTAGCGGGTTACTGGAACGTGGGATAGGGAGACGCTGGGACCAAGGAGACGCTGGCATCAGAGAATGTATTCCGAGCACAGCTCAAGGCTGATGGACCCACCCTCCTCACGCCAGGCAAAATTAATGGTCCCACGGCAGCCACTCCCAGCAGAGCCTCCCTTCAGACTAGCCAGCATCCTCTGCAGAGCGCATCTCTGCATCACACACGGGGCGTCACCTCATGTTCGGGCCCAGAAGCCAGCGCTGCATGGGGGTAGGGGCAGGCCTAGCTCCTGGGGAAAGCCCCCGCCAGACAGGGTTACCGACCCTCCAGGATTGGCCTGGAGTCTCCAGGAATTAAAGATTAGATGAAACTCCATGAAACCGACCAACCAAAGTTGGCACCCTCAGCTCCTGCTCCTGCCCCCAGCATGGCACGTCGGAGGAGGCTGGTGCGCAGCCTGGCCGGGAGAACCGGGCCCGAGCAGCCACTGCCCCAAGCCCCGACGGGACAAAGCTCGGGACATCTGATGAAGGGGGGGGGACGACCCATCGCGGGTCCCGGAACCGGCTGCAGCGTGGGACGCGCTCACACACTCTGGGGACAGACAAGCACGTTCCCCTCCCCTGGCCTGCAGGGAGCCACGGGGGCGGTAAAGGCCCCAGAGCCCGTCCCCTGGCAGGGGGGGGGAGAGGAGAGCGGATCCGGGGCCTTCGCTCTCTAGACCGGTCCCAAGCCGGGGGATACGGGCCAGGTCAGGCTGGGGCCGGCTTGGACCGGCCCCTGGACCGGCGGCGGGCGGGCGGGCGGGCGGGACCCCTCGCTCTCCACACACCAAGGTCCCACCTGGCGCCGCAGCCGGGACCTCGCTCCGCGCCGGCTGCTCCTGGGCCGCCATCGCAAACAAACCCACGTGGAGGCCGGAAAGGCAGCGCCAATAGAGCTACGTGTGAGCCACCAGATCCTAGACAGGAGCAGACGCCGACCGAGCAATCGAGCGTATGTGGGCGGGGCCTCTGGAACGCCCTGCCCCTGGCTGTTCCCATTCGACCCCACCATGGGAGGGAGAGCTCTGCTCCCGCGCCGCAGCAGTGTGTGGGGCTTGAACAGCGCCGAGCGCCCTGCCTAACACCCCCCTGCTCCTGCCCCCGGGGCGCCCCCTGCCTAACACCCCCCTGCTCCTGCCCCCGGGGTGTCCCCTGCCTAACCCCCCCACACATAACACTGCCCCTTACTGTAATTTTCCCCATGGCACACAGGGGGCTGGTTTGTCCTGCAGTTTGCAGGGCTCATAGCAATAACATGCGACTCGGACTATATGAGCTGCGTCACATTCAGCGGGTGGTGGTGCAGAGTATACACAGGACGGTGTCTGGGCAGAGTCCTCCCATGCTGGCTCTGAGCCAGGAGCTCCAAGGCCAGACTTACTGGCACAAGCTGGACCAAGGTGCAGCTGCCCTCCTCTTCAGTGGAAGCCCAGCCCAGCCCGACCCCGGCCCTCGCATACAGTGCAGGCAGAGCCGGATTCATCTTTTGTGGGCCCTGGCCCCCACTGCACCCATATTTCCCCCCAAGACCCCACCCACTGCTCACATGGAGGTGAACAGAGAGGTACAAGGCATAGGGAAGGGGGGAGGCAGAGGCCTGGAGGGGGGTGGGAGGGAGCCCAAGGAGGGCTGGGAGGCTGAGAGGTGCAGGGAGGCCATGGGGCAGAGAGCAGCTTGTGGGGTGGGTCTCCATGGCTGGGGGCAGCAGGTTCACCCACACAGCTCAGGTTGGGGAGCCCAGTGGGAGGGGGTGGAGTGGGGGGGAAGCCTCTGTCGCTGTCCCTCTACCCCCCCTTTTCTCCCCAGGCTGCCAGGCCCACCCCCTTCTTGTGGCGGGCACCATGCTGTCCCAGCAACAAGCCAGCGTGGCTGAGCCCGCTGCACCTGTCCCCCAGCCCCTGTGCATGCGCCTGCAGCCAGGGGGACCCCTGCATCTGGGGTCTGGATTCCTGCTCCCTGGAGATTATCAATTGGAGGCACAAGAAGGAGACCAAGCAGTACCAGTAAGTGAGGGAAGGAGTGCTAAACCTACAATTGGTGGGAAGAGAAGCCAGGAAATAATTCCCCTTCCCTCCTTATTACAGGTACCCCTGGGTCCGTATCTGATCACAGATAGCAATTCCCTTCCTCACCCCGAGACCAAAGGAAGAACTGAGACAGTCGACACTGAGCCTTTTGTTAGACCATTGGCATGACAGAGCTTTGGCTTCTCTAGAGGGTTTTTAACTTTCTCTTTATCCAACAGATAGTCCCAACAGTCGCAACAAACCAAATTGTATTATTAAAATAAGACAAATGGGTGAATCAACACACTCCATGCTTCCTTGAAGTTGATGGGACTGAGAAACAAGCTTCCCACCAGTGTGAGAAAGATGTCTCCCTTTGCACCCCTTTGAGAAGCTTTTCTAGCTTATTAGTGGAGTGGTGCATGGTGACCATCACATTTTTACCTTGTGCCTCCACCTTTTAAGGTGTTGTCTTAAACCCAGGTGCACTATTAACTGTTTTAACACAGGTTTCAGAGTAGCAGCCGTGTTAGTCTGTATCAGCAAAAAGAACAGGAGTACTTGTGGCACCTTAGAGACTAACAAATGTATTTGAAATAAATTTGTTAGTCTCTAAGGTGCCACAAGTACTCCTGTTCTTTTTGTTTTAACACAGATGTGTTTACCCCCAAAATGATGGGATTCACCTTTATATAACATGTAGGCAACATGAACAGCTTGCACAGAAATATTTTTAAACAGAAAGTCAATGTTACACCCCAAATTGACCTGGGGATGACGACTGACATTATAAAAGGAATTAACCAAGAAATGGGTACACCAGCTTCGAACACATATGCATAAACAATGGCTGAGCTATTACGACTACTTGGCTGGAGACTAGTGACATTTTCCTTGGTCCATATTTACAGATACGTGGCCCCTCAATAAAACCTGCGGTACATGTATAGCCAATACCCGATTCCCAGTTGCAGGAATTTCGGTTGACACTATTATATCCTGCATCATCTCTGTGCACCCATTTAGGAATGTCCATAGGGATGAGAACAGAGTTGTTGACATTTAAGCCTATTGGTCCGAAGGGGTACACCCACCTTTCACTGGCATTGAGTCTAGTTAGTATAAATGTGGTGGTGATGTGGGTTTCCAGGTCATGAGAAATTGACAGCCTTCCACCCTGCCTGGTGGATGGCTTCACAAGAGCTAACATTTCTTAGCAATAGTTGCTTCAGCTCTGAAGGGAGGATTCCATTGACTCCATCCGTGAGAATGCTGCTAGCTGTATTGAGCAGCCAGGATTGGGCTTGAGCACAGGTTAAAGCCCATGAGAGGTTGCCCTGTAACACCCCTACGGCGTCTATAATTTGTTTATGATCCTCCTCTTGCAAACCAAACCATTTTGGTAGGGTCTTAACAACTTCATATTCCAGACTGTTCAAGAGGTTTAATGAGGAGGTCACTGGCTGGCTCAGTGAGGCCACATCATGCCCCATACTACTGATTTTTCCAGCCAGGATGTTGGCATCAATTGAGTTTAAAATACCTAGACCAGTACCAACTCCTCCTAACACCTTTGCCACTGCATCCCTTTTGACCCTTTTCACCCAAGCGTCCCATCCCGAGATCAGTGTTTGGACCTACGGTGCACACTTAGGTTCAATGCTGCTTACTTCCACTTGCAAGGCATAGTGATCATCTTTAGAGAATAGATCAGCTCAATGAGCAATAGCCTTTTGGAACTCCCCTTTACTAGCACAGGACCTACGTTGCTTGTATCAGGCTCCGGTACCACTGCCACTTGTTTGACCTCTCTGGTTCAATATATACCAATTACAACCCATCTGCCTGTGTCGTGTACATTGACATTCATATCGCTGGTACCGTAACAGTTGAACATTTTACATCTACTACATTACAGAAACAAATTACTAAATGAATTAAACATGTCCTGGGTGTTATTGTACAATGCAGACTTCTGCTATACACACATTAGAGGAAGTATGTATCTTTATATTTAAAGCCTTTACCACCAATTGCACTTGCATGGTTACCTTTACCTTAAACACTCCCATCTTTAATACAAGGGGATCTTTGAATTGATGCTGACACATCTAGATTCACCTCGCACTCTTAACGCCTCTGAACAATTGCCCAAGTGGTCATCATTAAGCTCCCATTGCAAGCCTTTTCCCATTTGTGAACAAAGCTTGTCTGGTCAGCGTTTTTGCCAGCTATTACAAAGGGGGGGTCACACTCATAAGTTTGCTGTGTGAAAGGGGTCACCAGTACAAAAGTTTGAGAACCATTGCTGTACCCCACATGAGGAAATGTCTCAATGGTGGCGTTGGCGGAGGCCAACAGCACTTATATGGTAATAGCTGACAAAAACAGTGACAAAGATACCTCATTACTTCTCCCATGAAGTGGGGGCCTTGATCGGAGTCGATCTCGTCGGGCAATCCAAACCTTGAGAAAGTTTGTTCGAGAAATCGCTTGCAGTGGTGGTGGTCGTATGATTCTTAGCAGGATACGCTTCTATCCGTTTGGAGAATGAATCCACGACCACGAGGCAGTGTTTATTGCCATTCCCAGCGATCCTATACAATCTGTAGTCAGGACCACGGGCCCAGTATTTTTCGATGGAGTATTGGACCCTTATCGATGTTATGATCTGGATTATTCTCTGCACAATTCAGGCAATTCTGCAGGTGCTTCTCCACGTCTCTGGTTAAACTGGGCCACCAAATCCACAGACAGTCTGCCACCATCTTTTCTAAGCCAAATGGCCTCGACTGTGAGATAACGCAATGAGTTCTTTCCTTAAGCATACAGGAACTACTAAAACTGGGTTTATGTTGTTTAGGTCTTTTCTTAAAGCCAGGGTTAGTTCATCTTTGTTCTGAACGATGCTGTAATTTTGATGCTCTTCCTTGACTAAGAGATCTTGCAACTCTTTGTCCTGTTTCTGCAGTGCAACAATGTCCTTTTGATCTTCTATTTCATTTTTCCCCCTGAATTTGATATGCCTTTAGATCAGATTTGGTCCACAGTTGCCCTATACCTTGCAGTGCAGCGTGTTTAGCGAGTCTGTTGACCTTCTTTAATTTGGATACTTCAGCTTGATCTTTCTTATGGGCTTTCACCTTGAACAGGTAAGTATCCCCCTTTCTGGTTGTTACTAATTGCCATGCACGCTTCAGGTATTTGGCATGTGCTATTAGCTTGCTGTCTGCTGAAGTCATATCCCTAGGTGATCCAAATGGGCATCTATTTGGTAAGTGCCTTGACCATAGGGTGACCAGACAGTCCCTATATTTGGGGCTTTTTCTTATATAGGCTCCTATTACCCCCCCACCCTCTGTCCCGATTTTTCACACTTGCTGTCTGGTGACCCCACTTGACCACCCAGTAAGAGTGTGAACAAATAAACACGCAAGCTTCTGAGGCAGCTGCATCCAGCGTGGCTAGGCAGCTACCACCTCTGCAAAGGGCACTTGTGGTCTTCCCTGGGTTAATAACACGTAAGGGATGGTGACAGATGTGGTATTTTGCTGACTACAATATTTTTGTTCAGTAAATTTAGGGTCCACCCTGTCAACCTGGGGTTGGATACCCTTCCATCATTAATCTGTCCGGATAGAACATACACCTGTAAAGTACGTGTTGTCTTGAGCATCACTGGTGACATGCCTATCAAGTACTCCCAGTGGTGCATGGCCCAGATCAGTGCCAATACCTCACACTCACAAGGGGAATCCCTTTGCTCGCTGTCACTCAGTGCTTTTGACCCATATGCCACTGGTTTGGGTCCATTCCCATTATCTTGAAGAAGCACAGCACTTAACCCTTTCAGGCTTGGCTAACTGTAGCTGGAATAGTTTGTCCTGCCCAGGATAAGCGAGTGCTGGCGCTTAGTTAGAGCCTGGTGACGTGTGTTGAAGGGCTCCACGTGTTCTTCATTCCATCTCCACCCTTGTCCTTTCGCAGTGGTTTGTGAGTGGGCAGCGACCTCTGAGGAGTTCGCCACAAAACCCCGGCAGAAAGCCTGTGAGGCCAAGACCGGATCTCAGAGCTGAGATATCTTGTGGGGCGGCGAGCTTACATATAAGCCGTATGCGTTGGACATCAGGTCTTCTACCCTCTACTCCAAGTTCCACTCCTCAGTAAGTCACTTTTTGTGAGGCCTTTATAGGGTTTATAAGAAATCCTGTTGTCTTTACTTTTCCCAGGACTACATTTAACAGTTTTACATTTTCTTCCATGGTTGACATCACAGTAAGGATGTCATCGACGTAGCTAATTATTTTATGCTTCTCTGGAATGGTGTTCCACATTCTGTGACACTTGTGGCAGATGGAGGGTGCATTGTAGAACCCCTGGAGAACACAGCTAAAGGTATATTGGTTATTATCAAAGGTGAATGTGAACTTGTACCGTGATTCGGGGTGAAGTGGGATAGAGAAGAAGGCGTTCGGTACCACTGCGTTCCTGTTGAGATTGCCAAATACCAGGAAATCATGGCAGCAACCACTGGAGTGAGCCTAGGTGTCACTTGGTTGAGCTCTCGATAATCCACAGTTAATCGCCAAGTGTCCTCTTGGCGGGGCAGTGCAACCTAACGGCTACAGTCAATTTGCCCCAGTGAGACAGGGCCAAAAGGCCTAGCGGCCAGAGTCAATAGATTCGCCCCTCTTGGCAGAGCAGTAAGGCGTAGTGGCCACAGTCAGTAAAGTCGCCCTTGTCAGCAGGGCAGGAAGGCCTAGTGGCCAGGGTCAGCCAGGATGGGGGCCACCATGCACAAGAAAGGGGATGGCAGCCCAGGTAGGGGGGTCAGGGCCCTCCCTCTGCACTGAACCCCAGCCCAGGGTCCTGGTGGTGGCAGGGGCATGTGCCACTGAGTCAGCGGGAGGGGGGCGGTTCCGACCAAAACACACTGACTCAAATTTCCGGTTCACAAACCGGGCCTCTATCAAATACTCCTAGGCTGCTTCCTACCATAGTTACCACTGTCACAGTCTGGGCATCTGTTATCTTTGGCTTCTCCGGTCTGTGCTGTCCCTGGGGACTCCGGACTCAGCAAGGTCTCTGTAGGTCCCTTGGCATCTGCCTGGGTTACAGCGTCTCCAGCTCCCATAGTCTTGGGCTTCGGCTGATACTTGAATGGAGCCAGCAGGCGTGCGGGCGGGTGGGTGGGTGGGTGTGTGGCCGGGCGTGCATGCGTCCTCCCCGGTGGGCAGCCCCCAACTGAGCTAAGCTGCTCCCTTTTATACCGGTGCACCTGGAGCAGGCCCAGTAGAGTGAAGGGGGCATGGTTTCCTTAGTGTAGGGTTAACCCTTCCCCGTCCAGTGCGGGCCAAGTGCGCCCCATCACACTCCCCACATGTGCCTCCTGCCCATTGCTCCCCCTGGCTGCCTCTTCTCTCCACTGACCTGGCCTCCTCTACAGAAGCTGAAAGAGTAGTAGAAGGAGCTAGATGCCTCAGGGACAGGACTGGCACCCAGTATCCCTCCAGAGACTTCTGAAGCCGCAGGTTACCCTGGCTTCCCTAGTGTAGTGTGCCCAAGCCTTTGCTACTAGCACTTCCTGGGACTCCAGAAACTTGGTAGCAAACATGGCCAATGCTTTGTTGGCGGTGTAGTTGGGCAAGTGGTTTTATAATGGTGCCGGGGCCCATTTGGGCTGCATGGGTTTCTCCCCACTCTCTGAGGGAATGTGTGTCCATAAGGCCAAAGGAACCATTCACAGGGATGGCCATGACAACACCTTCATAGGGTCTGGTTCTCAAGGCCCTGCTCAGAGATCTGCCTCCAGTGATCACTCCAGCCTGGTTTAGCTGTTTGACAGAGGAACGCTCCTGCTGCACGCTTGGCACCATGTGTTGACAGAAAGGGTTCTTTGCCCACAGGTGTAATAATACCAACAGCCCCTCTCCTGCATGCTCGTCCCGGAGTGGGCCTCCCATCACTGCAAAAACAACGGCTTTTCTAGTGCTCCCTCACAGGGAATGGATTCCCCTCTCCAAGGCTGGGCCACCTGCAAGAGACCACCTCTAATGGGGGACTGATGGTGCCCCCCAACCTGCCAGTTCCCTAGCACCCAAAATGGGGTGTAATGGGTGACCAAATACTGCCTGAAGGGGTCCCCTTCCTTACACAGGGCTGCAGCTTTCCTTCACCACACAAGTCTCTCTTCATACCTGCCCTTGGGTCCCGATCCCAAAGCATGTGCCAGGACCTACTTGCTCTCAGGGCTCTTTGCGTTTTCAAAACAAGGTATGTAAGTGCGTAGACAAGGCTGCCTGTTCCTTCAGCTTCTCTCCACAGCACTAAACGTCCTCATGGCCTGTCCTCAGTCCCAGCCCCGTGTGAAGGGAAAGCAGTTCCTCCACGACTGCCCTGGCTGGAGCAGAGAAATGCTGGGCAGATTGTCATTGTGTTGGGATTAACTTCCTGCAATCACCAGAACCCAAAGAAACCTGCCTCATATCCTCCTGCTAATTAGAGCCCTAGCAAAAGGTGGTCCTGCGAGAGCAATTCATATGGCCCTAAACAATGAACCCTTTCCCTCAGACCCCAGGTGGAAGCCTGACATCCCCCGAGCAATATGCCGGGCCCCCTCTCCGCTGCGCCACGGAGCTCTGCTGGAACAAGCGTCTGGGAATGTTCTGATCTCTAAATCCCTGGATCAGGCGCTCTGGGGCAATGGACCAAAAACCCCATCAAGGAGGGTTTCAGGACCAGTTCTGGCCATTGCTGTGCTTGCAGCGCCCCCAAGCCCTTCTCTCTCATCCCCTCCCTCCCCCCGCCCCCCTTAGGAGGCTGCTGTTTCGACAGTGCACTGACAGGCATTCAACTCTCCCTGTCTGTCAGCAGGAGCCCTCCCTGTCGGATAAAACCAGGCAGGTGTCAGGATCCCTCAGACATGGGACCCTGATCCACAGATTGGCTGGATTCAGTTCATCCATCTATGTCTGTGACACCAGCACCCAGCTGTAACCTCACCAATGGGACTGTGCTCCAGGGAGGGACAAGGGCAGGAAGAAGGGGCTCCCTGGAGACCCACTTCACACAACCCTGGGATGCAATGTCACTGAGCGAATCGGGCAGGAGGAAGAGTTTGGCTGGAAAAGAGAAAGATTTACATACAGAGCTCCTGGGCCGGCAGGGATGGGGCAGGAGAGAGACAAAACACAGGCCCATTGGGCAGGAGCTTTGGGGCTCGATCAGGGTTTGCTGAAGTGCATCAGGGCCTCTGTCACATTCACCACCTGGCTAGTGCTCAGGGCTCTGCTCCTGTGACGAACTGGGCCTGTTCTCACTGTGGTCTGTGAATGCTGACAGGGGAGTGTGGCTGGAATAGTCTGCATTGGAGGATGGGAGACAGCCCGAGGGAACATACCTGAGCTTGTAACACGAGAATCCAGGAAGGATTAGCCCGGGAAACTGCACAAAGGCGGTGGGAGGGGTCGCTGAAGCCAGAGTGTGGGAAGCAGGCTGGAGAGATGGCTGGGAGGCAGAGATGGCTCTGACCTCCCAAGGGGGGCTGGGCTGGGATGCCTTGGGACCCCAAGATGGACCTAACTGAGGGGGTCCCTGTTGCCTGTGCCTGCAAGACCTGTCTTGGACTGTATTCCTGTCATCCAAATAAACCTTCTGCTTTACTGGCTGGCTGAGAGTCGCAGTGAATCGCAGGAAGCCGGGGGTGCAGGGCCCTGAGTTCCCCAATACTCCGTGACAACTGGTGGCAGCGGTGGGATCTACTGCACCCCGTGGACGGCGCTTCCTGCAGTAAGTGACTGGGGAGCAGTAAAACAAAGGGGGATTGACGGGGACCAGGCCTGCTGAAGAGTGAGAGAGAGAGACGGTTGTTACCCCTGGGAGTGTGTGACCAGCGAGAAGGACTTTTGCAGTAACAGGGTCCCCCGGGGGGATCGCAGCGAGTGGTCCCAGGGGCGGAGGAGTCTGCAGCTCGACCCTGGCAGAGAGGTGGTGACCTCGAGAAGGGCTGGCACACTAGGGGGCCCCCTGGGAACTGTGGGGAGCTGTGAGCACACAGGCCGGTGAGTGGCCAGCAGGAAGATGTATGCCAAGCGGCTTAAGAGCGACCTGGTGGAGCTGTGCAAGCAGAGGGGGCTGTGCATTGGGAGGCTCACCAAAGAACAGCTCATTGCCCGGCTGGAGGCGGAAGATCGCGCGAATGAACTGATCCCTGTGTCTCAGGGAAGCAGCCTGGCAAATGCAGCGCAGGCCCCAGTGTCTGTCCCAGCTGGGAGTGGTCAGCCGGCTGCTGAGGGCTTCCCGAGACCCCTCCTTCCTATGCCTAGGGGAAGGGTGGGGAGGAGCCCAGCAAATACCGAAGGCGCCGTGACCCCCCCGGCCAGCAGGGGATCCTCCCGGCGACGTTCGGCATCCGTGGAGCGGAATTGGCTGGAATGGGAGAAAGAGCTAAAACTGAGAGAGCTGGAGGATCGTGAACAACAGAGACAGCATGAACAGGAGGAGAAAGAGAGACAGAGACAGGAGAATGAGAGACAGCGTCAACATGAAGAGAGACAGAGACAGGAGAATGAGAGACAGCGTCAGCATGAACTGGAACTGGCGAGATTGAAGGGCAGCGAACCCCCAGCTGCGGTGAGTGAGGTGGGACCCAGGACTGCATGGAGCTTTGATAAGAGCATCCTGGCCCCATGCAAGGAGGGGGAGGACATGGATGACTTCCTGGAGGCCTTTGAGACGGCCTGCGAGCTGCACCGGGTTGATCCCGCGGACAGACTCCGGGTCCTTACCCCCTTACTGGACCCCAAAGCCGTGGCATTGTACCGCCAACTGGGAGAGGCAGAGAAAGGGGACTACGAACTATTCAAAAAGGCCCTGCTACGTGAGTTTGGGCTGACTCCTGAAATGTACCGGGAAAGGTTCCGGAGTCAAGATAAAACCCCTGAGATCTCATATCTGCAACTAGCCGCCCGCATGGAAAGATACGCCAGCAAGTGGGCTGGTGGGGCCCAGATGAAGGAGGACCTGATTAAACTGCTGGTACTGGAGCAACTGTATGAGCGGTGCCCATCCGACCTGAGGCTGTGGTTGGTGGACAGAAAGCCAGAGAACCCGCGACACGCCGGGCAGCTGGCCGATGAGTTTGTAAAGAGCCGGTCAGGAGATAAAAGGGAGGAGTCCCAAAGGAACAGTCCCACCACAACGCAGAGAGAGAGTCACCATGGGACCTCCCCGTGGGAAAATACAGAAAAAACCCATCAGAGGGGAGCTGCTGGCATCAGGACCATCCGACCTACTCAAGGGGACCCATGGGACATGGGCTGCTACCACTGTGGCCAAAAGGGCCACATACGGGCCCAGTGCCCTAGGCTCAGGGACAGACTGAGCAGACCGAACCCACAGAGGGTTGACTGGGTAGAGACCCAGCCCGGCGAAAGGCAGCATTCCCAGGGAAGGGGGGCTGGCAGAGTACCACCTGCTAAGGAGGGAGGAGAGCTCCAGGCCAGCTCCTCTAGGGGGCTGGATGCTCCAGACTCAGGGTTTTTGGTTTATATGGTAGGCGCGGGGCTGTCCCTCCGGAGAGAGTACCTTGTTCCCCTGGAGGTGGATGGGAGGAAGGTCAATGGATACTGGGATACGGGCGCAGAGGTGACGCTGGCCCGGCCCGAGGTGGTGGCCCCAGATCAGGTGGTGCCCAACACCTACCTGACCCTGACGGGGGTGGGCGGAACACCAGTCAAAGTACCCGTGGCAAGGGTACACCTGAAGTGGGGGGCCAAGGAGGGCCCCAAGGATGTGGGGGTACACCCGTATTTGCCCACTGAGGTATTGATGGGGGGGACCTGGAGAACTGGCCAAGCAACCCCCAAAAGGCACTGGTTGTGACCCGCAGTCAGAGCCGGCGAGGGGCACTGTGCCCTGGCCTTGGGGGGGGGTGCCTTGCCTGAGGCGCAGGACCCTAACCTGGTGGGGAGGGAACGCCCAGGGACACGGCTCAGGGAGGCTGCAGCTTCAGGCCCAGCGGGCGAGGAAGAGCAGGTGGCCATCCCTGTCCCAGCTGCTGAGTTCCAGGCCGAGTTACAGAGAGACCCCTCCTTGCGGAAGATAAGGGACCTAGCCGACCTCAATGCGGTACAGACCATGGGACGAGGTGGCCGGAAAAGGTTCCTGTGGGAGAAGGGGTTCCTGTACCGAGAATGGGCTCCCCCAGGGAAAATGGAGTCAGGGGGGATCAGGAGGCAGCTGGTGGTACCCCAGAAGTATCGCCGCCAGCTGCTGTACCGGGCCCATGACATTCCCCTCTCAGGGCACCAGGGAACCTGGCGTACCCAGCAGAGGCTGCTACGGAGCTTTTACTGGCCTGGGGTCTTTGTTACTGTCCGACAGTACTCCGGATCCTGTGACCCCTGTCAGAGGGGGAGGAAGGCCTGGGACAAGGGGAAAACAGCTTTAGGACCCTTGCCCAGCATAGAGGAGCCTTTCCGGAGGGTGGCCAAGGTTAAAAGGGCGGCTCTGAACCAAGAGAGCCCAAAGCACAGACCTCCAGACTGGAGCGCTGGGAGAAGACCACAGCCCAGTTGGAGCCCCAGAGGTATGGGGGTGGGGAAAGGGCACAGGCCGCATAAACCTTCCCACATGCGAAATGCGAGTGCCATCAAGCACCCCCGACCTAAGGGGGGGCGTGAAACTGAAGGGGCCTGGTGTAATTCTCACCAAGGAATGGGAGGGATGCGGGGGCATCCATGGGAACGGGGGTAGGTTCGAACTTCCCCGGGTCACTGGCTAAAGTGACCCTGCTCAGTTCGGTCTCGAAGGGGGGAGATGTGACGAATTGGGCCTGTTCTCACTGTGGTCTGTGAATGCTGACAGGGGAGTGTGGCTGGAATACTCTGCATTGGAGGATGGGAGACAGCCCGAGGGTGCATACCTGAGCTTGTAACACGAGAACCCAGGAAGGGGTTGAAGGCCAGGTGACTCCTTAGCCCGGGAAACTGCACAAAGGCGGTGGGAGGGGTCGCTGAAGCCAGAGTGTGGGAAGCAGGCTGGAGAGATGGCTGGGAGGCAGAGATGGCTCTGACCTCCCAAGGGGGGCTGGGCTGGGATGCCTTGGGACCCCAAGATGGACCTAACTGAGGGGGTCCCTGTTGCCTGTGCCTGCAAGACCTGTCTTGGACTGTATTCCTGTCATCCAAATAAACCTTCTGCTTTACTGGCTGGCTGAGAGTCGCAGTGAATCGCAGGAAGCCGGGGGTGCAGGGCCCTGAGTTCCCCAATACTCCGTGACAGCTCCCTAGCCCCGGACTGTTACCTCTAAGGCCCCCCTCACATTAGTCTCGGAGCACCGGGGACAGGAATTACAGTTCTCATAACGGGGCCCCAGTGGGCTCTGCTTTTTGCCTCTCCTAAGTCCAGAGGCTCCACTCTCCTGCAAATCACCATCAGTCAGGGGGTGCCTTATCCTACGCGCTGGGCCCAGCAGTGCACTCTGAGGACACTCAGGTTCAGCTTCCTCTCCCCTGTCTGGGCACTGCCCAGGTGAAGGGCCTTCTCGCTGGCCTCGCTGGGCACTGGGGCTTCACTGCCCCAGAGGAGTGGAGCTGTCCCAGGGGATCTCCCTGCTGGAGCCCCGCAGGCCTGGAGCCTCTTGCTGGCGTCACACACTGACACACTCGCTGCTGCATTTGGACTTCTCTGACATTTGATTACAAACTAATTAAATTAGACTTTCCCTCCCCTACACAGGTTGAGTGACAGCTGCACCACACACTCCCTTCCCTCTGCACTCTGTCTTACTCAGCGCTTGAGTAATCAGTGCCTGCTTCACTCTGGACAGACTTCGTCCAATAGTGGGCTCCTCTCACGCCCCCATTTCACACCATCCCACCCATGTGCCCAGGCCCCTCATTCTCCCAGGGCTGCGGAGGGGTTTGTACATTCCAGGCGAGTACAGTCACTGGGCTGCTCCGTCTTTGGAAGCGTTCCCAGTGTGTGTGGAAAGAACAGTAACCACACTCGTGATGTTCACATCGCAGACTCAGAGAAATGCGGGGCTGGAAGGGACCTCAAGAAATCACCTAGTGCAGCCTCTGTGCTGAGGCAGAACCAAGGATCCCTAGATCAGCCCTGATCCGTGTTTGTCCGGCCTGTTCTGAAACCCCCCAAGGATGAGAATTCCACAGCCTCCCTCGATAACGCTCCAGAGCTCAACTCCCCTTAGAGTCACACCTGGTTCCTCATATCTAACCTACATCTCCCTGGCTGCAGATTAAGCCCATTCCTTCCTTCACTGGCCATGGAGAACACAGTGCGCTTTAAAACAGCCCTTCACATACCTGACGGCTGCTTTTAGGCTCTGGCTTCTTTTCTCAACACTAAACCTGCTCAGTTGTCTCCAGCTTTCCTCACCGCTCAGGTTTTCTACCTGCTGGGTCATTTTCCTTGCTCTTGTTTGGACTCTTTCCAGTTTGTCCACAATCAAAGCTGTCTAGAAGGCAAATCACCCCAACTAGCTCGCCAAAAACTCTCTTAGCTTTCGGGTTGACAGAGACTTTAGGAAGCTCCCAAACTCTAATCTGCTGGGCCCGTCTCCACAGCAGGCCCTTGGTGGAGAGAATATTAGTGATTTACAGCTTCCAACCTGAGGCCCAAATCTATCGTTCATTCTTTGGTGTCTGTGCGCTCAAGCATCTCCTTCTGGGAGGCCTGTGCCTGCATCCACTGGGGATGGGGGGACTCCCAGCTGCAAACAGAGAGAGGCTCTGCCCTGCTCCCCACTCGCTTGGCTTCAGACTGAACTTGCTCCAATACTCAAGTGCAAAAATGCCTCTGTGAGAACTGGCTGACTTGCAATGATGGAATGAGGCTGGTGGGAGTGTGCCCTGATCACACCCCAGACTGCTGACTAGGGGTTGGCTCTCCCATCTATTTAGAAAGTAGTGTGAGAAAAGGAGAGGGGGAGACAGCAGTGGGGAAGGGGCTGAGAGAGGGAAAGAGAACAAGGGAGGAGAGAAAGCCATAGCGAAGGAGACGGGGAAGGGTGGCACAGAGATCTACCCAGGTGACACTCCCATGAGCCTTTCCCTGCAGACATGCAGCCTGGAGCCTGGCTCCCAGCTGGATTCAGGGACCAGCAGGGAGGGGCAGGTGACACTGGGCCCAGCCTACAGGGATGCAGGGAGGGCGCAGCGGGTGCAGGCGCTGCCAGGCGGATCTCTAGCTTAGCACTTAGCTGTGTATGTCCGCACATGGTGCAGGCTCCGGGCCCTCCTCCCTGGGCAGCCAGGGATGGAAATGCCAGGGACTGGGGGTCGCTCGGGGTGTTCGGCCCCAGCCCTCCCCTCCCTCCGCAGCTCTGGTTTTCCTGAAGGGTCCAGATCACCTGCCCAGGAGCTTCCCTCGCTGCCCCCCAGTCTGTCTCTGCTGCCGGAGACAGCCCCCGTGGCCCTGCGGAGCCCGCTGCTGCCCCGGCCCCAAGTCCCGCACTGAGGCTGTTTGAAACGGGCCCGGCCCTGCCAGCCCCGCCCCGCCCAGCAGCACCCGCCGGCCTGCGGGGAGCGGCCCGCCCGCCCCGGGCTCCCCCAGCACCCTGGACAGCACCCGCGGCCGGTCCCGGGCGGCTCGGAGCCGAGCGCACCGCGCGCAGGGGGGACACGCGGCGCCGGGCTCCAGGCACCGGGCTGCGGCCAGGCTGGGGCGCCGGGCTCCCCCGGGACGGGGCGGGAGCGGCGCGCGCCAGTGCCCCCCGCGTGCCGGGGGAGTTGGCTCCTGGCGTTGTCATAGCGATGGGGAGAGGGTCTTGCCTGGCACGTTGTCATAGTTACAGCAGCTGTCTGTCAGCGCGAGGAGCGCCCCGGCCAGCGCCCCCCCCCCCCATCCTGCAGCCCGCCGCGCTCGCTGCGGCCAATGGCCCGAGCCGACAGCCCGGCCCGGCCCGGCCCTGCGCTCCCCGGGGCCAGGCGCAGCGGGCGCCCGAAGCTCCCCCGTAGGGTGGCAGAGGCTCAGCCCAGGGCACCGAGAGGCAGGTGCTGCCCCCATCGGGCAAGGGGCTGCAGGGCCGCCCCCGAGCCCCCATGGCCAGAGCCAGGGGCAGGGTCCGAGCCCGGTTCCGAGCCCCCCCGGGGAGAGCCCGAGGCAGGGGCGGGGGCAGATACCGGGGCAGGGTCCGAGTCAGGGGCAGGCTTCGGGTCCGAGGCCCCCGGGGCAGGGCAGGGCAGGGGGCGGTGGCCGCCGGGGCAGAGCCAGGGTCCGAGGCAGGGGCAGGGTCCGGTTCTGAGGCCCCCGGGGCAGGGCAGGGGGCGGTGGCAGGGTCCGAGGCTCCCCGGGGCAGGGTCCGAGTCAGGGGCAGGCTTCGGGTCCGAGGCCCCCGGGGCAGGGCAGGGCAGGGCAGGGCAGGGGGCGGTGGCCGCCGGGGCAGAGCCCGAGGCAGGGGCCGGGCCGGGCCGGGCGGTGTAGGTGGGAGCTCGGCAGCGAAGCACTTTCATAAATGTTGGATGGGAGGCGGGAGCGACGGGAGGGGAGCGGCCGGGCTCGCCCAGCCCAGCCCAGCCCAGCCCAGCTGCCGCCGCCGCTGCGGGAGGAGCGGGGAGAGGGACCCGGCGCGCCGCGCAGCCCTTTATAGGCGCAGCCCGAGGGGGTGGGGGGCGGCGGCGGCTCCCGGCCCAGAGGGGGGCGGCTCCCCCTAAAAGCCGCCGAAGGGAGCGAGCGCCAGTCACAGGGGAGGGACGGAGGGAGGGAGCAGCACCGCGCCGCCGCCCTGCGCGCTCCTAGCCCGGACTCGGCTCCGCTGCAGCTCGCGATGCCCCTGCAGGGGCAGCTGCCCCGGGATCCGGCTCCGCGCTCTCGGATTAGCCGCTGCCGCCGCCCGCAAGCCGGCCCCGGGCGCTGATCGGCGCCGCGCCGGGAGGGTTCGTCGCGTCCTTCTCAGCGGCACCGGCTCCAAGATGCTCCGCAAAGGTGAGTCCGGGCGGGGGCTGCGCGGGGCAGGGGCTGCGCCGCTCCGGAGGGGCCGATCCCGCACCTGGCGCCCCCCGCGGGGCCTCAACTTTGGCACTTGGCTCCGTGTCACCAAACTTAGGAGCCGCGGCGGGGACGCGCCGGGGCTCCGGTCCGCTGTCCAGGGTGCTCAGGGTCCGGCGGCCCCCCAGCGCCGGGGGGTCGGAGCCCCAGCTGCTGCCGGCGGGGAAACGCCTGGGCTGGGGGCCGGGGAGCTCGGGGGCGCAGCGTCCCAGCCTCAAACTTTAATGCAGGGAAGAGTTGGGGGGGGGGGCTCACGGGACCGAGCTGGGGGCTGGAAACTCGCTGGCTTTGTCTCTTCCCCTTTGTTCCTCGCTGTCTCTGTCCCCGCCGCCCCCCCTGCCCCTGCCCCGCTCCCCCCGGCCCTGCCGAAGCTGGATGTTCTGATCCAAGCCCTCTGGGAGGCCGAGAGCAGAATCAATATTTCACAGCCCCAGACGCGGGGATTATAGGACTTGCCAAGGTAGCTCATTAATTTTCCAAAGGCTGGAGAGTTGGGTCTTTTCTCGTTAACCCCTGAGGCTCCGGGAGCCGGGCTGCGCTCCCCACCTGCCGGGCGCTCCCCCAAGATGCTCCTTCCCCTTGGGGAGCTGATGGGCTCCGGCAGCCGCTGGTGATGTAATTCCCCGGGCGCTGGGCTCGGCGCTGCTGGAGCTCTTGCTCTCCAAGAAGGGAAGGGGCGCTCCTCTCAGCACGCCCTTGGGCAGGCGGTGCCGCCAGGACCCGAGGGAGCAGGGGCGAGGGCTCTGGTAGCAGCCGGCCTGGGCGCCGCGGGGCTGGCGGGTTGCTTGGCAGAGCTGTGCGGATCCTTGGCGCAGGCTGTTTTTTAATTTCTACTGACTGGCCCAGGGGGAGGGCAATAAAAGCACAGGACGAGAGGGCCGGGGGGGGCTGTTGTAAGAAGGGAGCTTCTGGGACTGGCAGTGAGCTGGGGGAACCTTGCAGCTAACGCTAACGTTTGGCGTTATTCAAGGGAAAAGTCTCAGCTCCCCTCACATGTCTCAAGAGTCCCCCCAGGGCTACACCCCTCTGTGCCCATGTAATCCTGCAGTTGTCACAACTCTGGGCAGGTGACATCACAACTATTTCCATGGCAACAAACTAGGACGTCATAGGCCAAGGTTTTTGACATCACTACAAAGGAAGAAGCCAAAGTCTGGATCCTCTCCCTCCTCACACATGCACCGATGCCAGCCACTGGCTATGCGGAAAGCAATGGCTGGGCAGGCTGTGTGGCTTGGTAGAGTCCTGGGACTGGCCAAGACTTGGTAGCCAGGAGGCCAGGAGCTGGCCAAAGTCTGCACCAAGCCCTGAGGCTCTGAACCAGGCCATGGGTGCCCACTGAGGCATCCTGGGGACTTGGGGAGGTTTCCAGGGGCTGGTCCCCTCTTCTGGAAGTTCTCGGCTGCAGCAGGGTGAGGACTTCCTGGAATGCTGCACAGGTGAGAACTTGGGATCCCACTTGGAGAGCCTGGAGCACGGGAAGGAGTTTCTCTGCTGGGGAGTAAAGGCACCTTGCAGCTGCAGGGCCTTGGGTTCTGAGTCTTAGTTCTCTGACTTCCAGATGGACTTTGTGCAGCTTATTAGTCAAAACAAGTTTGTTGTTGCCACTGGGGTTAGGTGCTCAGTGTGCTGTGTCCTCTGGCGAGCACCATCCCTGCGAACGGACCCCATCAGAAAACAAAACTTGCTCAGAATCCCAAGTGTGCCGGAGCTGCAGACAATGCTCAGAGCAGAGAGAAATAGCAGCTGCCCTGGTTTCCAGCCCCTCCATCACCCGGCACTCCTGGGGATAGCAAAGCACTGCCCTGGTCTGAAAAATGGAGAGGAAATGAGATGCAGAGACTAGGTGGAGCTGCTCCCCGCAAACAGGAAGGAAGGTCTGGTAAAAGGGTTTAATTTCACCAGGACTAGCCTGTTAAGGTCAAGATCTACAGCTCTCATTTTCAGAGCTAGAAAAACAAAATGCAAATCAACAGCCTCTGGGCTAATACAGAACCTATTCTTAAAGTTTTTGTCTTGTTAAGCAAGGAAATAGAGTGCCAAATAGGCTTTGTTAAGTGGCAGTCTAATTAATAATTTAAAATCTTGTAGCTGTCTTTCATTAGAATTTATCTGTACATCAACCACAAAATCAGTCAAACACACTCATTTATAAGTTAATGCCATCTCTGAATAATTCAACAAGCAGCTAGATTAAGGCCTGCATTCCTGCAAGATGCATTCCATTCTCTGGGTTTCTGTAGCCAGATGGTCCCTGTATGGCAGCTTGAATAGGCCCAATTCCTTGGCAAGTCTGCAGTTCTGTGGCACAGACAGTCTGGTACATGTGTACAGTCCCAAGTGCTTCCCCGGTGAGGCCATGTAATTCTTCTGGGAAGGGAATGAAACCAAACAGACCCCACGAGACAGGTTGGGAGTGTGCGCAGTGTGCAGGAGGGGCCAGTCTGCCCTTCCCCACAACAAGAGGGAGTGAGGAGGCAGACTCCCAGGCGCTCCCTCCCTGTGGGGAATGGCTGAGGGAAGCAGGGAACTTTCTGCGGAGCACTAGAGCCACCCTAGAGCATCAATGCAGCTGTGAGCTGGTCGTGCTCCATGTCAGAGGAACGTGGCAATTCGGAGCTGGCGTGGGCTGTGGCCTCCTCTGGGCTCCCCATACCCACTCCATGGGATGTTGCAGGAAGCAGCCAGCAGGCTGTGGCCAGGGGCACAGAGGTTTCTGGAGGCCATTCCAGGGGCCAGGAGACATGTGCTTGGGCAGTTTCCCTTGTGAGTGAAGAGGATTAAATAGTGGCTTTTTGTTTTGCCTCCCACATGACAGAGCTGGTTTGTCACTGCTGGGGTCCCGAGGACGCCAAGGTGGAAATCCCTGGGAGGGATTTTATTGCAGTCCATGACAATGCCCCCCAGTCTAGCACTACTGTTCACAGTGTCCTGTTCCAAAGTGTACCTCCCGGACACCTTGCTGAGAACAGCCTGGGGCAGATAGTGGGGGGGAGGAAGGTTTCCAGCTGAGATGCAGAGAAGAGACACAGCGGGTACCAGGAGCAGGAACAGCAGAGAGAAGGCTCTCCCTGACTGGCCAGACTGTGGGCAGGGACACTGAGGAGGCAAATGCTATGGGAGAGGTGGGTGAGGGGATGGGCAAAGGGAGGTTTTCAGCTGGCTCTTACAGTGGGCAGGAGCCAGTGGAGAGGTCTGAGGAAGGGATGCTGTGTCATGTGACTGCACATACGTGAGCAGGTGGGATAATGTGTATAGTGGGGGAGCTGAGAGCCATTGAACCAAACTGTAAACCCTGTGTATGATGGAACCACTTCAAGCTGGGGGGGGGGAGACAGCCCCCCCGCACCCCTAGTTCCAGCACCCCAGTGGGCGGCAGCATTCCGCACAGACCAGAGCTTAGAGCTGGGCTGTGGGGAGCTACAGAGCAGGGAGTCACAATTGTCATGGCAAGAGGCGAGCTAATCTGTCTGAGCATCTGCGCTGCTCTCTTCACCATGGGGTCCCACTGCCTGCGAGCTTTTTGGAGTAGGGACATTGACAGCGTTATCAGTCTGTAAAGGGCTAGGCATTGCAGGACTAAATCATAGTGACAACGTAACGAAGGCCTGGGTGAGCATGTCAGGAGAAGTGGAGCAAAAGCCATGCTGTATCCATGCGTTCTTCCAGAGGTGGCAATAGTCAGATGTGCAGACTAGGAGATTGGGGAGGAGAAGGTGAGTTCAAGGTCAAGGAGGATGCCAAGACCATGGACAACAGAGTCCAGGGGTTAAAGTTGTCCATGTGGCTCATTCAGTCCATTGACATGTCTTTTTAGCTCCTCTCCTGCTTAGCTGAAAGCTTCATGTGCCAGATGAGCAGCAAAATGACATTAAGTTAATTTCATGTTGTTGCTCAGCTGGTACATGGAAGGGAGCCAGGAAGACACGCAGGCTGGAGTTGCTGGGGTAGGGAAGGAGCTAAAGGGGCCAATTTGAGCTTCTGCCCATTTCCCTTTGCAGAAGGCTCTTTTTGTTAATAACTTGCAGAGAGAAACTGACTAGGATCAATCCTTGTTCATTCTGCATCAGAGGGCCTGGCTGCTAAGGGGAAGGGACCAGACGTTTTAGTCCGTTTCTCTTTACAGCCAGCTTCAGGTGTAAAGAGACTGACCCTGAAGGAAAAGGGAGAATCCTGGGCAGTTTTCCTCAAGGAGGGGAGAGAGATGGAGCTGAGCTCAAGGGCTAGTTTCTTGCCTGGGACCTTATTTAATAACAAAATTTTCATCAGAGTAGAATATAGGCTTCATTTGGGATCAGGGACCCCTTGAGCCGGACCTTGGACAAACAGCTACTAAAAGATGGTTCTTGTGCCAAAGATCTAAGAGATCTTTCTGCCTAGGAGAGGTCAATTCTGTTATGAGAATTGAGAAGAAGCCACAACTTTATTTGTTCAATGCAAGCTGAAGGTTGTCAGGTGGGAGTCATTAGAGGTGTCAGAATGTGCAGAGTGGAGGATCATCACTGTGAAGTGGCCAAGAAGTTTAACGGTAGAGCTTAGGTAAGTGTGAGAGCGAACAGAGAATTGACCCTTGGGATGTGGTTAGCTAGTTCTACAGGGCAGCAGCAATACTCTCTGCTCAGACATTTCTAGGCATACCTGTATGCTAAAAATAGTCCCTCAGCTGCATTTTGTGTCTCCTCCCTAGATGTGGCACATGACACCAGCCGGTTCCCACCAGGACCCTTACACTAAGAAGCATCTACAGCCATTTGCCCTGCAGAGCACAGGCTGCTCGGAACAAAGGCCACTGTCCTGCAGACCGAATGTATCTGTATCTCGGTAGATCACCTATTTTGCAGCAAGATCCATTTGCTAGATTATGCAGAGTGTGTACCCATGGCCATCTCACCTGCACTCAGCCCACTCAGCCATTACTGCAAGACTATTTTGAACATTCCAAACTTCTGAGTGGGATCAAAGAGCTACATTAAAAAATACATCAAAATAAAACCCACCCCATGCCAGAGAACTGCTTCTCTCTTTTAGATGTATGCTTTACTCTTTGCTTCCAAGTGATTTTCAATACACCTTTCCCTAGCATGCTGGTCTTGGAGAATGAACTCCTATTATCCATGGAGTAGGTACAGCATGAGTGTTTGAGGAGCAAACCTCCCTCATGGCTCTGTCAGGTGTACAAGGGAGTAGTCTCTGTCTGATCCACTCAATCTCTAGCTCGTCTGCAGAGATGTGGATAGATAGATGCACAACTGGTTGAAAGACCATACTCAAAGAGTAGTTACAATGGTTTGCAGTCAAACTGGGAGGACATATCTGATGGGGTCCCATAGGGGTCAGTCCTGGGTTCGGTACTATTCAGTATTTTCATTCATGACTTGGATAATGGAGTGGAGAGCATTCTCATAACATTTGAGGATGACACCAAGCTGGGAGGGGTTAGAAGCACTTTGGAGGACAGGGTTAGAATTCAAAATGACCTTGACAAATTAGAGAATTAGTCTGAAATCAACAAGATGAAATTCAATAAAGACAAATGCAAAGTACTCCACTTAGGAAGGAAAAATAAAATGCACAATTACAAAATTGGGAATAACTAGCTACGTGGTAATATGCTCAAAAGAACTGGGGGGTAAAGTGGATCACAAATTGAACATGAGCTGCAAAAAAGGCTAATATCATTTTTGGGCGTATTAACAGGAGTAACGTATGTAAGACATGGGAGGTAATTGTTCCGCTCTACATGGTGAGGCTTCAGTTGGAGTCCTGTGTCCAATTTTGGGTGCCAAACTTTAGGAAAGATGTGGACAAATTGGAGAGAATCCAGAGGAGAGCAACACAAATGATCAAGTTTACAAAACCTGAGGAAAGGTTAACAAAACTAGGCATGTTTAGTCTTGAGAAAAGAAGACAGAGGGGGAACCTGATAATCTTCACATAGGCTAAGCATTGTTATAAAGCGGATAATGATGTATTGTTCTCCATGTCCACTGAAGGTAGGCCAGGAAGTTTTAGGTTAGATATTAGGGAAAAATTCCTAACCCTAAGGGTAGTGAGATACTGGAATTGGTTACCAAAGGAGGTGTGGAATCCCCATCCCTGGAGGTTGTTAAGAATAAGATTGGACAAAGTCCTGTCAGGGAGGGTCTGGGTTTCTTTGAGCCTGCCTCAGCGCAGGGGTCTGGACTTGAAGTGTGCCAGTTCTGAGGTGGACATCTGGGAACTGCATTGGGACTTCCTCTTACACAAGCCACTGAACAGCCTTTGAATGATAACAGCTTTTGACAGCTAAGAACTTGTGCCACGTTTGACGCAGAAAGCTGGAGTTGAAAAGCTGGAGCTGTAACCCATTATCAATCCCCTGAGCCATCCCGTGTGCAGACTTGATTGTTAGATATGCTCCTTCACTGCCTACCAGCTACAGGGGCCCACCCAAGAGACTCAGCTGAAATGTGGGAAGAAACCCTCAGCCTAGACTACACGTTTAGTGTCCCGAGATTCCTAGACTTATCCCTGTGTAAACAGCCTGCTCCTGAATAGCACAGTGGAAAAAAAAATTCTTTACAAGGGAATGAAATAAAAACCCGAACAAAGGAACACGCAATGTAGTCTGTAGAAATGAGCACTTCGCTGGGAGCCAGGATACCCGAGTTCTTATTCTGCCTTGGCCACCCCTTGCTCTGTGATCTTGGGCAAATTGCTTAATGCCTGTCTCTTAGTCTGTAAAATGGGGATAATCACTCGGACCTGCCTGCCCAGGATTCAGAGCGAGTTTCTATACAGTGTTTAGAACATGCTAACTGGTTCGTGTCTTGCACATTGTCTGAGGCACACGGTATGAACACCATTGGTCTGAGCACCGCACTGAGCCGGCAACTCCTAAATTCTAGTTCCAGCTCTGACACTGACTTAATGGGGGGGCTTGGGTAAGTCACTGAATCTTCCATTTGCCACCTCTGTGAAACAGGGATAGTAACAATTACTTTACCTGACACATAAAGGAGCTGAGAATTTGTCAGTGTTTGTGAAGAGCTGTACCAGTGTTTAATATTATTAAACATATAAATCAACTAGGGTTGTCAACTCGACATTTAGAAACTATATACGATTATCAACTAGAGATGTTTTCTTTCCAGCTGTGTGATCGATCAGTGGATGGCACTGGGGCCGTGATGGATCTGTGACAGAGTGTACAGTTCATTATGATATTGTATGTATTTGTATTGCGGATTGGGGCTCTGGTGCGCTAGGTGCTTTACAAACATACAAATACAAACAGTCCCTGCCCATAAGATACAACAAGTGGATGTAACAGTGTAGGAGGGAGGAGGAGGGCAACAGTTATAAGAATAGCTGCACAGGCCAACTGTGTGAAGCCTGGTGATTTTACTGTGTAATCACTCTGAGTACATGGAGAAGCGAAACTGAAACCACCCAAGTTATAGTTTGTTTAGAAAAACAGCTGCTAAGTAAGGATTTTGGCATCGTGTGTGTGAGCGTGCATGTGCCTTGGTGCCCATGGGAAAGGTCTGCGTCGAGGGGTGTATTAGTGTAATGCACCCACTGCGAGCACAGCTGTTGCAATGCACTGAGCGTGTGCAGAAGCGTGTGCATACACAGCTGGAGCACTGGCCAAGGGATCTCATAGGCATGTACAACAGGCAGACTGACATGTCACAGCAAGTGCAAACCCGGTGGTATTGGTGAGCCCACAACACCAAGGGTAGGCTCAGAGGGCAGGTTAGCACCACTTCTTGTAACAGCTCCATTTGTCCCATACATGACTCAGAAAGGGACCTCACATTGCATGCTGGAAAGGTGCCGAAATGTGGATTTTCATGCTGGATTGTACCTCCAAAGGAACCATCCCGGCCAGAGTCCCAGTTAAGGATGTCTTTATGGAAACTCACCATCCTGTGCATAGTATCAGGGGGTAGCTTTGTTAGTCTGTATCCACAAAAACAAGGAGTCTGGTAGCACCTTAAAGACTAACAGATTTATTTGGGCATAAGCTTTCGTGGGTAAAACACCACTTCTTCAGATGCACCCTAGGGTCAGATGGACACTCTCAGGAGTACACCTCTACCCCAATAGAACGCGACCCGATATAACACAAATTCGGATATAATGCGGTAAAGCTGCGCTCCGGGGAGGCGGGGCTGTGCACTCCGGCGGATCAAAGCAAGTTCAATATAACGCGGTTTCACCTATAACACGGTAAGATTTTTTGGCTCCCGAGGTCAGCGTTATATCGGGGTAGAGGTGTATTCTATTCACTGATCACAAGGGACTAGGAAGCTGAGGTTTCATTGCTGGGTATGCATAGCTCTGCCAAGCAGCTGGGTTTTGTTCCATTCATGGGAGGGATGACTTGCCCATGTGGACGGCAGGGTGAGGCCAAGCCAGCAGAATGCTGATCTGGGCAGTTCTCAGTGCTGGTGCTGAATGCTTATGGATGGGTGTGACATGAGTGGCAGATGCAGGGCAGCAGCAGCAGGGAGATATTAGAAGACAATCTTCTTTGTGCAGAGTAGGATTGAAAAGTTATGAAACAGAAAATGCTCCATTTGGTGCAGAAAGCCTCTTTTTTGCTCCCTGTATTTTTAAGCACCTACAGCCGTTTTCTGTTTGCTTCCCAGTTTGTGCACCTGCATCATGGGCTCTGGAAACGGTCTGCTTGGCTTAGCTGATGTTTCTGTGCTTGCCTTGGCTTCACAAGCAGCTTCTTATGAGTCTTGCAAACAAGGCCAGGAGGGCTGTTCTCCTGCCACCAGATTCCCAGCACTGACAGGGAGGGTAAGCATGGGGCTGCATCACTGGTCTGTCAATGGGGAGCTCAATGTAGGTGAGCAGGCTTGGCTGCTGCGCAGTAGAGAGGCTTGTTGGCTTTGAAATGGAGCAGACAAACCCCTGAGGCCTATTTGGTACCTGCCATAGGACTGCAGGGGGCTTTTGCTCAAGTCATCAACTAGGAGACCCTGTCTACTCCTTCTGTGTGCTAGAGTGGAGGTTTATCAGTGCAGAGGCACTGATAGTGTGTGTGGTGCAGGCATTGTTCCAGCCAGCAATGGCTGTCTGAAGGAAGGACTCCAGGAAGAACAGCACCTCTCCAGCACTGCTTTGTATTTAGAGAACAGTGATACCGACTGAGTCCTGCATGGTCATCAGGTACAATGTTCAGCAGCTGCAGGGGAGTTCATCCTCTTAAACCCAACACTGTATTTAAGCCTCTAGTTAGAGGGTCTCAAACCTTTAAGTAGGGTGGACCACTTGCCTCCGTTCATGATCTCATAACATCCCTGTGGCAACTGCATCCGTTGTTTACATGGGAAGTTAATATTAGGGAATTATTTAAAGAGTTTTAGCTTCTTTTAATGTGAAGTAGCATTTGAAAACAAGGAGGAGGAGCCAGAGCCATGTGATCTGCCTCCTTTCCGTGGGTACACAACACGTGTTGTATGGGCTGCAGTTTGAGAACTCGGGCACTGTTAGACACCCGAGCAGGCCAGGACTGCATTAGCGACAGAAATAGTTTTGGTTTTGCTGGTCTTATTTTTATAGAATCCAGTTCACGTCATCGACCCAGTGGAAGGTGAAAGCCTCCGGCAGTGTTGTGGACCTTGTAGTAATTCCTCACTTATTTGGGAGTGAGCACTCAGATACCATGGTGATAAGTGTAGCCAGAAAGCCCAGATAAATCTACCTGGAGGAGCCAAGGCAAAATGAGAACTTGCCCCACGGGGCAATCACACCAAGGGAGAAGCACCCCAGGGATGCTGGAGCAGGCTTGGACTCCCCTTCACTGTGGAGCTACCTGCTCAAGGGCGCAGGTTCCCTTGTTGTTGAACTTAGCAAACGAGAGACGTGTGACTTCACAGACACACAGGTTTGTGTCTTTGTTTTATAATTATTGAGTGAATTTTAATACTCATGGAAGTGAGAGACTGCATGCACAGCTCTGTTAATCATCTCCGTCCTGATCTGCAGCTCTCTGGCTCCCTAGCACTGCTCAGTCAGTGCACCCCAGTTCTGTCCTGCAGCACCCCCGGCTATAACTGCCCGGCCCATTCTGAGCAGCAGCTCTTGCTGTGATTAATACAACCATGCTGTAGGTTGGTGGTTCTCAATGTGGGGTCTGTGGAGCAGCATTTGGGGGAGACGATGACACAACTCTAGCTGTCTTGGTCACAGTGGTGAAGCATGCGCAATGGACACAAGAGACAGTCCTGCCCTGCTAGACTATTTCAATTGTGCATGTGCCAGTCTTCAGGCAGAGCTCCCTGCCCGCCTGTCAGGGCTCCCTTGTGTTCTCCTGCCTGTTTGGGCTCCTGAACAGGCATAGAAGCCTGTTAATGAGACTCTTTCTTTATTGGTCATCTCTTTGGTGTAAATTTAACCGATCAGATTTGCTGACAACAGCAACATGGACGAGGTAGCAAACACACAAGTGGCAAAACCCGACTGCAAACGGACCCAGAGAGACACGAGTGGAAGGGCTGCGAGTAATGAGGGGAGACTTGGACCTGCAGCCAGGGAGTGGAAATAAACAGCCCAGACCCAGAACAGGGGCACGTAGCCAACCAGCTGCACTCAGCACAGTGAGGCTGTTTATTTTGATCTGTCCTAACATGACTTTATGTAACAAGCATTAGATATGCCACAGGGAAGCTACAGAAACGGGAAGTCTCTGTCTTAAGAACTGGCCCGCACCAGGAGAATGTTAACAGCCGCTGCACAAGGGAGTAGGCTGAGTCCATAAAGTCGCCTCTTATAGGAGGTTTTTAAATGTAAGCCCAGGTCTCTGGAGGACAGAGGTCTGAGCTTTAGCCTCTTGTCACTTCCCCTTCGCCGTCTGCATGCAGACTGGGTCCCTTTTTCACTTCTCCACAAGAGGGTGCTCGCCTTGGTGGCTCCAAGGGCGCCACCGATGAGCGCGGAGACCTTCTATCCGCTCTGCCACAGCCATGCAGCTTTTGCCATTGGCAACAGTCTCCTTGGCAGAACAGAAAATGGTTTCTGGTCGAGCTCTGCACCAGGGGCTAGGAATTCCCTGTGTCTTTTGCCACAGCAACTCCCTAGAGGCAGTGAAAGAGGTGACCTGTGAGATCAGTAGGTAATTCATAGAACAAACCATCATTCTGGAAATATGAGAGCTTCTTACAGAAGGACACAAATCAGGAGCAAGATCTGGAGATTTATTTACTTATGGGCAGATCTTGCTCAGTGTCCCTGGTGTAATTTCAGAGTAACTCCAGGGACTTCACAGAGCATATCCCTGTCAGTCCCACATGAGCAGCCTGAGTGCAGTACAAGTTAGCACACCTGGAGTCTGGGCATTTCAGTCTTTGCCCTTTTGCGATGGACTAAATCAGTTCCTTCCCCAGAACAGGTCCTTCCCTCTCTGTTTGGCTGAGGGGGGCAGGAGCTGGTTTCGCAGCCCCTGCTGGATTCAGGATGGGACTTCCAGCTGTCCATTCTCTCACCCTGGGGACGGATGAGGCTGTAGATTTTCCCTACCACTGTCTAGAGCAGGGATCTGGAGGGATCAGTAATTCTCTGGTATCAGGGTTCTACACTTCTTCCATCACGGTCCCTCTTTCTGCAAGAATTTGCCGGGTGTTTCTGCTAACAAGCCCAGAATATTATAATTTCAATGGGATTTAAAAAAACAAAATAGTCCTCACACAAATGACTCTGCAGTGCCTCTGCCAGGGCCTAAGATCTGCTGCTATCTATTTTTTAATAATTGAGGGTAATAAATATGTATTTCTTTCTCCTTTTTTTCCGCCTTCCGCAGCTTGTCAGCGCTCTGCGTCTCTCCTCTGATCAGACCGCATCTTTGCTGAGAAAAAAAAAATCCTTTAAGCAAAAAGGATTAAAGCCTTGAAAGTAGGTCTGCCTGAGACTCCTCTGCTCACCCCCTCTTGCATCCAGTGATCCTCTTCCAGGGCAAGGGAGGGGCCCACACAAAGTGTCAGAAGCCAGGGAACCACTGCAGAGGAGGAAAGAGGGGAGAGAAATGGGAAGACAGAAAGAGACAGAGAGAGATGCAGAGAGCAGAGGAGAGACAGGGAAGGAGAGATGGAGGGAAAGAAGCGATGTGGGTCCAGTTGTCCCCCAACCAAGTTTTGCAGCAGTGGTGCTGCTCTGACTTCACTCCTGATTCACATCAGGATGAGATCAGAGTCTAGCCTCTGAAGCAGGGGGATTATGGAGAGGGGCCTCCTCTCTCTTCGATGCACTACCACCCTGCCAACTTGTTGAGAACACATTGAATTGGCACTGAAAAGGGGCAGGGACTGCCCATAGGGATTGGCTGCTTGTGTTGGAAGAACCTGGTAGTAGCTGGAAGCAGGAGAGGAGGCTATTATACTAGTTAATCAAACCCCTGTGCTGTGAGTCTTGCCAGGCCTAGGGAAACGCTGTCAATATTGTGTTAACACAACCTGCGCACTAGAAACGTCCTGCAGAGGCATGGAGGGTGCTCTCCGCGGGTGAGTGGAGCTTTCATTGCTGATGTGTAGGGCTATTCAATAAAGTCCGTGAAACCAAGTGGCATTGTGACCTGGCCCGTGTAGTCGCAGGGGCACTCAGGTTTGGGCCGGCCACCCCTCCATCTCCACCGCTGCTTTGACCGTGTGTGGACGTCTGGAGCAGGGAGCTGGGCTCTGCCCTGTATGGCAGGACCCCACACTGCGGGGCAAGTGAGGGGTGGGATTGCTCTTCTTTCCGTGATGTATCGTTTCATTCCCGCACCTCTGCTGTAAAATGTACTAAACATTCCTGTGCCAGACTCGTAGCTTTCCTGCTGAACCGTGGGCTGGGGGGCGCCACGGGCCTCCAGCCCCATCTGGCTTGGAAGTGATGCCGGAACTGTGAATTGGTGCAGCTTCCACAAGCTGGAAGCTTAAAGCTGCTGCATTCTGGTGACCCTTCGCCCCATCCTCCTGCAGCTGTACAGAGAGGGAGCTGTGTGCACCGCAGGCTGCGCACCCTCAGAGCTGCTCGTCCCCAGAGGAAACTTTCTTGGGGACAAACACTCTGTGTAGAGACAGAGCTGCTCGGGCTGCACATATTGCTGCCGCTTTCCATTCTCTTGTTCTTTACTCCTACGGACATCGTCATGAAAACAGGATCTCAAGAGTCTCATCCGCTCTGGCTGCTCATTCCCCACCGGCAGCTGGATGGGTCTGGACAGCTCTCTGCTATCAGATGTTCTCTTACACAGACCCGAGCTGCTTGCTGCTGGCTGACAGACACCCTTGAAGCTGTCTGATAAGGCAGAGCTCGCTCTGGGATCGCCACGTGGGGGGCAGCCCCAGCTAGCGCGGGAGCCTCTTCCTCTTCCTCGGGGAGTGCGGCTGCTCCGCCTGGAGTGGGAGCAGCAGCAGAGCCAGGGTATTAGAGTGAGAGGAGCCAGTGTGAAGGAGGATGCTATTTATAGCTTCTTTCAGCTTTTGTTCCTTTTCCAGTGGAGCTTCTCTTTAAATAGAAACTGAGTTGGCTGCACCAGTCTTCCCTGTGCCCAGCCGTCCACTGGGGCATTGCCCATCCGTTCCCCTGGAGAGAGACAGACGCCACAGCGAGCCCCTCATGATCCTGTGCATGTGGCCCTTCCCATGGGTCTGGGAGCCCTGAGCTGAGGTGGCCACCTCCCTCTCTGTGTGTTTTGTGCCAGGGCCCAATGTCCTTGGGGGTGGGGGCCATGTCTGAGCCAAACAGGGATGGATGGAGGTGCCTGATTGCCCCATCTAATGAAATTGGACACAGCCCAGTTCAGTCCCTGCTTGTAAACTCTGCTCCTCTGATATCCCTCCCTGCACTTGTCCCAGGGGGGCAGAGAAGGGGCCCAGGGAGGTGGCTGCACTCACACGGAAGAGCCATAAAAGTGAGTGGGCAGAAGTGTCTGGGAGAGCCCTAAAAGCTGCAGTATCCCCAGCACTTTGTGTTGCTGCTCGGCATCTTTCCCTGCTATTCCTATCCAGCAGGCCTGCCCAGCCTCTCCTCTCCGGCTCTCTGATCGATAGGCCAGGGAACAAAACAAAACAAAACCCAGTAAATATTTAATATGACCCAGAGAGCCAAGGAGAACACTCCCCCGTTTCCCCGTCCGTCTCCTCTGCCAGCCACTCGCAGCAGCTCATCAGCGATAATGAGGCCGAGTGCAGGGGGAATCGATAGCAAAGCCAACGTCAGTGAAGGGGTCAGCTCCTGCCACTTCCTCAGCACCTGCCCAGGCTCACCAGCCCTCTCTCTCCCTGTCATTTGTAGTCAGCACTCCTCCATCCCTAGGTCTGCCTTGTCTGCCTAACACCAGTGCCCACCAGGCGTCAATGCAGCTAGTGATACCAGCATATGTCAGCTGGGAACAAGGCCCGGGGGTCTCTCCCCTCAGGGTCTGGCTCTTTCTCCCTGCAGTTGCTCTCTTCCCCCTTTTCTCACTTTCTATCTATTTTCATGCATAGTTCTCTGAAAACATCCGCTCAATGTGCAGCGGAGGTCAAAAAAGCAAACAGAATGTTGGGAACCATTAAGAAAGGGATAGATAATAAGATAGAAAATATCATGTTGCCACTATATAAATCCATGCTACGCCCACATCTTGAATACTGCGTGCAGATGTGGTCGCTCCACCTCTAAAAAGATATATTGGAATGGAAAAAGGTACAGAGAAGGGCAACAAAATTGATTAGGGGTAGGGAACAGCTTCTGTATGAGGAGAGATTAAAAAGTGTGGGACTGTTCAGCTTAGAAAAGAGATGACTAAGGAGGAATATGAGAAAGGTCTATAAAATCATGAATGGTTTGGAGCAAGTGACTAGGGAAGTGTTATTTACTCTTCTCAAAAGACAAGAACGAGGGGTCACCCAATGAAATTAATAGGCAACAGAAGGAAGTATTTCTTCATATAACGCACAATCAACCTGTAGAACTTGTTGCCAGAGGATGTTGTGAAAGTCAGAAGTATAACTGGGTTCAAAAAAGAATTAGATACGTTCATGGAGGATGGGTTGGTCCATCAGTGGCTATTAGCTAAGATGGTCAGGGATGCAACCCCATGCTCTGGGTGTCCCTTAATCTCTGGTTGCCAGAAGCTCAGAGAAGTGACAAGGGATGGATCACTCAATAATTGCGTTGTTCTGTTCATTCCCCCTGAAGGGTCTGGCTTTGGCTACTGTCAGAAGACAGGATACTGAGCTAGATGGACCACTGATTTGACCCAGTATGGCCGTTCTTATGTTTGCTTTTGTCTTGGTTGCCCTCTCTCTGGTTCTCTCCCTCCTTCTCTCCCCCTCACCTCGCTGCTTACCCCAGCACATATTTCCCAGCAATTTGAGAGGAGGCATCCATTGGGTTAAGGATCTGTTCCCCTTTTGTGCCTGGACTGGCCTAGTCTGACCTCCTGCACATCACAGACCACAGAACCTCGCCCACCCGCTCCTCTAATAAACCCCTAGCCACTGACTGAGTTACTGGAGTCATGGAATCATAAGACTGGAAGGGACCTCAAAAGGTTGTCTAGTGTAGTCCCCTGCACTCATGGCAGGACTAAGTATTATCTAGCCCATCCCTGACAGGTGTTGTCTAACCTGCTCTTAAAAATCTCCAATGATGAAGATTCCACCACCTCCCTAGGCAATCTATTTCAGTGCTTAACCATCCTGACAGGAAGTTTTTCCTAATGTCCAACCTAAACCTCCCTTGCTGCAATTTAAGCCCATTGCTTCTTGTCCTGTCCGCAGAGGTTAAGGAGAACAATATTTCTCTCTCCTCCTTGTAACAATCTTTTATGTACTTGAAAACTATTATGTCCCCCTTCAGTCTTCTCCAGACTAAACAAACCCAATTTTTTCAATCTTCCCTCAGAGGTCATGTTTTCTAGACCTTTAATCATCTTTGTAGTTCTTCTCTGGACTTTCTCCAATTTGTCCACATCTTTCCTGAAATGTGGCGCCCAGAACTGGACACAATACTCCAGTTGAGGCCTAATCAGCACGGAGTAGAGCAGAAGAATTACTCCTCGTGTCTTGCTTACAACACTCCTGCTAATACATCCCAGAATGATGTTTGCTTTTTTTGCAACAGCGTTACACTGTTGACTCATATTTAGCTTGTGATCCACTATGACCCCCAGATCCCTTTCCGCAGGACTCCTTCCCAGGCAGTCATTGCCCATTTTGTATGTGTGCAGCTGACTGTGGAGTACTTTGCATTTGTGCTTATTGAATTTCATCTTATTTACCTCAGACCGTTTCTCCAGTTTGTCCAGATCATTTTGAATTTTAATCCTGTCCCCAAAGCATCTGCAGCCCCTCCCTGCTCAGTACCATCCCCACACTTTATGACCGGGAGGGCTCAGGGGTTCTGGTGGCAGGAATGTTAGAGGATATTCCTGTTGATATTGTACGGAGGCAGAGAGAGGGATCGGTCTTCGAAGAAGGAAATGGTTTCCTCACAGACACTTGGTGCTGGGGTGGGGAAAGACACCCCGAGAAGGCATGCCAGAGCGGGGGCCTGAATCCCTTCCTCCCCGACACTGGGGAACCAAAGCCCAGGAGTTACAACTTGGATAAGAGCAGCTCTGCAGGGGGCCAGGCCTGTCCTCACCACTCAAACTACTCAAGGGAGCGCCACCCTCACCGCACCACCTGGAGTGTGCAGCCCTGGCAGCGCACAGCACGACTGCCTGCCTCAGGTCCCAGCCTTGGCCCCTCCAATTCTTTGAGGTCGCGGGGGCACATGAGGGCATGTGAAACTCCCCGGGTACCCATCCAGTGTGATCTAAAGGTGTAAAGGTGATGGATTGGGAGCTGCTCTGTAATGATGTATGAATACTGCCTCTTGGCTTGGTTATAGGATGTTCACTGTACGAATATATGGGTTTAAATCAATAGGGAGCTGTCTGAAATACAGGAAGGGCAGAGGGAGATATGAGAACTTCCCTAGGGTGCTTAGGGGGTGCCTCTGATCCTTTCATCTTTGATAGGGGTGAGATGTGACAGACTGGGGATATGCCTGGCTCTAATGGTGAACCCCACTGTGTTTCAAGGTCTCTACTTTGTATTGTAACCTCCTTTGTGAATAGAACAGCCATTTTGTAACTAGTAGAAAGACTGTGTGTTAGGAGCTGTGACAGAGCCATCGAGGGCCATCAGCATCGAATTATTCTTTCCTACTGGGACAATGAGAGCTGATAAGGGCGGGATTGGAGCCTATAAGTCCCCTGGCTGAAGCACATGGGTAGAAAGGGGATCAGAGACTATATTTAAGGCGGAAAGCTCCCTGTGAAGGAGGGCAGACCACTGCCCTGTGCAAGAAGGCCAGGTAAAAGCAGGAAGAGTCCTAGCCTGTGAATGCAGGTCAACCCGAGGACCCACAGAAGGAAAGAGATTAGATCTGGAGCGGGGTTGTGTCCAGGATTTTGTTTTTCATAGATTTGTGACTCTAGTGCTTTCAAGAGTAAAGGGTCTTTGGTTAAGAAAAACCCTTGATAATCTGCATTCCTTGTTCTCCTGACACGTCGGGGTTAATGAGAAACCAGAGCTCCTGGATTCTGGGGAAATGTATCTACGGGACTGGGGGCTTGGGAGAGCAGAGGGACTAGATCCAGATTGTGGTGTCCCACTGCCCAAGAAGAGTGTCAGACACCTGGGAGTGTGCCTGAGAGACCCTGAGCTAGGCACAGTGACCAGCCACTACCCAGCCCCAGGGTGTTAGAAGCTTGTGGATCTGGTGGTTGTATCCACTCACAACAGACTTGTGTCTGTCCAGAGAGCGGGACTGGGCCAGGCTGTGACACTTGGAAGAGCAGTCTGTGTTATCATTTAATTCCTGTGCATGTACCCAGAGCTGCACATGGGGCATGCAAAATATTAAATCATGGAAAACCATTCCTTTGAGTTAATCATTAAAGCCCTTCCAATTGCATCTCCACACCCCCTCTACATTATCTATGTTAGGGATGTGCCACCCACAACAATAAGTGTCCAAAGAGCCTGAATACCAGCCTCATTTGGAAAACTGAATGCTTCCCAACACTAGGCTGAAAACACCAGTCTCCAGAAGTTCAGAAACCATGCCACAACCCTTCAGAATCTGGTTGCCTGTTTCTAGTTGCAATTTTACCCTATTTCCAAACAATGTTTTTCTGAATGCAAATAACTCCCCCTCCTACCCCCAATCCACATACTGGCGCATTTGCTCATCACGGATATATATTCTCACACAAAAAGCTTTGTTAACTGGAGGTTGCCAGACTGCATATCCCCCCCAACGTACAGTGTCCAAAGCACGGAAATAGTAGCTATGACTTTGTCATGACTAGAAAGAGTGGGTGAGGGAAGGTCAGGTTTAGCTAACACATACGAGCTAAGCCCCACCGTTTCCAAACTGTAGAGGCCGGGTAACACCTCTAGTTCCATTTTAGCTAGTTGTGTCCAAGCCTGGACACACCCTAGGCTACAACATAAGCAGCTAAAATTGAACTAGAGGATTTACCCTGCCTCTACACTAGGAAAAAAGTGGAGTTTAGGTCAGGCGTAGCTAGCACTTGTTAGCTAACCCTGACCTGTCTTCACCCACTTTTCCTAGTCAAGACAAAGCCCAAGTCTGTTCACACCCCATCTGTGCTCCACACAACAATTGTCCTTATGCCCAGCCACAGCCCAAGTATCGTCACCCTCCTGATGAACCGCAAGCACCCTCAAACTCCAGTGTGAGCACTTGGTACATCTTCCCATGCTTTGGTAATGACCACAGGTTGGTGTGGTTTCTATACTGCACAGGGCACATAATTCTCTACATGGTTGTGTGTTGGGCCATGTAAATAATGAGGTACTTCTGCAATGTCTAGTGATGGCTCTTAATTTGGCATTGATGTCTATGCAGAAGTTACAGAACTGAACTCTGTCTGTGTGTACAATAGCGTACTGTACTGACGGACAGAGTTAAAACACTGCAAGTGGGTGGTTGTGAAGTGTGGAGTTTGTAGGGATTGTGTCTGTTTCCTAGAGGAACTTCAAACTGTGATACTGTCAAAGTAAAATTTCCTAAAGGAGCATTTATAAATGTTTCTTCTGCAAAAGTTAGTCAATATTTTTCCAAAAATGTACATGGAAAAGTCAGTTGTCCTCTGATGTGACTGTGCCAAATACAGTAATGAAAGTGAAACAGAGGGATTTTAGTCCTGCTTTACATGTAAGTATCAACACAGCCCTAACTAGGACGGTGCTAGTGACGTCTCCGTCATTTAGCTGGCATTGCACTGAGGCAAGTGTAAGCATAGATGCAAGCCTGGCCAGGAGAGGTGTGTGGCGTGAGTGTGTGTGTGAGGGTGGGCGTAGCTGCCAGGGATGTAGCACTACTTCCTGCAAAAGTGATCTCAAGTTAGTAATTCTGTCTCACATGAGATAGTCTCCAAAATCTATCTTCTGTGTGATGTCACCATAAGATAAAACCCAGCTAACAGTTTATCATTTACATTTATCCAATTGAAAAACTGCACAACAGCAATTATGATACTTTGCACGTTAGTAATAAATACACATATTATACTTGATACAACAGAAAACATGCATAACTCAGCTTTTATATGCCAAACTTTAAACTAAATAGCAAGGCACATCCAAAGCACATATGTAGTTAGTCAAAAGCCCATTAGCAGCACATGTAACATATTGTTTTTACAACATTAATATTCCCTGCAAACTTCAAACAAGGGCAAGATTCACTGGGATGCTCCAACTACTTTGGGGCCATTCCAAAAACCCAGTTAAACTGGCAGATCAGACCAGGTTGACAATGGTTTTCCACCTGCTCCCACTTATCCTGACAGTATCCTAGCAACCCTGACATACATGCCACTCATCACAGCCCCCAACACCTCAACCCCACTGGCCACAGCCTCCAACATGTCCCGCTCACCCGCAACATATGCACAGAGACCACAGTAGATGATCTAGAGTCTAGACAGACATTGACACAAATGGCCCCTTGTAGACAGTACAGTATTTTAAATCAGCAGTGGAGGGATTCTTGGCAGAGAAGGCTAATGGTCTGTCTAGCATGAAGCAGACATCATGTGCCTGCAAGAAACACGCAGAGAGACGACAGCACCAAACATCCCTGGCATGCATACTGATGCAAACACTGAAAGCAACACCTATGGTAGCCCAATAGCTGTACGTAACCGTAGCGAGGCGACGACTCAGCGGCCTGGCGCCTCCTGCTGGTCGTCCAGGGAATTAGCTTTTCCAGCCTTGGAGCGCCCTCTGCCGGCCGGTATCCTGCGTGCCTCAGGCCCCCGTGTCCCTCCCGGACCCCGGTGCCCTTTACCTTGGGTGCTGCCCCCTGGCAGTACCCCCACTCTCTGGATCTCCCCACCCAGGGGAAACCCCCCCAACCTTCTATCCTAACCTTGCCTCAGTGGCTACTGCCAGTCACCATCTAGCCCTCGCACACTGGGGCGGACTGCAGTCTGTAAACGCTCATCATCGGCAAGGGGGGTTTGGACCTGCTGCCTCTGCCTACCCCTGGGATGCCCTCTGCAACCCCAGTACCTGCTTTAGGCCTTCAGCAAGGCCTGCAGCCTGGAGCTTTTCCAGCCTGGAGCTCCCCAGCTCCTCTGTAGGTACCCTGCCGAGCTCCCAAGCAGCCAGGCCAGAGCTAGAGAGAGACTGCCTGAGTGCCTGGCCCACAGCCTTTTATAGGGCCAGCTGTGGCCTGATTGGGGCGTGGCCCCAGCTGTGGCTGCTTCCCCATCCGCCTCATCTTTGGCTCACAGCCCCAGCCCTCTCCCAGGCCTGGCTGTAACCCTTTCAGGGCCAGAGCGGGTGACCAGCCCGCTACAGTAACAAACAATTGGTTAGAAACACTGCTGTGAAACACAATGGTACAATGGAACCTATCATGGCTGAACTTGATCAAATGGCTGTAGTTCCTGTTTACAAACCACCAGGTGAACAATTTGCATGGCCGAAAAAAAAACGTGCCTTCTGACTTCAACACTGGATACCCCACCAATGACAACAATGGGGAAGAAGTTGAGAAAAGGGTGGCAGCAAACAACTTGACCTTGCTCTGAGTTTTCAAGGATAAATGTATCTTCCAAAGTGCACAATGGAGCAAGGGGTACAACCCTGATGTAGTCTCTGTCACCTCTGAAAACGCAGCAAGGTCAGAAGGGAGGTCATGGCAGCAATCCCAAATTGCAGGACAGACTAGTGCAAGTGACAATACAGGCTGCAGTACAACCCAAGAATACACAGCACCTGTCAACACCCAACTTCGGAAAGGCTGACTGGGAAGGCCTGACCTCTGAACTGGATGAATCCATCCCTAACATTGCTCTGACACAAGCACTATGGAGAATTTGTCTCTCTGGTGTGGAAGATGACCCAAAGCACGCCCCCAGGGGATGTTAGACCTTATCTGTACTTGGGCTTTCAGAACAGACAAGCCAATAATATAAGGGCTATTCAGAACTGTTTGACCTGCATCCCTTGAGTGAAGGAATCACTGGATCAGGGAAATGCTTATGAGAGAGACGGAGATGAGCAATGTGACCACAGAAGGGAGCGGATTGAAATACCTCACCTGTGCCACAATAGCAAAAAAGCCTGGGCCACCATTCGTAAGCTGAACCCTGATGGACAACATCCAAAGCACATTGCTGCAGTGCGTCCCAGCCAAGTTGCACACCTACTCATCCTCAGTGGCAAACCAGTCCACAAAGCACAAAACAAAACAAGTTAAGCAGGAACTTTGCTCACTCCCCAGGACTGCAAAGTCCACAATGAGCAGCTTAATGTGGGGGAGCTGACAATAGCCATGAAACCCCTGGAAAGTGGAAAGGCAGCTGGACTTGAAGGCACATTCAATGAACTATTACTACACTTCTGACCAAGAACACAAAAGTGGCTACTTAACTTCTTGAATTCTTGCCTGGAAATAATGCAAGTGGAGACAGGCTGAAGTGATTGCACTACTCAAACCACATAAATACCCTAATTCTGCAAAGAGCTACCAGCCAATATCCTTACTCTGCTCAAGCTACAAGCTAGATGAGGGGATAACGGGTAGAATAGTGCCAGTAGTGGAAGGGCAGCTGACTAATGACCAGCCTGGTTTCTGCCTAGGGCATTCACGATGTGGTCAAGTTGTAAACTGAACTCAGTACATCAAAGAGAGCTTTGCAACCTGCAACATTACAGGGGATCTGTTTGTTGATCTGTTGGCTGCTTATGTTATTCTGAACCATCATGCACTTCTGAAACTGGCAAGAATTTGGAGAAATAACAAAATGGTCCAAATCATCTAATCCTTGCTTGAAAATCAACATTTCTTTGTTGAGAACAGAATTCATTGTTCCAAGGTTTAGTGCTATCACAATTGCTGTTTAATGTCTATGCAAATGATGAACCAGAATTCCCCAACACGCAAACATTCATTTATGCAGATGATCTTTGCACTGACATCCAATTAGAAAGACTGAGGAAACAGAGCACATTCTAACTGGTTCCCTGAGTCTACTTGGAGAATACTACAGTATTGCACATGATTCCTGAATGCCAACCCCAGTGAGACACGTTTGCCCCTTCCATCTGGAACACTGTCAGGCCAAGCAAAAACTCCAGATATTGTGGGATGGTACAATCCTTGAGCACTATGAATATCCAGTGTACCTTGCGGTCACATTAGATTGAACGCTGACATTCAGAGGGCACATCAAGAAGCTGAAAAAGAAACTGAACTCCAGGAATTGTGTACTCAAGAAACTGGCCAACTCAAAATGGGGAGCTGACCCCAAAACACTCTGAACTGTGTATTCAATCTTGCTGTGTACTCAACCGTGAAGTGCTGTGCCCCAGTATGTCACACTCAAAACATGCATATGAAATTGATACTGAATTTAATCACTCCTGAAGGATCACCACTGGGACCTTGAAACTGACTCCCAACCTGTCACTAGACTGCCTAGCCAGGATCACACCTCCCTCAGTGATGGGATATAGTCAGTAAAAACAAGAGACAAAAACAGGTGTATGATCCAAACACACACAGCATGGACAAATTCCATCACCCAGGGCGCTGAAGTTCAGAAAAAGCTTTGCCTCTGAAAATCCCTTACTCCAAAATACCACTGTGGAAGGCTACCAAGTAACAACATGGTGGGAAATGCTGATCCTGGAAATCCTGGTTCCTTCAGAACAACTCCCTTTAGGCACTGACCTCAAATGAAAACACTGGTGCACTCTGGATTGAGCAGGAGCTGGGGTGACCAAGACTGGTGACAAAATGACCATGTAGAAACTGAGGAATGACCCCAAGTGTGAATGTGGGAAGCCTAGGCAAGCCTGACATGGTGTCTCTTGTCAACATCCTGTACTCCCAAGAAACTATTAGAGAGAAATTATAACACCAGGTCTTGGCTGCCATGTTGGAGTGATACGCTATGCTGATGATGACCCCCAATATCCTGGCCCCCAACACTACCACTCCCCAACATCCTGCAACCCCAGACTCCAAGTCCACCAATACTCCCCAGTCACCCCACAGCCCATCAACAACTCACCCCCAGTCCCTCATTCAGCACCTCTGGGATCTTCCTGCCTCCCCCCAACTTAGCACTCTGCTCCCATCCTGGGCAAGGGCAGCAGCTCAACTTGCTACCATCACCCACCCTGCACTCACACGGCCTGGGCCAAATTTGAGTGATGAGTGGCATTGTGACCTGGCACGCGGGGCTGCAGTGCCACTCAGGTTTGGCCCAGGCTGCCACTCCTCAGTCATGACAGAGGGGCGGCTGGGCCACATTTGAGTGGCATTGTGACCTCATGCACCAGGTGAAGTGCCAAAGCACTGCTCCATCCTGGATTTCAGGTTCTGGAGCAACACTCCAGATCGCTCCAGCAGCACTACACTCCTGGTAGTTGCATGCAAGTGAGGGCTGTACATGAAATACAAGAAGAGGCTTTGTTCTGAGATGATTAAAAACGGAAGTAAAGGTGGTTAAGGTGAGAGGAGAGGAAATACAGAACATGCTGGGAAAGGAATAGCCACTTTCTGAGGTCACATGTTATGCCACGGTTATCCTTGCTGACTTCAAGAGGTTGCTTTGTCTCTCCAAGTTGATATTTGCCACTTTCTTGGCCTGCAGGTGCTGTCTGTGCAGACAGAGAAGATGAGTAATCTGGGCACAGGAGTCTCTGGTGGGAATTCATTCTGGACACCAGCTGAGGGATGGGCGTGGGGATGGCAGTGCCAGGGCCAGATTAACCTTTTGTGAGCCCGGCGCCAAACATATTTGTGGGCGCCCATGGAGGCAATGGAGCCTGGCGCGGGGAGGTCAGTCCCCGGAGCGAGGGGCCAGCAGAGGCAATGGGGCATGGCAGGGGTGGCCCTGCTCCACCCAATGCAAGGGCACTATTTACAAACCGGCAGTTGCCAGATGCACAATGGCCTGCCCGGCCCTGTGCTGCCAGAGTGCCCCTTCCCCTCGGGGGCGGGCCCATGCCCCATCACACAGCCCCCCTGCCCAACACCCCCCAACTCCCTATGGCCAGAGGCCCCCTGGATCCACTATGCCCAGTGCCAGCCAGACCCACCCACAAATGCACAGTGCCCTGCACAACACCACCCCAGCCCACAGCCCCACAACTGCCCAGCACCCCCCCACAGAACCCCCACTCCCTACTGCCCCAACACACACAGATCCTCCCCGCCCCTTCACAGCCCAGCACACCCCTCAGAGACCCACTCCCCTGCACTCTGCCTCCCGGCTGCACTCACCGGCCCTGCTGGGAGGTGACTCTGTCTTCCGGGCTGAGCCGGCAGCGCAGCCAGGGCTGGTCCCGGGGCCGGGAATCGCTCCGGCCCTTCAGGAGTGGTGCAATCAGCCAGGCCAGGGCCTGCCCCGGCCGGGCTCCCTCAAGATGCACTTGCCTGGAGGGGTCCAGCCAAGCCCCCCACACTGTCTTCCTCCACCCCTGGGCTGAGACTAGCCAGGCATCTGCACCAGTCCCAGGCGGCTCAGCTCTGGAGAGACAGGTGGGGCCCCACAGGTGGTGGGAAGCAGAGCGTGCCCAGAGCCGAAGGAGCACTGGGGTCTGGCCAGGGGGGTGGGAGGAGCAGGGGGTGGGGGCAGGGAGCGGAGAGGAACCCTCGCCCAGCCGGCAGGCAGGCCGAGAGGAGCAAGTGGTGGGCGGGGGGAGCCAGCGGGGTCTTGGGGCGCAGTGCAAGCGGAGCAGGCCAGGGCCGCTTCTGAGCATGGGCCCAGCTCCATGGCGCCACTGGTGCCATTGTAAATCCCGGCACTAGCAGGCCCCGTGCCACAGCTGCAGGTTTGTGGCAGGGCGCTGAGGAAGTTTTGCAGCAGCATTAGAAAATGTTGACATGTTTTTTGAAACAATTTCAGATCTGATATCTGCACCAGATTGAGTTTGTAACCAGCTTTATTGTCTAAGCCTGCTGGGATTTCATCAAAGGCGTCTGCTGTTTACCCAGAACCATTTCATTGGCGAAAACAGCAAACAGATCCGCATTTCTATCTGATTTCACTTTTTCCTTTCCCCATGAATTTAAGTGCTTGTGAAAAGCAGACCTGATAAGGCAGAGCAATGTGGATAAATCCTGACTGGCACGGAAGGGACTCCAGCAGCTGCTTCCAGGTTTATTTATAGACTGAAAGTAATTTGGGGTGCTGCTGTCAGCCTCTAAGTGTGGAGTAATGAGACCTGCCCTGGTGTGGGGCCTCAAGTGACCCTCAGGGAGGCCTGGCGCTGCCCCAGCAGCTGCTGACCCACATCCTGCTGGCAGGGGGGAGAATCCATTCAGCCATTTTAGATCCTTTTTTTTTTTTTTACAGGTTTCAGTACAGTTTTAGATTTCTGTCCCTCCACAATGAACAGCAGTGACCCAGTCTGTAGATCTGCTCAGTGATACAGACACACCAAGGAAAACAGAGTCATGGGAAACAGATAAAGATGAAGGAGTAAACTAACTGAGAAGGGGCCCAGGGTAAATAACCTTAATCCTTCTTACCACTTCGCCTAGAAGGCTTGCCAGGGACATCCCGGGCCCTGCAAAGACTTAGCCAGGCTGTTGCATGCCGTGCTCAGCCATGTCAGTGTCCCACAAAGAAAGGAAAACGTGGAATGAGAAGACAGAGGCTGATTAGAACGGTTTGTGGCTCCAAGCTCTCAGAACCCAGACACAGTTTTATAAGAGACTAGACGCTGCTGTCCCAGGGCAGAGGGTCCCTGACTTCCCCAGTCCAGGGGGAATTCTTTCCTCTCCCAGAGTGCGTGCGCAGCCTTTGCCAGGCTGGGGAGCAAGAGAACCCTTTGCAGCAGCACAAAGCCTTATGGAACGATTACCTGGGTGGGGTCTATTTCCTTGTCTCCAGGGTCTTGTTTGCTAACACCAGCTGCAGGGATGTCTTAAGAGGAAGGGGAGATGATGACTGCTCCTTTGACATGGTCTTTCCAGAGGGCACGGGGATCAGGCTTCTCTTCCCTACGGGAGTGACAACTGAAGGCAGAGTTTGCTCTGTCACCTGCTTGCTCTCGGGAGGGTCCTGGTTGTGAGGCTCCATTTCCTGGCCCACTCCACATCATAAAGTCAGCTTGCCCTGTGCAATGGAGCTTAATGATGGGAAATGTAGTGACTCCATTGCAGCCCGTAGATCTCTCCAGTCAAGTCCGAGGTTGGAAGCGAGATCTGAAATGCAGACATGATATAACTAGTCACACGATAACCCCAAGCTCCAATCGCCAGGCTCTGTCTCAGTGAACTCTGAGGAGGTGCCCTCTTTCCTCTGAAGGCCCAGCAAGGGCATGGTTCTCAGGGGGTGATGGTGGAGCTATCTCTGCTCACACTAATTCACTCTGACCAGTCTGGAGGTGAGCACATCTCCCCATTCATCCCTGGGCCTTGGGCTCAGTGCTTGTCCTCTCCGCTGGCTGTAGTATGCCTGGGATCACACTGTGTGGTCCCCCAGGGGTGGCGCAGGTACCTAGAGCACTCTGTGCTTTAGAGTGACTCAGTGACAATTGCCACGTTTCCACGCTCTCCTTGTGAAGATCCCAGCAGCAGCTCATTCCCCTGGCCTGGGGCTCCTCCAGGTCTCACTTAGTGGAGTCTGTCAGCCAGGTGCTGCCTTGGAGACCGGGATGGCTTGTCGCTTACATCTATCACACCTGCACTGTGACAATGTAATTTTTATCTCTGGTTGTTTATTTCTCAGATGGAACTACTTGTAAATTCCAACAAGAAAATATATCCCTGAATGTGACAGAACCAGCACAAGACGATTAATCTGCCCTTTTAGACTGGAATGCAAACCTGTGTAATGTCACTCTGGGAATCTGGAGTAAAGCAATCAGCCTGGCAGCTAAGGGTCTTGCACTCAAAGGAAAAATTCTACACTCCGTTACTCCAGTGTAAATCCTCTGACTTCAGCAGTTGCTCCAAATTTACACCCACATCACTGACAGCAGAATTTGGCCTTGAATTATAGGCACTTTATGTTTCTATTGGGTCTAAAGTCTGAGATAGATGTGAGTGAGCCACAAGGTGAGCATCATCGGTGCTACACCTAGTAGAGACATAGATCTGGGCAGCTCTCCAGGAGATGCATAGGGCAACACAGACAATGGGCATAGACTCCAGAAGATGATGGGCTGATCCTCAGGCCTGCTGTACCAGTATAAAGCAGCCACGAATCTGACTTAGCCAGCTTCTGAAGGATTGCTCTGGGGTGGAAATGACCCTGCTCTTTGCCCCCAGTGTACGGGATGCTACCAGGGGGAAAGGGCATGGCCAGGGTATCACAATGCTCCAGTGATCTCTGGCTGTTAGAAGGGACCTCTTCGGCTCGAGGAAACTAGGTGTAAAGCAGAGCAGCCCTGAGGCTGCTTTTCTTTACGCCAAAGACTGGCCCAGTGGCTGGCTGGCCCCAGGATCGGGAGGATGCAAATGTGGTTCAGAGCTCATTGCCGTATGCCCTCTGGCTCCTAGAACTCTTCCTGTAGTTCCACTCCCAAGCCAGGACGTTCCACCAGCCCCCGGGCAGGAATTCACACAGCCGATCCATCAGTGGCTGTGAGCTGTCTGGTTAGTTTGGTAACAAAGAGATTCATCTACAAGTTTCTGAAGTGAAAAGGCTACTGGAGCCAGCAGCGCTGCCCTGCCAGCAGACTGGGCCTGTGACAAAGTGCAGCGCAGTCTAGGTCAGAGTGCGGGGAATCTCTGAGGCCACCGCTTCTCACCCACACCATCGGTGCCAGGGCAGGATTGTTCACTTCAGTCTATTGTCAAGTCTAGTTGTCTCCAGCAATGGGGCTTCCATCACTTCCCTGTGGAGACGGTGGCATAGCCCAATGCTTCTCACTGTCAGGTAGGTTCTCCTGGCTTTGAGCCAAAGTTTTCCCTTTTTTAATTTAATCCAATTACTCCAGTTCCGCGCCCTGGCACCACTTTCAAATACACCTCTATCCCAATATAACGCTGTCCTCAGGAGCCAAAAAATCTTATCGCGTGATAGGTGAAACTGTGCTATATCGAACTTGCACAGCCCCACCCCCCGGAGCACTGCTTTACCGCGCTATATCCGAATTCGTGTTCTATCGGGTCGCGTTATATCGCGGTAGAGGTGTACTCCTCTCCTTCCGCAGTGTTACCACCACCACATGCTGTATTTACAGTAGTTTGGTGCCGTCTGTCTATGCATGAGATACCTGAGGGCTGGACTCTGGAGCCCTTACTCACATTGGTGAGCACATGCTCACCTGAGCAGTCCCCCTGACTTCCAAGGGAACCTGGTCTGAGTAACTGCTCTCCAGTCTGGTCAGAGTTCCACACGCAGACCCTTAGGTCTCCTTGCAGCATGTGCACAGAACTTCCTTTGCAGGGACAGTTGTGGTGTGATTGCACACAGTGGTGAAGGAGAGGGAGGGATGAATGAACGGGAGAGCAGCACAGTTCCATGTCCCTGCTTTGGCAGGAAAGTCCCAGGAATTCCTGAAGGAGATTCCCCACCAAGAGCTTGAATCCCTGGGTATAGAGAACACTGACTGAAGATACCCTCTAACCCAGCAGCTGATACTTGTTAGCAAAGAGGACTTTGACAGTTTCCCCTCTCTCTTCCATTTGAATTTGCAGTGCTGACATAGCGGAGGTGGGAGGGGCTTTGCTCTGCATCCCACTGGACTGCAGCTGAGCAATTATTCCAGTGGGAAGACAGAAAGCTTGGCACAGACTTTCCAAGGTCAGGTGCTCAGATGAGTCTTGCATTAGGTCCCCTCCAGAGACGCACACAACTGCTGGTAGATTTGGCTGACACAGTAAGGGACCTTCCAGGCACTTTTACCGCCCCTTCTCCGAGAGAGGAACTGCTGGAAATGTCACTGTCCTTCTAGAGAGTGCCTGGGACTAAAAGGAGGCAGCAAACACAAAGACACTTCCCTCTCCCCGGGTGCTGCCCATGCGCTGCTGGGGCCTGCAGGGACCTGGGGATGCGCCTTGTGACAGCAGCTGAGCCGCACCGGCCACACAGGAGCCAGCATCTTGGAGCTTTCAGGAGGTTTATGCAAATGAGGATTTTCACTTCCTTTCTGCTCCCGGTCTGTTGTGCCCCAGATAGGAAAAGTGCTGAAGAGGAACATTTGTACGAGGTCTTGCAGTACATGAACACAAGCCATCTGTGTGGCTTCTGAGGGTGTGGGGAGTAGGGAGACAGAAACTGTGTTTGTGGGGAGGGGCAATAGGGAGACAGTTGGGCAAAGGGATGCAGGAGAGAGAAAGGGGATCAGGGACAGTGAGCTAGGGCCAAAGGAAAGAAAGGGAGGAAGGTCACGCTGCCTCTTTCAGCTTCGTTGGACACTCTGCTATCTTTGCAAATGTGCTAATGGCCTGGATGCGGGTGGTGGGGATGTGATGTCACATTGACACTGGGCTGTCCCCAAGCAGAGCCGAGTGCTCTACTGCCTGAACCTTCCTGTGAGAGGTCCGGGCAGCAAAGGCATGAGATGGCAGGACTGGGAGTGTTGAGTCAATCTTCATTATGCAGAAACCTGCAGCCCTATAGCAAATCCTCCTGTGCTATAAAGCCGTTTATTTACAACCCCCTACTCTGGGAAGCGGAGCGCGTCATTTGCCAGAGAGAGCAACGTGCTGCATATTTCAGTGTCTCTTGAATTTTTTAGGTTTCCCTGAACTGTGCTAATGGGTTGTTTGGGGGGCGGGGGAGCAGCCCAATACCCAGGCTCCTTTGCTGCTTGCAGAAACCGCTCTGCTGCACAGCCATGCCCGCATTGCTGCTCTTAAAATATTCAGTGCTGTTGGCCACTGATTTCACAGCAGGTCAAAGCGTGCAGAGGCAAAGTGTGACAGTGAGATTAAACTCGGCCCAGCAGGCCCCGTCCGCACTCCGGAGGCTAAGCATGAAGCAGCTCCACTTCTCCCTCCTGGGGAGCAGGCGAGGGGTTGGAGAGAGATTAATCAAACAGGGGCCAGGCACAGGTGTGGAACTAGGGGCTCTGGGGGGCTGCAGCACGCCCTGGCTTGGAGTGGTTTCCATCACATCCAGGGTTTACAATTTGGGTCAATGGCTCTCAGCACCCCCACGATGCAAACTGTGCCAGTCCCTGGGCCCAGGACAGGGGGGGCGGTGGCCGCTGGAGGACCTGGAATAAGTGAAGCTGCCAGTTTGAGGAGACGCCTCAAGTTGCTCAGCTTGTAGCTTTGGTGGGCTCACTTAGGGCCCTTTTTACTGGAGAGCTACACCTCCTGCTGGTTGCCAGGCAACGGTGACAGTGTGGTAGCCGGGCACTAGACAGTCTCACACCCTCTTGGCGCTGCCCCCTCCAAGGCTCAGCAACAGCATTGCTCTTCCAGTGACTCTCTCCCCAGCTTGGAAACTGGTTCCCTTTTCCCAGGCAGGTCCCACTCCAGGAGCCCAGTGGACTGCTCCAGCCCCATGGCCCACACCAGAGCCCGGTGTCAGCAGGGGGTGCGCCAACACTGTGTCTCTCTGGGTCACCGGAACGAGGGTTGGAGATTTTTAAAATGTCTCGGAGAGGATGACGATAATCCTCTGCCCTTCTGTGCCCCAGCACATTATATTTCCAAAGCGTTGCACGGACACTAGTTAGTGCTGATGGCGAAATGGTGGATTTAAGAACCAAAAGGGGGTGGTTAGAACCCAGAGAAGATTATGGACTGGAATTTAATAATTTTATGATAGGTCCAAAATTTGGCTTACTGATATTAGGCTGCCTGTGGTCTTTTAAGACAACACCCATGGCAAAAAAAAAAAAAAGAGAGAGAGAGGGAGGGAGGGAGGGAGAGCAAGCAAGGAGCAGATAGCACAGCGGCTGTGTGTGTGTGAAATCCCACAGACCTCTCATCACACCATACTGCTAACCCCCCTGGATCCCACAGTGGCATGACAAAGCCCAGTCAGTCCTGCAGAGGTCGTGAATTAGAAGCTGGCGCATGCCTAGGAGGGCGAGAGCTGGCTTCTGGGCCCCCCAAGCAGCCTGGCGAACGCTAGTTGTTGTCTTTCTGCTGCAAAGGGTGTGTGTGTTAATTACTCTAGACACACCATGTGACCTTTAGACATGCCCAAAATATCCTCCATAGCAACCAAGTGCTGGAAAAGACCCTGCCCAAGGCTCCCGACCCCTACCTGCTCCTCATGCCTCCCCCGAGAGCCTGAGTGAGTATGGGGCCTTGCAGCATGCCCAGAAGATGAACAAGCCTGGGCTCTGTCCCTCAGTGGGAAATGAAATCCAAAGCTGAGGGTTCTCCCGCAGCTACAGCCCTATCCCAGTTGTGTAGCTCTCAGGACTGTCAGCTTTCATGTGCAGGGGTAAATCTGATCTCTGCGAAACTTAGGACCCAAACCATCCAGGGTTCTGTACATCAAAATCAGCCCTTTGAAATGGGACCTGGAAGTGACCAGGGAGCTGCTGTATGAGCCTGTGGCGTATGAGTGTACTCCATGCCCTGTGACAGACTCTGCTTGGCAGGCAAGCAGATGCATTCTGTACTAGCTGCAACTTCTGAGTGGCCTTCAGGGATTGCCCCTAATAGAGTGACTGATCCAAAGCCCATTGAAGTAGAATGAAAGACTCTCATTGCTTTCAATGGGCTACGGATCAGGCCCAGGGAGTGTTGTAGTAATCCAGCTAGGAGGTAGCAGAGGCCTGGAAACTGTCAAGATCAGCATCCGAGAGGAACAGCGCTGTGCCTTAGCCAAGAGCAGGTAGAACAAAGCACTCAGAGGCACCTTCCATACGGGATTGCCAAAACCGCTATGGTTCCAGTACAACCCTGGGTCTGGAAACATAGAGACAATAATTGGACAAACCTCTCATGTTAGTAGTGGGGACTAGAGCTGGCTAAGTACTGCAAACATTTGTTTAACAAAGCCCGCCAACCCACACAGTGTATGTGGCCCTTTTACTGGCTTGTTGTAAGTGTACTGTGATGGTGGACATCACCAGATGATGCTGTTACACAGAATTTCACAAATTCTTGGCATATCAGCACTAATAATAATAAATGATGATATCCTCTCTCCTAGAGCTGGAAGGGACCTTGAAAGGTCATTGAGTCCAGGCCCCTGCCTTCACTAGCAGGACTGAGTACTGGTTTTACCCCAGATCCTTAAGCGGCCCCCTCAAGGATTGAGCTCACAACCCTGGGTTTAGCAGGTCAATGCTCAAACCACTGAGCCATCCCTCCCCCAGGTCAGCCTTTGACGAATCGCTGCATTGTTAGTGGTGTGAAAGAGTATCATTTTGGGGGTGCTGTAGGAGACGCAGGGCATTTTGCTCTCTGCCTTAATCTCTCTAACTAGAGTCAATTCTTGGGGCAGACTCAGAGCTGCTCCGACATTGGTGTTCTGCCTGAGATTCCTGAAAGAGGAGTTAGCCTGCATGCTGTTTGACCACCTCTGTTCAAGGATAAGTGTACAGAGTTTGAAATAAAACAAGTTACACTAAGAAAATATCCAAAGTCTGCATCACTGATTTCTCCTCCAATGGAAAACTGACCTGCTATGCTACAAAATCTACTGTTTCTCACTAGAGAGGCGACGCTATATATGAGTCAAATTTAGGTTTCAGGACAGATTGCAGAAAGGGAGTCATAAATATCCATATGAATAAGGATTTGCAGGTGTACTTGTGTTAGAGGCATTCACATGGCCGTCTTGAAAGTTCTGTTAGTTTGGGAACAATCCAACTGGAGAGCAGAAATAATACCATGAGACTTAGATGAACAAAGGACTTATTAAAATGGATCTGCAGGGGTCCATGTAGTCCAGTGTCCTGTCCCTGAGAGTGGATAGTCATAATGCTTCAGAGGAAGAATCCCTGTAATGGATAATTATGGAATAATGGGCTAACGGGAAATATTTTCCTTGTTTCTGGCAGTTAGAGGCTATCTCATGACCTGACATGAGGATTATTATCTGTAATTTTATCTGGGCTAAAGTAACTGGAGATGTTCTCATGATCCATTTCAATGTATAATCCTTTCTTGACTCCTGCTAAACTCTTGGCCTCAATGATACCCTGTAGTAGTGAGTTCCACAGGTTAATTATGCATTTGTGGTTAGTCGCAGGGCACAAATAGTGACTAATGAAGAACACATTCAAAGCTACAATTACTGTGAAGAGTTGGTGAGCAGTCCACAGCCAGGACTACATTGGCACAAGTCAGTCACTGAATAACGAACACACTCATAAAAACCCTAGTCTGTGGATAATTCATGAACAGAAAAAGGGGCTACATTAGTTGAATAAACTATCAGTTGTGAATTGTTCCCCCAAGCCCTTCTCAAGACTCCGTCTCAGACTGGTGCCCAGGGAGTCTCTGGAGCTGGCACTCTTGCCTTGGAAAGCCTTAATCGAATTCTGAATTGAGTCTGATTCACATCGTCTCCTTTAAATGGCCTGTGTTTCTTCCTCTGGAAGTGCAGTCTATCTCCTACCAAAATGAGAGAATACATTTCTTGTACTGGAGCCATCTCCTATCTGGAAGAGAGCGAGAGTATTGGACGGCGAGGGAGGAAAATCATACGTTATTTTTAAGGGCATTTTGAGTGAATGCTGAATGGGGTTTGGGAAAATTGCCTCAAAGGCTTGTTCTCTGCAGGGAAAGCATTTTTCATGGAGCACAAGTATTTTAAAACTTAATTGCACATTTGCATGGGCTAGTGTTTTTATTTCTCTCAGGTCTCCGAGGTGGTCTTTGAAGATTGCTGTCGCTCCATAATGGTTTTCTTTATCTCAAATAAATTCCACACACCTGTGAGGTGGAGCTGCTTGAAAGAAATGATGTTGAAATTGGCTCTCGATTTAATAAATCTGCAAACGGAGCTGGAATGCAGAGAAACGATGTGACTGATGGGGCTTGTTACTCTTCCTCTCCTCTTTCTCCCATTCCTCTTCCATTCTCCTTTCCCTGTCAGATTAATTCAGTTTAATCCTCTCCCCCCAGCAAGGAGGGATCTCTGGTGCTAGGTGACTTCTGCAGGAGTCACAAGCAATAACACCAGCAACCCCACAGCCACCTCTCTCTCAGGGCATGATATCTCAGATTGCCCCTCCCCACTTCCTGTCCCAAGTGAGGCTGCAGGCTAAACAGCACCAGCTGTGATTATACAGTCACCTGCCCTTTGACAGCTCTGTCAGCGTAGGAGAGCTTTAGGAATGGAATATACTATTTCTGCAGGCATTCCCCTTTGGGCTGCTTGTCTCAGTCTGACCCAGAAAGTCTTCAAACACCCCGAGAGATCAGGCTTTGGAATCTAGTCTTGTTAATTTTCACAGAGATGCTTTCTAACTTTCCCTGCATGCCTGAGCCCAGCAATGTAAGGGAAGGCCTATGCCCCATCCAAGGGAAGCAGGGTGGTCCATGGGATACTAGGTAGGCCTGGGAGTCAGGAGGTCTCAGTTATGATCCTAGCCCAGTCATGTGGAATTGCTTTAAAATGTAGTCTCTAATTTCGGGCAGCTCCCTTTCCGGGAGCCCATCCTGAGACCCTCGGACCTGGTTTCCAGAGAGCTGAGCACCTGCAGCTCCCACAAGCTCAACACCTCTGAAAACTGGACTCCAAGGATTCGATTTTCAAAAGAGCTCAATGCACTGGCAGGGGTGCTAGAACAATGTGTACAGTGGGGCGCCTGAGAGCCATTGAATCAAACTGGGAACCCTGTATATAATGGAAACCACTTCAAGCCAGGGGGTGCAGCAGCCCCCCCAGCACCCCTAGTTCCAGCACCTATGTGCGCTGGTACACAATGGTGCTGAGCCCTCTGGAAAGCCAGGCCATAGGCATCACTTGGGAAGCTCTGGCTGATAAGGCCTTTCGGATCTCAGGTTGAGCACCCAAAACTTAAGTCACCCCAAATCAGTGGTCACTTTTCAAACCTTGGCCTTAACCTCTCTGTGCTGTAGATTTTCTATCTGTAAAATAGGGATGACAACATCTACCCCCCTCTCTAAGAGCTTTGAGAGATCCTTGGATGAGTATATAAGAGTGAAGTGTTATAAAAGGAGATGGCTCAGGTTCCCTCTAGCAGCTGAGGTTCAGATAAAGGATTGGCACAGATCCCCTAAACCCAGTCTGTGTAAGGAATCCTGCCCCCTTTGTGGGAGTGGGTAAAAGAATTACTCTGTAGTTGAGGAGGGATAGCCCCACCCCCACAATAGCGCCAAGGATGGTTAAAAAGCTCCATCAAAGACCAAATGTTTGACTATGACCCCATTGGCAGATGCTGAGAATTGTCTTGTTTCTTCGTAGGGCCCGTTTGCTTAGACACAGCTGCAGATGGAGATTCAGAAGCATCTTTGCTGGGTTTCTTAGTCTGTCTAAATTAGGAAACCGTCAAGCCTTTGATTTTTAGTTAGTGCTATACAGAGATTGAAATAACAAATAGGCAACAATAAAAGACGCCACGGCTGTGCAAGCACCGCCCGAGGGGACTAGGAGCTGGCAGCGACTCCGCTCCCCCATTGTAGTGGCCAGCACCAGAGACTAAACTGCACTGTGAGTGGGGGGGGAACCCTCCTCCCACCCCCTCATCCTGCAGCACTTCTTTCACCTGGTGCAAAGCTCCGATTCTCCCCTTTCTTGTACCATGTGTTGTCCTTTACACCTGCCCAGAGTGGGGGTAGAATGCCACTGCCAGTGTGAGCGGTGGAGAATTCTGAGTTGATCACATTTTATGCTCACTTTGCACAGGCACAAATGACAGCGTAAGGGTGCCAGCCAGTGGAGAATCAGACCTACTGGATAGGGGAACCTAGCTTGGTGCCAGCACATTCAGAGCATATAAGGAGCCAGTGCACGTTGCTGACACAGGTCCTGCCATACTAGAGAAATATGCCGTGGTGTAAGCACATCCATGTAATTAAACTGGTGCTAAGCCTCAGGTCTTGACTCAGGCTCTGTTTAGACTACAAGCACTACACTGGCACAGCTGCAGCGCTGCAGGTACGCTGCTGTAACACTGGAGTGCAGACATTTCTTACAGCGACAGGAGGGGTTTTCTGTTGATGGTGTTAGTCCACCTTTCTGGGAGGCAATAGTAGGCTGATGGCAGAATCCTTCCGTTGACCTTCCTGCATCTACAGCAGGGGTGAGGTTGATCTAAGTATGGTTCTCAGGGTACAAAGCCTGTTACAGCCCTGAGTGACAGCTAGGTTGATCTAATTTTTAAGTGTGGACCAGGACTCAGACAAATGGTCAAGGTAAGGTCAGGTTTAGCTAACACATGCTATTTAAGCTCCACCTAAACACCACCTTTTTCCTCATGCAGATGCAGGTTAACGCCTTTAGGTCAATTTTATCTGGCTAGTAGAACTTGCCCTTCTAACTCCCTTAAACTGACCTTCAATTTACACAAACAACTGCAGTGATGCAGTTACACCGGTGCAACTTTCTCTAACCTAGGAAGGTCATAGCCTGAGTACTCATGCCTGGTGCCTTCTGTCAACAAAGTGTTACTCAGACAGATCCCTGTGAGCTTTAGAAACACATGAGTACCTGGAGTGGGAAAGTGCCTTTAAAAGAGCATTGAAAGGTCTGTCGTGAAATGTAAAATCCACGTCTGCTCTGCTATTCTGTCCCCCTGATTCTCTGATGGAAGCTGCTGTGCTATTTGTTGAATTCCATCTGCACTGGATTTGCTCTCTGTATCCTGGTTTTCGCATCTGGCTGTATAATCCTCCCAAAGAAGCATGATGTCCTCATTACATTGTCTTCCTTCCTTATTGTGAAGTCTTTCTGATCTGGAAGGTGCAGGAGGAGGGCTGTGAGTCTCCTGAATGAGTCTGGAATATGCTGAGATGTTTGGAGCTTGGAGCTCACAGCATGTTGGTTTGCTAATACAGTTACTCTTGAAGGAGCCTGAAGCCTGCTGCTTCTAGCAGTTTTCCAACAGTGACAGTTTATCCTGCTAAGCTAAGCCATGCTGTGGATATCCAGTTCACTAAGGGATATGTTTAGCTAGCTCTCCATTTTGGAGCCAGGGCAAAGTATCAGAGAAATGCCTGCAGCAGAATTCAGTCACTCCATGGTGTGCCACTGCAGCAAGAAGAAACAAATCCCTTTATGCTACGGCCAAAGCATGCTCAGAGCAGTCCCAGCTGTCAAAGGGAAAGAAATGGACAGTCACAGAAGTTCATAGACAGGTTAATGGCAGCTGCAGCATGATGCACAACTGGATTTTTCCTTCTCTACCTTGTTTCTTCAGGGATCAGCATCTCTCTCTTGTTCAGAAGCTCAGAATGGAACTCTCTGAGAGAGGCTGGGCAGGTGGCTTCTAGACTCAATTCATTATGGGGAGCAACATTTCCAAAACCAAATGCCTAAGAGCTGTGGAACGGAGTCGCTAGCTAGTCAGATTCACAGGCAAAATGCCAGTGTATCTGAATACCTGTGAATACAAGGTATAAAGATTCCATTCCACAGCTCATCAGTGTCGCCACGCACTGGGGGTTTTAGTACATAGGGAAAATAAGGAAGTGGAGGACAGGCATATGGACAGGAAAGGCCAGAAAGACAAATAACATTTGGTGAACCAGGCAAAGTCAGTTTGGCCCATGAAGGCCCCTTCCCTTTGCAGAGGTCCAGACCCATCAATGTAAACGAATGACAAAGATGGCCTCCTTCCCCGCTTCCTCTTCCCCTTTGGGGAACGTAACAGGTTTGGCTGCCTCCTGCATCCCCCCGAGCAGCCAGGGGTGCCTCTGCGGCACCCTGCTTCTGCTTCCCCCTCTTCAGAGGCCGCTAAGGACTGACTGCACACAAGCTGCTCTCTGGATTATCACTACCGCTGAGTGCGGCCAGTTTAATAACAGAAATGGTTCACAACAGTCCTTGGGGTCACAATATAAAGTCTATCACCACACGGAAATCCATATTTAGCTCTGGTGTTTTCCCTCACAGCCAGAGCTCTTCATCTGTCCCAGTCTGTTCTCACAGCTCTTCCTAGCTGGAGCTCAGCCTTCAGGAACTGGCCTCTAGCCAGGGCCGGCTCCAGGCACCAGCTGAGCAAGTCGATGAATTTAACTTCTTGCCCATCACAGTTACGCTGGGTAGAGTAGAAGTCCATCGGCCACTCCCATCAGTTTGGGTTTTTTCCAGTTGACTTGAAGACCAAGCGTACTTGCTTTTTCTGTAAGTATATTCAGGCACTGATGAGACTAGTTTGTGCGGATGGGAATACAGCCATATCATCTGCATATTCCAGGGCTGTTATGCGGCAGTCACGTCACATCACCCCCAGTGGCGAAGTGGTCTGTTCTAAGGCCTGGCAGGCGACCGGGCTCTCTGGAAATGGGTGATCTAGTGCTTTGCAGGTCATCCCTCATTTGAATACCAAGTCCATGTGCGTATGTTGTTCTCCTGGAAATCGGTGTCAGAACCATGGAGTCTGGTTGTAGCACAAAGCTTGAGTAGTCGCTCACTGTAACTGTCTGTGGTCACGTCCACAAAAAAGTGCCCAACACTTTCTGGCCAAGCTGTCCTAGCGTCAGCTCCCCGCATGACAATGGCATCCCATAGCACAATGATAATGTCATGAGTGGAATCTCTCACGATGATGTCATATTGTTCCTTTCCTCCTCATCAGCGAAGCTAGCGTTCGCTCATGGGGTTCCATGTGAAGCATGTCCGCTGTGCCCCCCCCCCCGCCATTGCAGTCTCCTGCTGCTCTTTAGAGGGCAGTTACCCATACCTCTTTGAGGAGTGGCTCATTCTGCAATCAGGATTAGCTAGCCCCAGCCGTCCAGCCCCAAAGGGGCAAGTCACCCTGTTACAGGCAACCTTGGCCTGGATTGAGGGTGGCCAATAGGGTCATGTTTCAGTTCGTTGGCTGGGTGAGGAGGGTTCCTGAAATTATGCAAAATGTTATATGATTTTCCCAAGTTAATGCTCATGCTGGTGTTTTTCAGGGAGGTTAGTCCAACGTAAAAGGCTGTGCTGTGTCCCGCTAAAACCCCATATATTTTGACTCACTCCATTTAAAATTCAGAAACTCCAGCAATTTTACTTCTTTGCCATTGTTCAGACCATTTCATTATTTGGAACTATTGAATTTGTTGCTGTTGTGGCACCAGCTAGCCTAGCCCCATTCCTTTTAGTCAGGCTTCTCTTCTGCTACAAGTTACTGTCTGGATCACAAGGTTGTCTTAGTGTGAAATGTAGGACTTTCCTGAATACTGCATACCAGCTGTGGGATTTTCTGTTCTCACTCTCCGCCTCCCCTGGGAGTCTATAACAGTTGGCCACAATACTTTCTTATTTTCTCCCCCTTCACATTCTTAACTAGAATCTTTCACTACCAGCCTCTTTAAGACGTGGCCTTGCAAATGGTTTTAAATATAGCACTAGCCCTCCATTTTCCTTCCTCTCTATCTCTCTGAGTTGATTGTATCCATCCATACTTATCTATCTAAATAGTTGTCTAAGTTTTTATGCCAGGCTCATCACCATGGTATCTGAACACCTTACAAGGGTAAAAAAGAAGGTTCCCATTATGAGAATCCTCCCAAGTTTTAGTCATGTCACTAGATCATAATGTCAATTATTAAACAGCACTTCATGTTCTTGTTGCTTGTATTCTGTGTGCCGTAGATTGATGTAAAAACACTTGGATGCATTAAGACTCTTCATAATCTTCATCTTGTGTCCTCCAGAGCCCATCTTCTGTTCATTTTGAACATTGGAACTACACACCAGATTATTTGTGTTAACTGAAAACTCCCTTTCTCCTTCTTTGCTATGCAGTTTGAATCCCACTTTATGTGGTCTGTCAGTTTTTAATATAGGAGATCAAAATCACTTCAGTTTAAGTGGAGACCATTTCACATAAGCAGTCTCCAGCCACAGAGAATATTCTAATGCTTCATAAATTCTAAACCCTCCTCCTAGCTGCCCCCACTGTTTGGACTCCAGTTCCAATCTGGGACGACTCCTCCACTCCTGCCTCGCCACCCCTCTCCCCTCTAGGCTGGCGCATCCACCCGTTGTGTTTCCTCGGGACACCGATGCACAAAATGCAGCCATTTCCTGGCATTTTTAGTAAAGTATCAGTTCAGTGTTTAGCTCCATTAAATCATCTCTATTTATTATCAGTAAGAGTGGCTGGAAGGAGATAATTGATTGGAAAGGCGACTGTATAACCAGTATGTACGTATTGATAACAACAGTTCTTCTCACTGTGACATCATCTGAACCCCCTTGATTGAATGACAGGTTTATAATCTACCTCCCTGTCTGTCTCTTCCAATTCTGCAGTTTTGGTCCATGCTGGGTGTGAGGCTTGGATGGTGAACTCAAGCACTAGGCCGGCCACATGTCAGATGCCAGCAGGGTCTCTGGCCTCTCTCCCCAGCTGGCAATGTCTGATTTCAGTCTGGGTGCTGGGAGGGTAACCTTGACATCCTTGCTTGTGCAGACGGGACCTGCTACAGGATCTGAATTGGTGCTCTGCTCATTCCCTTCTGAGAGATGTCAGCACTGGCTTTTTGACATGCCCCACACAAGAACTGAACATGTTTGCATTGGCTGCAGCTGGTCAGAATGGGTATGTTTACATTAGTTACTCCTGATGCAATTTTTATTATGGCCCATAAAAGTCTTAAATTACAGTGTTCTCTCTGCCTTTGGGTGCGATGAGCAAAGAGCAGGGTAAAGGAGCAGAAGGGAACTCTTTGTCCTAGTAAGTCCATCCCCTGCTTGTTCCGCTGCAGCTGAGTGAAAGGACATGCAACATGGCAGCAGCTGTGTTTGATCTTGTGGTCTCCTCGCCCAATGTATTAGAAGTTGCAATTAGTAACGCGTTCATGGATGAGAATGGTCAGTGGGAAGAGAGAGGCTCTAAATGAAGCCTGAAAGGTTGTTCCAATGAGAGGCAGCACATTTTCCAGTGTAGATCAGTTCTTTGGGCGTTTGCGGGATCAGACTCGGGTGATCACACAATTGAACTGCTTGGGGTCCTAAGCTATTGCTTAGTCTGCTTGTGCCTAGCACCACTATTGACTGTGAGCACGGAAGGATGTTTACACGAGCACAAAAGCATAGAGAGTAAATGGGCAAACCTGTGCACTCCACTGCTTTCCCTGGGAATCAGCCACTTCTGCACTCCCCGACTGCTAGCATGACACAGGCTCAGCACACTGATTGTATGGATTATAAAATGTGAAATGAGTTCCGTGGTGTATGTGAACCCCAGAGGTTCACACGACGACTTTAAAACATATTTATTCCGTGAAGCAGGCTTGTGCATGGAGGCTTCACAAAACTTCTTTTCTGAAAACAATTCTGATTTTTCAATGGATCCTTGTAGTTGTGGAGAATCTGTCATGAGTCACAGCAGGGAATTATAGGAGGGAGCTCACAGCTCTTCCAGTCCCAGCCTCTCTAGGGAGAAGGGGTAGGAAAGCTGGCAGTGGAGAATGCTCAACTATACAGTGCTAGTATCCCCCAGCACCAGGCACAACAGGGATTAGGGCAGGACCACTGGCCGTGGCATCCTTAGAAAGACATTTCTTTGTCAAAGGAAGGATCAAAGCTTTAGCAGGTGGATTTGGTCACTAGTGATGTCACTGGATGTCTCCAAACAAATGTAAATGCATTTGCTTCCATGCTAGAGCAATACTGTGGTGCTATTATTAGACTCCAATAGCTTTCTGTGGGTAGCTGTAAACCACCAAGTGCCTTTAGTAAATTAGCAGATAACATTTCATGGTGGGAGCTATTAGCACTGATTGGGGATAAAGCACTGATTAACTTCCAGGTCTGATCTGTACCAATAAGCTGAGAAGTCTCCCCAAGCCAAAGGCAGAGAATGCCCAGAGATAAGCTGTGGGGGTTAATGGACCTGGATGTTTAACAACATCCTGGAAGTTTGAACAGCAGCAACAAAATGTGATTTATTTTCCAGAGGAAGGAAGGAGGTTTGGCTAATTAGGAAGTAATGAAGCCCCTGCAAAAAGAGCTATTGATAAAAAGCCAGTAAGTGTGTTCTTGGGACAGGTGAACAAACACAAATCAGCAGGGCTGAGTGACTTTGCACCTCCCAGGGTGTCAGAAGACTCAGCTAACAAATGTACAGAGTCCGTACCTGAGTCAGGGGAGCAGGGTGCAGGGCCACTCCAGGGGAGCCCTGTGAATGAGCTCTGTGTGTTGGTGTGTGAAGGGAGGTTCTTGCAAAACTGCTTTCCCAGACAAAAACACCTAAACAACAATTCTGTTTTTCATTGGATCCTTGTAGTGTAGACAATCTGTCACAGATCTCTGCAGGGAATGTCATGAGGGACATCCTAGTGCCTCCAGAATCAACCATCACCAACTAAAGGGAACAGAGCTCCCAGCTACTCTGTTCCCAGCCTCTCTTATCTGGAGACACTCTGGGGAATCATGTAGGAATGCTGGCTAAAGAAGAGCTCACAGCTTCTCCAATCCCAGCTCCTCTCACCAAGGCTGTTTATAAGCAGTAGTGTTTAAATGCCTTTTATGTGGTTATTCAAATGATGAAAGACCTGAAAATGGGACTAACAAAGACAAGTTGTACTTCAGAATAAAACACCATGAAAGCAGCACATGCTGTCATAAGAATAAATTGTATCAACAGTGATCAGATGGAAAGTGAAAAGTTAGACTGGAGCTGCTCCCTCTTTCCTGTTTCCAGCAAAAATGTCTGGGTCCATGAATGCAGCCAACATCAGGTAGGATGAAAGGCTTGTCTGACAAGGCATTTCAAAGCTTCCCAAGAGCCTCTGGAGATGCTGTGGCCACTTGGACAGGAAAACAGAGACCCTCAGTTTACTGAGCATTTCAGTTATTTTCCTTTTTGCTTTTGCCAAGTTTTTTCCCTTTCTTTTTTAAATAAACTATTTCTGCTGTTTATAATTTGTTTTAACTTTGTAAAATGTGTAATTAAGGACCAGGACGTGAGGAGGTTGGGGGTGAAATGTCCCTGGTGCTGGGTGTTGCTTGTTGCAATAAATATATTTCTGCTGCAGTTGGTGCTAGATGGGGAGTGCAGGGCTATTCGGTCTACTCTGTAATCTGCACCACAAACCCCCTGACAGGCACAGCCCTGGCAGACAGCGCATCAGGTTGACTGGCATTAGCTCTCAGTCACACACAGTCCTGCAACAAGACAGCAGGGAAGGGAGAAGGTTAGCCCTCAGCCATCTAGTCCACAGATCGTCCCACTGCAGGGCAGGGGTTGTGGGGGACTGAGTGGAATCACAGAGTCCAGTGCTGGGTTCTGATTTTAGGGAGAAGACAGGCTGAACATCATTTCCCAAGCACTTACGTTTCCTGGGGAAATGAATCACTGCTGAAATGGAGAGCTCCTTTTCCAGATGGATTGTCCCCCGACTCCAAAGGGACCCTGTGGAACTTGAGGAGGTTCAGAGAAGGGCAACAAGAATGATCCTGAGCCTGGAAAGTTCTAATATAAAGAGAGAGTTTGAAAGACTGGGATTGCCACCTTAGACAGGAGATAAATAAGAGAGAACGTGTCAAAAGCATATCAAATAATTAATGGGCTTGAGACGATAGATCAGGAGATTCCAGTCTCCCTCTCACATAGCACACAAACAAGGGGACATTCAATTAAATTAAAAAGTAGCAAATTCAAAACTGATAAGAGAAAATACTTTTTCACACAATATGTAATTAGACTGTGGAACTCGTTGCCACAAGAAGTAACCGAGGCCAAGAACATAGTGATATTCAAAAAGGGATTGGACATTTATATGGATCACAAGAGAGTCCAGATTATAATAGTTAAGGCTATACAATCTTGGAAAGGACATAGAATCTTCTATTTCAGGGCTTCAGCCAGTGTCTAAGTGTCAGAGATCAGGATGAGACCTAATGCGGGGTGCAGATTACCCCACATCTGCTACAGCAGGGTTCTTACAATTTGCTCTAGATGGCCCTCGGGTCTGATCCAGTACTGGAATTCTTATATTCCTAACCACATGGCCACAGCTGCTCTTTGCACTGACATACAGTGTTGATGTAAATCCAAATGAGTTGATGTGACAGCAGCAACCATAGTCCAGTTGCACAGGAACTTCTCCCCTTCCCTGCAGGGTAAAGCTCCCTTTTGGGGTGAGAATGAGCACGCCCATTTGTATGTTTTCATAAAGCAAAGTGCCCCTGTGTCCCTGTGTCTCCACAGAGTGACATTTCTATTGAGGATACAGACAGGGAAGATTAAACACTCTTGATATGTTGGGTCTCATCCACCAGCTTGTCTGTCCCCAGCCGGGACATGTATAATGTACAGGTATTTCATGATGGGAATCCTTTTGCACCCACACATACAAACACACTCGCACGCACACCCCTTTTGTTCACAGCTGTGAATTCTTCTGATATTCCTAATTCCCTGCCATACCATTTATCAGTCTCAAGGGAAACTGATTTGAGAGGGTCTGATGTGTGACTTCAGCATCATGTTGCTAAAGTAGCTGAACACTGATGAGTTCGGTTTTACACCAATCCCAAGTCTTCGTGTGTTTTGTACCAACTGTTATTACCTGGCGAAAAGATCATAATAGGATTTACAATGGCACAGTAAGAAAGAGACTGATGAGCATGAAGGAAAGTGATTGAAGTCAGGTGAGCTGTGTTCCTATGCCTGGAGCGTACTGCAGAATCCAGCATCTCAGGGATCAGGGGCAATGCTCTAAAGAATGGGGGCAAAGGAGGAAAGTAGGGGTGAGTCAGAAGCCGCTTAGATGTTACATTCTGAGGGGCAGTAAATGGGGAGTTTGTCTGTTCCTGGGACAACTGGGACAATTTTTTTATTTCCAGATTAAATACAAAATCATAGAATCCAGAGATGGGAAAAGGCTATTGGGACCCAACCAGTCCTCTTCCCCTCCCCCGCTCCCCGGCCCAGTGAAGGATTGTTCTCTATTATGCATATCCTAGTGCTTTGTCTAGCAGAGCTTTAAATTTCACATTCAGCACCACCCTCCGCCACTTACTCCCTTTCAGCCTCTCTTGGGATTCTTCCCATCTATGCCAACAGTGCAGCTATAAGAATCGTCAGTCCAGGCTTTGGAGGTGCCCACCAGGTCACAGTCATTTCTAGCACCCCCTTCATTTGTGTACAGACCCTCCAGTATATTACAGCTTTTCTTAACCTTCTGCTTTTGATTCAGAGCAATGCTCTCTTCTCTTTGGGGAGTGCATGCCAGACTGTGCGAGTTCCCCTTCTCCCTCTTTTCTACCCAGTTAAAACTGCCTAAAGTGCCATTTTCCCCATCACCCACCTGGGTCCCTGATGTCTCTCTCAGTGCAAGCCCTTGTTTATGGGCCCGTCCTACTCCCACTGAGGTCAGGGATAGAGGCCCCATTGTACTCAGTGCTGTATAAGCACATAAAGAGATGATCCCTGCCCAAAAGAGTTTACAGTCTGAAACGAGAGACAGCAAGTGGGTGCCACAGAGATAGGAGAGCCTTAGTTATCAGTGAGACCATTCGGGGCAGCCCGATAAACAGTGTCATAGCACAGCAGCTGCCCGACCATCAATAACAATAACAACAACAACACTCTGCGGTACAATCCCAGGTCCTCCGCCCCATTTGCAGACATTCATTAATTTAGCCTCAATGCCCCAGTGAGATAGGGAAGTGGCATTATCCCCATTTTACAGCTGAGAAAACAGACCCAGAAAGAAGTGATTTACCCAGGGCCACATAGGAAGCTTGTAAACAGAGCTGAGAACAGAGCCCAGGTCTCCTAATAGCTTGACCTGAGACTTAACCACACACCCTTCCGTTCTCCTAAACACGGGTCAGGGGTTTCAAAGCAGTAGGCAGCTCATGAGACTGACAGATTCAGAAACTCAAGAACAGGTTGGCACCCCCAGGAAAGGCACCCCTGGAGAAAGGGGCAACCTGACTCCTACCTGAGACAAGGCTTGTGTGTGGGGCGTCTTTAGAACGGTAGCAGGAAGCCAGACAGGAGGGGGCTGGGGAAGGTCATAGGCAGAAGCTGCACAGGCAAGCAGGGAGGCGGAGCAGTTTTAATGATAATGCCGTTTTCGTTTTTCTAACACAGGCTGATTCTCATTTACGTCACACATCCACTTTACAGCCTCAGTGCGTTGCCAGAGTCGTAGAAATGAGACTCAGGATCTGTGCACAGGGCAATCACGGGATGTGACTGTAGCTCATGTAGACGGACTCCCGCTAGGATTAAGCTAACTAGCTGAAGTACCAGGGCAGTGAAGCTGCGGCAGCACAGGCCACACAAGACACCCAGAACCCTGGGTCATTACTCAGGTCTCTAGCCCACGCTGGAGACAAGGTCAACACTGCACCTCCCACCTGCAGTTGAGCTCAGCTACTTACATCCTGGTAAAAGCTACCTGTGCTTTGTGCCAGTAGGACTTCAGAGTGAACTAATGTGCACTAGCTATCCTGGTTAACAACACCCTTTTTGGCAGGGAAGACGTAGCCACAGTGTCACTGTGCGTCTGTCCCATAGTTCCTTGTGCAGCGCTAGAAGAAAGCGACAGTTTCTGAGATGAATAATAACAGTCACTCACAAGACAGAAGCATTAGGTGGGAAATTCTGAAAGTTCTAATGTAGCAATCAGAAGTGCCAATTCTCGTTGGATAATAGGCTGCTTGGTACACGATGCCCTCCCAAAGCTCTGTATGAAGGTGGTGGCTTGATTCTCCTCTAACTTCCACCAGGCTCAATCAGGAGTCAGAGGAAATACACCATTGTACAACTGGCGTGAGAGGAGAGCTCTGGGACTCATGCAGAGGGAGGAGGGTAAAACAGACACTCTATACTGTACTGGTAGGAATGAGCCATCACTCATTCCTGCGTGCACCTAGCTGGAGATTTGCCTGGGGTTGAACCCCAGCACCATGCCCTAAATGCCTACAGGCAGGGCCCTGTGTTACAAGATTCCTTGTCTGTGGAATTTGCTGGGAAATCCCCACCCTTCAGAACTGTACTCCATAACCTATGCTTTCATTTAAAAAAAGAAATGTCAAGTACACATGGCTGTGGAGAATAGAGTATAACTGATGCTGTGATGCCTGCTTGAGTCTGCAGACAGCCTGAAACCAAAGTTCTGAGAGGGGTGAAGTGCCCTATCTATCTTAATGGTTCGTTCATTCTGAAATCTAATGCCACGAATACAAATTTGAGTCTTGTTAACCATTTTGCTGCTGATTATTTTAACAGAAGCAGTCTCCTAATGTGCTTATCCCAAGCTGCCTCCCATGATCCCAGGTGCCAAAAGTCCCAGATGCCAAATCTCTAGCTTCTCCTTACTGCTATGATGCAACTATCAGTCACTACAAAAATACACTGAATTTAATATTGACACAGGCATTTCTTTGCTGTACTGATTATGTTAATCGTTTTCGTATTTAATTCACGATACTCCTCCATTCTTTAATTTATCGAAAGCTGCTGCAGAATCTCTAGCCCACCACAGAATTCAGGGACTTTGCACACAACTTACATCCCACTTGCTGTGCAATACACAGGTCCTTATCTATGAGGCATCATGTCTCCTGGTGCCCACTTCTCACAGCATCAAGTAATCATATTGATGCTTAGCACTCATCTAGCACATTACATGCTCACACTAGTTAATTAAACCTCACAACAGCCCTGTGAGCTAGAGCAGTATTATCCCTATTGGATAGGTCACAGAAAGAGCACAGGGGACAGCTGTTAGCATCCCTTTGTTTGGTAACATGACACTTTTCTGAGGCTTCCTTTTGCTTTGCAGTTGATGCAATACAGAGGCCTCATACATGTGCTTATATTCTGTGTGATAAGTGCTATATCAATGCCGATGGACCCCCTGTCGCCTTCTCCAAAGCTCGTGTCAGGATCAGGAGTAGTCCCACTGTAGTCACAGTTCTAACACAAAATTCTCGGAGTGAACAAATACCTCTGCTGCAGCCTGGCCTTTTGCTGATGTCTGAGACTGTCACTTCTCTGCCAGGGATTTGCTAACTGTAATACAGCGCTGGGCTGGGTCCTTCTCATTAACCAGATGGGCTCATGTTTCACACTCTGTTATGGCATCATACACTAGCATTCAAAGGAGACCAAAGGAGTGGGGTGTGTGTGTGTGTGGGGGGGGGGGGGGGGAATGTGCCATCCATTCAGGGGCTGGATGAGAGAGACTTGGGATTCCAGACTGAGCTAACAGCTTGACAGATTCTCTCTAAATGACACAAGCTCTTTCTGAGGAAGGAAGATGTAACCAAGATTGATGCTTTGATGCTCAACACACCACTCTCCTTCACCCCCATTGTAGATAGAGCTGGACACTGCTGAATTGTGTAGAAGGTAGACTGTACACTCCTATTTGCCTTCGCATCATACTAACACAAGAATATTTAATAAAACTGAAAGGCAGAAAAAACAAATACATAATTTACCCAGCATATAATTAGCCTGTGGAACTCCCTGACACAAGACACTGTTGAGGTCAGGACCTTTGCAGGATCAGACATTTATAGAGATAATGCTCTCATTATTAATGATATTAGATAGTCTAAAAACCCTTGTATAAGGACTAAAACCCTCCTGCTTCAGAGCATGAGTTACTCACTAACAGATGGGACTAGGAAAATCTTCACTTGGGGGCAGGTTATCCCACACTTGTTCACTTTTCTGAAGCATTTGCCAGTCGGAGGTGGAATACTAGAATCTGAGCTCTGATGGCAGTACCTATGCTGAGCGTGCAAGGAGCATAGCAGTGTATGCGACTCCTGCACACAGGAGACTGGAGCTTAGCTCTCAGCCCCCACTCTGAAAATGTTTCTAACCAAACAGAACAAATTTGGGAGGCCCCAGCTAGTGTCTGGTCCAAGAAATGAGTTGGGGAATCTCTGCTTTCTCCACATCTTAGCTTATTCAGTGCCTGATACTGATCTGACTTGTGTTCATCTTGGATGATTTTTGTCATTTCATCTGTGACTCTTTACTGCAAGTGCCTGGGAGACTTGTGGATGGTTGCTTTATAAAGAAAAAAATCATTATTGCTATTATGAACAAACTTCTTTGCATTTCTGTGAATAGCGAGGAAGAGCTTGTCACTTCAGGATAAAAGAGAATCAAAGTATCTGATGATTTCACTATAACACACAGACAAACGATCTAGATGATCAATTACACTTGTCTTCTTAGTATATTTCTCTCCCATGCAGGGGATCATAATTTCTAGTCTCCCCTTGAGGACCTGAGGATCTCCCCCTCCTCAGCCATTTCCCTTTACTTCATTCTCAACCTAGCATTGCGATGAACTTTCTTCTGCTGAGGGCTGTACACAGGTCCTCCTGGGGCCCATCTGTTCTGGCCTCAGCTGGTTAGTTGGGCTGTTAAACACCAGGACACTGCCTCCTCTTAAGGCAGAACACATTGGGCCACCTCAGCCCTCCTAGCACTGATGGCCCAGGACTCCCAAACACCAGCTGCTGGGAGGTCACCATCTTGAACACTAGTTTGTACGCTCATGCTTAGAGCTGTAGACAGAGTCCGGACTCCTGGGATCTATTTTTGGTTCTACCACAGACTCCGTGTTTGATGTTAGGTGAGTCACAGGTCTGCTGTGCCTCAGTTTCTCCTGTCTGTAAAATGGGGATGATAATAATTGCCCCCTCCCAGGGGTGTGCGAAGTGTCATTAGAGTCTGCACAGCATTTGGGCAGCTCTGCAGGTGCTAGCTGGAGAAAGACAATGTATTTGTTGTCAATTCCTCTTATGCAGTTGTGCTCAGGTAAAGACAATCTCAGACCTGCCAAAAGCCCAGGCGTAGCTGACTACAGAATGTTTGTTTTCCCTTGAAGCTGGGATTGTCTCCTGTTGACGATATCTCTGGGTGCGTCCCTCCCTCATGCCATTAAGGAAAACCTTCCTAGCTGCTCTCTGCACTTTACAAAGCTTCTTAATTTAGGAGGTTGAGAAGCATATTTGAATTACGGTTCAATCTGCTAGTTGGATGCTGTCCCAGTTGTGGATTGGCTTCTGCTTTGACTCTCCAGTCACTAAGAATCAAGAGCTTTACTTTAACTGGTTGAAAGCAGGTTGCAACTCATGCTGGTGTCACCAAGCCCAGTCTGAGTCTCACAGGTCCCTGCATTGCTCACCACCTCCCTTCTAGCTACCTCCCTGCTCTCATGTGGAATCCTAACCCTGAAGGAGAGGGAGATGGAGGCAAGGGCAGCGTGTGGGAAGGACCCAGGGCATTCTCTTGGTAATGCCATCCTCACCAGAGACAGTGGAGCAAGTGATGGGGAAGCAGCTTTGTCCTCCCCAGCTCATAGGATGGAATGATCTGCCTGTCCATAACCCCAAACACCCTGCATATCCCCCCACTATGGTTTTGTTCCAAGAGAGTCCAAACAGCATTAGACAAGGCAGGCCTTCAGCTGCCTATACCCTTGATGGGATGAGTCTGAGAGCTGCAGTGGGCTCCCCTGTGCTCTTCCAGGGGAAGGTGTTCACTGGAGCGAGCAGAGGCAGAGGTGGAGATCTGCCTCCCAGTCCCATTCTTCACCCAACCAGCTGGACAGGCACTATCTGCACTCAGCATCGGCTGAAGCAGTTTCTCTGTTCTCACAAGCGCACCCTTGTAGCAGGTGTATTCCAAATGGGGTTAAATGAAGAGAGCAGACTACATGAAGAAAAATAGTCTGCATTCCCTCCATTCTCCGCTTACATTAGTACTGATCCACGTATTTAAATTAAACAAGTTTCCACATCTGAGTTTCCAATCCCAAAGCCGCTGCTGCCACTGGGCTTATTTTTTCCTATTTGCTTTAGCTTGAACAGAGAGTGAGTGAGAGAGAGCCAGAGCCAGACGGACAGAGAGCAGCGCTAATTAAACAGGGAGTTCCACATTCGGGTACAAATCCTTTGGACCTCCAGCCACCTTGTCAATTCCTGTAGTTATTTATTATTTTTCAATGCAGTTTGTCATTCCTAATGGAGCCCCCGCATGAGGCGAGGGGTCAGGAGCTGCTCGTCAAGTGGATTAGTGCGCTGGAAGCATTATTGCTTTCTTTCGCTGTGAATTTGGGAGTGATTCCCTGATGGCTGCACTCTATATAGAAGTGAATCGGTGCTAATTTGTTTCTGAGGATCACACATCCAGGAAGATGTGAAAGACAATCCTGCCTTTCAATGCATATTTCAAGCCAGTGTGACAGCAAACAATGGAAAATAAACAAGTGAGTGAGACCAGACCTCCCTGTCCAGATGTGGAGATTCAGTGCCAGGCACACTGCACTTTAATTTACATACCAGACACATTTAGGCCACCCACCTCCAGAACTGCAGGTTTTGTTCTTTTTGTCCATGTGTCTAGAGGCAGCGGGCTCTTTGTGTTAGCACCTTCCCAGTGTCCAGCAGGATTACAGCTGTGCGCCTTCTCCCAGCAGTGGCCCGGCAGTGCCCAGAAGGGCTCAAGTGTATGAGCGTCTAGGTGCTCAAATGCTTTAGCTATGGATGCTGAGGATGCTAAATTTTATTTCCGCTGGATTCAGAGAACAGTGGCACTGAAATCTGTCAGGAAAAAGCTTCAGCTACACTTGTGCTGTGACTGAGGCTTATCACATTGATTGAAATTGCCTCACTGATAACTTGTACCACTGTGTCTGTTTGTCATATCCAGCTGCTGTCTCTAATCTTAAACGTAGACTGTAAGCAATACTGGGGCAGGGACCACCTCCTGGTTATTGGTTTGTACCGCATCTAGCACAGTGGAGCTCTGGTCTCTAGGTGTTACTGCAATACAAATACATAACTTCTATTTCATTTGGAAACGGTTAGACTGATGTTCAGGGCGTTTGAACTGGGAGGGCAAAAAGGCATTTTCATGGGCTAAATGTGCAGCCTAGCCTCTCCTCGACTTCTCTAATAAGCTACTTGGAGGGGCACAGTAACATGCAACCTGTGCTTTTTTCAAAGGGAGCCTGTTCAGAGAGTGGAGACTCTGGGATCCCTGAGCTATTAGGAGCCCCTTTGCTGGTACAGAAAGCCTGAAGGATTCATGTTTGGTCTGAATGTCAGAGAAGAGAATGAGCGTAAGACAGCTCCCTTCAGAGGAACCTGTCCTATACTGCCCTGGAATTTTACAACACTGGGAATAAATAAAGAAGTCCCATATCACTAAGAAGCCCCTACATGTTGTGAGGGAAAACAGCCCACACACTCTCCCATGTTAGTAATTTGTCTGATTCAGAGGGACAGAGTCTGTGGGGAGGCATTGGGCCCTGCTGAAATGAAAGATAAAGCTATTGTTCCAAAGAGAGCTATTGATTTTTGCATTATTACACTAAGAAATTTATAGGCCTCTGGTTAAAACTGCAATAAGAGGAAATGTACAAGTTCCAAAAACTTCCCAATGACCTTGGCTTTGACCTTGAGGAGGGGCGAGTAAGGTAAATGCCTCCTCCACCCCATATGCAGGGGGACTCTGGAACTTAAACAGGACCCTGGAACTTGTGCCTAGATGACATGTCCCAGGCATACTGCTGACCACAGGAGTCTGTTCACATTAAGATTTGCAGAGGAAAGGGTTTTACCTTCAGGTAAACTCCAAGCAGGCTATTCCCAAAGGTAACACATAGGCGGTGGGGGTATCTGCCCAATACAGCCTGAGCTACCCCATACCCACGAGCAAAGTCAATCTCTCTCCTGCTGGTCAGTAGAATTTCTTTCCTGTTGGTGCCTCCTGCCAGAACCACCACTAATGTCCTCAGAGCTCCTGAACCTGCTTCTTTTTCATGTACTGCCAGCCTGGACTAACAGTCATGCACCCCAGAAGGCTTAGCTCTTGTCACTTACAGCAGGGAGAAGCATTCATGGCACTGCTGCAAGCAAGCAAGCAAATAAACAGGCTCAGGAACTCTGGGCGCACAGGAGACTGCTGCAGTGTTGCAGGAGCACAGGACGGGAGGTATTTCATTTAGACCAGAGGAACTCAGGGGGGTGGGAGGGCAGAAGCAACACTAAAGAAGAAGGAAGCATGTTTGTGTGCAGAGAGGCGATAATGATCCTATGAACCAATTCACTCTTATGCTGGTTACATCTGGGGAGTTGTATTTTTTATTCCCATATATTTAATTGTGTTACTGAAGCAGCATCAAAGCTCACTGAAGGAAGACTCGTAGGTGTCACCAGAATTGAATAGGGTGTTGCTGAGGGATCCTGGAGGTTACTAGGCTACATCTGTTGTCATGACCCCAGTTTTCTCCTGACTTCTGTAGAAGGTAGTTCCACATCATGCATTGTTTTATACCATTTCTTCCCAACGTTTTCCATAGCGACATTCCTTCTGCATCCCCTTGTGGGCTACTGCCTCTGGGAAGAGAATTCTCATTTGTAAATGGACAATGGATCTACGTTAGAACAGTGCTGAAACACGCAGTTTTGAGCAGTTTGTAAAAAGGGTTTCCTCTTGTCCCTCCTTCCCCCAGAATAACTTTGACGGTCCCTCCGGCACCCCGCCCCCAAAGCTGTGTGGAGACAGTAGCCTTCCAGCTCGTCATCTGCCTTCGAGGTCATAATAGCTATTAAATCACAGCTTGCCTCACCAAATTAGGCAAAAACAAAATTATCTCCAATGATTTTTATGTTCCTGAAATGTTCCAGAACTGCCGGAGTGATTACTGGGGGATTGGAAGCAGCTGTCACTCTATCAGAAACCATAATTCTAAACAGCTGGGATCTGTCAGTTATTTATGACACCGTTTGCAGGAAATGATGAAGGTGGATGGGTGGCTGGCACTCCCTGGCTGAATGGCAGCGGCAGCAGGCTCACCACACAGAGAACACACGCTCCCAGAACTGGCTCCAGCCTCCAGGCGCTGAAAACAGATGGCTGCAGGGAGTGAATGAGTGGAGGCCGCTGGCCTTCCTGCGGCAGCTTCAGGCCTCCTACCCCTGGAGCAATGGGGGTTGTGTGGTGCAAGACTGTTCCTTTGCCCTCATCCCGCAGAGGCACCTGCTGCTGCTCCATGGAGGCCAAACACAAAGTGGTGGGTGCTGGGAAATGTAGAACAGGTTTGTTTGTTTTCTCCTCTACACAGCACAGATAGGGCCAATAACCCCAGCTCTGAGATACTGACTTGCTGAAACATCCTACTGCTGATCTGAAATGTAACTCCTTGTTCCCAAAGACAAGGCGCCACTGCAGCTCAGACTGCCCTTTGCTGCCTCTCAGATAGCACATGGAATTGTAACAGTCTGTAACAGATTGTTTTTTCCTGCTAAAAAGCAACTTCCATCTATCAGTGTGCAAATGTGACATTCTGAGTTAGTTCCCAAGGTTCAAAGTAAATGCCCCCTGGGGTTTTTAGCCTCGTCTTTGTGCCTCCGTCTCACATGGACTTGATGCAGAAAACTTCGGTTGATAGAAACAGGGTATTATTGGGGCAGCTCCATTACAGGCAGTTTGTGGAGTTGCACCAGGTGTGAATTTGGCCTTGGGAGTGGGTGATAGTCAAGTTTCTACCTACTTGATAACTCTGATGGTGAACAGGGGCCAGGTGTTTTGCCCTCACTTGTATCCTGCTCTGATTAAATATTATTATTTACATTAGGAAGTAGCTCTACATGGGGTTTTACAGCAGTAAAAATCAAAATGGGAGTCAAGCAGAACTGCCATGCAGATAGCCCCAACGGAGAGAGGTAATATCGTCTGTTGGCCCAACGCCTGTTGGTGAGAGACCAGCTTTTGAGTTTGCACCAAGCTGAAGAGGATATTACCTCACCTTGTCTCTCGAATAGCCTGGGACCAACACAGCTACAACTGCACTGCATATCAATGGAGAACGGCATTCATTCTTCTAGCCTAAATAACTTGTCCCCTAATGTCAGGACTTGGTTATGTTCATGAGACAGGCCAACAACAGTAATTCACATTCCCAAATCAATATATTGCTGCCCAGCTCCTGAAATAAGAGTTAAAATATCCTACTTTATGTGCAAGGAAACCTCGGCAGAGGAGCCCCCACTGCCCTGGTGCAGCACTGGCTCCAGCTACCTTTTACAGCAACCCCAAGCACAAAGGGCATGCTGCAGGCAGACCTGATCCCTACAAAGTCCCCTAACGCAGGGGGACACTGACCCCAGCAGCCCTAGATTGTCCACGCAGAATAGTTTGACGTGGAACCTGCGGTGTGTAGTAGCAGGATGCATGCTCTGGGACGCCGCAATCTTTACCCAATGGAGAGCCGAGGCTCGATGGTTGAAGGGTGCTGCATCTGCCCCGCAGTGCCCGCTAACTTGGCGATGTGGCTCCTGCCATTGTCCAAGGAGGGTCCTCCGCCAGGCATCTGGGGCTCGATGGCCGTTGATCCATATTAGCACTCTTCCGCCCATTTGAGCCCTAAGCATTGGCCCTGCTGCCGACGAAAGGTGTACACCTAGATTCACCAGTCCCAGATCCAGATTTTAGACATTTAGCCCAGATGAGAACCTATAGCAAAGGTGGGGGTGGCCTCGGGGTGAGGGTCGAGGTGGGGGATTTTCCCTTTTCCCTATGCATCCTTCCCTCTATCTCCATGCTGGTGCCACCACAGGGACAATCTGCCCTAAAATGGACAGGAAGGAAAAGATCTATTTTGTCTGGATAAGTGCACAGACTCTGTCCCCCAGAACCCAAATCCTTCTGAGCGCTTCAGCTCCAGCACTGGTTAAGGTAACACTAACCATGTAATAGTGTATAACAATAATCCAGTGCTGCATAAAGAAAGTCCTTATTCATTAATAATGCATTCAGGAGGAGTGATTTTCACTTCCAATAACAAGGCTGATATGTTGGAAACTAGCAGGTAATGAAGAACATTTATAATGATGTTAGTCTAATAATGAGTATAATGCTGATATAAGTAACATTGCAAGCTGGACACGTCCAGAGATAAATTATTTCAAGCAGGCATTAACTAATGCCTAATTAATGCCCAATTAGAAAGATGCTACATGGGAAATAATTCGGCCAGCCCAGTGAATTCACTCCAGTCAGTAAGAACACAGTGAAAACCAAGTGAGTGCAGAATGGCCCCAGGAAGGGAGGGGGAGGAGGAAACAATGCCTTACCCATGTGTAACAACAGGAGTGTGAAGCGCTAACAGGATCCTTGGCATCTTTACCAATGTCAACAGTGCTGTATCTTCTTAAAGCAATTAATTAAAAGGCTCCCACCAGCATTTTTCTGTTCAGCTTTTGAAACTCTCCCTCCCTGGTCAGTTCTGACACATCTACCAATGACACTCCAACTGCCTCCAGCCTTGGCTGGATGAAACTAAAAGCTTTGTGCTGGAGAGAATAGAAGATTTTTCAGCACATTAATCAATTTCTGGCTCTCTAATGAGGACAGCAGGCTGGGCGCACAGTTCCCCAGCAAGGACCCCTGGTTTCCAAACAGAAGCTCTTGGAAGGATGGGGGGCTCAGTTTTGGTGAGCTATGCCCCTTCAAACTCAAGGACTAAAACGCTCAGGATTACATGATACAAACAGATTCATACTGCCGGTCACCCCAGTCTGGCAATATTGATAAGACTAAGGGCCTAACAGTGGCTTCTGTTCTAAATTTCAGCTCCAGTGGTATTGAGCCATCCACACCTCTGGATTTGTATATGAGAGAGAATCCTCAAACTGACCAAAACTGAGACTATCACTCAACATGACATTCAAAGTGGTAGATAATCAGCAAATGTTATGAGCAAAAGTTACTCACATGCTTGGCTAGAGTATTGTGTGGTGGCACTAGAGAGTTGCCTAGTTTCTTCTGCTTTACCAATCCCCTCACCCAAAATATCCATTTATGTTGGCATTTATTCTGTGTCCATTGCCAACTTCACACAATTCCCTTCACGCTTGGATATCAGAACAAACTCCTCGCTGTGGCAATTTCACCATTATATTCCTGGGAAGCTGAACTGGAAACACATCAACAATAATCTGTATCATAACCACCTTCCATTTTAGCCCGAGACACAAATTTCGCCTTCAGATAGTAATGTCAGACAACATGAACTCACGTGTTTGTTAATTACAAGGAGGGGCCTGATTCTCCCATGCCCTGCAGCTTGTGCAGTCATTCACCCTGTGCAGAGTGAGTGTGAAACTGCCATTTGGCATTAGTGGTGTTTCACAGCCGCTCTGTGCAGAGCAGGGAAGAAGCAGGCCCAATGTGTCCTTTGTCACTGTGTGTTGATAACAGTGGCCTGTGTCATTAGCACCATGTACATATAAATCACCCAAATCATAAGACTTCTACCAGCCGACACATTCTCATCAGCTATACTGTTATCATGGTGACGAATGTGTCATGGAACAGTATGTTAAACTGTTGGTGGTGGGCATTGCGCACACTTCTTCTATGCTGCTCAGAAGTGGGAGACGGTTTAGTGATTCAGACCCTTCTGTTTAGGCATTTGTAATAACAGCTTCATCCCTGTGAACATCCCAGTGATCAGTGCCTGAGGAGATTTTGCTAACAAGTATCAATCTCTGTACTTTAGTTTCCCTATCTGTAAAATGGGATTAATGATACTGACACACCCATGTAAAGTGCTTTTTGATCCATGGATGAAAAGTGCTCGACCCTATTTTTATAACCACGTGCAAAGGGTTGTTTTTCTTACATGTTCACAGTTGGGAATGGGAAGGACTTGGTGACTGGCACTTTTGGGTATCAGTGTTTTTGAGGCCACAGCTGCCACTGCTGATTGTGGAGATGGTTCCTTGATGGGCAAGGACCACTAAGAGGTCACGGTCAGTATGAGGAGACTTACAATGATTAGGTCTAAAGGGGCCAGAATCCTCTCCCTCTTGAAATCAAACCCACAGAACAGCAAAGCCAGATGTCATGTTAGTGACTCCAAAAATGCTTCAAATAACAAACATCAATAATCATAACATTTTTATGTATTAGGTATTCCTGACACAAGGCCCTTCTCTGGCGCTGGTGCAAAAATGGGAAACCACCCACATCTGCAAATGCAAACCTGTAACTTCTGAAGGGCATGACTTGACAGAAGTTCTGCTACCCTCGTTATACAGGAATCTGACTGTTTGGCCAAACTACTTTAAGTCACACTAATTTTTATTAACAGCACTTTCAGATACAAGTGCCCTTTGCTGGTGATTTATTGACAGTCTTTGTGGTGCAATCATTCTAAAAATATGACAACTTTGCATTCAAAGAATGGAACCAGATGGACAGGTCACTCACAATTAGCTATGTAGTGATATCTCACACTACACTACACGAGAAGCCAACTGCAGAATTACACTTTTAAAGCAAGAGAATCAAAAACAGGGAAGTTTCTACTCTCTTCCTGACATGTGGTCTAAATACTGAACCCTAGATTCATCTTGGAGTCCTGGAAAAGGGGCTCAAAAAAGCCCAGAGGGCCCAGAATGACCCAGGACGTCTTGTGATAGCCTGGCACCAATACTGGTGAACTTCTCCTTCGTCTTTTTAGGAATATTATAATCCATCTGATATGCCAGGGTTTAGTTGACAGGTGGCACTTGCAGATGTATGTTACTCTAATCTGATGCCCGTTTCCTGTTATGTCCAGTGCAGAATGCATCAGACCTGGGTGAGCGTTTGTGGATGTAACAGAAGTGTAATTTGAATGAGAAATGAGAGCCTGGTGCAATGAGTTTGAGGGAATGGCCTGAAAGAAAGCAGGAAGATAGGCGTGTGAGAAGGAAATGCACAGGATGGTGAAGCTGGCAATACAATGGCTGACCACAGGGAATGATAGTTACTGCTCCTCTTTTTTTTTTTGTCCTTTATTCTCTGCTGTAATAAAGCCCTGATCAGAAGTACTTTGTGTGGTAGCAGAAGTTGTAATATGTTACACCACAGGAGATCTATTTAAATATGTTTGAGCACCTACTTCCAAATATAGTTTTCAACTCAGCACCTTCTCCACTGACTGCTGATAAAATCATATTTCCTGTGAGTCTCTTGTTCTTTAAAGCTGTATGTTGCTGTTTAAAAGACCTTGAGTGTTACAACTCAGTAAAAAAAGGACCATTCTAATTAGAGTGTCCTTTCCTGTCAAGAGATTTAGGGCTTGTTTCTAAAGGTGCTGAGCACCCAAATTCCAGCTGAATCAGTGGGAGATGCAAACACTCAGTGGTTCTGTAAATCAGATGCCTCGTGTGTGCAAAGCAGCCGGAGTTGGGGAAATCCCTCATTCCCCTTGGTGTAACTGACGGGGGCTCAAACACTGTCTCTCATTAGGACTAGAAGAGTTGGATGAAGTGTGAACAGTTATTTGTGAGCACTTTTGTCACACTTGCTACCCTTTCTGTTTGCTTTGCCACAAACTTACACGAGGGCTTTAAGCATGTGAACATTCTGAATGATTGCTCTTCAGGTGAACACAGTGTTTTGACCAGGGCCGGCTCCAGGCACCAGAGAAGGAAGCAGGTGCCCGGGGCGGCCAATAGAAAGGGGTGGCACTCTGTCAGGTATTGGGGCGGCACGTCCGGGTCTTCTGCAGCAATTCGGCGGCGGGTCCTTCACTCCCTCTCCTCCTCTTCGGCGGCAGCTCAATCGGGTTTTTCTTTTTTTTCTTTGCCGCTTGGGGTGGCAAAAAAGCAGAGCCAGCCCTGGTTTTGACACAAAGCAAGGAACTCGCTCTTTGCACTGCAAGTGTTTACCCTATTTATACAGTTTCAGTTGACCAATCAGAGGGCAGCCACAACACCATGTGATTAAGGTGGCCATTCATACACCACAAACAACAACCAGAGAATAATCAAAGCAAACATTTGGCAAACACCCCATAGGCTGAAATAAATTTGGATAACTACAAGTAACTAACCTACTCATCACAATCTGTTTGTGGATAATTTATGGACAGAAAAAGTGGTTGAGTTAATTGGATACATTTTTCACTAGGAATAATCCTCACGGCTATAATTACTAGGCAGGTGGTTTTGAATGATTTACAAGACATCGTAATTCAACTGACCTTGTTCTCTCCCTTTTTGAACAGGGGGTTCTGTGGAGCTGCTCCTGATGCTGTTGGGACTTGAGATTCACTTCACTGCTTGCTGCCCCATTGACTGTGTATGTTACCCATCACCTATGACTGTCAGCTGCCAAGCCCACAACTTTGCATCAATTCCAGAGGGGATACCAGAAAACAGCGAGAGGATTTTCCTCCAGAACAATCAGATCACATTGCTTCTGCGAGGTCACTTTAGTCCATCCATGGTCACCTTGTGGATCTATTCCAACAACATCACCTTCATAGACCCAGACACCTTTGATGGGTTTGTTAATCTAGAAGAGCTGGATCTGGGGGATAATCGCTATTTAAGGGCTTTAGCAGCTGAGACCTTCCAAGGGCTGGTGAAGCTCCATGCCTTGTACCTGTACAAATGTGGGTTGAGCTCTTTACCCAGTGGGATATTTGGTGGCCTCCACAATCTACAATATCTTTATCTTCAAGATAACCACATAGAGTTCCTTCAGGATGATATTTTTGTTGACCTGGTCAACCTCAGCCATCTTTTTCTCCATGGAAACAAGCTGTGGAGCCTTCATCAGAACACATTTAGGGGACTAATAAACTTGGATAGGTTACTCATCCATCAAAATCAACTCCAGTGGGTCCACAGACGTGCTTTTCACGATCTCCGAAGATTGACCACCCTTTTTCTGTTCAATAACAGCCTCTCTGAGCTCCAGGGGGAATGCCTCGCCCACTTGGGAGCCCTGGAGTTTCTCAGGCTGAATGGCAACCCTTGGAGCTGTGACTGCAAATCCAGGTCACTCTGGGATTGGTTGCGCAGATTCAGAGGTTCAAGTTCCAGTGTGATCTGTGAGTCTCCTGAGCAGATGCATGGCAAGGACTTAAAGGTGCTAAAAGCAGAGGATTACAGGAACTGTTCTGGGTCTGAGTCCCTCCATCAGATCAAAACACACACTTTCTCCACAGCAGACAGAGGAGCCTCCAAAGACCACCACCCACACCACTCCTCCAAGGAGAAGGGTAAAGAGAGAGGGGTCGAGCACAGTTTACACAGCAGTCAACCAGCAGCACCTCCCGGTTCACGTCCAGGTTACAGAAAGCCCAGCAAGAACTGCACCAGCCACAAAAGCCGCAACCGAACCTCTAAGCCAGTGTCTCTGGGGCCACGGAAAAGCATTCATGAGGCTCAGGACTATGTGCCTGACTACCAGCACAAATTCAGCTTTGGCATGATGCCTACAGCACCACCCAAGCGGAAGGGTAAGTGCACCCGGCGGACACCCATCAGACCCCCCAGTGGAGTACAGCAGGCAGCTGGGAGCTCGGTGATCAGGGCCTCTCGTCTAGTTTTTATAATGGTTTTAGTGGTCATAATACGCTGAGCTGGCTGTGACTGATAGTGTCTGTACTGCCACCAATCTACAAAGGACCAGAGTTTCTTTTCTTCTTCTTTTTTCGTACATGGAGGATTTGGCCTTGTGAAGGAAAGAATGTTGTTTAGGCTTTTGATGGTCTCCATACATGGACGAGTGGATTATAAACATGAACTGTACAGAATGCGCACAGCAGGAGTGGATTAAAGGCATTATCACATGCTTGTCACAAACAGCCCCAACTGAGCACCTACAGAAAAGCCAACATAACGAAAAAGGAGCTAAGCCTTCATTAATAACAACTGGACAAACATGGACAGTAGCTGTGCTCTATGTGAAATCCTGTTAATTTGAGAGAGCTCTGAAAGACCCTGTGATTACTGAAGGGAACATAATTGCTGTAAAAATGATCACCAATTAAGCCTACACCATCTATCTGAAACGGTGTGCAAAGACACTTACAAAATGTATAATAAGGACATTGGTTCTCCCACATTTTAGCCCTTTTGGCTCCAAATCCCACAGGCCAAAGCTGGCCAGAATCCTCTTAGAAGACAATCTCAAATCCCTGTATATCTCAGGCACACAGCAGAACAGGGCTTGCCTGCTAGGCTAGGAGTAGCCAACTACCAAAGGAAAGACTGATTAGAGGTGGATATTAAAACTTAAACGAAATGAGATTCCTACAGAAGGTGCGTTTTTTGTAACTGTGTTCACATATAAAATAAACAAATGCACAGGTTCCCTTCCCCTCAATTATCCATATGTATGTCTTATAATGTTTATAAACTATATGGAAACTATATCTTCAGATGTAAGGATTGTATTGTTGAATTTATAGCAGAAGAACAGTATATGGTTTTCTCTAGAAAACAATTGGCAGCAGTGCCTACAGATGCCGGGTAGCCATCCATCAGGCTCAGCGAGTGCCGGGGGAACCACAGTGGACCAATGTTCTTAGCAACTTAGAGCACTAGATTTTGGGGGATTTTTTGTATGCGATGTAACAAAGTCAATATCTGAAGAGCCAAAACTCACTCTTATGACCTAATTTCTAACCTGTCACATGCCAGGAAGAAAGGGATTAATTAGAAGTGTTCAGACCAAACATACACAGCTATAGAGCTCTGTCTCCTAGATAGCATCGTGAGGCCAGGGCAGACGTTTCTAGCAAGAGCGAGAAGCAGTTCCCAACAGTGTTAGCCGTGTGAGGACCTTTATAGCTGGTCTAAGGTTTTCACTCAAGTGGTGGAGTAGTGCAGGGACTCCAGGGATAGTCCTGACAGCCTAGGAAGTGGAAGATCTCATGGGAGACTCAGAAAGGGGCTGCAAACGATTAACTGGGAATCTGATAAGCGCCTGTAAGGAACAGAGTGCCCAGGACTTTCATCCATGATAGAAAAAAATGTATAAGGCAGCCATACAAAGGGAGTTGTGGAAGGGAGGGGTAGAAGAAGCAGGTCTGCCTGCCCATCTAACCTCTATCCTGACCCACTGGCAGTAATCCTGAAGCTGGAGTGCTGGGGAAGGGGGTCGTGTGTTCTGGTCTGGTTCAGGCTGGTATATGGTGGAGATGGTAGTGTTATTGACCAGAGATGACGTCTAGATGTAACACAAACAGTACACATTAGTTCCCTGTCAGAGTGGATATGTGAAAAGAAAAACACTGAAGTTAATGAAAAGAGGGAAATAAAATTATCTTGGACAAGCAAAGCCTGTTTTTCATTTCCTAACAATACTCCAGCTGCAGTGACACGTCTGGCCTGTAGCTGATGTTTGGAGCCAGACAACAGTGCTAAGGAAACGGCTCATTTTCTAGCATGTAACCAACTGGTTGAGCAAGGATGCGCTGACTCACTGAAACCTCAGGAAAATTCCTGTTCTCCAAATAATTAGCCTACTAGGGATAACTCATGTTCCATATCTATCCTTCTGGGGGCATCTTACTGCAGGGTACCCTCTTATGATCAGCCTGCCCTCCATCTGAGATGTTTGGTGCCAGTGCAGGGGGGGTGGGAAGAGGGCTATTTAAACTTTAGTAGTGAGAACTTCCTATTAAATATAGCAGGCCCCTGTTGGGTAGAGATGTTCATAGAAGTCCCTGGAACTGGAAAGAGAAACCCCTTAATCAAATTGTTCTGGGGGCAAAAAATGTCTATGTAGTTTCAAGGATTCACCATTCGGTCCTGAAGTGAGGCATCTAGAGATGTAATATGAAACAAGTGCAGAGTCTCCTGCTTGCCTCACAAACTTGAAGAGGCACAGGAGCTGGGATGCCTTTCAAAGAGGGAGGGAGGGGGCTTGAGCATGTATTTTTCAGAACAAAGTTCCTGGGTAATGACAGGAACAGTCCCAGAAAGAGGGAAGAATAGATTACTCATCTAGTCCTCTCTGTTCCAGCTCCTATGCAACCTCCACTAAAGGGATGTCCAATGCAGCCAAAACAAATAATCTGTGATCTGAAATAGCTCCCTCACGTCCTACACTCTATAACCAATAGCAGCTGAATGTGTCTGGCACTGTCCCTTAGAAGTCTCCGAATGTTGTTATGTTGGTTATTTCATTTCATACTCTGGAAATCAAAGCTCTCAGTGGGAGAATGAAGAAGAGAAGCACTTTATTAATTTTTTTTTAAGTCTCCATGTAACTCCTATAATATAGAAGAGCAATGTCAGCACAGGAAATGCTAATGATTTATAAATGATTTGGGTGCAGCAGGCACCAAGGATTCGGAGATGAATTCTATTAGAACAGACTATGGCTGGCCCCAAATCAGACTTGTATTTTTAGTATCCTTTTCCTCTAAGATGTACATGTTGCCTCTAAAAGGCAACTCCATCGTGTATTACATCCTTTGTCAACCAAGTGATCTGACTCCTGGCAATCAAGGATGCTGTTCAAAAAACAAAACTAAGACATAAAAAAATCACTAGATAGGAAAAAACACTTTGTCCATTATGGCTTGTGGGATTCTCTCACCCTCCCTTTATTACTGTCTGCCTCTGTCCCCGCTCTTCCTCTACGGCCACATCTGCTTGAGCGTAAACTCATCTATAATGCTTGCTTCGATGTCTGTCCTCAGTGCCCCATTCCACATTCACTCCTCTGTGAGTGAGACAGTTCTGCCACAACCCCTTGTTTGCTCTTTTGAGACAGTTCCCCACCCACCCAACTTCCATCCCTCGCCTACGTTAAGAGTTTGTATCTGGCTTCATATTATCAGACACCTTCATACACTGTGAAGGCTTCTGTGTCAGTGCAGCATCACCTCTTCCCCTGAAGAGCCACCACTACATCTCATAGTAGAGGGCTCTACAATCTAGCAGACAAAGGTGTAACAAGACCCAACAGCTGGAAGCTGAAGCCAGACAAGTTCAGGCTAGAAATAAGGCACACATTTTTTACAGTGAAGGTAATTAAACATTGGACCAATTTACCAAGGGACATAGTGAATTCTCCATTACTTGGAGAGTTTAAATCAAGATGGGATGGATGTCTCTTTCTGAAAGGTTTGCTCTGGCTCAACCAGAAGTCACAGGCTTGACACAGACTTACTAGGTGAAATGCTATGGCCTGTGTTATACAGGCCAGACTAGATCATAATGCTCCCTCTATGAGTCTCTTCACTCATTCAACCAGGCCCCACCTAGGCCTTCCAGCCCCCATCTAAGAATGCGGCGGGGGGGGGGGGGACTCAAGTCCCCTACCCTTGTGGTCCCAGTGGTTGAGAGGGAGAGGAGCGGGTCAGTCCTTGAGATAAGTGTCTTCTCAGGGCTCCAAGCAGATGATTGTGCTGCTCAGGCTTAGGACAGCCCCAACTTTCCTCATAATAGATAACCTGGTTCCCTGCTGCTGCCCCTTCAACAGGGCAAGAATATTGCCCCACTGGAACGATGAGTAGAACTGAGCACCAGCCCACACAGGGTACAATAGGAAGCTCACCTCTGGATCGGCATTCAGTCCTCTTGGTGCTGGATCTCAGAAGGCAGTTTGCCTACTCTGACCGCAGCCAGACTCTAGGCGAATAGCTTCGCACAGTGGGACTGCGACCTCTAACTGCCTTCCTTGGGCAAAATTTAATATGTATTGCTTCTCCAGTTTGGTTTACCATCTTCATAGTTTTCTATATTAAGCTGTGTTTTCTATTCACTGTGTTACTCACATGCAAGATCCAAATCCTTCCCAGTCTGGTTGCCTTGCTCCTCATTATTTGGTTGCTTCAGCAAACTTTAATATCTGAGCTTTGATTTTCTCATCCAAAACCTTTGCACAGAGTACATAAACAAGCGAACCCCAAACAGATCCTAGATTACGCTTCTGGAAATTCATTCACAACTACAGAGTCCCATTTCCAGCCACATGCTGTTTTCTGAATTTGAGCCAATTTTCTAACAATTTTACTTCCTTCCCATGATTTTACCTTTTAGTCATAATCATTAGCATGGGAACTTATCATACGCGCTTTGAAAACACAACATATGACACTCTCTGTTTCTCTCATCTTCCCAGGCAGGAATTCAAAGTACTCAAGGAAGAAAGTCAAGTCAAAAGAAACCCTTCTCCTCATCATCCCAAGCGGACATCAAATTAAACAGTTTCTAGTTTTTCCCTCATGGCTAATATGGGGCTTCTTAGCCAATAATTGCTTCATGCACTTTGTGGCCCCTTGTTTAAGATGAAAATTGTTGTGTCCAACTTTCTGGTCCTGAAGAATTAGACCTGCTCTGACAGGGATATCCACCCCCTGAAGCGGGCCCACTCAAGACCTATGCACCACTTAAGTCTCACTTAAGCCAACACAAGAAACTCTATGCTGTCAGAGTTCAGTCGTTCCTGACCTCTCTGTCTCTGCATCTGTGGTGTGCTTTCTGACACTGGCTTAGAGAACCTCAGCCATACACATGGGAATGTTTCCAAATATTATATTTTCCATTGCACTACCAAGAACTTTTCATTTTTTCTATAGTTTACTAACTACCCCAGGATTTTGTATGTTGATAGAATTTTTCCCCTTCGCTCAGCCTCCTTCTCCAGTTCAGATTATTCAGTGACACCATAATCCTAGGTATGGCATCACAATTGCTTCCATGTTGATGAATTTGGATATCATACACACTGGATTATGAAGATAGTGATTGGAATGGACAGGTTAAACGGAAGGTAGCTTTTGCCAGCCAAAAATATCTGGGCGATTAGTAACAACATGAAAAGGAGTGGAGACAACTCAGGAGTCTTTCATTGGGTTCTGATGAAAGACCACATTGTACATGAATTTAGTTCTCATAAAGGTGTCATATTGACAGCCATAAAGAACAACAACATCTCTTTATCCACACAACAGGTACAACATGAGCAACAGCAGTTCCAGATTCCCCCACACATCCTCTACCAATGCGTTCAGCCTTTCCCCATCCTGGAGAAACCACCCCTAAGGGCAAAAAGGACCTTCAGTCTCTGAGGCCGATTCCATCCGTGGCCTCTTACCCAGACTGCCAAAAGGGGGCCAGTTAGTCCCCACTGAAGCTGCATTCTTTGTAACGTAAACTCCTGGGAACTGGACTGAGATGCACCACACTCATTACACTTCGGAGTCACTAGAGTTTCCTGAGTTTGGCTGAGATTTTGAATGTGTCCAGTCATTCCATAACAATTTGCATATTTCTCTACATTCTCTTGAGCTCTTCCCTTACCTTATCAAGAAATCTGATCCCTGTCTCAGTCAGCTCCCCTTCCTCTTCTGTAAAAACAGAATCAAAATAACTGTTAAACGAATCAGCCATTACCTTCTCCCATGTCACCAATTCCCTGATATCATTTTGTAATGGACCAATTTTCTCTTTTACCTTCTGTCTGCTCTGAATACATCTCCAGAAGCTTTGACTATGCATGAAAATATCCTCTCCAATTCACTGCTTGATATCTCTTTCTGCTCCTCTAATTGCCCTTTTAACTTGCTTCTAAATTTTTGTACAAATCTCCGAATCCCCCTCCTTTGCAGGTTGTTAATATATAGTTTATAACTTATATTTACTAACAAATTGTTGTTTAAATAACACATGGTAGAACATAACTGCTGTATGGTAGCTCTGATTTCTCACTCTCTTTACCAAACAAGTCCCATTTTAACCCCCGATTAGCACATGGCCCGCTTGCTCTTACTGCAACTCGCTAGTATTTTTTACTTCTGTTGCAAAACAGTAACAAGACTAATTCCAGCTTTGCTAGAAATCTGTCTTCTAAAAAATTAGCGGGATAAAGGGGATTGTACAGTAACATTCCTGTCTAGCTTTTTCTGGGCCATGTGTAGAGGAAACAAAACAATACAGCTATACCAAAGAGAGATGGGGCCTAACCTGAATAACAGTCAACAGCAAACAGGAGCTCTCGTGACCTTAACTCTTTTAGAATCGTGAACAACTTACATTGCTCCTCACTCCCACAGAGCCCTTGTGCTATTGACAACCGCAGGGTAACATGTGCATTGTTCACCACACACAGCTTTTTAAAGAACTTGCTAGAATTACTCAGAACTTCCATTTTTTTTTCCATTTCTTCACCCAATTTGTTTATTTTAGTCTCATATCCTCCCTGACTCAGAAAATATTCTACCTAAGTACTGCAGTAACTTTCACAAGTCCTGAATTGTATGTTTTTCCAGATAAAGTATGGACTAAAAACAGGAGGCTTTAAGTTGTTATGCATATTATTTAGAGTAACAAAACCTCACACACAGATTCTAAAGGCAAAGCTCTCCCTGAGGTCAGCGAGAGTTTTGCCTAAGTGAAAACCGATTAAGCAGTTTGGGGTTTGGCCCTCAGTCTGGATCGTAAACTAAGCGGACTCCTGCTGGACTGTAAGATCCTTGACACAGAAACTGTCTCTCTATATTTGTCTTGTACTCAGCTGAGCAAATTGTTGCTAGTTAACAGCCATGAAATAGCAATTAACCATAATGAAGTAGTATCCCTCCCCAACATCACTGCCAATGTAAATGATATCCTACCCATTGGAATATAGTCAGGGTGTGGCTACTGGCTATATGGAGTCTGCAACCTGCCAACAACACAGCAAGCCAAACCTCCCGAAGAGACAGCTGCATAGCCACATACCCCAGAGCTTCACTGTACCTGGAGATTATAGCTCTCTCCATACCTCAGTACAGAGAGCAATATATCTGATTTTAGCCAGTGCAAACCTATCTTCCCTGGAGACAGGTGTTAAAGAGAAGATACAATTAAGAGAAAAAGCTGTAGATAGAAAAAGCCATTAACTAACAACATCCCAAACCCTTCAGTCAAGGGTTAAAGAAAAAGGCATCAGGATTCCATTCAAGAGCAAACTGTCATTATAAAACAGACTATAGATCCCAGAGGCTGACACAGAAAATAAAATGTCTATCAGTCATTCTCTGACTTGTCTGAGAACATATTGTAATTTCTTCCCCACTTCATACCTTTTGCTTTCCAGAAAGGTGGATGCCTCTTCTGGCCAGCGAATGTTGCTTTTTCCATTCCACAGAATAACTTTGTTTAGACTTAAGCAGCATGCACTTCAGCTGTACATCACCCGTCTTACTTCCCCACAGTAGGTCTCTGGGACACAGAATTCCAAGCCAAATTCCAGAGGGGATTTTGCATTCCTACAAAATCACTTTTCTTAAAGAACTTGTGTGGCTTCCCCTAATATTTATCCTGAGGAGTCAAGTGCCTGTACTTCAAAGCTAACAATGTAACTCTATTTATCACACATATGGATCATTTTCTACAGGATTAGCTGCAGAGTAACCTGACTGCTCTGTTTCAGCAAACTGTAGGGGACAATTCTATACTCTCGCCAGAAACAGTTTGGTGTAGAGGTTCTCTCACTCAATCCCTCCGTGATTAAAAGGTCCAGTGAACAAAGTTCTTGGGTGGGGTCTCACCTATGAAAGAACTTTTGGGTCTACTTTTTCACAACTGCCCTTCAGGTCTGAAGTCTAGAACATCTAGGAGCTACCCAGTTACCCTCATTGTTCCTATCTTCTTAATCACCATCCTAAACATGGAGGAAAACAAAGTGGCACTATTACACTAAGAATCTCACTTTTTGATTTAAGGTCATGCCCATGCATTATGCTCTCAGTGTGTATATTACGCAGCGTATAGTACAGTGCAACTGGGAAGGATCAAGCAGCCTTCAAAAATTCAGTTTGTTTCCTGCAGACTACCCCAACTCAAAGCTGCTCGGTATCCTCCGTCCATTGGAAATATTCCTATTGTCTGAGAAGCTAGGATCACGTTTTCATCTGATTTCTGCTATGAAGAGACCCTGGGGCACCCCCAGGTTCCCAGCTCTTACATAAAGAGCAGAGAATGCAGAACAGTGGAAACCAGACAACAACCGTTACCAGACAAACTGGTCATAGGGCCCCCTGCGGCAGCAGGAACGCTCAGCTCCCAGGCTCATTATTGTACCAGTTTCACATGGATAAAGCAATGAAAAATCAGAGAACATACATGTGGTGGGTCCTTCCCTACAAATTATAGTAAATAGAAAGTGAAGAGCTGACAGCTTGGCTCCACTATCTGGGTTTTCAGTTTAGCTCAGCAGGGCCGGATACATTCACGTTCACGGAATGGCTGAAATAGGTTCTCTGCAGAGCAGGCATAGGAAGACTCTGAAATCCCTTCTTTACTTGCTATCATTAAGAGCTGTCAGTATGCTAAGTGCTCCAGGAGAAGACCTGGCCCCTGCACTGAGAAGCGTATGGTCTAAACAGTGGGACAGCACAGACACATAGGAAGAGGCAGAGGGGGGTTCTGCCTTAGATCATCTTAGTTTTGGCCATGTCTGTCTTCCTAGGATCTTACATGGCTCCTATCACTGTAGAGTCTGAACACCATACGTGGGTAGCAGCACTTTTATGACAGAGAATAGCAGCATTTGGGGGCTGCGTGGCAGAAGTGAGCATTGAGCAGACATTGAAGTGAGTTAGAAGGGAGCTCGGTGCATTGGGATCAGGAGAGGGGTTCTTTTCAGGTGCAAGGGCCAGCATGGGAGAGTGAGGCAAAAGGAGAGGTGAGGCAAGAGCACAGCAGACAAAAGGACTGGTCAGAAATGACAGCAGACATATAGGTTGGGTGGAATCATGCAAAGTCCTGACAGTAAGAAGGATACACCTGATTCAGAGACTGAGGGGAAAACTAGAGAAGGGATTCCAATAGGGGAGACTATGGTCTGAGCACTGGCTAGGAAAGAAACTTCGCTGCTGAGTTCTGAATGGAATACAGGGGACCGAGATGAGATTCAGGGAGGCCTGAGAGGAGGATACAGAAGTAACAAGTATCTGGTTTAGAGATCCATTTATTTCTGCTCAGATGCTGAGATAGGACAGCATTCAGTGCAGATAATATTCATAGATTCGAAGGGCAGAAGGGACCATTGTGATCATCTAGTCTGACCTCCTGTATAACACAGGCCAGAGAATGTCCTCATAATATGCAAAGGACTCTCCTCTGGTGGCACATGTGACTTATTGTCTGGTCAACGTTAGCATGCCATACACATGTATGTACTGTAGTGTTTGGGAAACAGATATTTGCCTTAACAGTCCGCACAAATTCAAGTGCAAACAATAATACAATTATTACTATCATGAAATGTTATTCTCTTTTCAGTGTTCCAATGGAACAATGTTTTCTAATAAGATACAATACACTGTCCCTTTGTGTGAATGTTTGTGACCTACACCAATCAGTTTATTTTCTATTTGCCTTCTCTCTTTTATTTTTAAAATCTTTGGAAATAAAGGCTATTCCATTGTCTGTGCTGATTTTCATCATTTCATCTCAGGTGCTAGAAACCGGATTCCTTTAACGGAGGTTTTCCAGCTATGTAACTCTGTTCAAATTAACTACAAACTGAAAACCATCAAAGGCAGGTTTAGGCACCAGAGAAAGCAGAAAAAGGTCAGTTAAGTCAATACAGAACCAGTTCCTCTGGACTGCTAACAAACCCCAACACAAGCTAGAGCTTGGGGGGAGAGGGATAACTCAGTGGTTTGAGCATTGGCCTGCTAAACCCAGGGTTGTGAGTTCAATCCTTGAGAGGGCCACTTAGGGATCTGGGGCAAAATCAGTACTTGGTCCTACTAGTGAAGGTAGGGGGCTGGACTCAATGACCTTTCAAGGTCCCTTCCAGTTCTAGGAGACAGGATATCTCCATTAATTTAGCAGAGGGTTAGTAGGCCTCCCAGGCCCCTTTTCGTTGGAATACCCTCTGGCTCTGATCTTGCAACACACACAGCAGGAGAAACAGGCCCTGAAGAAATGCAGGGTCCAATGCCACAAAGACTGCCATTTCACATCTTTTCAGTTGGCAGAGTCTGATTTTATTTTCTTGTGTGTTACAGGGTCCAAATTTGCTTCTATTGAAGTTAATTAGAAAACTCCCATTGGCTTCACCGTGAACAGGAGCACACTCACAATGCTGACATTAACATGGCCCATTCTGTTAACTTGGTCTGTGTAGCAGCATCACTGCTGACATTATCACTGCTCTGGGAATTGAGCCAAACAGTAGCCTATATAAACTGCAGCTCTTTAAAAAACTCAATTGAGAAGTTGATTGTTTATTTCCCAAGAACACTCCCCACAAGACTGCAATCGTTTGTTAAGGTGGGTCAGATTTTGGACACAATTTAGGAGACTGTGTATTTTATTTATTTTTAATTTATGTTAAAGCAAACATTTGGGAAGTCCAGGACATCACCATTTGGATCTCAAATACTGCAGTCATTGACAAGAGTTTGCTCTTATTAAGATAGCGATTTGTGACTAAGAACTAAGTAAAGCTCACCAGTCAGCTCTCTCTGGGGACTTCCAGCAAGCTAAGGCCATCTCTGAAAGCAGCTCTATTCTACTGCAGCAAATGAAATGTGCTAAACGCCCTACCCTGCCCATCAAAGCTGCAACAGCACTTTGGTCATATGAATCCATGAACAGGCTAAGTCACAGACACATGTGAGTGCTCTAGCTAGGAGCAGTGCAACTTGCCACTGCCCAAGTGGATAGGATCTGAGGTTTACAGAGATACAACTATTACGATTATTACATTAACAAAGAAAAAACCCTTCAATTTTACCTCCCTGCAAATGTCCCTCCTGTTATAGTTCTGACCCCTGCACACGGATTGTCACACTTGACTCCTCGTGGGCAAAAACAGCAGCAAGAGCCAGTTTCTTCAAAGCTTCCAAAAAAAATAAAAAATAAAAAAAATGTCCTGCTGTGTTTATAAAGAGATGTTTTCTTCCTGAGCTATACAGCATGGTGGTTTTAATCTGAAACTTCTTTTTAATCATAGCAGGAGTCCCAATTAGCACATTGGATAATCTTTCAAGTAGAACTGGAGTTTCATGGTCATAGCGAGCAAAGGAAATATACAGCCGCAGAATAACAGGGTAGAGAGAGTGAGCGCACACGCATGCAGGTGCCAATGTCTGCTTCACAGGCTCCCAGAAGCACCGCTGCACTACAGCAAAACTAGGGCAGCTTTCCTCTGCAATATTTACATTCGAACAGGTCTCCTGACTTTCCAGGCATCACGTGACTGACAACTACAGTAAGGATGGGTGGGGAAGAAGTGAACATTATGGTACACCTTTACCTAGTGAGCTGTAAACATCAAACTACATGCAGCTTCCCCTGGGAAAAATATTGTGCATATTCCGGTTTCAAAAGGCAGGCGTGTAATTCAACACATATGCTTCTGATGAGGCAGTAGAGGGCGGACTAGGGGGGACCTGCCAGTGACCTACTTTCTTTTGTTGTTGGAAGTGCTGATCTCTATGCAGAATTCAGCAGCAAGCAAGGCAGAGATAGTGAGAAGGGGCCCAATTCTCCTCTCTTCCACCAGTTTTTACATCAGTGTAACTACTGATGTCAGCAGTTACTCCTGATTTACACCCATCTAAATTACAGGAAAATGAGACCTAGTGTTTGTAGGAGGCAAAGAGATTGCACAGGTGTAACACAGCAGATGTTGGCCCCAGATTGCCATAAAGGAGATTTACCCACATTGCAACTCTTCAGATACTAACCTTTATCCAGAGGATGCACTGAAAATACTGTGGTCAGCCTGCCTTAGTGGCTTAAGACAAAGGTAACACTTGAGGAGCCCTTACATTACATTTTTGTTTTCATTCACAAGGCAATCAGGCAGGTCTGGGTTAGTCACTGCACTGACCTAAAAAAAGCAAGGCTGTCTAATAGATTCAAATGCATACTTGTGTGGTAGATTTCAAATGCACATATTGTATAAATAACACAGGCAAGCTTTCAGGAGCATTCCTGCTCCTTCTACAGCCATAGTAAGTACAATGGTGTACATCCAAACCCCTACAGCTGTCTTTGCAGTCCCAGTGGTATCCTATGTTAGAATGCTGAGCTGCAGTCCTGAGATTTGGGAGTTCAAGGCTCATTGCAGTCACTGGGGTTGGTATAAATTGGTCTTCAGAGAAAAAGAAGTCAGTTGCCTTATGCATAAACACTCCTTGGTAACCTACTAAAGAGTCTCACCAGAATTTCTTCTCAGGTACCATGGAAAAAGAGATTGTCTGGATTTGCAGATTTGGGGATAACGTGCTTTTATCTTTAGCTTCCATCCTTCATGCTACATAATGCAGTTATTCTAAACATCACTTTCCTTTTGCAATGGTTTAAGAATGGACCATTTTAATTGATTAGTTTTCCCATTATGGATTATAAGTGGAACAACATTGTTGGAACTGAACTTAGGTCCTTGAAATGCAGAAAAACATTAGCCTGCAGTGCATTTGTAAACCTTGCAGGCTAATTTCTGCCCTTTCTGATGTTTCACACTCTCACTGTGGGATTTACCTAAGCGCACAGGATGCATCTATATACGGCTGGTGGGTGGAATTGCTTTTCATTGACATTCAGTCAACAGATTCTAATGATAAAACAATTTCAAATCCACATTTTCATTAAAATCAAAGCCATGGGAAATCATGCTAAGGTACATCTAATGAATTTCCCCTTCCAGGACTTTAATGGAAGCCTGCCAGGGGACTAAATCCAGTGGGGCAAAGAAAAGTTGGATAGACTTCATTTTCACCCCAATTCCTAGAGCAAGCTTCACAGCACAAACAAGTCTGGCCACCAAGAAAATAATCCTTTCGATTTGGCAGCAACATCAGTCTACTGGGGAAAGGATAAAAGGCATCTGAAGATGGAAAAAACCCCAACAATCTCAAACTGTATATCCATGAAATTAAAAAGGGATCTAGGTAATTAATTGTCCAATAAAACAACCCAATCTATGTTGAAATAGGGCCATAAGATTTGGAAAAGTCAGAGGTAGATAGGTCACCAAGTCCAGCTCCTTGTCAATGCATATCATCTAGCATTTTGTCCAGTGTATTTTTAAGTCAGTGAATCAACATTTTTGGTATTCAGTCCAACACCAAACAGCAACTCTTGGCATTTGCTGAAGATGAATACAAATAACCAACACTGTTGCAGACTCATGAGATATTCCAGAAGGATAGGGAGTAGCTTCCACCAGCAAACTGACCCTAGAGCATGGAATGGTAGCTTCAGAGAGATCTATATAGGGCACAGTATGTTCTGTAGCAGCTGAAACTGGACCCGTAGGGTTATTGGTAACATCACAGCCTAGCATTGTCCATTGAGGCAGTGGGTACTGGCCACTGTTGGCAAAAGGACTAGATGACCCCCATCTCAGATCTGGCTTAGAAGTTTGTCTGTTTTGGGGATAGCAAAATCCTGGTTTGTACCTTTAACCTTGCTCTGCTTCCATGTGACTGCTGTAGTGGCGGATTTAGAGTTAGTGGGGCCTTGTGCGCAGCTTCATTTTTGGGGTGTTGGCTCTGGGAGGAAGTTTGGGTGCAGGCTCTGGGCTGGGGAAGAGGGTTGGGGTGCGGGAAGGGTAGTGCTTACCTCGGGCGGCGTGGCTCCCAAAGTGACTGGCACACCCCCCCTCTGGCAGTGGCTCTTAGGCCGGAGGTGGGGGGGGGAACAGGGGGTGTCCGCATGCCACTGCCTGTAGGCACTGCCCCCCAGGCTGCGGAGTAAGCACTCAGGGCAGGGAAACCACGTGGAGACACCCCCACCCCCGCCGCAGGGTCATGCTGGCCACTTTCGGGAGCAAAGCGGTACGGAGGGAGGGAGGTAGAGCAAGCAGGGGCCACCTTAGCCCTGCTGCTGGCACGTCTTTGTGACCCCTGCCAGGGGCGTGCAGAGACGTGCTAGCAGCCGGCCGCTTCTGTGAGCAGTGTGGGGCCACTGGCCACAGCATGCAGGCAGCCTGTCTGCCTGAGCCCTGCTGCACCGCTAGCCGGGACGTGGGGGCAGGTTGTCAGATATTTGTCCGGTATGTTGGGGGCCCCACGTCACCGTATGGTTTGTTTCATGGTAAATCTGCTCCTGGGCTACTGAGCATGAAGGAACAGAGGGTGGGACAGAGAAAGAAACACCAACAAAAGTGACCAGGGACGTTCTGAAAAAAACACCACATTGCTACACTTGTTGATTTAGCAGCTTCTACCGTCAAGAGTCACAGCCAGAGATGTGGGTGTCCTGGGACAGACTACATGGCATTGCAGCCAAGATGAGCTACAGTTCTCTCCTTGGGTCCCTTCTTTTTATTCTGTAAAGCAGATTGCTTGGTCTCACAGAGAGCTTCCCCATGTTCGCCTTGAAGGAGCTTCACTTTTTATTTTAAATATCCGTATGCTGGTGTTTGTGAAAATTCCAGCCTCAGGATGACATTTACAACAGCAAGCATCCTACAGTATCTTCCTGACTTAAACGCCAATGACTGTCTTATTCCTCTCCCTTGTGCTACAGAGATTCTGACTGGGGCAGGGATGTAACTGGGAAGTGATGAAATTGTGAATCATGCTTTTACAACAACCCCTCCCTACAAACTCATGACGATGTCTCTACATGAGAATACTTTAGACTTACACAATCATCTTTGTAAAGGATTATTTGTATTTGTATTATCCCCCTTTTACAGATGGGGAAACTGAGGCACAGTGACAAAGCAACTTACCAACGGCCACACACCCAGTTGGTAGCAGAAATGTGAATAAAACACATGGCTGCTGCCTCCAAGTGCTACGCTCAATCCACTAAATCCATAGTCCCTTCTTTTGGAGCAGGCATAGCCAGTGGCAACTGCTCCTGAGGGAGCCGTTCTGACACGGATGTTGAGACACAGACAGTACCACGAAGGGACCGTGCCCCATCCTGAGTAGCCTGCATGCTGTGGGATTTCCCCATGCATTTCATGGTTTTATGGGGGCCTTAGCCCTTGCCCCACAACACAGGAGAATTTTCATCCACCCAATGGCATAGAGTTTTCCACCTAACTGTCAGTCGTGCAGCCTTTTCTGAAGGAGTGAGTGATCCGGCCCACAGAGTTCTCATGAAAGTGTGTGTAATTTTGGACATTCTTGGAGCCAAAAGTCATGGTTCTGGAGGTGGACTTGGAAGCTAACTGCTCCGTAATATAGTTGCACACGTTCCTAAAGATGCACACTAATCCTAGTTAACCTTTTTGGGATGCTGTTCTGCCTTTTGCCCCAGCCCTCCCTAAATGGCAAGAGATTTGTTTTGAGAGAACTTGTCTCTCCGAGTTACTCTTGCTTCACTGTTCATAACCTTCTGTTTAACATCACAATCTGTTGCAAGAAACTGGCCTGGCTTGGCATAAACAAAGGGTTGTGAAACCACAGCAGGAAGAAGAGGAAATGGCCTATTCTCTAAAGTCAAATGCCTTCAATAATTAGACCAAAACATACATGAAAGGGAAAAGCGATGGTGCTTAAATGTTGCGTTATTTAAAGAGTACCCTGGTGTTAAAAGTCCCTCATTACCATACAGGTATGCAGACTCAATGTAATTAGCCAGGGAAAGCACAGCGCCACCTGCTGTGGACTAGGGTCACATGCTCTATTTCACTTCTGCTACTGCTGGGGGTAGCATTTAATTTCTCTTCCTTTTTTATTTTTTGACAACACCCTTCATTGTGGAAGCATACATCATTAACTGCTTTCACATCAAAAGCCCTGAAAGGTTCTTATTATTTCTAATGCTACACGAAGAATTAAGAGGCAACTGCACATATGTTCTGCTCTGCCTATATAATATAATGGTATTAGCTGTACTCCACTAAAACAGCTAAGACACCTTGGTTATACTGTAGTCAGACAGGTGCTGACAAAGTGAACACATCTATTCACAATGCTGGTCACGAAATGGCGTCTATCTTATTGGTCTGAAAGGAAGAAGTTAGAGGTCTCACAAAGAGTAATGTGTACATTTATTTTGGAGCTGTCAGTGCCTCGATAGAGACTGGTTTCAGAGTAGCAGCCGTGTTAGGCTGTATCCGCAAAAAGAACAGGAGTACTTGTGGCACCTTAGAGACTAACAAATTTATTAGAGCATAAGCTGCTTATGCTCTAATAAATTTGTTAGTCTCTAAGGTGCCACAAGTACTCCTGTTCTTTTTGATAGAGACTGTCTCGTTGCAAAAGGCAAAGTGGGGCTCTGATCTCGCTCATCTCCCAGCTGGAAGGCATAGAAAAAGAAATGTGAAATCAGCACTATCACCACACCCAGGAATCCACAGGGTGCATACAACTCACGTTACACTCACAGTACACCTCAAGTAGTTTCAGGGTCAAAGGCCTGAACTTGTTTGCTCAGGGACTCATTCACCTCAAGATACTGAGCATGGAGCTAACTCCATCAACCCCTCGTTCATTTGGGAAAAGCATTGCCAAGGAGAACTGACAATCAGCTGCTGCAAGAGAGATTAAAGATGAAAAATCAGTAAGGTTCTGGTTTATATACACCAATAGGAAAAGCCATTTAGTGCCGCTTAAAAAGGGGCCAGGCTGTCACTAACTCAGCCTTCCATGTAGAGGAGCAGCAAGTTATGTTACTCACAACCAGCACCTGGTTTAAACAAGAGACTACTGGCTGGGTATTTTCCGAAGAGAGTCTTCAACAAGGAGATTCACTTCCCACTCCAAAAAATCATGCATGTGTTGAGCTTCAGTGAATACTGCAAGGGCCACCTCATTCCCTGGGCTGCAGGTGAGGCAGAGCAGGAAGGTGGGGCTACAGTTTTCACAGGTAATTGCCCAGTTAAGTGATTTGTTCTGTTATGGGGGCTGAGTTGGTATAGGCAGAGTTTTCCCTTTTTTTTTGTATTAAACAGATTATGTAGTACAAAATATATTAAAATACTCTGAGTTTGGAAGAGATTAGCCCAAGAAATAAGAAAGTTAAGCAGCAGAGTGTTAGTGCCTGATTAGTTCAACTATGTGTTAAGATGAAGAATTTAGACACTAACACACATGTGCACTGTGAGCATGGAGATGTACACAGTGCATGAGACCTGCTTACAATTCATGACCTAGCAGAATACAAGCAGTAAATGGCTAAGGAGATTAGGAGAAGTAATGAAGAAGGCTGAGAGGGGTGTGAAGCAGTGTGGATAGGTATGGACCCAACTTCCTCAGGGTTGCACTAATGCCCTAAGTAAACACAACAGACTATACTTTGCTTGAGGTGCAGTGTTTTCTCCCCCCGATGTCATCCTAAGACTGCAAGGTGGGAAGGCATAGTGGGCAAAGAGCCCCATGCCCAAACACCCTGGAGCTGTCTGTCATGAATAGTACACATCTAAAAGTGTTCTACAGCTTACATGCCTGCTGCTTGTACTCCATGAAAGGGGCTGACTCCTTCACACATGAGTGAAGGACACTGTACTTTTCCCCCTTGCACACGCAGACTGGGGTAGGTAGAATCTAGTTCTGTTTACATCACTGCTCAGAGTACTGAAATAGCACATTAACAATTTTCACTTCAATAGCTCCTTTCACCTGAAGTTCTCATAAGACTTCAGATGGAAGAATTGGAACAATCCCCCACCCATTAATATACTGCCCCAACTAACGTGGAATGCAATAGCCACAGTGCACAGGAACTCTATGGAACATTTACGGCAGGAAGTGAGAATGGCTCAAACAATTTTTCATAAAGCAAAGATGCTTGCATAACATGGGCCTTTGTTCGGGTGGAGGAATTCAACTGCTATAATTTATTTCCCTCGTAAATGCAGCAGTTATCACACATTTTACCACAGGATTCTTGGTCTCCTAGTGAACTTAAACGCAGTGCCATTATAGGAGCACTTTAACATGTAAATATTACATTCCTGGTCCTTTAGAAGACATTCATTTAGTGAAATAAAGTCCTGCTAGTAAAACACCTGATCAAAACCTTCAGTTAAATTGGCCCAGTAATTGCTCTAGGACTGGAGGGAGTCCAGTGACTGGTTGCAATTTATGACCACTTTCGGGGGGGGGGGGGGGGGGGGGGGGAGAAGAGATCCATCCTGAAGCATCTACTAAAGACTGAGCTGTGGTAAGATCAGAGCAAATTTACATTGCAGCTTTCTGTAACACTAAGTGGTCACTAATTTATGCTGAATTCCATTGTAATTCTGATGGAATCATATCTGACATTCATATAAGTAACAAAATTCCTCAGGAATAAAGTTACTACAATAAGAAACAAAGGGAAGAAGAATGATTGATCTTTCAGGGAGAGAGATGTCCTTTTCTATAATCTCTGCTCACACAAGATGATTTGCCCAGCCCAAATCTCACAGCCAGAGGCTGACAGAATGCAAGTTATAAGGTGGTCATTTTCATGGGAGCCACAACCAAAATGCAGTTATGGTTTATCAGAGAAATACAGTTAAGGATGAAAGCTGTGAAAAAGCATAAAGAAAATTAAGCACTTGAGATGAGCTGCTGTGGGGCTACAGAAAAAACACTGCTCTACAAAGGGGCATGAATTAGATGACCCTCATCTTTGCTTTTATTAAACCATCTAGGAGCTGTGGCTGGAGCAGACATAAGAGAGCTAAGACGACCATTTTAACCCTTTCAACCACACACACACACACACACACACACACACACACGATTAAAAAAGCCAACACAAATCCAGGAAACAATGAAATCAGAAATTTCAGACTATTAAACAGACTCTATGGAAGCTTCATATTGCAGAATGGCAGCATGAAGGTCCAACACAGAGTCTCTCAAGGAAAGGCATGTCTATCATGACATTTGCAAAAGACCTGAAGGGGTTTGGAATCTCTTCCCTTCTCTAGTGGGGCAAAGTCCCACAGCAAGTTGGGGTTGGGAGACAGACACGTCCCTGTACAATGGGCCAGAGAGCAAGGGCCTGCTCCCAGGCTAACTGCATCATTTCCCCTGAAGATAGTTGAACATTCAATTTTACACTGCAACAAGAACAACTTTGCACCTGAACTGCATGCATCACACCCCTCAAACAGGCTTACAGGACACCATAAAGATTGTTCAACATTTCTATGGGCTTGACCACCAGGGCAACAGGCACCTTAGGAAAGCTAAGAGTAAGAGCCTGAGGAAAGGAAGGAAGGAAGGCACAACCATGCAGATGAAAGAACCAACTCAAAACTCCAACAAGGCCTGAACTCTGGGGCCTCCATAAGTTTGCCTAACTTCTCCCAGATAGTGTTGGGTGTGGTACCCCTCTTGGTTCTGCTCTGCTTCTTGAAGCAGGAAGTACAGTACCAGAAAACTCTCAGCAGTCTATTCAGGAGATGTCTAGCCTCACTCTACAGACCCAAGAGGCCTAAAGACTGCCTCTGACTGTGGTCAGAACCTAAACATACATACATAGCCTGTGAAGTTGTCATCTAATGAATTAAGGTAACAGCTAAATCATGAAAGAAAGGGCAGCAAGCTTTACTCTACCGCTTATTCTTAAGCAAATACTTCAGGGACATCTCTACTCATTAGTCAAATACTGTTAGTATGATTGGAATGACATCTGGCTGAAGCCCCAGCTCTTTGGGAGACACAAATACGGCCGTCTTCCATGAAAGGCCAACTGGAACATGCCTGATGCAAAACAGCAGGATACACAGAACTGAAGTTGCATTTTTTTAGACTCCTATTGGGTCTAGTAATCACTGATACAGAACAGCAGCATCTCTCCTCTTAAGGCAATTTGCCAGCTAAGCCTATTCCTCTTTCCTATAGTCTTGAAGAGATCCTATAGCAGATTCATCACCTCCACTCTTAAATTCTATTTTTGGAAGATACTGAACTTTTGCATATGTTGAAATGAAGAGTATATTAGCACAGCTACTTTTTCGTTACAGTAATGAGAGCCTTGAAAACATCACCAAGAGAAACATGCCTTTTAAGAGCTGAAACAAATTACAGCAACTGAGTCTTAAAAGGAATTTTCGACAAAAATATAGTATTGCATGAAGTTGTTATGGCAACTGATGTTGTAAAAGTAACTACATTGGGGCAAGTTTTCTTCATCCATTTTGCTCAGCAAAGTCTCGGAAAACTTATAAATACAGCTTATCCCAAAATCCTTAACATTCCAGCCTCATGCCATCTGTGTGCAGTGAGTCTACTAATGAGAAAATATATCTACTAAAACCCACTAACCATTAAAAAATCCCATCCAATATTTTTCTAATGTAATTTATCAATTTAAACACATTGCATAATGTAATATTCTACAGCATTTCATTAAAATGATAAATAGCTGTAGAAAAACAAGAGATTAAATATATTGTAATGCAACATAACAGTATTTAAATTTAAATAAACCTGAACATGGAAGGGGAAGTGTACTGTGTTTGGGAACAAGAACAGTGCAAATTTAACTGCAGATCTCCGAATCAGAGAGTATTAAGAGGACAGAGGAAGAGGAGCAATAAGAAATGACAGTCAACTTCAGAGGAAATAAAATTTCCATTAGGCTTTGTTATAAGATTACATCAAAGCAGTTCATATGTTTTAATCTGGGGAAAGAGAAAGCAGCTACTTGGGGTTTGTGCCTGGGGGCTGCCTCTGCGTACTGAACCAGACAGTTTGCATAATGAACAATTTTTATTCAATCAGGATTTCAGCACAGATAGCTCCCACTCAGTGGTCCCTAGCACAAACGGAGTTTAGAAATGGTTTCTATTCTTAAAGCTCCACCTGCTGGCTCCAGGATATACACCATTAATTCACAGAAGGTTCGCATTAGCCAGTTATTATCCTAAAAATATTAAATTAAATACCTTTCATGCTAAAAGTTAAGGCTGTGACCAAAAAAGGCCAGAAGAAAGAAAATCCTGAGAGGGGGCATGGATTTTTTTAAAAAATAAAATACTAAATGGAATTTTAGCACAGAATTCTGCCAATATTTTAGTTGATTTAGGCATGTTCAACTGCCTAGTTAGACCCTGGACTGCGATGACAGTTTTGAAGCAGTGAAGGTCCATGGGCTACCACATGGCTGTAAGTCTACATGATTCGAAGGCCCAGTCAGGACAGCAGGGGAAGATGTGATGTGCACACAGCGGCCACAGACAGTATCAAGACAGAAGGGGGAATCTCTGTTTACTGCATACAATAGCATTTTGCACATTAACCACTTACTGGTTTTGTTTTTGTTCTATTGCTGTTTGAGGTATAAGAAAATGCAACATAATCTGAAAGGATTTTATGCAGGTGTAAGAGCTGAGCCAATAATTTTGAAAACTGGTACAAAATGAATATTGCTTTCTAGGAGAGGCAGCTTGTCTGAGACAGCTGAGACAGGGAGGGTTTATGACCTAAACCCCATTTTCCAGCGGTTATTCCAGTGGCTGCACTGCTGATTACCTTCAGCAATAGTGCAGGTTGTGGCTGTTCTACCTACTCATCCCGATTAGTCACTAACAGCTTTATGGAAAAATCAAACCAAGCTGCATGAAACTGTTTACTAAATCCTAAAATGATAATTTAAATGTTTAAAATATGCACATGGTAATTCAGAGCTAATTATCCTGAGCACATTTGAAACATTTATGCCATCATCTCTGGATCCTGTCTATTGATTGTGCTCTGCTGCTACACTCTAGTGTTTCTATAAACTGCTTCAGTAAATTTAACTGCCAGCTTAATTCAAGTAGGCTCTACCTCCTGTCGTTGACTGGTGCAGAAACCCATTCCCCTCACTTTCAGCAGCAGAGCCTCCTTGTACTTCGAGCCAACTTACAGAGCCACGAATGTGCTCATGTAGTTCTGATTTTTCTTCACTGTTTTTACTCAATTTCTATGGTTTAAAATCTATATTGCTATATGGCACCACTAGTACCTCCTGACTTTTAATCCAGAGAAATCCCATCTCTCTCCTCAGTCCCTGCAAATTTTCACTAGTTGTGGAAGAAGAAACTTGAAATTCCTGATTATTTTGCAGTCTATTTTCTCCAAGTTTACAACCTCTTTAAAAGGATTAATACCACTGCCAGTTATTGAGGCTTCTAAACCTGTGTCAGGACAAGGGTATAAAGGAGACAAATTCTCAGTGCTGCCCATACGAATAAATTAGACACAATCTGCCTTTGGTGAGAGTTTACAGAACCAATGTCATGCATTGGTATCCTGGTGGGACTTATAGCCAATATGCCTATAACTAAACTGGCTAAAGCAAAGAAAGAGTGACATTACTTCTCCAAATTATTAATTCTATTTCTCAATCTGAGTGGATTAACCTCAGACATGAGATCCGGAATTTAAAGATTCAGAATCCAGAAGCTATTATGAGTCAAGAGGAGGAATTAGCATTCGAATTATAAATATGCTCCAACAAACTGTCAGGAGTCGGCTTGCTACTCCTTCGCTGTTTGAAGATGGTGGCATCAGGCTTCCGGCATTTAGAGATAGAGTACAAACCTGGGAAGGATTTCCACAGCCCAGCTAAAGTTTGCTAGTAATAGTTGGAAAAACATTCTTCATCCCCCCACTGTCAAATGAGGAGAATTAAGAGCCTTTAAGGAACTGAGCATAGGTCACTCCAGTATTATCCCCCTGCGGGATCTCTACATCCAGTTGGATGAAGGCAGATAGAACCACTAGAAGATAGACAAAATATCTTTGTGATGCTTAGTTGGGTAAATAGAAGCCACTAATATCAGACACTCAATGCAGTAGGTAATGAAGGTAATAAATAATTATACTAGCTACTCAGATTTTCTGCCAAGTAGTCACTGATTTAACTGGTAACAAGAGGCCTCTTTACAACAAGAGAGAATTTCTCTGAGTACCGATTTACAAGCTGAAGTTTGGCAGGAGACTGCAAGAAGGATGAAGAAGAGGTAAAAGCCAATTTTACCTGGTAATCTGCTTGCTATTTTTGTCCTATCTGGATCATGCCTCATGCATTAATAGTACCCTACATTCTACCTAGTCACTCTAGCTCTTCGATAGCACCCAGGAGCTAATGGTTTCTATAATCGGCATGTGCAGAGGGTGGCTGCAGCACGCACATCTGTCTGCGAAATAGATGTTAACCCGGTAAAATGCCTAAACACCTTCATTCTCGAACAAATGGGGATGGCAGTGGTGCTCTTCAAGCACCCTCCCAATGTGACAGCCATGTGATTGACAGAGCTCTGTGCTAAGAGCCTGCACGTGCTCCTACTGTAAATAGTAACGCTTCAGAGCAGCCCTAACAGACTATTTCACAAAGTTATACCCTTAAGAGTTACACTAATGAGTATTTCCACACCCCAAACAAAAAAAACAAAACAAAACAAAAAAAACCACACAAACAAATTCCTATACAAGTATTCCAAGTACAGAAAAAACACCAAAAAAAATAACTGGAGCAAAATATGAGGTTAGAACCTCTCCAATTCAAGAGAAAATTATTAAGAATGGCTATAAAGATAGTGTTGGCATCTTTTGAAATGAGTGAGTTAGATTCAGAAGTGGCAGTTTCACATGGCAAACCATTCTCTATTTAATTAGAGGGCTCTGTGTGGAACACTTCCAGGCAGAGGAGAGGAGCAGATTGTGATATAGCATCTCAATTATCAGGACAGCACCTTAATGTTTCCATGGACAAACATTTTCAACCAACCACAAAGAGAAAAGGGATTTTGTTTGGCTGGAGTAATGTGGGAGTAAGCAGTCTTTTTCAAAGGCCTTTAGTAGGAAACAAGCAAAATCTGGGCCTTATTACAATAGGCATTAGTGCAGGGCATTCTCTCTCCAAAAAGGATGGTCTTCGTTCCATGACTGGCTGAAAACACAAATAAATCTCTACCGGGGAAGCTATGACAAGGAGACATGAGCATCCAGTTTGGTCCTTGGGTAAAATCTTTAACTCTTAACTAGGTTAGAGGGTGCTGCGTTCACACAGAGAAAAGTATCCAGCTATTCACCCCAGGACTCTGGAGTAAGCGACCACTGAAAGGAAATTCTAGATAATACAAGTTAAATATAGGTTACGTTAGCTGCATTTTACAAGCACTAGGAATGTTATCGGAGAAAACTGTCATTTTTAATGACAGCACAAGTGCCAATTACCAGAAAGCTGATACACTTGGGAGTGGAAGAATATTTTTTAAACTGCTTGAAATCTAAAAAAAACCTTAGTTATCAGCTTCTGAACTGGATGTAAATAACTTCACCTGGTCTTAAGAAATTTAACCATTTCACATGACACTGGAACAAATTAAAACAATTTTTTAAATGCAGCTTTATTTCCCTGCCAAATTTTACACAGGCTTTGTGACCCAACACTAAGGAGGACATGTAAATCTAAACTTGGAGGCAATATGGTCACAAAGAGAGAAGCAAGGCTGAATGTGTCTCAGAGTATGAGTAGGGTCTGGTTTAACAAGCCAACCAAGTCAGTGACACTCCCATCACCCTTCAGTCACATGGACAGTGCCACTGAGCCCATGAAACAAGGCAGGTATGCACCCGTAAGCAAGATGTGTCTGTTCTTCAGTGGCAAGATGCCGAGCCTTCTTTCCTGTATTATATTAAAGGCTACCTTGGCTTGAACCACGCAAAACTGACCACCACGCTGGTTGAGCCTAAATCAGAACATCTGTTATTTAACTGTGGCTTTTTCACACCAGATCGGCTTTTACAAGGGCAGAATTGGTTACACTGAGTAACGCTGTACTAATTTCTCTTAAGAATTTACATATCCCAAAGTTCCTTCGGGATATAACTGTTTATAGGAAATGGAAAGCTGTTTGGAGACCTCTGACCTGATAAATTTGAAGAAAAAAAATTTAAAAAATGGACCTATATACTAGCAGAATAGCTTGGTATTAAGAGCTAGTACAATAGGTGTAAAAGCTAAATGCTGAAAATTTTAGTCCCCCAAAGATAAATGAAAATCTTAGATAGCCAGTAAGGGGAACAGTAGCTTTCTAGTTTGTGGCGAGTAGAAAGTAGGATTGAATCATTACCTGAAGAGGAACCTGTATCATTTTCTATAAATAAAACCTGCAAGGCACATTGCCAAGGCAGCACAAGTCAATACAGCTTTTCCATAAGTGCTGCCAAACTTCACTTTTAGACAGTATATTAATTATATAATCAATAACTGTGGTTTTCATTAGTGTATTAAATACCTCAATCAATATTTTTACCTTTCAGAAACAGTCCTTCCAAAAAGGGGCGGGGGGAATTTTTGACCAGGCAGTTCAAGAAGTTAGTGCAACACACCAGAGACTAGGAGGGCTTTAACAGAAAGCACAGAACAATGGAAATAGACAGAAATGAGATGATTACTATTTTTTCAAAAACAACGAGGAGTCCTTGTGGCACCTTAGAGACTAACAAATTTATTTGGGCATAAGCTTTCGTGGGCTAAAACCCACTTCATCAGATGCATGGGTTCTAGCCCATGAAAGCTTATGCCCAAATAAATTTGTTAGTTTCTAAAAGGTGCCACAAGGACTCCTCATTGTTTTTGCTGATACAGACTAACACGGCTACCCCTCTGAAACCGGTCACTATTTTTTCAGTCTCTTGCACAATAAAATATGAGGGGAGTTCTAGTACTATAAAATAAAGGCAAGAATATTATTTTTTTCTTAATTATTTAACAGAGATGTCGAAGTGGCTATGACAGAAACATTGATCCATAAGTGAAAGCTATTATGCAGAATAAAATAATTGGCCTTTATTGCTGTTATACTTCCAAAAAAATATAAGGTCCAAGGAGCCAGAATCTATTTAAAAGATCCTCTGGGAACACAAACTCTAAAAAAAGAAAAAAAAACACTGACACCTGTTTTTGTGCATCTCCAAAGAGAAATCTAAAGTGAAGCTGTTTTCTCACTGGAACACCCCAGTAAAAATGTGTCCACACAACAGTTGGGCAATAGTTATGTGTCTCCTCTTCCCCCAATTTGAGAGCAAGAAAGGAACATTTCACGTTAACACCTTGTTTTCAGTGCTCCCAAATTGGGAGGGAGGTGAAGTATAAGAGAGGAGCAGAACTAAAAGACTGGTTAGCAGAGTGGAAAGACAGATTATCACTCCTAACACACAATTTGTCAATCCAGAACAGTGTTGAAGACTGTAATTTTCTAGTCAACGCTTTACAAGCAAGGTCAGAGTGAACAAGTACTTCCATAAAAATTCTGAAACATCAGCAAAAAACCAAGTGCAATCTACTCACTACCTTTAGAGTCCAAAAAGGGAAAAAGAGTTGTCCATGCATTTAATGGGCCTGGGAAAATGCCATTCATGACCATTATCAGCAATGGCATTTAGAGCTCCTGAACATAAAAGGACCCACAAACTGAAGGACACAAACAGGACATCTCAGGAAGTAAAGAGTGCACCAATCAAGCACACAAGCTACAGTTCTATAACAAAACTCAGTTTTGCTACCACAAACTGACTGCAATACTGCCTGGATGTTTGGAGCTGCGCAGCAAATGCAAAGCTGCGAGCTGCAGCCAGGGAACACATAATTAATGTGATTAGGAGGACACACAGCTAGCATGCTCTGCTGACTGAAAAGCCCAGTAGCATAATTACTGTTTTCTGTACTAGCTCACTGTCTGTACAAATCTCAAAGCCTGGTTAGCTTTAGACTGCTGTGTAAACGTCAATAAAAATCCCAAAAAAGTGCCAGATCATCAGCATTCGCAGGCACAGAAATGGTAAAAAAACCATTGCATTTCCATTGCTGCCAATATCAGGCAGAGAAATTTCCATTCCTCAGTCTAACCTTAGAGTTTGAAAAAAAGGTATTGTCTCCCCCAAGTGAACACTTATTATGAAGCTAATTAATTGCTTTCCAGTAATGAGAAATCTTCAGTTCAAAGAAAGCAGAATTCACAACACAGGAACAAACAAAGCTTTGTTGTTTATTGTTACTGTTTATTGAAACACAGTTTTAACATAAAGTGCCCCCCCCATTTAAAAACTTGTTTCTGATTAACACTTTTACAAACAAAAACAAAGAAATTAAACACCAGCACAAGAAATATGTATAAGGCAGGAAGCATGTGAAGTGAAAACTAAAGCAATGCTTTGTAGTTGCCTAGATTTCCCTGGGGGGACAGAGAGTCAATGCTTATCAGCCTCTCCCAGAAGAGACAATTTTGATTAATATCAGACCCATCTGACTCAGTCTGATAAACCCTGAAGGAAGGATATTCTTCAGATATATGAGAGATGTGTCTTTGATTAATAATTCTACCATATTGCCATTCCAAGCATTAACAACTGCCTGGCACCTGTGGAAAGAGAAAGCCTTTGAATTCTGCAGAAGGAGGACTGACTCGTGCTAATAGGCCCTTTCTCCTTAGTCCACATCAGAAAGCTGTATGACAGTCTCTCCTTCCCTCCTTCTCACCCACTTCAGAACAAGTCAAAAGTGCCAAGGGTATCACCAGTCTCTTCTAGTGTTTAAAAAAAAAAAAAAAAAGAGTCTGTATTTTAGCTTTAAATCTCTGAAGAGAGCAAAGTTACTTTAGCAAAGGCATACAAAATGTCTGAAGAATGAAATCTTAACACAGGTTGCAAGCCTGCAGGAGCAACTAGTATCAGTTTGTCTAGCGATTCCTCTTTAGCTCTGCCATAGTTTAATTGACCAAGATAGTCCACAATACACCAAGGCCTCCTGAGTGCACTTTCTTTTAACTTACCACTGGGATATCTGCACACAGGATTCCATGAAATCACTTACCCACTATAAAGGGCTACCATGCACTGCATAACTAATGCCAAATTGTCACATGGGGTGGGAAGAAATCAATTTAACTTCAGCTCTTTAGTTATTCTGTGTGGAAGTTCTAGTTTCAGCTCAATCAACACCATCCTTCTTATCCTAGCTGCACTGCGTTTTTTCTGATGTTCATGATCAGCCTCTTGCTGTATTCTTTGTGGTTCACAGGCTTCACATCCATTACTGTGGCTTTAATACGAGATTCATCCTTTGAAAGAGAAAAGTGGTATGTAAGAGAGGGAGAGCTGGGGCCCAGTGCTCCAGACACACGAGTTCTAATCTCCCTTTGCTCAAAGTAGCTTCATTACTCTTGGTGTCAAGTTTACTCAGCATTGTGAAGTTCTGGCTTCCAGAGCTAATAGTTCCAGTGAAAACAAAGAGAAACGCTAGATTTTGCTGAGTAAGAAGAAAAGCAGCGTCACAGAAGGACACTGATTCTTCTCTCATTCCATGCGGTTTAGTTAGGATGGCCACTGTTCACCTTCGGAAGCTGCTCTTTCCCCTCCCCCACTTCATAGCATAAAAGAAGAAAGCAGCTTCCTGTCGATCTAGTCTAAATATAGCAAAGCTACATGCCCCCATCCACCTGGTGGGGTTACTCACATTGTAAGTCTCCAGCTTGACTCTGATCCTGAATTCGTATGAGCTGAAGTTGGCATTTTGGAACACTTCCTCAAATGCCTGCTCATTCTGTGAGGAGTACAAAGACAGACGTGAGACAACGACAACTCAAGCATCCAGCTGCACCTTAAAGTCTCAGAAAAGTTCAGCCATTGTAAAGTTTGAGGGAATTTGTTAAAATATAGACTAGCTGGGACAATGGAAGTGTGCGGGCATAGTAAAATCTAGTTGTTTGAAGGACTGTTCTTCCAACAAATTGTTTAGTTTCCGCAGTTGTAGTTTAAATTAAATTTTTTTTAAACGATGAAGCTTCTAGTCCATACTGAAGACTCTTGATTGGCCATGTGAAACAATGCACGGTTGTCTTGAGTTTGCAGAGAACTAAACTGAGATCATCAACAGCTGTGAAGTCCCCGTGCTTCTAAACTGGGGTTAATTCTGATGCTTAATTGTAGTCACTGAAATGTCAAGATGGTTAGCCATTTCACTGCCAACAGTCTTATCAGACTTATTCAGCTTCTGTGCTTATCTAGTGAAGCTGCATGTATCCTGGCATCCTGACACGTATTCATTTGAAAGGATACCACACAAGAAAAAGGGGGTGTGTTGTGATTTTTTTTTTTTAAATATCCATACGACTGTCCAAGTTGCACAGAAAAGCACTCAAAAGTCAGGAAAAGTTAAGGTTACACATGCAATGGTAACTATCCGTCATGTGTCTATTATAACAACACAGACTTTTCTTACATGACCACATTCCATTTCTCAAGTACAATACACTATCAAACAAGCTGTGGGAGCAGTTTTTTTCCCCCCCAAAGCTTTATATTTTAAAAACTGTACAGACATTTCACTAGATCTCACAGCCCCTGAGTGATACAGGCAAATAAATACTCCTTTAATGTCTCCATTATAGAGTTGGGCTACTGTGGAAAAGTGACTTATCCAAAGTCAAGGAGCAGATAATTGTCAAACCCAGGAGTTGAACCCAGATCTTATGATTCGCAGGCCAAAGTCAAGCCTATTGCCCCTAAGTGCTGTTCTAGCAAGTTACTATATGTCTCATTTCTTCTATGAAACATACTATTTTGCACCTACATAGCGGTTTCATCTGTCAATCTCAAAAGATATGACAAAGATGGGGGAACAGGAGCAACCTAGTTCTACACACTGCATAATTAAGCACATCCATTCTTAAGTGATTTTTTCCTGAGTGTCACCATTGGTTAGTGGCTAATACACCAGTCTCATTACACTAGGGATCTGTTTCCAGCTCTGCCACAAACTTATTGTTCCCTTGGACATGTAAGGAAAGCTGCTCCTACAGAAGCACCACCCTTTTACCAGGGCCCCACATTTCTCAGAAAAGTTTGGCAATGGGTCCTGGGCAGGTCTGAGCAAAGGAGTAGATGAAAGTTTACTTACACATACACTTGCAGCATGGCCTTTGCTACACACAATCTCTGATTCAATGCCCATTAAAGTCAATGGAAGAACTCCCCTTGAATTTAAAGGGCACTGGATCAAGCATTTAGTGAAAAAAGTCAGGCAAAATGTACTGTGAATGCACAGAACACTGTTTTTAAAGACTCATAAAATTGTCAAATCAAAATCAGTTTAGTCTGGATCAATCAAAGGCATCTCTTCTCCACAAGGGCTCTCTCCATACTATTTCAACTTTCTACCCCAAGCCATTTTCCCTATAGGGCTCTTAAAAAAAAACACAAACAAAAAAACCCACCACTGTAAGTTTTTTGTTTGTTTTGTTTTTTTTTGTAATTGGGAAAGTATTTTCTCCAACTTTCCTCTGACTCAGAATTGGCTGAACCATTTTTGTTCAGAATCAGGCAGACACCAATCATGTCTGAAAGATGAGAGTTTCATTAAGTTAGGGATGTAAAATGAAAACTTTACAAACATAACTATGGTCATGATCAGCATCACACCTCAGGGGCGGACAGCTTAGCCACTTGCTACTATCCTTCCAAAACAAAGTCAGATTAAGTTATATAGCAGACTGCTAAAAATATGTTGCCATCCTGTGCAACAGAGTTCCTCTAAGACTTCGGATCCAGCAACATTTAATACACTTCAGTTTAATAAGCCAAGTATTTCTGAATGACCTGCTTCATGTCTGATATGAGCTTTGACATCAAAAGATCATTTTCAAGAGAAAAAGCTAGAAAAAGCTTTTTGGGGTTTTTTTTTGGGGGGGGGGGTTGGAGAGGGGAGGGAAATTGTGGTAGAGGAGAGGTATGTATACATAAAGAGAAGAAAAGACTCATTTTTATTAAAGCTTAAGGGGTTTATTATCAAACTATTCTAATCTGGTGAGACAGATGTCTAAAACATCTCTGCACACACTATTTAAAAAGTCATAATTTTTGTCAGGCCCACAAAACTGAATTCCACTAACCAGCACCAATAAAATTAGCCTCAGAATTGAGTTGATAGGAGATTATGCTAGTGTGAACAAGAAAATAGGAAGCCATGGGTAAAATCAAATTCCTGCTAAATATAGCGGGAATCTCTCAGATACTCCTTGTATACTCATTTCAATAAACAAAGTTCCGATCTGGCAATGAGAGCCACATGAGTGGAACCCTAGGGCCCCTGCAAATCCCTGTTAAATTCAATGGTGTTGTGTGTGCATATGGGGGTCTGTCCATACAGAACTCACTGCAGGATTCAAATCTACACCCTTCAAGGGTCCTTTAGAGTTAGTGAATTGTCACAGAAGTCTAACTACAGGATCAGAAAGGACAAGAGACCTTTTTGAGGGTAGCGCCACTATGCTACAGCTACCACTGGTAGCTTCCAAAACCCCATGTGACAAAACACATGGAAACAGAATCTTGTACACCTCTACCCCAATAGAACACTGTCCTCGGGAGCCAAAAAATCTTACATTATAGGTGAAACCGCGTTATATCGAACTTGCTTTGATCCGCCGGAGCGTGCAGCCCTGCCTCCACGGAGCGCTGCTTTACCGCGTTATATCCGAATTTGTGCTATATCGGGGTAGAGGTGTATAATCTAGACATTTACTTTTTTTTTTTTTTTTTTTTAAATAAAGGAACAAGCTAGTTGACTCACCTTTTCTTTCAGTTCTCCCAGGAAAGCAGCATTTTGCCCAAGAATGACCTCTGCTGACTCCTGAAAACAAGTCACCCACTGATTCTCCTGACAGTCTGCAATGTTCACCTAAAAAGAATCCACAGCCATTAATCCAATCGCCTCCCACGCAAGAAAACTCAAGAACAAAGTTTTATTTTACAGCTGGGGAGAGCTTTAAAATTTAAGTGTGACTGTTGCCGCCTCAAGTTCCCTGCCTCTTGTAACTATTTGTACTCACTGATGGATGAAGTGCAACAATCTTTTTCATGGCAGTACAGACTGTCTAGCAACATGCTTCAACCAGAGTCAAAAGGAGAGGCCAACAAGCTGGTAATTAAAACATGGGGGAAATGGCTGTATGCTGCCATCACCCCGAAGTACTAGTGTAAGTGACAGCAGAACACAGACCATTGGCCTTAGTGTAACACAGCAATGAATGAAGTTAGCTGAAGCAGCACTACACCTTTTTTTCATGCCAGTGAACAGGAGCAGCAGCTGCATGCAGATTGATAACAACCACACTACACTCAGGCAGAAAGGGTTGCTGTGCAGAAGCCTGGTGTACAGATCCCATTTGGAAACTGGGACTTGATGCACAGGCTATGACAAACTTCAAAGATTTTGTTTGTTTTAAGTGTCAGATGCATGTTTCTTTCAAAAGAACAGCAGGGATCTTCACTAACTCAGATGCCAACTCACGCGTAGGAATGGACATGGCTGGAACTTTATCTTAGCCTGCAATCTCTATCACCACAATCATTTTAAGAAACCAATGTAGGTCCTAATTTAATTGTAATGTCTCCATCTCAAACCAAATTGTATCCAGGTATTTCAGCAAAACAGCATGTAAAATCACACTACTTTGAGACTCCCACAATACCGAAAAACAATGTGGTACAAGTTAAAGACCAAGCAAAATCCTTAAGTGAATTCCCTGGCTTCTGTGAAAAACAGGAGACTCAAGTGATGTGAAATTCATGAGCACACCTCCCACATCCCCCCTACACACCACAGTAGAAATACTAATTCATAGGGTAGTTTGTACATTTTTAGATTTTCTAATAAGATGAGTATTTCTGTTTGGAAGCACTGTTTCATTTAGTCTTTGTATTACCCAAAGTGAAATTGCAGCAATAGATCCCCTCCCAAGCAGACCCCCCAGCACAGCACTTCTAAAGGCAGGCACAACCCACTATTTTTCAAGCATTTTATAAATGTAAAGGCTGAAAAGAATCTCAATGTGAGTGGTGCAAGCAGGTGTCACAATAACAATCCTCAGACACACTATCCTGAAGCAGGTTCCATTAATGCATGAGACGCAGAACATTTCCTACAAAAGAATGAACTAAATATAGGTATCAGCTGTAAAAGTGCAATTACTGCTCTCCAGAATTGCCATTTCACATTAGTTTATCTTCATAACTGAAGAGATGTGGGCCATCTAAGTTTTGCACTGCATGCCACACTTGCAAACTAGAATCAACTGGGTTAGCCTGAAACTTTTTGGAATAAAGAAAAGCTTTTAATTGAAGCACAAGGAAACAAACTGCTAATCAGATCAATGAAACACTCCTAACCTGCTTGGTTAAAGCACATAAGCTGCTTAATGCTCATTTATCCACAGGACCCATGCGCTCTGGACCACACTGTTCTGCTGCTCCACTCTTTTAGACAAAGGGGTATAATTATGTTTATACTAGGCATGTGGTCAATGAGCAACACTATTTCACCTAATCCTTTTACTTACCGAGAGTATCATGCGATACTTGAAGTTGGGGAACTCGCGATCGCATTTCTCACAGCGATACAGTCCATTTTGTTGGTCTATCACTTTCTTATTGCAGTCCTGAGAGGGACATGCCTGGTACATGCAGTTCTCTTTGCGCAGGAATACCACTGTGCCCACGCAGCTAAAATAATCTGCCTGAGAGAATGAGAGAGCAACATTACCCACAAAACACTGGGATTTTTTTCTGAATCTGAGTTCTAAACTAATTGGAAAACATGAAAGACCATAGCTGGATTTTTATGACTAATAGACCTCACATTTATGGGTCACTGGGACTTGCAACTCAAATCTGCTGCTGCCACTGCTCTTGGGTTCCATTAAGTTAAATGAAGTCCCTAAATCTTCACTGAACCATGTTCACAATCCTTAGTTTATTAGAATGAGCACATTTGCTTTCCCATTGTCTCTAGTCAAGACCGGAGAGTCATGTTCTGTTGTTCATTCACAACAACAAAATTTCACTTTCCCCATTCTTCTTTAGAGAGTGAAATTACAAAAGGCATAGGATCTATATACAACAGAGCGTGCTGCAAACTAACATTCAGTAAAACCACATCCTACAGAATAAAAGAACACAGGAACTGCCATGCCAATGGTTCGTCAAGTCTAGTCTGTGACAGTGGCCAGCACCAGATGCTTCAGAGGAAGACATAAAAAACTCCATAATGGGCAATTATGGAATAACCTACCTATATGAAAAGTCTTTTCCTACCCTTTAGATGCTGGTAGGTTTATGCCATGAAGCTTTAGCATTTAAATTTCAAAACCAAAAGGCAGTGTAACCTCATGAACAGAGCACTGAACTGGGGTTAGAACCCACGTTTGAGTCACAAAAAGAACTAGATAAATTCATGGAGGATAGGTCTATCAATGGTGATTAGCCAGGATGGGCAGGGATGGTGTCCCTAGCCTCTGTTACCAGAATCTGGGAATGGGCGACATGGGATGGATCACTTGATGATTACCTGTTCTGTTCATTCCCTCTGGGGCATCTGGCCCTGGCCACTGTCAGCAGACAGGATACTGGTCTAGATGGACTATTGGCCTGACCCAGTATGGCCGTCATCATGTTCTTATGTAACTCTTCCACTGACCTGCTGTGTGACCTTGGGGAAGTCACTTCACCTCTTTATACCTGTTTCTCCTCCCACAATTAGTCTTGTCAATCTAGATTGACAGCTATTTGGTCATAGAGTGTCTTTGTTTAAAAAAAAAAAAAAAAAAAAAAAACAGAGCCCAGAACTCTGTTGGGGGCTCTAGCTGCTACTATAATATGAAAAATAAATAAGTGATACCATGAACTTCAGGATCTGATTAACCTCCGTTCAAACTCAGTAAGATCAAAAGTTCTAACCATTTCCACAGGTAACCCTCAAAAACGGGTAACTTCAAACACCACGCCTGCGTAAAACCTAACTTATTTTCTATGCAGCATACACAGTTTGCATTTAATAGCCCTATTTTACCTTATCTCCTTGTCCCAAATTTTCAGATTTAGCTTCATGCAAAGTTTTCCAGTTGGTATTTCCCCCAATTGTTGGTCCACCTCTCAGATCAGAGATTGAGGTACATTCCAAAAGCTGCCCTTCAGAGTCAAACCTGAAAGCACAAAGATTCTTCCATTTTTGGAATGCAAACCAGCCAGATTTACCCAAAATCTTATATTTAGTTTTACATACTTAATGCAAGAGGGATTTTATCAGCAACTTCCACAGGAAACAATTACTGTACCATGTGCATATTACACTGAAAATAGCATTTCAGGATAAATTAATACTGTTTTAATTAACATAGTATTTTATAATCTCAAAGGTGGACAAATTCTGGTTTACATGCCCATAGCTTTGATGCCAGCTAGTGGCCAAACCAGGAACTGCATGCATTTTAGAAGCAGCCAGATAATATTTGCATAATTAGAATTAAATTACATGCTGCCATTATCTTTCCTGCAGCTTTGAAAGAAAAGCAAACAGTGTTTAATAGATCATATTTCTTGAATTAAAATAAGCAAATACGTCTGTTAGTGAAGCTGGTGCTACAAGTCCAGCTCAGGTGATGATGTGATTTCAATGTAGTGGCAAATTTATTTCAGCAGAAAGCTCATTTCAGTTGTGTCAAACCTCCCAGAAACCACTGTCCACAAAAGGGTAGCCTCTAGCATCAATACAGACATGATCATTAATTGAATTACGGCACATTTGATTTGGGTAGCGGAAGCTCTCTCAAAAACCCACTAGTTATATATCCATCGAAGAAATAACAGAAGCCCACAGGAGCAGTAATGACCATTATAGGTAAGACTGCATAAGCTTTTGATTCTAATCCCATTTTCAGCCACTCACTTTGAAGCAGAAGTTTCTCATATTCAGTCTTTGCACAAAAGGGATTTTTTTCTGGATATTTTGAGCAATAACAGTTCAACTATTTTTGAGAAGAATGGAACACCACTCAACTATCGTAATAAATTCTTGCAACATTTTTCTGCACAGCTCTGCAGCCCAAACGGTTAGGGAGTGAAAGTTGAAACCTGGCACGAAGACAGACCTCACTGAGAAGTGCTTTTGAGTGTTCTGATGAAAACTGGCTTGGATTTGACCAAGTTATAACCTGCTGAAAAAAAAAAAAGTTACCTACCTTTTGTAACTGTTGTCCTTCGAGAAGTGTTGCTTATGTCCAGTCCAGTCCATTCTAGGCGTGCACGCACGCCCCCACATGTGCGGTCGGAGAAGATTTTTGTCCTAGTGGTATCTGTAGGGTCGGCAGTGGCACTCCCTTCAGTTTTGTGCTCATGCACCGGTATATCAGGCGCCACCAACCCTATGCCCTCTTGGTTCCTTCTTGCAACTCCAACAGAGGGGCAGGAAGACAGGTAATGGAATGGACATGAGCAACACATCTCAAAGAACAACCGTTGCAAAAGACAGGTAACGGTTTTTTCTTCTTCGAGTGCTTGCTCATGTCCATCCCATTCTAGGTGACTCACATGCAATGCCAATGGAGGTGGGCTTGGAGTTCAGTTTTGCAGCTTGCAGCACTGCCCTGTCGAAGCCAGCTCAGATGTGTCGATCCGAGGCCCAGCATGTAAACCTTTCCCACTTTGCCCGACAGGTCACACTGGTAGAGTGTTTTCTGCTACCCAGCAAGACCTGTTGCACTCGGGTCGAGCATTCCTGCTTGTCCGCATGTAACCATGCAGCAGCCACTCTGTCAAGTGCAGCACCTCCAGGGTCATGTGCAGGAGACTGCAGTGATTCTGAGACAGCAGGTCTGGCCAGAGAGGGAGTTGCAGCGGCTCAGCGACCGAAAGATCCACGGCGAGACAACTCGGGGGCTATCAGGATAACCCTCACCCTGTCCTGCTTGATTTTCACAAGGATTCTGGATCAATGGCACTGGCGGGAAGGCGTACATCAGGGCCCCTGACCACGGAAATAGGAAAGCATCTGACAGCAAACCCCTGTCCATCTCCTAGAGCAAACAAAACACATAGCATTTCCGGTTCTGGCAGGAGGCGAACAAGTCCACCTAGGGAGTCCCCCACTTCCAGAAGATCATACTGGCCGCCTCCAGATGGAGCACTCATGGCGAGACAAGAGGTCCTGCTGAGGCGATCTGCTAGCACATTTTTGGTGCAGGGCAGGTGAGTGGCTACCAGATAAATGGCATGCCGCACACAGAAGTGCTAAAGGTTGACAGATTCTTGCCAGAGGGCTGATGACCTGGCTCTACCCTGTCTATTGATATAATACATCGCGACAGTATTGTCCATCAGGACGTTCACCACTTTGCCCCTCAGGTGGGGCAAGAAGGCCTGACAGGCCAGGGGAACTGCTCTGAGCTTCCTGACATTAATGTAGAGGGCCAGATCATCCCGCAACTATCAGCCCTGGGTGCTCAGCTCACCCAGCTGGGCTCCCCAGCCCAGGTCCGAAGCATCGGAGATCAGGGTCAGTGACAGAGATGGGGTGGCAAAGCGGACACCCTGCAACACCAATCCATAATATGGAGATATCCTATCTCATAGAACTGGAAGGGACCCTGAAAGGTCATCGAGTCCAGCCCCCTGCCTTCACTAGCAGGACCAAGTACTGATTTTGCCCCAGATCCTTAAGTGGCCCCCTCAAGGATTGAACTCACAACCCTGGGTTTAGCAGGCCAATGCTCAAACCACTGAGCTATCCCTCCCCCCTGCGTCCAACCACCAATTCAGCGACAACAGGATGTGATCCAGCACCCTGACCACCAGGTCTAGATCATGTCTTTTGGAGGTGTAGACCGATGCCAGCCACACTTGCAGAGGCCGGAGGTGGAGCCGGACATGACTGACCACAGTCACAGGAGCCCATGTGGCCTAACAACCGCAGGCAAGTGTGAGCCGTGGTGAGCGCGCAGCTCCTCACATGAGAAATCAGATCCGACAGAGTCTGAAAATGCACCTCCAGAAGAAAGGCTCTGGCTTGCGTGGAATTGAGAATCGCTCCAATGAACTCTGTGTTGGACTAACCTTAAGGTGGATTTTTTCTCTTTTATCATCATCAACAGGCCCAGGTTGTGGCAGGTGGAATGCACCAGATCAAGGCTTCTCTATACTTGGTTCTGGGACCTGCCCTTGATGAGCCATTTTGAGATATGGGAAGACCAGGACCCCTTGACTTCCGAGGTAAGCAGCCACCGGCGCCATACATTTGGTAAAAACCCTTGGAGCCGACGAGAGGCCAAAGGGGAGCGCCGTAAATTGGAAATGGCATTCGCCCACTATAAAACAGAGGAAATGTCTGTGACTTTGGAAGATGGAAATGTGGAAATAGGCATCCTTCAAGTCAAGAGCAGCATACCAGTCTCCCGGATCCAGGTAGGGTTCAATGGAGGCCAGGAAGATCATGCAAAACTTCAGCTTTTTGAGAGACTTGTTGAGGTGTCACAGGTCCAGAATGGGTCTGAGGCCACCTTTTGCTTTTGGGATTAGAAACTAACATGAGTAGGTCCCAAGGGATCTCCTCCACTGGCCCTATGCACAGGAGGTTCTCGACCTCCTGAACAAGGAGTTGCTTGTGAGAAGGGTCCCTGAAGAGAGATGGTGAGGAATGAGGGAGGGGTGACAGAAAATTGCAGGGTGTAACCGTGAGACACTATCAGCAGCCAATGGTCTGTGGTGACTTGGGACCAGGCCGAACGGAAGGGACACAGACGGTTGAGGAATGAGCGGGGTGGATCCTGGACAGTGACGGGGCATCACTCTCGACCGCAACCTCAAAACGAGAGCTGCTGGCCCCCGCAGTGTTTTGCCGGACCAGGTTGCATGGGTGAGCGGGAGGAAGAAGGGCGACAGCGGCTGAAACTAGCTTCTCTGTCCCTTCTTGCAGGTCCCTGATGAGACTGCCAAGGCCTAGGTGGCAGGGACGGCTGTAACTGCTTCCTCGCAGGCTGCGGCGTATGCATTCCCAGCGAGCGAAGGGTGGCCCTGGTGTCCTTCAGCCCATGGAGCTTTGTATCACTCTGGTCTGAAAAGAGACTGTTCCCATCAAATGGGAAGTCTTGGATGGAGGTCTGCATTTCCTGGGAGAGACCTGCAGTCTGAAGCCAGGAGCTGCACCTCATCACCACTGCCGACACGACCACCCTGGCTGCCGAGTCCGCCACATCGCAGGTCATCTGGAGGGAGCACCTGGTGACCGCAGTGCCCTCCTCCACCAGAGTGCCAAATTCTTGAGTCAAACCCTGTGGAAGGGACTCCTTCAACTTACGGAGGGAGTCCCATAACTTAAAGTTGTAACAGCCCAAGAGGTCCTGATGGTTTGCCCTGGGAACTGCAAACTGTCAGTCAAATAAATTTTCTCACAGATTCAACCATTTAGCCTCTTTATTCTTGAGAGTCAAACTGGTATGCCTCTGCTTGTCTCTTTCGTTAGCTGCAGAGACCACAAGCAAGCCTGGGAGAGGGTGGGTATAGAGGTACTCAAACCAAAGTACTTCTTTGAATGAATTTGCCAGAGAGCATTGGCAATCTTAAGGATACCATCGTGCACCAGTAGTGCAACATGGGTTGGAGCGGAGCTGACAGAACGTTAAACAAGGTGTCCATCTGTTCAGCCATTTCCTCCACCTCCAGGGCCAAGTTCTCGACCACCTGATGCAGCAGAGCCTGATGTTCCTTGAGATTGTCCAGCGGGCTTGCCCTCGAGGGATCCGCAACCGCCTCCTCTGGGGACGAGGACGATGATTGCACCACCAGGGGAGGTTCCGGGGCATCTTCCCCCACGGGGGAGGAAGGCTTAGGGGGTGGGTGCCGTTTCTTCTGCTTCGACCACTGGGCATGCCCTGTGCACTCTGTGCTCTGAGGCAGCAGCCGATGAGTGGTGAGAAGGGGGCATCGCCACAACTGGCATTCCCCATGCGCCCCAACAATGCCACTGCACCAGCCACTGGCCAGTCTGCTAAGTCGGAAATGTCGACGTAGCCTGGGGTGCCCATTCGCGTTGGTGCAGACTAAGTGAGGGGCTGAACTGGGCTTCTGTGCAAGAGAATCCCCTTCCAGTGACCACGGTGGGGCTGTCAACACCTGGGTCTGCTTGCCGGCCATTGCCGTCGGGGACTGGTGACTGGAGCAAGGTGATCGGTGCCGGGGGGACTGGAGAGGCGATGGGGAGCTCTCCCACGATGCAGGCGACCAGAACCTGTGCCTAGAGGATGATCTGCAGGAGGGGGGAGCAGCATCAGTAGTACAGAGACTGGCATCTTACTCTAGGTGATTCGCGTTGAGACAATGGCAACCGTGAACGTGGTGCTGGTGACCAAGAATGAGCCCCAGAGCGTCCGAGCTGCGACTCCGGCAACCTGCGGTGCAGAGGTGGCGAGCACTGCTTTGTCTCAAGAGATCGGCGGCACTCCACTGCCCCAAGGGGTCTTAGCGTCTGGCTTGCCCTCGTGGGGAGCCTTTGCCAGATCCGGGGGCACATGCTGCGTCGGCGGCATGGGCAGAGGCCTGTGCTCTCTCAGCACCAGGGAAGCCTGTGAAGGCGTTGGTGCCACCACGGTTTTTGGTCCCATGCTGCTCCTGGGAGTCGGTGGTGGACCTTTCATGGGACTAAGAGCCCCGGCTAGGGAGGCGGTGTGAGCGCACGGCTCTGGAGTGGCCAGGAGGCCTGACGCAGGTCCTTCGCCCGATGGCCAATGGTCCTTTTTGCTTGGTGCTGGGGAACCATGTTCTTTAGTCTTCTTTTTGGGCACCAGAAACAAGGAACAGTGCCGGGGGTGCACTGAGGCAGAGGTACTCGGCGAGTCCTGGTGGGGCTGCACGGAGGCTGGAGGCAAGGCGGACTCCATGAGGAGAGCCCATAGCCAAATATCCCGCTTTTGCGTGCAGGGATGGAAGTTCTTACAAATTTGGCACTTGTCTCTAACGTGTCACTCCCCATAGCACTTGAGGCAGCTGCTATGGGGGTCACTTACAGGCATGAGCTGTTGCAGTCCACACAGGGCTTAAACCCAGGAGACCGGGGCATGCACTGCCTGGGGCAAAGACCCCGCTGGGACCCTAACTGCTAACTAAACTACTTAACACTAAGTGCTATGAACAAAACTATTACAAGGCCTTAAGGCTCGAAGACAGTAGATAAAAACCGCTAGCCCTTGCAATGCAAGGGACGGCGCGCCAACCAACCACCACGGGCAGTAACAAGGAACTGAGAGGGCGTAGGGTCGGCCGTGCCTGATATACCAGTGCATGAGTGCAACACTCAATGGGGTTCCACTGACAACCCTACGGATACCACCAAGGCAAAAATCTCCAACGACCACGCACGTGGGCGCGCGCACACCTAGAATGGAATCGACATGAGCAAGCACTCAAAGAAGAACTGCACTTTGCATACAATTCTCTTGCTGAGCTTATGAAGTATGCAGCTAAGGCAGTTGCAGCACCCAATATGTGCATGGCTAACTTAGTTGCACACTGAAAACTGGACTGAAATCATGCAGGGCTGAGGTAAGGGCTTTTTAGGAAGCCTTGCCTCAATCTATGTACACTTTGAATGGGGTTGAGGGAGGCCTCAGAGAGGAACTGAAGTCTTGGGAAGAGGAGGTTTGAAAGCGGGGAGTCACTGAAATGGAACTCAAGCACATCTTCTCCAAGCTTCCCTCAAATAGTAAAGTAAGTCTAAAAGCAGACTGATGGTGCCAAATGGGAGAATCAGAGGTTGAGTTATGACCCTATCTGTCCTTCCCCTCAAGGTCAGAAGAGGCCGAGAGCAGGATGGTGAAAGACCATCACTTCATGGTCCAGCAACCGCAGCTAGGTGACAAGTGGCACTGATAGACAAAACCAATTCTCTGACGGAGGGAAGGACATCATGATCTTGAAATAACAAAAATCTATAACTCAAAAAAGATAATGATACTATTTAGGATTCTGATATTCCAGAGCCAGGAAACCCAAAAGCTGAAGTAATTATTAGTGTTTCTCTCTCCCATCCCTGAGGAACTGCTGTGCATTGTTACTTTAATGTAGTGTTTGTTTAGCTTTTCTTAGGGAGGAAAAGGTCTCCAGTTCATTTGGGAGGCCATGCATTCTTCTCTGTACTGTAAGGTCTTAGGACTTTCAGTACAGTACAGTGCAACAGACATCAGACTAAGCCATCACAATACGTGGCTATGTTAGTGTAAAAACTAATTTCAAGAGCTCTAAGTTACTGTCCATAGGCAACCACCAATGAAATATTAACGCTGGTGAAGCATGAGAGAGCCCAACTATCAGGAAGATCTGGTAGATCATGTCATGGGCTAACTTGCTCCACGTTCTTTTTAAGCAGCCTGAAGTACAGTGCCAAATACACGATTCCCGCCATGTTGCTCAATATTAGTTATGTTGATTGAACAGGTAGCAATCCCATTAGGCAGGGGATGGGGGGGTTAAGCTTCTCATCCTCACCTTTCAGACTGCACACCTCTGCTCTTCCCTGTATCTTTGATCTCATTTCTTACTTCTTATCCTCTCCTCTTTCGTCATGCTCATTTTCACACTTTTTTCCATGGTGGGCCCTCCGCCAGGCTCCCACCCCTTTAAAATTCCTCCTCAAACCTCACTTATTGTACAGAGCCCACAAACATGAGCCTATATTTACATTAAAACAAACAAAACATGTATCTTAAGATAGAGCCCTCTTCCACATTTCCCAATGTGTCTGATGCTCGCTGTCTACTAGAGCGTAACCTCCTTGAAGGAAGGGCTATTTCTGTATCTGGTACAGACCGAGCATGCTGACAGCACTTCGTAAAAAGCAGCATCTAATGAAAATCGCAGCAGTATCTGAACCTCAGAACCATTAATGATTTTATTCTCAACAGTCCTGTGGGGTATGGAAGTACTATCCTCATTTTACAGATGAGATATGGAGGCACAGGGTAGATTAAGTGACTTGTGCAAGATCACACAGGAAGCGTAGGACTGAGCCAGGCATTGAATCCAGGATCTTAGCCCCTGTCCAGTGCCTTATCCACTAGATCCTTCCTACTGTTGTAGTTTCCTCTTAGCAGGGCTTGTAATCTAGCAGCATTAGGGGAACCTCTGGAATTACATTACCTTGCTGACAAAGATCGGATGTTATTTTGTTATTATACCATAAAAGGCATCTAATAATGGAAAAGACGACTGCAATACAAGAACAAAACCTTTCAAGAATAAAACTATTCCTCCCCCACATACTAGCTGAACCCATATAAGATCCTGCAGTGGATAAAGCTTGTGGAAGAAAAACATTCTCTCAGGTAAAACCCACAGAAGCAGAGTTGTTAAAAGTCTGATTTCATGCTGCCTTCCAAGGATCTGGGTCAACATGCACCACTTCCACTCTAATTGCCTCTTCTCCAATTTCTTCTTAGTTTGCTATGGGATTACAGGTTTGTCAGTTTAAGCATTTTAAAACCAACCTCTCAAAGGCCATAATGCCTCCAAGAGAAATAGAAACTGTTCTATTTAGAACCCAAATCCCGAGCTTCCCTTCCCAATGCTCTGTAGACTGCTCACATGTGGATTACAGGAGTAAAACAAGAACAGAATCCTCAACAAGTTAAAGTCAAGCAATAGGCAGTCCCCTCTATTCAATACAAGTAGACAGTCATACCATCCTCGGAGCTTAAATGCCTCTGGACTATCTGGGTTCACCACAACCGTGCTTGAGGACAGAACAGAGAGACTCCGGCCACCGAAATCAGAGACTCTGGCTCCTTTGATGGCTACCACAGGTTGTCTAGAACCATCAAATCTTTCAGCCTGTGAAAACACAAAAAATATTAATGGCCCAATGTGGGAGCTCACCTCAGTTCATAATTCATAGACCGTGACTAAAAACAGGCCAAAACTAGACCAGACTATCCAGCAGTATCTATGAGGTACAGTATCTAAGCGAGGTCATTAAGCCTTTGAAAATGGGCTATTAATCATTGTTTAAAGGATTTTTGTATCCGCAATGGCCAATCTCAGAGAATGCAGGAAGTTCCCAAACCCTAGTGTGTGCGCATTTAACTGGAGAAAAATGGTTTGGAAAGGGAGGGTAGCTGCCCTGGATCAGAAGGGACTTAACCTGAAGGTGATCTCTCTCTAGACAGTAACATGCTGACAGGAAGACCTGAGTGGTCAGCGAAATGATTGCTTTCAGGAGATGCAAGCTACTTACTTTTTTTTTGGTCCTCTGTAACAAAAGTGAGAATGCCTTATCTACTTTAGCTTATGAGAAGCGTAAATCTAGATATATTAAGCAAACCTTTTATTCTTTTAATTCCATTTTCTCAGTTTAACTGAAACAAGATTTATTAAGATCGCTGTCATCTGGGCACTTTCACAGAGACAGATGCCCTTGTCTTCTTGCTCAATCTTTCAGCTTCTCCCCTTGTGTTCACCCGCCACAACATGATAGCATGACTTCCTGGGAGACTTGTTCAAGGCTACATCAGATATTTATGGCAATGCTCAAAATTGAGCTCATGTCCCCCAAATCCCAGTTCAAATATATTCATTGGCTCTTTATTCCTGCTAGCTTTTTGAGGTTGACTCCCTCCTCGCAACCCTAGACAAGCACTGGTTTTAGTCAGGGTTCAAAGGACCCCGCCCTACAAATAAACCTTAACCCTGCTGGATACCTTTGGTCATAGAGCTCTTCCTTGATCAAGCAGCAACTCACCTGGAGCTAATGCGGACACTGGCTTTCTGAATTAGAAGCCCGTTTATCTTCAGACCCTGACAGCCATGATGCACAGTGTTGCTCAAACTACACCAGATCGGCCACAGTATAAAGTTATTTTGGAGAAAGGCTAACAATATCAGATCAGAGTGAAGCCAAACTAAATCTTTCGCCCTCAATACTGAGATGCATCCCCTCCCTTAGCCCAGGACTATTACCTGCCTCAGGTGACATACCATACCTGTTCTGAGCTTTCAGATATATAAAAAGAAGAATGGGTAACAGGGCACTTACCTCATCTCCCCACAGAGTAGCTGTCACCATCTTCCCAGATGTATCCATCAAATGCACATTCCTCTTGGACACCTCTCTATTGCTAGATTTCACTGTAATTTTAGAGATGTCTTCATAGCTCTTACAGACTCCAATTATGTCTGAAAAATAGGCATAATTCGGTCAGAATTACTTGAAGGTCGTGGCTGGGGCAGATGAGCAGAGACTGCATGGGAAGAAATCACACATAGGTAGCATCAGATTACATTGTGAGATTCTAAATCACTATTAAAATTCTAAAAGTCTAAAACCTGGGAACCCTGTATATTAAAGTAGAAAGGCTGTTAGTGAAAGAAAAATCCATTCCATCTTTGCAATACTATTTTGTTCATGAATTTAGCATTCATGAAAGTAAAGGACTCACCGTACCAAGTAGATTAAGACTTTGTGCAATCTTCTCTCCTACCACTTTATAAAATGGACTTCATTCTCACCTTGCAGCACCACTTTCTGTTCCAGTACGAGGCTCTCTTGAGCAAGGGATTGTAAAGTGGCTATTATGCAGACAAGCATCTGCTAGAAACTATCATGAGGACACCAAAGTCATTTTCATTTGGCAACCCAAACATGTTTGGACATTTTAGAAGTGATAAACTCGTGCAACATGTTCTCTAATCTCTATATTGCTTTGAACTTGGACATCCATCTCTAAAGCTCCTAGTAGCGAGACGAGCAAAAGTAACTACCTCAGGCGTTTCTAGGGGATACCTACAACTGCAGTACCTGAGTGTCAATTCTAACAGAGAACATATCAATCGCATAGCACTGTAGGTTTCTTCATCTGCTCAAGTATTTGGTACAAGACGACTAATTTTAAGCCTCATGGCTCCCCATCTTTGGATACGGACTCACCGACAATTGAGTCTTTGCATGTGTTCTCCAAGTCAGAGATGGGCACAAACTCAAACTGAACCGAAGGAAGGTGCTGAGCATCCTCACAGGGTACAACAGAAGTCTCATTATGGAATGTGATCTCATAGTCATTTTTCACAGCTGTATACTGCTTGTTAGCCGTCTTCAGATGGCCTTTGGTGAAGTAATACACCTACAGGAGAAGGAGAAGTGATGAAACATAGGATACACCTGCACTGAAATGCTGCAAATGGCTTACGTTCACATTAAACAACCCTATATACTCTATGAACACTTCTCTTTGGCTCGTATCTGTTTATAAAATAAATAATACTGTACCTTGTTCAATTCAATGAGGGGAAAGAACTTGTCCACTTGATCATTGAAAGCAGTAGCTCTAATTTCACCCTGCAGGAAAATGCAAAAGCCAGTTAGAACTAAAATTCAGCACACAAAATCTTTCCAATATAAAAGTGGCACCATTTCTACAGATGTGGAATGCTCTGTAAGGGTCGCTCCAGGCACGGAAGAAACCACCACATTTTCCATACATATTTAGCTATAACTAGGATGATAAATCCTTTGCTTGACCATCTGATTTCATCTCCATGTTTTAACAACCCCATATAAGAAACTCCAGAAAGAATGAGATGTAGTGGTGAGTGCAGTATGTCATCATGGTGTAGTAAAGAAGTGTGGCTCTGAACAGATATGCCCGAACCTTGCATTAATTGTGTCATTTTACAGATTAGGCAATACCTCATTTTAGATATAGCATTTAGCTTCAAAATTAGAGGATGACATCACATCTGATCAGTACAGCAATGTGTGTTGTGACAAGCTCTTCCCTGAGTGACAATTAATGGCAGAGCTAGAATTCCACTAGTTAAGATATTTATGCAATAGAAATATTAAAAATTAAAATAAAAACTGTCAGTCAAAATGCTGACAGCATACAGAGGTGAAATAAAAGGCTGATGAAGATGTGTCCAATTATGAACCACACATTTGGTACTAAAAATAATCTCATACAAACAAACAAGCTGCTGTGTAACAAAATAGTTTAATCAAGAGATTTGGGTAACAAGCCTCAAGAGCAGACTTAGATCCACCAGACTTCACTCCTCAAAACAAACCGGAAATGGAATTTCCCTGTATTACATTTTTATACATTCTGATTTCCCAATTAAAATGAGTTTCTATTTCAAAATGCTCTTTTAAATTCCGTGTCTTATTCCTTGTATTATGGATGTAAAGTCCTGGCAATAGCAATGGGATTCATCTGCCAAACTAATGGGGAGTGCCACAAACCAGAGATATTGTCTTGTCTGCGTAGATACCAGATTCTGATGCCACCACCATTTTTGGCCACGTACCACGTTAGACTGGGCTAACAAAAGAGGCAAACAACTGTATTTGGGGTCTCATTTTACACAGCTGTAAAGACTCTGAGCAAATGAATGTGGGACTATCAAGTACATTAACACCTCAGAGAACGCAATTCTCTATAACAAATCTGCCAACTACTTCCTTTGTTCTTCCTTCTCTCATTTACATAAAAGACATCTCAAGAACTCCTCTGCTCCTATCCAGGTACTTCTATGGCTCCCATCACTGTAGTATCTTGGATCCCACCACAGAACTTACACTTTCATCAACCAGCTCTATAGAGAACAGCTTTCCTTCACCACGGGAGTTGCTCCATGTGCGAACCTGGCCTTTTTGGGTAACACGAGCACAAATGGTCCATCTGGAAACACGACAGTAAGAATTAGTACTCCAATGTCCTTTTTTAGAATGGAGTGGAGTCTTACAAATTTCACAGACTTTCAGTTCTTAAGATGTTAATTCAGAACCTAGGATTCTCCACTGTATCTCAGTGAGTCTACTTGTCTGTGTAAAGGGTATACTATCTATGCCATTAAAACAGAAATTATAGAGAAGCAACATTTAAGAAAACAAAGTCACTTTTAAGGCATATAGCGTAATAAAGTACTAAACAATTCTCCTAGAATCAACCTGCTAATCCTTCACGCTTCTATATTAAGCATTCCTGGTACAGCAATATACCTGTACTGAAAGACCATATATTAGAACCTCACAGGAGTCCAATTTTCGGGTTCAAACAGTTGATAAAATATGGGGTAAAGTGCATCAGTTTGTATAGTTTAACTACTGATGTTCCCAAAATACTTATATCCACATTCTCTTAAAACAGGACATCATTTCTCCTGAAGCCAGGACGAATAAGTTTATGGCAGAGCAGATCAATAGGCTACCAAAAGGAAACCTCTGGTAGAACATGTCAATTGATTTTCAGGCAATATACCATAGTAACAGGTCAAGGTTAGCAGAGCCCACAGACTCTGAAACCAACTTTACAAGGTGATCCAGAGCCTAATCTCAGACTATCAGAGTTCCTAGCACATGGGGTAATCAAAAAAATACCGTTAGTACCAGCTGTGTTGAGGTAACTGACACTGTATCCAAGAGAAATTAAAGAATTTTTGGCAGACTTAAAAGACTGATGTTTCTTCATAGCAAGCAGAAATTTACTCTGAGCATCATTCCTTCATTCATGCATTATTCTTTGAACCTGGCTGGTAGAGTAACTCACTTGGATTGGTATGGATTCAGACTGGCAATTGGTACCACTTTGGACTGTGATCCACCAGGGGTGCTCAAGAAGCTAGTACCACCTGCTTTACCAAACTGCTTTGAGGGACCAAGGTACTTAGTAGTAGTGGGGCCTAAAAAAACCAAGCATAAATTCAGTTATATAGAACTCAAACAAAATTATCTTGCACTTTTATTTTCTATGTATAGACAAAGATTAATTTCAAGTGGCAGTGCCAAGCCAGGCACCACTCACTTAATCTGCAACAGAAGTTCTCACTAGGCTACAGGAAGATGATGCACATAAGCAAGTAGAAAAATAAATAAATTAAATTAAATAAATTAATGGAGATATCCTATCTCATAGAACTGGAAGGGACCTCAAAAGGTCATTGAGTCCAGCCCCCTGCCTTCACTAGCAGGACCAAGTACTGATTTTGCCCCAGATCCCTAAGGGGCCCTCTCAAGGATTGAACTCACAACCCTGGGTTTAGCAGGCCAATGCTGAAACCACAGTGCCATCCCTCCCCCCGTAGGAATGCATGTAGGCATTTATAAGGCTCCAGTCACCAGGGTACAGAAGCACAGAACAGTATGTTTTTAAAGAAGTTATTCACTGTTTTAAAGCACTTCTACTCTTGAGTCACAAACAAGTCTGTCACTGCAAACTGTTTCAGAAGAGAAATGCTTCAGTCTTTTATGACTATTAAACAGTAAATGAACTAAGAATGGCAGCTCTGGGCAAGTCTCCAAGGATGTTCAGTTAGAATCATCAGCTAAGTGTCCACAGATTAATCAGCAAGGACAAACCAGCACCAATAAGATATGGCAAGTTTAGCTACAGTCCTGCATCTCCCTGGAGAACTCAAACACACAGTTACTAAGCCTATTTATGCTCCTATAAATGTAAAATAAACAAATACGTTTAAGTAAGGTAAGGGGTAAAGAAAGGTAGGAGTCATTTTCACTTTTGTCTTAGTAAGCAGGCTTCAAAATTCTCGTATCTATTTCAAAATGCTTCTCAAACAGTGCAATTTGGCCAAAGAAGTCTAAGACCGGTCCCAAATCTTACTCATAGCTCAGACTTGGATTAAAACCTTTTTGCTTGAAAAATAAATCTGCAGCTAGACAGACAACTTATATGCCAATTTAAAGCCCTCACCAAAAACTAGTATTTATAGAGGCAGTTTAAATTTAATCTCATCCCTATAACACCTAACCATTCTGCTTCAATGGCTTAGCACGGACATACCCTTTCAATCAGTTTGGAACTACAATCTGTTTAGTTGTCTAGAGGGCACAATGTAGTTTCAACTAAGGGCACGTCCTCACTAGCAATGTTAAAGCACAGCCGTGGCAGTGCTTTAACGTGCCTGTGTAGTCATGGCAGCACGAGGGGGTGGTGCCGTGACTCCACGAGGGGAACAGCTCCCAGCGCTGGTGCACTGTCTACACTGCCACATTACAGCGCTGAAACTTCAGCGCTCGGGGGGGGGGGGGGGGGGGGGGTCACACCCCTGAACGAGAAAGTTGCAGCACTATAAAGTAGCAGTGTAGACGAGGCCTAAACCAAAAGCCATCAATCAGGAAGAATGTGCAACATTATGCCACTTCCCAAATGAGGTCCAGAATTTTTACCAAGTTTCTTTCATGTGTTTTAAGATGGACTCATCATTCTTCCCTCAGAAAAGGGTTCAAATATTTTAAAGGCAGTAGTCCCTTTTCACTATAGAAACAGATTCCAAAGATTCTAGGACAGCATTCTCTCAGGGACAGTAAGTGAATGAAGAGTCATTTACTGTTTGTCTGTTGCTATATACTTTTAATTTCCTGGTTTAGAACAACTTCTTGCCCTCTCTTTTCTAGGCACTTTGAAGTGGTGCCCTGAAGCTGCCTCCATTCTCTGCTCTTATAGGATTCTCTAGTTGGGTTGACTTTCCAGTCCTAAACAAATTCAGACTCATAATTCAATTCAGTATTGCGAGCTAATAGTTAAACATGCTGAATGAGAAGTGTCTTACCTACTGCTGAATTTCCATTCTGCTGCTGTGGTTTGCTGTGTGTTGGGCTGGCTGCTGGAGCTGAGGAACGTTGCTGCTGGTGCCCCTGTCCTGTTAATCAGAGGAGAAAAGACTACTTATAGTGCAATGGACTGGACATCAGAGTAATGAAAACTGCCTTCGGGTGCCTTCTTGAGATGTAACCTTGTTTTCATAAGAGCTCCATAGCACATAACACCCTTTGACATTCAAATGTGTTACAAGACAATAGCAAGACACCCTGAGGCTATGTCTACACTATGGGCACTAGAGCAGCACCGCTATGGTGCCACAGATATGCCGCTGTAGTGCAGGTGCGTCCTACAGCAATGGCAGGGGTTTTTCCCATCACTATAGAAACTCCAAAATCCCAAGCCATGGTAGCTAGGTCGACGGAAGCATTCTTCCATCAACCGAGCTGCACTCATCTTAGAGGTTAACATCACCATAGCTATGCTGTTTAGGGGGTGTGAACTTTTTCCCATACCCCTGAGCACCATGGCTATATTGACCTGAGAAATGCCACAGCACATATGGATCTCAACCAGATCTCTCACAGCAACTGCTTTATGGGGACCCAAGTAATTAAAACTGCCTTTAGGATGCCTGTCACAGTGGCTGGCCCTCTGTGGAGTCAGGCACCCAGCCTCCCTATGACAGGCTCCACTGAAAAGAATGAGCTATGATCTACCTATGGATGGTTAATTGGATAAACAGCTGGGCAGCAGTTAATTACCATATATACTTGCTCATTAGCCCATTTGTTTATAAGCCGACCCCCCGAGATGGTTAGGTAAAAATAGCAAAATAGCAAAAAATATGACCCTTTCATAAGCCGACCCTGTATTTCAGGGGTTGGCAAACTTTGGCTCCCGGCCCGTCAGCAGGTCGGGACGTTTTGTTTACCTGGAGCGTTCACAGACACAGAGCCCCTCAACTCCCAGTGGCTGCGGTTTGCCGTAACCAAAAATATTCGGCTTATGAACGGGTATATAAGGAACCCCTGGGCTTCGGCTTATGGGCCTCAGGCAGGAGCCCAGAACCGAGAGGATGCTCCTCGGGGAGCTCGATAGGAAAGCTACTCTCAGTGGTGTGTTCCTGGAGAGCAGAAGCTCCCAGAGAGGAACCAGCCACAGAACACAAATTCCAGAGGAGAAAGACTACAAAGCTCTTCAGACAGGAAGGTATGGGAGAAACCCTGAGTTAGCACGGGAAAGACTGCACAGCTCCTGGCAGAAGAGAAGCCCTGGGTCTTAAAGCAGGTGGTGGCTTGTTTACATAGCATGTTTGGTGGTTGATTAAATAAACTAGATCCCTGGAGGGGCACTGTTCACTGTATGCAAGCATCTGAACTTAGGGAAAGCTCACTAAGGGAAAATGAGGCAGAGACATACCCATGGTGTCACAATGGGATGTAATCTTGTTTTCACAAGAGCCCCATGGCATAGAGTACCCACTAACATTCAAATGTGTTACAAGACAACAGCAAACCATCCTGAGAAGAGCCATAGCATATGGTGATCTCAACCAGATCTCTTTTCACAAGCAACCACTTTCTATTACTACTTAGAAAGAATTCAGGGTTGACAATTATTTAAAGGGATACTATTAAAAAATTTCTCAAAACTGGGTGACTGGGCAACAAAATGGCAGATGAAATTTAATATTAATAAATTCAAAGTAATGCACACTGGAAAGCATAATCCCAACTATACATATAAAATAGGTTAACCAGATAGCAAGTATGAAAAATCGGGACGGGGGTGGGGAGTAATAGGTGCCTATATAAAACAAAGCCCCAAATATCAGGGCTGTCCCTAATCTGGTCATATATAAAATGATGAGGTCAAAATTAACTGTTACCACACAAGAAAGAGATCCTGGAGTCATTGTTGTCTCTGAAAACATCCACTCAATGTGCAGCGGAGGTGAAAAAAGCAAACTAGAATACTGAGAATAATTAAGGAAAGGATAGATAATAGGACAGAAAATATCATGTTGCCTCTATATAAATCCATGGTACACCCGCATCTTGAATACTGTGTGCAGATGTGGTTGCCCCATCTCACAAAAGATATACTGGAATTGGAAAAGGTTCAGAAAAGGGCAACAAAAATGATTAGGGGTATGGAACGGCTTCCGTATGAGGAGAGATTAATAAGACTGGGACTTTTCAGCTTGGAAAAGAGACGGCTAAGGGGAGATATGATTGAAGTCTATAAAATCATGACTGGTGTAGAGAAAGTAGATAAGGAAGTGTTGTTTACTTCTCATAACACAAGAACTAGGAGTCACCAAATGAAATTAATAGGCAGCAGGTTTAAAACAAATAAGAGGAAGTATTTCTTCAGACAACGCACAGTCAACCTGTGGAACACCTTGCCAGGGGATGTTGTGAAGGCCAAGACCATAACAGGGTTCAAAAAAGAACTAGATAAGTTAATGGAGGATAGGTCCATCAATGGCTATTAGCAAGGATGGGCAGGAATGGTGTCCTTAGCCTCTGTTTGCCAGAAGCTGGGAATGGATGACAGGGGATGGATCACTTGATGATTACCTGTTCTGTTCATTCCCTCTGGGGCACCTGGCACTGGCCACTGTCGGAAGACAGGCTACTGGGCTAGATGGACCTTTGGTCTGACCCAGTGTGGCCGTTCTTACGTTCTTAAGCTTCTGACAGCTTTCAGCAGTAGGATCTGCACCACTGCACAACGTCAGAGCTAAAATATAACAATTTAATAAAACTCCTTAAAATGCAGAGAAAAGGGTGCTGTGTGAAGGTAAATCGAGACTCAACACTAACCATAAAGAAACCTATGAGATACACCTTAGTGTCTCCATATTTTCTAAATTAAAAAATATGGAAACACTAAATGAAGGATGATGGGCTCCACATTATAGCAACCACCACAATAAAGTCTGAATACATTGCTGACCAACCTGAGCCACAGTACTGGGATTCACAGGAAGTCAGGTGGATCATCACAGCCTCTGACCACCTTAGAGAGGGTTGTCAGTATATTGACAACGGCCACTTGGGAGCACCCTAAAAAAGGGACTGACTCTTCATTACAGAAAACTAGTCTATGTATGTGTCTTAACTGCAAAAAAAAAAAAAAAAAAAAAAGTGTGTTCGTTCAATTTAAAACAACAGTGAAAACACTGCAACTTGGCTTTTAACTCAGGTTAGTAGCTTGAAGTTCAACTCCAGACTCCCCAATAGGCTTAACAGTTAGGGTGGGTTAACAGTAAAACTAACACTTACCGGTTATCCGTTTAATTTTTTACATCCTTAGTCCACACTATGAAAAAATTTGAGAATCTCTAATCTGCAGAATGTATCAGTGCTTTGGCCTTGCTCCTGAACCTTTAACACTGCTCTGACAACATTAGACCAAATGCCAACAGCTTTAGTGATCTGACTGGCTGTAAATTCAAATAAGAAACACAAACGGCAAAAATCCTCCAGTAATTTTAACAATGCAAGAACTGCTCAGTCTGTGTTGATTTCTGTTCCTATTACAATCACTTTTATGTAAATTTAAAACCTAAGCCAGACTACTACAGAAAATAATTTCAAAACTTGCACATTCAGAATAATCTGCAACTGAAAATGCATCTGAGAAATATTTGAAATGACAAGCTGCTTCTAAGCAACAGTAAAGAATAATGACAACTCTGAAACAGACACCTAGCTAACAAGAAATATACTATTGCATCAGACAAGCAATTGGAAAGAAAATCACACATGCACATAAAACAGTCTGTTCAGTAAATTTTCAGAAGACACTAGTCTAGAGCTACGGTTAACCACAACATTTAAAATTGGGATTAACTTCATGGCTGTCACAAGAACAAGCTCTTGTTGTTTAGTGCATGCATTTCTCCCCCAAAAGTAACAATGGAAGTAACAGTGATCGAAAAAGATGGTTCTACACAGCAGCATTAAGTAGGATTTCTGCTCCAATTTTTCAGTTAGATTTCTGGTCCGCCTGGCAGTTTACCAGTCAGTGTTGTCAGTCCTGCTACTCTACCACACCCAAGTCTGTTCTTTTCCCAAATCAGAAGGTGGAGACAGCAACAATGAAAATGGATTATATTGTTACCTGACAGGTTTCAGAGTGGTAGCCATGTTAGTCTGTATCAGCAAAAAGAATGAGGAGTACTTGTGGCACCTTATAGGCTAACAAATTTATTTGGGCATAAGCTTTCGTGGGCTAAAACCCACTTCATCGGATGCATGCAGTGGAAAATACAGTAGAAAGATATATACACACAGAGAACTTGAATAAATGGGTGTTGCCATACCAATTTTAAGGAGACTAATCAATTAAGGTGGGCTATAATCAGCAGGAGAGAAAAAACTTTTGTAGTGATAATCAGGATGGCCCATTTCAAACAGTTGACAAGAAGGTGTAGCAGTAGGGGAAAAATTAGCATGGGGAAATAGTTTTTACTTTGTGTAATGACCCATCCACTCCCCGTCTTTATTCAAGCCTAATTTAATGGTGTTCAGTTTGCAAATGAATTCCAATTCTGCAGTTTCTCATTACTACTACTACTACTGCAGAATTGGAATTCATTTACAAACTGGACACCATTAAATTAGGCTTGAATAGACTGGGAGTGGATGGGTCATGCATCTGAAGAAGTGGGTTTTTTACCCACGAAAGCTTATGCCCAAATAAATCTGTTAGTCTTTAAGGTGCCACTGGACTCCTTGCTGTTTTTGTGGATACAGACTAACATGGCTATCCCCTGATACTTGACATATTTCTTAACATGTGGTGCCCAGAACTGGACACAGTACTCTAAAGGCCTCACCATTGCTGAGCAGAGTGCGACAATTACCTCCCGTGTCTTACACACAACACTCCTACTAATATACCACAGAATGTTATTAGCCCTTTTTCACAACTGCATCACATTGTTGACTCATTCAATTTGTGATCCACTATACCCCCAGATCCTTTTCAGCAGTACTACCAGATAGCCAGTTATTCCCCATTTTGTAGTTGTGCATTTAGTTTTTTCTTCCTAAGGGCATGGCTACACTTGCAGATATAGAGCGCTTTGAGTTAAACCAGCCTTCGTAGATCACAGTAGGGAAAGCGCTGTAGTCTGTCCACACTGACAGCTGACAGCGCACTGGCGTGGCCACATTAGCAGCTCTTGCAACAACCAGAGAGCAGTGCATTGTGGTAGCTATCCCAGCATGCAAGTGGCTGCAATGCGCTTTTCAAATAGGGGTGGGTGGGGTGGAGTATGACAGGGAGTGTGTTGTGTGTATGTGGGGGGAAGAAAGTGGGTTTTGGGGGGGCTGAGAGCATGTCAGCATGCTGTCTTATAAGTTCAGACAGCAGCAGACCTCCCCCTCCTCCCCCAGCCTCTCTCTCTCTCTCTCACACACACATAGCATTCCACAGTAATGGTTGCTTTGTGTATGTCTACACTACGAAATTTGGTTGATTTTATAGACGTCGATTTTTAGAAATCAATTTTATACAGTCGATTGCGTATGACCACACTAAGCGCATTAAGTCGGCGGAGTGCGTCCTCACTACCGTGGCTAGCATTGACTTACGGAGCGGTGCACTGTGGGTAGCTATCCCACAGTTCCCGCAGCCCATTGGAATTCTGGGTTAAGCTCCCAATGCCTGATGGGGCAAAAACATTGTCGCGGGTGGTTTTGGGTACATGTCGTCAGTCGCCCCTCCCTCCGTGAAAGCAATGTCAGACAATCGTTTCGCGCCTTTTTTCCATGCGGATGCCATACCAGAGCAAGCATGGAGCCCGCTCAGCTCAGCGTCACCACTGCTGTTGTGTCCTGGGTGCTGCTGTCAGCAGACGGTGCAGTAGGACTGCTAACCGTCGTCATCCACTGCTTCTGCTGCAACTCTGCTCTTCTGCAGACACCATACCACGGCAAGCATGGAGCCTGCTCAGCTCACCATCACCGCTGCTGTTGTGAGCATTGTAAACATCTCGCACATTGTCCTGGAGTATATGCAGAACCGGGTTAAGAGATGCTAGCACAAGGAGGATTTTGATGAGGACATGGACACAGACGTTCCTGAAAGCACGGACTGTGACAATTGGAACATCATGGCAGCAGTGGAGCTGGTTGATACAGTGGAACGCCAATTCTGGGCCAGGCAAACAAGCACAGACTGGTGGGACTGCATAGTGTTGCAGGTATGGGATGATTCACAGTGGTTGCGAAACTTTTGCATGCGTAAGGCCACTTTCCTGGAACTCTGTGAGTTGCTTTCCCCCACCCTGAAGCGCAGGAATACCAAGATGAGAGCTGCCCTGACAGTTGAGAAGCGAGTGGCGATAGCCCTGTGGAAGCTTGCAACGCCTGACTGCTACTGGTCAGTCTGGAATCAATTTGGAGTGGGCAAGTCTACTCTGGGAGCTGCTGTGATCCAAGTAGCCAATGCAATCATTGGCATTCTGTTATCAAGGGTAGTGACTCTGGGAAATGTGCAGGTCATAGTGGATGGCTTTGCTGCAATGGGGTTCCCTAACTGTGGTGAGGCGATAGACGGAACGCATATCCCCATCTTGGCACTGGACCACCTTGCCAACAAGTACATAAACTGCAAGGAGTACTTCTCAATGATGCTGCAAGCACTGGTGGATCACAAGGGACGTTTCACCGACATCAATGTGGGATGGCCAGGAAAGGTGCATGACGCTCACATATTCAGGAACTCCAGGCTGTTCGGAGCAGCTGCAAGAAGGGACTTACTTCCCAGACCACAAAATTACTGTTGGGGATGTTGAAATGCCAATAGTTATCCTTGGGGGTCCCAACCTACCCCTTGCTCCCATGGCTCATGAAGCCTTACACAGGCAGCCTGGACAGTAGTAAGGAGCAGTTCCACTATAGGATGAGCAAGTGCAGAATGGTGGTAGAATGTGCCTTTGGACGTCTAAAAGCACGCTGGTGCTGTTTGCTGACTAGGTCAGACCTCAGCGCAACCAACATTCCCATTGTTATTGCTGCTTGCTGTGTGCTCCATATCTGAGAGAGTAAGGGAGAAAAGTTTATGGCGGGGTGGGAGGTTGAGGCAAATCACCTGGCGTCCAATTTTGAGCAGCCGGACACCAGGACGATTAAAAGAGTACAGCTAGGCACGCTGCACATCAGAGCGGCTTTGAAAACCACTTTCATGACTGGCCAGGCTTTGGTGTGACAGTTGTGTGTCTTTCTCCTTGATGCAAACCCGCCCTCTTTGTTGATTTTAATTCCCTGTAAGCCAACCACCCTCCCCCCTTCTAAATAAAGTAGCTATTGTTTTGAAACCATGCATTCTTTCTTTATTAATTTAAAAAAAAAATTAGATAACGGACAAGGTAGCCCGGGTGGGGTGGGGGAGAAGGGAAGGACAAGGCCACATTGATTTTTAGCATGGCTACAATAAACAAACTGCTTGAATGACAGTCTTCTGTTGCTTGGGCCATCCTCTGGAGTGGAGTAGCTGGGTGCCCGGAGCCTCCCCCTGAGTTCTTGGGCATCTGGGTGAGGAGGCTATGGAACATGGGGAGGAGGGCTGGTGGTTATACAGTGGATGCTGTAGGGGTCTGTGCTCTTGTTGGCTTTCCTGCAGCTCCAACACACGTTTCATCATGTCTGTTTGTTCCCACAACAGACGCTTCAGCATGTCCGTTTGCTCCCCCATTAGCCTTAGCATCGGGTCCTGCCTCCGCTCTTCACGCTCACTCAATTCTTTTCTGACCTCTGCCACTGAATGCCTTCATGCATTAAGCTGTGCCCTATTAGTGCGGGAGGACTGCATCAGCTCAGAAAACATGTCATCGCGAGTGCGTTTTTTTCAGCTTCTAATCTGCGATAACCGCAGAGATAGAGATGATAGGGGGAGCATAGAAACATTTGCACCTGGGGGGAGATAAGGGAGAGTAAAATTGGGTTGGCTTCTTATGCCTTCATAACATGTGGGAATGTTTTCAAACTGCAGCACCCCCCCTTTCTCAGAGCAAGCAATGGGTTGGGTTTCATGTTTAAAAGGAGGAGCTTCAGTATTCGGGTAGATATGCAGCATACACCTACCCCCACCCCACCACGTGGCTATTCTTTGGGATGATCCCTTTTAGCCAAGCGTAAACAGCCCAGCATGAATGGGGTCCCTTTACTGTTCCCTTACAAAAATTCCCCTATTTCAACCAGCTGACCATGAACACTATTGCTTTTGAACCCTTTATTGTAGTTACAAATGTGCACTCACCAGAGGTGCCTTCTCCGGCTTCAGGGTCGGGTATCCCGCCTTGGGAGGGTATTGGCTCCAGGGTGATGAAAAGTTCCTGGCTGCCAGGGAGAACAGATTCACCGCTTGCCTGAAGCGCATTCTCCTCCTCCTCATCCACAAAATCCTCCTCCATATTTCGTGAGACTCCCTGCCTTGCAGGTGTCCACGGACAGTGGTGGGATAGTAGTAGGGTCCCCCCCTAGAATGGCATGCAACTGTTCATAGAAGCGGCATGCCTGGGGCTCTGACCCAGAGCAACCGTTTGCCTCCTTTGTCTTTTGGTAGGCTTGCCTGAGCTCCTTAACTTTCACACGGCACTGCTGTGTCCCCTTGGTGTAGCCTCTGTCAAACATGCCCTGTGAGATTTTGGCAAATATATCAGCATTTCTTCTTTTAGATCAGAGTTCTGCCTGCACAGATTCTTCTCCCCATACAGCAATCAGATCCAGTGTCTCCCTTTCGGTCCATGCTGGAGCTCGTTTGCGATTCTGAGACTGCATGGTCATCTGTGCTGCTGAGCTCGCCACGCTGACCAAACAGGAAATGAAATTCAAAAGTTCCCGGGGCTTTTCCTGTGTACCTGACTAGTGCATCGAACTTCAAAGTGCTGTCCAGAGCGGTCACAATGGAGCACTCTGGGATAGCTCCCAGAAGCCAATAACGTCGATTTGCGTCCACACTACCCCAAATTCAACCCAGCAAGGTTGATTTAAGTACTACTCGCCTCGCCGGGGAGGAGTACAGAAGTCGATTTTAAGAGCCCTTTAGGTCGACGGAACGGGGTTGGTTGTGTGGACGCGGTCATTTTTAAATCTATCTAGCGCAGCTAAAATTGACCTAACCCTGTAGTGTAGAACAGACCTTTGTCTCGGAGCAGATAACCATGCCGACTGTCAAACGGAGCTCTCAAAGGGCATATTCAAAACAATGACAAGAGTGGCCACTTGACTTAAGGGGATTATGGTACGTTTCCGGAGGCTGATCAGAGCACAGTAATGCAACACCTCGTTCACACTGACACTGGGGTGCTCCAGCTGGGGGACATCAAACGTTATTCTACTCGCCGAGGTGGAGTACCAGCAGCGCTGTAGCCGTGGAGTCAGAGCGCTCTACGTGCCTTGCCAGTGTGGACGGGTAGTGAGCTAGTGCACCTGGAGCTCCTTTAATGCGCTGTAACTCGCAAGTGTAGCCAAGCCCCAAGTTAAGTACTATGCACTTATGTAGTAACCCTATCAAGTAAGAAATTAGATTAATCTGGCATGCTATGTTCTTGACAAATACATGCCGGCTATTCTCTATAATCCTGTTGTCTTCTAAGTGCTTATAAATTAATTGCTTAATAATTTGTTTCAATATCTGGTATCGAAGTTAGGCTGACTGGTCTATAATTCCCCCAAGTACTCCTTGTTCCCCTTTTTAAAGAGAGGTAACATGTTTGCCCTTCTACAATCCAATGGAACCTGACCTGTCCTCCATGAGTTCACACAGGTAACTGCTAATGGTTCCAAGATTGCTTCAGCTAGTTCCTTAAGTATCCCAGGATGAATTTCATCAGGCCCCGATGACTTGAATATATCCAACCTATCTGTTCTTTCCATATTTTGGCTTACATTTCTTCCCCCTTTGCTAATATAAGTTGTGTTGAGCATCTGGTCACCTTAACCTTTTTAGTGAAGAGTGAAGCATTAAACACCTAAGCCTTCTTGAGGTTTTCAGTTATTACTCCTCCTTCCGCACTAAGTAGAAGCCAACACTTTTTTTTTTTCTTGCTCCCAATATATTCAAAGATCCTCTTTTTATTGCTTTTTATGTTCTTGGTAGGTGTATCTCATTTTGTGCCTTAGCCTTTCAGATGTTGTCCTTACACGCTTGTGCTAGTCTTTTATACTCCTCCTTAACAATTTGTCCATATCTCCACTTTTTGTAAGATTCCTTTCAGATTTTCAGGTCATTAAAGAGCTCCTGAAAGAGCAATATTAACCCTCCTTCTATTCTTCCTATCTTTCCTTTCTATCAGGATAGTTTGCCGTTGTGCCTTTAATATTATCTCCTTGAGTACCTGCCAGCTCTCCTGAACTTTTCCCCCGAGATATTCTTCCCATGGGACCTTATCTGCCAGTTCTCTGAGTTTGTTAAAGTCTGCTTTTTTGAAGTCTGTGATTCATAGATTCATAGACTCTAGGACTGGAAGGGACCTCGAGGGGTCATCGAGTCCAGTCCCCTGCCCTCATGGCAGGACCAAATACTGTCTAGACCACCCGATAGACATTTATCTAACCTACTCTTAAATATCTCCAGAGATGGAGATTCCACAACCTCCCTAGGCAGTTTATTCCAATGTTTAACCACCCTGACAGTTAGGAACTTTTTCATTATGTCCAACCTAAACCTCCCTTGCTACAGTTTAAGCCCATTGCTTCTTGTTCTATCCTTAGAGGCTAAGGTGAACAAGTTTTCTCCCACCTCCTTATGACACTCTTTTAGATACCTGAAAAATGCTATCATGTCCCCTTTCAGTCTTCCCTTTTCCAAACTAAACAAGCCCAATTCTTTTGGCCTTCCTTCATAGGTCATGTTCTCTAGACCTTTAATCATTCTTGTTGCTCTTCTCTGCACCCTCTCCAATTTCTCCACATCTTTCTTGAAATGCAGTGCCCAGAACTGGACAAAATACTCCAGCTGAGGCCTAGTTTATCGATAAGAATCTCATGCGAGATCGTATCAAATGCCTTACTAAAGTCTAGGTATAACACATCCACAAGATTAGTTTGACATGATTTGTTCTTTGGCTATTCCTTATCACCTTCCAAGTGTCTGCAGAGGATTTCCTTAATTACTGGGGTGATTGGGTGGACTAGGTCCAGAGGCCCCACCTCACCCCGCCCCAGAGAAGAGCAGAGGAGAAATCCTCTAGGCAGCCTAGAGTGGCTCCAGGGGAAGCAGCCAGAGGGACCAGGAAGGCCATATAAAAAGCAGCAGCAGAACAAGCAGAGCAGTCAGTTACTTCCTGGAGCTGGAAGAGGGAAGACCAGGTTCCTGGCTGGCTGGAAGAGCAGCAGGACAACAGACAGCTCAGTGTGAGCAAGACTGAGCCCAGGGAAGGCTGCCGAAGACGGAGGGAGCTAAGGAGGAGATCATGGCAAGCTACAGGGGCCAAGCAAAGACTGAGCCCAGAACCTAGCCAGACCGAGCGAGGGTACCGTGATGGGCCCTGTTGGACTGTTATAGAGGGCAGTGTCTCCAGGGAGGAAGCCTTGGCAGAAGATAAAGACAGTATATCCCAGAAGGGGTTTGTTTGTTCTATTCCACCTACAGACAGTGTGAGAGACTCAGCCGGAGGGCTGTCACTAAAGACCTGCCAAAGAAACCATTGACCAGAAGGGGGCGCTTGTGAGAAGTGGATGCTACCCCGTTACCACAAACCAAGAAACAGCAGGATCACATCTGACCAGAAGGGGCGCTCATGAGAGCTGGGTGCCAACCCTGTTACAAAGTCCATTGTCCTTATTCTGTTGATCTCATGCCTTCCTTCCTTGGACTCATGAAATGATCATTTCATGATCACTTTCATCCACACTGCGTTCCACCTTGAGACTCACTACCAATTCCTCCCTGTTGGCCAGAATCAAGTCTGTTCCCCGGTTACTTCCTCCACTTTCTGAAATAAAAAACTGTCCTCAATACATTCCAAGAATTTATTAGAAATCTTATGTTTTGCTGTATTACTTTTTCAAAAGATGTCTGGATAGTAGAAGCTCCCCATCAGTGTCAGGTCTTGTGTTTCGGATATTTCTGTTATTTGTTCTAGAAATGCCTCATCCGCTCCTCTTCCTGATTTGGTGATCTATTGTAGACCCCTACCCATGATGTCACCCTTATTTTATTTTTATTTTTTTTACTCCTTTATCTTTACTCCGAGACTTTCAACTGGTCTGGCCTCTCATTTCCTCAGAACAAGAGTATATATTCTTGAGGTTTAATGCAACACCTCTTCCCTTTTTATCCTGCCTGCCCTTCCTGAACAAGCTATACCCTTAATACCAATATTCCAGTCATGAGACTTCTCAACAAGTCTCTGTGACACCAATTAAGTCATAATTTAGCTCATGGACTAAGACTTCCAGTTATTTATGTTTATTCCCCATGGCCCTTACATTTGTGAATAGTCAATTAGTTGTCAAGCAGATTTCCTCACTAATTTCCCTCTTGTTGCTCCTATGACCCTATCGTAAGTTTCCATGTCTCCCCCCACAACAGCTAGTCTTCTGTTAAGGTCATTTCTTTTTACACTTACCTTTGGGCTTTTGTCTCCTGCCCCTTTTAATCTTGTTTAAAGCCCTATTAGAAATATATTTTCCACCCACCACCCAACTTTCATTAAGAAAGCTGAACTTTTTGATCCATTTTCCAAACACAACCTCAAGGAGAGTGGCTTGGAAAATGTCTGCCTGAAAGCTGACAATTACAAGCAGATAAAAAAGACTCAGAATGGAATTATTTAGGCAATATTATACTTGAGAGCTATATAGAAAGTCACTAAGGTGTGACAATCAGCTGGTCTGATACTTCCCCATAACACATGGAAGCAGGAACTAACCCATTTGGCCTGGGCTTAGATATTGTGGTGATAGCCACTATACAAAACTCTAAGCTACACAGGTACAAGTGACATTGGAGAACTGGAAATCACGACTCCAGGCACAAGACAATTAAATGAGTGTCCTTATTTTTTCACCAAAAACAGAGTAACCAGCTGAAAACCAGCATGATAGCGAGTCTCTTAAACAATTCTATTGTCTGTAGGAAGTTCCTTACCTTCATTGTATGGTACTGGATTGCCAATATTTGCACCAACTACATCAGCTGTTTTCAGAACATCTAAATCCATCAATATAATCACTCTCCTACAAACACAAAGCAAGCAACAGTAAAGACTCTTGACATCTTCCTGGACACTATATAGCCCTAGGCTATAAATGAGTCTTTTGCATACACACAGGCACTGTAATCACTACAGAAGGCAGATTTCCTGGGGAGGCACTGTCAAAAAGAAACACTCCATTATCAACCAGAGATTTAACCAATGCAGGTAGAAGTGGTGTAGACTGAAACAATACAGCACTTAATCAAGAAGAGTAGATAGCCATCTGAATGATGCACATGATGTTGATATGTAGTGATACCGTCAACATTATTGTAGGAGCACATAAAATGTGCTACATTCCTTACAACTCTGCCCCAAATGGCATAAAACTAAATACAAGTGAGTGTCAAATAGAAAAGGTGGATTAGGGAGAAAGAGAGTGACAGCAAAAGTTAACACAGTTACACATTCATGCATGTACACAATCTTGAAGGTTTGTTACCCTACCTTAATTTGCAATAGCAAGTTCAAGTACTTTACCATCTTAATATAAAAACAATCACCAGGGCATGTCCTCATTCACACCCTCACCCTCAGCAGGTAATTTTCAGTGACTGAATTAATTCACGATTATGCAGTTGGATGAGTATTATCCAGTTATTTACATTTAATTACTACACATATTAATATCTGCAATTAAGCACACTGCAGCCAGGTACAGCAACTTTTATCTCTGCCACCCTTAAACAGCCATCACGATTACATGATGTGTCAGGAGAAACACATGCCTCCTCCCTCATGCACCATACACACCCCAATGGATACACCTATTAATAATCTCAGAACAACAACACTTGACCTCTCATCATTTATGTGACATGCAGCAGCATCCACTAGTCAGATGCATTTGTGTGCACACATCTAAATATACATGAATACCTTCCATCTTTCAGGCTGTTAACAATGTATCTGTTAACCTGGCAGATACAGTGGGCAGACAAGCGCTCCTCTTCAATTAGAGAATTCAGCTGTGTAGCCAACATGAAAGCTGCAAAAAACAGAAGAAAAACCCTAAAACAACCAGCATATGCAGCCCTGAAAAGATGTCCATCATAGCTAACTGCAATCAATCCATTCAGGCCACTGGTCCTGCATAGATCTAAGGCCTGCCCAGTTAATCATCTCACACAAACCAGTGCAATCACAAGTGAGAAAGTGTGAATATATCTCTGGAACATAAATCACATATTAACTCTCTAAAGTTTGAGAACAGAATACAACACCCTTGCAACGATATTTTGCTTAGGAGCCCAACCCACTGAAGTAAAATTTATGCAGCAAATTAGAAAAAGATAGATTAAGATGAGCTGCTAAATGATTCTTGGACCCCACCACTATTAGTTTACTCCGCTAATCACTGTTCTATATGACTGAGCTGTTCTCCATAATTAACATGAATTCTTGGACGCTCTGTAACAACTCAAAAAAGATGGATTTTGTTTGTAAGATTAAAATGCAATTCTAGATCCCAGAATCTAAATAAATAAATTCTACATCCTTCACACACTCCTTTGGAACTTAGTTCAGCAGCAAAAACCACTCTGTCATTAATTCTGACAATTGGGTGCAGTTATTAGCCATGCACTTGAAAATTCTCATCACTATGCATTACTTACAGGAAAGCGTGTTCACCCCATCGCTCATCAGCACACGGTAACGAGATGGCCCATTTCCTGTGGCGATGGCACGGATGTTCTAGAAGAAAACACTTGAATTCTTAGCCCTTATCTGATTTTACAGGCACACAGAGACAAAGTATGAGATCACACCTATTGGGGAGAGCTTACTCAAAGCAGAAAACTAAGATAGACAGATGACAAGCAATTAAAGCCTCTCACAGATGGATTAAAACATGCTTGCTCAGATTCATGCCAATGAGCCTTTCAGTGCTCCTTTGTTCACCTACAGGGCTTCCACCTCTTCTTGTCCTAATTGGATTGTAAACTCATCACCGTGGGGGTGTGTGTGTGTGTGTGTGTGTGACAGGTACCTTATCTTTATGGACTTGTAGATCAGCAAGTACACTAAGCTGTGGATAATAGGAATAAGACCACACTTGAGGGAATACTCACAATGACTTGGAGGACAGGCTTCAAATTATTTTCTCCCTGCATTATGGCCTGTAAAGGAAGACAGAGGATTTAATCCTTTTGACTGGAAAACATTTTTAAACCTTTGTGACTGAGGAGATTAGCAAACAAATAACTGGACTGTCTAGCACTTTCAGGCAGCCTATGGAGCTGCTGCAAGTAGTTATACTTCCTACAAATTGTAACTTAGCCAAGGACCCTAGAGTCCCCAAAGCCCACCTCCTCTTCCCTTTCCACGTTTCTCTCTTTGTCAAGTGTGGACAAACTTTTGGGTCTGAGGTCCACATCTGGGTATGGAAATTGTATGGCGGGCCACGAATAGAGTGACCAGATCAGCAGTATAAAATATCGGGACGGGGGGAAGCAAAAAAAAAAAAAAAAAAAAAAAAAAAAAAAAGGGGGGGGGGGCAGAGCCAAAAAAAAAGGGGGGGGAGTTTAAAAGGAGCCAGGGGCATTAGCAGGCCCCGGCCCCGCGTGCTGCCTTCCGCGCAGAGCCTCCCGCCGCCCAGGCCCGCCACGGGCATATGCAGCGCACGGTGGGTCCGGGCAGGGGCAGCGCAGAGCGGGCAGGAGCCGGGTGGGCGGAAGGGGCCGAATCCCCACTGCTGCCAGGGAGCCCCGCACCTCTCCCTCCCGCTTGCGGCTGCGGCTCCTTCCCGGCCGGATGCGCCTCCCGCCTCCCTGGCCACATGCGGCGCGCGTCCCCCACGCCTAGTTTCCCTCCCGCCGGGAAGGAGCAGCTGGATGCGCGCCGCATGTGCCCAGGGCAGGCCGGGGGGCGCGTCCTGCCGGGAAGGAGCCGCAGCCGCGAGCAGGAGGGAGAGGCGCGGGGCTCCCCGGCAGCAACAGGGATTCGGCCCGCGCCGCCCACCCGGCCCCTGCCCGCTCCGCACTGCCCCCGACCGGACCCACCGCGCTGCCCTGCGGGCTGCAGCAGCCTCCAGGCTGCGCTCCCGGCCCCAGGTGCAGCGACCCGGGCAGGAGCCCTCTGGCGCAGCGGGGGGGTTCACAGCTGAGCCCCCCGTCTCCCTCCCTTGCCAGCCTCCCTTTGCCCGCCCGCCCGGTGCCCGGGTGCCAGAGCTGACTCACCAGCTCCAGGATCCAGGCACCACCACCACCCCCTCCCTCCAGGCTTGACCCGCCATGCTGCAAGCCTGGGAGGGAGGAGGAATGCTGCATGGTTGGGGAAGAGGCGGGGCCAGGGCAGGGATTTGGGGAGGGAGCCAATGGGGGAAGGAGGGGGCGGAGCCGGGGGGCACGAGTGCCAGAGTGGAGGGCAAAATTTCTTTTTTGTCCAGTGTCCCAACATTGGTCGGGACGCGGGACAAAGAAACAAATATCGGGACATCTGGTCACCCTAGCCACGAATACTCATGAAATTGGAGGTTGGGGTGCAGAAGGGGGTGAGGGCTTCAGCTGATGGGTTGGGGGGTGCAGGAGGGTTCTCTGGGCTGGGACCAAGGGGTTCGGAGGGTGGGAGGAGGATCAGAGCTGGGGCAGGAGCTTGGGAAGAGATCAGGAGTGCAGGCTCCGGCCACGTTTACCTCAAGCAGCTCACAGAAGCAGCAATGTGTCCCCGCTCTGGCTCCTCCACAGAGGCGCAGCTAGATGGCTCTGTGCGCTGCCCCGTACAGAGGCACTGCCCCTGCAGCTCCCATTGGCCATGGTTCCAGGCCAATGAGAGTTGCAGGGGTGGCACTTGGAGCAGGGGCAGTGTGCGGAGTCTTCTGGCTGCCTCTACGCATAGGAACCAGAGAGAGGGACATGCCAGTGCTTCCAGGAGCCGTATGGAGCCATGGCACACGCGGAGCAGGGCAACCCCCCCCAACCCCGCTCCCCGGCTGGAGCACCAGAGCAGAGCAAGCCCCAGACCCCACTCCCTGGCAGGAGCTTGAGGGCCAGATGTGGTCCCTGGGACGTAGTGTGCCCACCCCTGCTCTTTGTTGTGTATTTCTTCTATGTTGCATTCAAGTGTGATCAAATTGGCAACCACCACAACTATAGTAGTCGTACACACACGCAGGGACAGAACCAGACCACAAACAGTATCCAAGAGATGGGGCAGAGAGCGCTATGTTAACGAGATAGATTCAGTCCCAATGTGGTCATTTTTTTTTTTTTTTGTTATACTTTGTAAAGTTGTTGCTGACTCTCTTTTGCTCATATTAATTGTACATTTAACCAATTGTCACAGGTACACTGAACATATGACAGGCACTCACTCCCTTCTAACTTTATAAACCTCAAAAATAATAGAAGTGAAATTATGGACAGGCAGCAAGAATAAACAGCTCAGATACAGAAAGGCGGGGTTATAACTAACCAGCTGCTCCACCACTTTAAAGAAGAGTTTGTGTTCATAGAAATCCACAGCCAGACAGATACTATCCAGCTATAAGTTCAGGGCTGGAAAGGGAGGTATGTGTGATAGGGATCACTGAGGAAGTGGCCATGGAGTGGAAGAATGTAACAACCTGGGGGTGTAGTGAAGGGGTTCTCAAACTGGGGGTCACAACGCCTCTGGGGGTCATGAGATTATTACATGGGGGTCACGAGCTGTCAGTCTCTACGCCCAAACCCCGCTTTGCCTCCAGCATTTATAATAGTGTTTCATATAAAAAAATTGTGTTTAATTTATGAGGAAGGGGTCGCCTCAGAGGCTTATTGTATGTAAGGGGCCACCAATATAAAAGTTTGAGAACCACTGGTGTAGTGAAAGCAGCAACTTGGCCCCAGTTGCCCCCAGGCGCTTCTGAGAAAGCTCGGGGAACCTGCCCTACCAGAGATTAGTTACAACAGTCGGGGGCGTACACTACCCTGCCTAACCTCTACGGGGAGAGCAGAACAGGCACAGAAAACCCCTGCCCCGTCCCTAGGAAATACAGACCGCTACACTGCCCCCCCACATGCCCCCCCACGCTTCTCCAGCCCTCCCCCCACACATATGCCCCACCCCGCCCCTACTCTCTGGCCCTTCCCCCCCACATGTCCCGCCCCTACTCTCCAGACCTCCCCCCCTCCCAGCTCCTCTCCGGACCTCCCCCCACACACATGCCCCGCCCCCCAGCTCCTCTCCAGACCTCCCCCCACACACATGCCCCGCCCCCCAGCTCCTCTCCGGACCTCCCCCCACACACATGCCCCGCCCCCCAGCTCCTCTCCAGACCTCCCCCCACATGTCCCGCCCCTACTCTCCAGACCTCCCCCCCTCCCAGCTCCTCTCCGGACCCCCACACACACACATGCCCCGCCCCCCAGCTCCTCTCCAGACCTCCCCCCACATGCCCCGCCCCTACTCTCCAGACCTCCCCCCCTCCCAGCTCCTCTCCGGACCCCCACACACACACATGCCCCGCCCCACAGCTCCTCTCCGGACCCCACATGCCCCGCTCCCCCATTCTCCCCACATGCCCCGCTCCGGGCCCCTGCCCCCCAGAGCATTAAACACCCCCCATCTCACCCCTCCCCGAGACTCAGGCCACCCCGCGGGGCCCAGCGCCCCGCTCCCTCCCGCGGGAGGAGGTGGAACCGCAGTGCCGCTGCCCCGAGGCCCCTCACCGCGATGGCCCCCTCGCTCAGCCGCGCGCTCATGGTGCGTAGCCTCCCAGACCGCGAGCTCCTCGCGCTGCCGCCAAATCCTCCCGCTTGTCGCTCGGCCGTGGCGCAACTTCACCCCCTCAGCACGTACGCTACGCACGTCCGCACGTCAGCCATGCGGCACCCACCATTGGCCGGCGTGCCCTGTACGGCGGAAGTGATTCCCTTGGCCCGTTGGTTGTGTGGCTGTGGGCGCCGCCATTGGCTCCTCGGCGTCTCACGGCTGAGGAGCGTGACTGGGAGAGCCCCGCCGGGCGGGGGGAGGCGGCAGGGTCGTGTGGCTTCTCGGGAGTGTGTGAGGCGGCCCAGGGCGCTAGGGACGGGGGTGGGGGCTCAGCGGCCCGCGTCTCCAGGCGCGTGAGGGGCCCGTGCGCTGCCCGGCCCCGTCCCCGGGGCCGCTGTGAGCGTCAGGCGCCGTGTCCCGGCTGCCCCCGGTCGGTGGGGCCCAGACCCCCCCAAGCGGCGGGGACCCCCGAAGCCGGGCCGCGGGCTCTGTCACGGCCCCTCTCGTCCTGACCCCGCCGCGGCCGGTTCGCAGAGCGGCTCTGCCCTGCGGTCTCTCCCGCCCGCGGGCCATGGAGCTGCCTGCGGGGGAGTGGGCGGCCTATGCACGTCGGAAGTGGGCCTCGCTGGACCCCTGCCTGCAGCAGAAGCTCTCTCTGGCAGGGCCACTTGGGGACACCTTCCTCCTGTGCCTGCCTCTCTTCCAGTGAGTCCTGCCCGCCCGCCCCCGTGTGCGCTGTGTGGCCGCAGGCCCTGACACTGAGCTCTCCAACTCCTGCAGGCCCGCCGATGGAGAGTCCCTGCACAGCCTGGCTGCCCGTAACGCGGTGGGGAAGGATCCGAGAGCTGCCCTTTTCTACAAGGAGGAGGGGAACAAGAGATTTCAAAACAAGGAATACACAGCCGCACTGCTACTCTATTCCAAGGTAAAGAGCCAGAGTTGTTCACACAGATGGAAAAATGGTTGCTTTGAGGGTACTTCAGCCTCAGGTTCATCTCCCGGTAGGAGGGTTTGATGTGGGGATAACTTTACTGGAATGCCAAAGGAGTGCTGAGGTGTTTGTGACTATTGTAACAGATGTCTAATGCAGTTGTGTAAGATTAGCAAGGAAATAGCTTTCTGGGGCGTCCTTGAGTAGAACAGTCATGAGAAGTTTTGTTCTGCATGGACCCTGCTTGTAGCCAATCAGTCTTCTCTAGTAACTGTTTTTCTGCTATAGCCTGACCACATGCGATTCCCATCTCTGCTACGGGCTTGGGCAAGTCTTTGCTAAGTCTGGAAAGGTGCTAAGCTGTCTCTACTCCCGGTGATTTTCACAGGAGCTGAGAATGCTCTGCAACATTCAGGATTGGATCTATGATCTCTGTGTTCTCTAGTTTCTAAATATATAAAATAAAAACATCTTCCTCACAAGGGTGTTGAGGCTTAATTTATAGCCTTTGTAAAATGCATTGTGATTCTTGGATGGAAGACTCTAGAGAAGGGCAAATTACACCTCTACCTCGATATAACGCTGTCCTTGGGAGCCAAAAAATGTTACTGCATTATAGGTGAAACCGCGTTATATCGAACTTGCTTTGATCTGCTGGAGTGCGCAAACACACACACACACACACACACACCCCGGAACACTGCTTTATCGCGGTATATCAGAATTTGTGTTATATTGGGTAGAGGTGTATTATGAATAATAGATTTTTAAAGCCAGAAAGAGCCTTTCTAATCATCTAATCTGACCTCCTACAGAACACAGGCCATAGAACTTCATCCAGTAATTCCTACATCAAATACATTCTTTGTGATTAAGCTATAGTGTGTCTTTAAAAAGACATCCAATCTTAGTTTAAAGATTTCAAGTGATGAAGAATCCACCATGTCCTTAGGCAAATTGTTCCAGTGGTTGATTAATCTCTCTGTTAAAATTTTGCAATGTATTTCAAGTCTGAATTTAGTCTAACAGAAAAAGGCATAATGAAATGTTCTCGTGCAAGTACTTATAGACTGTGATTGAATCATCTTTTAACTAGATAATAACTAAATAGATTGAGCTTCTTAAGTCTTTTGCTGTAAGGCAGGATTTTCAGAGCTTGAGTAATATTTTTGCTTTTTTCTGAACCCTCTCCAATTTATCAACATTTCTCTTTGAAGAGTAGGCATCAAAATCAGGAATAATATTCCAGTAATGGGTGCCACAGGACTCTTTGTCGCTTTTTACAGATCCAGACTAACACGGCTACCCCTCTGATACTTGATTCCAGTAATGGTTTCACTAATGTAATCTACAGAGATAATAATACCTCCCTGCTCCTCTGTATTCCCCTGTTTATACATCCAAGAATCTCACAAGCCCTCCTAACCGTTATGGTGTGGAGTAAAGATGGAAGAGGGCAAGATAGGATAATGACAGATTGGGCATGAAAATCTCCAGTACAATAGTCCAGTGTTGGCACATAACAGGTTGAATTGACTTCTTCACCCCACTCTTCTCCCTTTCCCAGCCATGACCACACATATTTCATGTCCCAGAAACCAAGTTACCCATAGAACATATACCAATTCCTCTTTCTCAATGTGGCTACTACTCTTTTTGGTCTTTGCAGGCAGTGTCCCACAACAGCCCAGAAATGTCATTGTGTTATGCCAATCGTTCTGCAGCCCTCTTTCACTTGGGTCACTTTGAGGTAAGTACTAGATTTGACACAATCAAGGACAAACCAGCAGCTATTCGTTTTGAAAACTGGGTATAGTGAATCAAGTAATGGCAGTGAAGATTTACAGCTATTCAACTGTGTTTTATATGCTGTGCTACAACTTCAAAAAAGTGGCATGCTGTGTGTTTCTGAAGGTGCCAGCACTGCATAATCCCACTATATGTTTCCCAAAATACAGCAGCAATCAGGCTAGTTGAAAGTGTTAAAATGAAGTGCCACTAAATTGGAAAAGGCCATACCTCAGTGGGAGACCACTGCTCAACATTGTGTGCTCTTGGTCCAAATTAGCCTAAAATGGCATTTGGGGAGGGGTAGAGTAGGGTTTCTCTTTTGGGAATCTAAGTGGTGGATGATTTTAATCTGATTTGTAATGCCTTCTTGCTGCTGTTTTTGTAATAGTTTTTATGGTACAGTTTTTGTGGATGATAACGGTGCCTAGGGCTTGGTGTTATGTCCTTTGCTCTTTATACAGCAAACATAATATGAAGAAACCACACTGGCATAGTGAAGTCCAAATAACTGTATTTACTAACTGTATACAACATGCAATGCCTAGCTACGTTTATAGGCTGTTGCTCTGCATTCCGGTGGCTTTTGAAACCTAGAAGAGAGGGAAAGCCAGTAGAGGGCTTCCTAACTAACTAAAGCTATATTATCCAAACCCTATACATTAGACCTGGGATAGGTCTTCCTGTGTTTATTTAAATCCAAATAAAGATTAATAAAGAACAAAGTTTAAATACCAGAACAAGAGGCTGTGGTCCAATATGGTTTTAAAACTGTTTCAAGCTGCAGGTGCCTTTCTGAATTCCTCGGGAGTGTATGCATTCTTTCTCTCTGTGGAATGGTCTCACTTTTAAAGTGGCAGCACTGTATAAGCCTTTACTCTGACCCCTGATCAGTCATGGATTAGAAACTTAGTTAATGCAGTTCTAAATAAATGAAATGTGCCCAACCTCGGATGGGGCAAAAGAGTAAAAATCTTTTTGGCATTTTTCAAAGTCATTTAAAAGGCCTCTTGTATTCGCTTCCAGGATTGTCTAGAAGACATTGACAGGGCTCAAGCCCAGAGCTATCCAAACAGATTGCAGCCTAAGATCTTGCTGCGGAAAACTGAGTGTCTGCTTCTTCTGGGGAGATTACAGGAGGCAGCGGAGGTAATCAGCAAAGCAGAGAGTAAAATAGCTATGGATCAGAGTCTGACTAGTACCACACGCCAGAGTCTGCTAAGAAAAATCAGTCAACTTAAAGTGAATGCACACGAGATGGAGAGTAGCCCAGTATCGGTGCCGGAAGCACCCAGCAAAACTCGAAAGGACTTGGAATTCTGGGAAGAAAATGGTAAAATTTCAAGTGCATTTTCATCTGTGAGCTTGAACTTTAACTCCTGCAGAGGACGTCATCTGGTTGTCACCAGAGATATTCTGCCAGGGGAGAACTTGGTGAAAGAGGAGGCCTTTGTAAGTGTGCTCAGCCCAGGGAAGAGCCTGTTGCTCCAGGACAGTGCTGAAACAACCTGGGATACTAGGGTCACTAATGCGGACCTCCACTGTCATCGCTGCTTGAAGCAGCTCTTGGCTTCAGTGCCCTGCCGGGGGTGTAGCTATGCCAAGTACTGCAGCAAGAAGTGTGCACAGCTGGCATGGGAGCACTATCACAGTACAGAGTGCCCATTAGGGGCATTGCTGCTCACACTAGGGGTCTTCTCCCATGTTGCCTTAAGGACTGTTCTAGTGGCTGGATTTGCAGAGGTTAGCAGCTTAATGAAGCAATTTCATGAAGATGACAAGGAACTTCACAAGGCTGAAGCCAGAGGTAGGAGTCGGGATGAGACACGAGATTCCACAGCTGGCATGGAGGGTCTCTCTGAGAAAGCAGAACCTTTGATTCCGGGTTGTGAGGATGATGGACAGTACCGGGGTTCTTACCAAGCTGTCTTCAACCTTTTGACCCATGCTGAAAAGCACAGTCCTGAACATAAGTTCCTTTGCAGCCTGAGCATAGTAGCCATATGCAAGAAACTTCAAGAAGTAGATCTGACCATTTTGAGTCAGGGGTCATGTGAGAGCCAGTCCAAACTGAAAGCACATGTGAAGATGTCTACTGAATTGTCTCTGGAGCTGAAGATTCTGGGAGAAGCAATGCTGAGACATATGTTGCAGCTGCACTGTAATGCGCAAGCGGTGACTGCAATCCGGGAGTCAGGTCAGTGAGAAACTGTACTCTTCTTCTCTCTTGTCTTTGTTGGATTGTCCGTTGGGAGGGATATAGCAAATGGATGAGCACTCTTAGAGATCCCACTGCACTTGGGTAAACTTTGTGTAAGTATCTTAGCTCCCTAAAACCTCATAATCTCTTTTACAATGGAAACTTCCTTATTCTTTCCCAGTGGTGTGCCCAGCACAGAATCATACAAATGTAGGGCTGGAAGGGACCTCAAGAAATCATCATGTCCAGCCCCCTGTGCTGTGACAGGACCAAGTAAACCTAGATCATCCCTGCCAGATATTTATCCAACCTGTTTTTAAAAACTTGCAATGATGGAGATACCACCACCTCTCTTGGAAGTCCATACCAGAGTTTAACTATCATTATAGGGAAAACGTTTTTCCTAATATCTAACCTAAATCTCCAGGACTGCAGATTAAGCCCATTATTCCTTGTCTTACCTTGAGTGGACATGGAAAACAGTTGATCACCATCCTCTTTGTAAGAGCCCTTAACATATATGAAGACTGTTTTCCAACTCAGCCTCCCTCCCCCCGGCCAGTCTTTTTTTTCTCAAGACTAAATGACCATTTTTTTAACCTTTCCTTCTAAAAGGTTTAGAAAATCTGACTTGTCATTTTATTGCTCTCCTCTGGACTCTCTTCAATTTATCCACATCTTTCCTAAACACCCAGAAATGGACACAGTACTCCACCTGAGGCCTAACCAGTGCCAATAAAGTGGGACAGTTACCTCCTGTATATACACCCTAGAAAGATACTAGCCTTTTTCACAGCTGCATCACATTGTAGACTCATTCAATTTGTGATCCATTATAACCCCCAGATCCTGTTCAACAATACTACCAACTAGACAGTTATTCCCCATTTTGTAGTTGTGCATTTGATTTTTCTTTCCTAAGTGGAGTACTTTGCACTTATCTTTATTGAATTTCATCTTGTTGAATTCAGACCAATTCTTCAATTTGTCAAGATTGTTTTGAATTGTATCCTTTTTTCCAAAGTACTTGCAACCCCTGCCAGGTTGTTGTTGTCTGCAAATTTTATAAGCATACTCTCAATGACTTGGATAATGGAATGAATGAAAATATTGGATAGTACCGAACCCAGGACTGACCCCTGCAGGACTCCACTGGGTATGCCCTCCCAGTTTGACAGTGAACCACTGATAACTACTCTTGAGTACAGTCTTTCAGCCAATTTTGCATCCGGTTTATGATGGTTTCATCTAGACTACATTTCCCTAGTTTGATAGATAACTAGACTTGGAAGAATTAGATTTTTTTCAGCAAATATCAGTAAACATCAGTTTCACCATACACACACAAACAGAAAAAATACTTCAATCAAAATTTACAAATAGGGAAAATAAGAAAAATGCTGCTTGAGAACTAGTTTGATTTGAGTTTGATTTAAAGATATTTACTTTGTATATTTTCACATGGGATGTTGACAGTTTGTGTTTTAACAGCTATAAAGCTTTAACTTTTTTGAATCTCAATGTCTACTCCCATTTAATGATTGTCTGACTTCCCCCCATAATTTCTCTCAGCTGTGAAAATTTAAATTGATAAAAATTGGGGGGAAATGCTTAAAAATAGACACATCTGTTGGCAGAATTCAATTATTTTTATCTTTTTATAATGTCAAGTATAATGACGTTATAGAGTAGACCTTACAGAATCTGCTCTTCATTTGGATGCAGGGAGAAATTATTTGGATGCAAAGATTTCTAAATTTATAATTTTAAGTTCTGTTTTTTTAAATATTTCAGTTAAACAGCAGCTAAATCAAATATTTAAACTTAGTATTTGTATTATAGTAGCATTCTAGAAGAATACAAATTACCTTCATCAGTCTAGAAACTCTTTGCTTTCCCTGTGGATTCAAATAGGGAGCTGATTACCCAAAACCATCTCCACATGGTCAGACTGTGAGCATGGCAGCTTTCAAATTTGTTTTATTACATTAAGACACCAAAAACTTTTTTTTGCTGCTGATGTTTTGCTGTGATGAGATTCAGTGCCTGGAATATGAGCAAAGTAGGTCACTAAGTCTGATTTCATGATGTATTTGGCCCCTTTTATGTTGTGTGGTTTTTAGAGTCTGGAGACAGCATTGTTGCAGATAGTGAGCAGGTGCGCCTGGCCACAGCCCTATTCCCAGTCACCAGCCTCCTGAACCATTCCTGCGACCCTAATACTAGTGTGACTTTCAGTGGGACTGCTGTCACAGTCAGGGCATCGCAGCCAATCCCAAGAGGCCAAGAGATTGTCCATTGCTATGGTAAGTTGCAGTCCCTTTCAGGAATAAATAGGGTACGCAAGTGACCTTTCACCTCTGCAATCCCTGCAGTATCATGGCCACAAGGGTCACATTTCCAAACATGGGTTTGGCGTTTATCTCTGTTCTATCCATACATGCATGTGGGTGTGCACAACCCTGCGTCAATGACATCAGCATGAGACCTCCTACTCCTGCTGTTTGTCTCTTACAGTCACTCTCTAGTTGCATCTCAAGATGTGGCACCCACAGCTTATAGCCCTTACATAGAGGCACTGGGCGACACCAACCCCTTTTTCAATCCCTTTGATTTCATTGCAAGGCCTCAGATGTGGGTGGGAAACCCAAAATGTAATAAAGCCACGGATTATATATTCCCTCTCCATCCATGGCAGGGTGGATTTTAGTCTGCAATTGGGTACCCAACTTTCCTGCTTTCTTAAAGTATTATCTCTTTGACTCGTTATCATCCCTTTGTAGGGCCTCACCGATGCAGAATGGGGGCTGCTGAGAGGCGGCAACGTCTCCTTTGTCAGTATTTCTTTGAGTGTCGATGCCAGGCCTGCCTGGATGAGTTGGGATCTGATGTCACAGGCATAGCAGCCACAGGGGATATATTCTGCTGTTCCAACTGCCATGCTTCAATGCAGGTAACTGTTTCATAATCACAACTGTGTAACTTTTGAAGTGTTAGTAAAACTAAATATTCTCTGCACTCTGGAATTGTACTGTGAGGGCAAGGTGGGGATCTGAGTCGAGGGCAAGGTGGGGATCTGAGTCCAGGGCCCCTACTCTTGGGACTAGGCAGAAGTGAGGGATGGTCTCGTTATTCTCTAGCAACCCTCTTGGAAGACTTGTACTTCTCCAGCTTGTCCAGAGGTCCCACCCAATACTGTTTTCTACCCCCACCCCACAATCCTCCAGATGTTTGGAAACCCCTTAATGTGTCTGCCTTGTGCCCTTGCTCTCAGTAATCCCTTCACTAAACCCATTTCTCAAGGAAGGTTTATAAACTAAAAACAGTCCTACTAGGACCCTAACAGGATGTGTGCATTACTCTCTCGAGTAACCACAAGATCATATGATCTTTGCCCTAATCCTCCGCCAACTTCGTGGTGGTCTCTTTTCCTGTTGTTCTGGTCTTGTCTTTAGATTGTAAGCTCTTAGGGTAGAGACTCTGTTCATCTGTTTTTGTAAAGTACCCTGCACAGCCATGTTGTTGTTTTTACTCCTAAAACAGCTGTTGAGCCATGAGTCTTCAAGAAAGAGGGAAGAAAAGGTGTATTTTCTGTGAAGATTAATGGGGTGGCTCATGTCCTATTTTGGCCTTATCTAAGTGGGCTCAGGCTGGCACCATTGCCAGGGCTACTCCTTCAGCTTTCTTCCAGAGCTCTGAATATCTAACACCAGCACATGGACAGGCCCTTTGTTTAAAGTGTGGCTGGGAAACAGTGTAATAGCCCTGGAATACGCTACAGGGGTGTAGAGATACACAACTCTGTGCTTTCTATGTGCAGAAATGATTGTAGACGTGGCTTGGTCTAGATAATTTAGTCCTGCCTTGAGTGCAGGGGACTGGACTAGAAGACCTCTTGAGGTCCCTATGATTCTATGACTTCCACAGGGGGAAGATGTGCTTCGTTGTTCCAGTGGTGCTTGTACACTATTGGTTGGCAGGGATTACCTCCTACGCCAGTTATGGGACCTTCGGCTGCAAGTTAGAACAGCACTGGGACTTCTCAAAGACAACCAGCCCAGTAAGAGAGCCAGCTATCTATCTTGGACCTTGTTCAGTTCATTACACAAGTGCAAGTAATCTTTATAGCGAGATCCTGGTGCCAGCCACCAGATGGCAGTTTTGCCCAAGCATTTAGGTACTGCTGATATCCCTCGCAGCACAAGTGGTAGGCTGCTTATACTGCTGATCAGACTGGGAGGCTAAACTCATGTTTGCTCCACTGGAATATGAGGGAATTCAGGGAAATGTTAAAGGTTCGGGCCCAGACCCAATGTTTCAGAAGGCCCCCCTGCCCCCAGTGACACTGCATTAGGTTAGACAGGCTTCAGACTGAAATAGAAATGGTGACCCTAGCTAATTCTGCAAGAACAGAATATAAAGTCCAGGGCTAACTGCTCAAGACTGGGGGGCGGGAAGAGAGTGGACCCGCTCTCACTTCACAGATCATGGCTAACTGGCACCCGGAATGGGTTCATGTCTCGTGGTAAAGTGCCTTTGTTACCTGGCTACCCCTCTGATATTTGTTACCTGGCTTTGCAGATCAGGCTGTGGAGCTGCTGATGAGGTGCCGGGTGGATGCTGAGAATTTCCTGTCTGCAGAGCACATGCTGGTGGGTGAGATTGAGGATCACCTGGCACAGGGTTATGCCACACTTGGTAAGATGTCTTCCTGTCCCCTCTGGGGTCATTTTCCTATGGCTGGCCTATTAAATCTAATGTCAGTAGAAGGAGATTCCCTGACTGGTCTGTTCCCTTTCTCACCTCCCTTCTCTTATTGCAGCCCACTAAACTGACATAGCAGAATCTTCTTAGGAATCTAGTTTTAGCCACGAGCTCTATTCCCAGCCAATAGGGACTGGGTGTGTGATCTTGGGTGCATCAGTTTCCCACTCTGTACAATGAGGATAATACCCCTCTGTTAACTCGTAGAAGGACTGTGCGTCTTAGTTCACTAAGGTTGTAAAGTCCTTTGAGTTCCTTCCATGGCAGTGGCTATAGAAAGGGAGCTATAATAATCCATTCTCTTTTTGGCCAGGAAAGTGGCAGGAAGCAGCGAGGCACCTGCGGCGCAGCATTCAAATTGTGGAAGCTCGCCATGGACCGTCCAGTGTGGAAACGGGTCATGAACTCTTCAAACTGGCACAGATCCTCTTTAATGGGTAAAGACCCCCATTCCAACAATCTCACCCTTCGTTCTACAGCTCTTCCCTGCTTTAGTCCATGTGCCTTGTGTCTCTGAGATGGGGGTGTGGCAGGAAGTCCTTGGCATCATTAGTCCCTTTGCGAGATGTCTTCCAGGACTGCTAGATGTTCTGGCAAAGGGGAAACATCTGCCTTTTATCCAGGATGAGGTGGAGGCTGTGAAGTATTTGGATCAAATGAAAGTTTCCTTCAGTTGGCTAGGGAGCCATCTCGTGTTCCTTTTGGCATCCTTCCCACCATTCCTCTGTCCCACTCCTGTCCTATCGCCCCCTTTCCTGTTACAGCTTCTCTAGCATCCCAGGTACCATAGAGTGTTCAGACCCCAGCACTACAGTGCTGCTGATACTTCCTTTTAAAGTGACAGTGCCCCAGATGCTTTCTCTTCTAATCATTGGCCAGCAGATCCCATTACTTTTTTTGTAGACGCATTTTTTATCAGTATTTCTGGTTTAACTGTCTCCCACCTTGGCAAGAGTGGCAATAAGATATGGCTGTTTTTCCAAGGATGAAGCACTTTGAGTTCCCTAGCTAAAACACAGGGCATTTACCTGACAGCACAGGTGCCAACTTTTGTTAGCACAGTGGGTCGCGCCCCCCCCCCTCGGCCCCACCCCAACTCCACCCCTGCCCCAGAGTCTCCGCCTCTCCCTGCCCCTATTGGATCCCCGCCCTGGCCCCACCTCCTCTCTCAAGCACGCCATGTTCCCCCTCCCTCCCAGGCTTGCCACTCGAATCAGCTGTTTCGCAGCGCAAGCACTGGGAGGGAGCGGGGAGAAGCAGGACCCAGCGGCGCACTCAGGGGTGGAGGTGAACTAGGGCGGGGCGGGGAGCTGCCGGTGGGTGCAGAGCACCCACCAATTTTTCCCCGTGGGTGCTTCAGCCCCAGAGCACCCACAGAGTCAGCACCTATGCCTAATAGTGATGGGATGTGAGGGGTGAGTCCTGCCCCTGTGATCAGGGAATTTCTGTCTCAGTGAAAGAAGGAAGAGGTGCCTGAGCTGTCCTGGCTTAGGGGAAATGGAGGACAGGATGAAGGGTGCTGAATGAATGGCTTCATCAAATGTGCTGAGGAAAGTTTGTCCCGTAAATCTTTCTCTCACTTCTTCCCTCTGTACTTCAGGTTTGCAGTGTCTGAAGCTCTGTGCACAATTCAAAGAGCAGAGACAGTTTTGTGTGTGCACTGTGGCCCTCAGAATGCCCAGGTCCAGGAACTGCAGGAGATGAGAGCCTGTCTGCTGGAGCTGCCCAGAAGCCTCCTTCACAGGGATGAGTGACCGACTAACAAAGGAAGCTGCAGTGCTGACTCTCCTCAGGAAGCTAAGCTCCATGTGGCAGATTAGCCATGCAAACAAGGCCTGGCTACAGGCTGGGTGAGCTCTGAAATGTCCCTGGGGAGGGCCAGGGAATGAAGCTGATCTCTGCTGAAATGGGAGAGGACACCACTGGGGCACTGACAGAAGGGCTGTCTCATAGAACGGAATGTTGCTGTAGAATTTCTTAACATGCTTTTGAGAAAAGCATTTGAGAGCCTATTATGCGTTTTTTCTGAAGTTGTGGTTCTTCCCTGGAGGGTTAAATGTTGGCCCTATGCACACAGCCCCCCCACACCCACCACTATTGTTTGCTTTGGAAAACTGAAGTGCTTGCCTGTCATTCAGCACACCTATTCCTGCAAACATGAGACACAGAGGGCTGGATTGAGGCCACAAAATGAAGGGGATGCAATAGAAGTTGGGCCAGTACAGTGGGGCTCACCACAGGGGACACGTGGTGATGTTGGAGGAACTCTGGGAAACTGGTACAGGGGCCCAATGCAAACCAAACCAGGGCCTGTGTTACAAGGGAGAACGCTGCGGCGCTTTGAGATGTTTGTGGCAAAAGCTCTTTTATTGCAGCATGTAGGCATAAGATTTGCAAGTTTGACTGTGCAGCAGAGCAGGGACCCAGCATCCTTCCCAGTTACCCCAGCCTTTCTGGAGGACTCGAACATTGCAGGCTGCTGTCCAGGGAGCTAAGTGCTCCTGGGGTCCAGGATTTTGCCAATAAAGAGGAGGGTTCCCGTGGTGTCATCCCTCAGCACAAATAGGAACGGTCTGTCTAGATGGTAGTCGAGGGGGAAGGTCAGGCGAGCAGCATTCTCTACGGGGCTTGGTGTGGATCTTGCCCCATCTTCATTTAGTTCCAGGACTGCCTTGTGTTGCACATGAGAGAGCTTGGTGGATTTGGGAGAAATCTTGCTGAAGTCAGGTGTTGTGAAGAGCGACTGGAGCCCTAAGGGAAAGGAGGAAGATTCCATTAGCTGGGAAGAAGGGGCCTTCTGGGAGGGTAAGTAGACAGTGCTGCAGATTGGGGCCGTACTACTAGTGCTGCAGAGGGGAGGAGTCATAGGTAGGGTTGCCAACCCTCCAGGATTGGCCTGGAGTTTCCAGGAGTTAAAGATTGTCATGTGATGAAATCTCCAGGAATAAATCCAACCAAAATTGGCAGCCCTAATCATAGGGCCCATTGAGCTCATTGGGAGATGGTGGGAGTGGGCCCCAGGCAGAGCCTGTGTGAGAGATGGAAGCATGAGCTGCCGTTGTCAGTGAAGTCCATACATATGCCAGCAGGACCTAGCTTGTGACCATTGGCTGCTTGTTCTCGGGAAGCTGAAGGAGCAGCTCTGAGCCCCAGCAGCCTACAGTGGGCCATTCTATGTACATACTCATCTCCTGCAGTGTGCTGCCAAGTGCCGCCTCAGAGCTCAGCTTCAGCCTGGGTATGCTCAGCACAGCGTGAATTGTCTTCAGCTCCCTGTCTATGTCACGGACAAACTCCGAGGTGAGACTCTCCTCAATCAGGGTCATGTTCTGGGTCACCTTCTGTGGCAGGAAGAACATAGCACTGACCCCGGCTGTCAGTGGTAGCTGGGCAATCTGGAAGCATAGTAAAAAAAGACAAGGAGTTATCTCTAAACACACCAGCAGAATCTCCCAGTGCCAGCTGTGGTCTCTTAACCTTGGTTGGCCGGCCAGCCACTCCACCTACCAGGTTCTTCCTTCCCACCCTGCTTATCTGCTATACCACAGGTTCCCCTTGCCCCTCCACAGTACAGACTTCTGCCCTAAACCCTGTCCCTCTGGCTGTGAAAGGAAATGCAAAATGCAACATCTTTCCTGTGAGAATCTCTACTGAATTGTAGTATGGGGGGGAGCGGAATTCTCAGCTGGAACTCCCACCCCTCTACTGATGCTGTGCTATGCACAGCCCCCAGTTCTGGGAGTCAGACCCAGGGCCTGCCCTGCCTAGCTCACTAGCAACTTTTCCAGCTATTTCAGGAACAGCCTTGATGAATTCCCAGAAGCAGCACTTTCCCTCCCCTGTCAGAGGGAGGATGCTTACCAGAGGGTGGAGCTCCATTAGGAACAGGCTGGAACTATGTGGTAGAGCGAATAACTTTCCACTTTTTGAAAGGCAGTGAGTCAGAGAGAAACTTCTACCAAAGCCTGTCCTTCCCTGCAGCCTATCCCTTTCCTCCCTGCCCAGCTGGGGCGGCTGTACAGACTGGAAAGACCTTTGTGCTACTTAAAGCTGTAGTTGCTTGCTATATGATCATGGGAATGTGGCGTTCTCTGAGCAAACCCAAAGCTCTCTGCCCTGGTGTAAAGAACAAGAGTTACAGGAGTTTGGTGGGAGGGGCAGAACTCATCCTCCTGGTGGGGGGGAGCTAGTGAGTGAGGATGGATCTTTCCCTAGTCTAGAGCGAGGTGATTTTGCACAGGGGCTACATTCTCTTTCTTGCTCAGTCCTTCACCTGACCTTGCAGTTGAGTTCTGAGTCGAAGCCATATCGCAGTATGGCTTTGGGGTCCGACATCATGGGCACCTTCACGGATCTGTCTTCATCCAGGTGGAAGTCCTGCAGCATAGTCTTTGTGGGGTCAAACTTGGTTCTCCACTGTCCTATTTTTAAAAATAAAACAGGAATGTTCAGGAATAATGGGAAAACCTAAGGTCTGGGTATGTAACCAGTGGAATGGTATTGTGGTTTCATACATGAAATAGTCCTGCTTTAGGGGATTGGTCTTGGTAAGTGGAGGATGATAGAGGTCAGAAAGCCAGTTACTGGGATCAGCTATACTTGCAACTTTGTTTTATTGTTACTGTTGGCACTCTAGCCCCTTCCATCCCATCTGAGGTTTGGCCAGATTGGATATGAAGTCAGCTGACATATGCTGGTTGGGTGGACGAGCAGCTGGAGAGAGCTGATGTATTTATAATTATATAAATAAAATATAACTATAAGTGGTACTGCTAATCTCCACCTACCCTTTGTGTATTTGCTCATTGTTAACTCTCCAGGCCAGGGACAGTCTCTGTACCCCTGTTTGGGGAGCACCCAGCACAACGTTGCCCTGAGCTTGACTATGCCAATTGCTGCTCTTGTAATATAAAACTTGATGTCTGGATTCCCTAGAACAGCTCCCCAGTATCTCCTGTCCATGCAGAGGGGTGGTGTGGCAGGCACAGTCCCATCTGAACTCTTGATGAATCTCCTTCCATTGGGCAGGACATTCTGTCTTTCATCCTTACAGGTTTTCACTTTCCTCCTTCCCTGACCCCTTTTTGCAAGCAGGTCAAGACTCAGCTTCCTGTGAGTAGTGACTCCTCCCATGGGGAAGTTCTTTCCACGTTCATCAAGCATCTGTCCCACCTCCTTTACTAAACTCACAGTAGAGAATCTATATCCATGTGTTCAAAGAAGTTTCTTCCTGTCACTCTGTCTTTCTGCCTACCTCTTCAGTGTGCCCTGGCCAGGATGTGACCTTCCCTCCTGTGTTTTCTGGCATGCAATTAGGAGACAGCCCCATCTCACCCCTGCCCATGAACGACGGTAAGCTCTTACCTTTGAAATAAACTGCCCCGATGAGGAAGATGCTGATGCCTGTAGGTATCTCCTTCAGGAATTTGACAATCTTTCCCTTGGTCTGCTGTTGCACCCAGTTGTTGATGTCTTGCAGGTCTGAATGGGTATTGCCAGTCAGCAACTTGGGCCGTGCCCCATAGGACTTCTCCAGCTGGCTCACAAACCCCATTTTCATTCTCAGTTCTGAGGGGCAGAAAGACCATTACTGCAGCCTACTCCCTCTATCAGAGACGAAATCCCAAGGCAATGAGGTACAGCTGAAGGCCTGGCAGTGAGCATCCCATGCCCTTTCCTGACATACTTACAGATATCTAAGCCCTAGTCTTCTAAATACCCATTGTTGTGATACACAGGCATGTGCAAACACCTAGAGAGTCTAACTAAAGCTGTGTGGGGAACTGATGTATTTATCTAGTCTCACAGCCACATCCTATGCTGTAGTCTGGCAAAACCTTCAATTAATGGGTAAAGATTGGTGATAGGAACCAAAAGCCCACCTGTAGCTGCCACCACTTTGGTGTCTGACTCTAGCCCTGTCCCTACACTCCTTACATGATTACAGCTTATTGAGGAGCTTGGATCTTCCTCAAGCCATCAGGTTGGGGGGGGGAGGGGAGAAGTGGGAGATTTTAGCATTCTTATCACGATGGTCTAGAGCAGAGTGAAACATGGCATTTTAACTGACTCAGAGGGGTCAAACAGTCCTATATGATCTGTCTTCAGGCTGGGCCTGATCATTATTGTAAAGCAAAAGATATAATCAAACTGTATCTGGAATTGAAAATACATTAGATGGCTCCTGGGAGGTAGGCGCAGCTGGAGTGAGGCTTAGGGAGGAGATGAAATTATCAAAGCAAGTTCTTGGGTCCCTTCTGTGCCAGCAGCTCTGTTGCCAAGTGCCCTGTTGGCACTTCTTTGATTTTAATAAACCTTTTCCAAGCTCTATCTAGGGACCCCCAACACTGTCACTGCATAGTGCAATCAGCACAGGGCAGAAGCAGTTGCTTAGGCTCCAGCCACAGCTGTGTCCTGTAACTGAAGCCATTGGTGCCTGTGACCCATCCATTCTGCTCTCCTGACTGCTGCTCAGGGACAAAGACAAGATTGATGTAGGCAGGTGAAAAAAGGTTTTTACTTCTCTCCACAACAATGCGGGTGGCACTTCTTAGGCCCTTTACAGGTGCAGTGATGCTAGCCAGCAGCTCCTTGTAGGTGTTGTGGACCTCAGCCTTGTTAAGCAGGTCGTAGAAGAGAGTACGAGAAATCAGGTCTTCTGTTCGCTCTCCAGCACCTGCCAACCATAAATAAAGGAGCATGAGGCCCCCCTCCAGCCATGCACGAGAATGCATGAGGAGGAGGAGGAGGGACTCACCTAGTAAAAGGCCAGAAAGTGCAGTAGCTACACTGAAGGGAGACAGTAACACATTGGCGGTGGGAGTCTTGCTCGACTGCTGGCGATACAGGTCATAGCCAAAGTTGGAGACTGAAGCTGCCAATTTGTTTACAGGGCTTTTGTAGAAGGGATCTTCCTCCTCAGCTGCCTCTGTGTTGCCTCCTTCAGGGGTCCCGGAGTCCTTGCAGGCACAAGAAACACTTCTTTAGAATTGCTCTGCGTCAGAAGGCAGGAGCAGTATGATAGCCAGAGAACTGTTCACCTTCAAAGTGCTTTACAGACATTTCTCTGTAAGCGGGGGAAGTACTGGCCTTGTCGTACTGTTGGGAAAACGGAGGGTCACACAGTATATCATAGGCAGAGCTGGGAATAGAACCCAGTCCTGCCTGCTGTACCTACTGGAGATTCCACCATGCTTTTATCTGGGCAGAGCAGGACTTACCTTTCCCTTGTCATTGCCCATGATGGTCCTAGGTTGTCCTTGGCAGCTCTGGAGGATGGTGCTTAATATTCCCATTTAGAATTTTAATTTTGGAAGTTTTATGGTCCAAGTTTCTCACTCTCCTTGTCACGTTTTGTATCACACTCACCTGCTCTGCAGCCGAGTCCTGAGATCTGCTGGGGGAGGCTAGGAGCCCTAGCCACAGGAGAACAACCAGAGTCTGCATGATGGAACCTAGAAGGGAAGAACACAATAGAGCTGTTTGCCCTAGTCAATCTGCCTATTTCTTTGTTCCAGCTAGCTCCGTCTGCTACACCTAGCAGGCACTGCATGTGCATCTAGTGCATCTCTCTGCAGCGGGACCTCGTCTGCATAGCTGATCAGCTGCAAATCCTCAGCCTGTGGCTTCTTCAGCTGGTCAGCTCCAGCTGCTTTGAGCTTCTTGAGATTGTGGCATGCACATTTCTGGGCAGGTGTTGCCTGAGCCCAAAAGCAGAGGTAGAGATGTGATGCAAATCGCACTGGCTCTCAGACAAGACACCAGACTCCAAGGCCCTGAAAGGTACTAGATCAGATCAGTGCACAAGAGACTCTTCTTGCTGCTTTACATCCCATGCATTCAAAAAGTCAATAGTCATACAAAAGCAGCAAGTCCAACAACTAACGCTGGATGAAATAAAAGATAGTTAACGGGCTAGTGCTGTTGTCCTGAACATGCACACACACACTGCCCAGCCCTCCACTTCACTTCCTAGCCTCAGGCTTGCTCACTGCGTAGCCCTATCCGTGGAGGATTACTGGCTGCATGAGCACCTTACTACCACTCTGGCTCAGTAGCTGATTAAATAGCATCATTGATGGGCTCCCAGGAACCCTTCCTACCCTAAATGCATACCATGGGGTAGAGGCTAAAGCAGAGAGGAGTAAAGGATTGGACTGGGCTTACTCAGGATTCTTGATAGGAAAAAAAACATCAAGCTCCCTAGAGCCACTAATCCTGTTCTTTTTCAGAAATCCAATGTTAACCTCCCCAGTGTCTGCATGGGAGGATTCTGTACAATGATGTGTCTGGTCCAACGGGTAGTGTTACCCAAACCTTCATCCTCGGTAAATTAGAGCAATTGCAGGGATGCCATGTCCCTGAGGTCAGATGCCACAGGGGTTGGGTGAAAGCAGTGTTTATATAAATGCCAAAGGAATTAAAGGAAGGGCACTTGTATTTAACTAACCCCTGTGATCCAGTGCAGCCCGAGGAGTAGGAGCCTGCACATGTGTTTCAGATTAAATGCAGCTCTAAAGCAAACATGGCTGTCGGTAGAATTGCAAACTCTGAAAGCCACGTGTCCACAACGACTACAATTCAGGGACCAGCCTGTTCAGGCAGAGGATTTCCCTACAAGAAAAAACTCCCCCAGCCCCTCTCTCCATGGTAGCAGTTTTGCTTTAGGAAACGCTGTTCCTCTACAGCATCCCTGCCAAAAATGCTATCTCTGTAGCATTGTTTCTGTTTAGAGCAGACATGAAACTGGCTATGCAGTCCAATTTCGCAAGACTCATGGATTCTCTCCCTGCATCTATGCTCAGACACCATCCCCCACCCAGGAGAGCAGTATTCTGGATTTCTTTCCAGTGCAGAAAATATGCTCTGAGTGGAGCTGCTGTACTGGACCAAAGCAATGTTAGGTGGTGTGAGGGTGGATGTGATTCAGGGACTTTTCATTCCTGTGAGAGTAAGCCTTATGGTGGGATTTCTGAGTAGGCCTGCCTCCTGTGGAACACAGGAGCAGAGAGATTCTGGCTGGATGCTGTCTGAGGATGCCTGCTGCAAGCAGATTCTTCACCTGGCTTTTCCACTATGCTTAGTGTGAGAGGTTTGCTCTAGGCTAGGCATGAGATGTGGGGTTTCCATGAAGTGTGGCCTTTCTCTGAAAAAAGGCTCTACAATACTCTCTGCTCCCAACAGCTCTGCTCCTGGAAGCATGAGAATGGAGAGTGCATTCCCAGATTTTATCTTTGCCAGGATTGTCACCACCCTCATATTTCTCAGGCTTTGCCAAGAAGTGATTTCCATTTTAGAATGACAAAGCCCTGCTGAGCTTGAATGGGCCTGAACATCTGGATTCTATTTGTGCAGTTATGATGCACACAGCCAAAACTGCAGATAGAAAAAGTCATTGCTGGAGCAGAGCTGGGGTGATTTCTAGTGTAACTTTAAAATCTATAGCTGTGTTTTAAAAAGAAAGGAAAAGATCTAGAGCATGCAGTCTGTGATGTTAGACTCAGAAAGAGCAGGTTGGGAAACAAGCTAAGAAGATACTTTCCAAGCGTGAATTGTCTCTTCCCTGGATCTCTGCAGCTCTGAAATAAAACAGCATTCCCCCAGGCTAGAGAGTTCTGAAGGTCTCTAACTATCCTTACGCACATTTGAGTGTGGGATCTCACAGCCACCCTACCTATGAGGTCTGTTTCTCTCTATTGGGGGTGTCTCAGAGCACCTCACCAAGAGGGTCTGTCTAGTTTTTTGCTAGACTCCGTTTCTGTTGCAAAGAAAACTATCTAACTGCAACACAAGTGCTAATTGATGCAGGATTGTAACCCCCTGCTCATCCATGCTTGATCCTCAGAGCCTGCAGGAAGGACCCTTGTTCCCAAGCACACTTCTGGCCCTCAATCGCTCCAGGAGAAGCCGGAGAGTCCCCCATTTCCAGCCTACTCCTGTTTCTCCAGGAGGAATTCTTCACTCTCCAGGCCATACCATAGCAAGGACCATCACTCCTGTCTCCCAGGCCCTGCAAGAGAGCCCCCTCCCCCCGACTCATTCCTGTGCTCTTCCCATCATTCTGGGCACTCCGATTGCTACTAGCTGTGGACCAACAGGTCTGGAAGCAGGGTGAATTGCTCCTTACCTCGGACTCCTCTCAGCCACTGCTGTCCTATGTTACCACCCTTGATGAGACTCTGAACAGCATGGAGTTTATAACAGCCACATCTGCTTTATTTGCTGCCTGCCAGCAGACTGCCCACAAGCCCAGCCTTCAGCAGGCTTCAGGTTACACTTCCCAGGGTTCTCTTAAAGTGGTCTGCCCTAATTTTTTGATCCTGTGATTGTCACTGCATTGTGCTGGCTTTAACCCTGCACTTGATCCAGCTCCCAAAGCAAATGCTCATTATTTGAGAAACAGTCAGTGGTTAAAGCACAAGACTGAGAACCAAGTTCTCTGGCTTCTATTCTGTGCTCTGCCACAAGCTCCTTGTGTGACTTTGGGCAAGTCAGCTCCCGTTTCAGTGCCCTGGCTTCCCCATCTGTAAAATGGGACCATTCCTTCCCTACCTCAGGGGGTTATAAAATGCTTGGTGATGGCTGATGCGGTAGCATCATTAATATAGCAGCAACTCCATTTAATGTAGCAAGAACCTCGACCCAGCAGCAGGATCCAAATATCAATTTAAAGCAACTAAAGAGAAAGGACCCAGGAGCGGCTCTCGCCAAGATGCAGTGTCAGTATTAACAAGAATGACCTAATACGCTCCGTGAAGGAGAGATGGGATGGGACTGGGGCTATCTGACCACTGCTACAAGCAGCTTGTCTAGAGGGAAATGCTGAAAGTAGTAAAGGCAGCTGTACCAAACCCCACATTTGGGATTGTCTTGGAATCTATCCCTGCTGCGCTGCAGGCCTTACTCTCTAGGCAATGAGACTTATTCAGACATGCACTCATCGCCTACAGGCCCTCTGCTAATGGGAAGAGGGGATGACTGGAGATCCACATGAACCGCAAACCAACATCTTTGTGAGCTGGAAAAGCAAATCATCCCATTTGGTTTCTTGTGGGTCAGTGCTGCTTCATTGACCATGGCCAAGTGAGAAAAAACAGTCTTCCTGAGCAGTAATAAGATGGACAGTTACGGCCTTATGTGGAAACTGCTTCTGGACTTGTATTGTAAGCAGAGATCTGTGGAAATAAGCTTGTCCCTGAGACCCGTTCTGCATTCACCTGAGGCTGAGTGATGCTTGTTGTTGGAGATTAGCAGTTGACATTTCCCATGTTTTTCTCCACTTCCTCTTTTTAATGTTTGTATTTAGTACTAAAATGCCTTTTGTGAAAGGCTTTGGGCTGATTCTTACTAAGGCCTTGTCTACACAAGAAAGTTGCACCAGTTTAACTATAGGTGTGATTTTTAACCCATGCAAAGGCTGTGTGAACACACCTATTTTGCTTTAGCTAAGTCAATTAGTCCTTTTCTATGTAGAGAGTTGCATCAGATTAACTAAAATTGTGAGTTTAAACAAACTTAGTTAAACCAGTGCAAACCCATGTGGATACTTTATTTTGGTTTGAGTGGCTTATTTTATTTAAAATAGGGCATATTCTTTCTGAACAATATTAGGCTTTATGTCATGGACATTTTGTATGTTTGATATCCATATGGATTTGCTATAGTGAAGAAATTCAATAACATTTCAAATATGAAACTTATCAAGAAATATTAATTTAGTGATGGCTTCACCCTATGGGTAATTGTTTTCAGGGCAGAGGTCCTGTACCTACATGGGGGAACAGAAATTTTATAATAGAAACTATTTCAAACTAGCAGAAAAAGTTATAGCAAGATCCAATGGCTGGAAGTTGAAGTTCAAAAAATTCAGACTGGAAATAAGGTATAAATTTAACAGTGAGGGTAATTGACCATTGGAACAGCTTACTAAGGGATATGGGAAATTCTCTATCACTGGAATTTTTTAAATCAAAATGGGATGTTTTTCTAAAAGACCTTCTCTAGTTCAAACTGGAATTAATTCAAGGAAGTCCTATGGCCTGTGTCATACATTTGAGACTAGAAGATCACAGTCATCCCTTCCGGCCTTACAATCTATGATAGAGCTTTGCTTTACCAGAATAGGTTCAAGGGCCACTACCAAGATGTATGAATGTTAGGAAGCAAGAGCATTGTCCTGTGGTGGGAAGTCATGAGCCTGGATGTTAATAGTTTGCATTTCTACAGCCCCCTCCATCAGAGAGCCTCAAAAGACTGCACAAAATCTCATGAATTAATTTTGACGTAACAGAGTATTTGTTGAACATCAAAAGTTAATTGTGCCTTATATACAGCATAGCAGGAACTAGCCACTGCCCTCTGGAACAAAGTGAAGATGGGAGTAGGAGAAGAAAAGCTGGAGGGAACTACCAGAATGAAGGGGAGTAGGAGGAAATAAGAACTGAGTTGTTCAGAGCTTTGAAGAGGAAGAAAAATATACATTCTGCACAAGGGGAGCCGGAAGGCCGTGGTGTGGAAGGAAGATGACTTTAGCGGCAGGATTTTGGATCGAATGGAATGCAGCAAGGTGCGAATCAAGGAGGAGGAAGTTGCTGTAGCCAAGGCAAGACCTAACGGAGGCATGGACCAGCATCTCTAAAATAGGGCAGTCGTCATGAGAGCAAAGCAATCTGAAATGTTCCCTGAGGGCCCTAGTAATAGAGCTGGATTCCTTCTGATTTACTCGTTAATTACATAGTAGAGTAATTACACCCTCTTGTTGACCAGTAAATGTTATTCCACGGGGCACAGGGCGGGGCATTATTCTTAGCTGGTCTCCCCTTAGACTTGGAATCTGTAAACCATGTGTGGTGTCTATTGGTAATTGCAGGTTTGAGCCAGTTGCTTTCTTTTAAAAAGGTTTCTTGTGTGCCTGACGTTTGTGGTCGGTGAGTCAATCCCCCTCCATCCAATCCCAACAGAAAGTGCAGGACAGTAAGTGAGGGAGATGCCAGCAGGCAACTTGCTCTCTGGTTGGGGCAGATCTACTCAGGAAAGGGGGAGCTGTTGGGAAGGTGACTCTGGTTCTTTAGCTACTTCCCTGCGAAAACAAAACCACTAAGATATATCTGTGTGGTGACTGGGAGTGAGCCTCTCACTTTGGGAGAAGAGACTTGTGATAGCAGGGTTCACAGTAGTGTGCTAAAGGTAGCTGTATAGATGTTGCAGCCTGGGCTCTGAAACCTGTAGTAGGAGGGTGGGCTTCAGAGCCCAAACCACCCCGTCTACACAGCTACCTTTAGCACACTACCGTGAGCCCTGCTAACCCAGGTCTGTGGACCAGGGTGGGAGGCTCGCTCCCAGATGCACTGTAGACATACCCTAGAAGGGCTTCCTAGAAGTGATGAGAAGCAGAATCTGCGATGGCCAACAAAAAGTGGTTCTACATTCCCTTTGTCAGCATGTAGACATTCACTGTTAATTGCTACAGAAACGCCGAAACTAGCAAGACTAACGTAATACAGCTTAAGTTGCTGTGGTGGGGGTTGCTTTTCCCCCAAACCATCAGTCTCTGCTGCTTGGGTCAGACATGCTGAGTTATTTCAGAGCAGGGATCCAGTGAGCTGTGCGCAGCTCAGCAGTGAAGCTCCAGGTGAACACCATTCCTGTACTGACAGAAGGAAGTGACTCTGACCCCAAGGAGATGCAGTCATGTCCTGGAAGATGTCAAACTCCTGTAGCATTGTTCTGCGGGCCCAGGAGCACCCAACATAAGATAACAAGCCACACGTAGGATGTGCCAGACTGGGTTACACCATGGATCCGTTGCATCCAGCAGCCTGCCAGCTGGCAATGCCCAGTACCAATTCCTCCCTCAGAGGAAGGCAAAGACCAGCCAGTTGTGCTGTGCTGCTAATGGGGAAATTTCCTTCCTGACCCCTACAGCTCAGCTCAGACCCCACAGCCTCAGACTGGATCTCCCCTCTCTTTGTATCCACCCACATTAGTGGATTCTCTGGTATGTTCAGCTGAGATTTCCAAAGGGGAATGGGCAATGTCCTTTTAATGGTTCCATATTTACTAGCCATTAATCTCATCCTGTGACTCCTCATTCTGGTGGTGTGAGTTGGAGTAAGAAGAAAGGACTGCTCACTTCTCATGAGACCCTTTAGGACCTTCCATCCTTCAGTCAAGCCCCAGTAACTCTTTTTCCCCCCAGTCTTTGCAGTTACTCCACCTGTTTGCTGCCCTGCTGTGCCCCTCTCCAGTCTCTGCCGGGTATCTCTCAAGGTGACAACTCAGCCAAACATCATCTGTTTCACTCTTTATTATTCTGCCAACATAAAAATTACTAAAAAACACTTTACAAAAGATGCCTCCAACATCCCAGGTGAAGGGCTGGTGCCAGGGATAGAAATGAGCCCCCTCCCTTGCGCACACACCCAGTAGATCCCAGTACCCAGGGGACTGGGGCAGAAATGTTCTAGGCAGAACCTTTATCAGAAATAGTAGCTGAGACTCGCATCCCAGGGAAGGTGACTGGCTGCTAATCAATTTGATGTAGCTGCTATTTGCCTATCTAGTGACAAGCAAGTCCTGCTGTTTGGTGAATGTCCTGACCAAGGAATGTGCATAAGGGGCTCAGAGGGAAGAACAGCTTTTACACCTCTTGTCTTTGTCCAATTGCATAGAGACATTGTCAGAAGCTAATGAGTATTCAAGACAATTTGGTACCAGCACTGCTGCTCAAGAGTGGTGCTGAGGGGCTCTAGAGAGAGCCCTGCCAGAGGGGACCCACTGGGATGGGGCAGAAGGGCTTCTGATGGAAGCCCAGCCAGGAGAGAGAGACCCTGCTACAGAGGTCTCCCAGGCAGCAGTCCCAGGACTCCTAGGCACTGCTCCTCCCTTATTTGGGGATACTATTTTTGATGCCATTTTTCAGGTTAGGTGAGTCCTGTGGCTCTTTTTTCTGTTGGGCAGCACTGGGGTTGGGGTTCTGGATGCTGCCCACAAAGAGTGGGATGCCTGTTGTCTCCTCAAAGATAATGAAGAGAAAGGGTTGGTTGAGGCTGAAAGTGGAGAGTGAACGAGACATCATGACACTAGTGGCAGCTGATGCCTCCACGCCATCTTCTGCAAGCTCCAGGGTGGACTGGTGCTGGATGCTGGATACAAAGAGAGGCTCATCTGTGATCTTCTGCAGGTCTGGGGCGGAAAACAACTCCCTGAGGCCTAAATAGAAATCAAATTGGGGTCAAACAGAAGCCTGTCTACTCACTAGTTCAGTGCCATGGCATGCCATTGGCTCAGACATTCATTTTATCCCTGTAGAACAGTGGTTCTCAACTTTTGTACTGGTGACATCTTTCACATAGCAAGACTCTGAGTGCGACCCCCCCCTATAATTTAAAAACACTTTTAAATATATTTAACGCTATTATAAATGCTGGAGACAAAGCGGGGTTTGGGGTGGAAGCTGACAGCTCGCAACCCTCCCAGGGGTCCTGACCCCCAGTTTGAGAACCTCTCCGTAGAGAAAGCAACAGTCTGTATCACTGTATTCGGTACACAACACCAGGGACTGGACATGCACCATACCAGATCCCATACTAGGGAATGGGCAGGCAGAGTAAGGAAAAGTGCACTCTGGCCAGATTTATCAGTCCTTCCCTGTATGGATAGCTGCAAGAGCCAAACAAACGCAGCTTTCATATGGACTGACCATCTATCCTAGGGCTTTATACTGCTTCCCACAGCATGGTATCTGAGCACCTTCCACAGTGCTGTCCCTAGTGGAATTCATAGAGTCTCTGGCATTTCTTCCTAAGGGGTGGGAAGCTCCAGTGGGGTATATTTTGTTTGCTGCTTGGTGTTTATTGGTTGGTTGTAGATTTTGTTTTTTGAAGGATGCTTGGGTAGGTCGGGGGCTTTGTGGTAAATGTCATTCCTGCTATGCTGGAAATGCTGTGTCCATGAGGAAGGTCCATTTCATAACCCGGTCCAGACCCTCTTAACAAAAGAGGGTCCTGTGGCACCTTTAAGACTAACAGAAGTATTGGGAGCATAAGCTTTCGTGGGTAAGAACCTCACTTCTTCAGATGCAAGTGAGGACCCTCTGTTGCTTTTTACAGATTCAGACTAACACGGCTACCCCTCTGATACCTCTTAACAAAGACTGTTTTGTCCTTAGTTCTCACACTCTTTGTTCTGGGCTTTGTGATCTGCATTGTCACTGAGAAGCACATTTGTCTTAGCAGTTCATACATCTCAACACCAAGGGAAAATAAATTGAGGTCACAGGCAGGGGAAGGGTGGTCACAGCTGAGTTTGGAAGTGAGATGGAGAGCTGAAGGAGGGGAAGATAGGGAGAGACAGCTACAGGAACTGCAGTGAAGACAGGGCAGAGAAAAGGCTGGTGCTAAAAAAGCAAAGGGCAGGAACAGGGAGAAGAGTAAAGAGTTACAAGGTCTTTGAAGTTGCCTGGAGCAAGGAGATCTGTTCTGAGCTTCAGTGCACAGATAACTGCAATCAGCCCAACCCATTCATACCGTGCAAACCTCACCCTGGGCATTACCTAGTTGGCTGAGGACTTGGTTGAGTTCAAGCTGGTAATCTACATGCAGTTTGGGCATCTTTACCATGGTGGGCTTCTCCTTGGGAAAGCGGCTGTGCAGCTTGTCATGGCTGAGGTTCGCCAGCACCTGGGAGACGTTCCACTTAAACTGGTTTGGGACAATGGCCACAAAACTCATGTTGCCCTTAAAGGGAAACCTGGCTACCTGGAAACAAACCAATCAGAAGAACTGGTGGAACAGGAAACAGCCAAGCAAAGACAATGAGGGCTCAGAAAGTGATTTGTCAATAGAACAATTAGCCAGGGGGAGAAGGGCAGCATGCTGGGAGTGGAGTGGTTGTTCATCCCAGGGAGTCAGAGGTCAGACTGGAACAGATACTGCTAATGCTTAGATCCAGTATCCACAAGGCAGGTGGAGACCAAAGATATGAGAAACACAAAGGCCCCCCTGTAAAATGAACTGCATTTACACTGCAGTGGCCCTGTTCTGAAGAGATCCTCCCACTTTTCATGGGAGAATTCCATCTCCATGTTGCTTCATTTCTCTCAGACTTATCCAAAAGGTCCATTAGGTCCCATCTAGTCCATCATCCCATGAATTTGAGGGCAAAGATGTTACAGCCTTTCAGGGAACGAAGGCAAAGGATGTTTGAAAAGAAGTTCTGTGTCCTGCGTCTGTGAACAGGTATTCCCATCTCTTCTCATAGAACGGGGATGCAGTGGGGGCATTGCAATAACAAAGTGATATTCCCGTAGCTGCCCAGCAGCACCCCAGACAGACTCTTACCTGAACCTCCAGGGGATCCAGAGTAAACCAGCTCAGGGAATATTTCTGAGCTTTCATCATCTCAACTGGAACGATGAACTGGTCGTCAAGGTGGAATACATCTGGCCCAGTCTGGCTGGGGTCAAACTTATGCCTCCAAAATCCTGTTCAAAACCATACATTTCTAATTAATCAAAGCCAAACCTGAATGAAAAACAAAGGAAAGTGCCTGACAACGCATCAGCAAACAGGTGAGTGGTGACTGGAGCAGGGAGAAAGAAGTGCCATAGCAGGAAGGATTTTGAGTGCAGGATGTCTTTATCCTCAGGAGAGGCTGTGTGGTGCAGTGGAATGAGCCAACGCCTAATGGCATCCCCTCTCTGTGCCTCAGTGAGGGAGAAGACTGAGGTGCTGTGGGGAGGAAGTAGAGAATGTCTGTAAGTGCAGGGTAAAATCAGTGATGGAGAAGAGAGACAGCTGTAGAGCAACCAGTAAGGCAGGGATTGAGGAAGGAAGCCAGCAGCAGTGATAGTGCAAGGAGCTCCTGCAAGTGTACAGGCCAGGCCCCTGACAGCACAGAGGTACTCAGCCCTCAGGGAATTAGAGGAAGACCAGGCTAAGGTTGTGCTGGGCTGTAACCTGGCCACGACTTAGCAGGAGCACTTCAGAGCACCTTGCTGGGCACCTAATGAAGTGTGCGCGACCTGGCTAAGAAGAGCAAGATGATGTGCTGCCTCCCAGGGATCAGGACCAGCGAGGTGACAGGGACGCTGTGGGTTAGTTCTGGCTCCTGGGTCAGTTAACGTGTGTAGCACAGGTGAGGAAGTCAGGAGGCTGCGCTGTAATGAGATTTGAAGACAAGACTAAACAAGGGGAACTGCGTACATGCAGGGGCGAGGAAGAGGGATCTAGCAAAATGGGGAAGAAATGAAAGGAGATTCCACCTGGGTACCTGCAGCCACTTCACCTGGGGAAAGGACCCAGAACCCCAGCTAGTCACTGAGGGGAAGGCCTGGAAAGTGGGGACTGTGGAGTGCACTGAAGCTCACCTTGGAAGTGGACAGCATTGAGTAGGAGCATCACAGTGCTCGTAGGGAGCTGATCCAGGAAAGTGGATATCTGCCCTTCAGTTGCCTCCTTTATCCACTTGTTTATGGCTATGAGGTCATTTTCATTGTTCCCAGACAGGGTCACAGGCTTTGCCCCATAGAATCGCTCTGAGGTCTCCAAGAATTTCTCTTTAACCTCAAACCCTGCAAGGAAAGAATTCGACATGAGGTCATCTGGCCTTGATGAAACTCACTCAGCGTGTCAGACAGTGCGGTGTGAAGCCAGATGTGCTCACCAGATAGCAGGGGCTTCCCCACAAGAGTACTTCAGGAAACTAAGGGGTGTCACTGTTCTATCAGCACAGCTGCTTCAGTCTGTGTGTGTCCCAGAGAGTTTTATTTCAGCAGCCACACCCCAACAGGAATTCCCCATTCCTGGCTCTCACCTTTCTGCAGATAGATGCGTGAAGCTACCCTGAGCATGGACCCTGTGAGCTGCCTGCGAATGCTGCTCAGCAGGTGGTGGAGACAGGGCACTGATTCCAGGTGCAGCGCCTCCAGCAAGCGTTTCTCCGTCTGGTTTGCTGCGCCTTAAAAGCAATGTCAGATTTGTGTCAATATCCGAGGGGCTAAGGGGCAGGTGCTCTGACCACCTCCCTCTCTGGCTGGGCATCTGATGTCTTCCCAGAGAGACTCTGGTGGTCTGAGTGTAAGGCATTAGAGACAATACCCAGCACCTCCTGACTGGGTCCATGCTGTCCCAGCAAGTGAAACCGAGACCAGCCTCAAGTGAGGGTAACCGTCGATAAAGCCAGAGGATTAACATTGGCGGGAGGATGCCCAGCTTAGTGTTTGCATTTTGGACATTGGCTCTGGGTGCTTCTCCTAGAGGGAACATCATAGAGGGCGAAAGCTTGTGTTGTTTGAACCTAGTAATTTACCTAGTGCCAGCTGGGACAATGCCAGGGTGATGCTGAGGGGAGACAGGATCACATTGGGTCTGCTGGTCTCCATCTGGACCTCTGTCAGGAGATCGATGGTGAATTTCATCAGACCTTCTGCTAGCCTGCGTGTCTGCTCCTGAGACATGTCACAGCCTCTCTCTTGACCTTCTCCCTCCTCTTCAGAGGAATCAATTTCTTGCACCTCCAGCACCTGCTTGTGATCTCCTACTGTCCCGGTGACAAGATGGCCCCCTGAGCTTGTGAGGCCAGCACCGGGGCTTGTGGTGCTGGTAGTGGTAGGAAGTGGCAGTGTAGCCCCATGGATGTCTTCCCAGGTGTCAGAGGTGGAATCCAACACTGCAGCATTTGGCAGGGTTGGATCCACTCCTGGCAGAACAGTGGTGGTGGGAACAAACTGTGGCTCTCCTTCTAAGGCTCCAGCCTCTTCAGAGTGCTGCAATGAAACAGAAGGAAGTTACATTGAGAGAAAGCAGGGAAACAGAGCTGCATCCGCACTCTCTTACTGGGACTGCAGGTGGCTTGTCACAGGGAGGGGACAAATGGGTCCAGTTCACACTGGCAGGGAGGCACCATGCCTAGTTATCTGGCACAGGCTACGTGCTCTGTGATGAAGCGTTGCAGGTAGTCAGTGAGAGGGAGGCTACCCAGAGGGAACTGGTCAGCAATCTGAAAGATCAGCACTGTCCTGACATCTGAGCAGCACTACTAGGGCTGCACTGAAGAACAGAGGGAACAAGTCCCCTGACAATAATAGCAACCGATGATGACCTACACTAAAGAGGAGGATGATAAGGGACCTGTTACAGCCAGTCCCTTCTCAAAACTTGTGTGTATTCTTTGACTATGGAATATTAGTGCCGAGGTGGCCGGTGTGTGTTGACACAGTACATCCCAGGACAGAATATGCTGAGGTAGTAACAGCATCACCCCTTGTGCTTGGACTGCTCTGGCCAGTGCCCCCGTCCTCTCTGTTACCTGACTGGTCAGTGGTTGTGCTGAGGGATCCCATTCCGGGTTCTCTTTGCTGGTGGAATTTTCCACTGCTGGGCCCTGAAGGTTGAAAGTAGTTATTCAGGATTTCACATGAGCACAAACTTGGAAAATAGAAAGTGCCTTATTCCAAAGAAAACGGGCCAAGCCGGGGTCTTCCAAGACAATCAATCACTCCTCTCTGCCTACTCTCTTGATCTGCCCTGTCGAGGTGAAAAGATGGCTTCATCTCAGCTTCCTTCAGTTAAATATCTCTGGCTAACATCCTTCTCTTGGCACAAGGAGTCTCCTGCACCCCAGTTCTGGCTCCCTTCTTGTTCAGGCCTCCCTTTGCCTCTTCCGTCTGTAACTCCAGCATCATCCTCAACCCCGAACTCTCCTCCTCTCCACACCTCTAGCACTGCAGATCTGCCTCACACCATCTCTGCAGCATTCTCTGTGGGTGTCACAGCCTCTACATCTACAATGCTGGTCACTTCTTGGACCTAGCTGGCCCTAAATAACTCCACCTAAATGACAAAAACCCTCCCTACAGAATAGCAGGGGGAGAGGAGAGACATACAGAGGTTTCCTTGTGTGTATTTGAACAGATCCATGTAGCACTCGGGTAACACAGGGATGGGCACAGTGTAAAGCCAAGACAGACACTTTCAGACACAAGCCTCTATTCTTCCTGGTCCAAAGCTGGTAATTTCCTTTATTGGTTTTATGACTGAATAATTAATTCACCAGCCAATCTCTGTACACATCAGTTTCTGTCCCTTATACCAGTGATTTGCAACCAGGAGTACGCATACCCGTGGGGTACACAGAGGTCTTCCAGGGGGTACATCAACTCATCTAGATAGTTCCCTAGTTTTACAACAGGCTACATAAAAAGCACTAGCGAAGTCAGTACAAACTGAAAATTCATATAGACAATCTGCTCTATATACTATACAGTGAAACGTACGTACAATAGTTATATTCCAATTGATTTATAATTGTATGGTAAAAATGAGAAAGTAAGCAATTTTTCAGTAATAGTGTGCTATGACACTTTTGGATTTTGATGTCTGATTTTGTAAACGGGTAGTTTTTAAATAAGGTGAAACTGGGGGTACACAAGACAAATCAGACTCCTGAAAGGGGTACAGTAATCTGGAAAGGTTGAGAGCCACTGATCTACACCATATGCTGGCCTCTCACTTCAGGCTGGGATTTTCAAACCGGCCCAAGGGAGTGAGGTGTCACTGAAAGTCAGTTGGAGCTGGGCTGCCTGACCATATTTGGGACGCAGTGCATATGGCAGACTCTGCACACAGTGAAGTTGGACATCCCCATATTTTTGGCATGTGTTTGAAGGTGGCCCTGGCAGGACTAGACCAAGGTGTGCTGGTAGAGCTTTACAAATACCCCGGCGTAACTCAACACATGGGAGCCTGTCACCGCTTACCTCGGGTCTCTCCTGCGGGGCGTGGTGAGAGGGGGGAGTCTCCATCTCAAGGGCATGTGCCAAAGGAAACTGGAAGGAAATTACCTAAGTCAGAGTTGGGGGAAAGGGAAGAGGCCCAGAGTTGGATACCAAATAGCTTCCTCTAGGTTCGGATGAGGAAATCACTCCCCTCTGGCTCACTTCCTGCCACGTCCCTCCAGACGGGGCCAGAGACTAGCACGTCCCCTGCGGTTCCCTTGGCTGACTGAAGCAGAGATGGTTCTAACCTCTTTGTAGAATGGATATAACAGAAGTGGAAGTCCCGAGGGGGTGATGGAAATGATTAGAGAGAGACTGGAAAGATCGGGACTGTTTAGCTTAGAGAGGGAACAGGAAGAGGGATGCAGAATAGTGGCTGAGATAGAAGATAGATTGAGCAATTCTAGATCAGCTCTCGTGAGAGCAAGGAGGCAAATGGATGAAATCACAGTGCCTGATGAACTCCTGTAACTCACAGCCACTAGAGACCATTGAAGCTCAGGGTATTTATCTGGGTCATGAGCACCTCCACAGTGACATCAGACTGGATAAAGAAACCGAGGTCTATAAGCCTTTGTGTGAAGATCAGCCCTGTTCTAACCCAGCCTACCCTGTTCCCGCCACTGCCCCCGGCTGGCTGGGGTGAAGAGTGCGCTGACAGAGGAGATGTCCTGCAGGACAGGTGAAGGCAATGCTTTGTGCCTGTGGCTTACCCCTGGGCTATCGTGCAGAGTGGAAAAGCAGAGCAGCAGACCCCAGAGCAGCATCGCCGTATTTCTGGAATACAAAAGCTGTCAGTGACACTCACAAGCTACTCCCTGGGTCCTCTCTGCTCCCAGGGTGCCGGTACTGTGCCTGCCCATTATTATAATGAGAACAGCAACAGATTATGAGTCCAGAGGAGAGGAAAGGAAAACAGGATCCAAGAGGAACAGACACAAACTGCTGGGAAACCAACTCGGAGACAGCAGCCGGCAAGGTGAATGGCGCTGAAGAGAACAGTCCCTGAAGCAGCACTGGAGTCCAGGCCCAACCCCAAGGCGTTGCAGCCAGAGAGTAGACCAGGACCCAGCACTGGTGCAGTGCTGTAGCTGTGCTCAGGCGTTTATTCTCCCTGGACGCTTGCATTTCTAACCCCTCTCACCCTCATTTGGCTGGAGAGCACATTGCAGTTTCCTAATGATTCCCCCATGAAATCTGTCCCACACAACCCAGGGAGAGGCCCAGCTTCTCCACTCTCTTGCCCAGGCACACAAAGCTGAGGAGAAGGGACAGGCCCCTGGCTGATGGTCAGAGACAGTCCCAGTTCTGCTGCTGCTCTGTGCCTCCATGGGGGACAGTGAAACTGACCTGCCTTTTAGGAAGCTGCAAGGATTCAGCAGGTGCTGCCTGTAGAGGGTTGTGGATGGAAAGTGCAATGTCAGAGCTGATCACTAGTGTTGCCCCCTCAATAGCTGGCCTGCAGCACAGAGCCCTCCCCTTCCCACCACTCACATAGTCCCCTTCCAGGCAAGCACAGCCCCTCCCACCGCTACACTCTTGTTCCTGTCACTTGGGGGGGCCAGGCTCCCTGCCAGTGCCTCGGGCATGGCCCTGCCCACTCGCACTGGCCTGCACCTCGCTGGGACCCGGCTCCAGCCCCAAGCACTCACCCTGGTCTAGTGGGGGTCGTTCTCCTACTCCTTGATTGGGTAAACACCCAGCACCACCCCCAAAACAGAGCTGAATTCCTGGGGGGCAGCGTCAGTTTGCCAGGCAGTCCCTAGCTTAACCTGGAAAAGCTGGGCTGCAGCCCTTCTCCCCCCATCTGCCAATCACCTGTGACGAGATTGAGGGCATTTCAACGCCCCCCCCTCCAAAAAAAAAATCCTACAGCTGGCCCACATGCAACCCCAAACTTCACTCCAATCCCCGAGGCCTCTGGCCCTCAGCTCATTGTTGAATTCTCCACTCCCCACCCACTAGGGCAATTTCACACTGTGCACCCTCTCCCTCCCACCGGAGCAGTTCCCCCCAGTTTATTGCCAAATCCCTCCTCCCCCCAGTTCCTCTGCCCCTTACCTCGGTTTGCTAAGCATTTCTGTTGGTGCTGGCACCCTCTCTACCCAGCCGATGGCTCTGCATGGGGCAGATGAAGCCCCTTGTCCAGCCCACGCTTGCCAGGCAGTGACAGGCATGACCTTCAGCACCACCCCTTATTTGAAGATTTTTCCCTTTCTGCAAATATTGACCCTGTACATCCGGTTAAACATTTGTTCTGGGATGGAGCGAATTGGTGTTTTTCTGTGGGGCTCTAGGTCGCTGCACCCCAAGGACAGCTGTGACCCTGATTTTACCAGCTTATGTTACTCCTGAAAGTCTAAGAGTAGAAGTAACAACTGGAATCTTTTGTCTAATTGAGTTTCTCCCCCTTTCCAGATCCCCTTTGTGCCTGTAGGGGCATGCAGACCCCTTAAACCTGGCCTCAAATGGAAGAGCCAAGGTTTGGGATTTAATGGCTTTTGGGTTCCTCTCCCCGCGACTATTCCAAGAGTTTTCTGTGTGAGAAACTCCAGCTTTCTAGTCTATCTATCCCAGCCTCTCCTCCTGCTGCAGCAAACATGGGACTGCAGCCCTTTGACACATGGCCAGGGCCCAAGTTGTTGGCTGCAGTGTGTCCAAGCAGGAAGTGGAGTGGCCTCAGCTTGGGCTGAGATGACACCCTCTGGGCCATGCCACACATCATGAAGAGTTGGGTTTCCCCACCAGCGACAGTGTTGTGAGCCCTTGACACACACCCACCAGAAAAGCCCCCACTCTTACGTGGCAGGATGGTCTTGTGCGAAGGGCACGATCCTGGCTCTCTCACTGGCTCGCTATAACCTTGGCCTGAGCTTGCCCTCTGTACAGCGGAGATAATGAGCCTCACCTGTCTCTGGGGGTGATGCGGCTTCATGCATTACTATCACTGTTGGACTAGAGTGCTGGGGGGGGTGGAGAATTTGAATGGGACCATAGGGCCTGAGCCAGGGCTGTGCTAGCTGACTAGTCTTAGAGCCTTCGAGTGAGGGCAGGAGGCCTGCTGCCCCCTCCCCACACACATACACCCTGGAGAAGGCCCTGGCCCCCACAGTGACTACAGGGAGAAGCCTTAAGAGTTTAGGGAGGGGAGAACAGGTGAAAACAAGACAGGCCTGAGAACTGTCACCCCAAGCTGCTTTAGAGGAGGCTGATTTGGGACGGGTCAATGTGCTGTTGGGAAGCTGCTTTGAAAGGCCAGGGTGGGGGAGAGGCGCTCTAGAACATTCGGAGGTAGAAGTTGGACAGGGGTCACCAGCACAACCTACTCCAAGCTGGCAAGGCAGAGGCCTGCTCAACCGCACCCCTTCCGCCAGGGGAGCCTGCACAAGGAGAGCTGGCTTGGTTCTTTTCAAGTCACTGCTCAGAGCAGAGAAACTGTTGGCTGCAGAGTAGTCACTTTGCAACCCTCTCCGACAACCCCAACCCTGATAATGGTGCACACCCGTTTCGCCCAAACACAGCCACACTGCACCTCCACCATCCAGCTACACCCTCTGCCTTTCCCCCAAACACAGCCACACTGCACCTCCACCATCCAGCTACACCCTCTGCCTTTCCCCCAAACACACAGACACACTGCACCTCCACCATCCAGCTACACCCTCTGCCTTTCCCCCAAACACAGCCACACTGCACCTCCACCATCCAGCTACACCCTCTGCCTTTCCCTCAAACACACAGACACACTGCACCTCCACCATCCAGCTACACCTTCTGCCTTTCCCCCAAACACAGCCACACTGCACCTCCACCATCCAGCTACACCCTCTGCCTTTCCCTCAAACACAGCCACACTGCACCTCCACCATCCAGCTACACCCTCTGCCTTTCCCTCAAACACAGCCACACTGCACCTCCACCATCCAGCTACACCCTCTGCCTTTCCCTCAAACACACAGACACACTGCACCTCCACCATCCAGCTACACCCTCTGCCTTTCCCCCAAACACACAGCCACACTGCACCTCCACCATCCAGCTACACCCTCTGCCTTTCCCTCAAACACAGCCACACTGCACCTCCACCATCCAGCTACACCCTCTGCCTTTCCCTCAAACACAGCCACACTGCACCTCCACCATCCAGCTACATCCTCTGCCTTTCCCTCAAACACACAGACACACTGCACCTCCACCATCCAGCTACACCCTCTGCCTTTCCCCCAAACACACATCCACACTGCACCTCCACCATCCAGCTACACCCTCTGCCTTTCGCTCAAACACACAGACACACTGCACCTCCAACATCCGGCTACACCTTCTGCCTTTCCCCCAAACACAGCCACACTGCACCTCCACCATCCAGCTACATCCTCTGCCTTTCCCTCAAACACACAGACACACTGCACCTCCACCATCCAGCTACACCCTCTGCCTTTCCCCCAAACACACAGCCACACTGCTCCTCCACCATCCAGCTACACCCTCTGCCTTTCCCCCAAACACACAGCCACACTGCTCCTCCACCATCCAGCTACACCCTCTGCCTTTCCCCCAAACACACAGCCACACTGCACCTCCACCATCCAGCTACACCCTCTGCCTTTCCCTCAAACACACAGCCACACTGCACCTCCACCATCCAGCTACACCCTCTGCCTTTCCCCCAAACACACAGCCACACTGCACCTCCACCATCCAGCTACACCCTCTGCCTTTCCCCCAAACACAGCCACACTGCACCTCCACCATCCAGCTACACCCTCTGCCTTTCCCTCAAACACAGCCACACTGCACCTCCACCCTCTGCCTTTCCCTCAAACACAGCCACACTGCACCTCCACCATCCAGCTACACCCTCTGCCTTTCCCTCAAACACACAGACACACTGCACCTCCACCATCCAGCTACACCCTCTGCCTTTCCCCCAAACACACAGCCACACTGCACCTCCACCATCCAGCTACACCCTCTGCCTTTCCCCCCAAACACACAGCCACACTGCACCTCCACCATCCAGCTACACCCTCTGCCTTTCCCCCAAACACACAGACACACTGCGCCTCCACCATCCAGCTACACCCTCTGCCTTTCCCCCAAACACACAGCCACACTGCACCTCCACCATCCAGCTACACCCTCTGCCTTTCCCCCAAACACACAGCCACACTGCACCTCCACCATCCAGCTACACCCTCTGCCTTTCCCCCAAACACAGCCACACTGCACCTCCACCATCCAGCTACACCCTCTGCCTTTCCCTCAAACACACTGCACCTCCACCATCCAGCTACACCCTCTGCCTTTCCCTCAAACACACTGCACCTCCACCATCCAGCTACACCCTCTGCCTTTCCCTCAAACACACAGACACACTGCACCTCCACCATCCAGCTACACCCCAGGCTTTTCCCCCAAACACACACAACGTGCAGCACCATTTCCACCCATAGACTAATAGATTCTAAGGCCAGCAGGGACTGTGGTGATCATCTAGCCTGACCTCCTGTATAACAGAGCCCAGATAACTGCCTCAAAATAATTCCTAGAGCAGAGCTGTTAGAAAAACATTCAATGTTGCTTTTAAAATTTGGAGTGATGGAGAATCCACCACCAATCTTGGTAAATTGTTCCAATGCTTAATTGCTCTCATTGTTAATATTTTCCACCTTATTTATAGTCTGAATTTGTCTTACTTGAACTTCCAGCCAGTGGCTCATGTTAGACCTTTCTCTACTAGACTGAAGAGCCCAGTGTTAAATACTTGTTCCCCATGTAGGTACTTACAGACTATAATCAAGTCAGCCCTTAATCTTCTCTTTGTGAAGTGAAATAGATTGAGCGCCTTGAGTCTATCACTACCAGACATGTTCTTTAATCCTTCTTGTGGCTCTTCTCTGACCCCTTTCCAGTTTATCAATATCTTTCTTGAACTGTGGGCATCAGAACTGGACACAGGATTCCAGCAGTGGTCGCACCGGTGCCAAATACAGAGGTAAAATAACCTCTCTGCTCTTACTTAGGATTCCCCTGTTTAGGCATCCCAGGATCACATTAGCTCTTTTGGCCAGAGCGTCACATGGGGAACCATATTCAGCTGAATAGCCACCGCGACCCCCAAATCTTTTTCACTCACTGCTTCCCAGGATAGAGTCCCCATCCCATAAGTATGGCCGACATTCTGTGTTCCCACATGTGTGCGTTGACATTAAGCCATATCAAAGCACATATTGTTTGCTTGCAGCCAGTTTACCAAGCGATGTAGATCACTCTGAATCAGTGACCTGCGCTCTTCATTATTTACCACTCCTCCAATTTTTGTGTCTTCTGCAAATTTCATCAGAAGTGATTTTGTGTTTCCAGGTCACAGATAAGGATGTTAAATTGCGTAGGGCTAAGAACCAATCCCTGTGGGACCCCCCTGGAAACACATTCACTTGATAGCAATTCTCCATTTACAGTTACATTTTGAGACCTATCAATTAGCCAGTTTTTAATCCGTTTAAAATGTGCCATGTTAATTTTATATTGTTTTTTGTAATCAAAATGTCATGTAGTACCAAGTCAAACACCTTACAGAAGTCTAAGTACATCACATCAACACGATTACTTTTATCAACCAAACTTTGTCTCATCAAAACAAGATATCAAGTTAGTTTGACAAGATCTATTTTTCCATAATCCCTGTATTGATGTGCATTAATTACCTTACCCTCATTTAGTTCTTTATGAATTGACTACCATATCAGCTACTCCATTATTTTGCTTGTGATCAACATCAGGCTGAAAGGTCAACTCATTTACCCTTTTTAAAAATTGGCACAACGTTAGCCATCTTCTAGAACTTCTCCAGGACTTGAAGATTTTGAAAATCAACATTAATGGTCCAGCAAGCACCTCATCCAGCTCTTGTAAAGCTCTTAGATGCAAGTTATCTGGACCTGATTTTAAAATGCCTCACGGTAGTAGCTTCTGTTTAACATCCTCCAGAGATACAAGTGGACTGGAAAGAGTTTTATCATCACCCTATGACGACACTGCATCATGTTTTTCCCCCAAATATAGAATAAATATTTATTGAAAACATCTGTATTATTGACAATTCTACTATTTCCATATAGTAATGAACCAAAACCATTGTAAGGATTCTTCCTCTCCCTCCCCCCAATATATTTTAAAAACTCCTTGTCCAGTGCTGGCCATAGATTTCTCCTTGCATCCCTTGGCAATTTCCTACAGTTCCTACCTTCTAATTTATATTAATTACTAACAGCTTCTCCTCTTCCATTTGTTTATAGAGAGAGAGAGAGTTGGGTTTTTGTTTTTTACTTTTTACAGCTGCCTTCACTTCCTCTCTAACTCAGGTCAGTTTTTTAATCAGCGGAAATTTTTTCCTTGTTTGTGGCTTTTTTGGGCATCTAGTAAGGGGTTCTTAAATGATTCCCAACTATCATTCACTTTGTTCTGATTAAATTCTTCCTTGCAGGTGATTTGGCTCATACTTGTTTTCAGCTTTGTTAAATTGTCCCTTAAAGCACCAAGAATATATATAACTGGTCTGGAGTTCATCACATTTATAATGTGCAAGGAGAATAAAGTCATGATTGCGCCCACCTAAGCTACCATTAACTTTTAGTTTTGTGATCAGTTCCTCTTTATCCGTTAAGACAAGGTCTAATATAGAATTCTCCCATGTTGACTGCAACTGTTTTTGAGTTAGGAATGTTTAGAAAGTCCCAAGGTTGTTTTCGTAATGGCAGCATGAGAACACCAGCATGTGTCACTCAGACTGATGTCCCCCAGGATTGCGCAGGTTTTTTCCTACGTTACAGAAAGGTGCGTAAGGAGGCCATCATCCCTTTCCCATAATTAAAGCTACTGCCCATCTTTCCCCAACACACGCATGCAGCCACACCGCACACCCCAGCACCACACACAGAAAGCCTCCTCTCATGATCTCTTTCAAAGGGTTTATTAGAATAAATATTTACATCTATTGCAAATGGTTAATAGGCAACAAGGGACAGAGCTCCCCTCCCACCCGAATGGAGGGATAGCAAGGGACTAAGTGCTCATCTCCCCCACCCTCCGTCTGGCAGTGGGAAGTAGAGACACGCCCCCCAGCAGTGGGTAGCCCTGGGCCTCCCACCTGGGCAGGATGACAGCCCTTCCCCACAGTCCCTAAGCTCCACCCACAGCCAGCAGGAGTTGCCCAGTCGCCTTGCCTCCCCTCCACCTCCACCAGGCTGAGTGTTGATCTCAGGCCAGGCCCCTCTTGTCAGGCTCCCACCCCCTCAGCACCATTCTGCAAAGGCTCAGAGTAGCTCAAGAGACCGAGAGGGAGCCTACAGCAGACCGAAACCGGGGGCAGGGGGGTATGGACAGGCAGCTACCCTCACTGATGGGCCCAGGGAACGCCCTCTTCCCCTCAGGCACTGCTGCCTGGAGAGGGCTGTTCTAGCCGCGGTCTCTGGCAGGAGGTGGAGTCTAGGGGCAGAGGGCAGCACTTTGTAGGTGCAAGGCATGCTGGGTCCTGCCCCTCACTGCCCTAACCCTGTCAGGTAGAGCGTGAGGTAGGACAGCAAAGAGGGGCTCAAGCTGCCCTCCCTGGCGAGCCTGAACTCCCCCCAGCTCAGATGGGCCCCTCCTTCGAAAGGAGCAGCCAACACAGCCTCATTCCAGAGCGCGCAAAAGAAATCCCCTCTCCCCCGCGCTGGGGAACATGGATCTGCCTCTTCTGGGACAGGAGCTAGGGAAAAACGTACAGCCCCCCAGGAGCATGCAGAGATTCTGGGCAGAGGGCCTGGCTGGGAGTCTGAACCCCGCCCAGACAAGTCTAGTTCCTGTCTCCCCTGGCAGCTGGGGCTGCCCCACCCCTCTGTGGGCACATTCCCACCCTCAAACAGATGGTGGTTATGCCTTGGGTAAATGGCTGGCTCGGCTACCTGCCCCTGCCCTAGAATCAGTGAGACGCCACAGTGGTGCTGGGAAGGGTTCCCAGATGGATGCCATGGCGGGGGTGGGATTGTTAATAGGACTGCAGCACACTATAAAGCAAACTGAGAAAAAGAACCCAACTGTGTCCCTTCAGCCCTCACCTTCCAAATAGCCCAGTGCCCTACAGACCCCATAGGGGAGCATGCCCAACACCAGGCAGTTCCCAGGCTCTGCTGGCCCCACCCCTTTGTGACTTTCCAGCGATTCTGGGCTGGAGTGTGGAGGGCAGCGGCTGTGTTCCTCTCACTCTTGGGCTGGAGGGAGGTGGGAGAACGCCCAGCGTCCGCCTTTCTCTGGAGAGCGGCTCAGTCTCGGGGGAATCAGGCACACACGGTGTGGAAGGCTCCAGGCCTCTTGCAGGGGGTGATGCTGCCCTGCAATGCCCGGATTTCTCCCAGCAGCAGTGGAGGTTCCTCCATTATGGCTTTTTCGACTGCAGGCAGGGGTTGGGGAGGATTTACTGCGAACTCATGAACAGCCACGCCCCTGTATCTTGTATCCCAGAGAAATACCTCACCCCTTTCCCCCCATGAGTGAAGGTATTGCCCTCAAATGCCACTACCAGAGCTAGTGGAACTGACTGCACAGGGCACCAGGCAGATAGGCCATGGAGGCCACTACGCCAGGAGACGTATCACACCATTATCGGAACCCAGGAGAAGATGACATTTAGTGGGCAACACAGCCAGGCTGGTCAGGGTGCCCCGGAAGTTCTCTGAGCTCAACTTGGTCGTGCTGGTAGGGAAGGCCGACGACTCCAGCATGGAATAGACGCCAATCTTGTTGGCCACAGTGCCGGTCACCACTTCACTGCCGTAGAGGTCAAAGGCATGGATGGGGTCAGAAGCAGATTTATACTGATGCAAAGGCTTCTGCTCCAGTTCCTTCCAGACAGTCAGGGAGTGATCAGAAGATGAGCTGATTAGCACACTGCCCTCTGCAGCCTGCAGGAGAGAAAGTGCCAGTGAATCAGTGTTTCTGCGCTAAGACCACCCCTGGCCTGAGAGCCCAGCTCTCCTCTCCCCAGATCACAAGACGCTGACCTGCAAACAGGAGTAGCACTGAGCTTCTCTCACCAGGGCACCTACAGCGTCTCTTGCTGGCAAGAACTTGTCAGTCCTAGACACCCTCCCATCTCAGACTCATGAGTGCAGTCTGGCAACTGGCATCTCTACAGCATGCATCTCTGCCTCGCCTGACAGCCCTCTCCCTGCACATCCGGGGCTTGCCCCTTCCTCTGTCAGCCTGTTACTATTACCGAGTGGGCAGCACTGCCAGACTCTCTCCTCCCCAAGCCCAGGTCCCCAAAGCACAACCCCACTCAGGGATGCAGAGCTCAGGGCCCAGCTGAGACTGTGCAACACACGGCACTGAGGAGAGCAAAGGGCTGGGGCCGCTGCACTCTGGCTAGCAGTGCTGTGAGGGGGTAAACAACCCACGCAGGTGAACTTTGTTTAACCTGAACTGGGTCAAGGACACAAAAACGCCAGTGCTGCTCCCTCAGGGCAGGTAAATATGGACAAGAGTTACTCATTAGAATGAGGTCCTGAGTGGGGAGGGGCTGCTAGCCTGAGGGAGAGAGCAGCACCCTCCCATCCTCCCCAGCTCATGTGTCTGGCCTGCCCCTCACAATGCCCACACCTGCTCATCCGCAAGGAGACCAGGGATCTGCTGGCTCAGACAGAACATGAGCTGGAAGAATCTAGGGCACCAAAAGTCACTGACAGCCCCAATCCCAAGGCAAAGCCCTGGCAAGGGCACGACAGGGGTGACCTTAAAATAAAAAAAAAGTCAACCAAGAGTTGCAAAGACTTCTAAGGAGTGGGGGAAAGATGACAAATGGGCATGTCTACCCACCGCCCTCTGAATACTGCAGGAGCCACCAGCAGCAGGACACCCCTCCACAGCCCTGTTTTTCTGCTGCCGCAAGGCTCAACAGGATCCGCACAGCAGGCCCCACACAGCCAACTCTCAGCCTTTAGCGCCGTCTGTGGTCCCCCACGTGCAGGGGCAGCCCGAGCCCTACTCCAGCCGCTCACCTTTATCTGCAGGATGTCTCCCTCGTGGGCTGGCCACCCCCTCAAGATAAGCCCAGTCCTGGTGTCCAACAGCACAATGAATCCAGATGAGAAGCCAGCCATTACACTGCGCCCGTTGGGACTGACAGCCAAGCAGCGGATGAGCCCAGCGCTCACGCCACTGGCCAGGCGGAACTCGTGCTACAGGAGACAAGTACAGGCAAGAGTAGCCCCAGTTACTGAGTGACAGGAGAGGATGCAGGGAGGGCCTGGATGCCAGGCCGAGCTCACCAGCCTCCCCTTGTGGGGAGTAAGGACTGGGAGTAGCAGGGACTGGGAGTAGCAATGACTGGCCATACAAGCACCTTGGAGGTAGGTGCAGCTGTGGAACAGATTAGGGAGAGGGTGGCTCACAATGTATAGCAAAGACCCCGGTACCTGTAATCCTGGCTTCCTGTGGTCAATGAAGCGCAGCACAGAGTCTGCACTGGCCACACAGATGCTGCTGTGGGGAGAGGGCATGGTGGTCACGGCGGTGATGGGAACTTTGCTGTCCAATGCATCAAAGGTCCGGAGAAGTTTACCTTTGAAAAGAACAAGAAGCTGAGTGCACCAGTGCAGCCTGCCTACCTCACTGCAGCAGGGCAGGATCAGCAAAGCTGCCCCAATAGGTGTCACCGCTCAGGGCACCGTGGGTCACTGCTCCCGGAACCAAAGACAATTCCAGTCCTTGAGTGCAACTCATCACTGCACTGCTGCAAGGACACCCATGATGTCAGGAGGGTGGGGAGGGAGAAGGAAGGGAACAGAGCACAGCCTCTGGGGGGGGGGGGGGGGGAATCATCTGGAACCAGCAACACAGGACACCTCTACTCCAGTCTCCTGCCTCTAGTGGCAGACTAGACTTGCTGCTTCAGAGCAAGGGACCCCCTCTGTCCTATAGGTAAGACTCTGCCAGGAGCAAGAGGAGAACAGAATCACTGTCTTACTCTGCATAGAGGCCCCAGCCAGCTGTTCCTCCTGAAATGGAGAGGGCAGGACTGGATTTCCTATAGGTGCAGATGTACAGATTTAGCCTGGTCCTTCTCAGTAAGCGTAAGCCGACCTGCTGAGTACAGCTCAGCCTCTCAACCCTTCTCCTGGCTTCCCCTCTCTTCAAACACTGCGTCAGCAGACGCCCCCTCACCTGTGAACTGGTCCCAGACATGGACAGTACCATCGCAGCTCACCACCTGCTGCGGGGCCTCCAGCTGGCTCACGTAGAAGACAGATTTCTTGTGCTGAGCATACGTGAGCCGTGGCTCCATCTCGTTGGTGCCATCCCCAGAGTTGTAGAGGGGCCAGAGGCGGACAGTTTTATCTTTGCTGCCACTCAGGAAGAAGTCCTCACAGCCGAGTGGTGCCACACACTTGATGGCCCCCGTGTGCCCCAAGAAGCTCTGCAGTTTGATCTGGTGGAAGTGGAAGCGGGGGTCGTGCTGGCTTACCCCGATCTCGTACTGCCAGTAGGCCAGCCAGTTCCCACATAGCATGTGGGAACTGCGGGGCAGATCCTGCTTCAGGGCATTCTCCTCACTGGCAGAAGAGGGACAAAAGCCATCAGCTCTAGGGCTGAAGCAGAGCGAGCCAGAACTCGCGTACTGTGTGTCCGCAGGGACTTGAATGCGGTTTCCCACCAGCACACTCCCAAAGGTGCCCGAGTGACTGTCTTCATGGTGACTGGAACTGGGCTCGCTGCCTCGGGCATCCTGGTCCAAGCAGGCTGTGCCCGGTGCTGGCTCCTGACTGACCAGAGGCAGGCTCTTTGGGTTCACGCTCTCCAGGTACAAGTTGGCCAGTCTCCCAACCAGTGAGTGGTTAGGGACAATCGTCCGGATAACATCACCTGAAAGTACAGAGCACAGCTCTGGGAGAAGGAACCTCTCCCCAGCCTCCCCATCTCCCTCAGCAATAGCACAAGGCTCACAGAGCATCCAGTATTCTGCTGGCCCAGGGCCCCCTCCAGATACTGTCACCTACATGTCCTTCCTGGTCAGAGGGGCAGGGAGATCTTCCGTCCCCTGCAGGCAAGGCAAGGCCCATATGATGTCCTGAGGGTTTATTCCTGTCCGTCAACGCTGCATTACGGTTCAGGGCTCATGCACAGAGCAGATGCTGCACTTGGACCCCAGGCCAGGCATTTAAACACAGAGTGCAGGGCAAGGCTGTTAGCACGAGGCCTCAGCAGTGGAGAGAAGGTAGCTGAAGCATACCTAGCAGACAAGAGAAGGGGACATAGGTGGTGTAGGCCATCTCTGGGCTAAAAACCTTCTGTAACTCTGCCAGCATGGCTGTGTCCAGGGGCAGCACTCTCCCATCTGAGAAGGGCACCTCCAGCTCAGGTGTCTCACCATGGCTCAGTGACTCTGAAGACAGACCCTGAACAAGAGAAGACAGATGATTTCCAGTGAGACCAGCCCCGCACGTGTGCCCTGGGCACCAAGAGCTGCAATGTCCTTGTGCCCACAGCCCCATGGGGAAGAGGGAGACAGAAGCCATTGACCATCACTAACCTGCTCTTGCAGTTCCTGCAGCAGCGAAAAAGCCCCAAAGAAGGTTCCTACGGTGTCACTCAAGTGCTGCTGCACCATCTCCTGCCCAATCCGCAGGCAGATCAGGGCAATTAAACTGATGGTCTTAACACACAGGACAATGCGGGCCTGGGCACCACTAGGGAAACTGAAGAGATCACATCAGTCACCATCCCGCCCCACAGACCAACAGTGTGCACCCACTTGGTGGTTCTTGCCCTACAGGAGCACGGGGGAGGGACAGCGCTGTCCGAGAGCTCCAGAGAGATGAACTCAGGATTGGCATAAGGAGAGCCCCCCAGGGAGGGATGGGGCAGAATGGCAGCATGAGCCCCCATAGTCCTGAGCCCACCTCGCCCAGGAGAGCTTTATCCCAACCCTTTAGATTGCACATGACTTTTTATCCACACCGGGCAGAGGAAATGCCAGGGTTTGGTGGGTGCTGATTGGTCCCTGGGAGTGGTGGCTTTCTACACGCACCCAATGGTAGGTGAGGTCAGGAAGCCCAGTACTGGGAGCAGGACCTCCTGGCTGATCTTGGGGAGAATGTCCATCAGGGTGGTGTCTGAAAGGCACACGATTATCTTCTGGGTCAGAGTCACAGCTGCCAGCAGCCCAGCCTCCTTCCTGCTGTTTAGCCGGCCAGAGCCAACCCCACTGCTAGGGGCAACCTGGAGGGCAGAAAGAAGAGTCGAGCAGCCGTTACCACCTCCCATTCCATGGCTACCAGCCTCCCTGCACAGGTCGGACAAGCCACATTCTGGAGCAGTTCCCAAGGAATTCATGCTTGCACCTCTCTCAGCCTCCAGAGGAGCTTCCCACCCCTGCACCAGGGACCAACAGACTGCAGGGGAGAGGCTGAGCCCAAAGCCCTCACCTGCTAGAAACACCCTGAAGCCAGGAGGAGGGGCGAGGTGAGAACAAAGCACTTCAATTCCATGGTACAGATAGTGTCTGCCTGCAGGACACACCTAAGGCCTGGAGTCTGAGTGGGGGAAGCAGAGAGAAAAGGATGCCCTGACCTGCCCCAGCCTTCTGTTTGCCCAGCGCACAGGCTGAGCACCACTAGGCCATGCCGGGACGCTAGCAGAACATCCTGGGCACCGGACTCCTGGCCAGCGTCATTCAAATGAGCGAGACAGGATTCAGTGCCAGCTCCTGGACCTGGCTCCATTCTGAGGGGCCAGCCCAGCGTGCTTTGGAGCTGGACAAGCAGCCTCTGCCCAGAGCTCAAAGGTCAGGCTTGGAATGTAAGTGGCCGTTTTCTCTGCCTTACAGGCACTGGCTCCAGCAGAGCTCTGCCACAGTTAGCACTGTTAAAAAGCTTTTCAGTGTAACACCAAAGGCCTCCTTTCTAGATTATCCGCCCTTCAGACCCATGCTCTTACTCGGAGTGGCCAACCTGAGCCTGAGAAGGAGCCAGAATTTACCAGTGTACATTGCCAAAGAGCCACAGTAACACGTCAGCAGCCCCCCATCAGCTCCCCCTCCCCTGCTCCCAGCACTTCCTGCCCACCGGCAGCCCCACTGATCAGCCCTTCCCCCTCCCTCCCCGCACCTCCCAATCAGCTGTTTTGTGGGGTGCAGGAGGCTGGGGGCAGGGTAGGAGCAAGGGCACAGCAGGCTCAGGTGAGGGGGCAGGGCCTGGGGCAGAGCCAGGGGTTGAGCAGTGAGCCCCCCCCGGCACATTGGAAAGTTGGCGCCTGTAGCTCCAGCCCCAGAGTTGGTGCTAATACAAGGAGACGCATATTAAATTCTGAAGAGCTGCATGTGGCTCCGGAACCACAGGTCGGCCACCCCCACTCTTACCCAAGATACAGGGCAGAGACCTGTTCACACTGAAAATGGGAACAATTCTCGGTGGCAGCTTCCGATCACAAGCTATGTTTCTTCCCAGAACAGAGAGAGAGAGAGAGAGAGACAGACAGACAGACAAGAGGCCAAAGCAAAGCAGCTGTTAGCTGCTAACATAACTCCAGCTGCTGACTGGAGAAATTGAGAATCCCCTCCAGGGCAAATGGCTTACAGAGAGCTGATGGGAAAGAGGGTTAACTCAGCAACTCCCAGGCTCCTATGCAGACCACCTGCATGCTAAAGCTACTTGAAAGTTTCCATAAAGTTTTGATTGAAAAATCGCCTTTTTTCAAAACAAAATTTTCCCACAGAAATACGATCAGCATTGTCAAAGTTTTTCATGAACTGTTGTGCCATTCCCCACCCACAATTTTTAATCAAAAAAATGTTAGGAAAATGGTTACTGAAATTCTTCATGTAGCAAGAGTCTGTAAGTAGAAAAGTAACATCTATTTAAAAGAATAAAAATGGGTCTGTTTAGAACACCTCAAAACAAAATCAAGGTTGTTTTTTTTAAACAGGTTACCATTTTCTGATCACCTCTACTGAACACTTTGCCAAATAATCAACAGGCGCAACTAAGAATTTCAAACCAAGAAGCCCGCAAATCTTGCTAATCTTTCAGTATGGAATTGAGAGGCAGATGCCTTCAACCCCTCCTGGGCCTGTCCCATATGTACGGAGTACAGAACTCTGACACCAAGAGCTCCTGGAGAGCGAGGGTTTCCAAACAGGAAATCCCTACATTGCACCCTTGGGCATCACTGACAGAAAGTGGGAACTCACTCCTGGAATAGGCAGTTCCTGCTCTGGCTGCATCAGCCAAGTGCTCTCCCTGCCAACTCCCAGCCAAGCAGCAGCCCAGCAGGACATGGCTCATCTTACAATGCCCAGGATTAAACACAGCTAAGGCGTGTGCTCTGGAGACTAGCAGCTCTCTCAGCAGCACATGATAAGGCCTGTGCTGTATATCACCCCTCCCGTGTGCCTACAGCTCAACATTTGATGCAGCTCTTGCTCCATCACATGCAAGAACAGCGACAAGTAAAGGAGAAAGACGGGGCACTGACCAGGTAGCTGATGTAGGGCAGGTACTGATAGGTCAGAACAGGCTCTCCATACAGGTATGCCATATACATGAGACAGGCCAGGACCGGCTTGGACACCTGATCCCCCAGCACTGGTCGCTTCTGGTAGATGTTTCCGGCATTCAGGGGACTGTTCTCCTCGTTGCTTGGTACAAACTGCTGTCTGGTAGGACCTGCCAGAGAGACAGCTCAGTGAGCTGACAGAGACACTGTGCTGAATCCCAAAGGGCACATTCACCCCAACACTCAGACTCAAGGCCTGTCCACCCTGCCCCCGCCCCCCAGCCATGCAGATAGGTCTGCACCTTCCGGGGAGGGCAGTATTCACAGCAGATTGCTTTGGGACACAGTCAGAGGAGCAGCCCTTCAGAGGGCCTCTACAGCAGGTGGAGGCACATTACCGACATAGCAGGATGTGAGGAGACGGAGCAGGTTCCTGGCAACGTAACGGGATGTCACAGTAGGGCCCAGTTTGGCCGAGAGCCACCTCACCATCTTACAGGCCGTGTCTGCAAAACAAGAGCGCAGAGTAGGAGAAGGAGCAACAATCTGCCATTCTGTAAGCTGCCCAGACCCTGCCCATGGGACACGTAGCGCCTCAGTCCTCACCAGAGCTCCCTGCAGCATCGCCCGGCCTTCTGTCAAGCACCCTGCCAGCTGCATCAGCCAAGCAGCAACATCAGGACTCCAGCTACCACCCTATTAAAGTGTCCATTGGATAGGTTCAGATTTGCTCTGATCACCTTCCTGGAGAATTCAGGAGCACGTCCAGAGCTGATTCCAGCTCCTCCTGCACAGGACTGGCTTCCCATCTCCCCCTTCCATTGCTGCACCAGTCACTCACCACCTCAGACAACTGAGACGGCATCTAAGTGCAGCTCTTACCCAGGAGAATCGTCTGCTCTTTATCTTCAGAGTGGTCGTGCAGCTCCTGCTCATCCCCCTCCTCTGGCTCACTGTGGTCATCAGCCAGGGCAGCATCCAAGGAAGCACCAGTGCCCCCTGACAGGGTAAGTTCTGTAGCAACTGTGGCCTCCTCCTCCTCCTCCACCTCCTCTTCCTCCTCCTCCTCGTCTTCACTCTGCTTCAGCTCCTGACTGCTGTCCACAGACTTCAGGCTACTCTTGTCCTTCTGGGAGTCCCCATCTGCAGGTCTGTCCTCTCCCAGCGACACTTCACTGGCGCTGCTCTTGTCACTCAGCCGCCCGAGGCTAAGCAACTCCTGCTCCTGAGACTGCAGGGACTCGCTGACATAGAGGCCGCTCTGGAAATCCTCCGTCTCTGGCAGATAGGCCTGGTCGTGGAAGCTGACTCCAGACGTGTAATCCAAAAGGTCGAGTGCCGTGGAACCGTGATCCACATCCATTTTGATCTCTTCCCCAAATGCACAGGACACTGGGCTGCCTCCTCCACTCTCCTCATCTTCGGCCGTTCCCAGAAGGGACTTACTTTCTTCCTGCGAGCTCTCAACACCAACAAGGATCTGCAGGATGTGAGCCAGCAGATTAGAGAGGAAGGACTGTAGCCCCAGACGCACCATTAACTGAGCCACAAAGCAGTCTGTGTACAGGTAAAACCGGCCATGGAGGCAGCAGGGATTCTCATATGCACCAATCAAGGGCTTGAGCAGGTACTTGTTTGCATTCTTGGGGCCCAGGGCTTTAGCTATGGGCTCAAACAGGTACCAGGCTGTATAGACTGCAGTGTTCTCCTCCGACATCAGAGATAAGATGAAGGGCAGCAGGATCTCCAAGCCTTCAGGAGTGATTTCACAGAGGATCCCCTCCAGCTGCTGCCACAGCTGGAAAACGAGCTCACGGCCCTGACTCTCATCCTCCACTTTCTTTGACTGGTAGGTGAAAATGAATTTGTGCAGAGATGGGAAATATGGAGGGAAGGGAACAACTGAGCTGAAAGGGCTAAGGAACTGCGAGGGGCTGGGTGGCGGGAGACCCTGGGAAACAGGTTTGTACTCAAAAAGCTGGACTCTGTTCTTGGCCACCTTGTTCTTTAGACGCCTCCCCTCAGGCATGTTCAGCTGCAGCAAAGTCTCCAGCACGTGCTGGAGCGGGGCTGGGATCTCCTTCGGGTGATACTGGCAAAGATTCCGAACGGTCAGGAACCGCTCCAGCAGGGATGCATCTGGCTTCAGGGTGCGAACCCTTGGTGCAAACACCACCTCAGCTATCAGAACTCCCAGTGCCTGCATGTCTCTCTGGAAAAGATCTGAGAGGCCCAGCGGCGGCTCCACCTGCGGCTGCTCCATCAGCTCCATCTCACTGTTTAAGCCTTTAACCAAGAAGTTGTCCAGTTTTTCCAGCTCCTCCAGGGCCTGGACAGGATTAAAACCCTCAGGAAGCGTAATCTTCATCTTGTCCCTTTCAGCTTGATCCACAACACCAGGCTTACTCCTTCGATTAGGCCGGGCACTTGAGGTTTTGCCTTCTGTCGGGTAGGCAGGGAGGTTGGAGGGCTGAGCTGAAGGTGTGCAGGGACAGGGCTGGTCGGCGGCTCTGCCAGCTGCAGGAATGGAATCCAGAGCTTCAGTGCCTTGCTCCAAATCATCCTCACCGCTGATGGATTTTTCACCAGACCAGCTGGTTTCACAAGGTGTGGCTTCCAAGACCAGCCCATTGACCCCATCACCCATCTGAGCCTGGACATCCTCTAGGACGATTGTCTCTCTGGCGTTCTGGATGAGAGGTCGAGCAATGACTGGAGCTTCAGCAGGAATGTATGCAAGTCCCACCATGCGTCTGGGATGTGGCTGGTCAAAGAGCTGCACCACTCCATAGCTGGTCAGATGGGTGTGGTTGTCTACCAGATGGAGGCAGACATTTTTCTCCTTGACAGCATCCTTCCCCAGCAGCTTGTAGCCAAAAGTGAGGTCTATCCAGTGGTGGAGATCCTGAGAGACTTCTCTGCTCTCCAGCAGCTTGCGATGGACTTCAATGAACTCCTCATAGGAGCTGCACCAGGATGGCACATCCAGGTCAGGCATGTCAGAATGAATGGATTTAAAGATGGTGGAGTCTGTATAGAACTCAGGGATACACTCATCTGGAGTCCAGCTCTGCATGCGCTCCATGCTGGCTGGATATTCATTTGGCTCCCACTGCGATCTCACATGACAGCAGAGCACAGCCTTGGGTGTCCTCCGGGCAGTGTAGACGTAGTAGGTGATGTCTGAGAGGACGTCGGAGATGTGGTGGGGCACATGGAGCTGTTCTCCACTTGATCCTCCGGCTGCAAATGCCTGCTTGGTCATCTCATAGGTGAAGTCCAACTGCTTGTCTCCTTTATTGAGGCGGAACTTGGATTTTCTTAGGTCTCTGAACTTGCCGTTTTTGGTGGTGAAATCCACCACCCAGGGGAGAACCGGGTGGTAGTTGGGGTCTCCCATTCTCCGTCCAGACAGGCGATTCAGCTGCATAAGGTAGTGGAAGTTACTGACTCGCCCATGCACCCAATCCAGCACAAGGCCCCTGAGCTCCTCCTGGCAAGTTGTGCACTTCGCCTCCTTCCCAGTCCACTCCACAGCCCTGCTTTCCTCAGCCCTTTGTGCTTCATCAGCTCTCGGATCCCTCTCTTCCTCCTTCAGCTTCTCGTACTCACCGAGGTTAATTCTAAGCTGGGTGCACAGCTTCTCATCAACTGCCACATCACGAAGGGAGAAGGGACCACATGGCAGCCCCGCTTGGTGACAGGCCCTCATGGCCTGCAGGACATGGAAGAGGATGAAAAGGACCTTGGCGTGGCTGTTGGTGAGCTTCGCAGGGCTGAAGGTCACAATGTCGTGCAAGCAATACTGCACATACGGATAGATGATGTACAGCATGTTGGCTGACTCCAGAAGAGCTTCTGGTCGGAGGATGTTTGGGCAGGAGGACGTCCCCTTTGTGGCTGTAGAACCTTCTTTGGCAGGAGAGGCATACTGGACACTCCTACCTACCTGGAGAAAAGGGCAGCCATAGATCTTCTGAAGAGCCACTCTGAGCATGTCCAGGGCCAGCACCGTGGGCGGCGTGTGAGCGTGACAGCACGGCTGCACATACAGGCGGTGAGCTCTATGCCACAAGTTTCTATAATTCTGGGAAGCAACATTCTGCATAAACCCATGGAGTGTTTCCAAGCGCCCGACCCGATCGTCCTGCGCACTGTGGTGCAGAGTCAGTGGATAAGCCAACCTCTCTTTCCTCAGAGCATGGATTTCCACTCTCGTCCAGCCAGCAGGCAGCTTCTGCACAGAGTGCTGAAGGAAAGTCCTCACCTCCACCTCGCTCAGCCCCTCAGGCCGGGGGCACAGGGAGGGCAGCACCCTGCGCTCCTTCAGGCTCACTAGCCACTTCACTGGGACAAAGGCAATGAGATGGGTCCCCTCAACTGCAGCAGTGAGCTGCCTGTGGTCAATATTCAGGTCTTTTTCCACGCTCCTAAGGAAGCACTCCATGCTGGTACGGCACCGGCAGAGTTCCACAGCTCAGCCGTCTCTGTGGGAAACAGACACACTTTAACTGAGACAGCAGTTTGGGGGCTGCGATTCCACCCATCCCCATGGGGCTCTCGGACCCTCCTCAGTCACAGGGTAGATCTACGCTCCTCGCAGCCCAGGCAGACGCAGGCTAAGGGCTGGGGCTAGCACTGCTGGAAGCAGGGAGTCCAGAGGCCCAGCACTCTGGTGGCTAGTCCAGCCTCCGCCTAAAGCACACTAGTGCAAGCCCTGCTAGTGCGAGTCTGTGTGCCCTGGCTGGGACACTCACTCCCCGCCACAGTGTAGACAGACCTAGGGGCTCCTGAACGGGGGTCGCCTGAGCGGGTGCCTTACCGCTCTGCCACAGGGCTGGCCAGTCTGCGCTCAGGAGTGCGGGGACAGCGCCCTTAAACCTGGGCAAGAGCAGCACACAGGACAGCCCGGCCCCCAGCACCCGCCCGGCCCCCCGCACCCCGCACCCGCCCGGCCCCCCGCACCCGCCAGAGCCCGGCCCCCCGCACCCCGCACCCGCCCGGCCCCGGCCCCCGCACACGCCCGGCCGCTGCCCCACGGGCCTGGCCGGGGGCGTTCAATGGGGCCGGTCCGGCCCCCAGCCCGGCGCTCCCCTGCGGCAGCCAGGCGGGCTGGGAGGGGCCGGGGCCGGGCCCAGGCTAGCGCCCACCGGCGGCTCCAGGGGACGTGCGGCGGGGCGAGGAGAAGCCGGGCCGGGCCCAGCGCCGCGCCGCGGGCAGCAGCGGACCGAGCCCGGCCGGGGGACACGGGACCGGCCCGGACCCGCCCTTACCTGGGCCGCGGCGCGGGGCTCCCGGGCTGGGACGGGCCCGAGCCCTTAGCCCCGGCGGGCGGGGGCGGCCCGGGCCCCGGCCATGTTGGATCAGCTGATGCCGGTCACATGAGGCCGCTTCTCCGGGAAACAAACTCCACGTGGCGCCGGCCCCGGCGGGATCTGGGCCGGGCCGAACCGGGCGGGGAAACTTGGAGCCTGGAGCCTCTGCTCGGGGTGGCACCGAGCGCCCCGCTGCTGTCTCCGGCCCAGGGGGACCGGGGCCGCCTGGGGAAGGTGCCCGGGGTGTCTAGGGCGAAGGGGGGGCCACAGAAAGGGGCCCGCGCCAGCAGCCGACAGCGGGGAGGCTTGTGATAGTCCTTAGTGCTGGATCCCCGCCCCCTGCGCCGGGCCTGAGAGGACCCTAATTTCTAGCGTACAAAGGACCGGAGATTGCAGATGGTGCAATGCTCGTGTCAGGCCTTTTTCTTCAGCCTGGCACTCCGCAGAGGCTCTCTCCCTGCCCCCACCGCCCTGCCCCGGCCCCTCGGGGGGCCCACAGATGCAGCCCCAGAATACCAGACGTGCCAGTACTTCCCCAATGTGACCCCACTGCGGCTGCTGGGTGCTCTGCAACTTCCTGTTCTCCACAGTGATGCTGGACAGACTCATTGCTGGTGCTGGACAGGGACAGCCCTTCCCCAAAACAGGGTTGGCCAGCTTAAAACCAGGTGAACGGCCTGCCTAGGATGCAGGGCATCCTCCAACTTTATCCAGCTTCTGAGGCCATCACCCTAGGGCTGCTGGATAGGTCCCCAGAGCAATTCCCTGCATTTCTGGCCTTCCTCACCTTGGACAGAATCTTTTCATTCCCCAACCTGGCCTGGGAAAGGGAGAAAAGCCGCAGCATCGATAGGTATTAAGATGATGCTGTACAGAGAGATGCTGCTGTGCAGATTGGGGTACTAGTGCAGGGCCCATGGGGTTGCACGGCTGTGAGCCACACAGGGCCGGAAGTGGTCAAGTCACTACAGAAACGAAAGCAACACGGAACAACATGGCCCGCTCCTCCATCCACAGCAAGGAAGTGGGGAAGTGAGATGGTGCGGTGTGATCAGAGTAAACAGCCAGATAGCGCCCACACAGCTCTGCAGCACACCTTGGCACCACTGACTTGCAACCTGGCCCTGCACTTTCAGTCCTGAGCTCCCCATACACCTCAAGAGTGATTTTCAGCCTGGGACATCTAGACATACTCTTCTCCCCACCCAAATAAAGGCTACTGACCCATCTATGTTCTCCATATTCTCTCCCTTCCCTAGACCCTCCCCACCGCAGGGTTTTCTAAGCTTTTAATTTGGGGACAAATTAATGCCAGCTGGACGCTGAGCAGGGCCAGGAAGGAATTCCATCTGGCTTTTAGCACTTTGAGACCCTCTGGTGAAAGGCAGAGGGTTTTTATTAGTTTCACCTGTTGGAAGGTTTGGTGTAAGGCAGACAGTCTGATGCACAGGCATTTGCACATGTAGTGCAGGGCTGTGTGACACACTCCTACAGCTACAGCGCCATGCTTTCAGCTAGGCTGCTTGTATGTGGCACGGTTATGGACCATACTGCGTGCACAGAGCCCTTTTCACAAACAGAGTCACTTCCACAGAGAAGCAATGGCTTATTTTCTCTCACCTGAATTAGGGACTTTGGGGATCCTGTGAGCTGACTGCGGGACCTGGGACAAAGGCACACAAAGTGGAGTGGCAGCTGCGCTGGGGTCTGCCTGATGGCCCAGAGAAAGAAACAGAGGAAGAGAGAAAGCAGAAGCTGGGAGCGACAGTGTCACAAATCCACTCCCTGTGCCACCAGCACATCCTGTGAGCTCCTTGTTCAGGGCCCTGCAACCATAACAGCTTCCCATTCACTTGCTTATGTCAGCTTTCATGGGTAAGTGGATTTTTGTTTTAGTGCAAGAAAAGATTCCAGGGCAAACAGGCAGCATCTCTTTGCCCAGATGGCTCCCAGAGGAGGCCGGGCCCTCTGTGGGGGAGTGTCAGACACAGCATGATGTGAATTACTTTTAATGAGACTTTTCATTTGTGATGGACTAAGTTCCTGGTGCTGCGCCTGTAGCCCTGTCTGTGTCCTTCAGTTCCGGTCATGCCTCCTTTCCTAGGCCTTGGGGTGTGGGATGCAATTTCCCTTTCTTTGCCCCACAACCTCCCAGTGGCACCTGCTCTGCTGCATCTGCTGTGGCCACGTGCTCCCAAGCTCCTGCTCTGGCCGCACCTGTTCTCATTGATATCGATTAAGGGACTTGTGCAACTTCTGCTGAGCAAATTATTTGTGGGGATGAAACAACCTTCAAGGCGGCAGGAAGGTCAATGAAGAAACAAGGGACAAAACAGGCTGTAAATTACCATGGTGTGTCGTTCAGGGGAAGCCCATGTACTGCTCTAGACTCCCCTCCGCCCTCCCCGGCAATTGGTATCTGTAGGAAGAGGTGTGGGATGGCGTGCCCTTTGGGCATTGGACCGCCTTATATGGTGGCCAGTGCAGGGTGCACTGGAGAAGACCTAATGCACCTGCAGTGCTGTCCCTGGTGGACACGTTTCTGCCTGACCCCTCCCTGTGGTCAGTTTATGGCCTGGAGCAAGAGATCAATAGCGCTTGGTTGTTGTATCCCTACTAGCCAGAGCCTCTGAGAGCTGGTTCGGGCCCTGGTGAAAAAAAATTTCGGGCCCCCCAGCAAGGGCGGATCGGCTAAACAGGGCCGACGAGCGGGGGAAGCTGGGCCCTGGGTCCCCTTCCAGACCGCGGGGCCCTGGTAATTTGTACCAGCTTTCCCCCCCGCCCCCTCGTTGGCCCTGCTGCTAGCATCACTGCAGATGCTGTTCTCATTCATGTTCCATATAATGTTAAGGGAGCATTAAGCTTGCCTAGTAAAGCACTCCTGGATCAGAAAAGGCCAATGACCCACATGCACCCTTAACCCAGTCTCGGGTGTGCCTGCTTTACCGCACTCGCGCTCACATACTGTTTCTCCCACCAAACAACAGAGACTAATCTGTGAGCACTACCAAAGCCATGTCTGTGCTGTGGGCTGGCCTGGATCCTGACTGGGAAGTCTCCAAGACATGGGTGATTGGTAAGGTCTTTGGAGTAAGGTTTTTGCCTTGTGGGTGAAGGGGTTTGGAGCCAGGGCTTTAGTCCCTGGGAGCCGGTCTAGGTTTGCTTTTTGTCTGGACTGTCGCATGCATTGGAGGTGTGGCTGGATGGGTTCCCCTGTGGAATGTCAGCAGTGGTTATGTGTGTCTGAGAGGCACCCAAATGCCCTGGAGGATGGTGGGATAGACACTGGTTCTTGCTGCTCTGGTGCCCTGTGTCCCTTCTAGACTGTCTTGGTCTAGTCGTCAGCTGTCATGCTTCCTGTGTCGTGGTTTCTGAGTGCCAAGAGCTGAGCCGTGTGCTGGGTGTTTAGGGCCAAGATGTGGCTGGCGGTGCTCCTAGAGGGAGGTGGTGCTCCACCTCTGCACAGTGCTGCGTGCAGCTGGGAATTTCTTCTGCTCCGCTGCGCGGGCTGGAAAGCACTGCCCAATTAACTCTCCTGCTTCTTGCCCGTGCATCTGCCCTGGATGTCCAGCCCTGGGTTGGAGCATTCGAAATGCTGCTGCTGAAGGCCAGAGCCTGAGAATAATGGGCGGGAAATGTTGACTCCACTTCTCTTCTGTATTTGCTCATGAGCTAAACATGAAATTGCAGGGGCTGGAGCCTCTGGCCTGCATCAGTTCAGCATCATGAGCCTCTGTCACGGCTCCCATCAGAAATCAAGTTATTTTCTCAAAGGCACAAGTTGCTCTGAGCTGCAGACCCCTTGAGCAGCATCACTCTCTGCCCCTCCCCAGGGCTGCCACTGCCAGACCCTGCCCACTGGGATGTCTCTTTCCCTCCCTGTGCCCAGGGCTGTCCTGCTGCAAGGTGCTGAACCCGCTGCAGAGAGTAGCCATTGTCCTTTGCTTTGGGTGTCCTGGGCTTTGTCTTCCCCAGGTTTCCTTTTTGCTTTGCGCGCTCTCCTAGGACTGGGGTTGTTCTCACTCCTGTGCCCGGAGGGGTACGTGGAGAGCAGTGAGGTGCCGCCTGCCCCAGCAGCCAAGTGAAGCCTTTCTCCCCACAGCATCCCTCACACACACCCCATCTCCAAGTCCCCCGTCCCCTCACCCAAAGGGTTAGTCTTTAATGCGCAATCTTTGGTCTCTGTGGTTCTCTCTCTCTGCTTCTGGGACTGACACGGAAACCGCCGCAGCTCCTCCTCCAGGCTGTTGCTTCACACGCCTTAGCCACCCCCGCCCTCTCTTGCTACCAAAGCAGAAGGTTGAAGCTTGCCATGCTAGAAACCTGTCCTCTCTGGAGGGAAGTCTGCTGAGGAAGTCTGGACAACGCGGCCCCCTGCTCAGCTCCTTCCTCTCCTTAGGGCTGTGTGTGATTCAGCCCCCCACAGCCCGTAGAGGAGCAGGGACCTGTGATCCAGGAAGGGGCTGTCCTGGCCATGCTGCCATGGGCAGGGGTGCTGGGCTTCCTTCTGCTGCTCATCCTCCTGCGTGTGCGGGTTTGGGTTCAGAAAGCAAAAGTTCCCAGCAGCTCTGGGGCCCAGCTGGTCTGCAAGCCCTCTGCGCTGGCTGCCTACCTGGAGAGCCAGTGCCAGGCCCTGAAAGGCCGATGCGAAGCCAGCTGGCCATGGAGGGCTCTCCCCTCCCTGCAGACACTGGCCAGCCTGATGGGGCCCCTGGACAGCAGGGTGCATTTCGTAAGGACCTATCTGCAGCTGAGTGATGAGGGGCTGGTGGCTCTGGACTGGGCAGTGGGGCCAGCACAGCAGGAGAGGAGGCAGACATCCAGCCCCTGCAGCGCACCTGTCCTGCTGCTTGTCCCCAGCTCCTTTGGGAAGGTCACCCGCAACATCAGCAAGGTAATGAGGGGGAGGGACTGGCAGTGACAGGCAACAGGGCTGGGCGCTAGGAACTGCCCCCGAGCTCCAATCCCGGTTCTGCCACTGACTTGCTGGGTAACCTTGGGCCAGTCACTTCCCCTCCCTGCACCTCAGTTTTCCCCTTTGTAGAAACAGGGACCATGACCCCGACCCCTTCAGCTACTGCTCAGAGAATTTCCTTAGACAGACAGCGACAGGATGCAGTGATGGAGCCAGTCCCTGCCCCTGAGCGGCAGAGCAATGTGGGGGGGATGACTCAGGGCAGAAGTGATCTGTTTGGAAGCATTGTGGCCTGTTTGGGGTGGGGTGCATGGGGGTGAGTGCTGTGCCTGGCTGGAGAACATGGGGGTCAGACAGGATTTGGAAGGGCGTACGGTATCTAGGGAATTGCTGCACAACCCCCATTCCCCCCCAGCACCACACACACACACCAGGGAGGACAGGCTGTTCCCACCAGGCAGCTGCATGGAGCTCCAGTCTGTCTCCCAGCTGCCCGATGCCTGGGGCAGAGGCTCTAGCGGAGGCTGTGTATAAACCCCAGCAGTGTGTTCTTTGCCCAGTACCGAAGGGGTCCCCTAGCGATTGCTACTAACAGCTGATTTAGTGCTGAGATTTATCCCCCATCCTCCCACAAGCCCACTGACCCCATTTGCCCTTCGGCTTTGCTGCTGCAGCTGACAAGCTGCATCTACAGAGAAGACAGTGGATTCTCTTGGGCTCTGGGCCAGGAGACATGAGTCTTTCTGGGCTTCCTTAAACCTCTCTTCACCTTACCAGAAATGAGCCTTAGCGCCACCTCGCTAGGGCCAGCAACAGCCTGTGAGTGCAGTTAGAACAACACGGTCAATACCAGCCAGAGAGCTCCCCAGCTAACTCCAGTCTCGGGGTCAGACAATGGGGAGCCTTGTACTCCCTTTGCTGTTCGATGCAACTGAGTCCAGGTTGCCCCCGTCAGTGGCACCCACACCTAGTGCTGCACGGCCCGACTGCAGCACGGGACATGTGCTGGGTCCATATGCCACTTCTGGATGCCCTTGCCCACTCCACACTACCTAGTGCTGATATTCTTTAACCGCTTCATTCATGATTCCTGTCCTCTGAACCCTGCCCTAGGCGGTGCCCATCTGAAAAGGGGTAAAGAAGATGCCAGTGACATTTTCCAATGATGCTGAATTGGGAGGAGTTGCAAACAAAGGGAGCTAGGGAGATGGGAAGCATGGGCAGAAAATAACAACATGCCATTGCGCGTGGGAAATGCAGCCAACCCACCTGACCATCTGGGGCAGAAACCTCCCTCTTGCAGGGAGGGGCAGGGCTCATGAACTTGGAGGGGAGAGGACAGTGTGATTGAAAGCTGAATGGTCAGTGCTGTTTGGGGCCATGCTGCAGCAGGGAGGGGGCTGTGGACGACTTCCCCGGCACTGTTAGCTTCACCCCATTAACCGATGGATTTATCCCAGTGGGAGAGGGCCAGAGATGGGTGAGTTGGGGATGGAGGGGCTGACGCAGAGATGAAAGGCACTAACTGCTCAACGTGCTCCCTCATTTGGGTGTCTCAGCTTCTGACCAGCCCCCACGAGAGCCTGCAGCTCCCACTGACTTCAGCGGGTCCTCAGCACACTGGGAATCAGCCCAGTGGTCTCTGGTTGGGTGCCCACATTAGTGAGCACATCTGCAAATCTCAGCCTGAATGTGGTGCCTGAGGTGGTGACGGGGACCAGGACACTGAGGAAAGGAAGAATGAGGCAAACGTTCCAGGCAGTGATACCACGGCACTGAGCAGAGGAACAGGCTTCTAAGACCCATTGCCTGGGTCCTTTCAAAGGACCATTTATAAAGCCATAGGTACTGGCCACGGGGCAGAATCCTGACCTGGATTCCAGGTGTGATCGCAGGTTTCTCCTGTGTCTGAGTCCCTAACCCAGGGCTGTCCCGAGGGGGGTGTGGGGCCTGGGGCGGAAATGACGGATTCGTCTCTTCCGGGACTGACCGCACCAGCCAATCACACTGGCCCATGGGGCCCCCCAAAGCATGGGTCCCGGAGCAGTCACCCCAATTTGCACTACCCAAGGGACGGCTCTGCCCTAACCCACCAGCTCGTAGAGCAGCCTGGGAGTGGGGCCCTTGAGACAGACAGGCTGCCCTTCCCTGTCGTTCCCAGGGTGCTCACAGTGACTCCTGTTGTCTGGTTCTAGCTATGTCACGTGGCACTCCTTCATGGCTACCATCCTGTTGTCTTTAACCGCCGTGGTCAGAATGGTTGCCCCCTAAGCACCACCACACTGCAGCCATATGGGGATCCTGCTGACCTGCGAGAAGCCATCCAGTACATCCGCTCCCGGTGCCCAGGGGCCCTGCTCTTCGCAGTGGGGGAGAGCACTGGGGCAGGGCTCCTGTTCTCCTACCTGGGAGAATGTGGTTCCTCTAGCCTCCTGACAGCTGCTGGCTGCATCTCCCCCATCTTTGACCCTCGGGGATGGTTTGAAGCTGGGTGTCCCTGGCTATGGCAACAACTCTTGCTCATGTCCCAGAAGGTGTGGCTCAGCCGGTGAGTGACTCGTCTGTGGGTCTGTCTGGGGTGGAGATGGACAGCGCGTAGTGATGGCCTGGCCCTGCAGTGTCTGAAACAATGAGCCACAGCCTCCCAACTCCACCAGGCCTTGAGTGCAGCTTTGCAGTGAACTGAAGGATCCCAGTGGCTTTGCCCATGTCTCCTGGACCCACGTGAGATCCTGTGGGATCAGCAGGCAGGGGGCAGAGCTGGTGACCCTAGGCTGTAGCTGGAGCAGTCCTGGTTAGTGAGAGTGCTTCTCAGCACAACATGGGGAGCTGCAGAGCCCTGGGGGAGGTGGATGAAGGGAGACGGCCTTTTCTGTCCCAGATAGAGCCATGGTGAGATGGCCCATTCAGCCTTGAGCTGCCCCATGCTCCATCAATGAACCTCCCCAGCACAGGGAGCTGTCCCCCCTCCTCGTTCTCCTGCTTGGGCTCTTACCAGTGTCTGTCTCCCCCAGGTTTGCCACGGTGCTAGGGGAGGTTTTGCCCCTGGATCGGTTCTTTGGGGGCCAGTCACTGAGGGAGCTGGAGGAGGTCTTGTTCTGCCAGGCCCAGACCTGGGACTTGTACTGGGAGAGGAACGACCCGCTACGGGATGTGGACGAGGTGTCAGTACCAGTGCTGTGCGTCTGCAGCCAGGACGACCCCATGTGTGGGGCCCCCAAGGACACTCTGCCCTTTGAGCTGTTTGAGACAAACCCCTACTTCTTCCTAGTGCTCACCCAGGGAGGTGGACACTGTGGCTTCTTCAAGGATAGCCTGTGTGGTGCCTTCTGGAGCCATGAAGTGCTGCTGGAATTCTTCCACACCACTGTGGATTTCCTCCTCGCAGAGGACAAACTGAAGGGCCAGGCCAAGAAGAGAGGGGCCAGGCCGGTGCCGAAGGTCACCCAGGGCAGAAGTGGCTGCAGGCAGGAGTCCTGCTGCCCCCACAATAGACCTGACCTTTACCGCTGGCAGCGCTCCTACACCCGCTGATAGCTGGTCTTCACTCAGCATCTGGAGGATGATCTGCTGACCTTTCCCAAGAGCCCCCGTGCACGCTTGGGACTGTGACTCTTTGTAACAAGAACGGGGCCATACCTAGGGTGGTGCAGGACCCGGGCTGGAAGTGACAGGGTTTGTCTCTTCCAGGACCAACCATGCCGGCCAATCGCACTGGCCTGCGGGGCCTCCCAAAGCACAGGACCCGGAGTGGTCACCCCAATTCACCCTACTCAAGGGACGGTTCAGAACAAGAACATAGCATTTCCGTGAACAAACAGATTGTGTTAGATGATAACTGCAGCGTGACAGAGGTGCTGCGTCCTGGCTGGGTGTTGGCATCTCAGGTGCTGCCCTGTCAGAAGTGGTGTTTGTGTCCCACTGCCGCTGGCTCCTGGTTGTGGTAATGTGATGTGGTTTTGTGCCTTTGCTGACGGTTGCCAGGTACTGTGATGTCCCAGTGCTAGAAGATTGGGGCCCAGCCAGGTGCTGTGCTGCAATGGAGCAGAAGGGGATGAATGATTCTTATTTATTTTGTAGCACCCAAATTTGTGCTGGGTGCTTCATGGAAGATGAACAAAGACACAGGCCCTGCTGCAGTGAGCTTATCTCTAGGTTTTACATGTGTCCAAGCAAATGGGGGTAGCTGAGAGTCGGGAGGGAGGCCAGGGGCTGCAGCAGAATGATCAGGGGTGACTCAGGGTCACTGCCTGGGCAGCATTTTGGGCGTGTTACTTTTCTCCATATAGCTATAAAAATAAGGACGATAAAGCTCTAAACCAGTAACTGGTGTAGATTCCCTTTCTGAGGCTGGGACTGCTGTACATAGCTTGGTGATGCAGTGCTAGACACTCCTGGGTCCTCATCTGTAATGCACCCCTGGGGTGTGGTTGTGCCTCCTTGCCTGTGTGTGCAGGCTAACTAGCATTCTTCATTAATGTTACATGACAAGACTAAAGGATGCTTGAAATGTTATTTTAAGCTCAAAGACTGGTGTCTTCCTTTCTGTTCTGCATCTTGCTGGGATCAGTAGATGCTCATTCACAGACACAGGTGTGCACACACTCACAGACACATGCACCCACAGGTGCGTGCGCACCCCCCCACTGCACACTAATGCTCAGCTTAGGTGACGCTTACCACACACCGCAGCCAAACAGCTTAGCTCTGTCCCCATAGGGAAGCCACAAGGGTACTTTATTCCTCCATAACAAACACCAGCACATTAAAAGTCCACCACAACCACTGGCTGATGTCCTGTTCCTCAAGTATCATTGCACTCAGAGCTCCCATGTTCCCATGTACCATTGCAAAGGGGGCAGAGGTAAGGTTGTCTGGGTGTGTCGTGTGGAGAGCGAGAGTGGCAAGGGATGTCATGGGACTTGTGTTCCAGTACAGGAAGGCCTGAGCCAGTAACACAGATCCAGTGGCAGGAGGAAAACGTATCCATTCTTTGATGGGTTGGAGTGCCTGACTCCTCTATATGCAGCCTGGTGCACTCCTGGGCAGCGAGCTGATGAGAACAGCAGCATCATGAAATGGGTGGATTAGGAGCCTGGGAGATGCCGCTGAGAGCAGGGTCTCTTAGGGGGGCCCCCTAGCACCTAGGCATGGCATGAGCAATGCCCTGGAGCAGGCGCTGAGCAGGGATGATCATGCCCACTGGGAGCTTGGCTATACTCGCCCCTTTCCTGAGGGAATTCAGCTCCCCCAGTGCTGCCGTAGACAAGGTCCAGGGACGGCTGTGCCAAAGAGCCCTGCTCTCAACAGGCTTAGTCAACGCTGCAGTTAAGCTGTCAGGAGCCCTGCCTCTGCCGAGGAGGTGCCCCCATCACCATGGCATCTCCCAGTCACTAGTGCATTTATCTTCACCAGATCCCGTGGAGCAGGGCAGGGTGAGGCACCCAGCAGCTCAGTGACTTGCCCAAGGTCGGGCAGGAATCGAACCTGGGTCTCCCAACCCCGAGGCAAGCCCCTAGTCCCAGGGACACCCTTCCTCTCTCAAGGGCGGCGGGTAGGGGCGGGGCGTGGGGCGGCGGGTAGGGGCGGTGCGTGGGGCGGCGGGTAGGGGCGGGGCGTGCGGGGGCGGCGGGTAGGGGCGGTGCGTGGGGCGGCGGGTAGGGGCGGTGCGTGCGGCGGCGGGTAGGGGCGGTGCGTGGGGCGGCGGGGCGGCGGGTAGGGGTGGTGCGTGGGGCGGCGGGTAGGGGCGGTGTGTGCGGCTGCGGGGCGGCGGGTAGGGGCGGTGCGTGGGGCGGCGGGTAGGGGCGGTGCGTGCGGCGGCGGGTAGGGGCGGTGCGTGGGGCTGCGGGGCGGCGGGTAGGGGCGGTGCGTGGGGCGGCGGGTAGGGGCGGTGCGTGGGGCTGCGGGGCGGCGGGTAGGGGCGGTGCGTGGGGCGGCGGGTAGGGGCGGTGCGTGGGGCGGCGGGTAGGGGCGGGGCGTGGGGCGGCGGGTAGGGGCGGGGCGTGGGGCGGCGGGTAGGGGCGGGGCGTGCGGCGGCGGGGTGGCGGGTAGGGGCGGTGCGTGCGGCGGCGGGTAGGGGCGGTGCGTGCGGCTGCGGGGCGGCGGGTAGGGGCGGTGCGTGCGGCGGCGGGTAGGGGCGGTGCGTGGGGCTGCGGGGCGGCGGGTAGGGGCGGTGCGTGGGGCGGCGGGTAGGGGCGGTGCGTGCGGCTGCGGGGCGGCGGGTAGGGGCGGTGCGTGCGGCGGCGGGTAGGGGCGGTGCGTGGGGCTGCGGGGCGGCGGGTAGGGGCGGTGCGTGGGGCGGCGGGTAGGGGCGGTGCGTGCGGCGGCGGGGCGGCGGGTAGGGGTGGTACGTGGGGCTGCGGGGCGGCGGGTAGGGGTGGTGCGTGGGGCGGCGGGTAGGGGCGGTGTGCGGGGTGGCGGGTAGGGGTGGTGCGTGCGGCCGCCGGGCGGCGGGTAGGGGTGCTGCGTGCGGCTGTGGGGGCAGGCCTGGCCAGCGAGCACAACGGGACCCAGTGCTGGGGGAACGCGCAGCAGTCAATGTGAGTTACGTAAAGCCGGGGCTGCGGCTCAGGGCAGGGTGTCTATACATGGCAAGGCTGCTGTTATTTCGGGCCCTGCTGCTGGAGTGACAGGGAACTGCAATCAGCTGGCAGGCTCTGCTGAGGTCAGAATGACGTCAAAGCAGCCCCAGGCTGTCAGCTGGAATCCGGCAATCCAAGCTGATGAGGCATCCAGCCTTAAAGGGGTCCCAGCAGCAGGCAGAGGGGAAATGTGGACCCCACAGAGCTGACCTGGGACAGGTGAGTTCACTTCCAGAGAAGGCTCTGTGCAGGCGTGACTCAGGGGAACTGCTCCTCTGCAGGCCTGGGCAGAGAGGCCAGGGAAGGGCTCCAGGCCCTGAGAGTAGGTAGTTTGAGGAGTGATTATTTTAACAAACGAGTGTCCCACTCTGTCCACCAGACCTAATCCCAGCTCAGATTGCTGCCAGTTAAGCCCTGTAATGAGATTGGGAGGCAAGTCCTAAGAGTCACCTCCTGCCCTGTCCCTCCACTTGCCTGCATTCCCCGCGCCACCACCCTTCAGGTACCAGAGCAGACTTTGCTTCTTCCCCTCTTGGCTGAGCAGAGTGTGACTCTAACCCCGAAAGTCAGAGTAGGAGGTCAGAGGAGCCCTCACTTCCCACGGACACAGCACTGGTCACTCTGGAGCCTGCATCCTGTCCAGGGCATCGCCCTGAAGTGCCGACCCCGAGCAGCTGCACTGAGAACACTGAGCTGGTCTGGAAGCCCTCCTGCTGTGTTACCCATGGAGTGTGCCCCAGCGTGCACCATGCTGCCCGTGTGTACGACTCCCGGGGCTGGCCACACACTGCCCAGCATGGTCCCTTCTGGCCAGAGAATCTGTGAGCATGGAGAGGGCTACAGGTGGAGTCACAAACATGGGACTTTCAAAGGAAAGTTGAATGGGCAGCTGCCAAGCGATGGAAATTCCCCAGCCAGAAAACGCAGATAGAACTAGGCCGGCAGTTCAGCTCGGAGCAAAGAGACTCTGGGTCTGGGGGTAATGGCTGCACGGGGAGTTGGGGGGGTGATCCACAGTTCGGGGAGACCTATCCATGCTAGCTGGCATCAAGCTAGTGCACTAACTGTAGATGCGGTGGGGGGGAGGGGCCAGCTGTCCTGTCTGAGACACTAAGCACAGCTCAAGACAGCTAGGCCCTCCTGCTGTTGGCCCTGCCACAGTTACTGTCTATTTCTATTTGCAGCTCCGTGACCAATAGCATGAGTGTGATGGGGTGTCACCCCACCCGAGCCCTGATTAAGGTGGCCAGGTGGGCCAATTAACGCCCTAGGCAGCACCTGGAGGAGAAGCCAGGGAGCAATGAGGACTAATGAAAGGATGAAGCTCACCTGGGCAGGAACAAGGTGTACCTGGAGGTGGGGAAGGAGCCTGACGGAGGCAGTGTAGGAAGCAGTCCAGGAAAACAGCAGCAAGGTGTGGGTTCCCCTGCCAGACACTGGGGAAATGGCACCACTGAGGGGCAGTGAATTGGAAGGCTGTCCGGGACAGTTAGTACAGAGACACTTGGTACATAGCTCCCTCTCCCCAAAGGGAAAAGTACAGTAACCTGGCCAGAGGGCCAAGCCACAACGAGGGAGCTGTCAAGTCCTGAGATAGAGTGAGTTCCCGCAGGAAGGGCGTCAGACTGGCTGAGTGAATCCCCAGGTGCGGCTACAAGGAGGCACCCAGTGGCGAGTACAGCACCCTGGGACAATGTGTGTCTCTCCTTGCGCTGGAAATCACACCACCAGCTCCAAGTGCAGATGTACCCCCTTGAACACACCGCATCCCAGTTAGAACCTGCAAGGAACAAATCTGAGATAAATGCTGGACTAGGCCTCTGTGAGGGGACTGGGGAAATCAAAGCACATGAGCAGAGTCCCTCTGTCATAGCGGGGGTCACTCTGTCCCCCCTGAGCAGAGAGCTGTCCTGCTAAAGAGTCTCTCTCTCAGCTCTCTACTTGCTCACCTGCCGGAGAGATCCAGGCACCCTCCAGGAGGGTGTTCTAAGAGCTACAGACTGAGCAAAGTGGAAACTGGCTCAGTCTCCAGTTGGCAACTTCATCAGTGTTACTGCCCAAGTCACAAACCTTAGACCTGGGCTGGTCTGACACAAAATGTCCTCAGAGTTGGACCCATTGTTCCAGTTCAGACTAGTCTCTAGTCGAGGGATAGAATCAATTAAACGCCTTACAAACGTCAGGAGCTGGGCCTGGGAGCCAGGAATGGCTGGCGCTGGCCAGATGGCTGCACGGTGGATTTTGGTGTTTTTTTTGTACGCTGTGGACTGCTCTTGGCTCCTGCTGCAGAAGTAATGCTGATTGACAGGGTTGATATCGGGGGTAGGGTTTGCAGATGCTCCCATCTCACTGGGTCTCTTTGAGTCACAATGACTCTGAGACTGAACAAGCATCTACATATGTGCAAAGGAGACCTGGTTTAGTGACTCCTCCCCCCAGGGCCTTGGTAGCCAGAGGCCCTTGTGCTGTCCAGGCGAGGTCATTGCATCATGCCTGAGCCAACAGAATTAGCATAAAACTAGAGAAAGTATATGCTGTTTCCTTCTTGGAAAAGGGCTCCCTGGACACTCTCCCCCTGCCAGAGAGAGCTGCTCCCTGCTGAGGTCCCAGTGTCCTGGTTGGCTGCTGCCTGCACCCCAGCCTCCTGGTGCAATGTGGCCCTTTCTGATTGCTCACTCGCTTTCTGGAGAGCAACACCACAGACCAGGTGTACTTGCTGTCTGGCACCCCCCTGGAGACATTAGCCATCACAGCCCACGCATTGCAGGAAGGGCGTAGCCAAATAGCTGACATTCTTGTAGGATAGGCTCATGGCTCAGTTTGCTGGATGGCTCCCATCCCAGTCTTGCCGGAGCTGTAAGGGCCTCTGTGGCCTCTGTCAGAAATACTGTGTAATGGAGTAAGTGCTAATGGAAAGGAACAAGCAAATAAAGCTGTGTTTCTCCTAGGGATGCTGGGAGAGAATGGGGTGAAGGGTTTCACTCTGCTCCTGGGAAGAGGGGAATTCACTGCCCATGTTAAAATTCCCCTGCATGGGACCCAGCGTTCCTTTGGAGCTGATGTAGAACCCCAGTTACTCAGAGCTTCCCACACAGCTATAAAATTAAGCCCCGTTCCCTGGAAAGAAGAGCAATGATGAGTCATTTAAAATCTGCTGCTTTACCCCTTGCTAGACACACTGGGTTCTGCCTCGTCATCCTGCTCTTTCTGAGCTCAGATAGCAGCAGGGTGCTGCTGCCAGTGAATTCTGAGCTCCCAGCAGACAGCTGCCAGCAGGTCGTTGGCTCTGCAGCCCAGTCACAGGTGAGATTAGTTGCTTCAGAAGGAAATCAGTGTTGGGTGCTCAACTGCATCTGCCAATACATTTGAAGCTAGAACTAGAAGACAATGAGTCCAGCTCCCATTAAAACTCTCTTGGTGTACAAAGGTTTGATTGATTCGCAGCAATGACACCTAGTCAGATGACATGGCTCGGTTACAGAGTCACCATGCTGTCACATGGCAGGAGCCAGTATTGCTAAGCCAAGGGGCAGCTGTTCCAGTGTCCCTTTTTGTATTGGGAAATCAAATGCTGATAAAACATCATCGCAACTACAGTGGAGTTGCATCATCGGCGCATTCAACTTACGTGATTTTAACTATATGTTCTCAGCAGAACAACAAGAGAAAAATAACAATGTAAATACTGTCCCTGTAGTGCAGGCGATTCGGCCCACCATTCCACTCAATGAGCATTTGACTAGACGCGATTTTCGTCTTACGCGCTGACTTCAGAACCTAACCCCGCTAAGATGCAACTCCCCTGTAAAACCAATTGCCACAGATAGATGCAGCCATGATGGATCGGAGTTGGTGTGCTGCTGACAGTCACTCCTGTTTCTGAACCTTCCTAGCTTTCTGATCCCAGGGGCGCGTCTGGTTCTCAAGAGTTCCCCCCCGCAGGGTATTTAGCCACTGAGCTGGATCCCCTCCCCCATTTGCTGCCTGTTTGCTGCTCCTGGTGTTTGTTTTTGTAGTGATAGTGGCTGTGTTCTTGCCCGTTGACAAGCTCCCTTAGCTGGCTGGCGCCCACGGGAGCTGACTATAAACAGCGAACGGTTTGAAAGAGGACTTACCCCATCTAGTCTAAGTAGGGTGACCAGATCCCCCGATTTTATAGGGACAGTCCCGATATCCAGGGTTTTGTCTTGAAATATAGACACCAATTACCCCTACCCCATCCTGATTTTTCACACTTGCTATCTGGTCACCCTAATTCTAAGTGCCAAGTTGCATTTTGACTTGGGTTAGTTAAAATGTGCTAATACACTTTAGAGCAAGACCTGTTATCCTAGACTATTCATGGTGCTGGTGTGAACAGTGCAGTGGCTACCTACCACTGTGTGTGACCTCTAACATTCTCTTTCACTTATAATAGCGGTAACTGTTTGACGCTCTTGTCCTAGTATTACTTCTGTTCTAGTTGCTTGACATATAGCTCTGTTGTAACTACTTCAGGGTTGTCTTTGGCTCAAGAATTATGTTAGACATTCTCACTAAAGTTTCTGTCCATGAAGTCTTTGAAGTAAGGTCTTTGAAGTAACTGTGCACCCGCCCTGGGAGGGGAGCAGGGCCTTAGGCACCTTGGGCTGTGACCTCCTCACACCAACAAGCAGAGGAGGGTGTGCAGCCCAACGTACCCCAGGGGCCAGCTCCAGCAATTCCCCTGACCCTTGTGAATGCATTCCCCCAGTGCCCTGCTCTTGGCCCCTGCCCAGGCAGCGGGCGGGGGGGATCCCAGCTATCACCAGGAACAGGACGTGGGCCCCGCTCGCACAGCCAGCGGTGGCCCTTTTAAGAGAACGTCTGGGTGCCAGCAGAGACGCGCACATGGCTCGGCCGCAGCTCCTACGTCTCCTGAGCTTGTGGGAGTCACGTGGGCGGGATGTGGCAACAGCTGATTCGTCCCCCGAGGCTCCCACTTTACATCAATCAGCTGTTACTGGGCTAAGGGCAGGAAACTTTCTTAAAGGGGCAGCGCCCCCTGCGGCACCCCTGCTGCCCCACCCCAGCCACAGCTGCTGGGGTGGTACCATGGACGGACAGCCAGCACTGGCCCAAAGCCGGGGGGCACAACATAACCACCAGTCCCTCTCTCCCCACCCTCTGGGAGGTCTAGGAGCCTCTCCTCCCCCGACTGCAGTGAGGAGCATCTCAGCACCAACTGCCCGCACCATCAGCATGCTGTAGGGGAGAGTAAGTGTGCCTCAGTCCCTGCTTCTTGTCTTCCTCCACAAACTGGAACGTGCCACAGAATGAACAGAAAAAGGAAGGGAAACTTCCCCTGTGGGATCTGTGGGCTAAAGGAGAACAGTAGCCCTCCTGCAGGGCGCGGAGCCAGCCTTGTGGAGTGGGGAAGAGCACTCCGGACATTTCAAGGGCTTTGTTTGGCTAGGAGGGCCCCGTAGGGCAAGAGGCCTGATTGGTCTTATTCTGTGCAGGGCCAGTGTTCCTGAGTAGTTACCGTATGAGGGAGCCCGATGGCCTCTGCTGGTCAGTATCTGCTGCATCTAATGCCATGGACAAAGGGGAGTGTGCCTGTATAGCGCCCAGCACACCAGAGACCTCAGTCTGGGGGGTTCTCTGGACACAGGTGCAAAGCAGATGTGGATAATGGGGACAAATGCCAGCTTGTTCCAGGCTCTGGTCTGAAATAGGACCTTGGCAGTAAGTTTCACAGTGCCCTTTGCAGCAGCCAGTTTTGTCCCAAGCCTCTGCTGTGCTTTTTCTCTCCTGTCTGCAGCATGGAGAGGGGAAGCAGCCAGGCTCACAGCTCTTCACTCCCTCAGGTTCTCATTTGTGCCTGATTGAGTGAAGTGCTGAGATCTGTGGATGAGTGTGAGACAGCCTGATGTGGGTTCCTAATGCACCAGCCAGCAGCGTGGGAGGGAAACAGGCCTGGAGTCCCTCCCCAGAGAGACTCTGATTAGCAAGCTCACCTCTTGTTTGAGACAGAAAACTAGGTACAGAAATAATCCAATTCTATGAAAAGTGGGAACCCCTTGGGAGGAGGGAGCATGGCAGCCCCACAGGCTCTAGGCCCTGGGGGTGCAGGGCAAAAAACAGCAGACTTCTCTTCTGGACTGGGGTGCCCCACCAGAGGCAGGGGTGCATCACACCCTTGCAGAGGGACTCTTTGCACAGCCAGCTGCAACCCTCCCAGGTTGGAGAGCGTGTTGGCCTGATGATGATATTGACCTTGGTAAAAGTTCTTTCAGCTTTAAGGATGATGAGACCCAGGGAAGAGCTAGGCATTATTGTTAGGAGCAAGCCTGAGGAGAGGAAAAGTGGAATCTGTCTTGAAGTGATTTAGTTGGGGATTGGTCCTGCTTTGAGCAGGGGGTGGGACTAGATGACCTCCTGAGGTCCCTTCCAACCCTGATATTCTATGTGTCCGACGAAGTGGGTCTTCACCCATGAAACCTTATACTCCAATACATCTGTTAGTCTATAAGGTGCCACAGGACACTCTGTTTCTATTTATGATTCTATGATAAGTGGAGTTGGATCCTCCTTCCCCCACTCCCCAGCCAAACAGAAAAGAGCCAAACTAAGCTAACTGCCACAAAGCTTCAGCATTAAAGAGGTGGCTCTCATCCATGTGATGGTGGATCAGAGGGTGAGTCCTCTGCTCCACTTGGGTCTTCATCCTCTATTCAGCAGAAATTGAATTTGTTCCTCACAAATTAATCTCTGTATCCTTCCTGCCCCCCTAGAAGTGTGGCAGGAGCTGCTTCTGGTCTCTTGCCCTTGTTTTCCCAGCCAGAGCCGCTCCCTGAAGCTTCTGGAGCTAAGTCCCTGGCTCTTTAAACAACTTGTTCAGTCATCATGCACCCGGCTCTGGTATTGCCAAGTCATTGGGTTCAGATGAGTTTCTTTAGACAAGCCCATTTGCAGGCTGTGATTGGTGCGTTTCAGAGAAAATCTACTTCTGATTGGTGGCCCAGTTGTAACAACTTCTCGGAATCATTCTGTCATTAGCACGAGCTCTTAAAGCCACAGGTTGCGCTTTGTTGACTGCTGTGGGGGCAGTGCAGTCAGCAGATGCCTAATCCTGCAAATTTTACACCCAGCTCCTCTCAGAGGGGCAGGCCCAGGTCACGGGTCACAGACCAATATTTCCTCTGGTACCAACAGTGCACGGCTGTGGGGAAGCTCAGACTGTTCCAGGTGGCTCAGTGCTACTGGGTTCCATGCACCTCACCCCTACATGCTGTTTATTTTGTGGTTGTGCCCTGGGCCTGTTCTTACAGGGAAGGGGCCCCTTCCACATATGCCCTTGTCTGCACTTGCCCCAGGAAAGTGACAAGATACTGGCCCTGTTTTTCTATTATCCTTGACTTCTTTCCAAATTTCCTTCGGCTCCTTGCTCTTTTCGCCTCTCCCACTGCTCCCTTCACCAGCCAATCCTAGACAGTGAAGTATTAATCAGAAGGCCTTCAGTTCCAGATAGACCCCGATGCGATTCTGATATACTGGGGAGGGGATTGCTGGAGTTTGGAGTACACTTGGGATGTGGGGCCCGGTTGGGAGGTGTGGGCCCAGGGTGGGGCAGGGCAGTGCTAGGGCCTGGTTGGCAAGGTGCCTGGGATGCAGCAGTGCTGGGGCCTGATTAGCAGGGGGCCTGGGGTGGGGGGGCTGGGGGGGCAGTGCTGGGATCTGGTGAGTGTTGTGGGGGGGCAGTGCTGGGGGTTGGAATGGGTGCTTGGGGTGTGCTGGGATCTGGTGGGTGTTGGGGGGGGGGCTGCCCGGGGGCAGTGCTGGGGGTTGGAGTGGGTGCCTGGGGTGTGTTGGGGGCCTGGGCAAGGGGGGCCGGGTGGCAGTGCTGGGGCCGGGTGGCAGTGCTGGGGCCGGGTGCTGGGGGTTGGAGTGGGGGCCTGGGCAAGGGGGGCCGGCTGGCAGTGCTTGGGCTGGGTGGGGGTGGGTGCTGGGGCCAGGCCCATAGGTGCTATGGGAGCTGGGGTGCAAGGTCCGAGGCTGTAGGATGGTCCCTGGGGCGGTGGGGACTGGGTACGATGGGGTCTCTGGCCCTTTAAGAGGCCGCACCCCTCCCCTCCCCACGCCACCCCACCCCACCCCAATTTCCCTCAGCTGAAAATGCCAACTCACAGCGCGCGATGCATGATGGGAGAGCGTCTGCCGCGCCAAACTACACTTCCCGGCATGCTCCGCTTCAGGGCGGTGTCCAGATAGTTTCTAAGTTAGCTCTGCACTGCTGATTGGATGAATCTGATGCCAATGTCTGTTCGGCTACGAGGGCGGGGCAGGAGGTGGATGCTCTTAGTCCATTGGTCAAGCTGCTGGAAGACGAGCGGGCCGGGCAGGTCTTCTGGCCTCTGACTGGCTTTCTAAAGTGCCAATCAGGGCCGGGGCGGGGAAGGGGCGGCCATGGCGCAATGGGTGGTCCCAGGAGGGCGGGGCTACCCCTGTCAACGGCGGGCAGTGATTGGCCACGGGAGGAGCCGGTGGGTGGTTGCGTCACGACGCCGCCAGCTGATCAGAGCCAGGAGCCGGTGAGTGCGGACGGCTGCGGGGCAGGTGGGTGTCGGCGGGCTCGCCCGGGGCTGGGGCGGGGGGTCTGAGCGGGGGACTGGCGGGCGGAGGCCGGCCCGGGGGCCCGGCCCGGGGCTCGGGCACGGCTGGGAGGGGCTCGGGCATGAGGCGCACGGCTGGGCCCCGTGGGGCCGCGGTGGGGTCTGGCCCCTTGCCGTGGCGGGGGCGCCGCGGGCTGGGGCGGGGCCGCGGGCTGGGGCGCTCGGCCGCTGCCCCGGGCGCCCCCCGGGCGGTGTTATGTAAGGGGGGGGGCAGCCGCCCCTGCTTATGCAAACTGCAGTTTAGGGTTTCAGCACGGGGGTGGGGGCGGGGGAGAACGACTTGGAAACTTCCAGCAGCGCCACCCTCCCCCCGGCCAGCCCCTCTGCCTGGGGGCGCCCGCCGGGGAAGGTCACCTTCCTGCCACGGCCCCGAGCTTCGGCCTTGGCCCCAGAGTGCCCGGCTCTGGAGTCGGTGCGGCGGGGGCGGGGACACCAGCCCACTTGGGGGCTCCAAACCCCTCACGCCCTTCCCCGGGATCTAGGCGGCCCGCGGCTTCCCAGGCAGGCCGGGGAGCTGCTCGCAGCTCTGTTCCCTGGCAGCCGCTGGGCGGGGCAGATGTTGCTTTAGTCCGCAGCACACGCAGTGGGTCGGCTCTTGGCGTTGCCTGTCTCGGGAGCTCGGTCCTGGGTCGGGTCCGGCTGTCCTGAGCTGCGGGGTCTGGGCTCGCGTCCCGTCCCGAGCCCCACGGCACTGAGGGTCCGTGGAGACCGATCCTCTCCCTCCGCGTGCTCTGTGGGGGGTGAGGACTCGAGCCTTGGCCCGAGCCAGAGATTTGGGTTGGGTCAGGGCTCGGGTGATGTCCAACCTCTCTCCTTCTGGTGCAGCCTGGGAAAGCGCCCTTGGCTACAGAGCAGCCTAGAGGAGCTGCCCACTGTGCGCAGTCTTGGTGGCTTGTTTGGGTGTACTGGGGGCGGCTGGATTCAATCTCTCGTTCTTGGCTTTCCCGTTGCCGCCTGTCTGGCTCTCCTAATCGATAATCTCAGTGGCTGTTGCCATCCATGTTCTGCTAGTGGCTGGTGGTGCACGGGTCGCCCTAGGGAGAAGAGCGAGACCCCTCAAGGCTGCCCGAGCTGATTCCTAAATTAGAGAGTGGATCTCTTGAAGAGATCAGGAGTAATCGGGAGGGCGGTGAAGACCCAGTTCATGGGGTGAAGTAGTTCCCTATCGCTTAGCATTACGCTACCAGCCATCAGCTTCCCACACCCCCTGCCAGAAAAGCTGTAATGGTATCCTCTAGGGACCAGCTGGAGGGAGTGCACTGGGGGACCTTCAGGGTCCACCCTACTGCAGATGCAAACAGAAGGGACATCTTACAACCAGTCTCGTGCACAGTACTGGAGATTTCTTTCTGTCACTAGGTCACAACAGAGCACTAGGGGCAAGCCTTGAAATAAGGTTTATCCTCTGTTTGGTGGTTCCAGGGGCATGTCTGTAACTGTCAGACTAACACTGACTTTTCATGCCCCATGCAGGGGTTCAGGGGAGAGCGAATGCCTGAGATGGACAGATGCTCTGTATAGAGACATTATTCTTTTGTGCACTATTTACGTCCCTTCTCTGTCTCCCACTCAGCAGTCTGGCAGCTCCTCCATCTCAAGGACTCTGCTTTCGGCTGGAGCCAGGGGCATGGAGAGGGCCTTTTCCTTTCATGCTGATTCATGCATTCAAGCCCCATGCTGGAAGAAAGGAGGGGGTGGAGCTCAGCACTTGGAACAAAGTTCAGACATGAAGGGGCCGGCAGACAGGCTGGAATTTATACCATATGTACCAGGCATGAGTGGAATGTTTGGCATCTCAGCCTGTGCAGAAGAGTTGGGCCTTGCTTTGTGATCACTGCAGCTTGCAGGATCGCCGCCTTGTGCTCTGGTAAGTGCTGGCAGAAGCCTTCCTGCAGGATAGATGTTCCCACCCCCTCAGGATGAGTCTTAGTCTGTGACGCCATCTGTGTAGTCCCGAGCAGCCTATGCCCTAGACAGGTTCTGTCACTGCCGGTGCACAGACTTCCCTGGGGCTTTCTCTGCAGCCCCTTGAAATCCCACTGCCATTGGACTTGTTGGGAGTGAGTGGCTTGCCCTGGGTCATGGTGTTCTGTTGTTCACACTGCTGCCCTTGCCACGCGAACGCACTGTGAAAAGGAAAGAGTCTCCAGATGTCCCATAGACTTGAAGCCTGGGACCTCTTGACAAAAGAAAACACTTCTCTCTCCCCGCCCCTGCTCTCTCAAGCTGGGCCAGCACCTCAGGAGGTCTAGTCACTTGATTGCCAGTGTTTGATTCCTAGAAAGTTCCATCTTTGGACTGGAAGTGCTTGTAGTTCAGGGTCAGCCCAGGAAGCTTGGTGATGGTGTTCCTAAGGTGGCTAATGTGCTGCATTGCTCAGGTTCTCAAAAGTTTAAGAGTCTTTCAATTCCCCTGGTGGTAACTTGGAAGCAGGAACGCTGGGTGCTGAAGTATCTTCCTTGGCAGGCTGAGTTTCTGGCATCAGTCTAAGGGGGCAGTTGGGAAATGCTCTATTGCCTGCAGTGGGGTAGCCCTAAACCTGCCATGCCTCTGGCTGGGGGCACAGGCTGCCCCCTTAGTAAATACACCAAACTCTCCTCTGAGTCTGTCTTTTATAAGGCTCTCATAATGAGCCATAATCTCCTCCGTCACATAGATGCCTTCGTTCTTTATGCACCAGCTGGTTTGGCAGCGAGAGGAACAGCTGGTGCCAAGTCTTGGGGAGGAGTTTAGGTCACACCTGGCTCCAGGTCAAACCTGGCCAGGAGCTCCCAGCGACTCCAGCCTTGGTGCTGCTGGGATTGGCTAAAGCACAGCTGGCATACCCATAAGCCTGTGTGGCAGATCTCTCCTGTAAGAGTGAAACCCCTGTCAGTTGCAATCTTAGGAATCCCTCAATCATACCCACTCCAGTTTTTAGTCTCACATGAGAGTCTCTGCTCAGCAAGGACCCTCTGCCAGGAGCAGGAGCAACAGTGGTAGGAAAAGCTGCACCCAGCGGGTGCCATGATGGGAGGAAGGGTTTCTGTATGGGCTGTGTGGTTAGAGGGTGTGTCAGGAAGGGAAGTACCCAGCACTGCCATCCATTGGTGTAAGAGCTTGAGTTCTAGTTCCTGGATGACTTGATTTCACTTCCAAGTGTTGAGTTTTGGTTCTGACTTGTTTGCTTCCTCCTTAGCTGCTACTCAGCTGCCTACACTGCTGGCTAACTAGCACCAGTTCTTCAGTGGCAAGCTTTACGTCCCTGTCTAGCAGCTAAAGCTGCCAGTTGAAGAACTGTTGAATGTAGCCACTCTCGTCTTGTCACTTGGGCCCTCTGATGTCAGCTGGATGCACGCATTGGGAGAGCCGGATGGGTGAGTTTTCAACTAATTTGGATTAACCACTTCGTGGGCTGAGGGGTGACCACCTTGCCAGACTATGAAGAGCCCTCCTTGATCCTGATCTGGAAGCTGTACTGAAAGCAGAGCCCTGGGGTTGTGTGACACTCAGGGAAAGTCTCCAGTGGAAACTCTGAGGCTGGGGGGCATAGGTTGAACATAAAGGGGAGTAAGTATGTCTCCACGCTACAGGTGCAGTGCTTGCACCCTGGTAATGTGAAGACCTGCAAAAGAGTCCTAAACAGTTGCCCTTGATGTACAGAGGTTATGTTTGAACCATTAAATGTCTAGAGTAGAGGGACATGGTGAAGGTCTCAGCTGGATTGGGAGATCTCGTCTTGGAGAAATGGGATATGGTGTCTAACAGCTCTCCAACCTCTATAGGCTTCCATGGGAGATGCGAGCCTGATGCCTAATGTTAAAACATGCAGGAAAAGTTGCCAACCCTTCCATGCCACCACCTGCTGTCCGAGAAGCAGAAGGGCCCAAGCCCAGGTCTTTCTCTATGATTATCTTTGCAGCCTTCACCTCACCAGCAATTTGGTCTTGTAACCAGCTTCTAGTCACAGGAGGGAGTGCACTTTGGCTCACCCAGTAGACCTGGGCTAGCCCTGGGTGATGTGGTAGAACTTCATATTCTAATTTGCTAATAGATGCCTGACTCCAAGACCACTTTCTGTGCTGGTTACAGCTGTGGAGCCTAATTGCTAGGGGCAGCATGGGAGGCTTCCTTGACCTGGACTGATGAGGACAGTTTGGCTTCTGTGGTCTATTCAGTCCTTGACCTCTACTATAGCTGCCAAGCAGGGATCCATTTCACGCCAACTGTGATGGGTTTAGTCAGCAAAGGGCTGCTGAAACCACACTCCAGGCTTCTCCTGAGCAGCTCTTCCTTACCCTCTGACTTGCAAGTTCACACAGCCGTGCTGTCCTGATAGGTAACGGGGGTTCGTCGGATAGGAGTTAGCTGGGCTCACGGGGATGTGGTGCCGGGCTCACAGGGATGTGGTGCCAGCCCCCCTGTAGGGCAGTGGCCCTTGGACCCTTGGGGAGCTGCACACTGTTTTAAGATTTCCAAAGGGGTCTGCAGCTCCATTTTACATTTTTTTGGGGTCTGCAAATACAGCTGAAAACCACTGATGTGGAGATGGGTGGAGAAGTGCCTGGAGAGATGATGGGACATAGGGGTGGAGTGGTCATGCTTTTCCCCCAGGAACCAGCATCTTGTGAGGGACAGCCAGGGCCTGCCCCACATGTACGGTAGTGTGGTGGGGGGTTGCACTCCTACAGGACCCCCTCAGTATAATGGAATGGGAGGAATGTGGTGGCTGCTTGTGTGTTGGGTTCTTCTGACAATCGCTAAATAGTCTGGGGAATGTGGGATCAATGAATGTTCCCCACTCAGGCACCCTGCCTGCTCGAGCTGTGTAAGGGCTACAGAGCAGGTAGGTGCCCCTGTGGCTGTTAGTGGAATGTCGTTGGTTGGATGACAGAGCTCCGCTTTAGTCACAGCAAACAGAAGGGCACATGAGGGGCGTGGGAACTGGAAGCTCTCTGAGGCATGCTAGTGGAGAATCCCTGTGCCCGGAGATAAGGCTGTGTAGTTTGGAAAGAAGAACGGGAGAGTCTATAGCTTCACCATCACAGCTGCTGAGATGGTAGTGGCTCTCTACTCCCTGCTCTGCTCCCCTTGGGAGGGAACTGACATGCATGTGGTCATGATACAAGGGCAGTATCACGTCTGCCCCAAGTAACCCATGGAACTTGCTGCTGCAGGGTGAGGCATTCATATACATGTACAGCAAAAGCAACTCTGGCCACGCTGAGAGAACTTCCTGCTCCACACCGTAATCAGGCTGGGGCAAGAAGAAAACTCCCCACTCCCTGCCATGTGCCCCCATACCCTGTGCCATAGTGATGCATGTTCTTTAGTGACCATTACCTTCCTCTGCCATATATAGCTCTGCTCAGGTCTGGGGCCAGGCCTGTTGTCCTTAGCGATTACCGTCCTCCCTATTTGCAGCACAGAGCAGCCCCAGAAAGCAGCTTGGCAGGTGGTGCTCTTGGTCAGGGACCAGCCAAGCCCTTGCCAAGTGCAAGCTGCTTTCCTCCTGAGGCGGGACCCCCTCCCTGCAGCAGAAGCAGCCTGGAGGTGCTGCTTTCCAGCAGACAGGGGCTGTGCAGTGATCACACAGGCTTTCCCAGGGAGTGGCCCTCACATGGAGGCTAGAAAGCACAGGTGAGCCTGCCAGACTGGTTTCTCCTCACCTTGCAAGTGTGGGTGGGGAGGAGAAACGGGTCTGATTTAGGAATCAACTCCCCCCTGCTCCCTGGCTGGATTTATGTTCATCCAGGCTGTGTGTTGGAACCCATGGGTTATGAAGCATGTTCCCCAAAGGATGCTGCTACATGGCTGATGGTCACGGGGTTGAAAAAAGCTTCAGTGGCACAATAAGCTCTTGAAGGAGCCAGACTGAGCGTCCAGGCAGACCAGCTGAAGGCTGAGACAGGTGGGGCTCTTGCTGCTTGGAGGCTGAGCTGTGTAAAGTGGTCTGCCAGGCCATGGCAATAGGGTTATTCCTGCAATGTGTCTTTGGCAGTAATACCATGTGATGGGAGGCTGCCTTTCACCGGCTTGGGCTACTTGGTTCGGTCTGGGACCAGCACAGGCAGGGGCTTTGTCAAAGGCTCTAGTCCAGGCATTTCAAGATCAATTGACATTTATACAGAGCTTCCTGACTGCTGGAGTATGTCCAGGGATGGTCTTCAAGCTAAGCTCCTCCTAGTCCCTAACTCAGCTGGTTTGGGGTTGGAGCTTGTCAGGCCAGAGCTGAATTTATTTCATCTTCAGTCATTGGTAGGTGACCATGGGGGGACCCTCTGTGCCTTTGATCCATAGTCAGTCCCTTCTATTGCAGCTGGCTGGGTTTTCTGTATTGTAAGGTCAGATGTGGCGTCTGGCTTCTGCTCAGTGTTGAGCATGTGCTGGAGTGTGTGTGTGTGTGTGGGGGGGGGGGGGGGCAAGAAGTTGTTTTGAGTGAGGTAGAAGCAATTGCTCTATATGGGGCCACCTGAGCAGCTTTCTCTCTTTGGGCCCCCCTTCCTGCTCTGCTTCCACTTCCTCCATTTCAGCCGTTGCTGCCTTGGAAGGGGTCTCCTCAGACAGCTCTCGAAATGTCAGGTGCTGACAAATATAAGGTGCCACAAATCACGTAGCTCTAAAGAATGGGACAACTCTTCTCGCTTTCCCTTGCCCCTGCTGTCATCACCACATGGTTTAGCTCAGTTAAATTTTACCATTTTTAGTGCCCCTCTCATCATGCAGGAGTCCATTGTGCTCTGCAAACCACGCAACTACTTTTCCCCACTGCTAAAATTCAGCTGTATCTGGGGAGGAACACAACAGCTACTGCCACATTGAGGCAGCTTAGGCCAGAAAGTGATTGAATGCTCTATCCAATTAAAGCCAGGGTGATTTTTAGGCTAGCAGAATGCTGTTGCCCAAAGTGGAGCCTGACCAGCTCGCACAGCTTGACTCTAGCCTGCAAACTGCCATGTGACCGCCCATGACCCAGTCCATTGCGTTGCCGGTGGAAAGCAGCACCTACCAGCCAGTTTGGGCACAGGAGATTCTGTAACTCTTCCCTCAGGCACAGAGCCCTTCCTGCACCATCTGGCTGTTCCCGTTAAGTCTCCTCTCCAAGCAGAGATGCAGCCTGAGAGAGCTGATAACATTCCATGCCGGGGGAGAGTGGCACATAACCTAGGCTGGGGGTTGGGATTCCCAGGCCTGGGAGGGGTTGACATGTTTCACTAGAGGTAGGAAACACTGAGGAAACTAATGCAATATTTAAGGTTCCCAAGTGATGCTCAGCCTAGGAAACATTTAATGTCATCTAACTTCCTCTGGCACCGTGTGCCCATGTTAACTAGTGGGGGTGCAGTATTAGTGATGATGCATTACGCTTTAGTTCTTTGACAGAGCACGTAGGGCTAGATTCTAGCTGTGTGAAAGACTTATCTAGGCTACAGCTCCCCTTGCTGGAGAAAAGTTGCCTCTTCCTGCTTTGCTGTTTGTTAGAGGCGCTTTCATGGAGACTAGTAGCGCACCTATCTTACTGGCCAATGTTCATAGGTATTTTTTAAAATAGAGCTGTCAGACTGACTGCATGGTTGGGATACGAGCTTCCCCTGTTTGCTCAGACCCTGGCCACGACCACCATTCAGCTGAGTTCCAGGACTGTGGTAGCCTGCTGTTCTTCAGCCCAACGGTTTCCCCTCAACTTGTCCTCTTCTGTAATGTCTGGTTGATCCAGCACTTCTCTTCTCCTTCCTTCCACCCCCCCCCCCCCCCCCCCAATAAACTTTCCCAAGTAAAGAGAAGGGATGCCGTGGTTGTGATTGCAGACATGAAAAGCAGGGCTCCTGCTCTGTTTCATGCTGGTTTTTATTTCTCCTAAGCGGGAGGACGGGGGTATGGGAAATGATTGCGCCTGTAGGGGTGTTACGGAGCCCCCAGGCAGTCTCGCATTAGGCTTGCTTCATCCAGGTTATATCAGAGGACCTGCAACAGAAGACAGGATGCTGAGGAAAGGCCTGCCTGTGACAGTGCTCTGGCCCAGTCGGGGCTGATGCTAACGAGGCAGCAGTAACCTCATGGGGCATGAACTTAGTGGGTCAGTTGAGTTACTCACTGGGCCTCTGCTTTTGAGATTTGTCTGCCGGAGTACATGACCTCGGCTACCAGGGAGACCATGGGGTCAAAGTTCAGGCTGGCAACGGCAATCACATAATCATCCCTGAAAGAGAAAAGCCTCAGGAAATGAGAGATTCTCCCCTCCAGCCCCGTGAGTGACAGAGCACTGCAGCCTCCTAGAGCTTAAGGGACTGCTGGTCTAGCAGCTTTATTCTGATCAGCTCTGAGCTGGGCAGGAGCTGGGATCCCCATGGGCAGAGACAGTGCAGGCTCTCCATGGCGAAGTGCGGGTCTGCTAAAGTGCACAGTGCCCACGGGGATCGAGTGCTGAATGGGTTAAGAGTCGGGTAGAGTGAAAACAGATGCTATCCCACTTCTCCCTTCCTCTCTCCAGAGCTGATATGTCTCAGTCTCTGGATCCTGGGACCCTACAGTTTTAATATTGAACCTCCAAAAGGAAGCTTTTCTATAAAGCAGGGAGGCTGTTGAAAGATCTGTCAATCTTCTTCTCTGGTGGCCTGTTCCTCCCTCCTTTCCATGCCCCACCGTGCAGAAGCTGGATGGACGGCAACACTCTCATGCACACTCTTGGCAGGGTGGTGTGGCGCATGCCCCCTGCGGTACTGCCAAGGACCACCCCCGAGCACCATGGGCAGGGGTGCTGCATCCTGCACAGGAAGAGTAAGTTCTTGGCAGATGCACTAGCTGGGTCTGGCTCTGACTTGCCAAGAGGTCCAAGCTAATTGGGCTACAGATTCACTCACTTGATGTAAAAGACCAAGAACTTCAGCTGCTCCAGATTTCCCTTCACGACAGTCTCTGTGTATCCTTTCCCATAGCCTGCAAACACAGAAGATGCAGTGGGGCCTGGGTCTGGGCCGATGCCACCATGCCCCTTAAGCTCAATGACCAAATAACTGCAGGTGGGGGGGGGAGACAGCTCAGTAGACCAGTGGAAGGACCTTGAGGTGAGAGCTGGGCTGCATGTTCCCTGCAGTTAGGGCTCTGGCTGTGGCCAAGGGGAGAGAGGGTGACCCTTGTCCCCTGGGGACATGACCTCTGACCCTAATGTCCTGGGCTATGACTTGACACTGGGTTTTCTGCTGTAGCTTCCCCAAAGTAAAGAAGGGGTTTGGGGGTGGGGGACTTCTCACCCTCACTCTCTCTGATTGACTGGGAGAATGGTTCAAACCTCTGTCTGGGTGCTTATAAGGTCCCCATCCCTGCAGTATCTGAGCACCTAGCTTTGCACAGGTATGGGGCGGGGGATGGCGGTTTCTGCTCCCCTCCCACCTGCATAGCGGATGCTTTTTCCAAGCAGCGAGGTCCAAAAGAAAGGAATGGTGTGCAATGCCTTCTGCTTCTTCAGCATGTTTAAAGCAGCAATGTGACCTGAAACGACCCAGAGAACCCCAGGAGGGGAGAATGTATTTTTCCAGAAGATACTTTCACGGGAGACTTAAAACTTCAGGTTCATCAGCTCTCTCATCTTGAAGTCTGTCTCCTGCCTTGGCTCAAGGTGGGAAGCGGGATATTGACTGACTCGGCTGGCAGCAGCAGCTACCCACCTCTAAGTGCATGATCCCTTCCCCTCCCTCCCTTTGACATTTGGTCATAGCTGGCCCCATTGCATGGCATGTGGGCTGGTCAGTGGAGCTGGTTTGGTGCATAGGTAGGGGCTGTGCATGTCCTGGAGCCCACTTGCCCCAGGCACAGGCCTTGCAGCCTTGTGACCATTTCTCAAGCCTGTTTTTCCAGCTGTGTTGGGAAGGGAGGCAGACACAGATAGTGCTAATGCTGCTGCAGTCCCTCACCATGAGCCTGTGCTATCTGCCAGTGACGGATGGTGGCGGTCATCCCACCGAACAGTGTGACTGGAAATGAAGTCACATCTCCAGCAGCAAAGACTCTTGGGACGTTGGTTTGCATGAACTAAGAAGGGAGAAGGGGTGATTAGTGACCTAGAATGCACGGAACCTTAAATGTGATGTGTGCATGCCTCGCAGGAACTTACGCACCAAATCCACCAGGATGGCGCCTCTACGGTCCATAGCAATTGAAGCGTCCTTCAGGAAACCTGAGTTGGAGGTGACACCTTGGGGAAAGACGAAGACACGCAAGAGGTGTGGCAGGAGCGTGAAGAAAGCTCATGTAGGACAGTGCAGGGGGGAGCACAGCTGTTTAAGGATTATTCAATCCCGCATGGGCTGGAGTTGGTAAAGCACAGTAAGAACAAACTGCAGCATATGGAGGGGAAGGTGACAAGGAGAGCTGCATGAGGGGTAATCAAACCCCAGCTCTAAGCAGGACAAGGTATTTGAGTAACGGGTGCAATGAGTGTAAAAATGGATCCCTGGGGGGGGGGGGGGGGAGGGGGAGAATACTCCTGGAGCAGCACTACAGGAAGGGAGAATGTGAGGCAATCAAGTCACAAGCATGTCCTGCTCAGGGTATCTCGGGTTGCTTGGGGCTAGGGTAGAGAGAGTAATTATTCTCTCGGGAGTTAGTCTTGGAAGGTGAGCTAGCCAGGCTCTGTTTTACGGTGGGCAGCATTGCTTTGGGTTTTAGCTAGTGTTCCAGAGGTCCTGGAAGGTGAGGGGCAGCATAGATACGGATGGGGTCTACGTGAAGCAAAGGTGTACTGGTTAGTCTCTTACCTATTCCCACCACCACCACATCTGCAGGTAGCTTCTCTCCACTGGCCAGAACAGCCTCTGTAACCTAGGAAAGAGGCAACACTATTCACTGAGAGGCTGCCTTAGAGCCTCCCCCGCCCCCCCCCCCCCCACACCCCTGCCCTCACTATGGTGCTTTGCTTTCTCAGACCCTGGACCACCCAATCCATGTTTCTGGGCCCAGGAGACTCTGATTCTAGGGGCGGTGGAGAGCAAGCTAGTGCCTGTGTAGGTGAAACAAGTGTAGAGTTTAGTGCCCTGGGAGACTGGAGATTACGCAGGCTGTGGAAGGAACACGGGATGGGAGTGGAACGGTATAGGCCCACATTGGAAGCAGATTTTGGGAGCAGTCCAGGTGCGGAGCTGGTGTTAAGGACTTGCTAACCTTTCTGTTCTTTCCTTGCAGCTCAGAGATTTCAGCCTTCATGTAGAATTTCACTCTTTTATTCTGCAGCATCTGAAACAAGGAAGAGGAATTACCCCAGCCCCAAATAGCTCTTCTCATCAATGTTCTATCCCTGATTAATTCAACAATTACACATTCCTCCCCTTCCAGAAACCCAGGCAGATAGCTGCCCACTAGGGTTCTCTAAGTACCACCCCACCTTCCCAAGCAGGTCCTGTGGATGAGAGAGCTGGCATCTCCTACAGCTGATGGAGGAACAGCCACGCCTCCTTCTGGGTCCCCAGTCTGTGCTCCGACAGGAGCCCTAGCACATAAGGCGGGAATATTAGCTTGGGGCAGACGTGGGCATGAGGCATGCAAATCGGCCAGAATCGAGAGGGGCTGAGAGGAGACCAGTGTGGCTAGGGAGGGATGGCTGGGAATAGCCCATGTGTGTGCACATAAGGCACAGCTGTCCAAGCTGGTGAGCTGTGTGCAAGGTGGGTAGGGAGGGGTAAGTGTGGCGTCTCGGGCACAGAGCGGGCGGGAGGTTTGCGCTCGCTGTGTGACTGTGCGTGTGCAGTGTAGGGCTTCCACACCACTTGGATCTGTGTGCATTCTCTGTCTGCTATTAACTATACCTTCATGGCAACACCTCCGACCTGAGGCCCCAGCACTGCCTGGAAGGGGAACTCCTCTCTTTCCACCACGCAGATGGTGCTGGCCTTGTCTGAAAGGAAGGCAGCAACCTCCATCCCTGCACATAATGGACATGTCTGCAGTGAAATTGGCACAAGTACCCCACCCCCACCACCAGCCTTCTCCCTGGAAATAGGGATGAAGCTGGAAATCTTTCACCCCTGGGGGTGGGAAGTGTGTCAGAGATACTGTCCCTGCCGCCTGCTTTTATACAAGTATCACTCTCTAGTATCCTGAATCCTCCTGGGATTCACCAGGGATCCAAGTACCAGGAGGGGCAAAGACTTCTCCTTCCCCCTATGCACCCCACTAGCTGCACTTCAGGCCTGTTTGCCTCCCCAGGGCACAGCAAACCCCCACTCTCCCAGATGGTGCTGAACAAGGCAGCCTGCACTCCTGAAGGATGAGGTGACACCTCCATAAAATAGATCCCCTTCCCCCCAGGTCCAAGTGCTGTTTGCAGTTTTTGGTGCTTCCAGAGGAATGGCTTGGGGTGGGGCACCCCCCACAGAGTAATGCACAGCCCAGAACAGCACGGAGCGGCCACCCACCACTGAGCATCGCAGCCGCTTTTGGCAAATGGCCTTTGGTTAATCAGCACACAGTGAAAATAGATTTCAAGGCTCGGCTTACAATTAGTGATCTGACCCCACCCAATTCTGACTCGCTGTGTGAAGTCAGGCAGTTGCTACGCCAGTCTCGTACCAATGAATGAAGCGCCTAGAATCACCACCCTCTTGCCAGTTGCTAGGTGGAGAATCCTGTTAGCATCCTCTGGGGTTTGCAGGGAACACACATTCTCCAGGTCTGAGCCAGGGCACTGGAGCTGCCTGGGGCTGTGGGAGAGGAGACTTCAGTTACAGTTGCCCTGCTTATTAAAAGGCAGCTGTGCCTGCCCTCTCCCCCTGTGAGCACGAGGTCAAAGGCCTGCTGCACTCTTCCCCCCTCAGGCCCCCTGTGCTGAGCAAACATGGCTGCCCCGCTTTCTCACCTGCTTCCTGTCGCAATGAGGAGCTGGTCGTACCTCTGGAAGGCCCCATCCTGGAAGTGGGCTTTCTGCCCCTGCGTGTCCACGGACACCACCTGCAGCACGGAAAGGCACGGGGCAGTGCTCTGCTCATTCCTCCGTTCCACAGCCTGGCTAAGTACATGTAGCGCATAGCCACCCAGGGACCTGTGTGCCCCCAGCCCAGTCTGCTCTTTGCACCCAAGTACAAGGTGGGAGAATGCTACGGTTCAGTTTGGAGCCAGCCATCCCAAACCTCCAGTGTGCCATATGCCCCCTTCTAAAGTCACCTCCCTCCCATGCGACTGCTGCCTGTCTGCCACTACCCACATGTACCAATGCACCAAAACATGTACAGCAGGGCCCAGCAGGTAAACCTGACTTTGGTGTGTGACCAGGCAGAGTGACTAATAGACCCACCATTCTAGAGAACTACAGTATTCTGCAGCAGTGGTCCCCTGCTCCCAGACCAGTGTTAGGGACAAGGACTAATCTTTTGATAAAGATGAGCTGCTGCTGCTCCTTCACCTCTTTGTCAGTCCAAACTTCTATGCCATGAGCCTCAAAGAAGTCCTGCTGCCTCAGGTAAATGCTCTCTAGTGTCTTATCCATCGCCTGGAAGTAAAGCAAAGCAACAAGCATGAGGAGCAGCTCCACAAAGCCAATCACACTGTTCAAGAGGTTAACAGCACCTGAGCTGCAATCTGGATTCCTGGAGTTTCCTTATGGGAAATGTTCACAATGGGCAATGTGTTTTCTTATTAGTAAATCGAATTGCCCTCCCCCCAAGCCAACCACGTCTATAGCAGGAGGGGGCTGCAGAGAATGGGGTAAGATCACTGGCTCAGAACTGCTTCTGTTCAAGCCTGTTCCACGAGGAGGCACTCTAGGGAGTGGGTCAGGGACATTTGCTGAACAATGTAACCGGGCTCTCTCACAGCCCTAGCTAAGAGAGCTCTGACTGTGGTTCTCTGACTGAAGCTTTTACTAATTCCTGTCCTCCCCCCGTCCTCCCCAGGCCATCCCCTCAATCGCAGTTCTTAAGAGAAACTCTGGCCATGCACAAACCTTGCTTAGTTGGGTCCTGTCATATGGGACATGCTTTTCTTTGGTTACCATGATGATCCTGCCTGTAAAGCCTTCCTGACGAAGTGTTTCTGCACAGACCAGTGCAGCTGTACCTATGAGAGAAACATGAGTCTCACCCATTCTGGCACAACTCACCAGCCATGCAGGAGGAAAGCACCACTCGCCCCCGGAGAAGAGCCCAGCAGACCCAGCATGTGCCCAAAGGGCTGACATACAAACTACATGACCAAAGCACAGGTGCTGGTGTTCAGAGCTTGTCTGCTGAGTCACTGACCTCCACCCAGGAGCAGCATTGTGTTCTCGTTGCTCCTGCATTGCTCACTCATGGCCTTCAGCTTTCGGTCACTTTCAAGGTCCTGGCAGAAAGAAAAGAAATTATTCAAACAATGGTAACTGGTCCCTGGACCACCTTTGCTGTGGTTACTCAGTGAGAGCAGGTGAGGTCAGTACCTTTTTTTTTGCAGTAATAAATACCTTCCCGTCTTCCACTCGCACCTGCAAAGACCAAAGAAGAGTGGGATTTCAGTGCATAGCTGAGGCTGCTGGGAATTTCCTGAGGAGTCTCTGTTTCGGAGTGTGTGTGTCCTGCAGGAGCTGGCTGCTACCAAAGCCTGTGTTACTCTGGGGTCAAGTGGCACTAAGGAGGAGGGTGGGCACTGGAGGTGGGCTGGTCTTTAGTGAAGGCGCGATGAGGATGTGGAACGAATAAGGCAACCCGATGCCAAAGAAGCAACCCAGGGCCTTCGGCCTAAGGCAAAAAGCTAGAGCAGCCCTAAGGGAAAAAGAAAGCGTGCTGGACGGTCTTGTGTTTCACTCTTCTGAAGAGTGAAGAAAGCTAGTGCCCCTCTGCGGAAGGTGGGCTTGGGCAGGTCACATTTGGACTCTTCTATCCAGCTGATCACCCAAGCCCACAGAACACCACGCTCCACCTGACAAGCTCAGAGTGACCTTTAGGCACCTTTCAATGCCAAAGCAGCTCAAACAGACACTGCTAGCACTTACAGAAGTGTTACAGGCTTTGTCTTCAGAGTTGTGAGAATCCTTCTTCCTTTCAAAAGCGCTACTAGCCAATGTGGGGCAAGGGGCCTAACAAGGCTTCTGAAAAGGCATTTAGGTCCTAGAGCCCGAAAACCAGTTCTTCAGTAACCACTATGGAGAGCGGTGGGCAGGGAAGAGAATTCTAACACCTGCAGAATCGCTGGGGGGGCCCTCAGGGCCCAGGCTGGCTGTAAAGTGGTAGGGACTGTAATGGATGAGGCAAAAAGGGGAGCAAATACAGAGTAAACAGAACAAGCTGGAGTGCAGAATGGAAAGTAACAAGGATAATGTCACCTTAAAGCAGGGAAGACATTCCAGAGTTGGGTACTCCTCAATGTCTCCAGTTCTGATATTGAAGCAGGCGCCATGCCAGGGACAGCGCAGTCTGTTACCCGCCAAGACTCCTGCAAGTCACACACCAAGGAAAGTGTTGTCTAGTGTGTAGAACAGAACTTGTTGTCAGGACTCCTGGAGTCTATTCCCAGCTCGGACTAAGATGTGATGTACCATGGGTAAATTGTTCACTTCCGCAAACTGGGTTCAGGATTTCTTGTTCTCCTCATTGGGTGTTGTGAAGCAGCACTGGGTACCTTTTCACTATCCTTGAGAAGTACTGTATGGGGGGGGGGGGGAGATCATTTGGGGAATCCTGTGTACAACTTAGGAATTCTGGTTGAGATTACGGACTCTACATGTATCTAGACTAAACTGCAAACTCCATTTGGATTGCAAGGCTGGTCTGGTGTCTCTGCTGTCTTTTTACCTCCATCTTAGGCTGAAATTGCCAGAGGTGTTGACACAGGACTAACAATGGTGGGTTGTTAAACCGTTAGATCTTCTATTCAAGTGCAGGCCCCCATGGTCGGTGAGCTGAGTACTCCTCAAAAGCACCAGTTTACCTGGTGGGCTGGTAACAAGGCAACTGATCACCTGGTGGTGGGGAATTCAAGCTGATTGGAGGTCAGCTGATAAAGGGGATTGAAAGTTATAAAAAGGGCCTCTCACAGGGCATTTCAGGGTGTAGAAAGCCACTGCTTTTAGGGCATAGAGAGAGCGACTCTATGTTCTGGAGGAGAAGCCATGTGCAGGAGGGAATGGGGAGAGGAAAGACCCTGGACTCCTTAGGAGACTGCCTAGTTCCCACAGAATGCTTGAGAGTGGTGAGGAAACTGAGGCAGGAAATGGCATGCTGGTGTAACTGTTTAGCCCAGTAAAGAGTGATTGTTTTCCAAAATCCCTGTGCAAAGGTGTCTGTTTGCGTCCATTGGCACGTCTCTAAAAGGGTAAGCTGTGAACCAGAGTGCCCACAAGGTGGGAGCTCTTGAAAAGAGTGGGAGAGGGTTCAGCAATGGTCCTGGGAGGCTAGAGTAGCCAGACATGAGGTCCCACTTCTGTGAAGGGGTACCACACAGACACCGTGTGCCCAGGAAGCGAGTCCGACAGGCCAAACAGAGTCAGTGCTGCAGCCTACTCAGAAGAAGGGAGGCTTTAAAGCAGCGTTTCTCAACTGTGGCCACCAGGGGCTTTTCGTGTGGCCATGGCCTCCTGGGTGGTGATGAGGGGGGCAAATCAGTGGCCCCTCCCCCAGGGCTGCCAGCAGGGGGTGGGCCCTGTCCCCCTCTGGAGCCACAAACGCTGGAGGAGCAGGCAGGTGGTGGGGTTTGAGCTTCAGTTCCGGGGTGGCGGGCAACAGGTTGCAGCCATGTGGCGGCAGGCTCCATCCCCTGGCCACGGGCTTTGAGCCCTGATCCTGGCCCCAGACTCACCCCCCCCCCCCAACCTGCTGCCTCCTCTGACCCTGGGGTTTGGCCGTGCAGCAGTGGGCTCTGACCCCCAGCTGCAGGGTTTCAGACTCTAGCCGTGGGGCCACGCAGTCCAGCCCCCAGCCATGTGGCAGTGACTGCCGGCCCCAAGCTCGCCGGCCCCAAGCTCACCCCCCACACACACACTCCCAACATCACCCCTGGCCCCACTGCATCTTCTGGCCCCAGTCCCCGGCTGCGCAGCTGAAGGGCTCTGGTCCCCGGACTCACCCCCCCCCTTCATTGCCCCTGACCCCCAGCTGCCTCCCTACCCACCTCCCCATCCAGGGTTTAATTTGTCCCCCAGCTTGCCAGGGCTGCGTAAATCTGTTGTGAAAAGTGATATTTGTATGTTTATTAACATCACTTTTCACTGCCTCCCTGCTAGCTAGCAAGTCTGCTGCTGTGAAAAGTGATATTAACAAAATACTAATATCACTTTTCACAGAAACAGACTTACTACCTATCAAGTCTTAAAAAAATAAGCAACCACAAAAAGCAAATGAAACAACAAAAAGGGACAAGAACATGCAAAACACATTATTTGTTTCTGTTCTGTTTAGGTCCAGTAAAGAACAGAGACAATGGTACGTTATTTTTATCATCAAGTCTGCAAAAAACCCTGCATAAATAAATTACAGTGATTTGGACATGTAAATGTGCATATTTATTTATTTTTCCTAAAATTAATTGAGTATTTTAGGAAAAATTATCAGAGCGGCCACCAGCCATAGCTGGTGGCTGCACTCTGAGGCCACCAAAAAAATTCTTCAAAAAAGAACAGGAGTACTTGTGGCACCTTAGAGACTAACAAATTTATTAGAGCATAAGCTTTTGTGGGCTACAGCCCACTTCTTCGGATGTTAGTCTCTAAGGTGCCACAAGTACTCCTGTTCTTTTTGAGGATACAGACTAACACGGCTGCTACCCTGAAACCTGTCAAAAAATGTCTTGAAAACCCCTGCTTCAAAGCACCCTGGTATGTGTGGGGAGGGAGCCAAACACAACCGTCTGGTGAGTGTCCAGCAGGGGGCGCTTGGCCAGAGACAAGGCCAATGACACCCTGCTGAGGCACTGCAAGGCAGCCCCCTGAAAAGCAGTTGAATCCTGGTCCACTTCCCACGGGGGGGCTGGGCTGTCCCTGACTTGGGGGCGACAGCGTGGGCTTCCCTTGCCCTTTCGCTCAGAGGTGCAGGGAGACAGAAGCTCAGCCTGCTACGCAGAAGCATTAGAAAAGCAGCAGCTCCTGGAGAGACGCTGCCCATCCACTGCACAGCGTCTCCTTTGACACCGTCGCCTCTTCCCTGTGTTTGCCCCTGGCCTGAGCTTTGCCTGGCAGCTGGGGATACCCGCCGGGTTTTACCTTTGCTGAGAGAGGCTCCGGCGTGTGTGCACTTGCTCCCCACAGCACTGAACTCCATCTTATTCCTCACCAGCAACACCATGTGGCCTGCAACCTCCACTTCCCGCAGCCTGCAGGAGACGAGCACAAGCCGACATGGCGAGCCTGGACCCCTGGACGGCGGAGGCAATGCCTAGACCGTGGGGCCACCCGGGGGCAGCTGCCATACCGGACTCCTCGCTTGTCCCACGAGAGCCTCCAATAACCACGGCAATGGGGCTGGTGTTTCTTTGGCTCCGGGCCCGATACAGCCTCTCTCAGTGGGCTTTTGCGGGGCTGGCTTCTTCCTAACCTGCCTCCCCCTCCTGGGTGACAGGAGTCCCAGACAAGCCACCTCTTAGGAATAAATGAAGCCTTGTTGCTGAGGAGCAGAGCAGAAACAGAAGCCCCCAGCACACCCATCTCTTGGGGCCACTTTGCTGAGGCAGGACCCACCCCCCCTGTGCTAATGCAGGGTGCCAGCAGGGGGTGTGGGTGGGGCTGGGGGGCTATTGGGGGTCACACAGAGGTTGGGCTGAGTTCAGCTGGAGGGGGCCTGGGTCAGGTCTGTCAGCAAGTGCTGGTGATGGGAACTGGCCTTTCACATTACCCCCAGCCTGCCGCGATCGACACTCACTCGCCATCCTGGACGTCTGACTCCTGGCAGACCTGCTCTGTGATGCTGTCTTCAGTGTCCATGCCTGGGGGCGCTGGTCTCAGCAGCTGGCTGGCTGAAGACAGAGCAGAGAGGAGTCAGGGATGGGAATGGGGTGCTGCAGCAGAGCATTCTGGGAAGGCTGCTGCTCGGTCATTTTGCTCTCAGAGTTGTTGACGTGACATCTGTGTTATGACCTCATCACCATGTAACGATGCACCTCAGCATGAAGACACAGACCCCAGAGTGACTTTGGGAATAGTTCTCTAGGCCGCTTGGCAGATTGCAGACCTGTCTCAGCCTGATGGTGCACCCTGGGAGTGTGACACCACAACTGCAGCCCCAGGCCCTGTTCCCCTCCCACCCTCTATTACACCTCCCCCCACCAATGCACCAGAACCCCACAGGTCTCCTAAAGGCAGTGCTCAGCAAATCTCCCTGCTCCCTGTCCCTGCCCCCAGGGCAGGATTAACCTCTTGTGAGCCCGGTGCCAAATATATTTGTGGGCCCCCACGGGGGCAATGGAGCCTGGCGCAGGGCGACCCCGCTCTGACCAGCCCCGTGCAGGGCACTATTTACAAACCAGCAGTTGCCCGACGCAGCGTGTCTTGCCCAGCCCTGTGCTGCCAGCATGTCCCTTCCTGTCGGGGGTGGGCCCATGCCACGCCACACAGCCGCCCCACCCAACACTCCCCCAACTCCCTATGGCCAGAGCTCCCCATAACTCGCTATGCCCAGCGCCCCCACCCAACCCTCCCACAAATGCACAGCGCCCTGCACCACACCACCCCTGCCCAGTGCCCCCCTGCCCACAGCCCCACCACAACTACCCAGCACCCCACACAGAACCCCCACTCCCTAGTGCCCCAACGCACGCAGATCTTCCCTGCCCCTCACAGCCCAGCACCCACCTCAGAGACCCACTTCCCAAGCCCTGCCTCCCGGCTGCACTCACCGGCCCTGCTGGGAGGTGACTCTGTCCGCCGGACTGAGCCAGCAGTGCAGCCAGGGCTGGTCCCAAGGCGGGGAATCGCTCCGGTCCCTCTGGAGTAGCGCGATCAGCCAGGCCAGGGCCTGCCCCGGCCGGGCTCCATCAGGACCCACTTGCCTGGAGGGGCCCAGCCAAGCCCCCCACACTGTCTCCCCCAAACTGACTGAGACTGGCCAGGCTTCTGCACCCGTCCCAGGTGGCTCAGCTCCGGGGAGACAGGTGGGGCCCCACAGGTGGTGGGAAGCAGAGACTGCCCAGAGCCGGAGGTGCGCTGGGGTCCGGCCAGGAGACAGAAAGGAGTGCTTGGTTGGCTGGCGAGCAGGCCGAGAGGAGCAAGTGATGGTCAGGGAGGAGCCAGCGGGCTGCTGGGGTCTCGGCGCAGTGCAAGCAGAGCAGGCCGGGGCCCCTTCTGAGCATGGGCCCAGCTCCATGGCGCCACTGGTGCCATTGTAAACCCGGCACTGCCTGCCCCAAGGCGTGGCCTCCTCTGGAAACAGAGGGGCCAGAACTGCAGGCACAGCCATTCTGAGCAGGAATGCCTTGGCTCGACCCCCCAGTCCCGGGCCCAGAGCAGGCAGGCCCCCAAGCCGGGGCACAGAAAGCTTCATTGCAGTTGGCAGAGATAGTTGGGATGAGAGCGTAGGTGAGAAGGACCAATGCCTCAGCCCTGGCGGGCGGGACGAGGCTGAGGCCTCACTCACAGCCTGAGGTGATGGTACAGACAGAGGGGTGGGTACCTGGGAACTGTGAGAAAGCCAGGCCTCCGTGGGCAGGGTAGGATGGAGCCTAGCCGCTGGGTGATGGGAATGAGGGCCTGGGAGCAACAGGGCAGGGGGACGCACCCTCTCCCCCAGCCCACCAGACACAGCGTCATCCTCATTCAGACAGCAGGATGCATCTGGTGCTGCCCTTTGCTGCAAACAAGCACTCCAGGTAAGAAGCTCTCTGCAGCAGCTGCTGCTCTGTCTGTGCCTTGCTTGCAGGACACACAGCCTGACTCGCTCAGTTTTGGTCACTCACACGTGACAAGGCCTAGGACCCTCAGAAATGCTTCTCTGGCTGGGGCCCAGATACACCCTTCTTAAGCCTAGAGCCCCCAGCATCCCTGGTGTCCACGATAGCCCTTTCACCTGCCTATGCCCGCACCTTTGACTGGCCGGGCCATTCTCTTGGGTAATTTCCTACAATTCGCACCAGCCACGGGGAGGGCGCAGAGCAAACCAAGCTACTGCAGCCTGTTTGGGCTTTGCTGATTCACTGAATGGGGTGGGGCCAGCTAATTGCATTTGGAGCCAGGATGTAACTGGTTCTGCAAGCCATTGCAGTGGGAATGCTCCCTGTGTTACCACAGCAGGCTGAAAGCCCTCCTGTTAGCTGTTGGATGGCAGTGGGCCAGCAAATCCAGAATTAGCCAGTCTGCTCCTGCACATCCTTCTGTCTTAAGCAAGTGGTACAGACTGATGCGGAGCATTGGAATTTCTCTATTTACGCCGTTGCTTGCAGGGGGTATGATGAGGGCTCCATGTAGGTTGCGTCACAGCCCACTAAATTCTGTGGCACATGGAAACTAACATTTGTCACAAGACCCCCTCAGGCCTTTAGCAAACTGGAAATTCTGTGGTGGTGGGACATCTGTAGAAAAATATCCAGAAAATTAATTTTCATTGCATGATCTACTGTATAACAGCATTCATTGTCTTATGAAATGCTTCTTTGTGGAAGTTTTTCCACATATTTTAGACTTCTGATGCATTTCCAGTTTGCTGCAAAAATCAGGATGCCTTCCTGCAGAACTTAGGGTGGTATGCCATATCCTCGCCTTCTGGCTGCTGGAAGGAGGAAAGGGGGCAACCAGATCTGGAGTGCATGGATGGTAGGGAGCAGGTGGACTACAGAACATTCAAGGAAGATTCCAAAAGTCTGGGAGAAGCAGGGGAATATGGACTTAGAATATTTAGCTTCCCGGCTGTCCACAGTGATCAAACAAGGAGGTAGTGGTGACTGCTTGAAAAGCTGGGGCGGGGGGGAGAGATTAGGAACTCTGGTTTAGCCAAGTTGAGCTTGAGATGATGGCTAGACATCCGCAAGGAGCAGTCAGCGAGACAGGTGGAGATTTCAGTTTAAACAGAAGGAGACAGCTTGGGAGTAGAGAGGTAGCTGTCAGCACAGATGTGGTAGTTGAATCTGTGTTTGCAGATGGACTTAAGGTGTAGAGGGAGATAAAGTAGAGAAGGGGTCCAAGGATGCAGCCTTGTGAAGGTCCCACAGAAAGTCAGCGGGTAGATGAGGAGGATCCCCTGAAGGACGCACTGAAAGAGGGACCAAGAGAGGGCAGAGTCAGGGAAGCCAAAGGAGGACAAGGTTTCAAGAAGAGCTGATTGTGGCAGAGGTAGCTGGTAGGTGAAGGAGGATGAGGATGAAGATGAAGTACTGGTTCTGAGTTTTGGCTTGGAAGAGGACATTAGACTTGCCCACCTCCTTCATAAACGAGATAGAATTCTATCTGTGACTGTGGAGGAGAGGGAGCACAATAGGGCAGGTGATTACAGCACAATCACCACAACACCAAGATTGCTGCAGTAGTTGGTCTAAATGGAAGTGTCGCACCTGTGACACATATTAGTTGTTTAGTGGAAACAGTGACCTTGGCTGTGCACAATATAACCAAACAGGGCTTATAGCCTGAAAGGAACCTAGGAGTAGAGCTGGGAGAATAACTGGTTTTTCAGTTTTGTAGCTGACCTGAAACATCGATATGAAATGACATTTGGGTTGGTCCAAAACAAGCATTTGTCATTGAAACAAAAAAAAGCTGAAAATTTAATTCTGGTTCGACGATTCATTTTGTTTAGTTTCATATTGATTTATTTTTTTTACTTTTTGGAATACAATTGAAGCAAAATTCAAAACAAAAAGTCATTCTGAAAATGTAGAATCAAGATGTTTGGACTTTTTGGGGGCCAAAACAATTTGGCACAACTTGCAGAAAATTGTAAAATGTTTCAGTCAACCCAAATATGCATTTTTCAGTTAAAAAAAAAGTTTTGGTAACAATTTTTTGCCCAGCCGTACTTCGGAGCCTTGGGCTGTTTAGTTTTGCTGATGTCTTGGTAATCCGTAAACTAGAGACAGAGAGCAGGTAGCAGAGGCCTGTGGGATTCAATCAAATTTTTTCCTCCAGGGAGTAGTCCCTGGAGCAGGCAGCGAAGCTGCTTCGAAGTGAGGTCTGTGGTTGGTGCATCAAGGGAGATGAAACATAAACAGAAGCAGATTGATTCACTGCAAAAAGAGGTGCAACTAACTCCTACAGGAACAACAATTTAACTCCTGCGACAGCTACCTCAAAAGCCTGGCAATGGAACACCCACCCAAGACAGATGTCATTATCATTTCCATTTACCGACAGAAAGGCATTAGAAATACTCACATGAGCCCAGAAGTGTTTTTTCTCACCAGAGCCGAGAAATTGCAACCTCCTGTATTGCACCTGATGTGTAGAACTGAGGCATTCACTTCTCAAGAGAGACAAGTCTGTCCCTGTCTCCTGCAGCCAACGCACATCTGGGTTGTGGCTCTCAACAAGTTACACAATATCCCTGTCAGTCACAAGTCCCAGGAGGTCTGTATCCTGGCAACCAGGCATTATGCTCCTCCCCCTTTGGGAAGGCTGGAGTGTGTCATTGCTTTAATAGGTAATGAGGGGGAAGGTTGTGGGGGAATGGCTGAGCGAGAGTTCACGTCCAATTTCTATAATTATTCTGCTGCTGTGGCTAATTACATTAATTGACTTGAGCTGAAAAGTGCTAACTGAAGTACAAAGGCTTATCAGCTAGCTGAGGAGGGGATGGTATCAAATCTTGCTATTTCATCATATGCAAAATAGTTCCAAAACCAAGACTATACAAGTGCAATTTCTCTCCGTCTCTTGGGGTCACGTTAGCCTCTTTCTGAGCCTTTGCAAAGGCCCAGCACAGTATATTGTATTACTCAGGACTTTGCTTGGCAAGCTGTTGGTATCTGAGGTATTTGTATGGCACCTGTAACCATGCAGTCTGATTTTCCAGACGTGCTGAGCCTCTGCGAGCTCCCCTTGAATGTAGTGAGAGTCTCAGGTGTTCAGCACCTCTGACAATCTGACAAGCAAGCAATAGCTACAAAGTGCTGCCTCTGACTGGATGAGACCCCTGGCTCCGGGTGATTGGTGTTCAATGAAGAGCTGAGGGAGAGTTTGGCCACCAACGTGCCACATACCCCACCCACCATGCCAGCTGCAGGCCAGGCTGTGCACTACTTTGACTTTGGTGTAGCAGTTACCTGCTGGGGAGGGAGAATAGAAAACTGTTTGCCTCTCTTTCTGAGCCAACGTGTCCCCAAGCCTTTAACTTTCAAAAGCCAAAGTTTCCAGCAGAATGTTTCTGATAACCACAACCCAGATACTGTGCCCTACAGGGACTACTTTCCACCTATGCCCCATCACATCTCCCACTCACCAGTGTAGGGCCATGAGCAGGAAAAAGGGAGGTATGTCAGCTACACTGCGGACTCCATCTGATCCTCTGCTGGCATCTGGAGGCTCTGGGCAGATGAGCATAGAATCATAGGACTGGAAGGGACCTCAAGAGGTCATCTAGTCCAGTCCCTGACAGGTGTTTGTCTAACCTGCTCTTAAAAATTCCCAATGATGGAGATTCCACCACCTCCCTAGGCAATTTATTCCAGTGCTTAACTACTCTGACAGTTAGGAAGTATTTCGTAATGTCCAGCCTAAACCTCCCTTGCTGAAATTGAAGCCCATTGCTTCTTGTCGTATCCTCAGAGGATAAAAACAATTTTTCTCCCTTCTCCTTGTAACAACCTTTTATGTACTTGAAAACTGTTATCATGTCCCCTCTCAGTCGTCTCTTCTCCAGATGAAACAAACCCCATTTTTTCAATCTTCCCTCATAGGACATGTTTTCTAGACCTTTCATAATTTTTGTTGCTCTTCTGTGGACTTTCTCCAATTTGTCCACATCTTTCCTGAAATGTGGTGCCCAGAACAGGACACAATACTCCCGTTGAGGCCTAATCACAGCGTAGTAGAGCGGAAGAATTGCTTCTCATGTCTTGCTTACAATACTCCTGCTAATACATCCCAGAATTATGTTTGCTTTTTTTGCAACAGCGTTACACTGTTAACTCATATTTAGCTTGTGATCCACTAGGACCCCCAGATCCCTTTCCTCAGTATTCCTTCCCAGGCAGTCATTTCCCATTTTGTATGTGTGCAACTGATTATTCCTTCCTTCCTAAGTGGAGTACTTTGCATTTGTCCTTATTGAATTTCATCCTATTTACTTCAGACCATTTCTCCAGTTTGTCCAGATCATTTTGAATTTTAATCCTATCTTCCAAAGCACTTGCAATCCCTCCCAGCTTGGTACCATCCACAAACTTTATAAGTGTCCTCTCTATGCCATTATCTAAATCATTGATGAAGATATTGAACAGAACCGGACCCAGAACCGATCCCTGCGGGACCCCACTTGATCTGCTCTTCCGGCAGACCTTCAGTCTGCTCTACTTTACAGCAGGGACCAAACTAGCACCCACTTTAAAGTCATCTTTGGGTCTTCCCTATTTCTGTCCTAAACTTAGCTCAGCTTGGCAGGACCAGAGGATCTGGACCCGTATTTTCCATTTGTGAACAATCACTAATTTTACCATGGAGAGACCAAGTGTACTGTCATGTGCAAAACCCTAAGTACACGTTGCTTTTGGTCTCAAGAGTTCCAAGACCAATTCCACATCTGCTCTAACTAATGATCCTGGCCCACAGACTATATAAGCCCAGGAGATGGATATAGGTGCTAGGTTATTTCTCACAGTGCCAACAAAACCAGCTTGGGCTCTTCGCTTGGGCTATGATCCCAGGTGTGAAGCAATTTTACTGCAGGATGTGTCCGTTTAAATATCAGTGATTATTCTGCAGCAGTGACTTCCCACAAGGAAAAAGGCATGGGCCTTCCAGACCCAAAGCTATTATCAACTTCAGTAAAATTAGTCCCTCGATATGGTTTGTGTGTAGATAGACACTGTGGCATTCCAGTGAGGAAGACATGTCAGATCTGCTTGCTACCTCTCTTGGATACTGGAGATGGAAGAGGAGTACTGGTTATGGTTAGGGTCCTTAACTAGGACAAGGAAGGATGGGAATTCTCCATATGGAAGCAAGCAACTTACTATTATTCCAACTCCAAGCACATGGCTAGGGCATGCATCAATCAGGAGGTGTGGGGAAAAGTGCAGCCAGAACCAGAGGAGAAGGTTCTGAAGGAGATGGAAAAGGGGCTGCAACCTGGCGCACTCCAGGCAGACGTGTGCCAGGGTCTTCAGTCCACAGCTGGAATTCCACAAGGTTTCCCTATCTAGTCACATCTTCCCAGATGTCTCTTTCTGGAAAAGGTGACTTACCCCCAATTCTCACTTCAGCATGTAACAGAGTTTAGCCAAACCTGGACGAATGCTACAAGTGCCTTGTATTTCTATTAATATATTCAAAGAAGGCAGTAATATATGGAGGAAGCTGCCAGCCATGGAATGTTTCCCCTGTTCACAAGCACATGAGTACAGAGCTGTGGTAAGGGCCAATGGAGCAGGCTGACAGATGAAATGAAAATACTTTATTGTAACCGTACATAGCTAAAGAGTCCTTCAACATCAGATAGTATCGCTAGTTTCTCTTTCTTCCTAGCTCATAAAGCTCTTCAGGAATCGTGTCTAGGCATTTGTAGACCACCTGCTACATGGAGTCCTGACCCTGACTGTGCCCCTGGCTGGTCCTCCCAATCCCTATGGTATTGCCAACCCTAAATGTGAGGGGGGGAATTAGCCAGGGCCCCAAACATCATAAGCTTGTCTTAAAACTTGTGAGGTTTTCTAAAATAATAAATGTTGGTTTTGTAGGTCATGTTTTCAATTTATTTCCCCATGACCATGAGGGCTAGAAACACACTGTTTGTATGGGAAAGTTTAAGTTCTCATTGACTCATTTGGCTGCAGGCACTGGAGCTATAAGAAAAAGACCAAAGATTAGGAGTCTCATAATAAAGTGCTGAGTTGGCCACACTGCAAACGTGAATAGAATGTGCATGTATATGTGTCAGAGCCCTTTCCCCACACCGGTGTCTATGGGAGACTCTCAATCTCCCTGAGCCAGGCGCTTCACCAAAGGGGCTCAGTGTCTGGGCAGGGACTGGCGCCTAGCACCACAGGCCCCATTTTTGGTGGGTCCTTAGGCACTGCCCGAAGAGACACGAGTAATAATTCCAGCGTGGGCTCTGGCCCGGCTCCCAGGGAATCGCGGAGATGCCATGTAGCTTCCCTAGGTGCCACCTGCACAAAGCAACCAGCCCCCGCGCCGGGATCCCCTCCGCAGCCGGACAGTGGAAGGGGACGCGCCAGCTGGGCGGTTTCAGGGCGGGCGTGAGAGCCCCTCTCGTGCCCCGCGGCGCCCAGCGGCGCCCAGCACCAGCGGTGCCCAAGCGGGGATGCCCGGCCCGTCCCGGGCACACCCTAGGGCGGGTCCTGCGTGCCGCGTGGAGGGGCGGAGCCGCTCCGGGCCAATGGGAGGCCGCGGGACCGGGAGTTTGTTGGGTGGTTACAAGAAAGTTACACAAGGCTCGAAGCTGCCGCTACCCGCAGCCAGGCGCGCCCCGGCGGCGACCCCGGTCTAGGGCCCGCACTAGCCTCCCGCCGCGGACCCATGGGGCTGAGCCCGGGGCTCCTGCTCGTCGGCGGCTCCTTCGCGGCGTTCCGGCTGCTGAACCGCGGGCTGGAGCGGCTGGTGCCTCCGCCGCGCGCCGCGCTCCGCAACCGCTGGAAGTGGCGAAACATCTGGACCTCGTTCGTGCACAGCCTGCTGAGCGGCGCCGGGGCGCTGCTGGGGTGAGGGGCCGCGGGGGGCCGCGGGGACCGGGGCGATGCGGCGGTGAGGGGCGCAGGCACGTGCCGAGCGGGGGTCGCTGGGGGGCCGTGGCGGGCAGGGGCGCGGCTGGGGTGAGGGGCCGGGCGCGGCTGGGGGGCCGCGGGGGCCGGGGCGATGCGGGGGTCGCTGGGGCGGGGGCTGGGCTCGGCTCTCACCCTGAGCTCTCGTCCCGGCAGGTTCTATCTCCACCCGCAGATGGCGGAGGACCTGATCGGAACTCACTCGCCGGCTGCGCGCAGCGTGGTCTCGGTATCTATAGGTGAGCGAGTCCCCACAGCATCCCGCACCTGCCCTGGGCCGGCTCTGGGCTAGGCTAGGGCAGCCCCGCTAACCCTCTGCGGCGGGTTTGGGCGGCTCTTCTTTCGTCTGCCAGCTGCGGGTGCCAGCCCGGAGCAGGGGGCACCGGCTGGGGCAATGCCCTGGCACAGGGAGACTTTCCAGGCTTGCCTGGTGCGGCATGGGGAGTGCTGGAACCACTGTGGAGGGCGCCTGGGCTGGAGCAAGGCAAGCCCCGCCGGCTGGATGGGAATCTGAGGACCATTTCTGTCCGAGTGGCCCCACAGCAAAACAGGTGTTCGTGTGCCAACCTGAAAGCTCATTCCAAGGGCGTCCCCACCTTGCGCTGGTCGTGTCCAGGCTGCTGCAGGAGCTGGGGGTCTTGGGGAAGGCCAGCCCTGGCTGCAAGTTTGTGTACAGGCTTTAATTGTCTGGATAGATCTTTGTTCCTTGGAGGGCAAAGTCCCTTGGACTGGCCCAGAGCAATTCTCGCTGGGGTGTGCAGGCGGGAGCTGCGAACAGAGCATGTCTCTCTACATTCCTTTGTCTTCCACCGTAAGAAGTTGTGATTGTTTGGCCTGAAAGTTCCTCTTTTGTCCTCCGGTCCAGTGTTCTCTGACTTGTAACTGATCTGGTTTTCTTTTCACTGGTGAGATCCCAACAGCCCCTGAATCTCTGGGGACAAACAAGTAAATGCAGCCTTGCCTGGTACTGGGCCACCCTGGTCTGGTGATGTCTTTTTCTTGCTCCAGGCATATGATCACCCTAAGCCAACAATTGCCCCATTCTCAGCAGGGACAGTGAGTTCCTTCTGCCGATCCATCCCCATTGTTCCTTCCCCCATGAGGTGAGGTGGTGGCAGCACTGCTCGGTATTCCCTGCTTTGCCTGCAGAATCTATGGAAGGCATGCGAACAGGCTGGGCAGCTCCCATCTGCGAACAGGCTGGGCAGCTCCCATCTGCTAACCACAAGACCCAGAACGCTGTCTGAATAGCTACTACCAACGCATTGCACCTTGAAGAACTAGAGTTGAAAGTTACTGACTCCAGACTGGGTAGAGACCCTAGGCACAAAGCCTCAACCCTGATTGCTGCCCTTCTTCATAGGAGGGTAGTGGCCAGGTGTGGGGAGTTGTCCAGCGGTTCCAACAGCTAGGGGCTTTCATTGAGCAGAGGGGTGCCTGTAGTAAATGTGGGGAGAGAGTGGGAGGGCAGCTTTGATGCCCTGCTCGGTTGTAAGGTCACACCAGGACTGCTGCTGTCTGTACTTTTAGACTGTGGGGCGCTGGGGCAGCTTTGAACTGATAATGCATGCTCTGTGTGTGTGTGTTGAAAGGGGCACTGAGCACAGAGCTTGGTTCTGCTCCTGGACTTTTGGACTCTCTCTTTGGCCTTGGAGTCACTTCACCTCACGCACAAAGGAAGCTAACACAGACCTTGTGTGGGGGTGGAGAGGACTGAGGTTGCAACTTGCTCAGTATTCCTGTGTCTGATGTTTTTGGAGTGGGTGAGGTGTCAGTGCCATTGACTCCCAGACGCAGGTTCCTGGGCTCCAAGCTTGGTGGCAAGGCCTGCAGGGTCTCAGTGTGCTGGGGCTCCACACTCAGATTCTGCTCACACTTTCTAATGGGGGATGGTCCTTGGAGTTGAACAGGAACTTTCAAGTGGCTACGGGTCCCCCTGCCTTCTCCTGCTACGCTGTCACGTTAACCCCACAGTTCATACTAACAAACTCTTTTGCTAGGTGGGGAGGGATTGTGTATTGGGGTGTCTAGTTCTCGTCTGCCTACCCCCAAAGGTTGGTAATTCCAGATGCGCAGAATTACTTGTATGAAAATTACTTGGGACACTCCTCCCCCAAAACACCCAGTCTGGGATGGGACCCTGGTGTCTCCTTTCCCTGCCCCTTCCAGGAGGTACTGCTGAAACTGACCATACTCCTTCAAGAGACTGTGTCATATGCTTCTGTTTGTTCATAAACCCTTGGGGATAGGGAGGGGCTGTGACAGCCAGGCAATGGAAGCTATGGCCCAGGCAATAGAGAAGGATGCTAGGTGCAGCTGCTGGGTCTGGCTTTGGGTGGGGAGGAGGGTGAGGCCAATGGTTTTCCCAGGAACAGTCCTGGCAGAGTGCAGACTAAGGCCAGGAAAGCCATTAGACACGCGAGCACGTCTAGTCCAGTTTTAAGAAACTGGCAGAGGTGTGTTAGGGAGTGATCATGCATTTCTAAGGTGATGAACGGGATGATCTAGTAAGTATCTTCCTTTCCAACATCTTCGAATCATGGGAGGTACCTGAAATGCTAAATATGTTTTTCTTTACCCTGGGATCTGTGGTCCCAGCACTCCTGAAGGGAGCACAGATCTCACGCAGAGCCCGAGAGCTCCTCAAGTGCAGAGCTCTTTGGGTCTGGTGTGGGTTTTTATACCGTGCTCGTCACCATGATATCTCAGCACTCAGCCCTTCTGGGGCTCGTGCACTGAGCTCACACCCAGTTCTCTCCTCTGGAGTGGTAAGTGGCACTGGGTTGCTATGGGGATTCCTGGTGATGGGAACTCTCTTCTTTCACAGGATATTTTCTCCAAGATTTTGTGGATATGTTGTGTAATCAGAAGCTTCACCAGTCCTGGGAGCTGCTTTTCCATCACTCGGTGGTGAGTCTCCACTTGTCACTATGGGAAGGCGTTCAGGGTGCATGGCCTTACTATTCTGAAGACAAATCAGTCAGTTGGCTGGCAGGGACTGGACATCTGACCAGCTCACTGAGGCAGAGTCTGATCTCCATTGGCCTCGTGGACAATTCTTGAGGCCTGGAGGGAGCTGTGTTCAGCTCCTGCTTCTGCTGGAATACTTTAGTTTAGTTCTATCTGGTGCAAAATGTCTGCATTTGGCTTCACTACTCTTGAAACTAGGCATGACACTTCTGGAGCCTTGTGGCGGGAGATGATCAGGGTAATTACAATTGCTGTCCCCTGGGCTAGGGCTTCTCCTCACTCTGGGTTAACAGGCTAACGGCAGCCATGAGGAACAGGATGGGGAGGAGGGGTGCCCCCATTAGGTTCTAAAATATGTGCCCCTGAATTCCGTCTCCACCTCTGCATGGGGGAAGTGAGAGAATATGCAGTGCCCTCTCACACATTCTGCTGAGTTGGGCAGGGTAGAAAGGGGGGGGCGTATAAACTTGAGGGGGCTGGGAGAGGGAGACAGTAGTGGGACAGATGAAATAGTGAGATGAAGTGAGGAGAAAGGAAGGACTTCAGAATGAAGAGTAAAGAGATGTGCCAGTCTCACTCCTCCAGCTATTAACTATCAAAGGGCAAATAACCAGGGTGGCGAGTGTGCCCCTCAAGTCCTTAATCAGTGGAGAGAAGAATGTCCCAGGGAAAAGGGAACAGCAAAAATCAACTGACCGTATGAAGTGTTCTCTAGAAAGGGAAGGGAAGAGGCCCCAGGCCAGCCAGAGAAAGGGCAGAGAGGAGTGGAGGGAAGGGGGAAGGCAAAAGAAAGAAGAACAAACGTGAGGGAGACACTAGGCAGTAATTTTTTCTTACAGTGAGTCCCTCCTGGTACTAAAGCTGATGACGCTAATTTTGATGTGCGCATGAGCCTGTGTCATCTGTGTGCATTCTGCATCACTCTCGCCCAGTCCCCCTCCCTCTAGTCAAACTGGGGGTGCACTAGTGCCAGGGGAGCAGCCCCTTCTGCCCACAGAAAGAGCCTAGGGTGATGTCTGGTGGGGTCTTGGCAGCACTGGGCTGGGGACTATCCCATGGGGCGGAGAAAGTAGAAGACTGGAAGGCTGTTCTCATTGCAGACTCCCAGGCTGAGGCTGTTTCATAACTAAGAATCCAGCGTTATACAAACAGTGACCTGTGCTTTCTGCTAGGATGGGAGGCAGCCCATCCCATCCCATATCTGCTTCACACAACTTGAATCTCTGCCAAGAGAGGTCATTGCACCAGTTCCCGCCACGTACTGTTCCTGGAATCTCACTTCTTCACCTCGGAATGAGTTCTGGTTCCCAGTGAGGGGGACTCGGCTCCTTCCATTAAGCGCACTGATCTCCCTAGGCACAGGCATTTAGTAAAGGGGCTTGGGGTCTGTGTGAACTGACACGCTCCAGCACATGAACTGCAGAACAAAACCCAAACAACTTGCTTGCCCCTCATCAGCTGTCCCCCACCATCTCTCCCCCACCAGTCCCTCCCTGCACTGGCTAGGGCCAGTACAACCTGCACTCAGGGCTTAAATTCAGCTGGAGCTGTCCAGAGCGGAGCTCCGGTAAATACTTAGCTTGATGCTATTGCAGTTCTCAACTGGGGGACCGTGGCCCTTGGGGTGTGTGTGCAGTTTCGGGGGCTTGCGGGGCCTCAGGGTGCCCCCTGCTGAGCTGAAGCCCTGAGCCCCATGATACCCCCTGTAGCGAATGGGGGGAGAGGGGGCATGGTGCACTCTGGGAAATACTCTGAGAATTTAAGCCCTGTCTGCACTCCTTACCCAGCAGTAGGGGGAGAGAATACAGAGGTAAATGCGGAGGCCAGTGGGGAGCTCCAGTGACGGTGAACCAGGGCCTGGGCAGTAACTCTGTACCATGGTGCCTGCCTGGCTATTTGGGGCCTCAGTCCCTAATGACTGTAGTGGGAGGGTGCTGAGGAATGGACTGAATAAAGCATTTTGCATTTCCCTCTGGGTGCAGGGGAGGAGCAGGAGTATCTGGTGGGGGCAGGTGTGGCAGGCAGATCTGAGAGGTGCTGTGCTGGAACCTATGGGAGGAGCTTGGTGGACTCCAGAGGGTGAGGGTGATTTGGTGCAGTGGCTAGGCCTGCTCCTCTCACAGGGTCCTGCAAGGCCCTGCCTGCTGTGTCATCTGGGCTTGCTGCTGGATGGGTCAAAAGGTCATTGCAATAATGCATCTAATTCAGGCCAAGCCAGGGAGCTTAACCGGCAGGAAGCAAATAATCTCATTAAAGAGCCAGTGCGGAGGGCAGCATTAATGGAATAAATGACAGGTAGGGGCCCTAACTCTCTCTCAGGCACACAGATCTCTCTTCCCCATGACCTCTGGAGGGAACAAGGAGCATGAAATCCTTCCTACTTCTCCACCCTTGCAGCTGCTCATCCCAGTCCCCCGGGGAAGAGCGCAGTGCCCTGTCTTCCTCTTTCTATTGGGCGTCTCTCGCCTTGTGTGACTTGCGCCTGGCATTTCCTTCCTTGAGTGGCTGTAACTTTTCAGTGAGGGGGCCGCAGGGCTGTCTATAGTGCACCAAAGTTCCTTAATCCCTTGAGAAAGTGAGTCTGTCATGGGGGCCTCGGGGATGGGGGTGGGGTGGAGGGAACTCCCTGAGCTCCTCTGTGTGCTGCTTAGGTCTACCACTAACTGCAGCCCTGGACTATGAGTTTTCCCTTCTCATCTTGCTGCTCAGCTGTTTTTCCTGTTTGCTGAGTGCTAGGAAATTCCTGTTGGAGTGGGGCCAATTTTCCCTGCTTGGGGCCCAAACAACATTCCTCAGGCCATAAATGCAGGGCTAGGTCTCTGGCTGCAGTAGCTGCTCCTGGTGTTCCTTTCTCCTCTTCCGTATTGAGGGCCTAGCACCTTGGTTTGCCCTTCCTCGTCCGTTTGTTCAGCTTACATCAGAAGAGGTTGTCCAGCACTGTACAAAGGGATGGGATGATACCAGCAGGCTATTGACTTAATGGAAATGGGATGGAAAAGTAATGGGAATCAGGGTCCTGCAGGGTTTACGGCATCCGAACAGAGCTTCTAAGCCCTGCAGGAGGGCTGTCGTAAGGTCCCTTATTGGGCAGAGGGGGCAGGTGGTATTTTGGGGTCCCTGTATGTCTCTATTTAAAAAACAAGCAACCTTCCAGGAGTCCAGGGGCTAGTTAGACCCTTGACAAATCTTGGATTTTAAGAGTTTACAACAGTAAAATTTTGCTGCCATTTCAGTCTTTTGCACTGATTTACACAAAGGGTGAAGACTCACCAAATTGCTGCTGTTCCACTGCTTAGCAGTGGATAACTTTGTACGTGTTTTGGCCTTTCTGACAATGATTTTGGGCCCCTGGAAGATAGTTGGGAAAGGCAAATGTCCCCTTTGCCCCTGGTAGCGCCAGGCCTACCAGCAGGCAAGAAAGACTTTGGGGGGGGGGGGTAGTCCTGCATGGCAGCCACTGCCTCTTTCGCCTGCATCAGTCCCACTTTGTTGAGTGTGGTGGCCGAGAACTAGTTCCTGACAGGTAACTTCACCATTTCCCTGCCCTGGGGCAGAAGATCAGACTGCTGGGTAACCCCCTTCTTCTCTCTCTCTCACATTCAGGTGATTATCTGCTTTAGCGTGGCAGTGCTGGTTCATCAATATATTGGATTCGCTCTTGTGGCTTTGCTTGTAGAGATTAACTCCATCTTCCTGCATCTACGACAGATCCTGCTAATGGCCAACCTGGTGCACACCACCTGTTACCGGCTCAACAGCATCATAAATCTGGGCACCTACGTAGTGTTTCGCATCACCACACTGGCCTGGATGACACGCTGGCTGGTCCTAAACCGTGAGAACATTCCGCTGGCAACATATACTGTGGGCACAGTGGGCATGGCCATCATGACACCCATGAACATCATCCTCTTCTACCGCTTACTGCGCAGTGACTTCCTCAAGTCCAGCCGGGAGGTGTGGCGGGAGAAGGAGAAATAGTCCTGCCCCCAGTGCCCTGCAGGCTGTCCAGGAAATCAGCAGCCATGGGGTCGGAGAGGAGGGACTGCAGCCGGCAGAGAGTAAGCACTGATGTGGACAGGAGTGCGTCAGTATCTTGTTTGAAGGAATGGAGGACAATTACAGTCCTCTCAAGATGAGATTCTTGGGCCTTCCTGGTGGTCGCAGTTGCTTTATAACACCACCTGACAGCTGTGGGGAGACCGAGTGGACACGGCAAGGAAGGGAAGGCCTTTCCAGGCCAGAATTCAGGGCTTTGTTTTCCCCCTGCACCCTCTGCTGGGATGATCGGTTGACAGGTGGCTGCTTGAGGGAGCTCTGAAGAGGATTCTGCAGCAGCATGGGGCCGTGGCCTAGATGAGAACAGGGAGGAGAGGGTTGTCCTTCCCACACTACTGATGTGTGAACTTAGAAAATCATCTTAGCTTTTTGAAACTCCTTGTCTTTGCGCAGCTGGGCTGGAAATCCTCAGGGCCCTCTAGGTACCTGCATGGTCTATGTCACCATAATTCATAAGAGTTAAAAGTATCAAAACAATTTCTCCCAAGCCCCACACTGTGTGTGAAATCTCATGGAGGGAGTGCTAAGTTGAATGTCTACAGTTTGCATTTGGCTCTTAACCTGTGAGGCCTGTGGTCTCATCTCGTGCAGGCCTGAGCGGCACAGTCCAATTCCAGCCCTCGTGATAGTTCTTTTCTGCACTTATGAGCCTCCCCTTAGGGGCTGACAGGTTAATTGTCCCAGGGGAACATAGTTGTGATGGGAGTTCATGGTAATGGAGTAAGAGATGAACTGTTGGGTAGGTTGAGCCAATCCATGGGGGTGTTGGCTATCAGGACAGAAAGCTTTAATTGGACGCTTTTCGGAAGGGAACTAGTGCAGACCAAAGGGGTGAAGTTGCGGGAGCTCTATCCAGATTTGCAGTTTCATTCCTAGATGTAATAAGTTTCAGTAATTGAGTCTGAATCACTGACCTGGTCTGTGTCTAAGAGTATGGTGTGGAATCTTCTGACCAGCTGCAGAGGGGAAGTGGATGTCTTGCAGCTGTGGCTGTTTTGGGCATCTAAAAGGAGTAAAGAGTCCAGCAGGCTCTGGAGGCTGTGAACCCACTTAACAATCTGTGGGCAGACATCTGTGCCCTTCTGGGCTCCTGTCTTGGAGCAGCCTTTGCCATGAGGACAAGGACAGGAGGAAAGTGAGCAAAAGAAGTGATTTGGACTTCTTTAACCTCAGAGAAAAGTTGGTGTGGTGGGGGTGGGGGGGTATGGAGTTGTCATGGACTCCTCCCAGCCCTAGCATCCTGCCCCACATGCTCCTGCCACGCTTGCTTTGACTGACTTTGAGTTGTGGGGGAGGAGAGGGAAGGGAGGTGGAGTCTGGCAGGACTTTAAAGTTTTTAAACCCTTTTTACATCCATCCTTGTTCATCAGATTCTCAGGTGACATGGCAGCCCTCTGGTCAGCCTCCCAGACCCCGTAAAATCTTTACAGGGCTAGATGTCCCCTGGGGCAGAATTCCACTCCCCCTGGGTCCCAAGTATGGCAGTGGTTTTCTGTCTCTGTAGTTTTCTGACCAAACTCCTTCTCTGACCAAGCCCTTTATATAAAAGGGTGAGTTCTCCAGCCCAGGCTCACGTGTACCAGCTCTGAGAAATCTGTTAGGTCCAGCAGCAGTCTTGGTTTGAATGGGCTCACAACCATTCTCCTTTCACTTGAAATCCCTTGTTTGGTTTTGATGCTGCAGGGGGACAGTCTGAAACAACTGGCTAAGAAATGCTGAGACTGAGACGCCCATCTTCTAGGAAGGTGTGTGGAATTTCAGCAGGTTAAAAGGCAGCAAATTCTGAGGAATCCAGGTATGTTTCTCTCCATGGTGGGGAGAAGACAAACTTTATGGGAGCAGCCATCAGTTGGGAGCTAAGTGTGGCCAGACCTGCATATGTTTCCATTTGTTCTGCAGGCTGGGAAGTGCAGCAAAGCCTGCAGGTGCAGGCAAGAATCTGGAGTTTAGGGTTTTGGTTTGTCACCAGTAGGAAAACTGCTCAGCAAATAATCTTACCCCACTGGGCATGTGAGCCTGTGGCACTTGGTATCACCATAAAAGTCATATGTTGTGTCCAGTTCCCATTTACAGCACCCATGGCAGAGATGGCAGCCAGCCCTTTCTCCTTGGGTTAGCCCTGTCTGTGTCCAGTTCTGTACAGCAAGTGAACTCTGCTCTAGCTGCTGAGTGATTTATTTGAATTACAATAGCACCTAGGAGCCCTAGTCGTGGAGCAGGACCCCACCGTGCTAGGTGCTGTGCAAACACAGAACAAAAAGAGGTGCTTGCCCCAAAGAGGTTCCAATCTAAGTACCAATAAAGACTGAGTTAGCATTTGCATTCTGTCCCAGTGTGCTGCTCAGATGCAGAGCCACAGGTTTAGACGGGCCCACATCCTGGATTGAGTTCTGTTCTAAACTGTATTTTGTTGCCCTTCAGGGCAGCATGCTGCCTCTTCTCTTCAAATTTGACTTCCCCACTTCACTGCACTGAAATTCCTCTCCCAAGTCCTTCCTGACACCTCCTCAGACCAGTGGCCTGACACAGATGATCGTACCTTCCTGGGCACCTGCAAGTCAGTGCTCTTCTGAGTGATCCTTCATCATGTCCTCCCCTTCCCCTCTGGCAGAGCTGCTCAGAGGTTTTTGCTTGGCCCCATAACCTGGCTTCCTGTATTTCCCAATTGTAATCATTCCAAAGACTGCCATCAGTAGCAACTGAGAATCATTTGCTATCCTGCTGCTCCAGCCACATCTTCCTTCAATATGGCTTCCTTTCTTCTACATGTAGCTCAAACGTCATCACCACTCATCTCCTGCTTACATATCTGCTCTCTTTCTTCACCCCCACCCCCCCCCCCCCCGGCTGTTGTGCTCCAAGCTTCTTTCCTAATCACTCCCTTTCTCTCCATCCCTTTCCCCAACCATGGGTCGAATTGGGCCAGTTCATCAAGCTGGTGTGTGGTTTGTGAATGTGAACTGAATGTAGTGATGTCTGAGTCTGCAGACAGCCTGGAACAGCATGTCAGAGAGGTGTGAACTGCCCTCTTTTTCATAGTATGAAGATCTGTACAATCTGTTGTGAGTGATAGCTTATCTTGGTTTCACATATGAGGGAGCTTGGGATGTGCCTAGAGCTGAGGAGACTGCAGCCCCTTGTTTTTTGTATCTGATCCCTGGAGCCACCAAGCTGTAAAGCAGTACTGAGCCCAGCAGAGCATGTATAATCACTGTAAATGTCTGTGCAGCCTGGGAGTGATCTCAGTTTGGTCCCCAAGTGCGTGATACTTGGAAGAGTTTCACTGTTTCCTTCCCCAATTCAGCCCTTGCTCCTGACTGTGCCTTTCATACTATCTCACATGCCTGCCTTCAGTCCTTACAATCCTGTTATGTGATGCATTCTACCCACCTATTAGTCTTTCTATAGTAATTTGTTCTGTATTCTCCTAATCTCTGCAGAATGTAATTTTGTTGAGTCGGATACTTGTTTGTTACCTCCCTTTAATCATGTGGCATTGTTTACTCACAACATTCTGTGCTCTGGCTAGATCCCTGTATAGACTAAAGGGTTCCCAACATCTCCCCTGGCAGAGCACCCAGGATTTCTCTAGGGTACCTCAAATGTAGGGACACATGGAATCAGGAAGTCTCTGTAGAGGGCTTGGGACCCTCTGATGGACACTGGGGAAACCAAAGATACTGTGATATTTTGAGAGATTCATCTAATAAGTGCATGCAGATCACCTACAATGGGAATGCTAAGGAGTGGGCGATGTGATGGATTTTCAGTTTGGTATGTGGCCAGTTGCTATCTACAAGCAGACTCTGATGCTATTCGGTCCTTCTCCGAGTTGACAGTCCTGGGATGAAGAGCTACAGCGATGGGGACTCGTGGTCCCAGTGAGAAGGATAACAGTGCATTGGGACCTGTAAGAACCAGGATCGGGATTGTGACGATTACCATCTCTAGAGGGAGAGCAGGGGCCAACCTTGCTTTCATTGCCTCATACCTTCTGATTCATTCAGAAACACTGGCTTCACACCTGCTTCCAAGGTTCCTCTGTTGTACTGTATGTTAAGGACTAAGGTCCTGATCTGGTGAGATGCAGAATGACCTGAATTCCCATTGCCTTGAGCACCCTAATGTGCTCAGCACCTTGTGTGCTGAGGACCTGCTGCTAAGAAGGTTGTCACAGTGTTTTGTGGGTTTAAGAAATGTATTCATCTTATTTGTCTTTTGTAACAGGCCATGGGCTTGGCAAGATAATATATTTAAAATAACTGTCAAACAGGTGTGCGGTGCTTGTGTTCGCAATGAGCCTGGGGGATAATGGCAGTGTTTGTTTGCTATAAAAGGATTAATGCTAATGCCAGGCATATGAACTATTCTGCTGCATTTGGAGCTGTGGGGGAAGTGTGACCCTTGTACTATAGCCACAATTTCTAGAAGTACCTGGCTCCGAGAGGTGTGGTTTTATGGGCAAGTCCCATTGCACCTGGGCACTCTGCACGGGCCTGGCTGCTCTCTGGGGTGCAATACTGTAGGTGCCACAGGGGCTGGGCTACCAAGAGCAGTTTTATGGAGATGGGTGTGGTTCTGGCAAGTGTTTTTTTTTTTTCTGCATATGTTTTGTGGCGTTCTGGCAGGTACCGTTGCCCATGGGTGTTCTGTATGGGACATTTCTGGGAGGAACTGTTGCATGCATCTATCTTGTGGGATCTGCCTCTGGGTTGTGCCAAGACTCTTATGCCCTAGTGGTGAATGCTGGGAGACAGATCCAGCCCCCTTTCGTTTATGGGGAATAATTGAGCCAAAAAGGTTTTGGTTCCCTGCAGCCCCTGTCTTGTTCACAATGCAGCATCTTCCTCCCCTAGCATCATCCCGCAGTTTCCACACGCAAAATCATTCTTACACACTGGCCTATGGGATTATAGCACCAGAGGCAGCAGCACCATACAGGAGTGTCCAGGAAACTTTCTAAGCAGCCAGGGCCCTGGGAGTTTTTTTAGCAGACAGATTAAAGTGACAACCCCTACCTCTCACAGGTGTACCTTGTGTGTTACCTCTAGGCTTTATTATTGCAACAGACAGGCTGCATTTAGGTCTACCTCTAAAGGTCTTATAAGTGCCCCCAAAGGCTCCAGCATGCAGCTACCTGCCTGTTCATGGGGTTGGCCAGTACTCCTTTGTTGTTCATGCAGCTGCTTGACTGTAGGGTGAAAATAATTCAGAAAGCCCAACTTCTATTTGGGCTACTCAGTCAAGTAGGAAACTGTCTGATTCATCCTGGCTTACTGTCCCAAGGCTGAAGCTCACAAGGGGCTGGGAGATGGGGTTCAGCCTCAGGGTTGGGTTTCCTGTCTCTGATGTTTGCATCCATAATGAACATATCAGTGCACACCAGTGATGATGACAGGGCAGCTGCTCTTAGGGGGACTGACTGCCTTTACATACCAAATGATGGGGTCTAAATTAGCTGTTACCGCTCAAGAAAGAGATCTTGGAGTCACTGTGGATAGTTCTCTGAAAGCATCTGCTCAGGGGGCAGCAGCAGTTAAAAAAAGCTAAGAGAATGTTAAGAACCATTAAGAAAGGCACAGATAAGAAGACACAAAATACCATAATGCCTCTGTATAAATCCATCGTATGCTCACATTTTGGATACGGTGTGCAGTTCTGGTCACCCCATCTCAAAAGAGATCCGTTTTTGTTTGTTTCAAATAATGTAAGTACTTCACACACTGCACAGTCAATTTGTGGAGCTTTTGCCAGGGGTGTTGTGAAGGGCAAAAGTACAACTGGGTTCAAAATTAGCTAAGTTCATGGAGAATAGATCCATTAAGGGCTATTAGCCACAATGGTCATAGATGCAACCGCATTCTCTGGGTTTCCCTAAACTGCTGATTGCCAGAAACTAGGACTGGACAATAAGGGATGGATTACTCTATAATTGCCCTGTTCTGCTCATTCTCTCTGAAGCATCTAGCACCAGCCACAGTGGGAAGACAGGAGCTGGGGCGAGATGGACCACGGTCTGACCCAGTAGGGTTGCTCTTGTTAAGAGCAGGGCAGTCTGAGTCCTAGCGCTAGGGATGGTGATAGGGCAGGGTGGGCAAACACATTGCGGAATAGAAATTGTAGGGTGGGCCCTGAATGCTCACAAAAGGGGGGTTGGGATACTGGAGGGGGTGCAGGTGCTGGAATGGGGCTGGGGATGAGTTTGGGGTGTAGGAGGGTACTCTGGGCTGGGACTGAGAGGTTTGGAGGGCGGGAGGGGGATCATGGCTGGGGAAGGCGTGCAGGAAGGGGTGTAGGTTCTGGCTGGGGGGATGGGCTCTGGGGTGGGGATGAGAGGTTTGGGGTGCAGGATCCCAGGGTGGGATCAAGGGGTTTGGGGATTAGGGCTAAGGCAGGGGGTTGAGGTGTGGGGAGAGGCTCAGGGGTACAGGCTCTGAGCAGCGCTTATCTCAAGCGGCTCCTGGAAGCAGTGGCATGTCCCTTCTCCAGCTCCTATGCGATGGCTCGGCCAGGCAGCTCTGCACGCTGCCCCATCCGCAGGCACCGCCCCTGCAGCTCCCATTGGAGCGCTGGAGGGGGCCATTGGAGCGTGTAGGAGCCAGAGCGGGGCCATGCCGCAGCTTCCCGGAGCCGTGTACTGCGACCCCGACCCTGCACCCCAGCTGGAGATCCAGAGCAGGGCCGCATTGTGTGGTGCGGCTCGCACGGGCCGTAGTTTGCCCACCCCTGGGATGGGGGCTTGGCTATCAGTAGGATGGGGGATGGCACTGCAGGCTTCTGCCAGCCCCGTCCCACCGATGAGGCAATGGGGGGGTCGTAGATAGGGTGGCCCCACCCCCGCAGGAGCAGCAGCCAAACAGCAAAGAGGCGCCATCTGCGGCACCATCGTTAGGATCCCGAGTTAACGCCTCCGGGCGCAGGGGCGGGCAGCCAGCCACTCATGGAGGGGCGTGGCCTACAGGGGGCGTGGCTCTACGCGAGCTGGGTCGGGGAGGTCTCCGACCGGAAGAATATCCGCGTGCCTGACCCAGCTAGTCCTGCCCTTTCCGGTGATTGGACCCACCTCCTAGCCGGTTAGCAAATTCTGATAGGCTGTGGAGCCTATCAGTCCCCAGCCCGAGAGCTGATTGGTCACTCTGCTCTGCTCTGCCCCGCCCTCCTGAGTCCATCCGGGTCCCTGGAGCGCGGCGGCGACGATCCGGAGCCGCCATTGCGGGCGGAAGCGAGAGAGGCCGCGGGGAGCTGGGGCGAGACACGAGAGCCTGAAAGGAGAGAGGTCCGCTGGGGGAGGGGCGCGGGGGGGAGAAGAGGGAGGGCGGGGTGTGCCGGGGGGCGCGGGGGGAGAAGAGGGGGGCGCCGGGGGGAGAAGAGGGGGGGCGGGGTGTGCCGGGGGGCGCGGGGGGGTGGAGTGTGCGGGGGGGCGCGGGGGGGAGAAGAGGGGGGCGGGGTGTGCGGGGGGGAGAAGGGGGGCGGGATTTTTCTGGGGGACGCGGGGGGAGAAGAGGGGGGGCGGGGTGTGCCGGGGGGCGCGGGGGGGAGAAGAGGGGGGGCGGGGGGCGCGGGGGGGAGAAGAGGGGCGGGATTTTTCTGGGGGACGCGGGGGGAGAAGAGGGGGGGCGGGGTGTGCCGGGGGGCGTGGGGGGGAGAAGAGGGGGGGCGGGGTGTGCGGGGGGGAGAAGAGGGGCGGGATTTTTCCGGGAGACGCGGGGGGAGAAGAGGGGGGGCGGGGTGTGCCGGGGCGCGCGGGGGGGGGGAGAGAAGAGGGAGGGCGGGGTGTAGGATTGTTTCTTTTCTGTGGCAGACCCTGATCTGAGCCTGCCTTCTTTCCTCTCTCTGGTCCCTAGCCTGCCTCTCCATGGCTGGAGTGTTTCCCTACCGTGGGGGCTGTGCCCCGGTGCCCAGTCCCTTGGCTCCGCTGCCTGACTACATGTCTGAAGAGAAGCTGCAGGAGAAAGGTGCAAGAGCTATTGAAATTTTTCACAGCAGGGCCTTTGTGGGGTTGGGGTGTCTGCGTGCACACAGTCCTGGCAGCCATGACTGAGAAGTCCTAGGTCCTTGTACCAACCATCCAAAGGCCAGGTAGCCTCCGTGCCCAAAAAAGAATTCAGCCATTGTATTCTGCTCACTAAACTCTCCAGTTCACTTCATTTGTGGTGAATGAGTATCTGTCCTTGTCTTTGTTTTGCTGGGTTTTCCCCACTATTATATTACAGCTTGTGAGAGCTGCCCTAAAAAGGCTGCTGTCAATTGCATGTATTTTAGTAGTTAGTTTAACACTGTTCAGAGTAAACAACATAACAACTTAAAATCACAGCAGCTAGTCTGCGATGACCTGCACCCCTTTGCTATCAACAGTGCAGATACACCAGGGCCAATATAACACAAGGCGAATGTTAATGTGAAGGCTGTGGTTGCACTGGAACAAAGAACTGCCAGACTGGATCATGTTAGGGTCCATCTGGGCCAGTGTCCTGTCTCCAGCACTACATAACTCAGAGGAAGGTGAAAGATCGCAACTGTAGGCAGGTCTGAGATAACCTTTTCCTGATCCCTGGTAGTTAAACATGGTATAAACCCTGAAAGATGAAGCTTTTTATCCCCCTACAAAACACTGTGTGCATTAACTTGCTAGTAGAGCTCTGGATATTTAGCCATATAATTTTGGGCTTGTGTTGGTTTGAAGTACCCTCTTGTATCTTAGTGCGATGGCTTGAGATGGACTGTGTGTGTTCTTGTCTGTGCAGCCCGTAAATGGCAGCAGCTACAGGCAAAGCGGTATGCCGAGAAGAGAAAGTTTGGTTTTGTGGATGCCCAGAAGGAGGACATGCCCCCAGAACACGTGAGGAAAATTATCCGGGACCATGGTGACATGACGAACAGGAAGTTTCGGCATGACAAACGGGTTTATTTGGGGTGAGGAGAGCAATGAGCATCCTAATCCATGTCCAGGGAAAGGTGGGTGGTGGGTAGGGCACACATGGTACAGGTATTCCATTCCTGAGGGGTGGAATTATAAGCAGTACACTGCACCAATGCCCCAGGTATCCACTAGTCTGTAGAGGCCACTGAGAGATACGAGACCTTCCCTGGAGAGCTTTCAGTTTTAACTGTGTGCATAGAAGAGAATGGTACAGTATGAGCTCCTGTAAAGTGCTTGGAAGATGGACTCTGTGAGCTAACTAAGTATTCAGTGGAACAGAAATACATAGTGGAGATGGGGAGGCGATTGCATTTGAGTTATTGGGTAAATGCAACTGTGCAGAAGTAGCTCTTTTCTTTAGTTTAAAAAAAAAAAAGTCTTGAAGGAGGAGAGAAGGATGCCAGTTATATCCAGTGGTTGGATAATCCAAATGCAAGAGATGGGTTTCTCTGCCTTTCAGACTCAGGGCCAGTCCTAGCAGGCTGTAATCCATTGCTAACTCCTGGCCATATGCAGAGGCCCTAGTAATTCATAAGATGAATTTCTGTGGATGTGTGGTGTCCCCAAGCTGTTGGTTCCCTGTCTCAAAGAAGGACCATGTTTTTGTTCTGTGTATGCACAATGGGGCCCTGGTTCCTGAATGTGCTCCTAGGTGCTACAGTAATCTAAATCAGTACTTACAGCCCAATGGCTTTTGGTTTCAAAAAACCTTCCACATGTAACTAATGTCTGAGTTCTTGAGCCTGTAGACAGTTTGCAGAGTGTTGAGATGAATCGGGTAGTTCACTCATTGTGGTGAGTGTTTTGGCCTAACTATTTTAGAATCGACATAAACACTTTCCTTGCTGATCCATAGCAGAACAGTGTTTGGATGAAACAACAAGGAGTCCTTGTGGCACCTTAGAGACTAACAAATTTATTTGGGCGTAAGCTTTCGTGGGTTAGAACCCAGATGCATGGAGTGGAAAATACAGGAGCAGGTATAAATATATGAAAAGATGTGATTTGCCTTACCAAGTGTGAGGTCAGTCTAACCCTAATTAATGGTCCATTAATTTTGGAAGGATGTTCACAGGAATAAAGCAGCAAGTTCTAAAGATGCAAATAGTTGTATGTTCCCTATCACAAGTTTACCTATCACCATAGGAATGCATAGTAATTCTTAGATACTGGATTTTCTCTTTCTCCATTACTAGGTTGATTAATATCCCAATTTACCATGGGCTTTCTGGAAGCATGCCAGTGTCTTGACCATCACAATGAATGTTTTGATCAGCTAGCTAGCGCCTCCCTCTGTCCTCGCCACAGCACTTCATCAGCATTATAGAATTCTGGTCCCAGTTGCCTCTGTGCTAAGCTTCTTTCCCTTGCCCAACTAACTGCCAGTCTCCCTAGCGAATTTTGTGCATACTTGGTGTGTCTAAGCAAGGATAGTGAGCCAGAGCATTCTGGGATTTAGAAAGTCCCAAACTACATTTTGCATTCTGTGTAGAAGAGGCAGGCAGGTGGCTCCCCATGGGAACGTCTCTGTTGTGAATACACTGAAAGGAAAGAAAAGGAGCTGCGATTGCCTTGAAGGTGGGGTTGATCAGTTCCTCCGGTGACTTGGAAAACCATAAGCTCTTGCCATTTGGGTTCTCCTAACACAGTTTGTAAATGGGGCAAACTGTCCCCACTGGAGGAAGAGCCAGCACACATTTAAAGTCTGACTTCAGTTGATTGTCAGTGAAAGCTACATAAGAAATGAGTTGTTTAGTCCTCTGGAGATCTAGATATTCATTGAGGGGAGACTGCTATGTTTGCCTATTAAGTTTAAGAAAGAGAAACCCAGGCAGCCACCCTAGAATGAAACAGTTTCTCTAAAGCCCCAGCTCAGGGTTACAGTACTCAAGGAGGACACATGACTGTGGGGGGTTGTCGCTTTAGCACTAACCCCTTCACTGTATCTGAAACTGCTTCTGCAGGAAAGCTCTGTTTGCACCTGTGTGACGTAAAACAGTGATGTCAAGTGACCAGGGACCCTCAGACATTGCTGTAATGTCATATTAGTTGGGGAGGCCTGTGAAACATCTAGTTTCAGTGCCCTCTTAGCTTGAATTTGGGTTTCAATAAGAAGTGGGGAGGCTGGTCATTGTCTGTTTATAAGAATACTGACTAACTCAAGTGATTTTTCTGCAGTGCCCTGAAGTACATGCCCCATGCTGTCCTAAAGCTCTTGGAGAACATGCCAATGCCCTGGGAACAAATCCGAGATGTTCCGGTCTTGTACCACATCACTGGTGCTATCTCCTTCGTGAATGAGATTCCATGGGTCATAGAACCAGTCTACATCTCACAGTGGGGGTAAGCACTTGCAGTAATCGCACATTGGCTCTCTTGAATCTGCAGTATAGGCTATATCTAATGCTCTTGGTCCATCCCAGGTCAATGTGGATCATGATGAGACGAGAGAAGAGAGACAGGCGTCACTTCAAAAGGATGAGGTTCCCCCCATTTGATGATGAAGAGCCCCCTCTTGACTATGCTGACAACATCCTGGATGTGGAGCCTCTGGAGGCAATACAGCTTGAGCTGGACCCAGAGGAAGATGCCCCTGTCCTGGATTGGTTCTATGACCACCAGCCATTGAAAGACAACAGGAAGTGGGTACCGTTTTCTGGCAGCACTTTTTCATTGTAAAGAGTTCCAAAGCATTGTATAAACTCTGTACACAGCAGCCTTGGGGAAAAGGACATTAGATGGCTTGCGAAATACTGGGAGATGTTTTGCCACGGACACCTGGGCAAATTCTACTCTTATGAAAACTGGTCTGGGACCTTTAGTGTTGATGCAGAGCGGGCAAGCCCAAGCCTTTAAGGTCTCTTCTGAAAGACCTCTGCACAGTCAACTGAATGAAACATTGTTTATCTCCCTGGAAGCATGAAGGACTGAGTCAGCCATACCAGTACACTGGGTATTTTGTACATGATGCTTGACTAGAGCATACCAGAAGCTCTTTAACCTGTTGACTAAGTTTTCTGGGGGAAATTTCGGTAACATTATGTGCTGCCTGGGACTGCTGTCTACGATCCCAAATATTCATGCCTAAATCTTGGATATTAGGGGGAAAGCTGTCTTGGGGAGAAAGAGCTGAGTTTAGCACCTGGTCAGTAGCAGGTGGAGTTACATTCTTGTCTACAGTGGGTTTGAATGGCCATGCAGCCTTTGCTTCTGTTTGGGAGGGACCTGTGAGATAGCTGTTTCCTTCCTGGTTCCTGTAAAGGGGATGGGGAGAGGGATGGGTTTCAGCAGGTTTTTAGCCTTGAAGCCCTGCAGTGCTGATCTGTGCATTGTCCCCTTTGCAGGTATGTGAACGGTTCTACGTACCAGCGGTGGCAATTCACTCTTCCCATGATGTCCACATTATACCGGCTAGCTAATCAACTGCTGACAGATCTTGTGGATGACAACTACTTCTACCTGTTTGATCTGAAGGCCTTCTTCACTTCCAAGGCTCTGAACATGGCTATTCCTGGGGGGCCCAAGTTCGAGCCTCTGGTCCGAGATATTAACCTGCAGTAAGTGATGATTTTTGGTGGGAAGGGGAAGAAGTACTTGCCTGGTGTGGGGGTGGGAGCCTCAATGTGATGTCTTCCCCAAGTGAAACGCTGGTGGGTTAGATCCCGATGAAGTGGCATTAGCGGGTCTTCGTCACATGCTGCTTTGGAGTCTGAATCTGTATTGAAGGAGTTTAGCAAGGTGTCCAGGGACACTGCCCTGCATCTCTGAGCCAAGACCTTTGCCTTCCTGCCACTTTCTGCACTTTCATTTACCAGTCTCTTTTCTTCTGATTAAAGGGATGAAGATTGGAATGAATTCAATGACATCAATAAAATAATAATCAGACAGCCAATCAGGACCGAGTACAAGATTGCCTTCCCATACCTGTACAACAACCTACCGCACCATGTGCACCTGACCTGGTGAGTACAGTCTCTACTGCGGGCAGGGGTGTGGAGAAGTTGCTGGACTCATAAGATGCTCTAATACTTGTATCTTGCAGGTATCACACTCCTAATGTGGTCTTCATTAAAACAGAGGATCCTGACCTGCCAGCATTTTACTTTGATCCATTGATCAATCCCATCTCTCACAGGCACTCTGTCAAGGTGAGTTACTGCTCGAGTGCCCATGAGCCAGGGATGCACTGCATTTGGAGTGATGGAAGAGGGTCTTTTTGATCTAGCATAGACCATATGTTGAGAGTAGGGACTCCAGCTTAGTGTGGTAACCTTATCTGACCGTGACAGGCATGGATACTTCAGGGAAAAGCATAAACTCCTCTGTAAAAGGACTGACCCCAGCTGGTGATCAGACCTATCATTCCAAGTAGGAGGATCACTTGCTCTGTGGCACTGCAGATGAGTCTGGAGACTAGATCCTTCATATAAATCCCTAATCCTTTCTGAATCTTACTGTTCCTCAGTAATATCTTGCAGCTGCAAGTTCCACAACTTAACTTATCGTATATAAAGCGTTTCCTTTCTTCCATTTAAACTTGTTGCCTTTCTTTCAAGGATCCTCTTACTGCCTCCTAGCCCTTGAGAGCAGGGACACCAAATTAGCCTTAGTGAAGAAGTGTATATCTACACTACTGCAATAAGTCGACCTACGCTATGCAACTCCAGCTACGTGAATAAAATAGCTGGAGTCGACATACCTTAGGTCAAGTTACAGTGGGGTCTACACCGCAGGGGGTGGGGGTGGGGAATCTCCAGTTGACTTACCTTACTCTTCTTTTCAGGGGTAGAGTACAGGGTTGACCAGAGAGTGATCTGCTGTCGATTTGGCGGGTCTTCGCTAGACCCACTAAATCGACCACCGGTGGATTGATCTCAGAGCCTCTATCCTGGCTATAGTGTAGACATAGCCTAATACATAAATAGATTATACCACAATCCTGTCTCCTCTTACTCTTGTCCACGGGAGAAATCTCCACTCACTGACTTCTTCCTTCACCGTTTCCATCGACTCATTATTTTCATTGCTCTTCCCAAGTCCTTTTCTACTGCTAGAGTTAACCAAAACCTGATTCTGATATTCAGGTGTAGATGCACCACTGATGTGTATAGTGTTACACTTGTGTTCTTAGCTCCTGTATGATACAGCCAGCATCTGTTCACCCCATTGTTTTTAAAAACTTTTTAAATTATTAGCCCTTTTGAGTGCAGCTTTGCATTGAATGGACCTCTCCCTTGAGTTACCACTAGATCTGTGTCCTGAGGTCTGAGTTGATTCAGAGACCATCAGTGTGTATTTAGAGTTTGCATTGTCCCCTGTGTTAGTCACACTGTTGGTTTATCTCATGCCCTTCCTCTGCCATTGTGTAGCCATACCAGTTCCAGTGTTTGGTTAGGACTTTTGGGAGATTGAGCTGAAGCAAGTGTGGGGCTGATTATGTCTGGGATTTCCATTCTCTAGAGTCAGGAACCCTTGCCTGATGATGATGAAGAGTTTGAGTTACCAGAATTCGTGGAGCCTTTCCTGAAGGACACTCCGCTGTACACGGACAACACGGCCAATGGCATTGCACTGCTGTGGGCCCCTCGACCCTTTAACTTAAGATCTGGCAGGACACGCAGAGCTCTAGACATCCCATTGGTCAAGAACTGGTAACATTCTTTATTGGGGGCATTGGTGGTTTAGTGCCTGTGGCATTAAGGGAGATATCTGTGCTGCCACAATAGTGGAACTAGTGCAGTTTCCAGCTCCTTGATGAATCTGACTTGGTTTGATTCCAAGGTACTGGAGCCGTACTGCTCTTCTAAGCATGGAAGTTGTGCAGAGAGGCTCTGAATAGCACAGTTTCCTATCCAGCCTATTTTTGTATGGTGAAGGTGAAACAGAAAAAGCCACAGGTGGTAACAGTGCTGCTGGAGACCTTGCACAGCTTTGTTGGCTAGCTGTCTCTGCAGGACATCACTTGCAATCTGGGGAATGAGAATGAGTGTTTCTTGGAGCGCTGAAGTTTGTGGTCTTTGTCCTCAGGTATCGAGAGCACTGCCCAGCAGGGCAGCCAGTGAAAGTGAGGGTCTCCTACCAGAAGCTGCTGAAGTACTATGTTCTGAATGCACTCAAGCACAGGCCTCCCAAGGCTCAGAAGAAGAGGTAAGTGATGCCCTGTTTCCTTGAGAGCTTCTCTCTGGTTTGTCTTGGGGGTGCAGCTGATTCCATTGTTCTCTCCCTATCTCCAGGTACCTATTCCGCTCCTTCAAGGCAACAAAGTTCTTCCAGTCAACAAAGCTGGACTGGGTGGAGGTTGGCCTGCAGGTGTGCCGCCAGGGTTACAATATGCTGAACTTGCTGATTCATAGGAAGAACCTCAACTATCTCCATCTGGACTACAATTTCAACCTCAAACCAGTCAAGACCCTCACCACCAAGGTACTAGTCCATGTCCTCCCCTCTGGAGTGATGTTCTCCAGTCCCAAGTCAATCTGTCTGGTGCTGCAGGAATCTCTCTAGTAAAGGTCTTGGATGGCTAGTGTAGCAGCAACTTTAGTGGTCTTTGTGCAGCAGGAGATAGCAAACCTGTTAAGTTTACTTCAAGCTGCTTATTTGTTTAGTGCCTTGAGGTAAAATGCTATATAAGGGCTATTGTTGACTCTGAGCTGTTCACTTTGCAAACTGTCTGAGTGACTGGAAGCTGCCTGGCCACTACATAGCAATATGTCTTCTAATCCCTGTACCCTGGTCTCTCTCTTCCCAGGAAAGAAAGAAGTCTCGTTTTGGTAATGCTTTCCATCTGTGCCGAGAGGTTCTGCGTTTGACCAAACTGGTGGTGGATAGCCATGTCCAGTACAGATTGGGAAATGTGGATGCATTTCAGGTGAGCCTAATTTGGTAATAAAAGTGGTCAGGGGCTGGGCGAGGGGAACAGGTGGCTAACTTCTGTGGATGATTGCCATTGACTGGTGTACTGCCCTGGAGGAGCAATTGGAGCAGTAGGAGAGAGGCTTGGGAGTGGACTGACGCTCAGTTAAGGAATAGCTCAGACTGAGGCAGTTTAATCACACTTCTTCAATTCCTGATATATTTACGTGTGGTGAGGGCTGAGCGACCCCCGGGAGTTCTGCTCAGCACAGTGCACTCTTTACTTCTGGCAGTGTAAAGAGCGTGGCTTCCAGAGAGTGCCTCTGGGTAATGTGCATTGCCATCTCCTAATCATGCACGCTGTGTTTCAGTTGGCAGATGGCTTGCAGTATATCTTTGCCCATGTGGGACAGCTGACAGGAATGTACAGGTACAAGTACAAACTGATGAGGCAGATTCGTATGTGCAAGGACCTGAAGCATCTCATCTACTACAGATTTAACACGGTGAGTACTGCTTCCTCATGCATTAGTGACTGCCCCAATGCAGCTGTGTGGGAAGGGAGGCCTCCTGGAATGTCTAACGCAGTTATTGTGCCTCTCTTCTTCAGGGGCCTGTGGGGAAGGGGCCCGGCTGTGGCTTCTGGGCTCCAGGCTGGAGAGTATGGCTGTTCTTCATGAGAGGCATTACCCCACTGTTGGAGCGGTGGCTGGGCAACCTGCTGGCCAGGCAGTTTGAAGGTATGTGCAATAAGTGAAACTGAGATGGCGGGGGCGCTTTGGTGAAGGTAAATGCTGTTTCCTTGTCCGCTCTAATTCCAGCCTCCTTGTCCAAGAAAAGCACTTAAGATTTCATGCCCAGGTTCCATGTTAATAGTGAGAACAATTCACTAATTTTTAGGGAACATCAGTTTCCCGGGCGTCCATATAGACTCCCAGTGGAACTGATGTTTAAGAGTTCTCTGTGAAGCCCATAGCCTATTAACTGTCCTCCCCTCAGTACAGTGGTCTGGGGTCTTGTGGGTGTTTCACTTTTGCTGTTTGTGCAGTTCATTTCTATGCCACTTGCTTGGACTCCAGCTGTCTTGTGCTACAGAGTTTCTGTAGAAGCTTTTTGCGTGTGGATCTCACAATGGGAGGCAAAATGACACTGCCTCATTGGTCTCCAGGTTCCTGAAGTGTTTTTTCTCTTCCAGGCCGACACTCAAAGGGCGTTGCAAAGACTGTAACAAAGCAGCGTGTGGAATCTCACTTTGACCTGGAGCTGAGAGCTGCAGTTATGCATGACATTCTAGACATGATGCCAGAGGGGATCAAGCAGAACAAAGCTAGGACCATCCTGCAGCACTTGAGTGAGGCCTGGAGGTGCTGGAAGGCCAACATCCCCTGGAAGGCAAGTACCTCACATGGCTTTTCTCTTCAGTTTAATTTCAGTCAGTCACGGGGAGAACTCCTGTTTCTCTAACTCTACCACTCCTCCCCAGGTTCCTGGGCTGCCAACTCCTATTGAAAACATGATCCTGAGATACGTGAAGGCGAAAGCTGACTGGTGGACTAACACAGCTCACTACAACAGAGAGCGGATCCGCCGGGGTGCCACTGTGGACAAGACTGTGTGCAAGAAGAACCTGGGTCGGCTGACCAGGCTCTATCTGAAAGCTGAGCAGGAGAGGCAGCATAATTACTTGAAGGTGGGGCTAGGATGCTGGCTGGGGTGGCCAGAGCTTGGGACTTTCTGTAGTGGGGTTTGATGGCTGCTGACAGTGCTGCTGCGGTTTGTTTACAGGATGGCCCCTACATCACTGCAGAGGAGGCTGTCGCAGTATATACCACCACTGTGCACTGGCTGGAAAGCAGGAGGTTCTCACCCATCCCCTTCCCTCCGCTCTCCTACAAGCATGACACCAAGCTACTCATATTGGCCTTGGAAAGGCTGAAGGAAGCCTACAGGTAAGGACTGGAAAAGGTGCTGCTGGCTGCCGAATGCCTGATACCTGCATTGGGTAATGCCCTTGAAGCTGTTGGTTATCAGTTTATAGCTGAGCTTGAACATGATAGTCGCTTCTCTTGATAGACTTATGAAAGCTCCAGCATATACTGTAGTACTGAGGCTTTTTAGTGTGGCTTATTGAGTTTTCATACAGGCTCTCCTCATGGGTGGGAACAGGTGCTGGCCATCTCATAGGAGTCGTGTGCAGTGTGGGCATATGGGAGGAGTTGTAATCCGAGGGTGCCTTACAGTCCAGTCTGGTTGTGGAGAATCTTCCCTTGAGGGTCATGGAGTAGTTGTCATTCTGTCTATCAATGTGTGGACATAGGAGCAATTCTCTTTGTTTTCAGTGTGAAATCCCGTCTGAATCAGTCGCAGAGAGAGGAGTTGGGTCTTATTGAGCAGGCGTATGATAATCCCCACGAAGCTCTGTCCAGAATCAAGCGACACCTTCTGACTCAGAGAGCCTTTAAAGAGGTAAATGTCTTGGTCTATACTCTGGCTCTAGCCACTAGCAGTATCTTCAGCGTGCCTAGGATTGAGTTACCTCTCTGCATGCAGAGATTAATTCGCACCTAGAATCTTGTTGGATCAACCCCTTACTTTCCCTGTCCTCAGTGTGAGCCAGCTTGGTGTCTCCTCTTGATTAGGTTGGTATTGAGTTCATGGACCTCTACAGTCACTTGGTTCCTGTTTACGATGTTGAACCCCTGGAGAAGATTACAGATGCCTATCTGGATCAGTACTTATGGTATGAGGCTGACAAGCGAAGACTCTTCCCTCCTTGGATCAAACCTGCGGACACTGAACCGCCTCCACTGCTGGTGTACAAATGGTGCCAAGGTCAGTGTAGGCATCTGTCTTGCATGTAGGTAGGATTCTTTGGGGTGGAGGTGGGGGTCAGCTGCCTATTCCTAGAGTGTCCTCTTGGAAGTGGTTTAAATGTCTTTCTTTTAGTAGCGTGTAGCTTGCTTTCAGCACAGTAGCTATATGTTCTGCCAGAAACTGGATTCAGTAAATTTAAAAACACCTTTATACACTGTGAGGGCACCCTCTCTGAAGATTCCTGATTGCTACATTCCTCCCTAGTCCCCATTTTTCTGTACGGTTCTTCAATAAAAGACTAGGCCGACTAAAAGGCATGACAGTGGAGAGCTTGAAAATGTTCTGTCCCGCCCTAGGATGATGCTAATGGAGTGAGGGAGCAGCATCATTGCTGATGGTGCAACTGGCTTTTTTGTGTTGCCTCAGGCATTAACAATCTGCAGGATGTCTGGGAAACATGTGAGGGTGAATGTAATGTGATGCTGGAGTCCCGATTTGAGAAGATGTATGAGAAGATTGATTTGACGCTGCTCAACAGGCTCTTGCGTCTTATCGTTGATCATAACATTGCTGACTACATGACCGCTAAGAACAATGTGGTGATCAATTACAAGGTACCAATTAGTCTGTGGGAAATGGGGGAGGACTGGGAGGGCTACAGAGTTCTCACCTGTCTACACATCTCCTTGGGGAAGTTGAGACTTTGCCAGGGTGAGAGGGGAGCAGGCTGAAGGATTGAGGAGCTAAGAGCATAACCAGAGTTCTGCTCAATAGTGACTGTTGGAGTAACCCTTGAACTGCCATTAACTTAATTGCATCAGATGTGTGAGAGCCCTGCTGAAAGGTCTGTGGGGGCGTAGTTGAGTCAGATTCTCACAGCTCTCTTCTGTTTCCTCAGGACATGAACCACACCAACTCCTATGGGATTATTCGGGGGTTGCAGTTTGCTTCCTTCATCGTTCAGTATTATGGGCTGGTGATGGACCTGTTGGTACTGGGCCTTCACCGAGCCAGCGAGATGGCTGGCCCACCACAGATGCCAAATGACTTCCTTAGCTTCCAAGATATTGCCACTGAGGTGGCTCATCCCATCCGCCTCTTCTGCAGATACATTGATCGCATTCACATCTTCTTCAGGTAGGAGACACCGCCTGGGCGCCTTCCCTTCTCTGCCTGCTGCTCTCCTGTGCCTGCAGAGATGGTACTGATCCACAGGGCAACGGCTCTGGTTCTTCTCCAGTCCAAACATAGGACTATCAGTGCTCCCTTCCAGCAGATGGAATGAAGTGGCTGGTGCTGTAGCACGTTCTGCCTCCTGGAATACTGCCCTGTGTGCAAGCCAACTGTATTGAGACCAGGAAAGCTTTTACCCGGCTCCATGGGTGCAGTGCAGTAGCGGTGATGTCACATGTCAGGCCTGCTTCCATTTTAAGCTCTTAAAAGCAGCTTATACCCTTGAGGAGAAATGACCCTTTTGGCTGAGATTGCTCTTGCTCTTTCTCAGCCTGTTTGGTAAAGCCGATTTTGGCCCCATTTGAGTTCATGTTCTTGAGCTGCAGTAACTGAACTGGCTTCTCTCAAAGCTCGGGCATGGCAGGTCCATAGCTCTACGTGAGGAATCACTTTTTTTAAAATTGGCTTAGCGTGTACTGGGTGTAGCCTTTCTGATTTTGCAGTGAGCAGGCACTGACCTCTAGATTTCTAGTCACAGAAACATGCATGAAAGAACATGACATGTACTGTCTGTGTTAATGCAATTTCTGAACGCACCTCATGCGGGAGGATGCAGAAATTGTGCATCTGTTAGTGTGGTCCACAAACATACCCTTGCTATTCACCATTTTTTCAGGGGTTCTCCATTCCTGTCCAGGCTGAATGGGGATTGCCCTGTGAATTCAATCCTGTAACCCACTCCTCCCTTAATGTGAATTTCCAGGTTTACAGCAGATGAGGCAAGGGACTTGATCCAGCGCTACCTGACAGAGCATCCCGATCCCAACAATGAGAACATTGTGGGCTACAACAATAAGAAGTGCTGGCCCCGAGATGCCCGGATGCGGCTCATGAAACACGATGTGAATCTGTAAGTCATCTGACGTGAGCATCAGGGAGGATTTGGGTGCATGGGCAGCTCTGCCGTAGAAGTCGGGCAGCTGCAGGATAACCCTAGCTAGTGTTGCATCACCCCCCTCATCAGGGAAAGATGGTGTTGGATCTGTCAGAGCTTCATGCTGTAATCCCTATTAATGGGGTGCTGGATGTGGGATGGGCTGTGTTCATACTTTGCTGCTGAGGGTGTGGGGGGATTGAGGAACTAACCCATGTCTCTGTTTCACCCCACTAATTGGGTATCTTGTCAGCCAGGGCTCATACTGTGTTCTTTGCCTTTCAGTGGCCGTGCTGTATTCTGGGACATTAAGAATCGCCTGCCTCGCTCAGTCACCACAGTGCAGTGGGAGAACAGCTTTGTATCTGTTTATAGCAAGGACAATCCCAACCTGCTGTTCAACATGTGTGGCTTTGAGTGCCGCATCCTACCCAAGTGCCGCACCAGTTATGAGGAGTTTACCCACAAGGATGGTGTGTGGAACCTGCAGAATGAGGTAGGGAAAGTGGCTGGCAGGCTTGGGAACAGCAGCCTGTCCCAGAACAGGGCTCAGAGTGGATGGTGGTCATGCCCTGCGTTAATGTGGGTTGAGTAGAACTGATTTGCTGGCTCATGCTGCCCTTGGAGATGGTAATAGAGGTAGCCAGCAGTCGTGCCCAACCTTATTATGCAGGAGACCGAAATAAACTTCGTGTGGATCAAACAGATTCTGCATGTTTTAATAAAATTTACAGTCACCTGTATTGGTTGCTATTTTAAGTTCAGCTTGTTTCGTATGTATTTAGATAATGCTGTACATAAAAACAACCGGTCTGTTTACACAAGTGTGTAAGCTAAAATGATGTAAACATGATGACAGACAGTAATGATTCGGCCATTAATGTACTGTGTTGAAGCAGACCTTATGAAATACTCTGGTGGGCTGTCGGTTCTGCACCGCTGGCCTAGAGCATCGGCTGCTAAGGTTACTAGAGCCAAGTGGCTGGCTGGGTTAGCTCTTGTCCAGAAGAGATCGAGGTCTGTGAATGGATCTTGGCGTGAACTAGAAAGTGGGTGGGCATGAAGACTGAAGAGCAGAGAAGCTGTGCTGGTGCCATGAAAGGTAACTTCTTAACTGCAGTATGAGGGCAGAGAAGTCTCCTAAAGTTCTCACCGGCACCCCCCTACACCCTTTGGAGAGAGGGGTGTGTGTGATACCTTTCAATGATGGTGTAGAAGGGGTGGAAATCACCTCATTATGTTTGTTGGATAGGGGACTCCCAGTTAAGTTGAATTGATTGTCCATGTGCTTCTGTTGCAGGTGACCAAGGAGCGCACAGCTCAGTGCTTTCTGCGTGTCGATGATGAGTCTATGCAGAGGTTTCACAACCGAGTGAGGCAGATACTCATGGCCTCCGGCTCCACAACCTTCACAAAGGTAACAAGGAGGGTGTCTGACGTGGCTATCCCTAGGCACTGTCTGGAGTTGCTGAGATGACGACCCTATGCTTTTGTCTCTAGATTGTGAACAAATGGAACACAGCCCTGATTGGCCTGATGACGTATTTCCGGGAGGCTGTCGTGAACACGCAGGAGCTGCTTGATCTGCTGGTGAAGTGTGAGAACAAGATTCAGACCCGAATCAAAATTGGCTTGAACTCCAAGATGCCAAGCCGCTTCCCCCCAGTGGTATTCTACACCCCCAAAGAGCTGGGGGGGTTGGGCATGCTGTCCATGGGCCATGTTCTTATCCCCCAGTCTGACCTGAGGTGAGTCTCACTGCTCGGTGCAAGATTCTGAGAATGAGAAGGGAAATAATTATTCCAAGAATGCCACTAGTGGTTGGGGGCTCTGGCAGGATTTGTAGGGTATTACTGGGACCTTCCGCCCTGTATGTTAACCTTTGTGCCCTGTTATAGGGGTCTGTCAGCTCCATCATGACCTTGATGGTGTACTTAGCCATGACAGATCCACCACCCTCCCTCACTTGTTGCCTCTGCCTCTTTGCTACAGATGGTCCAAGCAGACAGATGTCGGCATCACTCACTTCCGCTCAGGGATGAGCCATGAGGAAGACCAGCTGATCCCAAATCTGTACCGCTACATCCAGCCATGGGAGAGCGAGTTCATTGACTCGCAGAGAGTGTGGGCAGAATACGCCCTTAAGAGGCAGGAGGCTATTGCCCAGAACAGGTGCGTTTCCACTCTGAACTCAGATGGGTTAGTTGTGGGGCAGAGTATGGAATGGCGTGGAAGCAGAATCCTGGAGACCCCGCTTGTCTTCAGAACTCTGCTTAACTACAAGCGTAAAGGCCCTGCTGGGTTTCTGTAATGGCACATTCCATCTCCCAAAGGTGGTGGGGCCAGCCTCTGCAAGGTAACTGGGACATGGATGACGCTTCCCAGCAGAAAGACAGTCTAGAGCTGGGGTTCTCAAAACAAATTTTTTGGTGGCCTCAGAATGTGGCCACCAACTCTTGCTGATGGCCGCGCTGACAATTTTTCCTAAATACTTAATTAGCTTTAGGAAAAACAAATAAATATGCACATCTGCATATCCAAATCATTGTAATTTATTTATGTAGGGTTTTTTCAGACTCAGTAATAAAAATGTACAGTTGTCTCTATTCTTTACTGGACCTAAACAGAATAGAAACACAAAAGGCGCTTTGCATGTTCTTGTCTTTTTGTTGTTTTGCTTTTTTGGTTGAGGTTTTTTTTTTTTTTTTTCTTTCTTCTAAGACTTGGTAGCTGGTAAGTCTTCTACTGTGGAAAAGTGATATTTGTTTGTATGTTAATATCACTTTTCACAGCAGATTTAATCAGCCCCGATGGGCCGTGGGACAAATTTTAAGCCCTAAATGGGGAGGTGGGCAGGGATGCAGCAGGGCCCAGGGACGATGGTGGGGGTGGTGAGCCTGGAACCAGAGCCTGCCACTGCGTGGACAAAGCCCTGTGGCCGAAGCCAGCCTCCCTTACCCCTGGGAAAGTAGGGAATTCACCAGCTGCCTGCACGTCCAGAGTTCCCCCTTCTGGAGAGGGGCAGGGCCCCACTGCTGCTGGTGTCCCTGGGAGAGGGGCCACTGCTTTGTGCGCCCCTGCTCCCCCAATCACAGCTCAGATAGCTGTGGCTGCAAGAAAAGGCCCTGGTGGCCACATTTGAGAAACACTGGGACACGAGGCTCTGGTGAAAGGACTGATGCTAGCGAGTGTAATCTCCTTTCATCATGGAGCAACAGCACAAGGATGGATCACTGGTACAAATGTTGGGGCAGCTTTTTGAAGTCCAGCTTCCACTGATCATAGTAGCCTACAGCAGATACTTTATGAACCTGCAGATGCTTTACATAGCAGAAACCTCTCCCTTGCTAAGAACTCCTGAAGCCAGGATCTTATTTGGCTGGAGTCTTTGGGCTTAAATCCATTGTTTTGAAATCAATCTCTCTCTCTCTCTCAAGGCGTCTGACTCTGGAGGATCTAGAGGACTCATGGGACAGAGGGATTCCTCGCATTAATACCCTCTTCCAGAAAGACCGGCACACCCTTGCTTATGATAAAGGCTGGAGGGTCAGGACAGACTTCAAACAGTACCAGGTACCAACAGGGAATTGCCCTTGGAAGCTCTGAAACTTACTGGATGCCAGGCACCTGCCAGCCCAGGTGGAGGAGCCTATTTCTCCTCTCCCCTTTGCACTACAGCAGGTGCAGTTTCCTGGTCTCTCTGCTGTAGGAAGGAACTAGACCCATGAGCTGGGACTGCTAAAGACCTTTATGAAAAAAGTCAGGAAATGTAACCTGCCCCATCCTTAAACAGCACTCTCCTTGCTGGGAGTATGCAGGGGCATACAGAACACAGCTCTGTTGGTGCTGAGTGACCAGATCTTGAGAATCGGCATGTGGACTCAGTGGCACTCTTTGCAAAATATTGGCTTCCTAATATAAATTCTCCCTATTTATCACTTTTAAAATACTGACCAGTAGAAAGCCATTAAACATCTTTTTGAATCCAGGCTGACTTGTCCATTGTGAATTCACGTTCTGGGTCTGCCCTTCTTTTTCCACCAGTGGGTCAGCTAATTTACTCATTGACACCGGCCTCTTGGTTCCTAGCTCTAGTGCGAGATCCAGTGTGGGTGCTGCAGGGTTAAATAGCTGGGCTGAGTGCAGAGCCTCTTTACACTGACATCCTCCTTCTGTTGTATACAGGTCCTGAAACAGAACCCGTTTTGGTGGACACATCAGCGCCATGATGGGAAGCTCTGGAACTTGAACAACTACCGCACAGATATGATCCAAGCACTGGGTGGAGTGGAGGGGATCCTGGAGCACACCCTCTTCAAGGGAACCTACTTCCCAACCTGGGAGGGTCTCTTCTGGTGAGGGCCTGTTATTCACTGAAGACTTTCTGCAGAAAACTTCTCTCTCCTGTGTAGTGCTAATGCTAACCCTCTCCCGCAACAGTCTCACTATAGCATAGCAAAAACAAATGCAAAGTACTGCGCTTAGGGAGGAAAAATCAAATGTACAACTACAAATTGGGAAATAACTATCTAGGCAGTAGTACTGCTAAACAGGATCTGGGGTTATAGTGAATCACAAATTGAGACAACATAGTGCAGTTTAAGACCATTGCTTCTTGTCCTATCCTCAGAGGTTAAGGAGAATAATTTTTCTCTCTTCTCCTTGTAATAACATTTTATGTACTTGAAAACTATTCTCATGTCTCCCCAAAGTCTTCTCTTCTCCAGATTAAACAAACCCGATTTTTTTCAATCTTCCCTCATAGGTTGTGTTTTCTAGACCTTTAATCATTTTTGTTGCTCTTCTGCAGTGCCCACACGTGGACACAATACTCCAGTTGAGGCCTAATCAGTATTGAGGCCTAATCAGCGTGGAGTAGAGTGGAAGAATTACTTCTTGTGTCTTTCAACATTCCTGCTAAAATCTTAGAAATGCAGGGCTGGGAGGAGCCTTGAAAGGGCCACCTAGTCCAGCCTCCTGTGCCGATGCACCTCTCAAGGCCCTTTCCAGCCATACGTTTCCCGACTCTGTGCTATGTATGGTCTTCGCTGCGAGTAAGCCGCTCTCCCTTCCCTGGGGAGGGATAGCTTTCTTACAGAGCTGATTGCATCTGTTCCTTTCAGGGAGAAGGCCAGTGGCTTTGAGGAGTCAATGAAGTGGAAGAAGTTGACAAATGCCCAAAGATCGGGTTTGAACCAGATCCCCAACAGACGATTCACACTCTGGTGGTCTCCTACCATTAACAGAGCCAATGTAAGTAAAGTCCTTCTCCATGGACTTGTATCTCTGTAGAAGACAATTAGAGGAGTTGTGTTTGAGGCACGTTCTTTAATTCTCACCGTCCTTCAAAGCACACTCTAAAGGGTAACTTCAGATTCTAATACCTGTAAAAATACATGTCTCCTTAAAGCAGCAGTTGACTTAATCCTCTGATCTTGGGCTTACCCAGGCCTGGGGCTGGTTGTGATGTGACATGTTTTCATGGTTGCTGTTCTCTTGTCAGGTGTATGTCGGGTTTCAGGTGCAACTGGATTTGACAGGTATCTTCATGCATGGCAAGATCCCCACATTGAAGATTTCCCTCATTCAGATCTTCCGAGCCCACTTGTGGCAAAAGATTCACGAGAGCATTGTAATGGATTTGTGTCAGGTGAGTGGGGCATTGAGGAAGGGGGTGCAGATGTGTATAATTCTGTTTCTGCAGTGCTGGAAGGAGGCTTTTTGTTACCAGCTGTGCCCCCAGAAAGCCCCTTTCCAATTTTTGGGGAACAAGGAGTTAGCCTACAACAGCCTGCCGTCTGCAGTGGAGATTGCCCGGGAAATCCCATCATTTAGCATCTATTCTGCTGTGGGAGTTTCAGCAGGGCTGCACCTCCCCCAGTAACCTCAGGCAGAAGGAGATGGCAGGGGGGACACAGCTGGCTTTCTCTGGTGCTGTGCTTGCTGCTATTGCTGGGGTAGGAGTTTTTCCTGCCCTCCCATGCACTGCTCTCTGCCTCATTCAGATTGCCGTCTCCCCAGGTGTTCGATCAGGAGCTGGATGCTCTAGAGATTGAGACCGTGCAGAAGGAGACCATCCACCCCAGGAAGTCCTATAAGATGAACTCCTCCTGTGCAGATATCCTCCTCTTTGCCTCCTATAAATGGAATGTGTCACGGCCGTCGCTGCTTGCAGACTCTAAGTAAGTGCTGTCCAGTCTCTCTCCTCCCTGTTTCTGTGGGGTGCAGAGCCCCTGAGCATGGAGCCCATGTCCCTCAGCATTCAGGGGTCTCTTTGGGTTCCTAGTAGGACAGAGGCCTGCCCACCAGCAATGACTTGGTGACAGTTGTGGCTCTGGTTCAGGACATTCAATGTTCTTCCTCCTCTGCATCTGCATTGGCTTTTCTAGAGAGGGCACTGCCAGAAGCATCTTGTGTGCCACTTCTGCTGCTGTCCCTCTCCCTGAAGCACTTCACTTCCACCACTCAACATTAAAGGAGCTACAGCACTAAACGTAGAGCTGCTGGTGACCCTGCTGTCCTGGGGCCCTAAGATAGGGACTGGAGTCGGTCCCTTTACAGGTGCACCTCACCCCAGATTTCATGTGGCTGAGCCCTCACCTGAGACTTTCCTCAGGGGGTGGTGACCCCTTCCAGTTAAATGTAAGACCAATAGCAATTCTTCCTGATCTGAGCCAATATGAAACTGAGGCTGATTTCCTTCAGATCACTGTCCCATCAAGCATCTCTGCACTGATGTGACAGTGAAGTCTCCCTAAACTGGGTCTTGCTGCCTCTGCATAATTAACAACTGGCTTTAGTGCTGAGACTTGGCAGTAAGTGCTATTTGCCAAAGGTGGTGATGCCACAACTGCAGCAGAGTCTGGCTGCAGCTGCCCTTTGGGAGGTAGGAGTTGATGGCTGTTTTTCTTTTCTACTCCCCAGGGATGTGATGGACAGTACCACCACTCAGAAATACTGGATTGATATCCAGCTGCGCTGGGGCGACTATGACTCCCATGACATTGAGCGCTATGCAAGAGCCAAGTTCCTGGATTACACCACGGACAACATGAGTATCTACCCCTCCCCCACTGGCGTGCTCATTGCCATTGACCTGGCCTATAACCTGCACAGGTATGACCCCTAGCCTTGGGACTTCAACGTCTTTATTACCAAAACTTTCACAGTGCCAAGGGCGCCTTGGGTTTGCGTCAGAACAAATAGAGCAGGCTCTGTGCCAGTAAGGGTAGCAGAGAGGAAGGGGGTGAGGCGGGAAGGATACATGCAATGAATGGGGTGAGGCCTAGCTAACTGCTAAGTTTTTAATAATGGTGGGTTGGGTCACAGCAAATCCAGTTTTACTGGCGCAGTCCTGGGGTCGCTTGCATTCTTAACTGGGGGATTTCTCTGCAGGCTCGCTCTGGGCCTGAAAGATGGAGCCATGTCTGTCTACAGTGCTGCCTAAGGGAATGGGGAGCAGTTTCTGAAGGCCAGGCCACTTCCTTGGGGATCCCCAGCACCAGTGGAGCAGCTGCAGCTGCTTTGGGGACTGCTGTGTGTATACTTACTGCTGTGCTCTTTGTGGCTTCCCCCGTCATTGTGTGGGGAAGCAAAAGGAGGGGTAGCCAGATGAACAACTCCCAAAGACATGGTGAGGAGAGCAGTGTGCTGGGGCCAGAGATGGACCACGTCTCTGCTATGGGACATGCTGACTGCTGCAGCATCTGCTCTTGCCCGTGTGGGGAGGGGCAATGCTCCAAGCCTCTTCTCTGGGAAAAGGCTGCAGCAGCCTTTCAGATCTTGAGCTGGAGTTGTGGTGAAATCTGCTACTGACCCAGTGGTGTGCTGCTTCCTCCCCAGTGCTTATGGGAACTGGTTCCCTGGAAGCAAGCCTCTGATTCAGCAGGCCATGGCCAAGATTATGAAGGCAAACCCGGCACTGTACGTACTGAGGGAGCGTATCCGCAAGGGGCTGCAGCTTTACTCATCAGAGCCCACAGAACCCTATCTCTCCTCCCAGAACTATGGGGAGCTCTTCTCCAATCAGATCATCTGGTTTGTAGATGACACCAACGTGTACAGAGTTACCATTCACAAGGTGAGCGGGGAAGGTGGGAGGAACCTTTGACGAGGGAATAGGAAGGAGGGCTGTCTGCTAATGTACTGTGCCTACGGGAGTCCGGGGCAGGGATGACATAGTCTGGATTCTGGTGAGCCTGGGAACTAATGGACATGGAAGTTTGTGCAATGCATACACAGAAGCTGTTACATTTATGTGGGGCTGGGAACCAGAACTCATTACACAGGTGTTTGCTGTCCTGTCACTGTTTGGTTCCAGCACACACAGCTCACATTAGCGTTTTCACCTTGGTGTTTTTTTCCAGACCTTTGAAGGGAACTTGACCACAAAGCCCATCAATGGGGCCATTTTCATCTTCAATCCCAGGACTGGGCAACTCTTCCTAAAGATCATCCATACATCTGTGTGGGCAGGACAGAAGCGTCTGGGCCAGGTAAGAGCCAGGGACTGTGTGGGGGACAGAGGACCAGGGAATCACTCTGGACCAGGGAATCACTCTAGCTGCTTCCAGAGACTTGTTTAGTAACAGTGAGCAGGAGACTTCTCCATGTGGGAGCTTGATAGGTCTCTGGAGCACTGGGAAGTCCCAATAAAGTGAGATCTAAGCCTAATCTCTATTATAGGACAGGACTCCTTGATTTCACTGTTAGTGGTGCATTTTTGTCGGGGCTCTGGGCTTTTTGGGGGTGTAAAGAGCCTGCACTCTTAAGCAGGCCCCATGGGCTGGAATCCTAATTTGTCTGCCTTCCCCCACCAGCACTAGGGCTTGGCAAATAGTTCACTCACAGCAGCTGTTCTAGTGGATTGTGCCTCCAGCCCTCCCAGAGGGCGGGAGTGCCAGTGACATGAGGCTGAGAGGGCTCGTCACAAAGTGACTGGTTGAATCGACTCCCTTTAGGCTCTATAATCCGTTCACTTCCCCAGCCAGACTGGGGATGTGCTGGTGGAGCACAGCGAGATGGTGTAATTGCCCAGTACACTCATTAACAGGAGCATTTCACTGTGCTGACCCACGCTGTGGTGCTTACTCAAGGGTTCCTCTCATCCCCAAAGGTCAGGCTGTTTTCTCCTGTGAAGGGTGGGTGGTGTGTGCAGTCGGATTCTAACCTTGTCTTCCTCTGTAGCTGGCCAAGTGGAAGACTGCTGAGGAAGTGGCTGCCCTGATTCGCTCCCTCCCTGTGGAGGAGCAGCCCAAGCAGATCATAGTCACCAGGAAGGGCATGCTGGACCCACTTGAGGTAAAGGATCAGAGACATTATAAAATCCTTTCTACATTGTAGAGCAGGGGGTTCTCTGTTTTACTTCAGAGTGGGCAAGTGTGGGGTGAGTTTTCTGTATCAATGCACTAAATATGGTGTTGCACAGGCATTAATCCCTTAAGCAGCTCCATGGTGGAGCTCTAGATCAGGGTTCTACAATCTATAGGGGCAGGTGAAAATACTGAAGAATGTGTGGTTTTATTCCTGTTCTTTCTCTCTCTCTGAACTCCAGGTGCACTTGCTGGATTTCCCAAACATTGTGATCAAAGGATCAGAGCTGCAGCTGCCCTTCCAGGCCTGCCTGAAAGTTGAGAAGTTTGGAGATCTCATCCTGAAGGCTACTGAGCCCCAAATGGTTCTCTTCAATCTTTATGATGATTGGCTGAAAACCATCTCCTCCTACACGGTAAGGTCTGGGGTGCACCCCGAATGGCTGCTTTGCAAATTATTTGTATTATAGTTGATAGTCTTTAAAAAGGTTGTAGAGCAGTTTTTAAACTAGGAGATGGGGGAAAGCCGACTGCTGCAGAGGAGCACGTGGATCGCACAGAGACTTCTCTTAGAGGAGAGTCTAATGATAGAGAATCTCCAGGTTATAGTCAGGAGCAGAGGATGGAAGAGGATAAAGTAGGGGCCAGATCAGATTATAAACATTCACATAAAAAAGAATCTGATACATCAGAAAAGGGCAGACAAATAAACAGTGACACGTTTTTAAAGTGCTTGTACACAAATGCTAGAAGTGTAAATAATAAGATGGGTGAACTAGAGTGCCTTGTGATAAAGGAGGATATTGATATAATAGTCATCACAGAAACCTGGTGGACTGAGAGCAATCAATGGGACACAATCATTCCGGGGTACAAAATATATCGGAAGGACAGAACAGGTCGTGCAGAGGGGGAGTGGCACTATATGTGAAAGAAAATGTAGAATCAAATGAAGTAAAAATCTTAAGTGAATCCACATGTTCCATAGAATCTCTATGGATAGAAATTTCATGCTCTAATAAGAATATAACATTAGGGATCTATTATCGACCACCTGACCAGGACAGTGATAGTGATGATGAAATGCTAAGGGAAATTAGAGAGGCTATCAAAATTAAGAACCCAATAATAGTGGGGGATCTCAGTTATCCCCATATTGACTGGGAACATTTCACTTCAGGACGAAATGCAGAGATAAAATTTCTCGATACTTTAAATAACTGCTTCATGGAGCAGCTGGTACGGGAACTCACAAGGGGAGAGGCAACTCTAGATTTAATCCTGAGTGGAGCGCAAGAGCTGGTCCAAGAGGTAACTATAACAGGACCGCTTGGAAATAGTGACCATAATACAATAGCATTCAACATCCCTGTGGTGGGAAGAACAGCTCAACACTGTGGCATTTAATTTCAAAAAGGGGAACTATGCAAAAATGAGGGGGTTAGTTAAACAGAAGTTAAAAAGTACAAGTGACTAAAGTGAAATCCCTGCAAGCTGCATGGGCGCTTTTTAAAAACACCATAATAGAGGCCCAACTTCAATGTATACCCCAAATTAAGAAACACAGTAAAAGAACTAAAAAAGAGCCACCGTGGCTTAACCATGTAAAAGAAGCAGTGAGAGATAAAGACTTCCTTTAAAAAGTGGAAGTCAGATCCTAGTGAGGCAAATAGAAAGGAGCATAAACGCTGCCAAATTAAGTGCAAGAATGTAATAAGAAAAGCCAAAGAGGAGTTTGAAGAACGGCTAACCAAAAACTCCAAAGGTAATAACAAAATGTTTAAGTATATCAGAAGCACGAAACCTGCTAAACAACCAATGGGGCCCCTTGATGATCGAGATACAAAAGGAGCGCTTAAAGACAATAGTCATTGCAGAGAAACTAAATGGATTCTTTGCTTCAGTCTTCACGGCTGAGGATGTTAGGGAGATTCCCAAACCTGAGCTGGCTTTTGTAGGTGACAGATCTGAGGAACTGTCACAGATTGAAGTGTCACTAGAGGAGGTTTTGGAATTAATTGATAAACGGAACATTAACAAGTCACCGGGACCAGATGGCATTCACCCAAGAGTTCTTTAAGAACTCAAATGTGAAGTTGCGGAACTATTAACTAAGGTTTGTAACCTGTCCTTTAAATCGGCTTCTGTACCCAATGACTGAAAGTTAGCTAATGTAACGCCAATATTTAAAAAGAGCTCTAGAGGTGATCCCGGCAATTACAGACTGGTAAGTCTAACGTTCGTACCGGGCAAATTAGTTGAAACAATAGTTAAGAATAAAATTGTCAGACACATAGAAAAACATAAACTGTTGAGCAATAGTCAATATGGTTTCTGTAAAGGGAAATCTTGTCTTACTAATCTATTAGTTTTTTGAAGGGGTCAACAAACATGTGGACAGGGGGGATCCAGTGGACATAATGTACTTAGATTTCCAGAAAGACTTTGACAAGGTCCCTCACCAAAAACTCTTGAGTAAATTAAGCTGTCATGGGATAAAAGGGAAGGTCCTTTCATGGATTGAGAACTGGTTAAAAGACCGGGAACAAAGGGTAGGAATTAATGGTAAATTCTCAGAATGGAGAGGGGTAACTAGTGGTGTTCCACAAGGGTCAGTCCTCGGACCAATCCTATTCAACTTATTTATAATGATCTGGAGAAAGGGGTAAACAGTGAGGTGGCAAAGTTTGCAGATGATACTAAACTTCTCAAGATAGTTAAGACCAAAGCAGACTGTGACGAACTTCAAAAGATCTCACAAAACTAAGTGATTGGGCAACAAAATGGCAAATGAAATTTAATGTGGATAAATGTAAAGTAATGCACATTGGAAAAAATAACCCCAACTATACATACAATATGATGGGGACTAATTTAGCTACAAGTCAGGAAAAAGATCTTGGTCATCGTGGATAGTTCTCTGAAGATGTCCACGCAGTGTGCAGAGGCGGTCAAAAAAGCAAACAGGATGTTAGGAATCATTAAAAAGGGGATAGAGAATAAGACTGAGAATATATTATTGCCCTTATATAAATCGATGGTACGTCCACATCTCGAATACTGCGTACAGATGTGGTCTCCTCATATCAAAAAAGATATACTGCCACTAAAAAAGGTTCAGAAAAGGGCAACTAAAATGATTAGGGGTTTGGAACGGGTCCCATATGAGGAGAGATTAAAGAGGCTAGGACACTTCAGCTTGGAAAAGAGGAGACTAAGGCTAGGTCCACACTACCCGCCTGATTCGGCGGGTAGAGATCGATCTTCTGGGATCAATTTATCGCGTCTCATCTGGACGTGATAAATCGATCCCAGAAGCGCTCCCCCGTCGACTGCGGAACTCCTGCTCGCCGAGAGGAGGAAGCGCTGTCGATGGGGGAGCTTGCCTGTGCCGCGTGGACCCGCAGTAAGTAAACTTAGTTCGATCTAGGAAACGTCGACTTCAGCTACGCTATTGTCGTAGCTGAAGTTGCGTTTCCTAGATCGATCCCCTGCCCCAGTGTGGACCAAGCCTAAGGGGAGATATGATAGAGGTATATAAAATCATGAGTGATGTGGAGAAAGTGGATAAGGAAAAGTTATTTACTTGTTCCCATAATACAAGAACTAGGGGCCACCAAATGAAATTAATAGGCAAGAGGTTTAAAACAAATACAAGGAAGTTCTTCTTCACGCAGTGCACAGTCAACTTGTGGAACTCCTTACCTGAGGAGGTTGTGAAGGCTAGGACTATAACAGTGTTTAAAAGAGAATTGGATAAATTCATGCTGGTTAAGTCCATTAATGAGTATTAGCCAGGATGGGTAAGGAATGGGGTCTCTAGCCTCTGTTTGTCAGAGGGTGGAGATGGATGGAAGGAGAGAGATCACTTGATCATTGCCTGTTAGGTTCACTGCCTCTGGGGCACCTGGCATTGGCCTCTGTCGGTAGACAGGATACTGGGCTAGATGGACCTTTGGTCTGACCCGGTCTGGCCGTTCTTATGTTAGGGACTTGCTGTACCAGGAAGCCTCAGTCCCAGCAGTGGCACCAGACTGTACTTGGGTTTTTCTCCAAGTCAATGACAGTTCACTTCAGAACGGTCTGTGTTGTATCTGCAACATAACTGTCCCCTGAGGCAGGAGTAAATCACCAATATCTTCCTGTATGTCAGGCTTTTCTCCTTACTGAACGGCTGCATCTCTCTTCCCATAGGCATTCTCACGTCTGATCCTGATTCTCCGGGCACTGCATGTAAACAATGACCGTGCCAAAGTGATCCTGAAACCAGACAAGACCACCATAACGGAGCCTCACCACATCTGGCCCACCCTGACAGATGAGGAGTGGATCAAGGTGGAGGTGCAGCTCAAGGACCTGATCCTCGCTGACTATGGGAAAAAGAACAAGTAAGCAGCAGAAATCTGTCAGCATAGGACCAGCCCTTACCACCCCTTTTCCTGCCACAGTAACAACTGTACTACCAGACTCCTCCACCTGGCAGAGAGGGAGGCTGAAAGAGGGCCCGTTGGCCTCCCCTGCTTTCTCTCCCCACAAATCGTTGGAAGTGCTGGACCAATAGGGAAGCTAGTTATTTCTGTTAATCACTTTCAGCTAAGAAGATGAAGTGTCTGCATCCAAACTTCCATGGCAAGTGTACAGTGCAAGCATTTGTGCCTGCATCTGCTGAAGGGCTGTTGAGGTGTAGGCTGCAATCAATATGTCCCTGTGAGCCACTTTCCTCTCCCCGATTGGGTCTTGCTCCACTCTCCCCCAGCTAGTGTTCTGTGAGCTCGTGTCTCAGTGGGGGAGGGTGTTTCAGGAATACATCTTAAAACATCTAGCCACACAGGTGAATTTTCTTTTTCAGCGTGAATGTGGCATCCCTGACGCAGTCGGAGATCCGAGATATTATCCTGGGGATGGAGATCTCTGCCCCCTCTCAACAGAGACAACAGATTGCAGAGATTGAGAAGCAAACCAAGGAGCAGTCGCAGCTGACGGCCACGCAAACCCGCACTGTTAATAAGCATGGTGATGAAATCATCACCTCCACGACCAGCAACTATGAAACTCAGACCTTCTCCTCCAAGACGGAGTGGCGAGTCCGGTAACGGAAGGGGTCTGGGGCTTGCTGTGCTGGGTGGGAAGGAGGAGTGCAGTCAGGTGAGGTCTGTTACTGAGCTGCTGGATAATCTCTTATTCACAGAGCAATCTCTGCTGCCAATCTCCACTTGAGAACAAACCACATCTATGTCTCGTCTGATGACATCAAGGAAACGGGCTACACCTACATCCTTCCCAAGAATGTGCTGAAGAAATTCATCTGCATCTCAGACCTCAGGGCCCAAGTGAGTCTGTGCAGCAACCCTACGTTTAAAAGCCAGCTCATCACACTGGGACATGCCAGTCCTGGAGGCTCAACCCTGCCTCTGATTCTCTAAGGCCCAGAGGCGGAGGAGAATTCCACTGAGCCTCAGTGATGGCGCTACACACACTAGTTGAATTCCAGTTCAGCTCCAAAAACTCCATGTCCCCAATCTTGTGTAGTAATTGTTTCTACCACTGAAAAAAATTGGGATGTTCCCTCTGCTTGTGAGGATCCCCAAACAAAGGGCTGTTGACCTTGGAAACGCAAGGTAGAGTGGGTGCACCCTGTTGTCATGGCCTTACAGGGAAAATACCCAGGGATTTTACTGATGTTTGTGCGTATTTCTAGATTGCAGGGTACCTGTATGGTGTGAGCCCTCCAGATAATCCCCAAGTGAAGGAGATCCGGTGCATTGTGATGGTGCCCCAATGGGGAACTCATCAGACGGTGCATCTCCCTGGCCAGCTGCCGCAACATGAGTACCTCAAGGTGAGTCTCATTCCTGTGTCCCTCTCTTGGGGCCCATTCCGCTTTGGGGAAAGGGAGGCTTTTAATCAAATGATTTATAGACAGTGAGGCTATAGTGTGTGCGTCGGTCGGTCAGGGCCAGCTCCAGGGGTTTGGCTGCCCCAAGAAGCCAGACAAAACAAAAAGAGCCGCGATTTGCGGCAGCAATTTGGCGGGAGGTCCTTTGCTCCCAGCCGGAGTGAAGGAATGTCCGCCGAATAGCTGGACGTGCCGCCCCTCTCCGGAGTGGCCGCCTCAAGCACCTGCTTGACAAGCCGGTGCCTGGAGCCAGCCCTGCTGCCTCTAACGAGCCTTCTCTCATTAGGAAATGGAGCCCCTGGGGTGGATTCACACGCAACCGAATGAGTCCCCTCAGCTCTCGCCGCAGGATGTCACCACACATGCCAAGGTCATGGCTGACAATCCCTCATGGGATGGGGAGAAAACCATCATCATCACCTGCAGGTGCATAAGGCAGCCAGGTCTTCACTAGAAATATCCCCTGGGTCCTGGCTTCTGTGGGCTGCCTGAGCCAGATACAGGAAAAATAATCTAAATCCAGGCCTCTGAAGATAAGCTCTGGCCAGGTTTGGAATGTGCATGCTGTGAGCTGCTTGTCTTTGGGAGCACGGGTGGATATCATAGTCTGTTTTGTGTTTGCAGGATTAGCACCTAGATTAAAGTAAGATAAGACTGGGAGGTATGGTGTAGGAGACTGGCTCAACATGTTGCACTCATTTTGTGGAAGTGGATCACTTTGACTATGAGCTAAAGCAGGGGTCGGAAAACTACGGCGTTTTAATCTGGCCCTCGAGCTCCACCTGGGGAGTGGGTCTGGGGCTTGCCCTGCTCTGTGCATGCTGCGGCCAGTGGGAGCTGCAGGGGTGGCGCCTGTGGATGGGGCAGCGCGCAGTGCCACCTGGGTGCACCTCCGCGTAAGAGCCAGAAGGGGAACATGCCACTGCTTCTGTGAGCTGCTTGAAGTAAGCACCGCCTGGATCCCTGTGCCCTGACCTCGTGCCCTCTGAATCCCTCGGTCCCAGCCCCCTCCCGCACCCTGAACTTCCAATTTCTGGCCCCACCCCAGAGCCCTCACCCCCTCCTGCAACCCCAAATTTCAAGAGCATTCATGGCCTGCCATACAATTTCCATCCCCAGATGTGGCCCTTGGGCCAAAAAGTTTGCCCATCCCTGAGCTAGAGGTAGTATTCTTTCAGCTGGGGGGGAAATGTTTGCACTTAGCTTCCTCCCTTCAATCTCAGGGTTCACCTGATCTGCAGTTTTGGTCACTACCACTTTCCTTCTCTTCAGTTTTACCCCAGGTTCCTGTACTCTGACCGCCTACAAGCTGACTCCCAGTGGCTATGAGTGGGGCAGGCAGAACACAGACAAAGGAAACAACCCTAAGGGCTACCTGCCATCCCACTATGAGAGGGTGCAGATGTTGCTGTCAGACCGCTTCCTTGGCTTCTTCATGGTACCAGCACAGGGATCCTGGAACTACAACTTCATGGGTGAGTCCCTACTTAGCTGACTGTCCTTGGAGAAGTGGAGGTTGTGCACCTCCTCAGGCTGTTAGGGGAAGGGGAATGTGGTTGGTGCTCTGAGCCCTGTATCACATCTGAGCAGCTTGTTGACTGAGTTTTCAAAGCCGTACACTCAATTCCATGGTATCTGTCTGTGACATGGTAACTTTTGAATGCCTCATCTGATGAAGACCAGAATTTCAGAGAAAGTTCTAGGCATCAATGGGCAGAATCCTATTGAGGGTTTTTTTTTTTTTTTTTTTTTTTTTTTTTTTTTTGCAAATTAGAAAACCGGAAGGGGAGAAATGGGTCACAGAGCTCCTGCCATCTGTTCAGTAGAGCCAGTTTCAAGCACATCTATCTGTAGATCAAACAGGCTGATGGTACCATTTAATGCCTTCCAGCATAACAGTATCCCTGTCTCCTCTCTGCCCATCCTCCTAATAGCTTCTAACACATTGACACCCTGAATGACTTCCCACACCAAGAACAATAATAGGGGGACTAGGGGTGGCATGGCACAAGAATGGGGAACACAGCTCTTGGCATGAGGAAGGGGCCTGGGATTTCCAAGGAGTGCCTGAAATAGAGGGGGACAGAAGGATGGCAGATGGTGAGCTTTTGGGGAGACAGGAGAGATGCAAGTCACTTCTGATATATGCAAAGAGCTCAGCCTAAAGAAACGGGGTGTGTGTACGTGAGAACATGCCTCACTCCCCCCTTCTTCCCCCGCCCCCCTCCCCGTTTCAAGTCTCTTGATACTTCCGCCCAACTACAGGTGAGATTTCTTTTCTAGTAGGGGCTTGCAATGATTCTATGAAAGCTAAAGAGGAAGGAAACCTGTCCAGCTCATCATGTGTTAATCACAGCAGTCTTGTACCTTAAACATGATTAGTAGCTTCCTGCAGGGGGTTGTGAAGAACAGGGTAAGCTGTGTGGGTGGAAATGGCTGAAGTCTCAGGCATGGGGACTGAAATGGGACTGCTTAATTCCAGGTGTTCGTCATGATCCCAACATGAAGTATGAGCTGCAGCTAGCGAATCCCAAGGAGTTTTACCATGAGGTTCATCGCCCATCTCACTTCCTCAACTTCGCCTTGTTGCAGGAAGGGGAGGTCTACTCTGCAGACCGAGAGGATCTCTATGCATAGACCTGGGCTCCGAGAACTCACCCAGACACAGAAAAGACTTAGTACTGTTGATATTCAACAGTGGGTACCTTGCCCCAGAAGAGTTAGTGATCTGCAGGCATTCCCCTGTATGGCTTTCAGTGTTCATTGCTTTAGATGCTTGTGTGTCTAGTCACTGACGGCAGGATTTGTGTAAAGTGTCAGTCCAAATGTACTTTGTGATTTTGGAGAATGGCTTAATAAATTTTATATAACTGGGAACTCTACATTGTCCTTGCGCCTCATCAGTATGAAAGCTGGGTTCAGTGTCTGGCTCTGCCACCAATTTCCGGTGACCTTGGAAGTCATTCATGCGAAGATTCTTAATTGTGCCTGTTAAGTGTTGTAGCATCTGGGAGCCCTAGTTGTGGACCAGGAATCCATTGTACTAGGCATTGTACAAATGGGGGTGGGGGGAAATGTCCCTGTCCCAAAGAGTTTACCATTAAGTAAAAGATGAAACAACAGATGGGGACAGACAGGAGTACAAGGAAACGATGAGACCACATTGATCAGCATAGTATGTGGTCCCAGCACAGTAGGAGCTTAGCTGTTGTCAATTTCTTTTTTTGTAAGCATCCCAGCAAAGGGGAATTTTAAAGGGGGATAATGGTGAGGTAGTGTTATGCATATTTATGGGGAGCTCCTCTGTTGGCATTATTTATGATGCAAGGTATTACCACAACACTAACTTAACCAGAAATTTCTGGTTATTAAATCCAAAGGCTGAATGGTATTTATACAATTACTTTAAACTTCCTAAAAATAAGTCACTACATCCAATACAGAGAGTATTTGTGAGCATGTGATTGGTCTACTTACACATTGGCCAGACTTAGGGAAAACCATCTCATCCTGGTGTGCTCCAGCATGAGTAGGGAGGGGTCTGACAAAGAACCCTCAAATTCATAACTCTTCATACCCTTCAACAAACAAATGTCATAGCCAATTCCCCTCAACTAATTTGAGACAGTTTACTCTAATAAGATTTACAACCTCCTTTCTTCCAAAGTCTTTTCTCCGCCTCCTTCCTGCTGACCAATAGCTTTTGCCTTGTAGCGGGGTTTGCATAAGTTTTACTTTTAAGATAACACTCTGGGTTGGGAAGGTCCATGTAGGAGACCAGATTCTTTGTCTTATTTTAAACCATCTGCAGTCATCCATATTGTTTTAGAAACTTTCCCTTATCTCATTATTTTTTAAACCAGACATTCTCGCTACTCCATTCTTCTGGTCTTATAACTCATTAGTTTCAGGCCCTGACTAACAGGTGGAAGGAAGGCCTTTTCTTTACAACACATTCTCTTTATACCAAATTCAAGCGAACCCATTCTTTAATTTCACATTTATTCTCAATCCTCCCAAAGGTGGGGCAGTATGGGAGCATGAAGGGGCTTGTTTGAAAAGATAAGGCGGTGATGGAGACTGCACTGATCAGAGGCTGGCAGTGCTTTAGTGAATGAGAAATGATGGGGTGAGATTTGCTATGGAGGCCTCTGAGCATGGACACAAGCCCTGTGTTGTGGAGCCAGGGGAGGATGGAAAGAGGGAGGTGGTGAAAGCTCAGGGCGAGGAGAACAAGCGTTGGGAGCAGCCTGCTGCTCGGACCGGAGCAGGACACGACGCCCAGGGAGGAGGATGGTCCGGGAGAACGTGGCCGAACGCGCGGAGAGCCCTGCGCACGTTCCTGCGGAAAGGGGCCAGCTCTGCCCCGGCTCGGGGGGTCAGACACCGCAGCAGGGGCTGGGCCGGGCCACGCTCCGGCCTCACCTGCCCAGCGCTGACCGCCTGGGCCCAGCGCGGCTACGGGCGCCGCCCGGGACCGAGCCGGGGGGGAGGTCGCAGCGCTCCCCGCGCGGGGCGGGGCGGGGGAGGTCGCAGCGGTCCCCGCGTAGGGCGGGGCGGGGGGGAGGTCGCAGCGCTCGCGGGGCGGGGTGGGGGGGTCACAGCGCTCCCCGCGCGGGGCGGGGCGGGGGAGGTCACAGCGCTCGCGGGGCGGGGCGGGGGGGTCACAGCGCTCCCCGCGCGGGGCGGGGCGGGGGGGGGAGGTCGCAGCGCTCGCGGGGCGGGGGGGTCGCAGCGCTCCCCGCGTAGGGCGGGGCGGGGGGGGAGGTCGCAGCGCTCGCGGGGCGGGGTGGGGGGGTCACAGCGCTCCCCGCGCGGGGCGGGGCGGGGGAGGTCGCAGCGCTCCCCGCGTAGGGCGGGGCGGGGGGGGAGGTCGCAGCGCTCGCGGGGCGGGGCGGGGGAGGTCGCAGCGCTCCCCGCGTAGGGCGGGGCGGGGGGGGAGGTCGCAGCGCTCGCGGGGCGGGGTGGGGGGGTCACAGCGCTCCCCGCGCGGGGCGGGGCGGGGGGGGGGAGGTCGCAGCGCTCGCGGGGCGGGGTGGGGGGGTCACAGCGCTCCCCGCGCGGGGCGGGGCGGGGCGGGGGGGGAGGTCGCAGCGCTCGCGGGGCGGGGCGGGGGAGGTCGCAGCGCTCGCGGGGCGGGGCGGGGCGGGGCGCGCGAGAGGCCGCTGGGGGCGGGGCTGCCGCGCGCCGCGCTAACGGCCCGAACGCCTCAGGGCCGCGCGGAGGGAAGCGCCGCGCTGTGCCTGTCTCCGGGGCGGTGTCCCGGCTCCGCCCCGCGGGCCCTGGGCGGGGGGAGCAAACGCTCCTGCGCGCGGCCCCGCGGGGGCGGGGCGGGGGCGGGGCCGGGCGCGTGCGCGGCGCCGCGGCGTTAAGGCGGCCGGAGGCCGGGGGTCGCGGGGCGATGGAGGAGCCGCTGTGGCGGACGCCAGCCGGCCGCCTGGCCCCGGAGCACGTGTACCGCATGGCCGGGGCGCTGGGGGCCGAGCTGCAGCGGCTCTCGGGGCGCTTCGGGCCGGAGGCGGTGGCCGGGCTGGTGCCGCAGGTGGTGCGGCTGCTGGAGCTGCTGGAGGCGCTGGCGGGCCCGCCTGGGGCTGAGCCCGGCGGCCGCGACCCGGCCGAGACGCTGCTGCGGACGGGGCCGAGCCTGCGCGGGGAGCGGCGGCGAGAGGAGGCGGCGGCCCCCGGGGCTGGGGTGAGCGCGAGCGCCGCGGCTGGGGGCGGGCTCCGGGCCCTTCGCCGGCGGGTCTGGTACCCGCCCGGGGCGGGCTTGGCGGTGCCCGTCACCAGACCCAGCGTCCGCTCTTCCCGGGGCGGCCGGGCCCGGGGCCCCGGAGGGAATCCTGCTCGGCTCGGCTCGGGACACCCTCCCCGCCCGGTGCCCGGTAATGGCCGCTCTCCCGGCGAGCGGAGTCTGGCTTCTCCCCCAGCCCCTGGCCTCCCAGGAGGCTGCTCGCGGCATCCTGTGCGGGTCGCTTGGCTGGCAGCTGTGCCCGGCTGGCAGGCCCGCCGCAGCAGTCTGGCTGCAGAGCCGACCGGCCATGGAGCCGTGTGCCCCATGTGCGATCCCCATTGGTGCCCCATCAGTAAAGGCGTAGTAGGTATGGCGTGGCCCAGGGAGGGAGCTGATCTCTCTGGGTTTGTCCTTCAGGACCTGGAGCAGAAGTTGTCTGAAGCTCAGAGGAAAGAGCATGTTCTCCAGAGCCGGTTGGCCCAGCTGGAGGAAGAAAACCAAAAGCTTCTGGCACAACTTGCAGAAAGCCACTCCCAGGAAGGTGGGTGTCCCTAGGAAGGAGGGTGGAGAGCTGCTGCTGAATCCCTTCCACGGCTGTCATTGCTGCTGGGGGTCAGTGCAGTGAAGCTGTAGTTATCTGAATGCATATCTTGCTTACAGAAATCAAGTTAGTGCCCTTGTTCACAGGCCACTGTGATCTCTGGGATTCTCTGGTTATATTTGTGTAAAGGCTTTACTCTGGTTTCTGAGCAAATACAAACTCTGAATGGGTCCGTGTAATGCCTTGGAGGCAGGGTGGTGGTGGTCCACTTCATGGGTGGAGAACTGAGGCACAGAGTAATGCTATCTATACTAGAGACCTTAGGAAAAATACCCCTTGTTCAGTTGCACAGGTGTTCGCACTGGGGAGTTCTGAACGAGGCTGGGCGTGGCAGTTTCTAGTAAGTTTAACTAGAAGCCTTGTCTATGTTAGGGCTCCCAGAGGTGCTAGCAGTGGTGCATGGGTTGTAGGATCTCTTACTAAACACACCCTTTACCCACCCTAAAGTTGTCACTGCATAGAAAGCATCTAGCAGAGCTTGGGAGCAGCACCTAAGTCTGCAGGGTCCCAGCTGCTCTCTCAACCACAAGACATTCTTCCCCTTAAGTTATTCAGGGAGGTGGTTGTATGAATCTGCATGTCATTATAAATGTAACATTTGTATTTTAAAACACACCCCAGCCTGTCCCTTTCATGTCTTGTTTCAAGAGCTGTTCTGCCTGCGCTTTGGGGAAGTGGTTTCTAGTCAGAGGTTGGAGCTACTTCTACCTTTCCCCTAACTGAGGTATTCGTGTCAAATCCTCCTTAGGGCTTGTCTACACCATACAGATTTTAGTGACAAGACTGTGTCGACCGCCTTGTCGCTAAAAGTCGGCGTGTGTAAATGCTCTTTGTCAGCAGGAGCCGCGTTCACACTTCCACTTGCGTTGGCAAAACTTTTGTCTTTCGCGGGGGTGGGGGCTTTAAGTATCTGTGAAAGGCAAAAGTTTTGTCGACTACTTCGCAGTGTAGACATACCCTTAGGATCGGACATGTTAAGCTCAAAATGAGTGTCCCTCTATCATGGGTAGCTCCAGAGCACCCATCACTGTAGTAGCTATGCACTGAATGTACTCCTGGACTATTGTCCCTTGCCCAAGAAAGCTTCAGCTACTGTTTGGGAATTTTACCCTTGTCCATACTAGCTTGTTTGTTTCAGTTGCGTCTTTCAGTGTGGGTGGTTGACTGTATTTCCTTTGGTAAAGCCACCCTTCGTGTGACCAGGGAGTCTAGTAATTGATGAGTAAGTCAGAATCTAAACTAACCAACTCTTAAAATTGTAAGTAAAAAGAAGAAATAGAGTAATAGTACAAGAGGAAGCAGCCACTAGTGTGACTTAGCAGAGGGCCTGCTTCTCTACTGCAATGCACTTGAAATTGGAGTCACAGAGGTGGTGGCTGTTACTACCAAATTGGAGCTGGTGGGAGCTAATTGAATTAAGACCCCACTATGCCTGAATCCATAGTAAGAAATGGTTCCTGCTCCAAAGAGCTTACAGCTTAAAGAAAGAAGTAATAAGTGTGTTTAAAGAAACAGGACAACTGTAACTGTGAGGGGGAGGTGGTGTTATATGGGCTGGCTGCATGCACGGTTGGCAGGCTTTAACATATAAATTAACAGGAGGCCTCAGTGATGTCACTCTCTGCTGTCTACCTGCCTGGTTAGGGTCAGGAAGGAGTTGGCAATGTGACAATGCAGAAGAATGGTGAGTGTAGTGTTGACTGGCCTGTCATGGAGGAGATGGTCTTGCTCTGCACCTCCAGGTGGAGTGTGGAAAGGCATGTTCTCTACTGAGTACCCCAATGTAAGAAAGATACAGTGGGTGAGAGAGAAGAAGCTAGGAGAGAACCACCTAAGTGGCTGGGGACTAGAAGGGCCCATTGGGAGTTAGAGCCATGTAACATGGGGGCGCACCAGGGAGGAGGCATTCAGGGTGCTGTGTGAGGGTAATACAAGGAGCAATGGGAGGAAATAAAGGGGGAAATATTTGGAAAATACCAAGAAGGTGTATACCCTGAGGGTGAGTGATCTGAGAGTCTTTGTGATATCTAGATTCTGTAAGTTGGTTATTTAACTGGGCAGTGCCAGTAATGTCAGCTCCTGAAGGGGGAGAGGAAGGAGTTGCTGAGGCTGTGGTCACAGTTCAGTTGCCATCTTTCACTGGTGCTTGAGAAAATTACACAGTGACTTCTGCCTCCACTGGGTGATGATGCATGGTGTGCGGGCAGTCTGGCTCCTTCATAGGGAAGAGATGAGGGGAGGGTGTTTACAAGGCTTTGGCCTGTGTTATGCAGGTGATGGAGGGGAGGGCGGTTAAAACCAAATTACCATAATGGTCCCTTCTGGCCTTAATCTGTGAATTACTCCAGCTGTAGATACTATGGCCTCACTTTCAGTAGAGGACCTTGCAGACTCCCTGGTAGCTAGCCCTGACTCAGGCTCACGAGGGTTAGCCACATTGGGAGCCCCAGTGTGGATGGCTCTGGCTCCAGCAGCCATTCTCAGAAATTTGTCATCTAACCCTATTGGCAGCCTGTCTAGCATGTGCTACATAAAATGGCTGTGGGAGGCAGGAGCCCATTTACTCTGAAGCTGCCAGCATTGCAAACATCAATGCAGCTGAGACAGTGTTGGCAATGGTGCAAGAGGGGGGTTCTGTGAAACTCTCTAGAGTAGCCATGTCTGTAAGCATGGAGCTCAGCAGGAGGGCAGAGCTGCAACTGATCTCTTGGTGTTGGGTTTTAGACAGCACTTTACGGAAGGAGAGAGAAGTGATGCTGCGGTTGAAGGAGGTGGTGGACAAGCAGAGGGATGAGATTCGGGCCCAAGCCCACGAGATAGTCTGCAAGAACCATGACACAGAGGCGGTAAGAGGCAGAGTGCCCGTGGCTTATTCCAGTGCTGTGAGAGTGGGAGCGCCATGCTATGTGATCTGTTCTTACATGCACCATTGTCTCCCTGTAATATGTGTCGAAGTGTTTGCTATAAGAGCAGATTATAGTAGTACTGTAGTTTCTGAGCACCTATATGTGCCCAAACCCTCTGCCTTTCCTGGGAGTGGCCCATGGCCGTGCACACACTTGTGTGTCCCTGTGCGGGAGCAGAGCCTGCAGCTGTATGCACAGCTGTCTCACACTTGCCTGTATCTGGTTTCTCAGCTGCAGGAGCAGTTAAATCGTTTCATGTCCATGAATGAGGACCTGCGTCATAAACTGGCTGTGGTCCAGGTTCAGCTCAAGAGTTCTCTGGAGAAGAAGGAGGATTTGGAGACCAGGGTGCTGGAAAATCAGAGGGAAATTGACAGACTGACCAGGGCTGCATCTGGAGCATCCCCCAGGCTCAATATGGTGAGTGAGCCAGAGCCCTGCAATATCCATTCTCTGGGGAATCTTTAGTGCAGAATAAACTCTTAGCCACTTCATGAAGCTGCAGTAAATCACTAATGGGTCAGGATGTGTCAGAATGATCATTGTATGGGCTCTAAGTCTCTAAACTTCAGGGCTTAACCAAAGACTGATGTTGGTGTTAGGAAGCCTGTGCAAGAATCAGTGGGTCTGCTGCTTTAGCAGGGAGTAAAAGGAGGAGTTAAGGAAGGTAAGGATATTGCAGTGATAAAGTGACTTGTTTGCTTTAGTCCTCACCACAGAGGATGCTGGCAAGATATCTGCCCCAGACCTATTCTTTTCAGGTAATAAAGTAGAGGTGCTATCAGAGACCTATGTATCAGAAGAACTACTGGAACAAATTGATACAGTTAAGGACAGGTCACCAGTCCCAGATGGCTCATACCCAAGAATTCCGGAGAAACTGAAATAGCATTAAAATCTGATGATATCCTAGGGTTCTGGAGGGAAACAAACACATCTATCTTTAAGAAGCATCAGTGGTCATCTTGGGAATCGCAGACCATGTCTAAACTCTGTTGTGGAAACGGTTTCCTATAGTTAATATTTATCCCTCTATGAGCTAACCAATTTCCCTCTTAATAGCTTCTCATTAGAATTTTGCCTTGGACTTTATTGTCACCTTTCCTGCCCCTCAGGAGAGGGAGTGGGGCCTTATTGGGACAGGCTTGTGATGCAGCAGCGTGAGGTGAACTCCCCTCTGCTCTCCCCATACCCCACTGGATTTCATGGTCTTCAAATGGACGTAAACAGTAAAGAATGGAGTCCAGTGTCCTTATGAGATGGCTCTCACATGAGATGGCATTGTTGTGTGGTTGTGCACATCACTGCCTCTTTGTAAACTTTATCCTTGAGACCCTCCGATACAGTGACATGGACAAGAATCCTCCTGACCTCTGAAGAGCTGTGCTGGCCAGAGCAGTGTCTGCTCTATCTCAAGTTGTTAGTGTGTATTTGTGAAGGAGAGGAGGCAGAGAGGGAGTTTCAAGAAAATCCTGATGGCTAGGTGTGATGCACATGAGACCACTTCGCAACCAGAGATTCTCTACATTTTAGATAGGTGCTGGAAAACCAAACATTGTTCGCTTTAAAATATCCCAGCTTTAGACTGGAGCCCAGACTTGTTATATACCTAGCTAATGAAGTCTAGCTATATGTTAGTTCTATAGCTAATCAGTGATCGCAAGGGGAAGGAGACTGTCTTGCATCTCCCCCATCTGCACCTGACTCTCGTCAGCAGTGGCATCTCCCCTGGACCCTGTGGCATCTTAAGCAAGCTTCCTCACCTGGCTTGCACCCTGTTTGTAGCAAGAGGGTCTGCCAGGGCCTTTGCTTACCTGTCTTCCCAGGTTCTGCTCAGCTTTTCCCTCTCTTTGAATCCCTAGGATGGAGCAGCAGCACCCGTGGAGGAGCTGCAGCACCAAGACTGCGGGAGGAACTCTGCTCCGAGCTGCTTCTGTAAAGAAGAGTTGAAGCAAATCCTGCAGGAGCGGAATGAGCTCAAGACCAGTCTGTTCTTGGTGCAGGAGGAGCTGGCCTATTACCAACGGTGAGCATTGCAGCAGGCAGAGAGCTGGCATGCCCATAGCCCTGCATCAGACTGGAGGTTGTGGGGCATGGCGCTGACTGTAGGGAAGTCTCCACAGACAGCGAGCACCTCTAGGGATGTTGCAGGACCACAGAGCGTGGGAGAGGGCACCATCCAGCATACCTAGAGCAGCCTGATTATAGGGAAAGGGGAAGCATGTTCCTGGGTGACCAGAACCACATTCACTTCAAGAAAGAACAAAACACTTTCCTTCTGCTGCGGGGGTCCCTTGGCCCTGGTGGGCTGCATCTGTGCCAGATGGACTAAGGTTCTGGTTTGCATCACTGGCATTTGAGTGCTGGGCTGCCTTGAGATGGTTGTAATCCTGGCCAACTAGACACAGGCCCCTGGGGGAGTGGAGGGATTGACACTTCCCTTTTGCTTCACCCATCAGGTTGGGCACCCTCGAGGTGGATTCACAGGCCCCACCCCAAACCCATGGCAGGGGTGAATTGTGTGGCTGTAGATGGTCTAGGTTAAGGTCTCTGACTGGAGTCCTTAGACCTTGCCCTGCTGCCCCTCGCTCCCCAGGGATGGGGGATGTGCTAGTCTCTCATCTCACCCTTCCTGGGCTGAGAGGCCTACAGGATGACCTGTCTGGGATTGAATTCCTCTGTGCCCGGATTGAGGTACTCTCAGGGGAGGGGGTGACTGTTCCTGTCTCTGCTGAAGGCTGAGAGCCCTGGAGAGGTCACTCTAGTTGTGGGATGTTCCTTGCCTACTCCCCGGAAGCTGTAGAGCTGGGTGTCTCCCTGCCCTTTTGTGCACTGGCTGGTTTGTTTCCCCAGGGAGCTGCTGAATGATGAGCGAATCCCAAGCTTCCTGCTGGATGCCATGAAATCCACCATCAAAAAACAGCGGAAAAAAATCCGAGCCAAGATGTTGGGGACTGTGGAGGAGCCAGTGAGCAGGTGAGTCTGCAGCTGGCTGCAGGGGCCTGGGTGCTCGGGCTGGGGTAGCTCCTGCTCATTCCACAACTGGATTGACACTGGCGGCCATGGTACGACACCTCTCCTGCTGCTCAGAAGGAAGGAGAGAACTGCCTCTGCCTGGGAAGGGCCTCCAGTACCTGCCTCGCGTGCCAGCTGGGACTCAAGGAGGAGCATTGCTGCACAGCACAGGAGTCCCTGGTATCACCATGCCTGGGCACCAGAAACTCCTAATCACAGGGCACTCAGTATGTTTCATTGTCACTGGGTCATATGTGGCCTGCTGGGCTGTTGGACACCACTCATTGCTGCAGTGGAGTCTGGTGAAGGGAGTGTGAGGCTGGGGCAGCCAGAAGTGCTGGGAAGGACTGGCCAATGAGCAGGGTCCTGCATGATGCTGTCAGAAGCTGTCCTGAGGGGTGGTATTGAAGATGGCAGCTGGGATGTTCCATGGAGGGTCTGCAGGATTCACGGGAGTAGCACCCACTCCTGCAAGTACAGAGCGACTCATGAGTACCTGTTGTAAACTGTCCATAACTCCAGCTCCATGCTCTGCAGGCTGCGTCCTCATCACCCCGGAACGGACTGGCTGGGGAGTGTGTGGAATGCAGCTCAATGGTTTTTAAACTGTCTTGAATAAAGATCTGAAATGGGCCTAGCTTTTCTACAGGGCTTTGATAACTGCTGTTCCCTTACCCTCTTCTGCAGTGGGGTGACTCTTGGCTTGGGGGAGAGATCCACAGAGGGGAAGGGAGAAGCCAACATCCTAACATAACTGCACATGATGGAAGGAAGCATCATAGTGCCCATGGGGACTAGACTCCCAGTAGGGAGTGACCAGATGTAAGGAAGCAGAGACTTGCCTACAGCCTTATCTGTGCCCTGGAACAAACATTTGTCATTGGGGACTAGAACCTACATGTTAACCCTCTGAGGTTGTGTAGGCGAAGGCCTTCTCTTCACCGGGGAGAAAGTGTGTTCTAGCTCCAGTTAACCGGTGAAATCCTAGCAAAGACAAAGCAGCTCATAGTGCTCATTGAATTAATAGGTCAAGGTCAATCCGTGGCTCCCCCATAGGCTTTAAATCAACATCTGCACTCATGTGAAAATACAAGCTGCCTTCTCTTTGGTAGGATTTACCTCATGTGTTCTTAATGCAAGTTAACATCCTTTCCTGCTGAAGACTCAGCATGGGGTACTGTAAGGTGTGTGTGGCTTTTCCTAATGCAGGACTAAAGGGGGAGTCCCCTAGTGACTGGGTACAGAGAGGGGGTTAGCCCTGGCCAGGTCTCTGGCAAAGCAAGAAAGTAAGTTTTTTTTGGCTGCATGCATACCCTTCCCCGCAGCCTGCTTAGCTGCCCCTGTATTGTTGGAATCTTATCCTTTAATAAATAGGGAAGCAGCAGCCACCCCCAGAGCCCTATGAGGGCTAACAATGGCCTAGGGTTAGCACGGCTGTGTCCCTAACAGCCTCTCGAGCAGCGGTTGGGCTATTGACCTGCCCTAACAAACCTAGTATAGACTCCAAAAACCTGTGTCTTGGCTGAATATGGCAGGCTGCTGGTTCCTAATCTCTGCAGCCTCTGGGATTTGGCTAGCCCCGGCTCTTCCTGTGACTAGAGCTGTTACTTTTTGAATGGGATTGTTACCCATCAAGTTAGCATCCACAGCTGCCCCTACCGCTATGATCATTGTCATGAGCAAGCCCTGGTCGGACCCTCCCATGAGCAGGGCTGCGTGATGCAGTCTGTCCCTGCCTATGCTGACCATGAAGCTGTTCTCTGCAGTACGTGAGCTAATCTTCCTCCTGCCAAGGCCTGGTCTTGGTGTCAGCAGCACCCCTCCCCCACTTATCTCCACTAGCAAAGAGCCCTTCCCTCTCTGTTCTGTGGCTCTGCATTGTCATGGCCAGTGGGGGAAAGGGAGCCTTCTACCCCCTGCAGACTGAACTGAACTGAGACATTCTTTTTAGGTGACAGATCTGAGGAACTGTCCCAGATTGAGGTATCATTAGAGGTGGTTTTGGAACAAATTGATAAATTAAACAGCAATAAGTCACCAGGACCAGATGGTATCACCCAAGAGTTCTGAATGAACTCAAATGTGAAATTGCAGAACTACTAACTATAGTCTGTAACCTATCATTTAAATCATCTTCTGTATCAGATGACTGGAGGATAGCTAATGTGATGCCAATTTTTAAAAAGGACTCCAGAGGTGATCCTGGCAATTACAGGCCTGTAAGACTGACTTCAGTACTGGGCAAACTGGTTGAAACCATAATAAAGAACAATATTGTCAGACATATAGATGAACAGAATTTGTTGAGGAAGAGTCAACATGGTTTTAGGGAGGTGGTGGAGTCTCCTTCCTTGGAGGTTTTTAAGGCCCGGCTTGACAAAGCCCTGGCTGGGATGATTTAGCTGGGAATTGGTCCTGCTTTGAGCAGGGGGTTGGACTAGATGACCTCTTGAGGTCCCTTCCAACTCTGATATTCTATGATTCTATGATTCTATGATTTTAGTAAAGGGAAATCATGCCTCACCCATCTACTAGAATTCTTTGAGGGGGTCAACAAGCATGTGGACCAAGGGGATCCAGTGGATCTAGTATACTTAGATTTTCAGAAAGCCTTTGACAAGGTCCCTCACCAAAGGCTCTTAAGCAAAGTAAGCGGTCATGGAATAAGAGGGAAGGTTCTCTCATGGATTGGTAACTGGTTAAAAGATAGGAAACAAAGGGTAGGAATAAATGGTCAGTTTTCAGAATGGAGAGAGGTAAATAATGGTGTCCCCCAGGGGTCTGTATGGGGACCAGTCCTATTCAATATATTCATAAATGATCAGAAAAACAGGTAAACAGTGAGGTGGCAAAAATTGCAGCTGTTACAAAATTACTAAAGATAGTTAAGACCCAGGCAGACTGTGAAGAGCTACAGAAGGATCTCTCAAAACTGGGTGACTGGGCAACAAACTAGTAGATGAAACTTAATGTTGATAAATGCAAAGGTAATGCACATTGGAAAGTATAATCCCAACTATACATATAAAATGATGGGGTCTAAATTAGCTGTTACCTCTCAAGAAAGAGATCTTGGAGTCATGGTGGATAGTTCTCTGGAAACATCCACTCACTGTGCAGTGGCAGTCAAAAAAGCAAACAATGCTGGGAATAATTAAGAAAGGGATAGATAATAGGACAGAAAATATCATGTTGCCTCTATATAAATCCATGGTATGCTCACATCTTGAATACCGGGTGCAGATGTGGTTGCCCCATCTCAAAAAAGATATATTGGAAAAGGTTCAGAAAAGGGCAACAAAAATGATTAGGGGTATGGAACGGCTTCCGTATGAGGAAAGATTAATAAAACTGGGACTTTTTAGCTTGGAAAAGAGATGGCTAAGGGGAGATATGATTGAAGTCTATAAAATCATGACTGGTGTAGAGAGAGTAGATAAGGAAGTGTTGTTTACTACTTCTTATAACACAAGAACTAGGGGTCACCAAATGAAATTAATAGGTAGCAGGTTTAAAACAAATAAAAGGAAGTATTTCTTCACACAATGCATAGTCAACCTGTGGAACTCCTTGCCGGGGGATGTTGAGAAGGCCAAGACCATAACAGGGTTCAAAAAAGAACTAGATACGTTCATGGAGGATAGGTCCATCAATGGCTATTAGCCAGAATGGGCAGGAATGGTGTCCCTAGTCTCTGTTAGCCAGAAGCTGGGAATGGGCGACAGGGGATGGATCACTTGTCCCACTGAAAAGCAAGGAGACTTAGCTGTTAAAGGTACCCCCATGCTGCAAGTGAAGATGTGATTGTAACACAGATAGGCATCTACCCCTGCCCCAGCTTTGATCTAGCTAACAGGTGTTAGAATAGTAGTGAAGATGTGATATCATAAGCTAGCAACCAGAGTACGTGCCCAGGCTCCTCACTGCATTTGTACTCTGGTGGTTAGTAAGTGCTGAAGCCTGTGCTGCCCCCTTTTCACTGCCAGGGTTAGCTGTGCCAGCTAGAGGAAAGCTAACACAGGTATGTCATGCTGCACTCACACCTTTGCTGTCAATGTAGACCTTTGAAACAGTCACTGAGAGCAGGATTTTCAAGTGTGGATGCTGCTGAGAATCTCAACGTTGGTGCCCACCACTAGCCATCTGACATAGCTCTCCTTTCCTTCTCCTATGGACCCCCGTGATTCTGTATTGGGCCCTGCTAGTAGCAGTGTGAGCCCCGGTGCAGTTGAGCTGCTGACGTTTTCACTATTGTGTGATTGAACCCTGCACAGAGCAGCTCTCATCATTGCAGACAGAGGCCCATCTATACTAAGGAACCCTGCAGAGTTGACTCCAGGGAAGCAGAATCTGAGCCAAATATTATGGTGTCTGGAATAGTTCATGACAGAGTGCAGACACCCCAAACTGGTGGTGTGTTCTATAGTGCAATTTTACCAAGCCAGTAACAAATGTGAACTGGATCACCATAGAAGTCTTACTATGGAGTCACAGAAAGTCCCCTTACCCTCTCCAGTCGATCTTGCCATCCAGACAAACTGGACTTATGGTCACTTACACCAAAAACCACACCATGTTTAGGTTGCTTCCAGTCCTGAGAGACCAGTTGTTTACCTAGATTAACTGGTACTCTTGATCCTACCCCAAAGACAAAGGCCTATAGCCAATCCTGTAATAAACTATCTAAAGGTTTATTAACAAGAAAAAAGGAAGAGCGTTATTTACAGGTTAAAACAAGCAAATGTATCCATGCAAATGAGTTACCATCTAAATCCTAAACATGACAGAGTTGTAGTGATCTCTTTTCAAAATGTCTTTCAAGGCAGACCCAGGTGGCAGCCTCTGGGGATCTTTGGCTTTAACTGGCTCTTCAGAGTTCAAACAGCCAAAAGATGCAGTTTCTTCTTGTCAGGGATTTTTATTCCTGTCCCCCAGAGTTCAACATGATGAGAAGAGTTTGTCTCCCCTTCATGGGTGTGGGGGAACAATCAACAAAGTCTTTTATCCTCTGATGGTCCACCATGGTTTGTCTGGTATCTATGCTATGGGCCTTCTTTTATTAGGCTGGAGATAACACCTCCTGTGGCAAACTAGTATTTCACAGTTGCTAATGTTTCTCTCCTGACTGGACGGAGGTGGGGGGCTACAGTTTCAGAGCAAACATTTTTACAGTTACAGAATCTCTCTCCCATATTAAATATTACCTTATAACAGGGGCTATAGATATTATAAGTGAGATTAATACATGCAGCAACATACAAGCATTTAATAGAGTCTAAACTAAATACATTCTTATAAAATTAATCCCTATTTAGAGCACAACTAACATATAGGTGACCTGGTCTGGTCTCCAGTTATGAGGTTGTCATCAGTCCTTAGCTAATGCCTGCAGCCTGGGCAAGAGCTGGCATCTCGCCTGCTAGTGTCACACTAATAATGGTGACAATTTCTTCAGAATTTCTCCAGCTCACCAAGGAAGGAGGTGCGCTGGTGCCTTACCTGCCATCACAGGGCAGTCCAGGTAGTGAGGGACTGGGCCTTGGAGTCACTTCTGTTCAGCTGGCTCAGCTAGTAGAAAGCTGGGTGTGTGTGTGTGTGTGGAGTGGTTAGAAGAAAGGATTGGTGACTAGGAGGACACTGGCTTCTGCTCTGGGGTGAGCCACTTACAGGGATCATGGGAAGGCCATTTTAGCTCCTTGAACCTCAGTTACCCTGGAGCCAAACTGCCCAAGTGCTGAAAATGCAAAGCTGTGCCTGGTCTAAACTTCTGGGGAGGAATGTGTGTGTCTGGCTCATTTGCTTACATGTGTTTAAATATTTAACAATAAAAACATTGTGACCATCTACACAGCAATGTGAACACTGAAAAGTCTGAAAGTGCTTTGCTCTCAGAGGCGCACTGGAGATGAAGTAGTTAATGTTTGCAAAGTGCTTTGCAGGTGAAGAGCACTGAGCGGAATTGTGCCGAGTGTGATTCTGTATGAAACTTGGAAAAGAATCTCTGCACCCACCACTGACATGCAGCCATTGCTGAGAGTGGAACAATGGTGCTGCTGACTCTTCATTTTGAGAAATAACCTGGAGACGAGAAAACGCAGCACAGTCCTTCCAAAACGGAAAGAGCAGTTCCTGACTCTTTCCATCCCTGATGAACTTCTGGGGAATATTTAAGGTGGTAGAAGGTGGAGTAGCTAGGAATCAGGGCAGAAAAATAACTAAGGGCAAAAAACATAGGCTTAATGGCAAGAAGAACCTCCGGGTCAATAAGAAGTACTGGGTTATGGCATGGTCCCTCAGGGGAGGCAGTGGAAGCTCTGTTGCTAGAGACCCTAGACTGTAGGGAACAATCCTGCCCTGGCTTCAAGAAATGGACTGGGTGGGACCCAGGAGATCTCTAGTTCTTTCAAATACTGAAACTGCAGTAGCTATTTAACAGCCACATAGCAGCCCTGCTCACCTGTTTAGGGCAGAAAATGAAGGAGAATCCTTGTCCAGCTGAACATGTGGGAGGGAGGAGGCAGAAGGTGATTGCCCTTTGGAACTTGGCCAGGATCCTGCATCGCATCCAATACCTTTACTCTTGCAGAGTGCCCTGGGATCTGCACTGGGCACACATGGTCAGGGCCTCAGTTCTGCACTGCATCCACAAGGCAATGTCCGATGCTGGACACGCTGTGGGGTTTTCTAGGGAACAACGTACAGAAATCAAACCCTTCTGGAGCTGAATCTGGCTATGGGTATCCTTTGCGCTGGGCAGGATTCCCATGATGATTTGTGTGATAGGGCTGTTGCCCTCCTCTCCCCCATATGCGTATTATTTGTGGTTTGGGAAGCGGGATCTGGCAATCTCCTTTCTATTGATTTGGTATCAAGCATAAGTGAGCAGGTCAGAGGGTTTGTGACTCACCATTTCTCTGCTCTTTTGCACCCTAGTGATGAAGATGAGAGTGCAGATTGTGTGGACTCTCAGCCACGTGAATCCAAAATCAAGAGCTTGTAAGTTTGCATCCGATGTACTGATTTGAAGAAGTATTCGTATGGTTAGAGGAATAATTAGCCCTTAGGGCAGAGGTCCCCAAACTGTGGGGTGTGCCCCCCCAGGGACCTTCCAAGGCTATGGCCCCGCCCCCAGCCATGCCCTGCACTTGGCCCCATCCCCAGCTTTGGCATGGCTCCTCACCCAGCTGGGGGCCTGGCTGCGGCTCTGCTCCTGCCCCTAGCCTTGGCCCCTGCAGTGCCTCTGTTCCCACCCAGGGCCAAGGCTGGGGGCTGGGGTGGGACCGGGAGCAGAGCTGCATCTGGCTGCTGGCCCCCACAGCAGCCGAGCTGCGGCTCCGATTCCCCCCCCCCCAGCTTCACCCCCTGGCTGCAGCTCAGTTCCTGGCCTCGCTCCTGGCCCCAAACCCATCCCCAGCTGCGGCCCCAGTCTCAGGCCCCTTACCCCTGTTTCCCCCCCCTGCTCTCCCCCCCCCCGAGCCATGGCCACGGGGGGGGAGGGGTGGAGAGGGTTAAGGGTGGGCACAGTCCTCAAAAATGTGGGGACCACTGCCGTAGGGCATTATAAATGACTACAGTACCTGTGAGGCTTTATCTGTTGAGAACAGTGTGCTGAGCACTGTATGAGGAGGTGCAGTCCCTGCCCTGAAGAGTTGGCACCTTCGTACGGAGGAGCCAGTGGCTTGTGCATACACACTGCATCAGGGGCTGGTGTGTGTGCCAAGTGCTCTGAGAGGCCTGCTCCAGGCTTGCCATTCTGATTCTCAAGCCCTAGTGTGATTTGCTGCCTCCTCCAGGGTCAGTGATGCCACAAGACAGTCCCAGCCTGTATCACACAGGTTCTGGAGTGCCAGGCAGTGCTTAAAGTATGTGTGTAGGTGAGTGGGGGGGTCACAGACCTGGCAAAATATAAAAAAAATGAAATCTAGCTGAGGGACACACTTAAGCACCGTCTTAGCAAAGCTGCTGCTCCCGGATTATGACAGGACCCCTCACGTTACGTACTGGCCCCAGGTGTTCATGGATGAACCTGTCCCTGGTGCTGCCAGGTGTCTCCAATGGACAGTTGTTCTGACAGCAGCTTTGGGGATGGCGCTCTCTCGTGGGAAGTTCACTGCCCCTGCTCATCCACTCTCTTTCTACTTTCCCTGCAGTTTTGGTCTGTGGTATCACAGCAGCAGCAAAGACCCCCCCAACCCAAGCTGCTCAGGAGTGTGGGAAATCATTGACTCACAGGATGTGCATTTTGAGCAGGAGGAAGAGAACAAACCCACACCTGGCTCCCCTGACAGAGTGGTGCCTCCTCCCTGATCTCAGCTGAACAGGATGCCAGCCTATGGCCCATCAGCAGCACCTGCCCCTCCCGGCCCCTCTCTCAGAGACAATTTCATGGGAGGCTCAGTACCCTCAGCTCCTTTAGAAACATTGGTCCCCCATCGCAGCAGTCAGCCCTGGAGATGCAGCTGCACAAGACACAGTGAAAGCCTGATGTGTGTAGGGTTAGATGGCTCTGGCCACAGCCAATTCCCACACCTCATCTGTGTTCGCAGTTCAGATGCCCCAGTCAATGCCCAGGCTCCATTCACACTTGCAGCTTGGCCCCATCCATGCCTGTGCCCCGTCTGCACTTGGAGCTCAGCCCCTATTGAATGTCCACTTCCCATCTGCTTGTGGCTTGGCTGCCCCAGCCAATGCCTGCACTGCACCTGTGCTCACGCCTCAGCTTCCTCTGCCAATGCCCATACCGTCTGTGCGCTCGCAGCTCGGCCACCCCAGCCAGTGCTTGGCCATGCTGTCTCTTGGCCACCCTCCTAAGTCTGCGCCTTACCTGTGCTTGCACCCCAGCTGCCCCAGCCATCACCCATGCTCCACCAGCGTTCATGCCTTGGCCACTGTGGCCAGCCCGTATTCTCACACCTCAGCTGGGCTGCCCCAGCCATCACCCATGCTCCACCAGCGCTCATGCCTTGGCCACTGTGGCCAGCCCGTATTCTCACACCCCAGCTGGGCTGCCCCAGCCAGCAGCTGCAGCCAGGCTTTCACTTGCAGCTCAGCTCCCTCATTGCGGCTGCTGCTCTCAGGCAAGCACCAGTTCTTCTAGCACCAATGTACCCAAACTATGGCTCGGTGGATGTATTTGCTTCATGACCTCACGGCAGAACACTGCAATACACTGACCCCAGAGAAAAGGTGCAATAGAGCCTCTGGCCAGGGCTCTTCTGTGTTTCACTAGGAACATGTAACAGTGACTAGTGCATGGCACTGGCGAGTGCTCAGGAAATGGAGGTGTTTTAGTCTTTGGGAGTTTCTCTATTATTGGGGCGATGGGGATCTCTCTTGGGTATATTACTGTCTGGCTTTAGAATTGAGATCAGCACCAGAAATAAATCCTTTGAGTGTTGCTCAAAGCGCCTGGCATGGCCTGTGCTTTCTTCTTGCTCTTGTAGGGACTCCCCAGTTGACTGGACTGGTAGTGTCCAGAGAGAGGGATGGGAGTCCCATCCCTCGGGAGACTGAAAACCATACTGCACACAGCACTAAGAAATCTCTCGTAAAGAACAGCTCTCCCCTGGTTGAAGACATGGCCCAGGCAGGAGCTAATGGTTTTGCTATCTCTGCTCTCCATGGTCTTGAGCCTACCACACTGCTCCGTGCTCCTTTTTCCTTGGGAACCCTGCCAGGGATCAACTTTGGAGGCTGCAGGAGTCCAGCCAGCACTGCTTTGCCTGGTCACCTCTCTGGGGCAGAGCAGAGCCCTCAGACCATGTTCCAGCTACCATGCCGGGACAGAGCTGGTTTTGGTTGTTTGGATTTGTTGTTCCCTTGGCTCCTGCTCTGTGAGGAGGTAAAAGTCCAGGCCAGCGCCTGGAAGTGCCCTGCCCTCCCTCCTCCCCTTGTAGCTAGGAGTCTCCCCATGGACTGAATGAACCTCCTGACCTCCTCCAGGTCACCATGCAGGAAAAAGGTGTTTCCTGTGAAAATGCTGACAGAAAGAGCCTGGGAGACAGCCGGATGGCCGTTTGCCGGAAACGTTCCGGTTCGAGCTCTGTGCTTTCCGCAAACTGGCTCCTGCCTAGTTAAAAGGGCAGAACTGGGGCGTGCTCTGTCTTGCCAAGGAGAGCAGTCCCCACCAGAGCCCATAGGGCCCTGGACCCTGGCCACACCACTGATTTCATGTGCTGCTCCAGCCCCAGTGCCAGGTGGAGGGAGGCATGAAGTGGGAGAGGTGGGGTCTGCCGTGGTGTGGGGCCTGGATGGGATGTGAGGAGATGGGGGTAGGGAACATGATACTCGGTGCAGTGGATGGGGGGCAGGCTGAGATGGTGTTTGGGGGTGGGGGGTGGGGAGCTTGGCTTTGTCCCTCTTATTGCTGCTGTGGCAGCTATTGGGCTTTGCCAGCAGCAAGTAACTTTCCTCACCATGACGCTGGCTCTAAGGGCTCCCCTGTTTCTGCCCTGCAGTGATCGGTGGGATATAGCGTTTGCCCTGCCCCCACTTCCCTTCCCACCCCTTCTGGCTCCTTGGATGTGAGGGATTTTTTTCGCCTCCTGCATTTCCTCAGGAAAAAGCAAGGAGGAAACTTGAGGCCAAAGAGAGGGTGAGGCAGAAACTGAGAGGAAGACAGACAGACAGAACCAACCAACGGACAAGAAAGCTGCATACAGCCCACGCCTTGGCTTGGAAGCCCCTTGTGGCCAGCAGCACCCAGTATCCAGACCGAGATGGCACAGCTGCTGTTGTTACTCTTTTGTCTCTATTTCTGGCCATGGATTGGGAGCTCTGCTCAAGAGTTGGACCCTAATGGGAAGAATGTGTGCAAGGCCACCAGGTAGGTGCCCGATACCTTTCTTTGCCCACCTTCCCCTTTTGCGCCATACCCATCTCAGCGCTCCCTTCCCACAACAGGGCGAGAAGAAATAAATCTGCAGCAGAGATTAATTCACTCTCATCTTTTGACTAACATACTCAATAGAATAAGCTCCCTGAGCTGGAACCGTATGGCCCAGGGATAAAAGGGAATGGGTGTGTGGCAGCATAGAGATCTCTGCAAGAGAGTGTAACTGCACAAGGAAAATATTCTTCTTTAATAGCTCAGAGATAGCTGTGTGTGTGCGGCGAGGGGATCACATAGAAATGTGTGTTTGGTGAATGACACAGTAATAGCTCTGTGTGTGAGAGAGACAGGGATCACACAGGCAGAGGACTGTTTGTTTAATAACAGGGATAGCTCTGTCTGTGTGTGTGTGAGAGAGAGATCACATGTGCAGAGTAGTGTGTGTTTAATAGCAGTTATAAATCCATTGGTGTGTGAGAGGGATGATGCAGGCAGAGGTGTGGGTTTGTTTAATAGCACAGAGATAGCTGAATGTGTGGGTAGGTTTAGTTTTTAGTCTGTTATATCTCAGGTGGCGTCAATATGCTTAGTGCTGCACAGAGAGAGTAAGACAGTCCCTATCCCAAGGAGTTCACTATCTAACACAGACAGCAATTAAAGCCCAGAAAGCACCAGGCGACCATGTGGTGAGAAGGCGGAGTACTGCCATGGTTTTTAGAGTTTTAAACTGTAACTACATAAAACTGACCTTATGGTATCACAGTATTCATGAGTCTGTGGAACTGAGGCAAATCCAGCTCCCTAACACCACTCTCTGTTACATACTATGAGTTAGATATTATCCAAAAAACAAAAAGGGCCTAGAGCTGCCTGATTTCTTTGCCTGGGATTGCTCTGTTCTGTGAACTCAATAGGAGCCTACCTGCAGAAGCCTCCTGTAGTCCCTGCCTTCTGGCCCTGGTTCCCTCTTTCTCGACCATCGTGGTATTGTCTAGGAGAGTCTTTTATTACTTGTTTCAGAGTAGCAGTCGTGTTAGTCTGTATCCGCAAAAAGAACAGGAGTACTTGTGGCACCTTAGAGACTAACAAATTTATTTGAGCATAAGCTTTCGTGGGCTACAGTCCATTCTTCGGAAGTGTGAGAATACTTACATGGGGAGATAGATAGAGACTGGGAATGAGCCATTACAAACATTGAATCTATCTCCCCTTGTAAGTATTCTCACACTTCTTATCAAACTGTCTGTACTGGGCTATCTTGATTATCACTTCAAAAGTTTTTTTCTCTTACTTAATTGGCCTCTCAGAGTTGGTAAGACAACTCCCACCTTTTCATGCTCTCTGTATGTGTGTGTATATATATCTCCTCAATATATGTTCCATTCTATGCATCCGAAGAAGTGGGCTGTAGCCCATGAAAGCTTATGCTCAAATAAATTTGTTAGTCTCTAAGGTGCCACAAGTACTCCTGTTCTTTTTATTACTTGGTGGCCCCTATGCAACTGGCTGCTACCAGCAGGTGAAAGAATCTAAAGACTTGCATGACTCCTTTACAAATAAGCTGCAAACACTGGGTGTCTCCTTAAGCACAGGGAGACAGCACTGACAGAACCAGTCAGGACAGCCTTAGTCCTGCAGCCTGCCCATTACTTCCTCCCGTTCCTCTGGTGTCCTTCCCAGGGCAATGCCTCCAAAAGCATGCCCATCCTTCAGCATGTTCCAGGCTGAACCTTGGGAGAGGGGCTTCCGGCTGATCCTTAGTTCCTCCTAGATAATATGGGCTTTAATGCAAACATCGGAGCGTTCTCTCCACCCCAGTATAGTGCCCCTTTCATGAGCCCTTGCTGCCCAGCACCCTGCTCCTATGCTAATGGGTCTCTCCCCTCCCCAGCCTCTCTGCAGGTCTGGTCTGCTGCCCAGGTTGGAAACAGGAAGGCAGGGACTGCACAGCTGGTGAGTCATCGGTGGCTTTACATCTCAGGCCTTTGTCATTTTGACCAGCCCGTTTCAGGCTGTTTGGTGTGCATTTCCTGTATCTCAGTTCTTTGTTGCTCAGAGTCCAACGATATTGTGGGAAAGTGAGGGTGAGGGGGGCTTAAACCTTATGCATAGTACTAAAGCTATGCCCTGGCTGCACTGAGCTATCTACAGGAGCTTTTGGGGGATGGGGGAGCCATTTGTGACCCCCTGGCTATACCTCATTTCCACTTCCTGCTTCTTCCCTAGAGGCTGAAGGGTGTTCATTTCAGGTGCAGGATATTCTGCTGGGGCATGATGCAAGGCAAGGGTTGCAGAGCTGTAAGGCCTCTCGTGAAGTGCAGCTTTGTGCCTTATCGCATCTGTCCAGCTGCGCCCATGTGCAGGATTAACGTAGGCTGAAGTAGGAGGGGAGCACTCCGAGCACCAGCCATGCCGGTGGGAGAGCTGCTCTCCCAAGCTGGGGAGAGGTGGGGGGAACCTCCCATTTGCTCTTCACAGAAAAGGGGAACCATGCTGCTTTCCGCCCCCATCCCTTTAACCCTTGCTCAAATGACCCTTCCCTCAGGATTTGCTACAGAGCCCATCATCCCAGCATCTAAGTGCTGCATGAGCTGTTCACTCCATAGGATGTGAGGCAGCCATTTCTCCTCAAAAAGCCTCCCAGAAGCCATCACCTGTAGGTCACTTCTAGCCTCAGTCTCAAGGTATTCTAGGTATTGGCCGTTTCTAGCCTCAGTCTCAACTTCCTGGCTGAAGGCCAGGGCTGGGGCCAGTTGGAGCAGATTGTGTCCCAGGCACCACAGGGCTGGGAGCAGAATCCCCCACCTCTCTCTGGAGCCCACACATGAGAGCACATGGGGGTGCTGATGTGTAGATGGAGTCAGTGACAGGTTAGGTGACTGATCCAAATCCACGGGGACAAGGAGCTGGAGGCCAAAGGGCCTTGGCCCCTGGCGGCTCTGGAGAAGCTGCTGGTGCTCAGCCTATCTGCACTTCCTCTCCCTGGCTATGTGCCTGCCAGCGGCCTGGTGCTGGGGGAGCCTGGCTCCTGATTAGCTTGTCCTGCTGTTGACAGCGCTGTGTGAAGGGGAGGATGCTTGCAAGGTGGATGAAGTGTGTGTGAGACCTGGGATCTGCCTCTGCAAACCTGGTTTCTTTGGAGCCAACTGCAACTCCCGTGAGTATGGGCATGGAGGGGGCAGGGCAGACTCTCACCCTTAGACATACAGAGAATCCCCTGTGATCCCAGAGACTCCATCTGTGACACAGTGCTCATTGCACCCACCAGGACGTTGGCTGGGTCCCAGGAGGTGAGCTCAGGCCAGAGGTCCCAGCATGACGGCACACGGTCACAGTTAAGTGCTCCGAGTGCCCAGCAGCCTCTGGCCCATCCATGAGCACAAGCAGTTACATCCACAGGTTACAGCACAGCAGAGCCAGTGTTTGGGGCATGCTGCTCTGATGTCTCCTCCCAGTTGGGTGTGGGGTGTCTCTTTGGTAGTCCCCACTCCTTAGTCTCCCTGCAGCATAGGACCTACAAGGGTCTACCAGCCTGTGCCCTTCAATGGCTTACAACGCCCCCTAGGGAAAGAACACCAAACCCATTGCCAGATTGCTCTCCTCCCTGTGGCACAGAGACTCCTGTACTCCTGCCTGTTGCGATCTGTTATCTGTCTTGTTCCCTTTGTAGGCTGCCCTGACCAGTACTGGGGCTCGGACTGCAAGAAGAGCTGTTCATGCCATCCCAATGGGAAGTGTGACCCTGTGAGCGGCCAGTGCACTTGCAATGCCAACCGCTGGGGAGTGCTCTGCGAGTTCCCATGCCAGTGTGGGCCTCATGGCCACTGCAACACCCGCACTGGAGCCTGTCACTGTGAGCCAGGCTGGTGGGGACCGAACTGCAAGAAGCAGTGTCTGTGCAGGGTGGCCGGCTCCCACTGTGACCCTGTCTCAGGGCAGTGCGTCTGCACCCAGGGCTGGTGGGGCAGGAGATGCAGCTTGAGATGCAACTGCCACCTCTCACCCTGTGCCCAAGACTCAGGCAGGTGTGAGTGCAGGGCTGGGTTTTGGGGGCCATTGTGCCAACATCATTGTGACTGCCTGCATGGGAACTGCAACCCTCTTGATGGGCATTGCAGCTGCAATCCTGGCTATCAGGGCAGGAGCTGTGGGGATCCCTGTCTTGCCGGTTATTACGGATCTCAGTGCAGATACAGGTAAGAGGAATATCACTCTGCGTGCTTGTGATAGGGTATAGTGCCCAAAGGTGACTGCACAAATCTGGGCTGCCTAGGGAGTGCCAATGCCCAGAAGCCTGTGTTCCCTGCTGGGTATGCAAGAGTCTAGGACCAGACTGGGAGGAGTTCAGGGAGTGGGCAGCTGATGCTTGTTAGACTGTAGGCTGCAGCTGTTGCATATAAAGGGACTGAGAGGAAAGGGGCAGCTAGGGTTTGGATTGGCTGCCCTATTCATACTCTGGGAGGGGTGTGGGGAGATATTATTTTGTGAGCTGGTCTCCTGGCTGGTGAGGGAGAGCCTTTCCTGAGCCAGTGGCCAGGGAGGCCTGGCCGTGATCAGCTGAGGAATGGGGCACAGGACTGCCCCCTATGGGAAAGTCTTGTAGACTTTAGTAGAAAACTATAGATAGTTCTTCTGTAGGCTGATTCAGGGCCTACAGAGAGGATTTCTTTCTCCATTACATTCTATAGGGTTTTCGAGTAATATCTTCAAAACCCTGTTAAATTCCAGTAAGACCTCATGGGATGTTATCATTCCTATTAAACTCTGTAGGATGTTTCCATAGGGTGCAACTGCCTCCATTGTCACTTAGGCTCAGCGGGGACTATATCACAGCTGTACAGAGGGAAACCTCTGAGGAATGCCAGCAGTGGACACCTGTCTCAGAGAAGGGGACTGATGGCTCTGCCCTACTGCTGGGTGTGTGGAAGCACTGTGGCCGGTGTATGTGAGGGCTGTGCAGGCTGTCAGTGACCTGAGCTCTTTTGGGAGCAGATTGCTTTGTTCCCAGGGCTGTTGCTGGTGGAGCATGTTCTGTTTCTCTGCCCGATTTATTTTGGTTTGGGATGTGGGGGCCGCTGTTCCCCCAGCTCTGATGCTGATTGTTCCTTACACCTCTGACTGTACAGCTGCGGGCACTGCAAGCAGAGCCAGCCCTGCTCTCCTGTGGATGGGTTCTGCCTGGCATGTGACTCTGGCTGGAACGGTACCCTCTGTAAGAAGCTGTGCACGCCTGGATACCATGGGGAGAACTGTGCACAGATGTGTCCCAGCTGCCGAAAAGGGGAGACCTGTCATCCAGAGACAGGGGCTTGCTTGAACTGTGACCCTGGCAAGACAGGACCCAGGTACGGACCCCTCTTTTCCTGTGTGATGTTTACCTTGTGGAGCTCAATTCTCTGTTGTAGCAGACATCCTCTGTCCTCAGGTTTCCTTGAGCGTAAAGTAGAAAATATTTGTCTGAAAGCTTCATTCACAGTACGGTAGCTTAGACCCTGTGTGATGATTATCCATGGATAGACGGACAGCTGTCAGACACCTGAGCTAGGGATTCTGGTTGGAGATTACCCAGCAAGCTGTTCAGTGGCACGGCCTCCCTTCTGGCCTAATGTGTGCAGAGCAAGGCAGTGTTCAGACTCGCTGGGATGTCTCTCTCCGTGCTGTCTGCAGAAATCCTGGCGTCAGATGTGATACCAGAGAACAGTGAAAATCAACAGCAACCAACCTCTATTCAATACTTGTCTTGTTGAAGTCAGAGACACTCCGTGCATCCCCAGTAGGACTCTACAACACAATCAGCCGTATATATTTACAGGCTTGTCTATGGCTCCCTTTCCTGTAGTATCTTCAGTATCTGAGCCTCCCCCTCCGTGAGTTAGGGAAGATTATCCCTATTTTACAGAAGGGCTGAAGAACAGAAGGGCTAAATGTCTTTCCCACAGTCACTCATGGAGTCTGTCAGAACCAGGAACAGAACCCAGAACTCCTGGGTCCTACTCTAGTGCCCTAACCACCAGATCACTGTTCCCATCCTCAAGTAGGATTAGGATCAAGCCAGGGCCCTGTGGAACAACGTTAATATCAGTGCAAATGTAAAGCAGGCTCTGCACTGTGACACTGTGACAGAGCTGCTGACCCTCAGACTAAGCTACAGCCCCTCTGCATTGCCAGTCTCTCTCCCATGAGCCAGCAGCCAGATTCTCCCCTCTCTTTGCAGCTGTGACGCACCCTGCCCTGCTGGAACATTTGGAGATGGATGCCGGTTCACCTGTCCAGACTGTGTTAATGGGAGCTGTGATCCAGTGGCTGGGGAGTGTATCTGCCAGGCTGGCTATTGGGGCACCAGGTAAAAGCGAAGGGAGCTGCAGTGGGCAGAGGCTGGGATGTTTCCAAATGAGCATTTTCCATTTCTTTCTGTCTCTCCCCTCAGCTGCAATGAGACCTGCCCAGAGGGTTTTTTTGGAGCGAACTGTTCTTCCCCCTGCCACACACACTCTGGGGACTGTGTGCTCAGTAAGTGATATCCTGCACTGCACCTTTTCATTCATTCCCTATTAACCAGCTCTTCTCCTGCCCAGAGGAGAGAATTGGTTCCTTCTCCCCCAGTATAAACCATGCAAGACACCAAAGGTTGCTGTGGAAGCCAAGGTGCCCTCTGGGCTCCAGAACGCAGGCTGGTTCCCAGCAAAGATGCTCTGCACAGTGTCATGCAGTACCTCTACTGCCATGCAGCATGAGCCTCCAGGAAACTCCCTTCCCTCTTCTCCTCTGTCTCTGTAGATCAAGGAAATGAGCTCTTTCCTATCTCATTTCTGTGGCTTTGGTTTCCTTGTTGTAACCCCTCTGCACTGTCCAAGCCTGTGTAGCTGAGTGGAGCTATCATGCCAGATTCAAGTACCACAACAGGTTGGACTGGGATTCAAAGTTAGTCAGAAAACCAGAGCCCACATGTTTGAAGCTCATTGTGCCTCACAAGCCTTTTATCTTGTTCTGGGCCTTTGATATTTCTGTCCCTGTGTCCTTGTTTCCATCCTGTAGCACAGGGTGATATTTTCATCCATAGCATTCATCAGGAGTATGTCAGAGTGGAACTAAAATGGTTAACTATGTTTAGAGTGAAGGTGTTTCTTTGAGTCTGTCACATGAAATTACAGCAGAGAGATGGATCCAGCCTTGATTGTAAAGTCATTTCTTTGTAGATAGATGAAGAATTGCTTGGTTTGTAGCAGTTGATTGAAGGACATAATTGCACTATGGAGAAGCGCTCACACTCACTTTATCATCCCGGTGTGGACCCAGGTTCTAAAAAATGTGGACATGCATCTGAATAAAATACTGCAGGGGAAAGTTTGAAATTGAATAGGAGACTTAGGAAGGGTGATTCTGGCCACATTGGTTAGTGCCAATCTGAAGCATCTGGCACTGGCCTCTTCTGAAGGCAAACAATTGGAATAGATGGCCCAAGGTCTGATCTTTGAGAGCAACTCCTTATGTTCCTGAATGTGCCATAGTAAGTCAAAGACTCTTTAGCATAGAAAATGTGTCTGGACAAGAGTCCACTTGACTTTAATGTACAGATACGTTCCTGGTTGGGAGTGGTGAGATCAGCACCCCATCTCGCTTATGGCTTTGCTAACTGGGCTGTGCCTGGTGGAAATACACTCTCCTATAATGTAGTATCATCAGTGTTATGCTGAAAGAGCATACAGGAGCAAACAGCACTGAGCACATCTTAGCCTGTCCTGAGCTCCCGCCTCTCCCTGGATGAGGAGTGAGAGCTCTGGGGCTCACTCAGAGACACTCTCTCTGCAGATACCAAAAGATCTGCTGGTTCAGCGAGCTGGGTGCTAGGTCTGGGCTGAGTTCCCTAACTGTCCTTATGATGTGGAGCGGTATGAATAGGACGATTTGGACAGGACTGGATCTGTTTAGTACATTCTGAGACCACTGTGGCAGACCCCCAGATCAGAGATCCTTCCTCCAGGATGGCTTTCCCAGTGCTCTGAACTTGCCAGCCAAGTAAGAATTTCACTGTGTTCCACACTGTTTCTCCATGCAGGATCAAAGCACCAGGGAGCCCTGATAGCTGGCATTCTCATCCCATTACTCCTCCTATTACTCTGTGTCACCTGCTGTTGCTGTTGCTGTGGAACCAGCCAGTTGGATGCCAGAGACAGGTATTACTGAAAAGTGTCAGGTGCTGTAGAAATGTAGCGGCAAGGAGAAGAGCCACCCGCCTTGGGCCCATTGCTTCTGAAAGGCCCTAGAAGCAAGAGGAACCTTTTCTGGACAGTTAAAATTAGCCTCAAGACATATAAAGAGTCATTAGCATCTTCCTTGGGTTCTGTTGCCTGACAGGGAACTACTTCAAAATTTCATGTTTCTTCATTTTACTTTTACCTTTTTAACTCATGTAGCTCTGTATACAGGATAAATCAGCCCATGACTCAAACTGCATTAGCTGATAGGTTGCAGGACTTGGTCAGAAATGGGGCTGCCACATGTGCAGGCTTCTCCCAAACTGATTCCAACTCCATTTCCCAGCAAGACAGGAGTGAGCTTTGTTTAATTGGAAAGCCAGTCATCTCTGCCACACATCTCTGTTCTTTCTTTCCAAGGATGGCTGTTGCTGATGGTGATGCGGTCTCCAGAATGAAACATCATGTGCAGGGGGTGCTGGCAAATCTCAGCTCCATGTTACCTTGCCTCTCACTGAGTGGCTACAAACTCCCCCGAGTCACAGGTGAGAACAGGATTATTAGCACTGATCCCTGATTGATGCACTCTTTATTATGCCCTGCTTTGTCTGTGCCTTCAGAGTTCTTTAGGGTAGGAACTGTATCTCTTTCCATTTGTATTGTAAGTGCCATTGCAAATGAGCAAGCTGTGCCAGCCAGATACCAGGTGACTGCCCCATGGAACATCCCTGGTACAGTACAGACTAGAACACATGTAGACCAGCATGTGATCCTGAGAGCTGGATTGCTTCTTCCTCATAGTCTTGCTTCCCTTCCAGTCTCCCACCATGACACAGAGATTCCCTTCAATCCCAGCTTCATTGAACCGCCTTCTGCTGCCTGGGCCTCAGACAGCTCCTTCTCCTCTTCCTTTGACACGGACGATGAGGGCCCAGCCTACTGTGTCCCTGCCAGAGAAGGTAACGCTGCCCAGTTGCTTCACCATTTCCTTAAGGCTTATTTTCAACTCTCCCTCCCAGTGGGACAGAGGCCCTTTGCTCAGGGTGAATTTCATTCCGTGTGTACTTGGGGGAGGGATTTGCAAGGGACTTGGGTTACACACAGGCACCAATTATTTTTAGTTCCTTATTTTCCTTTCCGTACAGGGAGGCTGAGCTCTGTTTCTGGCCTTCCCATCAGTTTAGTGTGAAATGGAAATATGCTATTGTATGTCCCAGAACTACATGTCCTCAGAAAAGTGCTGATTTTACAACTCACTCCCTCAAATAAGTTCAGAGCTCATTGCAGCTGTTTGTGCTTCCATGGCTGCCCCAGTTAAGACACCCCCACCCCCCCTGCCCTGGGCTCCCTGTGGCATCAGTGTGTAAAAACCTAACTCAGCACCTTTACCCACCATCCACTCTCATAAATCTAGAATCAAGTCTGGGAGTAAAGAAGGCAGTGCAACCCAAATGGTGCCAGTTCTGGATACTCTAGTCCCTAGAAGCCCTCAGTCATGGTGAAGAGGATAAAGGCCACATGCTCTAACCTTGAGCCCTGAACTAAGGAGAAGCCTGTTGGTGTGCTGGTGACTTAGTTCTTGGAAGCCTGTGTAGCCAAGGGAGAAGCAGCCTAACCCCCCTTCCCTTCCTTCTTCTCCAGATGTTCCTGCAGTGGCAGGCTTTGAGCTTCAGGAAGGCAGCTCCAAGTGTCATGAATTTCCTGATGCATCAGCATTTAACTCCGAGGACGTCTCCCAGCCTTTCACCATCCCCCGCACATCCAGCATTGCCAGAGCCAAGAGGCCCTCGGTGTCTTTTGCAGAAGGAACTAAATTTGGCCCTCAGTGTCAAAGAGGTCCCATGGAGACACCAAATACCACTCGGAAGCCCAAAGCTCCCTGGGGTCTTACCAAACTTCCCTCTCACCAGCACCATGCTGACCCAGAGGAGGGGCCCCAGCAGGGTGGGTCGCCAGGTGACTGTTACGAAAACCCAGAGCCCATCTCCAAGGCTGAGGATAGCCACCGGCCCTCCCCCAGGGGTACCCCAGGAGGCCATAGGATGGCAGTGTCCAGTGGCAGTCATGTGGCCCAGAGAGTCGAGGCCCTTGAGGCAGCTTTGAATCCAAACACTTTGGATGTTAGGGGGAAGGAGCAGAATGTCACAACCATTTACGTGACTGTGGGGACAGCAGGGAAATCCTCCAAGCCCAATGAGAGTGCCAATGGAAGCAGAGAGGGGACAGTTCAGGCTGTACTGAAACGTTTGGGTAGCTTCCAGAGAGTAAAAAGGGCTTTCAGGGAGGAGCCCATGGTGAGGAAAAGTACTGAAAGCATCCAGAAACCTCCCCGCAGGGCCCTGGGCCCAGAGAGGGACTCCAGAGACCTGTTCCCCCAGCCAGCCCCTCCACACAAGGACAGCTCCAAGACAACAGGTCTGGAGCCCTGTGAGTCACCTGCGCTCCTTACAGATAGACACCAGATAGATGTTCCTGTGAAGAGAGAACCTCTCATCCCCACATCTCCTATATTTGAAAGACAAGTGGCTCAGGAGGGAGAAGATGGGGTTACAGGGGACCCCAAGAAGAGTGAAAGTCTTGAAGAGACCAGAAGCCTAGAAACAAATGAACAGACTGTTGTTGAGGAGGAACCCAAATATGAAAATGTGTCTCCAAATCGCTGTCCTTCAGACGAGCCTCCTGCCACCTCCCCTGACTGTGCGGCCAACACCTGAAAACCCACCCAGGACCCAAATCCTGCCTCTGTTTCAGAACTGTGACAGTCATCACGATGGAGCTGTGGCCACAGGGGGCAGTGTTCCTTGCAGGGCAGGCCACGAGTTATTGAAGAGTGCTAGGTTTGCAAGATGTCTGGTATTAGAGGGAACCCAGAATTTCACCTCCCAGACATGCCACATGAACTAGATTATTGTCTAGTGTTACCATTAAATCTCTGTGTGTCCCGCAGGGTCAGGTTCTGCATTGCATGTTAATGTTCAAATGAGGCAACTTGCTGTGAGTAGCAATGTTACCTCATGGGGCCACAGAGATGCCCTCCTGAGTTCCATGTTAGTCTTGCCATGAATCATTACCAAGGAGGTACTGTGCTGCAGGCAAGTCAGTTCAGGCACCTCCAATACAAGTAGATTAGTCAGAAGAAGTGATTGTACCTGACAGCATGTTTATTTGGTGACTGTGCTCTTAGCTTGCTGGGCTGACCAATAAGACAAGGTTATGTTTTAGGAAAATACCATCCATGTGAGGTTCAGGAGTCCGAATTACAGCGGAGTAACACAGACAGCCGATGCACGTGAGGTGTCACGCCCCTTGACAGGTTACCTCTCCTTCGAGTCAGGTACTTATATGGGCGCGTCACCAGGGGGGCACTGACCACTAGTGATGCTTCCTTTTGGCCGTCCTGGGGATTAGCTCTGGCCAGGCATTATGCCCTCCTCCAGCAGTGTCTCTCCCATTGTCCTCTTGCTGTCTGCCACTCAAGGGGCTCCCTTTTCATGACTTGGCCCTCCAGCCAAGTCACCATGTGTTTTCCCCCTTCCAGGGGGTGTGTATCAAAGTTCCTCCATATGAAATGGCAGTCTTCCCATTACTGCTGAAACCTGCCACTCCTCCAGTGGCTGGTAGGGGGACCCGGGCCCTCCCTCTACTCTGGTTCCCAGCTCAGGGGCCCTCTCATTGGCAGCCAGTCTGACCTACCTCATACCTTGTGGCTTTTTCCATGAGCCTTGCCTACCTCTCTGCGTTTGCCAGCCCAAACTCCCCCCTCCCACTGAGTAACTGTAGGGTACTTGCCTCTAGCCCCAGACACACCTCCCTTCTCCCAGGGAGTGACTGCAAACTCCTTCCCTGCAGCCGCCTTTCTGCTGCCAATTTCCTGGCTGTATAGCTCCAACCCAGTTCCTTCCTCATTCAGTCAGGGGATTGCCTAGCAACCTGATCCCTCAGTTGTGGCTTGTTGGGTTACACAGGGAGTCTGTGGCAGAGCCAGGGCTTCAACCCAGGTCTTAAAACCAGCCTTCCTACCCTTACCGGTTACAGTGGTCTCTTCAAATCCTTGCCAGGCTCCAAAACCAGATCTGCAAGGACAGTCTTGCCTGCAGCCTCCCATTGCTCTTGGTAGAAAACAGAGGGTTCAGTGATCCTGCCCCACTCCCAACTCTCCTTGTCAGGCAACACACTGAGCAGAGCAGACTTTATGCACAAGCAAAGAAAGTGTCTGCTTGGGGCTTGAGTCCTCTAGCCCCACATGCTAACGGGACTTGGCAGCTCCCATGCCAGCCCTATTTCCCTCCCTTGCAGGAGGAAATAACACACTGCTAGCCCCTGCTATCAATATGCTTATGAGGGCAGGGAGCAGTGACTTGGCTCCCTATTCAGGGAGCTCACAAACAGAGCCTGACTGGTGCTGAGAGTGCCATGGTCATCATTGCCCATTTAGCCCATGGGACCCCTGCAGAGAGCAGCACCCACACCTCCCTCCCTGACTATTGTCAGTTGCTCCCCACAGGGGACTCTTTCTGACTCAGCAGCACTGATGGGACCAGCTGAAAATCCTAAAATTAGAAGCAGTGCCAGTGGGGAAGTGGGACAGAAAGACAGCCCTGCAACCAGTTCCTGCCACTGAGCCCAGACTGCCATGTCACAAAGGAGCTGGGACTGGACTCCTGAAAATCCCCAGATGGAGAACATAGCTGGGGCTGTGAGCATAAAAGCTCCAGGGACTTGGGAGAATGTTTCCAGAGAGCAGCTTTCTGTGGGGCACTTGGGTCACATATGAATGATTCTGGGACCCCAGGAAGTGTTTCCCCCTCACCTCATGGTGTTTTCTATCTTGCCAATGTTGTCTTGCTGAGCGATGCATTTCAGCCTTTAGGTGCAACAACACTACCTTTGGGCTAAGATGTGGTGGGAAGGCAGCTGTCTGTTTCCACCAAGATCTCACAATGTAGCCATTATACCAGCTGTGCAGTAAAAAATGCTCCATTCCCCTGCTCCCCTCTGAGGCATTATTGCCACTGTGGGCATCAGTCAAGCGGGCTGTGTGTGCTTCTCCTGCCAAGGGAGCAGGCCCCTCCCTGCCATCAGCACTGGGGAGCACTCCTGCAGGGCATACTGGCTCACAGAGTAGCTCTCTGTCTCACACGCTGGGGACTGTGTACAAGTTCTTTTGTGTTAATGCAGTGAAGGAACCTTCAGACAACACCTGCAGCTGAGTTACAGGGACAATGCAGAGAGCACGTGCACTAAAATGTCTAATAAACAGAAAACTGGGGTGATGGTGACTCTGCTTCTGCATCCATTTCTTAGCAGTAATCTAAAACAGCTCTTCGTGGCTTATGAGTCCTGAAGTCACCTCTCCCCCAGAACTCACCCCGCACAGGTAGCAGCCTTTTCAGAAGTTGGAGAATGCTACATGGCATCCCTCTACATACAGGGAGATTTCCCCTAAAGTGGGTTTCTCTTATCGGTCAGTCCATGTCATCTACATGCAGCATATCTAAAGCAGCCTCAGTGGAATTAATTTTAGCAGCTTATCTACAGAGAATATCTGGGTTTGTGCAAATTTATCAAACTACTTTGGCTTACATGGAAGGATCTAAACATATTAATTTCTACAGCTACACTTAATGTATTAAAAGGTCCATGCTATAATGTAGAGTTTATGTGCAGGTTTCCAATATACCAAGAAACCTGCACTGATATGCAAGTGTGAAGGAACCTTAGAGCAAATGTATTGTAGTGGTCTGAGTCTAACAGGATTTGTAAATTTAGTGCCGGAGGAAAATATTTTACCTTTCCTGACTAGCATGAAGAGTCCATGTAGAAAGCAGCATTGCCAAAGTTTCTCCAAACCATTAACTTCTATCCAATGGGGAAATTGTAATTTCAATTCCCTTAATTACAGCTTTAAACCATACACTGCCAACAAATGCCTCAAACATGACACCCTTACACCTGGGCAATGAGGTCGTCCCACTTGGGTGGACGGGACCAGCCCTGTGCACTCAACAGGCAACAAGCAAGATGAGATGGGATGAGGCAATCCTCAGTGCTAAGGGAGCCAGGAGTGGCTCAGAAAAATAGTTTATTTGATTCCCTGAGTAACGAGATTTGGTGTTAGGCACCTTGAGAAATACTTGAAACTGGTTCTAATTCAAGAAGCCAAGTCTAAAGAGCATTTATAGCACTGAGCAGGGTTTGGGTTGATTTGTCTAATGTGGTTCTTACATGTTTTCTTGTGTTAATCTGAGTGATGTGGAGGCCGCTGAATGTAAATAGTTCTTAGTTAAGCCTAAAATGAGCTCAGTTCCACAAAACCAAAGACAAAACCAAAAATAGTCTCAGAGATTTAGGGTGACTCAGCTCTGCTGTCCTGTGCATTGTTTCAGCTTCTGGTTTGTTTAATTCTTAAATTTAATTTATAAATCTGAACATGCAGAGACAACAATAGCAGTAAAAACAGCTGTGAGAGAGGGACAGGTTGGGAATGTCTCAGCATGAGTAAATTGCCAGCTGTACCTCATTTATTAATCCTTATGCTGATCTCAGTGATCTGAAAGTCATTGATTTTGTCTTTCAACTTTCAAGGTTAAAATGCTTTCAAATAGTCAAAGTTTGCGAACAGACTTGGTCAGAGATTTTAGTTGTTTTTCTTTCTAGTAGAACATCTCCAAACAGGAGAGTACTTGTGTGCCTTGGATCCGTTATTTCCTCATTGGTGGTTTTGGAAAATTCTACATCAGGGTGTTTCAGTTTTGAAACTAATAGTTGTATTTTTTTAAAGCGCCTTTGCCATATGCCCTGTAGTCTGCTTGACAAGAATTGTAGCCGCATCATCTAGGGTTTGTGCAGACAGAATGTAATGTTATTCCAGTAGAATCCTAGATTTGCGCATGCCCCATGTGGTCAAGTCCCTTTTTGGTAATTATTGGCTTCTGTTTTTAAGGTATTTTATTACAATGGCAGAAATGCATCAGAATAAGCTGTATATACAGACATTTTTCTAATCAGAATGGGATATTTATATCCAGTGAGCGGAGTTATGTTTTTACTCTGATGCCAGAAATTAATCTCATGTGACCTAATTCAATGCAGGTACTGTGTGTACAAAGTAGCTGCCAGCAATTAGACTGTCTTTCCTGTCAAACAGACAACTATCAAGCTTGAAAAGATCTTCACCATGATAGGAATGTGTTCTGTGTTCAAGAATCTAATTTGCTAAGCCTGGTGTTTCCCAGATAAGATGCAAGGACACAGAGTTATTGTGTCTCCTCTTGCTCATGTCTCAACAGCACATGGTGGAGAGGAGAGAGGTAGATTTTCTGTGCACACTTTCCATATTCTTTCTAAAGATAGTTCTAATGTCATTTTGCCAGTGCTTGTCTGCTGCATGTAGGAGACCTATAGCCCAGAACCCATGGGTGGGCAGTACTAGTTCCTTATGTGCCTCCTTTTTGTTATTCTGGCTCTGATCCTACAAATTACATCAACAGTTTTTTTTAGTGATAGTCAGTCAGTGACAGGTAGCTACCCAGATAAACAAAGCTGTGTTGGTGTTCTCTGCTATTGGAGCAATTGAAAGGTTTTTTATTTGGTTGGCATTACAGTGATAACTTTAACAGAGTGAGGGACTCAGAGGCACAAAAGGAGCAAAGATGAGTTGAATCCTGAGCCTAACCTTTCTTAGGATAACCCTCCAGTGGACTCATCTCCTTTCATGCAGGCACTCAGCTACTATGGTGATGAGCATGGTAGGAAAACCTACTAGACAGAATTATTTTGCTGTGTTCACACCGGTTACAAAACATCAGGGATCTTGATTTCAGTGCATTATCCTCCTGCTTTCTTCTTTCCATCAGTGACAGCAGCCTCTGAGCCAGAGGTGGGCAAACTACGGCCCAGGGTCCACATCTGGCCCTCCAGACGTTTTAATCTGGCCCTCGGGCTCCCACTGGGAAGCAGGGTCTGGGGCATGCCCTGCTGCAGTCGGGGAGCGGGGTCGGGGTATTGCCCCACTCCGCATAGCTCCTGGAAGCAGCGGCACGTCCCCACTCTGGCTGCTACGCGTAGGGGCAGCCAGGGGGCTCTGCAGCCCCCACCCCAAGCACCACCCCCGCAGCTCCCATTGGCCGGGAACCGCAGCCAATGGGAGCTGCAGGGGATGGCGCCTGCGTGCAGGGCAGCACACAGAGCTGCCTGGCTGCACCTCCTTATAGGAGCCAGAGGTGGGACATGCCGCAGTTTCTGGAAGCTGCTTGAGGTAAGCGCTGCCGGGAGCCTGCCCCCTGACCCCCTCCTGTGCCCCAACCCCCTGCCCCAGCCCTGATCCCCCTCCCGCCCTCTGAACCCCTCGGTCCCAGCCCAGAGCACCCTCCTGCACCCCGAACTCCCCAGCCCCACCCCAGAGCCCACACCCCCAGCTGGAGCCCTCACCCCAACTCCAATTTCATGAGCATTCGTGGCCCACCATACAATTTCCATACCCAGATGTGGTTTATCCATGATTCAAAGATATCCAAGTACTTGCCTGCAAAAACGCACCTACTAACAGGGACTGGCAGATGATCTTGCCAAGAAAACCAGGTTGGCATCAGAACAATCTACTGTAGTAGAGAGCCACCTGGCCTGTTTGCCTTAATTGAGAATATAATGCCAGCCTGCTTGTCCTAAGTACAGAAACAACCCTGGCATGTCTGGAGCACTGACTTCCTCATAGACATATGCTAATGACAAGCAATGGGAGACACCAGGCTGCTGTCAGATTCTCCAGATCAATACATGATTTGGGTAGAAGGCCCTAAGAAAAGTAATGAAGGTGGATTGATCCTCCCTGCTGATTCTTCCTGGGTCCTGAGCCTGGCTGCACAAAGAAGAAGAATTTACTTAGTAATATTAAAGAGGTCACTGATGAAAATGTGTCTGAAGCAGTATATGGACAAGGGTGGATAGGAGATGGAATAGGGAGAAGACATGGTTGTTTGGATATAAACTCTGCAAAATTTTAGATAATTAAAAAGACAATATAAAAAATAGTGTAGACAGGGCTTTGCCGTCTTTACCACGGCCTTACCAAGCTTTGCTTTGAGCCATGATTAGGCGACACAGTGGACAAAGGCATGTACCTTGTTTGCCATAGTACTTGTCCTGTTACTAGTACTGGTGGAACTGCATGGTGCTGAATGTTGGGTCCCCTTCACAGAGCACTTGTATCTGTAATTTACTACCTGTGTATGTTGGGAAGCAGGTTCTCACCATATGATATAATACATTTTTTATATATCACTTGCATACACATGCTGATACACAGACTTGTTCAATCCAGCCACAGCTACCCTGGAAGGAAATTCCATCTCATCTTGTTAGTCTGGACTTTCTCCAGCAGGTGGAGTAAGCGCAGCAGTAACTCAGAGGTAGGTGCCGAGTAGCTGCTACTGTATTCCATTTAGACTGCGGTAAAAGAAGCTTCCCTGGTTGGTAAGTCTGATCATCTTACAAACACACCCTCAATATTTTTATTTTGTTACAACTAAACCATCATAATGTGACAGATTAAAAGTTTGAAACTTTAAATTAAAATCTGGTTTCTTAATGGGTTCAGGATTGGGCCCAGCATGGGTAAACCGTACAGGGGGAACAGTTCTTTAAAGTCAGTAGGACTTTTGCTATTGATTGAGTTGAGAGCAGGCCTACTGGCTTGCCACTATAGATTTACATAGAGCTGTGATGCAATACTGAAATTTTCTTTATAAAAGCATTATGTCTGAAACCCACCCTCTACCCCTCCATATGTGTAAAGAATTCCAACCTTGCAAACAGAGATATGAAGAAAAGGATAGGCCAAATTTTAGTTCTCCCAACATGAAATGCAACTCAGCATTACAAGGCTGCCTGACTGTGACAGTTTGAATGAATTTTATGTATTCAAGATAAATGAAAATAGTTACATGGGACTCAGAAAGCGCTGTATGTTATATCAGAAAACAGGAGTAAAATTTTGTTAGATAAAGTGCTCAACGTACATAAATGTGTAGTTTTATTTTTACAATTTAATAATATTTAAAAGTAATTACAAATTCTACATAATAAACTTCCCCTTACGTCTGTTATTTTGTATAACTCTACATACTAGATATGAATAACATCTTGGGTAACAGATTTACGTGAACATTAGAAGGGTAGTCAATTGATTGTTTGGTAAAGTCCCAGGATATTTATGTATTTCCCTGTAGTCTATAGAGGCTTTCTGCTTGGTGGTGTTGAACACGTGTGTTTTCAATGGAATGGTAGATGTGGCAATAAACCTTCCTTAATATGGGCTTTGTTGGTACAGTCAGTAGATATAATTTTTTTGCCCTTGATAGGCATCATGTTGTGAACTCGTAACTCAGTGCCAGAAGCAGGTCCCAGGGTACATAATAAAGTGTTAAGCACGTCCCAAGTCTGAGGGGCAGCCTGGGAGAAAGCACAAAGGTGCTTGTTTGAAATTTTAACTGAGCAATGGAAGTTGGCACCATGGACTGATTGGAGGCAAACATTGACAGCTCTACAGCATGTAAAAGATGGATAGCTTATGTTTGATGCAGTAGAGAAGGGGAAGCCAGTGAAGGGTTGCAAAGAAAGGGGAGATATGGTCAAAGTCATGGTCTAGGAAAATTATCTTTGTAGCAGCACCCTGAATGGATAACAGTGGGAAAAGACTGCATTTGTCAAGGCCAGAGAGAAGGATATTGTAGTAAGTGAGACATGAGATGATGAGAGCATGGACAAGAATTTTAGCTGTGCAGATGGCCTGCAGAGACTCTAGCTTAGAAAAGTTATGCAGAAAGAATCTGCAAGATTTAGATGTAATCTGGATGTGAGGACCTAGAAGAGAGGTTACGGGTTGAGTGACAGGTAGATGATGGTATTGTCTGCAGTGATCAAGAAAGGAGGTAGCAGGGAGGATTTGGGGGAGGGGGAGATTAGGAGAAGTGTTTTAGCCATGTTGAGTGGATGGGTGGACATCCATGAAACAATGTCAGAGAGAGAGGCTGAGGTTTTAGTTTGGATAGGAGACAGGTCTGGTGTAGACAGGTCTGTGAGCCGTCAGCACAGAGATGATAGCTGAATTTGTGTGAGATTACCCAGAGGTAAGATGCAAAGGGAGAAGAGAAGGAGACAAAGGATAGAGACCTGTGGAATCCCACAGAACACTGGCGGGGGGTGAGGAGAATCTTCAAAGGACACACTGAAGGAGTGATTAGAGAGGAGAAAAACCAGTAGAGGACAGAGTCACAGAAGCTAAGATTTCAAGAAGAGCATGGTCGATGGTGTTGAAGGCAGCTGACGGGTCAGGGAGGATGAGGATGCAGTACTGGTTTTAACTTTAACTAAAAAGAGGTCATTAGAGACTTTGTCAAGAGCAGTTTTCTTGGAGTGCAAGAGGCAGAAGCCAAATTTGGAGAGGGTCTAGGATGGAATTGGAGGAGAGGAACTCTGGACAGTGATTGTAGACTGCGTATTCAATGAGCTTAGAGATGACAGGGAGAAGGGGTGGTAGTTGGAGAGGCAAGCAGGGTCAAGGTGATTTTTTTAAGATAGGAGAAACTAAAGCACACTTGTATTATGAAGGGAAAGAACCAGAGGAGAGTGAGAGGTTAAAGAGAAGAGTAAGGGGAGATGAGAGTGAGCACAAGGTAGACCAGGAAATGGTTTGGAATGGAGTCACTGGGGCAAGTACAGGGGTTAGAGGAGGAGAGCAGACAAGAAACTTTGTGCCTGTGATGGGAGGCAAAAGTTGTACGAAGGGGAGGGCAGGGTGAAGGACGTCATCTTTTGCCAGTTTCTCCTGGAAGAAATTGGTGAGATCCTGTGTGGAGAGAGAAGTGAAGGCAGGAGAAGGGGAGGGCTTGAGGAGTGAGTCAAAGGTGGTGGAAAGGTGTCTGGGATTGTTAGTGTGGGATCCATTTAAGTTGGAGAAGTAGAGTTTAACAAGTAAGATGCCGGAGAAATAATTTGTAAGGGAGGAAGTCAGCCTGATCACAGGGTTTCCGCTAGTGACATCCCACAGTGTGAGAGCAGCAGAGGAAGCCAGTGTCATGGTGAGTGAGTTATGGGGGCTGGCAGGGTGGACCTTATGATGGAAGAGAGGGGCAAAAGTGATGTGGGTGGAGGAGAATGAAGGCCTGAGAAAATCAACAACCATGTCAATGGAAGAAAAGGAAGAGAGGAGAGGGCCGCGAGCAGAGAAGTCCTTAGTGCTGATGGATTGGAAGTCACAGAAAAGCTGGATCGGGGTGAGCACTGACAGAGCATTGCTCAAAGAGACCAGGTGATCAGAGAGGGAGAACTCAGCAACAGAGAGATCAGAGGGAGAGTGCTTGGTGAAGACCAAGTCAAGAGAATGATTCATTTCTGAGTTGGAGGATTGAACAGGGCTACTGTCAAATGTCAAGGGCAGAGCAGGGCATGGTGGACTAAGGGATTGGATAGATCAATATGGAAGTTGAAATGAGGATGTTAAAAAAAATCCTAAGAGTAATTAGTGTTATTCACTATTCCTGCTAACAGTGTTTGTTATTACTATGTTTATTATTAACGAGAGATTTTATAAACTACCTTAAAACCAATCCCCATTGAGAGAGTTTCTTACACTAAGTGAGGCTTTGGAAGTCTGCAATTACTCTGTATAATGTTTATAAGTGTTTGATGTGCGTGGTCAGTTAACTGTCCTGCATGCAGGAAGATGACCTGGAGATGGTGCAAGAAACTGGACTATTCTGTGGAAATCCTTATGGAACGAGATCAGTATTTAACCTACCTGTCACACACACACAGCTGCAGAAATGCAATCTCTGCCAGTCCCTGGGTAATGTTTCTGTGAGCAGGATGCCAGGCTGACCTGACGAGATCCAGCAGGTGGAGCAGCTGAGCCTTCTACGTCAGCTCACGCAAGACTAGTTCCCCAAACCGGTTCTAACAGGGCTCTGCCCCTCCCCACAAGCATTCCTTGCACTTTAAATCTGCTGCCACTGACACTTTTCTATATCTTGTTTTCAGCATGTTTGGTATCTACAAAGTCTTAGTCAGTGGAGTCAGACTGCAACCCAGTACAATCAGGGCCGGCTCCAGGCACCAGCTTACCAAGCAGGTGCTTGGGGCGGCCACTTCAGAGAGGGGCGGCACGTCCAGCTGTTCAGCGGCAATTCCGCGGACGGTCCCTCACTCCTGCTCGGAGCAAAGGACCTCCCGCCAAATTGCTGCTGCAGATTACGATCGCTGCTTGTTTTGTTTTGTTTTTGTTTGGCTGCTTGGGGCGGCCAAAACCCTGGAGCCGGCCCTGAGTACAATGCTGCTCCTCTCTCCCACCCCTTTCAGGGTCCTTCCTCTCTCTCTGAACTGTGCCATCTCCCTGGTTCTGTACCCAAAACTGTATCACAAATACACCAGAAGACAGGTCTGAAATACTGAATAGATATGGTACAAGCCAGAAATGGACCCAAATCAGTAAACTAAGAACTAATAACGACAACTGTAGCATGCTTTACATAGGAAGGGTATGTAATCTCTCACACACATACAGAATAGAGAAAATGGGACCACTGAGGAGGGCGTAAGGGTTATTGCCAATGATAAATTCAGTAAGAGACAATGAGGTGAAGCTGCCACAAAGGTGACATGAAGGCTGTATGTGACTATAGCCATGGGAGTCTCCTGAGCAAAACAAAGGCTGTCAGACTGGCTCACTTGGCAGCCCTGAAGTTGAATGATGACTTCAGTTTGGACTCCACAATTTAAAAAGACCAAAGATGTTCAGGAGAGTTGAGGGGAGTGTTGCCAAATCTATTGATTATGTTTTAATTATACTGATTAATTTGAATCCCCAATTAACACTGAAATTCTTGCCCCAAGACCAGGCTCACTAGTATCAGAATTACTGCTCAATTGGACGCTCTGATGTGCATGACAATCACAACAACACTCACACTGAAGGAAGATTTTGGAGTTGTAAAATCTTTATTTTCATGACGATTAGTCCTATAAGTAAACCAGTCCAAGTAAGGTGAAGTAATACAGTCCTCTAATTATGTCCAGCACCATGACATATTTATACTCCCTTTATCCTTGGGGAGGACTCGAAAGGTTGAGGCAAATCCTAGTCAGACTCCAGCATGCCAGTGGAGAACTCCAACGGCTTAATCCATGACCAGATTAAATTTTAAATTAAAAAAATAAAAATTAAATTAAATTAAAAAATTAATGGAGATATCCCATCTCCTAGAACAGGAAGGGACCTTGAAAGGTCATTGAGTCCAGCCCCCTGCCTTCACTAGCAGGACCAAGTACTGATTTTGCCCCAGATCCCTAAGTGGCCCCCTCAAGGATTCAACTCACAACCCTGTGTTTAGGGGGCCAATGCTGAAACCACTGAGCTATCCCTCCCCCCCCACACCTTATATTTGATAGGCCTCATATATATGTATAAGCCAATTCTCCTCATACATATGTATAAGCATTTCCTCCCTCCTTTACCACATCTCAACTTCTTCACCCTCATAAGGTTGGGGTGTTCTTATTCTATAGGTTATTATATTAATTAGATTAGGCTTATTAGCATATATGTCAATTGGTTACTATGGCTATGTGCAGTTGGACATCTGCTAATGTTTTCTTCCAAAAATACCCTAAACTGGTACCAACTGACTTCTTGCCAGTAGCTGTCAGCAATTTTATGAGTAATCTCAGCATTTTCAATATTGCAAAACAAACATAACGAAGTTTTATGCCATTTTATGACTTAAGGTCACTGCTAGTTTATTTACTTATGCTAACTCTATGAAGCAATTTACTTCTAAGTACTTAAGCTGATCTGTATAGGCCTAGGCCTATAAGACTCTTGCATTTCTCCAATATCTTCCTATCCTGTATCTTATCTTTGTTACATGGGCTACACAGGGCCAAAGGAAATGCCCAAAAGTTTGGAAAACGAGACCAGTCATAAATGGCCATGAATATGGGCCAAGTCAGTCCATCAAAAAGTAGAGTACTGGGAAAAGTGGGAGGCCTACAGGTAGGAGAAAGGATGTTACAGAAAGGAAAGGGGTGATAGTTCTCATTAGTGACTCAGGATGGGATGGAGAAGGCTACAGGAGACAGCAGTGAAATAGAAGTGAGATTTTTGTGACTATTAAGAACAATAAAGCAATGGGGTGAGCTTTCAAGGGGGCCCAGATACATCACAGTTTTGGGTACCTAGATCCTGTAGTAACAGGAAATTAGCTACATCCTGGCAAGGAATGCTTGGGTACTCCATGGCATAAAATATGCCCTGGCAATGGGTGCATGGAAGGGCCCAAGCGATGGGGATGCCGGTATGGACCCAGGCAATGAATGGGTGGCACTGGGCAACTAGCCCAGGTGATGGGCACATGGATGGGCCCAGGTATTGGGGACGAGGGGCCCAGGTGATGGCGCACTGTGCAGTGGGGGCGAGGGGCCCGGGCGATGGTGCACCAGGCAATGGGGGCGAGTAGCCTGGGCAGTGGGAGTGATGGTGCAGTGGGGGCGAGGGGCCCAGGCGATGGTGCAGGGGCTGATGGGGGCAAAGGGTGCAGTGGGTGATGGGTGCAGTGGGCGTGAGGGGCCCGGGCGATGGGTGATGGGGGCGATAGGTGCAGTGGGGGTGAGGGGCGTACCGGGCAATGGGGGCAAGGGGCCCGGACGATGGGTGCAGCAGGTGATGGGGGTGAAGGGCGCAGTGGGTGATGGGTGCGGCGGGCAGTGGGGGTGGGGGCCCGGGTGATGGGTGCTGTGGATTATGGGGGGGAGGGGCCCGGGTGATAGGTACAGTGGGTGCAGCGGGCAGTGGGGTGCAGGGGGCGAGGGGCCCGGGCGGGGGGAGCAGCGGGCGAGGGGTGGCCCCGGTGCGGCGGGGGTGCAGGGGTGATGGGGGCGAGGGGCCCCGGGCGATGGGTACAGTGGGCAGTGGGGGCCAGGGGTGCAGTGGGCAGGGGGAGCAGCGGGCGCACCGGGGGTCTGGGTGCACTGGGGGCGGGGTGATGGGGGCGGGGCGGGGGGGTGATGGGGGCGAGGGGGGGCCCGGGCGGGGGGTGATGGGGGCGGGGTGCAGGGGGGGCCCGGGCGGGGGGTGATGGGGGCGAGGGGGGGCCCGGGCGGGGGGTGATGGGGGTGGGGTGCAGGGGGCCCGGGCGGGGGGTGATGGGGGCGAGGGGGGGCCCGGGCGGGGGGTGATGGGGGCGGGGTGCAGGGGGGGCCCGGGCGGGGGGTGATGGGGGCGAGGGGGGGGCCCGGGCGGGGGGTGATGGGGGTGGGGTGCAGGGGGCCCGGGCGGGGGGTGATGGGGGCGAGGGGGGGCCCGGGCGGGGGGTGATGGGGCGAGGGGGGGCCCGGGCGGGGGCGCAGCAACGCCCCGCGCTCCGCTTCGGGACCTCAGCGGCGGAGCGGCCCCGAGGCCGCCCCCTCCCATGCCGGGTGGGCGCTGATTGGCCACCGCCTGTTTCCAGCCCGCTCGCAACCAATCACCTGCCGCCGCTGTTTTGTCTAAGGAGCCGAATAAAAAACACCGGGTGGAACCGGAGCGAGCGAGAGCGGAGCGCGCCGGGCGGGTGAGCGGGGCCGGGCGATGCTGAGGGGCAGCGGGGCGCACGGAGGGTTGGGGGGAGCAGGGGGTATCGGGAGGGGGCAGTTGGGGGCACTCTGGGGGGAGGGGACTGATGGAGAGGAGGGGGTGCTGAGGGGGTTGGGGTACCCAGAGGGGGAGGAGGGAGTTGGGGGCACTCTGGGGGGAGGGGACTGATGGAGAGGAGGGGGTGCCGAGGGGGTTGGGGTACCCAGAGGGGGAGGAGGGAGTTGGGGGCACTCTGGGGGGAGGGGACTGATGGAGAGGAGGGGGTGCCAAGGGGGTTGGGGTACCCAGAGGGGGAGGAGGGAGTTGGGGGCACTCTGGGGGGAGGGGACTGATGGAGAGGAGGGGGTGCCGAGGGGGTTGGGGTACCCAGAGGGGGAGGAGGGAGTTGGGGGCACTCTGGGGAGAGGGGACTGATGGCGAGGAGGGGGTACTGAGGGGGTTGGGGTACCCGGAGGGAGAGGAGGGAGTTGGGGGCACTCTGGGGGGAGGGGACTGATGGCGAGGAGGGGGTACTGAGGGGGTTGGGGTACCCGGAGGGGGGGACTGATGGAGAAGAGGGAGCAGGGGGTGCTGAGGGTTGGAGGCACATTTTGGAGCCAGCTGGGGCTGTGTTTGGGGGCAACTGGGGGGGCTCAGTATCAGAGCCTGGGATCCCCAATGTGGGGATCAGTCCCTCCATATTCTGTGGCTGGCCTGGTTGCCCTGGAGCCTGTTCTTCCCTGTCTTTTCAGTGCTGCGGCCAGTTCAGACTAGTTTGGGCTGTTGCATGGTGGGTGGTGGTGGTCTGTGTGGGGTGAAGAAGGGTTATGGTAGCTTGTGTGGACAGGGCAGGGCTGCCCCTTGTGCCAGGTGACACTGGGGTGTGTGAGTGGGGAAGTCCCTGAGGTGGCCAGGGGTTGTGTTCTGCCTGTCACTGCAGCATTAGGGGTGAGTCTTACTCCACACTCATAGCTCAAGCATCCTGTTAGTAAATTGGGTCAGACCCTCCATGCTGGGGGTGAGCCAGGAGGAAGGGACTTTATAAGTTGGGACTTGCTGTAGATCCAGTAATCACAGGCAGCCCTGGTGTTCCTGACTTTTCCTCATGGCCATCTCTTCCTCCTCATAATTAAAATGGGTTCCTCTCTGAAAAGTGACTATAGAAATGGCTTCTTCAAATGGGGCTATGAGTCTCCTCTAGAGCAGTGGCTCTCAACCAGAGGTACTTGTACTCCCTGGGGGTATGCAGAGGTCTTCCAGGAGGTAGGTCAGTTCATCTTATTTGTCAAGTTTACAACAGACTCTAGAGCCCTGCAGCAGAACTGGGGTCTGGTGGGTCCTGCAGGACCCACTGACATAACAGTGGGAGAGGGATAAAAATTCAACAAACCATGTGGGAGTGGATATTGCAGGGTGGGACAGGAGCAGGATTTTAAAAATAGCCCTCCAGTGCTGCAAACAACATGAACACCCTGGCCAAAAGCCACCACTCTCCAGCTGCTCAGCTCTGAAGGTGCTACTGCCAGCAGCAGCATAGAAGTAAGGGTGGTATGGTATTGCCACCCTTACTTCTGTGCTGCTGCTGGTGGTGGCACTGCCTTCAGAGCTGGGCAGCCGGAGAGGTTTTTATGTGAGGTGGAACTTGGGATACGGAAGACAAATCAGACTACAAAAGAGGCACAGTAATCTGGAAATGTTGAGAACCACTGATCTCGCCTGACCAACGAATCTTCCCACGGATATTTGAGGTAGAGACCCTGAGCTTAGGAACTGAAATAAAGTCCAAGTTTTCCAAAATGGCCACTGATTTTGGAGTTCTGAAGTTCTTAAAAACCAGGCCCAGGCTGTCTCAAATAGGGCAGCCAAAATCAGTGGCTGCTTCTAAAACACCACTTTCACAGTTGCTCTTCAGAGCAGATCTGCACTCCAGTGTAGGGTGAATCCATCATTTGCTCAAACTGGATGGACTCAAAATGATCAAGAATGTCTGAGACTCAACAGATGTAGATAACTAGATTGGTACCCTTGCAGGGGCCCAAACCTCTCCTGCCTTCAGTTCTGCAGATAGACTGATAAGTTGAATGATTCTCCATTCTGCAAGCTGCTGCATTTCTTATTGGAGCCACCTTAAAAGGGAGGTCTGCCTTGTCTTCTCTCTCCATCTCGCTACAGGTGGCAGGGAGAGCACTGGGGTTGCCATAAAAATGGGCTCTGAGCAGGCAGTGGGAGACATCTCCCAGGCTGTGCTTTCATACCTGCTGTTCAGCGCTGAACACTCCCCTGGAGTGCAATATACGCAGCAGAGAGACCATAACACCAGGTTCAAGTGAACGTGTGCTCCCTTCCCTCCTGGGATGCTTGACATTGACTCTCTGAATTTCATTCTGCAGAGCTTAGTTTTATGCCTCAATGGCTTCTATTTAGTGTGTAGTTTTGCACATCTGTCAGAGCAGATATCTGTACTTGAATTCTGTTCCATGTAGCCTCTACCTGCAAGTAGCAGCCATGAATAACTAATTCTATAAATATTGACACATGGGGATGAACTTAAGAGTCCTGTTTTCAATTTGCTACAGGTTTAGATACTAGAGAAATAAGTCCTCACGTGTTGCAATGGCTCCCACACTTGCTACTGCGCATCGGCGGCGCTGGTGGATGGCATGCACAGCTGTTGTAGAGAATCTTCTCTTCTCTGCTGTTCTTCTGGGCTGGGCATCACTGCTCATCATGCTGAAATCCGAAGGATTTTACTCCTACCTATGTCATGAACCAGGTAAGGAAGAAATCTGGGGGCTGTTCACATGAATTCAGCTGAGTCGTCTGTTGTTCTGGAGATTTGACTGTGATGTATATCAGGGTTGGGGCATGGCAAAGAAGCTCGCAGTCTGTGTGTGCTGGTGTGAAGAGCGCCTATGGGATTAGGGTTGATGCACTGATCAGACCTGGAGGAATGCATTCTCCCTCCCTAGATTCTCTTGGAGACTTGCTTACATAACATTTGTATATAATATCTTTAGTGTGTCATGTGCTTTGCAGAGAGAGTGAAGATTGGGCCTTGTCCTGAGGATCTTAAAGTCTAGGCAAACACAAGACTCCTAAGCCTTCCTATACTGTCTTTCCTCTACCTTGCCTCTCTAGCTGGGGTCTTGCTGATCTTTCAAAGAGAACGTTCAGATATGCTGTTGATTAGATTTATGGAAAGAGATTGGGTATGGAGAAAGAGTGTGACAAAACAGGAAAGATGTTCTAGGTGTACAAGAGAAGCTCAGGGCTGCTTGTGGTATGAGACCAAAGGGGATGGAGGAAAGCAGAGCTGGTGGGGTGCAGCACATGAGCAGGAGAGTCTGGGGAAAAGTCATCGGGCCCATCTTTAACTACACCCTCTCTTGCCCACACATCCAGGCTTTGGCTAAATCCTGCTACTTCTCCCTTCACAATGTTTCTGAGATCTGTCCTATTTCTTTCTGTCCAGCTAGTAGGAATGTTCATCTAGACCACCTCCGCCTCTCCCCACAGTTACTGTAACCTCTCACCACTGGTCTCCCTGGGTGCATCTACACAGCCCTTGACAGTGAGTCTTGGAGCCCTGGTCGATAGACTTGGGTTTGGGTCATGCTAAAAATAGCTGTGTAGACATTGTGGCTCGACTCTTGAGATCATCCCACTCCCTAGGCTTCAGAGCCTGAGCTGCAACCTCTACACAGCTATTTTTAGTGTGTCAGCCCGAGCCCCACAAGCTTGAGTCTGTCAACCCGGGCTCTGAAATTTTCCGCTGTGGGCTGTCACTCACTGTGTACATGTATCCCAAAATGCTGATGCCATCCCCTACAGTCCATTCAGAATGCTGCTACTGAGACCATCTTCCTTGCCCATCACTCTGACCATTTTGTGTACACACCTTTGATCCTTCTTCTGGCTCCCTCTGCTTCACTGCATCAAGTTCATGTCTGTTATCCTCACCTCTGAGTACTTTCACTGCTCCCTACTACTTCTCTCTTGTCTTGTCTTGCATCCCCTGCTCCGCCAGGAGTGCCAATCTCTGGTGAAGGGAAGTGATGAGCCAAGAACTACACTGTAGCTGCCCCTGTTCTATGGGGAGGATGCTAGCTGGATTATCAAATGTGATGGAGGAATATGGGAGATGGGATTGGGAGTGGAGAGGAGAGGTGCCCCTAGTCTGAGCAAGGAGGGGTTTGTGATCTGAGGATCAGCAGAGGGAATGGGAGGATGGCCTTCACCTTGGAGAGTTCTCTTCTGAGAAACTTGACAAGATCTTGGGCTGAAAGAGAAATGGGCGAAGGGGGTGGCACAAGTTTGAGGAGCAGCAGTGTTGTGATGGGGCTTGTAGATGTGTGGAGCCAGTCAGGGAGGGGAGGGAACTGGTTGATGAGGCAAATGGCAGAACTGAAAGAGGAAAAAACAAACTTTTAATGCAGCAAGTTGAGCAGCATCCGTGGAGTCTCTCCAGAGATGATTTGGTCATGCATGAGTCAGGGAAGCTGATGTGGGGCAGAGTCAGGGCTGGGGGTTGTTGGGATGAATGGAGTCGTGAGAGAGGTGGAGAAGAGGAGGTGAAGGTGAGTACGGAGAGGAGGAAGTCTCTATCAGGATCGGGGCTGAGAGCAGCAGAGAAGTCTGAGTTGGTTGACTGGTGGTTGTGGAAGGAATACGGTCGGGGCGGGGGAGTTGAACAAAACTTAGGGAAGAGGTGACTGTGAGAGTGGATGGCTGAAGGACCCTCCTGTCCTAAACTAGCAACATACAGCAATGCTACACCCTAAACATCTGCCTCTTTCACCCTAGCTTGGCTGCACTATAATGCTGGCTAAAGTGTTTCATTTCCTGTATTAGATACATTATGATTGTAAAATGCTGCAAGATGTCCTAGTCTTACAGTTTGCATTTTTGCTGCCATCTAGTCTAAAACTTATAACCATTAATAACCTCTGTAACTGTGCAGATTAAGAGAACAAAGGTAGTAAAATACCATCCTGCATGACAATCTGATTACCTGTAGTGGGTGGGAAGGAATTCACATATACAGTTGGTTAGGTTCATTCAGGGTAGCTTGACTAACTTCTTTTGGAGTATCTAGCATTTGCCAGCTCAAGAGACAGGGAACTGAACTAGCCCATGGTCTGATCCATCACATCCGATACTTACACCTTATGGCCCTGACTGAAACAATTTATCTCCCTCCTTCATGTGCTGTTAGGTGGTTATCACAGTTGTGTGATAGTATAGGAAGCTGTGCGAATAAAGCTCTGTTTATTCATGCTTCTCACCCCAGCTGTTGCTTATCTGGGATATTTATGTTCCTACCTCCATTTGTTAGGTGACACCACTAAGGGTGTGTCTACACTAAAATTAAATGCCCATGGCTGGCCTATGTCAGCTGACTCAGATCTGCAGGACTCCAGCTATGAGGCTGTTTAATTGCATTCAGGCTCCTTCAGCTGACATGGGCCAGCTGTGGGTGTTTAGTTGTGGTGTAGATATGAGCCCTTTCATTATTTACAGAGGGATAGCTCAGTGAGTTGAGCATTGGCCTGCTAAACCCAGGGTTGTGAGTTCAGTCCTTGAGGGGGCCATTTAGGGATCTGGGACAAAAATCTGTCTGAGGATTGGTCGTGCTTTGAGTGGGTTGGACTAGATGACCTCCTGAGGTCCCTTCCAACCCTGACATTCTATGTTTTCCATGGTACTTCCCTGTACACAAGGTATAAAGAGTTAATTGCCAATTAGCCATTCACTTTTTTTTTTTTTTTTTTTTTTTTTTTTTTTTTTAAATCCACCATCCAGTTCTTCTAAGCTTCCTGGGTTGAGTTAACTATTCTAGAAAATTCCATTTTATATGATCATGAAAGACAGCAGGTGGTATTGCAAGTATTCTCTCAGCTGTCTGTGCTGGTGAGTTGAGGCTCAGCAGATCTACATGGAATAACCTAGTTAACTTCTCCAGAGTTCCACCCCTTTAAACAGAAACATTGGATTTTTATCCTTTCCCCTGCATCAGGCTCCTCACCAGCTGGAGCTGGGATGGGATGTACTTTGGTTTTGTAATTCATGCAGTCTAACCTCTTTCCCCAAGAATAGCCACTCTCCAACCCTTCCCCAAATTAGCCAGGACCCAACTTTATTGTGAGCCCCAAGTAATCCTTTCTGATTGTGTTTTTTTGTTTTGCCATCTTCTGCCCATCCTGCCCTTCTCCCCCCCCCCCCCCCAAATTCCTCCCAACTCAGTGATAGTCTGACATAGTTTCTGTCATGACAGTTTTCCGTACCATAGAAATTGCCAGACTAGTTTAAAACAATGGTCCACCTAGTCTTGTCTCCAAGAGTGGCCAGTGCCAGATGTTTCAGAGTAAGGTGTTAAACCTCCATCCTGGACAATGATGAAATAGCTTGCTCACAGGAGAAGTTTTTTCCTCACCTTGTCAATAACTCCTGCCTCAGTGCATAAGCCATATCTTTTATATAACTACTATCTAATATAACTAGATGTTCTCTTTATCTGTATAAATGTCTGATCCTTTTAGAATTCTGCTAAATTCTTGGCCTTAATATCTCGTGGCAGTGAGTTCCATAGACCAATTATGATCCATGCTCTTTCTTTCTCTCTCTCCCTCTTTCCACCCTCTTCTATCCTAGGAATTCTTTTTTCTGATGCCTATAATCACAACTACTAAATGGGGGAAAGATGTAGAAACTCAAAGGCAAGTAGGTTCCCAAAGATCTTGTTTGGTTTTTGGTCACTCCCAGACTCCCCTATAATTTTCCTTCAGTTTCCCTGTGTGATAGGAACTATGCTACAGTGATGGATACTGTTATAAGAGCCTCAATAGATAGGCAGATGAGAGAGGTGGGCTGAATTCAAGTCTAAGCTCATTGATTTGATTTAACTGGAGTTATACGGTGTAGGTGACCCCTTTCCCCAGCACTACCCAGTAATATTTACAACCAGTAGCCCTTACCAGGATATTTAGAGATAAATGGGAGAGGGATTTATAGCTAAAGATTGGCAGGGGAATGAAATTTATAACTTTTAACCTTTGAACATTTTGTCATTCAGACTCTGCTGCTCACACATGACTATTGCATAGAAAATTTCCTAATTAGCTAAAGATTACTAGCAGGGCTTTCCCTCTCATCAGCAAAAACTCTGTTCCTTGTGATCCCTTCAGACTAACAGAGTTAGACCTTGTCCCCTTTGCAGCCTCGTTTCTGGAGATTTCAACATCAGTCCTGAAAGAGGCTGTAATTCAGAAAAAGGCTGGTGTTTTTCATAGCAGAAATCCTTCCAGGTATGATATAGATCTCCATCCAGATGCTCTGCCAAGTGGGAGACTATGGATTCCTTGGTAGCCTTATTTAAAAAAGGAAATTGGGGAGGAATTCCTGAAAAAGTAAGAGAATCAAAATAACAAACTATTTAGGCCAGGTCTACACTATAAACTTGCATCAGTATAACTGTCACTCAGGGCTGTGAAAAATCCACACCCCTGAGTATCACAGTTATACCAGAGCAGTGTAGACAGCACTGTGTCGACAGGAGGGGTTCTCCCATTGACGTAGCTACTGCCTCTCATGGAGGTGGATTAACTCTGACAGGAGAGTTTCTCCCACTGGCAGAATAGTCGTATCTTCACTGAAGCACTACAGCAATGCAGCTGTGCTGGTGCAGCATGTTAAGTATAGAACTGTCTTAAGACAGAGAGTGCTGTGATGAGGTGGGTGAGTGGAGGACTCCGGTCCTGGGCTAGATGCCATCCTTGGGCACTTTCTGGGAGGTGCATTTAGACTAAACTGGCTGGGAATCTGATAGTGACACTTTGCTCCACTTTTAATTTTACTATTAATTGCCCTTGAAAACTATTTGGACTTGCACTTTTCCCATTGACTGACTGCTGATTCTGCACACTCTATTTGGACGTGCAACCTTTACTGGCAATTACTGGGGACTCTGAAGCCTGATGTGTTCAGGGCCATAACTTGCTGCATTTTTTTCTGATACGAGTTGGGAGGCTGATGTCCAAGGTCTTTGCAAGGTATATTATAACGTCCTTGAAGTTGGGAATCTGCTCACAAGGAGCAGAGATAAAGAGCTGGTTAGACAAAGGGTTGCTGAGATAGGGTTGCAGGATACCAAAAAGCTGATTTTTATCAAGTAGTAATTGAATTACAGCTTGATGGGTCTGTAATACAAAAAAGTAGAAGGAAAATGTTGCCTGTTAACTCATGTTTGGAATTTAGCACTAAACTAAAGCGGTGGAGCCCATGACGGTGAGGGTATGTCTACACTGCAAAGGAAAACCTCTGGCTGGCCTGTGACAGCCAACTTGACCTCAGGCTGCAGGGTTGTTTTATTGCTGTGTAGGCTTCCAGGCTCGGGCTGGAGCTTTGGCTATGGGACCTGCAAGGTGGGAGGGTGCCAGAGCTCAGGTTTCAGCCCAGAGCCTGGTCATTTACACAACAATGAAACAGCCCCACCGTCCAACCCCCACGAGCCAGCACAGGTCGGCCTCAGGTCTCTAGTTGCTGTGTATGCATACCCACAATCTGCAGCCATGAATGGCTCTTACAAATCACACAGTTTGAAGTGACCTATTTGTGGAAATACCTGTGCCAGACATGTTACTCTGTGATCATTAATCGAATAAACATGGTAAATGTTCGATTTGTGTGGCAATGTTCTGTTTTTATTGTTAAAGGACTTGTTATTGAAATCACAGTGCTATGGAGAAGGTGTTGGTACCATGTAACTGTCTCAGCAACACAAGATCATACTGGCGGGGTGGGAGGGAGTTTTTAAAATTTAACTTTGAAAGTCTGAATATCCAGGTGGAGGGAAATTCCATCAACTGGAAGTTCATCATAATGGTATAAGCCGACAGTGCACGGAATGGGTTGGAACACAAACTAAATTTAGGGTGTAATGCATAAAATACTAAAAAGATAAGCCAAATTCTTATGGGCATAGGAAACCCGTGTATTGCAAGTCAGTTGTTCACCCATACACAGTCCCTTCACTCTAGTTTTCTATATGGGGTGTCTGAGAAATCAAAGAAAATATGGGAAGTAAAAAACGGAAATGAGAGACGGTTGGGCACCTGACGTGTTTATAAGTATGTGTTGCAAAAGAAATCTCAGATTAGAAAGTCTGCATGTGTTGGAACCCTCCATCTCCCAGCTGTTGTCTTTTCTCCCTGCCTCCAGTTCTCCTCCCCCGCCCCCCCCCCCGCCCTCTCCCCACCAAGAATTCTAAACTAGATTGCTTGAATCTATCCTGACCCAAAAGATTTAAGATGGCAGTTACCATTGTTAGGAGGGCCAAGTTCATCCCTGGTGTACTGTTTGCTTAGGATGCATAGAAGTCAGCAAAGGGCGGTTAATGAATGACCTTCTTATGGAATACTTAACTTTTGGTCTAGGGAACCACATGCTGTTTTTTGTTTTTTTTTGTTTTTTTTTTTTGTGGTGGGAAGGGGAATGCAGGTCCAGAAACGACCAAATTCTGATGGGCCCTGCAGGGCTTTTGTTGCACCTGAGTTCCCTCATCCTTGAAGAGTTTAAATAATTTGAGCTGGTTCTTAGGCTGTGAGGCTGCTAACTGTTCTGCAGCTGGTATTGGAGGTTCTGTAAATGGAATAACTGTTGGCTGCAATGAGTCATCTCATTATTGCTGATACTAGCTAGTTGTTTCTGTTTAACAAGGATCTGAAACTACTCTAGTGTGTAGCAGAGTTCAGGCCACATCTCTGTTCTGATATACTCAAACTGTAGCTTCCTGCACTTAGAATCATAGAATAATAGTATATCAGGGTTGGAAGGGACCTCAAGAGGTCATCTAGTCCAACCCCCTGCTCAAAGCAGGACCAATTCCCAACTAAATCATCCCAGCCAGGGCTTTGTCAAGCCTGACCTTAAAAACCTCCAAGGAAGGAGACTCCACCACCTCCCTAGGTAACGCATTCCAGTGTTTCACCACCCTCCTAGTGAAATAGTTTTTCCTAATATCCAACCTGGACCTCCCCCACTGCAACTTGAGACCATTGCTCCTTGTTCTGTCATCTGCCACCACTGAGAACAGCCGAGCTCCATCCTTTTTGGAACCCCCCTTCAGGTAGTTGAAGGCTGCTATCAAATCCCCCCTCATTCTTCTCTTCTGGAGACTAAACAATCCAGTTCCCTCAGCCTCTCCTCATAAGTCATGTGCTCCAGCCCCCTAATCATTTTTGTTGCCCTCCGTTGGACTCTTTCCAATTTTTCCACATCCTTCTTGTAGTGTGGGGCCCAAAACTGGACACAGTATTCCAGATGAGGCCTCACCAATGTCGAATAAAGGGGAACGATCACGTTCCTCGATCTGCTGGCAATGCCCCTACTTATACAGCCCAAAATGCCGTTAGCCTTCTTGGCACTTCATGCTCAGGAACACCCTAAAATGTTGTTTACAAATGGGATCTGGCTGAAGAATTCAGAAAGGATGGTGTTGTCAGACCAGAGGACCCTTCTTCTCTGTAGAGTCTCACAAGAGATCGAGACTAGCACTGATAGTGCCACACAATGGTCTACATCAGGATGTGAGCTGTGTCTGAGTGAGAATTGGAGTATTTGCTGTAGCCAGGTACCTAAAAGTAAATATCCAGGTTCTATTCAGGGTAAGCTCATCCTAGCTCCCTGTCATGTGATGTTGCTAATTCCTATCTGTTGACTGAGTGTGAGAGTTCGCAGGGGTACAGTGCATCTGGGGCTCTCGTTATTCAATTTACTCTCCCAAATGGAAAGCCTTCAGATTGACATGCATATACTGTATATACTCGTCTATTTTTTTGTGTGTAGAAACCATTGAAAGAGTCAGGGAATAACTAGGGGCAGAGCCCCTAGTTAAACAACTTTGATTTTACTTTGTTGGGTTTTCTTTCATTGCTCTGGGCAATTCCTGTGTTTCTGCAATAAGGTGGTGTCTTAGTTTCTACATGGTATCCTCAGCAGGGTCTTCCTCTGAGACGGACACAAAACCAGAAGATTTACTGAGACACAAATTGAAGTGAAGCACCCCTGCTCCCGAACATTTCTGGACGAGTGACCTGCACAGAGTCTGTTTAATCTCAGCGGGATTCTGGCCACTGTTTCCAAGACTGTGCCCCAGATTGCTGCCCTCTTTGTGTCTGCCCTTCACACTTGTGTCCCTCTCATTGGCGTGCATGATGAGGATCCGTGTTGTAATGTTATTAGTGTTTACCCTTACAACAACAATGAATGAACCATCCTTAAAGTATTGCCTGTTCTGTTTTCTTTTTCTCCTGAGGAGAGTTCCCTGACTGTTTGACACACACACAATCAAAAGTTATAAGGTCACTGCATTGCCAGTGTTTCTCCCACCCTCCCTCCTAGCCCACAACTAAGCACTGCAGCTATCTTAATAGAGTGCTGACACAGGGAATTCATTTCTGTTTTGTCTAATTCTTGTTTGTCTGAGTTTAACCTTTCACCCACATCTGTTTCCTATGGCCTTATCTCTGCGAATAGCCCAAAGCATTGAGGCTCTGGGTGAAGTGACCCCTGTGTATCCCTTGCCTCCCTCACAGGAGTGTTGTAAGGCTTACAGTTTATTAAAATACCGTGAGATCCAGGAGATGGGAGTCTGGTAGGACTTGGAGCCGGTCTGCAGTATTTGCACCGAATCTGAAAATCTTTTGTGATGAACACCTCAAATGAGGGGGTGATTTCTCTGCATCAGATGTAATCACAGTGCTCCAGCAGCAATCCACCACTTCTCCATTCTGCACTTGTAGGCCTTGGCTACACTTACCAGGTAGTTCGACGGCTGGAAATCGAAGTTCTGGGTTCGACTTATCGCGTCTAGTCTGGACGCGATAAGTCGAACCCGGAAGTGCTCGCTGTCGACTGCGGTACTCCAGCTCGGCGAGAGGAGTACCGCGGAGTCGACGGGGGAGCCTGCCTGCCGCGTGTGGACCAAGGTAAGTTCGAACTAAGGTACTTCGACTTCAGCTACGTTATTCACGTAGCTGAAGTTGCGTACCTTAGTTCGAATTGGGGGGGGTAGTGTAGACCAAGCCATAGAATGGATGCTGATAGGCCCAAAAACACACAATGGGTCATGTGGACAAAGGAACTGGACATGAAGACATGGAAAACAGGCAACAGGGGGGGCAGGATAAAGGCTTATAAATATTGGCATGAATAACAAAGGGGAAGAATAGGTCAAAACTTGTTGTTCCTTGCCAGGGGAAGCCTGAGACCCCATTAGTGAAAGTGCTAATGAGAGAACCTAGATGAAAAAAGGTAGGAAAAACTCCAATACTTCTGGGGGGTATGTGGAGCACCTGTGCTTGTATATTAGGTATGTGCATGTAGAAGGCACTTTCCCAGTCACCAAATATTGGTGTCACTGAGTATCTGTAGGTATTTGAAACCTGGAGGGTAGAGCAGAGTTTATTTCCAGTTGATACAAAGCTGGGAGTAATCATGTTGGCAGATGAAACTAAAACCATAGCTCAGACTTATAGAACTAGTTTGAACTCAATAACTACATTCTCTAAAGGTATAGAGGTTCTGATAAGAGGGAAATATTCTAAAGCCTGACATGCAGGGTTGCCGGGCAGTGGGACCACTAGGATTAGAGAGAATGATGAAAGACCTAGATTTGGTAATGCTGAACAAAAAGGCAAATGTCCTATTCAGCTGTCTCTCACACAAGATGATTCGTTTCTTCTTGGCGCTGTTTAGATCTCACTTAAGTAATGAGTTCAGTTTTGGGCACCATTCTCATATATACTCGTGCATAAAAAAAAATCTCTAAACTTGTGAATGTTAAACTTTGTCAGCTGTATTTGGCAATATTTACTATCATTAAAACAGTTTGTTATTAAATACCATAGAAAAGTTCTATATGACATTGATTTTCTCCAGCTGGGGAAAGACCAAGTCCCTTGTCATGCCAACAAAGCTTACTTGACTTGAAAATTGATACTGCCAGAAAATAGAAATATAAATTGCTGATGCACTCCTTCTATATGTTAATGAAAATGAATGCAGCACGCTTTCTTTTTAGAACTTTCTGGGAAGTTGTTGCAAGAGAATGAAAGACCTGACAAGAGGCAGTGAAACTACTAACATAAACAGAGATGAGCTTATGTTGAACTCCTTTTCAAACTGCCCTGATTCCATAGTTGCCATTTTGTGTAAGATAAATAACAAACTTCATTCTATTTCTATAGGGGAGTTTGCAGCTGGCATTCTTCACCTGAAGGCAAAAAAAAAAAAAAAAAAAAAATCAAGAAAGAAATACGATCAATGTTTTGGACAATACAATTTGGGAGTTAAGAGAATTGAAATTTTAAAGTCTGGGGAAAGGAGAACTATCTACAGGTATATAGAGAACCCAGATGAGCCATCCTTCCCTGTCATCCAGGGAGCTTGGAAGGTTCATAACTAGAAGAACAATTGGGGCAATGGAATAAGTGGTCTTGGAGGCTGTTAAATCACCATCTTGGCGAGTCAGGCCTAAAACTAGAGATTCATCTATTGGGACTAGGCGCTGTTCTTAAACTGCTCCTATCACAGTGCAGGGAGTTGAGGTGACATAGCTCATCTGAATGTCAGGCTTTCAAATGATTGTTCTAGACCAGGGGTAGGCAACCTATGGCACTCATGCCGAAGGCGGCACGTGAGCTGATTTTCAGTGGCACTCACACTGCCCTGGTCCTGGCCAGCGGTCCGGGGGGCTCTGCATTTTAATTTAATTTTTAAATAAAGCTTCTTAACCATTTAAAAAACCTTATTTACTTTACATAAAATAATAGTTTAGTTATATTATAGATTCCTAGAAAGAGACCTTCTAAAAATGTTAAAATGTATTACTGGCACGCGAAACCTTAAATTAGATGGAATAAATGAAGACTCGGCACACCACTTCTGAAAGGTTGCCGACCCCTGTTCTAGACTGAGGGCTTGTCTACACAGTGACTAGAACAGAAATAATTGTATGGGTTGTAATTCACACCTCTGGTAATCTTGGTGCAAATCTGTGTGTGCACACCTTTTATTCTGGATTAAGATTGGTAAATTGTCTGTGTATCTAGGTAATTGTGATCTGTGCCTTTTGTTGCAACAGCCTGTGTGCAGGGCTGTTCTACCTGCCCCTCTTTTTGTAACTGGGTTTAATGTGGTGTCTTCCTCACTACACTATAATGTTTCTCTTTTATCCCATATAGAGAATTTTACCACCAGCTTCGCGCATGGCAACAGGACAGAGCAGGAGGCTGTGATTCGGATCAATGGGTGGCACATCTGCCCGGAGCAGGATGAAATGCTGAACCTGGCTTTTACCGTTGGATCCTTCTTGCTGAGTGCAATCACTCTGCCTCTTGGGATTGTCATGGACAAATATGGCCCTCGCAAACTGCGTCTGCTTGGCAGGTTGGTGTCATGAAGCCTACCAACTGTTTCAAAACTAGAAGTTAATGTTGAGTCAGAGGTTATGCTTAGTCCTCAGTTCAATAGTTTATGGCAAGCAGCTCATTCTACTCAGGTTCTCGTTTCATGCCTATCATCAGGGGATCTCATCTCCATGGTATCTGACCACTATTGTTGTCTTTGTAAAATGGATACCCGGGGGGGAAAAGCCTGTCTGCTGTTGGACTGGACTGGAAATCTCCCAGAGCTCCATCAGCCATGAACAGGGTAGGGTTGAGGCTGACAGGTGAACTCATTTAAATCTCCCTACAAGGAGAAGGGGATGGGACTTGCATCCATGTTCCTAGAGTCTCTGACTTCTGAATTCCCTGGGAAACAAGGTTCTGGGGGGAGAGCAGAACTATTCCACTGTGTCAGTAGGGATGGGAGTCAAGCTGATACTAAGTCAATGCCCCACCATGGTGCTAGTGGCACAGTACTGCTGAAGGTGCTATATTACACAAGAAAACAAGGTCTGTCTTGCTTGTGGTTACTAAATTATCCCATCCCACATGACTTGCAAGAACTGGATGTTACCCCATTTACTCCAGAGTTAATTGCGTATTGCCTGTCTAAAGCTTCCCTTGTGCTTTCAAGTGGCAAAGGAATATATGCATCACTTCCTGTCTCAAATTACCACGTGGAGTTGGTATTAACAGCTGCTGTGATAGAATGCAGGGGAGAAGTGGTTTATTGGGTAACTGGGTTCCAGACTGTCTAGATCTGTAAATATTCTAACTATGTGAATTGCACCTGGAACTGAGCCAGTACCATGTGCTAAGCACTGAGGGCAGGTATTTGTGCTCATTGACCTGCCTCACTTGGGAGGTGGGCAGGTGAAGGCTCTGAATGCTCTTCATACAAACTGCTGCTTTACAGTAAACCAGCCTAGAGGTGACTGACGTCTGGATAGATGTGAGTAGGGCCATGTCATAGGGGAAGGTGGTTGCAGTCTCCTTGTCTTATGCAGATGATGGGACACTGACACTGCCTGAAAATTCAGAACCTGTTACGACCTCCAGTTTGAGTTTTGCATTGGGAAGGGTTGACTCTTCAATACCCATGGAAGGTGCATGTAGAACTTTCACCTATTACTCTAGATTTTTTGTCTCCAAACCATCGGCATCCCTTCCATCTTATCCAGATTCTGCTTCAGCCAATTAACTCTCAAAGTCTCCGCCTTAGCCAGGCACTGAGACTGCGGAGACAGTGTAACTTATCTATAGTAGGCTTTCTTACATGTGGTTAAAGGCTTCAATTCTGTTTCAGTGCCTGCTTTGCTGTGTCCTGTGTGATGATTGCATATGGAGCTAGTAACCCAAATTGTAAGTACTGAGCTCTGTGGACTCTATTGAAAGGGCCTTGGGGTTGTTATACTTTTTGAAAGGTTCAGCTAGTAACTGGGGGCTGTAGTGTGCAGAGAACACTAAAATAAGGGCACATACTCTGATTATAGTGTCCTCAGCGAGCTAAAGAGATCACCCCCAAGAAGTACAGCACAAACTTTGCTTATTGCCACTGGGAGGGTGCAGGGGCTCAAAGGCAGGCCCAGCTCCTCTTGCAAGCACTGATGGGAATGCAGCCAGGGTCCCATACTGCAAGAATCCTGTGAGCAAAAAGTTAAAAAAAACTGCCACCTGCTTTGTATCACGTATAAAGTATAATAATCTTGCACTGCAGACCAGGTCTGCCAGTGACAAGTGAGATACAGAGCCCCATGGTGTGTTGAGGGGCATTAAGCTTGGTCTCCAGAGGGAAGATTTTGGGTGTGCTGCTTGTACAGTCCCTTGCTTAGCAGTATCAACGGTGGCTTTGAGGCAGCTGTCTCTTTCCCAGCTTCACTCTTTTGCCAGAGTAAAGGTGCCTCAGCAGTGGTGAGCTCACAGTGAGAAATTTTAAGAAAAAAAAGTTGAAAGGTTCCTCCAGAATTAAGAGGTGGGCAGTAACCAATGCTGACTGTTCAGGGCTTCCCCAGCCCCAGGATAAATATAGCCGTATCCTCTAGCTGAGATAGTGAGGTGGTCCCTGGAGCCCAGTTCTAAAAAGTAAATTTTTCTTTTGAGACCAATGCTGACCAATGAGATAGTTCAGAGGGGCGGGAGGAGAAGAGACCTTGGACTCCCACACATCCCAGAGAAAAAACTAGTGTCCATGGCTCTACAAACTGATGCCCACACTGAATTCTGATTCTCCTAGTACCTGAACGTCTTTCCCTGTGACCTTGGCTTAGAATGAACAGTGTGGAGCTAGAATGAGCCAGTTTGGAAGGAATCTTTCATTCTGTGCAGGGCATTGGCTCAGTCCTTGCCAAAATTCTACTTGTTGGAACCAGGATTTTTGGGGACACTGTGATTCCATCCAGTAAATGCTCTTGTTTTTCCACTGCAGCACTGTCAGTGCTGATCTTCATCTCACTGTCTCTGAATGGCTTTGGTGGAATGTGCATGACCTTTACCTCACTTACGGTAAGTGAAGAGAGTTATTACGTGAGCAATTGTGAATCTGCCCTCCCTTCATTTATCCTCTTTGGCCTCCACCCCACAACTCTTTGCAAGGCCCCATATATAGGGAATAGGGAGATCTTATTTCCCCCTTATCTAGCTCAGTGATTCTCAAACTTTTGTATTGGTGACCGCTTTCACACAGAGAGCCCCCCCACCCTTATAAATTAAAAACACATTTAAGCTGGAGGCAAAACGGGGTTTGGAGGTGAAGGGTAACCACTTGTGACCCCCATGTAATAACCTTACAACCCCCTGAGGGGTCACGACCCCAGTTTGAGAACCCCTGATATAGCTGGTGAGCTGAACTGGCAGGAAGGTGCCAAATGGATCCTTCGTTTGCTGAGTTGAACAGATTCATGCTCACCTGTATTTTTGATACGAATGGGGTAGTTGGCCTATGATTCTTCTATTTGAAAAGCTTGATATTGGATGGTTAGCCCAGGGCTCACCTGTCCCTTACCAGTGGGGATAGTTGGTGAGAGGGAAGCGAAGGCTCTTTTCCGTACTTTGAGCCAGATTCTGCATTCACTTACACATGTGCAATGCAGCTGACTGAAGCAGAGCCCACATGTAATGCATTGAATTTAGCTCTAGCTTACTCTTAGGAGAAAGTGGAGGGGCACAAGGCTCTTGAAAGCTGAAGGATGTAGTGAAATCTTGGGCAGGAAGGTGGGGAAGTACTGTTCTTTTGTAAATGGCAGATACTACTGTTTGTAGTGCTGCATTGACCACCAACAAGCAATTAACAGCATAGGCTGTTCTGAGGTGGGGGACAAGTACTGGTACAAACCAGTTCCTTTTGAGCATGGCTGGGTGACTTTTTTTTCTCCTTAGATAGGGAAGGAGAGTTCCTTGGCACAACGGGCTTTGCCCTTTTATATGGATGAGAATTACTCCAAGGTGCTGACAGACTTTTTCTTGGAAGTGCTGAGCTGTTCAAATGTGCCCAGCCCAGCTCCATCTGTGCAGCGTACTTATGTCTGTTTACTCAGTCCATTGACTGGAGCACAAACATCGACCAGTGACTAAGTCTGCTGCCTCTCTGCATTTTGGGGCTCTTGTTGCTTAGAGATGGGAGCAGATGCAGCAGAATTGATTTTTTCACCTCATTACTCTTACCCTTGTTCGTGTGGCTGGAACTAGGTGTTCCGAGTTGAACATCTCTCAGAAAGCAGCTTGCTAAGCCGTTGTATCACCTGTTCGGATCCAGCTCACTTTCGCCTTGTTTCTAAATTTCTCTCTAATCTGTGGGTTACACACAGGCGAGTTCCTGTGAATTGTCATGGGCAGAGGCTGAATTTGGAGGCTGTTGTATGTATTGTAATGTCAGAATTGTGGCAGCTGCTTTAGATAGCAAGTAAAGTTAGAGTCCAAAAGTTTAAAAAAATGTGTATAAAGCCAGGCTTCTAAATTATCTGAAAACCTTGCCTGTGGCCCTGGACCCAACGAGTGTGCAGGGTAAATGGAGTATGACACAGGCAGAACATAAGGAGACAAACAGCTAGGAGGGGCCCATGAATAAGCCTGTGAGGCTACTAAGGTGACTCATATCATGTTAGTGTCAAGGGTGGTGGCTTTCTAACTTTGTGTTTATCTGGGTCGCTATTGGAGAGATTGTAGGATCTGAAGGAGGAGATGGAGGTCGCATACTATATGGGAGAGGCTGTGTGTGGAGAAGGCAGAGCCCCCGTATGCAGGCATCTTTAACTGTGTCTTTCCTGACGTTCTGTCTGACTAGCAATGAAAATTCCACACATGGTCCCTCTTATACTGAAATAATGTAACTGGGTGAGGCCTGGGGAGAACTGCAGGAGCTGTGCTCCTCTCTGGCAGCTGAGCTCAGACTTATTGCAGTGCACTTCGGTAATAATAAACCGAGCTGCCACACAGGTAGGCTGACAGCAGGTCTCCCTTATGCACTCCTCTGCTTCTTTCAAGTTCCTCCCCACATGGCCAAATTCAAAGTACTCTTAGAGGGTGCATGAGAGTGGTCTGCAGCTCTGAGTCTTATCTAGAGCAGAATCCACTTTCACTCGTAAGTGGGGCTAGGTCTGTGATGCAATGTCAGAGCACTGGGGAATGCTATAGGCGCTTAGATATGAATGTCATGGTTGCAAGTGGATGTGCTCTGAGACTTATGAATTGCAGGTAATAGGATACTTTTCTGCTTGGTGTTGCCACTCTACAATACAGCAAGTGAGCATTTCATGTGTCTAAAGCTTTTCATAGAAAGAGAAATACAGCAGCCTATTAATACCTTCATCACTGCAAATGAGAACAGAAGCAATAAGGAATCTGGTCTTCAGAGGTGAAGGTAAAGCCTCATAAGAATAAAGATTAGAATCTGAAACAGTTCTAAAAGTAACTGTTAGTAAACCTGTGTGATTGCCAGTACCCGTCTGGACTGAGCTTGCACCCAGAGTTGTGACTTGGGCAGTGGTCTTCAGAGTTCTTTTGTATGACAGTTTATCTCAGCAGGAGACCCATGTTGTGGCCACAGGTCCAGCGTTTCAAAACTTGTCTCTAACTTTGCACCAGTGTCTTTATGCCCCCAAACTTGCATTTCCATGCATAGCTCGGGGAGTTAGACATCAGGCTGATTTGCCTGCATAAATTCTTTTTTGGGCATGTAATAGTTACGCATGAGCATTAATGCTGTGCATATAGGTATTGCAGGTACCAGGGGATGCCTCCTGCTCTGGGGCAGTGTGGATGTTACATACACAGTGTAGATACTTTACATAATGAGAAGGGAATTTAGAGGTGAGCCGGAAACAATGAGACTGAAATGAGCTTTAGGTAAGGAGACCTGAAGAACTTGACATTCATTGCCCGAAGTCCAGATGCTGCTGCACTAATGTCTCCAGTCCTAATAAATTTAATGTGGTATGAGGAGCCCATTCTGGCTGGTATAGGCACTAACTGCTGAGTGTGCAGATGTTTGTGTATGTAAGTCCTGAGGAAAAAAACAGTGACTTCACCTCCTCCTCCAATTGCAATGACGTGTAGTGCTGCTTTGGTTGGGAGTGCAAATTCTAGGGGCCTCACCCTCTGCTGCGAGCGCTAATTCTGTGCAGCCAGAGTTCTGGTGAAGGTTGCTACTTTATTTTTATAACTTAAAAAGGCAGTGGATGGAAACTTGGCAAGATGAGGTTTTTATTCAGACTCTAGCTGCTCAAAGGAGTGGATCCTTTGTGGCTGATGCTGATGAGGTTTCCAACCCTTACAAGATGGGTCACAGGTATTGAGCTATGAGTTGCTTGTTTGCTCGGGTTGTGGCTCCACCCTTATCGACTCCAGCCAATGGGTGGAACCCCACCTGGGTGCATAAAGATACTATCTGTCCTCAAATGTGTGTGGGTCAGGCACCCTCCTTGCTACCCTTAGTCCTGGAGAAGTGAGTTGGTCCTACCTGTCAGCTGTGGTAGAGGGTGAAGCTTGTCCATGATGCTTGAGGAAGGATGGTGCATATGAACAGCTGTGTCAGGGCAAAGGGGGATAAGATGGGGGACCCTGTGTATGAAATTTGTCTCCTAATTCTGAAGCCTTCTTTGTTACAAAGCCTTGGGATGTAATACACAAAGGGCAGCTGGATAGTGCCTGATAAGCTAATGTCCGAGCCTGCTCAATCCCTGTTTCCTGGATGTCCTGAGCTGCAGGACTGACAGGTTGGGGCGGAGAGCGGGAGGGCAGCAATGGCTGGTGATGGTGTCCTCAGTTCTGGGAAGGTGGTCAGACAGACTCTGCCTGTTCCAGTGCAATGCAGAGATCTCCAGCGAGCGACTGGGACTTAGCCATCGTAAGCAGGCATTTGTAAATGGACACAGAGCAATCTGTGCTGGTGGCTGACCAGACCACATACAGGAACCTAAGAGCACAGGGAGCTCCAGCCCAAGTACTCTGCCCAGAGAGATAAACATATGTGATAAATTACCATAGAGGGTCTTTTCTAGATTCTAGCAGGGAGCATCAAGAAGAAAAATAGCTGCATTTTAAAATGAGACTAGGATAGAAAACAAGCTTGTGCCTCTTGCTGCTGTTCTGTCATGGGGAAGGGCAGCCTTGTAGTGTGTCTTTATTACTAAGCAGTATTCAGAATATCAAGTTGTTGGGGTTTTTTTCTGGAGAAGTGGAACTGGAACTTCCCCTGGCCTTGATGAAATGATACTTTCATAGTGAACATTTCCCATGGGCTTGGAAGGAGTTCAAATTAAATAGCTATTAACAGAAAACCAAGTTTAGACATTGACTAAAATGCCTTTTCCCAGATGCTCAGATTTCAGTCTCTTGGGATTTCTCACTAATTCTCTCCAGTCGTCCCAGCAAAAACCAGGAAGTCAGAGCTTTTATTTCTAATTTAAAAAAATAAATAAATAAAAGAAAAAAATTACCCTAAAACCCAAGCATACACAACCCTGTCCTGCCACATTCCTATACTATGAGGATGCAAGAAGACCCAAACATGCTTTTCTTTCTTTTTATTTGTAGCTCATCTTTACATGGAGAAGTCTCAGTATTGCAACCCCAAGCATTCAAAACATGTCAGCCTTTAATCATAAGGTCACATATACAGAATAGGGACTACATCTTGAAAAGTGGTTACTCTTAAAGGGACATAGAGGTCATGGTGGCAACTGGCTGAATATGGGCTCTCAGTGCTAAGAGGCACAATCGTTGGTTGCTTAAGCAGAGGAGTGTAGTATAGGAGTAGGTAGGTGGCTTTTGCCACTGCATACAGCATCAGTGAGACCGTGACTGGAATACTGTGCCCAGTTTGGGTATCCACACATCAGGATTAGAAAGGGTTTAGAAATGAGGTACAAGAATGATTCTGGATCTGGAAACTCTCTTGTATGATGGGAGAAGCTCAACATATTTAGCTTATCCAAGAGAAGGTAAAGAGGTGACATGATCGCTGTCATTCGTATCTATGTGAGGAAAGTATTTCTGATAGTGGAGGGTCCTTCAATCTTGCAGAAAATGCATAACAAAATCCAGTGGCTGGAAGCTGAGACGCTGCACAAATCCAGATTAGAAATCAGGTGCGAAATGTTAATGGTGAGGGTGATTTACTTTGCAATGTGGTGGATTCTCTGTCACTTGGAATCTTTAAATCAAGATTGGTTTCAGAGTAACAGCCGTGTTAGTCTGTATCCGCAAAAAGAACAGGAGTACTTGTGGCACCTTAGAGACTAACAAATTTATTAGAGCATAAGCTTTCGTGGACTACAGCCCACTTCTTCGGATGCATATGCATATGCATCCGAAGAAGTGGGCTGTAGTCCACGAAAGCTTATGCTCTAATAAATTTGTTAGTCTCTAAGGTGCCACAAGTACTCCTGTTCTTTTTTTTAAATCAAGATTCTTTCTTTCTAAGATGTGCTGTAACTCAGCCAGAATTTAGGGCTTGATGCAGAAAGTGCTGGATGAAATTCTCTGGCCTGTTATGCAGGAGATCAGACTAGATGAAACTGTCCCTTATAGCCTTGAAAATATGTGAAAAATAATAAAATTTTGGGTCTGTCTGCCTTTTTATGGTTCACTTTTTCAAGTCTCTTCTGCAACCATGAGAGCTAGAAAATAATTTTATTTCTTTTAAATAATGAAAGCTCCTGATTGTGTAACTGCCTGTTCCTAGTAGCTGGAGCTTTAAGAAAAACACCTAACATCAAGAGTTGGCAACACTGATGGGGAAACAGGATATGGAAGGAGGATAGCACAAGTGCCCTTTTCCTGGTCTATTTTGAAGGTTTTCCTTCTAGGATCAGTTCTTCCTTCCCCTCCCCAGTCCCCCTCTTCTCGTCCCCTCCCCCCAAATCTCAGGTTCAGATAATCAGGTGGTCAGGGCCAACAGTTGGGGCCAGGTTTTCTAGAGAGTTCGTCCAAATATGCTGAACTCTTTTGAAAATCAGCTGTTTATTTTAGTATCTAAATGGGAGCGGTGTTCTTTGGAAAGTGAGCCTTTCTCAAAATTCTGCCCTAATGCGGAGAGGAGCACAGGTCCTGCCTTCCCTCCTTGCCATAAAAAGACTTGGATGTGATGGCAAAGGCTATTTTTTTTGCATCTTCAGGCACATTACTAAAAATTGCCACCAACCACTATGGCTGAAGTGTCACCTAGGCTTGAGTCTTGCTTCTACGCTGTGTGAAAAAGGCTCTTTGTGTGATCTCTGTGGCTTTGAAAGAAAACCAAGCCATGAAGCAGCTGTGTTTGTGGAGTACTTGCCCTGCTCCAAGCCCTTCCCCCAGCAGCTGTTGTAATTCTGTAGGCTTATTTAGGTTTAGGGTATTACTGAGTTTAAATAAACAGAAGCTGAATTCCCTGGCTGGTGACAAAGACCAGCTTCTTTCTAGAGTAAGACAGAGAGGTTACAGTGTGACAAGTGTTGTGTTGTGGTGCAGATTTAGGCCACCACACCCAGAGTTGGAATTTCATGCCAGGGAAGAGATTGCTTTATGTTTCCAATGCACACCTCCCTAAGACAGCTGTTCTGGATGCAGGTATCTGGGTGTCTGCATGTCCTACTGTAGAACATTGCAGCATACCCTGCTGCCGCCAAGTTGTTTTCTCAGGGCTCCCCAAAGTAGAGGAAGGCTAGCCACACTACAAGTGCTACATGGCGCAGCTGCAGCACGTCTGGTGAAGATGCTCTTTGCCAGTGGTCACCAACCCATAGATCGCGATCGACTGGTCAATCCTGGAGCCTCTGACAGTCAATCGCAATCTCTGGTCACTAAAGTCTGGCGGTGCAGCAGGGCTAAGGCAGGCTCCCTGCCTGCCCTGGCCTCACACTGCTCCCAGAAGCGGCCAGCATGCCCCTGGGGGGCGGTAGGAGTCTCCATGCACTGCTCCTGCCTGCAAGCACCGTCCCTACAGCTCGCGTTGGCTGGGAACAGGGAACAGCGGTCAATGGGGTCTTTAGGGGCAGTGCTGCCAGGGGCCATAGGGACGTGCTGGCTGCTTCTGGGAGCAATGGGGCCAGGGCAGGCAGGGAGCCTGCCTTCGCTCCGCTGCACCAGCAACCGGTAGCTGCTCGAGGTAAGTGCTGCCTGGTGGGATCCCAGAGCCTGCACCCCTCCCACACCCCAACCCCCAGCCCTGAGCCCCCTCCTGTACCCCAAACCTCCAGCCCTGAGCCCTCTCCCAGAGCCAACACCCCATACCCCTTCCTGCACCCCAACCCCCTGCCCCTGGCTCCACCTAGAACTCCCTCCCACACTCCGAACCCCTCGGCCTCAGCCCAGAGCCTGCACCCCCCTCCCGAACCCCAACCCCCTGCTCCAGCCCGGTGAAAGTGAGGGTAGGGGAGAGCGAGAGACGGAGGGTGGGGGGATAGAGTGAGCAGGGCGGGGCCTTGGGGAAGGGGTGGGGTAGATCCTGGGTTGCACTTAAATTAAAAGTGATCTTGTGCGTAAAAAGGTGGGAGATTACTGCTCTATGCTGACGGGAGAGAGCTCTTCCATCAACATAATAAATCCACCTCCATGAGAGGTGGTAGCTTCTCCCACCGACATAGCTCTGTTCACACAGGTGCTTAGGTCGGTGTAATTTACGTCGCTCAGGGAAATGGCTTATTCACTGAGCAACGTAAGCTATACCAAAGTAAGTGATAATATAGGCCTGGCCTAAATCTCTAAATATCATAACTGCTGCTCCTGCTCTGGGATGATTCAAAGACCTGAGATGCATTCCATACGAAAGTTTGTAATGAGAAATAACCATGACAAATAACTGAGCCAGATGAAACTTCCAGAGCGTTCCTGACTGAGAAACACTTACAGGAGTACTTCAGAATGTAAACAGGCAGGAGATCCTGCCTTGGCACAGACTGGCATGCCTGCTTTATTACTGGGAAAAATTGATTTGTTTTCCTATTGTAGCACGTGTATGTGAGAGACTGAATCTGAAGAGACCAGCTAATTTTTCCCAGCTCAGCAAGGTCCATAAACAGCAAATAAAATAATAATATTGCTTTATTTATCAGTCTTAGATGTGGACAACTGTATGTGTCTGTGGGTGTCAGCTAAGGCCTCTGTTTAACATGTTAATGATGCCATTTTAATCTCTGAACTCATTTTGAGATGAAAATTGGAAAAGCCGCTCTACTTGGTGCAGAAGTTCTGCCTGTTTATAAGCTGCAGGAAAGAACCAATTTTAGAGACTTCCCAGCACCCCTCTGATTTGAGTGATTCTTTTTTTGAATCCAAGCTCACAGGTTATTAGTAATGGGGACTCCTCCCTTTCTGGCTATTTAAAATATTGGTGGTGTTTCTTCTCCATGGCTCTTTTAGAGAAGATATTTTTTTCTTCTGTCCCAATTTACACTCTTCCCGCTACTCCTGGAGTGGGACACATTTTGTGAAGTAGATTCAAAAAAAGTAAATTGTATCTGGAGACTTGTCCTGCCCAGTTGTGTGCTAAGATGATGAGCTTTGTCCCAGCTGCTATTTGCGGTATGTTAATAACATGGAAGAGGACCTGTAGCAATGTATGAATTTGCAGGAACCATCAAAGAGGGAGATTGGGGCCTGGTTAGAAATGGGAGCTTGGGCTTCAGTGCAACTTGCTGAAGAAAATAGGTCTGAAAAATTATAAACTGATCATGCCCTTTTACCTGGGTACCTAGGCAACCTAAAAACATTAGAGGACACTGATCCAGGGTAGGATTTGGGATGAGGGTGGGCAGAATCTTAAACCCATCAGCATAAGGTGTTGCAGCAGTTGCATCTGCATTTTCTTTGCTTTTCTGTCATTAAGTGCATTTTTGTTAAGTGGTGATGATTAACAATTTACCATGGATTGTGGTGGGTTCTCCATCACTGGCAATTTTTAACTCAAGATAGCATATCTTTCTAAAAGATATCCTCTAATTCAAACAGGAATTAAGTGAAGTCCTACAGCCTGTGTATACAGGAGATCAGAATAGATGATCAGTGGTCCCTTCTAGCTGTATGATCTATGAACAATTGTGGCATTGTAGAAAGTGCTGGGAATAACTCCCCTAGAGTTTGAGGGACCATGATGCAGGTAGGATGCTGAAGAATGAGAAATAATAGGTAAGTGAGTAGTGGAGATCTGTACCCTGTGGGTTATGTGTTTTAGAGGTTGGGAGCATTATTAATCTCCCTTTTCTAGCTAATAGACAGGACCAAGGTGTATACAATTCAGAGGTGTAGAGAAAGGTGGTGAACACACAGTTTGACATGGAAACTGGTTGGAAAATAGGAGCGTAAAAGAGTGGGCAGAGGGGGAGTTAAGGACAGACACCTTTATGCAGAGGGTAATTAATGTGTGGGGAAGACCTACACCCAAAGGCAGCAAGAAAAGCTGCAGCCCTGGCCATGTTTCTTTTGGTTTACAAGCTAGTTACTGAGGGCTTTTCTACATGGGGAAATTTACTGGTATAACTATAGTGATATACTTATAATTCCCAGTATGGACACTCTTATTCTGGAATTAAAGTGCTTTTTCCAGTTTATGATATACTGGTATAATTATACTGGTAAACGTCCCTGTGTAGGCAAGCCCTGATAGGGGGAACACTAAAGGCAGCAGAGCAGATGGGCACTTTCACAGCCTCATTGCATCCCAGTGTACTGTTGTGGAAAGCCAAATAAATTCTTGAATAATTAACATTTTCTTCCATTTCCTAGATCCAGAGGCAAACATTTTTGGTGCTAGGGACTTCTCAAAGCAACGTTCTTCACTTTCTTCTTCCCATATTACAGTTTCAACAAGTTTGTTTGTTTGTTCTTTCTCCTCCCACTTCCTCCCCCCCCCCCCCCCCTTCAGCTGCCAAACATGTTTGGTGATCTTCGTTCCACGTTCATTGCTCTGATGATTGGCTCCTACGCTTCCTCAGCTGTCACTTTTCCTGGAATCAAGGTGAGGATGTGGAATCCTGAGCTCTGACAAATTTGTCTCAGCAATTCTGATGTTGCTGTCTTAGGACTCCAGGTTGCATGATGGTCATTAGAAAGGATGGTCCAGTGGACAGAGTACTAACCTGGGATACATGAGACCTGCGTTCATTTCCCTGTTGTGCCACAGACTTCCTGTGTGACCTTGGGAAAGTCCTTTTTTTAAATAGGGATAATCGCCCTACCCTGCCTGACAGGAGTGTTGGGAGGATAAATACATTAAAGATTTTGAGGTGCTCAGATACCATGATAATGGAGGCCAGATACTCAGATAGGTCTATAAACTGTCCAGGATGGTTTTTAGAAGTTCTGAGATGGTTTTCAGTGAAAAGTGCACAAGTCATAGGATTATAGTGGTGTTAAAGAAATAAAAACATTTTTTCATCTTTAGTGATATAAGCAATCTCTGGAGTTGAAAAATATAAAATTTAAATTCTGGAATCCATGGGACCGATCGTAATAAAATATCAGCTTTTGATTATTTTCTTGAGGCGGCTGTGCACCTTCAGATAGTGATAAGACTAATTATAGAGTTTTGTGGAGAGCTCTGAAAGGGAAGGAGAGCCAATATATCTGTGCTATTTAATACATAGCTTCATCCGCAGAGGCAAAATTAATATGGTTTTAGCTTATATGAATCCAAGACTCTTATGGGTCTGGACAGTAGGTCAGATCAAGTTATACCAGCCATGCAGCAAAGTTCCTAATGGGTTTCCTAAGAAGATCTAGATGTAACTTCTCCATTGACTGTACAGTAACTCCTTGCTTAACATTGTGGTTATGTTCCTGAAAAATGCTACTTTAAGCAAATCCAATTTTCCCATAAGAATTAATGTAAATGGGGGGTGGGGGGGTTAGGTTCCAGGGAAATTTTTTTCGCCAGACAAAAGACTCTATTTTACAAACACAGTATAAGTTTTAAACAAACAGTTTAATACTGTATACAGCAATGATGATTGTGACGGTGGTGAAGTCAGAGGGTGGGATATTTCCCAGGGGATGCCTTACTGCTAAATGATGAACTAGCATTTGGCTGAGCCCTCAAGGGTTAACACGTTGTTAATGAAGCCTCATATTCTACAAGACAGCACAAATGGAGGGAGGGGAGACAGCATGGCAGACAGAGACACACACGATGTGTTTGAGAGAGATGCGCAATGCCCCTTTAAGTACTCTGACCCCACTTTAAGTATATTGCCTTTTTAAGTAGATCAGCAAGTTGAGATGGTAGCTGCTGCCAGCAAGCTCCCTCGGTCCTGAGCCCTGTCGTGATAGGGTACAGGAGCAGGGGGGAGGGGACACCCTGACATTAGCACCCCTTCTCCTCGCCTCCCCTTCCGCCCCCCCCCCCCCCTGCACAGCAAGCAGGAGGCTCCCAGGAGCAGCTCCAAGGCAGAGGGCAGGAGCACACATGGCAGTGGGGGAGGGACAGCTGAACTGCCCAGCAGTTGCTAGCCTGCTGGGCGGCTGCCACACAGGGAACTTGGGGGAGCTGATGGGGGGTGGGGGTGGGGAAGGGCTGCAGGTCTACCCTGGTTCTAAGCCCCCACCATCTAGCTCCAAAGGGCTGCATTTTCTGCAAGCACTGGACAAAGCAGGCGGCTGCCAAACAATGTTAAAAGGGAGCATTGTGCAACTTTAAACGAGCATGTTCTCTAATTGATCAGCAATGAAACGACCTTAACCAGGATGATTTTAAGCGAGGAGTTACTGTATTGTTTCTGACAGAGCTGGGTTTCAATTTCAGCAGAAGCCCCTTGTTTTCTTGTAACTGATATCTTTATACAAGACGTGTGCATAAATTTGTGCAAAACTTTTGTTGTGCTTACATGATATCACAGAATTCCTTCCTTCATTAGATGTCACCTTTTTTTATAATGGAGATATCCCATCTCCTAGAACTGGAAGGGACCTTGAAAGGTCATCGAGTCCAGCCCACTGCCTTCACTAGCAGGATCAAGTACTGATTTTGCCCCAGATCCCCAAGTGGCCCCCTCAAGGGTTGAACTCACAACCCTGGGTTTAGTAGGCCAATGCTCAAACCACTGAGCTATCCCTCCCTTGCAACCTTGTTTTTAAATGCCACATGATTTCCCCTCCACCTTACTCCCAAATCTACTTCAGCAAACACTAGAGCATAGGATATCTTATGTGCTAATGATATTATTCTGTTGTGAATTCCAGGTTATATATGACTTTGGTGTCTCTTTCATCCTCATTCTGATTGTCTGGGCATCCTGTGCAGGACTAGTTTTCTTCAACTGTTTCTTCAACTGGCCACTGGAGCCATTCCCAGGACCAGAAGACATGGACTACACGTAAGTGTCTCCTTCTGCTCTTAGGAATATAGAAATTGCCAGACTGGATCAGTCATGGGATCCAATCTCTGAGAGAGGCTAGATCAGCTGCTTCAGAGGAAGATACATTTATTCCTAACCTTAAATATTTATGGTTGACTTCTGTCCTAAGTGTGAGGGTTTACAGCCCTTTATAAATGTTTATCCTAGCTAGTGAGACTCTGGATATTCAAGGAGGTTGGTGTGTTCCAGCCTCTAGGACTCCCTACAGCAAACACCCTCCTAGCAGCAACTTCATTTCTCTCCTGAGGCAGTTCCAGCTCTAGCATCTTTGATGTGGCAGTAAGGCCTAGAGAGAGAGAGGTTTCTCTTTGGTATTTGGGTCCCAGGCTCTGTATGGATTTCCAGATGTTGATTTTTAACCTATAGTCAACCAACCTTCCTGCATCCTGTGACTCCAGTATCCTTAGATCAGTCCATGAATATCTCAACTCTGCTTTGCAGCTCACTTTTTTTTTGGTCTCTCTCTCTTTCTCCCCCCCCCCCCCCCCCCTCTTCTGCCCACAGAGTGAAGATCAAGTTCAGCTGGCTAGGATTTGACCACAAAATTACAGGGAAACAGTTTTACAAGCAGGTGACCACAGTGGGACGTCGTCTGAGTGTGGGGAGCTCTATGAAGAACCCCAAGGAGCTGGCAGCTCAAGAGGGAAACAAACTCTGTCTGTCAACAGTGGACCTGGAAGTGAAGTGTCAAGCAGACGATGCAGGTATTGTCTCTAGATTTGTGCATGTGACATTCACCCTAGTGCAAAGGACCAGCACAAGGTCAGTGCACCACTTAACTCCTCAAAATAGGAGCTAAGCAATATTTCAGCCTTGTGCAAGCCCTTACATGTTGTGAATTTAATCCATGTGTGCAACTCATCATTGTCCAGAGAAGTATATATTCAGGCACATATAAACCCCCCCCCCCCAATGCATGCACATACCTTGATGGCATATGTTGCCACCCTGGCAGATGTCTGGGTGCTGGTGAACATTACATAGACAGTACATAATGTATGAACTGCTATAGCTAAAGACTGACATGCTAAATTCTTATACCTACTCGTCGTTGTCCTCCCCACATGAGCCCCCTTTTTTTTTTTTTTTTTTAGGGAGTCCCTTCTGCACAAGTTAGTCACTGGCGCTAAACTCCCCATTGGACTGTCCCTAGAGTATTGTGTTTATGTAATGTAGCCAGTAGAAGACTACTGATCTAAACAATCCAGTCTGTTCTGATGTCATGTCTGTTTAATAACCATTACCAGAGGCTGCCTTCTTTAGAGACTCTCTTGTTTCCTCTGCAGCATCTCCGTCCTTTATGCACAGTGTCTTCAGCCCAATTTTGCTACTCAGTCTCATCACCATGTGCGTCACTCAGCTGCGGCTCATTTTCTACATGGGGGCCATGAACAACATCCTGGGATTCCTTGTGGAGGGAGACCTGGAGACAGGTAGATTAACACCCAGAATTCTCACCTCTTCCCTTGAAACAGGGAAATCATCCTGGCTGTTCACCTACTGGGGATGTTGGTTTCTTATTAGTCACCAGATGCCATTCTGTTTATCTGCCTGTCACCAGCTCAGTGGTCAGAGTGTAACCGACAGCTGCTGTCATGGTCTGATGGGTGGCTGGAACCTGCTAAAAGCGGAGGGGCAACAAGATGTCAAATAACAAGGTGCATGCTCGAATATCAAGTTATTTTCAGCCAAGCGTTTATTAAATATTTTCCATCTTGTGTCCTTAAACAGGGGTTACCAAGTTTGGCAGGTCAGGGAGGGCCATAATAAAAACCTGTTCCACTGGGTATTTTTTATCCTGAGCAAGCACAAAATACAGAGCAGCTGAGTTCAACTGCAGATACATTTTTTTTTTTCTGTGACTCAATCCAAAGCACTGAGGGGAAATGATGTCATGATAGCCTTGTGCATACTGTTGTGTGTCTGGGAGGCTGACTGGCAGCTTCTGTTCTGGGATTTGTTTGTGTCTGATTCAGTGAAGGAAGCCAACAGGAAAGAGTACATTAGTTTAGCGTTTACTTACTGAAAGTACTCTGAATTGCAAAACAAAATATAGCCCAATTTTGTCTTGTGCAGTAAGATCTGGTTTGAACTTGTTAAATCTGGAATTTTGTGAAGCTGATAAATCAAGAGGCACTCTTTCAAAACAATCATGAGGCACTAGGGGAGGAGAGGAGAATAAATGCAAGAAACTCAGAATGCCCCAGCATTCCATGAATTGCTTTGTTTCTTTAGTCCAGTGCTTGACAGACTAGCATTTGGCTCTTTCTCTCTCCTCTGGCTAAAGAAGCAACATAGACGTTAAACACTAAATAGGACAAATCCCAGGGTTGGATGCCTTTCCCAAAATGGGCTCCATGCTTCTCACTCACTTAACATTTCTTCTTTCACTGTTACTCTCCTCCATTTTGCTTGTTTTGCTTGAGGTTAGTTTTGGTTTTATTTTTAGTCCCAACTTTTTTTTTTTTTAACCATGAGTGTTAGTTTGTGTCAATTTCTGATTTATTCTCTTGGTACAACTCTTACTTGGACCCCATAATAGTTTAAGTGAACAGATAAAACTCTAAAATGCTGAGAAATGGGTTGTGTCCCATAAACCTGGTATCTGTTTGTGACACCGTCTGGATTTCTCCTGTGGTGCAGCTGGAACCCAGCATGCTAGTTGCTGTCTTTAGAGTTTCCATAGTATCAGGAAAACAGTAGGTTTGTCTGGGTTGTGTCTGCTTGGCTCAGACAAAGAGCTCTGAGAAGGATGCAGAGGTGTTGAAATGTAGGGCTGACCGGGATTTGGAGAAGTCATCCAGTCCAACCCCCTGCACAGTGGCAAAACCAAGTAAATTTAGACTGTTCCTGACAGGACTTTGTCCAACCTGTTCTTAAAAACTTCCAGTGATGGGGATTCCAGAACCTCCCTTGGAAGTTCCAAAGCTTAACTACCCTTAGGGTATGTCTATATTTACCTCCGGGTCCGGCAGTAAGCAATTGATCTTCCGGGATCGATTTATCGCGTCTTGTCTAGACGCGATAAATCGATCCCGGAACTGTACTCCTGCTCCGCGAGAGGAGTACGCGGAGTCGACAGGGGAGCCTGCCTGCCACGTGTGGACCCGCGGTAAGTTCGAACTAAGATACTTTGACTTCAGCTACGTTATTCACATAGCTGAAGTTGCGTATCTTAGTTCGAAGTGGGGGGTTAGTGTGGACCAGCCCTTAGAGTTAGAAACCTTTTCCTAATAGCTAACCTAAATCTGTCTTGCTGCAGATTAAGCCCATTACTTCCTGTCCTACCTTCCCTGGACATGGAGAAAAATGTATCCGTCCTCTTTATAACAGCCCTTAACAGTTTTCAAATATGTTATCAGGTCGCCCCTCCATCTTATTTTCTCAAGACTCATCAGGCACAATTTTTACAAATCTTCATCGGTCAGTTTTTTCTAAACCTTTTATCATTTGTGTTCCTCTCCTCTGGACTCTATCCAATTTGTTCACATCTTTCCTAAAGTGTGGCACCCAGAATTGGACACAATACTCAGTTGAGACCCCATCAGTGCTGAGTAGAGTGGAACAGTTACCTCCCGTGTCTTGCATACATCCTGTTGATACGCCCAAGAATATTCAATTTGTGATCCACTCTAACCCTTAGATCCTCTTCAGCAGTACTACGCCTAGCTGGTTATTCCCCATTTTGTAATTGTGCATTTGATTTTTTTTTTTTTTTTTCTTCCTAAGTGCAAAGTACTCCACTTATCTTTATTGAATTTCATCTTGTTGAATTCGGACCAATTCTCCAATTTGTCAAGGTCATTTTGAATTCTAACCCTGTCCTCCAAAGTGCTTGCAACTCCTCCCAGGTTGGTGTCATTTGCAGCTGTTATAAGCACATTCTCCACTCCGTTATTCTAAGTGATTGAATGAAAATATTGAATACTACTGGACCCAGGACTGACCTCTGCAGGACTCCCCTAGATATGCCCTCCCAGTTTGACAGTGAACCACTGATAACTACTGTTTCAGTACGGTCTTTCAACCAGTTGTGCACTCACCTTAATTTCATCTAGACCACATTTCCCTAGTTTGTCATGTGGGTTAGGGGAAGGGCTGGACAAATACATTGATTGATTAATTAGTTACCCTTTCCTGCTGCTTTTACATACTGTGGCTTGTTCACAGAAGAGACCCTGTAACTGCGCTCAGCTGCACTGAATAATACAAGGAGAAAGCTGAGTGGCTCAATGGTTGTTCCAAATGTTTTCAGATTCAAGAGGATGCCCTGAACAGGACCGAGTGTAGGGTAGGCAGTGATGGTTAGAGATAGGGGGTAAAATCAGTAAGCTACAGTCTGACACTGATACTTCCTGTAAGTCCTGCTTCCTGCATATATTATGCTGACTCAGACCTGACTGTGAAACCTCCCTGCAGCTGGACAGAGCAGTGGGTTCAAAGCTTCTTATGTTCTAAGAGATGAGAGCAAACATGGGTGCAGTAACCTCCTAAGTGACTAGCATGGTCCTCTTGTCCACTCCTCCCAACACCTGTGGTGTCTGAGGCAGGAAATTTGCCTGTCTGTATTGTAAAGTGCCATATTTTCCATGGTGGTATAGAAGAAGTGATATTAACTGTATTGTGGTAGCACCCCAAAGCTCGTCAAGGGGCTCATTGTGTTGAGTACCGCAAAAGGACAGTGGTGCACATAGTCCCTGCCCTGAGGAGCTCACAGTCTAAGACCACGATGTGTGTGTGTGTGTGTGTGTGTGTGTGTGTGTGACAATTCCCATGTATGTACAATTGTATGCAGCTCTGCCTCTCTCCCCCTCCCTCCCCCCCAAAGGCTTGCCATCATTTGCTGAGCCTTTTCTTCTAGGTATTGAATAGAAGTGGGTTTTGAGGGCTCCCAGTTTTAATGTATTATCCTATCTGGTCCTGCAGTTCTCCAAAGAGAACGGTCTCTCCCTCTCTCCCCTCCCCTAACCAGTCCCCATAGTTGGTCTCTAGATGCCAAGGCTGGAGAGGGTTAGGCGTGATATGGGGGAAATGCTCTTGGCCATGGGGTGAACTTCTTGGCCTCTTATTAAAACCCTTGCTAGATAGCTCAGTCTTTTGGGAGGGTGATACTCTTCCAAACCCTGTCGTCTTAGCTGGATGAGGATGCTGTGGTGTGAAAGTGCCTGTGGCTCCAATAAGGACACATCTGCTAGAGGGCTGGCAGTGTGTGCGCTTGAGACTGGAGCTGCAGATTCCTTACTTTGCTCTAATTATGACAAATGTAGTGACGCCTGGCCCATAGGCAGATACCTGGAGACAGTGTGCCAGGTGCTGACCCCACCTACAAACATTCCTGAGCATGGCGGGGATGAGGGGCAGATGGAGTTCTGCTCTTACTACACCGGGTAGAAGAAGGGTTTAAATTCTCTGCTCAAATGCCTCCAGCATGCCTCATGGGCATTACACATGTTTGTATTTCTTTGTGATGGAGACCTGTAGGGAGGCGGGTACTGAACTTAGTCCTGTTCTGCTTGCAGTTGTGGGCACTTAGTGCTGAAGTAGGCAGTTTCAGATTCTTGATCCTTATTCCAGAACTGCACTGGCTCTGATTTATCAGCCCCTCTGTGTCATGCACAAGTCCACAATTACATGATCTGTGGTGGGGGGCGGGGGGGGGGGGGGAAGCATTGTGGAGAATATTCCCCAGTGACTCACCAGAACTGGAGGCAGCAGCGTTTCCTCCTGAGCCTACACTAGCTCTGCACAATGCTGCTTGTAAACTCTTCTCCATTAGCTGGCTAGCTCTTTATATTTTAGGTTCTGCTGTGGAATGAAGCAATTGCTCTGTGAGCTCATATCCTATCTGTGCCTCCTTGTCTGTCCTGATGGGTATCGTAGGCTTCTGGGGTTTCTGCTGCTAATCTCTTTTTGCTTTTCCATATTTGCTCTCTTGTTGCTGCTGCTTTGTTGCTTTGCTGATGCAGTGATGGATACAGGTAAGCTGGGTGTTTTAAGCACATTTCTAACATTCCCTTCCTTCCTGTATTTCAGTGATGCTTAGCTGCATGGTGTGTCTCAAACATGTAGCTACAGTGCTGTTAAGTGTTTCTTTGGGGGACCTTGCAGTAACAGCACTGAGGGTCCTGACTCCCGTGAGTGACTGCTGACCACTGGCTATTAAAACTCTTCCCTTCTCTAAACCCATCCCTGATCCTGGTCTTTGTGTGGCTAACAAACAGTGATAGGCAGGGAGGTAATTACCAATCTCTGCTGATTACTCTTCTGACAGTTCTCCCTTAGGGAGAAGATACCCTTGGGCCCTTCCCTTGCTAGGAATCCTACTTCCTCCCCTGCTCCTCCCACCTTCCTCTCCCTCAGCAAAACAAGCCCCCTCCCTAAGCACGCAGCAGGCAGCTAGCTTTTTCATCCTGGCCTGTCTTCCAAAAAAACATGATTACCTTCCCACACTGGGTCCTACCTGCCCTGATGACTTCCCCTACTAGTTCTTAGCCCTAGGGCAGAATTGGAAACCAACAGCAGAGGGAGGCACAGCTAGAACCACAGGGCAAGGGAGGGGAGGAGATTCCTAGCTGGAGGTTGGAAGGCAGGGACTTGCTCCTTCAGACCAGGGTCAGCAGACTCTTTGCAGTCAGAAGCCTCTCTGCTGCATATAGTGCCACTCTTTGGCCACTGCTCTATCCTGTAAATTAGCCAGCTTTCAGGTGCCATCCTCCCGGGAACTAGCTACTGTTAGAGTTGTTACTTCTTCTTGGAAATTATGAAATCTATCAGCCTGGCTAGAGTGGACAAGTGTGGCATATCCATTGTAACACACTTTTTGGCTGCTAGGCTACAGTTGATCTGGGACTCTGAGCAGTAAATAAGACAACACCCTCATCCTCCTTGTCTGAGGCTACCAATGATCTGGCCTGAGTGGATAAAATGACCAGTTGTTATGAAATGGGACCTGCTGCTGTTTTCTGTTACTGCTGAGTCCCATTGAGGGACTTTGACATGTTGTCTCTTTTCTCTGCAGTGAGTCTCTACACCTCCGTTTTTGGGGTGTTGCAGCTGCTCTGCCTGATGACTGCCCCCATGATTGGATACATCATGGACTGGAAGCTGAAGGAATGTGATGATGGTTCAGAAGAGGCTGATGAGAGTGATGCTAATCAGTAGGTAGCACACATTGCAGGGTCCAATCTGATATCTCTAACTGACCCAATTAAACTAAACAGATCTAATTCTGTTGTAAATTGATGAATATGAGTCCATATAGGGATTTGCACCAATTTAACTAAACTGATTGCTATAAACTATTTTAGTTAAATGTTGCAACTTCTGTTTGTAGATGAGGCTGGAGTCTCAGGTACAGGCCAAGACTCGGGTATGCCAATGTGGGGATTTTGGTTTCTTGTATCCTCCAACTTCTCAGGTTCCTAGTTGTGAATTCTAGTAGCTGCTACACTGCCTGTGTGATATATTCCTTGCTTTCCCGCCAGAGATGGTAAAAAAAAGAAAAAACGTGATCGCCAGATTCAGAAGATTTCGAATGCCACAAGAGCTTTTGTGTTCACCAACATACTACTAGTTGGATTTGGAATTACCTGTCTCATTCCTAACCTGCCTTTGCAGGTGAGTATTTCACAAAAGGAGTGGTGTACTGCAGGGTTCCTGGCATAGGCACCGACTCCGTGGGTGCTCCAGCCCTGAAGCACCCATGGAGAAAAATTAGTGGGTGCTTAGCACCTATTGGCAGCCAAGCTCCCCCCTCTTCCCCAGCACCTCTCCCCTGCCGCCAGCCCCGCTGATCACTCCTCCCCCTCCCTCCCAGTGTCTCCAGCGTGCAGGGGCTGGAGGTGGGGACAGGGCATGCTTGGGGGAGGAGAAGGGGTGGGGTGGAGCAGGGGTTTGGGGAAGAGGTAGTGGGGTGGGGTCTGGGGCAGAGGGGAAGTCGGTGCCTATGGTTCCTGGGCTAAATGTACAATGAAACTGTCTTGGATAAATTAGAACATAATCTAGATTAAGGACAGGCTAAGACAAACTGGGTCCCCCTTGGCTCTGCCCCAGTGCTGTGGCCAGACTCCCCATGCCATGGCTACACCATGGCTCTACCTCTACGGGGTGGGTGGGCTCTTCCAGTAGAGCCAGGATGCAGCACTGGCCACCACATTCAAAAATCCTGAGTCAGAGACTCAAAAATGAGAAGGAAAATAAACAGACCCCCAGTGTTTACTACTTGTAACTCTGTTTTAAACCACTCTACTAGCTTTTCTTATTAACCACAAAAGCTAGAAACTTACTTTTATATTTAAATTAAATTTGAGACTCCCCATAATCATCTGAGTCCAGAAGCTTGAGCTTTAGGAAAAAAATCACTAGAGTTGGCAACACTGGGGGGGCTAATGACAGAGATGCATCTCCAAGCGGAGTCCTCTGCTGCTAGTCTTGGCAGGGCCCCCCAGTCCAGTGAATTTCGGAGATAATCCAGTTAAAGGGACGGGGGCAGTTAACACCTTTTAGAGCTGTTGCTTTAGGCACTCTGCAGGCTCAGGCAGATGTCACTGAGTTGGTCTGCACTGTGTTCATGTTTTCAGGCCTTTGCAAGTATGAGGACTATAAACACACACTTTCATGTAAAATAAATAAATAAACCCTGAGATTTAGGCCTAGAGCACCAGCTCTTGTCAGTAGTGGCTTTGTTAATCCAGGCCTGAGCTACAGATAAGACAGGAGGTTCCTGGAAAATCTGTAAAGCAGAACAGCATGAAACCTGCACAGACTCCACTGTTCAAGTAGTGGGCCAAATATTGTCCTCAGTTACACCCTTTAGTGTCAGTGGGGTTATACATATGTAAATGTTTCATGCCTCTGCCAGGTGCATACCACAGGCCAGACATCAGGGGACAGGACTTGATGACCTCTCGAATTTCCATCCAGCCCCACATTTCTATAGCACAAAATGCACTGGGAGGATGCCAGCTTCTCCTCTCCTCATCCCTCCCCCCCCCCCCCCACACACTGAATGTTTTTTTATTTTTCTCTCAAAGCTGTTAGAGAGGATCAAGCTGGAAGTGAGTGAATAAAGCTAAGGAGAGAGCAGGCATGCAGATCTGTCTTCAACTTTGGCATTTCCAGTAATGGTTCAAGTGCCTGAACCATTGTAAAACCCAAGGATATGCTTTCAGAACAGCAACCTCCCTTCTGCAGACAGACTGAAGTGAAGTCAGGTTCAGAAAGTGCAGTGTGCCATCATCTCAGACAAACTGTCTGTCTCCTTGTGCTGACCTAGTGTGTGAGCAGGCTTTGTTTCTGGAGCTGCTTAGGCCTCTCCTGGAACTGGAGGAGCAGCAGGTACAGGGGTGGAGTGGTGGGTTTGGACGACTAATCAGCATTTTTTTTTTTCTGCTTCTTTCAGATCCTTTCCTTCATTTTGCACACCATAGTGAGAGGATTCATCCACTCAGCGGTGGGAGGCCTCTATGCAGCTGTGTAAGTCTAACCTTGCTCATATACAGCATGTGACTGGCCTGAGGGTTTGATTACCAAAGATCCAGGGTGGAAGGAACACATGATGGTGAGATCCTGCTGTCAGAGGGAACAACTGAGTCCACTTATGGCTTACTCTGTGTCACCATAGGACTTGGCAGCAGGACTGCCGTATCCCAGGTTATTACTGTCCTTGCTTGTGCCTAATGCTGACCTGTAGTTACTTATTGCAGTGAAACAAGCACAGATATGCTTAATGTGGACCTCAGATGCAATTTGTCCTAAACTGGTTTCACCATCATGGGTTAAAAAGCTTGAAATTTTTAGCTAACTCGCCCTAATTATGAGTAGGTACAGGTACATGTCTTGATGAAATATTGGTCAGGGCACTCTGACTTCTGGGGCACATAGCTAGTCTGCTCTGAGAATGGAGCTGTTTCTAGATATTTATCAGCTTGTCAGAGCATTGCTCAAAATAAACACATAGTTAATGAAGCCTACGCACCTTTTACCCCGTAGCGTGGATCATTCATTCTGTATCCAACATATCTAAGTTTTGGAAGAGAACATTGATGTATAAGGTTTTTTTTTTTTTTTTTTAACAATGAGAAGATCCATTTCCTCTGACCGAACTCATGGACTGAGGGACAAACAGATCAATAACTTTTGCTGTAGATTTAAAAAAAAAAAAAAAAAAAAAAAAAAAAAAGTTTAAAGATGTTGGTTTTGTTCCCCCCCCCTCCCCCAAGAGTCAAATTTAAAAATTGCACAACCATGGAAAAACAAAGACATTAACCTGTCCTAAGACTTGCTTTTCATAAGTAATGTCTACTACTCAGCGACTTTCCAATCAACAATATAGTTGAACTTGGCAGAGGATCAGACTTTGTTTCTAAATAGGAAAACATGTCTGGCACATGTTAACTCGTTGTACAGGGTTTTGGTGATTTCCAGAGTGAGTGAGTTAGTTGTGCCCAGATGAGCTGTGGGAATGAAACTGATGGCCCAGCCCCAGATGTTGGCTCAGATGGATGTACAATTTGAAGAAGCCCCTACAAAAACCTATTGTTTTCACCTTGTTTTGTTTCCTTTGGGTACTGAGAAGCACTCCAAAGAGTTACAGAATACAAATGGCCTGTGCTGACTATGGCACTATGTTTAATCTGCAATTTTGTGTGTGTTAAAAAACCAAAAAAAAACCTAAATTTGAAAATTCAGGCGGAGAAGAGACACTTGGCCCCTGAATTGCACCGCTTTAAATGCCAATCTTAATTAATATACATAATATTCATACACAACGAGAAATTCCTGAGTTCTGTACAGCTGAGCTGGGAACCTGCTGCTGGGAGAGATGCCAGACTCTGGTCCCCTGAGTAGCACAAAAGATTCAAGGTGGGGTGTGGTAATTATGTTGCTTTCTGTGTCGACAGATACCCCTCAACGCAGTTTGGCAGCTTGACAGGACTGCAGTCTTTGGTCAGTGCCCTCTTTGCTCTTCTGCAGCAGCCCTTGTTCCTGGCAATGATGGGACCATTGAAAGGAGACCCTCTTTGGGTAAGGGAGGGAAGAGTAAATATAGTCTGCCCCAAACTTAGCATGAAGGGTTGGTGGTGGGTCCAGTTTCATCTGTGGGGAGGGGATTCCTTTTCCACAGAACCAACCAAAATGAAGGGGGATTCTACGCACAGACTTATGCTTTGATCAGCTATCTAGGGGTGGGCACTGATGTTTGACTGTGGGTCCTCAAGTACACTGCTCACTTCAGACTGTGGCCAATAACTGCCCTAGAAGAAGGCAACCTGCCCACCCAAGTGCAATGCTGTTTATTTCTGGGGTATGTTTTATAGATTCCTTCTTAATTAATGCCTGCACAGATCAGACTATACTTTATTAAACTTCTCTTAACTCACATCATCTTTAGTAAGATGTGTGGTTAAAGTTAATGAGCCTTGTGTTAAATCTAGCCATAGTTTTGGTTGATGCCCTCTGCCTGGGCATTCCAGGGTAAATGATTCTTTATACGAATAGCGGTGAGAGTGCTGGAATCTGACCCGTGATTATATGCGAAATGGGGTGAGGAGAAACCTGTTCACACTTCCAGCAGTATGAGACTGGTGTGGATTGCTGACCCAGCTCTGCTGGGGTCTGTCATTGGCCCTACAACCAGGCTTCCTAAGGCTATAGGGCTCATGTTCTCCTTGAGAGGTCAGGAGTAAGTGTGCAGAAAAGCGTTCTGCTAAACAGAGATGAGGAATCAGATGTCTTTCCTTTGGGCGGGCTGGCAGTGATGATGGGCCCCTCCAGGAGATGTTCCGTTCCTTGGTAGATGGAGGTATTCTAGAGGCTATTCAGCAGCTCTCAAATGTGTTAGGAATTCTGTATGCTTTTGGACCTGTCCATTTGATCTTTGGCTGCCCTAAATGCCTTCAAGAAGACAGGCTGAATTTTTCTTTTTCTTTCTAGAAGCTCATTATTTATGCAGTGAAACACCACAACCACCAGTATAACTGGAAAGGACCTGGGAAGGGGAAGGGAAGGGAAGGAAGCTGCATTAATTTCTGTTACCAGTTCATGTGCAGCAGGTGTAGCGAGATTGTTTGTTAGGTGGGAATCTCTCTCTCTCTCTCTCTCCCCTTGATAGTGAATGCAGCAGAACTTCTCGCCAGTGAGCTGTGAGCCTCAGTATTCCCAGTGAGCACTGAGTTTTGGGTTGCTGCTTGCACTAATCTTGAGTTGTGAAGGTCAGGTGGCTGTCCAGGATGGGGGTTGTGTGTGGTCTTTCTCACCAACCCTATATCAAGCAACTTGCTTAAAGCCCTGAAGCAGAGCTGCTTAGAAGGGGCAAGGATAGATTGGATCAGAAGGATTACATGGCTCTGTTGGAGGTGCAGGAATGAAGAAGAAGCCTGCAAGCAGTCTCATGAGTGAGTGGAGTCAAGCTAGACAGGAAGAAGCATAATTCCTGAGTATGACAGACAGCTCTTAGGAAAGCCACCACTGCAGATGCTGTGTGTACTCCAGTAGTACTTAGCTCAACTGCAGGGCCAGCAGTGTGGCATGGAATAGCCCCAATCTCTGCCTCTGCCTCTTCCCCTTCCCATGAGCATGAGACACTGAGAAAATGTCCGTGCTATAGACTGGCTGAAGTCTGTCATAGCCATGGCTATGACTGCTCTGCCTTACCCTTTCTGTCTAGCAAGAAATTCTTCAAACATGGCACTGACTGACCTGCTTTTGCAGCATTTGCCAATAGCTCTCTATGCAGATTCTGCTAGTAATGTTGTATAACTAAAATGTAGGTTGTTGCAGATGTACTGAGCAGGGCAGCTCTCATGTCCAGCATGAGTGGGTGAAATAATGAGGCCCGGGGGCGGGGGGTGAGAATGACAGACAGACAGGATTGTCTCTTTCCTTCCTATCTAATGCTGCTTGTCTCTGTCCTTGTAGGTGAACGTGGGGCTTCTTGGAGTGAGTATGCTGGGCTTCTGCCTGCCGGTATATCTGATCTGCTATAAACGCAGGCTAGAAAGAGAGAAACAGCAGAGAAGTGATGATGCCAAACTCTTCCTCAAAATCAATGGCACTCCCAATGAGGAAGCCTTTGTTTAAGTCAGAGCTTCAAACAAAGCCTCCTCTTCACGAGTTCCCCTGCCACTTCAATGGGTCTACCTCTGGCCCGAGTCATGATCCTTCTCTCCATGCTCTGCCAGCTTCACACAGCATGGTCTGCTGGCTTACAGTGAAGACTGAGTATGTTTGAGACACATGCCAGGAGGAGACCTCCCTCTTCTTCTTTCCTTTTCTAAAAGCTACACAGATCACAGATTGAATGAGCTGAAGCCTGCCTTAACTGGCACTGTCTTGGCTGCAGGAGAATGACACTTTACTCACCATTACCAAGCTTGGCTACGGGACTGTAGTCCCTTGCTTGAAATCCCTGTGCTGTGCACATTGGAAAGGGGTCTTCCTGCTGTGTCTTGCAGAAGTAGATTTTCAGTTCATTGCTAAACACTAATCTCTGAGGCTGAACTCAAACTTTTTCTCCATATAATGTAAAGAGATGGTTAGTGAGCAATGGATTCTGCCACGTGTGCCAAAACGAAGGGTCCAGCTGACTGCTCTTCCCCCTCCCCACCCTCCAGCAGCCGGGGAGTCCTCTAGCCCAGCCTGTAAGCTTTCTCTGCGTGGTAAGATGCCTGTCTTGAACCATTCAGCTGGAAATTGGACCTTGTCTGAAGTGCTTTAAGAAGTGTTGCCTTTCTTCTTCTCCTCTCCCCGCAGTGACCCTGGGAGAAGAGCAGCAGCTGGTAGTGTGGAGATAATCTTTGAGTAGAGCTGAAAGGCTTTCTCAAAACTGAGTCCTACGGTGCAAAACAACTTTGTTTCTAGGTGCTGGTTTTGTTGATTTGTCTTACTGTTGAAAAGAACCAACAGTGCAGAAGTGGACTTGCATGTAGTAGCTGGATCCTGTGACCACATGGAAGATTGACATGGTGAGACAATTTCACTAAGTCTCAGCAGGACCTCACAGCAGTAGCCTCTTAACATCCTGGGCTCAGATAACAGCCTCCTTTGAGAGAATCCATCACTCTGAGCTGCTGAACACCAACTTAACTGTAACTGACCAAAAAGCTGCTGGTTGGCAGTGTGAGAGGAGCCTCCTAGGGTATCTGTGCTCTTTCTGGACAGGACAGATGGAGATCACTGACTGTGGTTGGGTAGACTTCAGAGAACAATAAGTGGACTTGGGGGTACCTGAGGAGGTCACTGCTCAGACATGGAGAGAATACAAAGGGAATTCTTGGCCTGCTTCTCTCTTCTAGCCATGCCTTTCCTAGGCCTTGTCTACACTGGACTTTGTTTTTCCATAACCTTCCTGCTATTGCTATCAGTGACTCAGCTCTATGGTGGGAGCACTAGTGTAGATAGGCTGCCTGTGTTCCATCTTGACCTGCTTTGAGCAGGGTTACACGACACTGGTTAAATGCCAGTGGCTGGGCTGAGCTGAGCTAGTGATTGTGATAGTGGGGAGATTATGGAAAACCCTGAGTCTGGTGTTCTATGGCAAATGCAGTAGTGGTGCTTTCTTAGTCTTGCAGTATCTCCAATGCCTGGCACAGGGGAGAGTTTCTTGAACTTCACCTCTAAACCAGGCAGGAAAAGCACAAGACTCTGCTGTCACTGTCCAGTAACTCCAAACTGGGATTAAGAAACAATGGTGCATCTGAATGCTCTGTCGGAAGTGACCTTGGAACTGGGGGGGGGGAAGAGGGGAAGTTTGTCAGAATGAAAGCCAACACCTTTGCTATACAGGATTACAACATTCAGGTGAGCAGACTACCCGAGCCCTTTCCATTTAAAGAGTAAACTCTGCAGGCATTCTAAATGGCACCATGGAAAAGAATCCCTGTTAGAATCCTTAACAGACTCATCATGCTAGTTAGGTTGCCAGTGCATAATGACTGAGCAGCAGCGCCCTCTGGTGTTACTGTATTGTAAAATCCCATACGCTGTTTACAAAACAATGACAAAACATTTATTTCAGAGCTGCTTGTTTGTTTTGAATAGATTCCTGCCACTTAAAGAGTATATTTTAAACATTGGTGGGTTTTTACCTGTTGCCTTCATCAGTTGTCACACTTCAAAAGCAACCATGTCTTATGCTGTAATACTGCATCAATGCAAAAATATTTTATTCTATTCTGGTGGCTTCTTACAAGTTTGAGGAGCTTTGGAGATGTTTTACTGCCCTTCTCAGCTTCTTTTCCTTGTGTCAAGCAACAATTAGGGAGTACAGCTCAACTTGGCAATTTAGGATTTAAACAGTAGAGAAAAATCTGAAGTACATATATGCTTGGAAGACATACCAGCAATAATTTAATTTCCTTGTAATGAGAGTATTTCTGGATGGTTTTCTGCAGATTTCTGCATCCTGTACTGCCAAGTGTTGCTACACTTAAATGCTCTGCTATTGCACACCTGTTCACTCCTGGACTGTTTACTCAACAAGGAAAGATCAGCTCACATAATGCATCAGATTTTTAGTAAATCTTCGAGTCTGAATTGTGGCATGAACTGCAGTCAGCTCACCCCATCAGCTTTGGAGAATAATGTGGTAAAGACAGATACCTAATTTTCAAAAGTGACTGACTAGTGATTTTTAGATGCCCAATATGAGAGTTTAAAGGGCCTAATTTTCAGAAAGTGTTGAACACCCACCCTCCCTAAAACAGGCCCCTTTAAACTCTCTGAGCATCCAAAGTCAGTAGGTGCTTTTGAAAATTGCAACCAGCATCCTTAGTTCCATGCCTTACAAATGCAGACAGTCTGAGAGTCGCAGCCTGCCAGCTGCATGACCTTACAGCTTAACTGCATGGAAACCTTATTAACTGGGGTCTCAAACTCATTAGAGGAAAGCTCAAGATTCTGTTTAATCATGGTAAGGGGAGTAGGATATAAATTCAGTGGGCACATTCCCCCTTGAATCACAGTAGAGACCACACTGATGATTGTGGGAGGCTCACACAGAAATCAGGACAATACAGCCTTTATGGAGTAACTAAACACTTATTCCTGCATTTACATCCCCTAATTGCAACTGCTAATTCCCTCCTGTGGAGGGCTTCTCTCCAACCCTATTCCAGCAATGCAATCATTAATGTTGACATAGATGTGTGATATCTAGGTTTTAGAACGGATACCCTATTCACTTGAATAGAAGGCAGAGGAATTAATGCCAGAGTCACTGTTTCATAGTCTCTGCAGCCTCAGGCAGGCATTGTCGTGATGGCTTACAATTGGTTCATAGGTGGAAGGTTACCTCTGCACTCATGTAGGCTAGAAACATAATTTACCAAAAAATTAAACTGAGATTGTGGAGAACCTAGTTATGGGGCTCTCATGAATTAAAGTTACCTGGACCAGATCTGGCCACAACTGTTTGATACCTGGCTTTATAAGATGCTTTAGAATATTTAATATTGTAAAGGGCTCAGATACCATGGTGGTGATTGTGGTATAAGTGCTGAGAAACAAGAGACTTTTATGTCTATGTAAAGGTCTAACCGGACAACCAAAATATTCCCACCCCTACAATGGTGAATATAGTCCTTGCCTGTATATCATGGAAATGTATTCTTCCAGGACACTTCCGACCTAACATGTCTTGTTCATGGGCAGCTTAATTTATGCTGGCATGTTTCCTTAACAGCAGAATGAGTTTAATGAGGTATTTGTCCTCGGTGTGTCCAGTGGCATGATCCAGAGAAGAAACCCTAATACATGTGCACAGCTCCTTTAAATGCATTAATGTTGAAATTCTGGCAAATAAGTTGCATCAATTTCATAATCTCCAATTGCTAGAAAAGTTTTCTAGCATTCAGATGCTTTCTCTGCATCACTCACAACTCCACGCACTTACACTGAGGAGATGAGCTGTCTCTTTCGGAGTGGATGTTCCCCGTATGTCTGGAAACAGAAGACTGGACCACAGCTGGTCTGCAAATGCTTGTTGCTATGATGTGGCTGCCTCTGAGAGTCTGTGTTTAAGAGGTGCCTGCATAGAAAGTGTGCATGCATTTTGGGGTGGCTCCTGGCATTGATAGGGGTACTTTTTTGCATATGATTGGTCTTTTTATTTAGGATTCTGAAAATAAAAAGCTGTATGGAAAACAGGCCTTAATATATAACTGGTTGGCCAGTGGCTATTTGCAGAAAACAAAGGCAAACTTTGCTGAGAGTTTCATTCTGACCTAAACACTTTTGCAGTAATTAATACAACCGCCCCCAGCATAGTGAGCCTCTACTCCACAGGTCTTTTAGAGGAAAACTGCAAAATAATGAGATTATAATTAAAACAACATCAGTAAAGTAGAAAACTTCCATTTTGACAAGCTGACTAGTTTAGGAGATAGAATACAGAGACAAACATTGGAATGCAGGACAAAGCAGATACTTACAATATTTTTGTAGCTATGCCTTTCAGTGATACTTTCCTGGCTGCCTGTATCCACATGAATCTGTATTCCAATCTAGAAGTGCAGAGTTATTAATATGAATTTATTAATCTACATCACTAGATAGGTGCTTCTGCTGGGAAGTGGCAGTAAAACAGGACCTTTCAATGAAAACTTCACAATATTCACTTCTGTGGAACTAACTGAAACAGTGACTGCTTTTATAGATACATATTCTTATCTACCCCATCTCTGTGCTCACTTCACCACCTATTGTCCTGCACTCCACCTAATCCTTTTCTTTCTGTTGTCCTTCACCCCCAAATCTTGGAACAACTTCCCATGTGCCAAGCAGACCTCCCTTTACTTCCTCTAAATCCACTTCTCCTAACCTTGAAGCATTAATCCCCTCCCAGTGCTGTGGTCATTCCTCTTTGCCTTTTGTATTTGTCTGAGTTATACCATATGTTCCTTGGGGCAGGGTCTGTGTCATCTTATGTGTTTGTAAAGTGATGTGTATTCTTACAGTACTCTAAATAATAAATATGGTATTAAACTAATTACTATAGTCTTTTTGAGGCTGAGTATCATAAAGGTAACACCTTGATCTCTTGGGGGGAGGGGCAGGAGATGTAAGCATAGACATTACACAATACCTTCTGCCAAATGGCTTGTACTGCAATTTAACCAAAGAGCCACTTGTCCATCCTCTCTGTCAAGCTAAAAAATACCAGACTTCAAATGCAAAAAGCCCCACCCCAAAGCCAACGAAAGATTAAGGCCAAAACCGGGAATTAGAACTCCAATTTCTTTCCCCACCCAGAAACATGAAAGAATCTTGTTTAGCAATAATTTGTCAAGTTTGCATCAGACTGAGCCTGGTGCTGTTGGGTGCATTTCTGCTTAAGGTACCATTTTTCAGATCTGACACAGACTTGGTCCTGACCTCCGTGTAAGTGAGATGACAACTTTTGCAAGAGTATGCATTGTTAACCCCAGTACTTTTGCGAAATTCTAGCTCTGGCAATTCTTTCTGTCTGTATTCCCCTATGTTGAAATAGGATACAGGTTAAATACAAGACAATTGGGGGTGTGTATGTGTTTTCTCTCATTGAATGCCAAGTCCTTATTGGGACAAATGCCTTCTTGAAGGAAATGGGAAATGTAGTTCACACCTTTACTGCTATATGTTCTTAAAAAGAATAAGTATTTGGGTACTTTTTAATTAAAATCAAAATAAACCATTACTATGTGGGACAATTTTCTGTGTAGCTGACGTAACAAAGCCCTGTACTTTAGAAGGCTGGTACCTTCATAAATAAAAAGTCTGCATGCATTTTTTTTTTTTAAATTTAACATCATAAACTTGGCTTCTATAGAAGATATTCTAAATCATAACTTTATTTCACTGGGCCTGGCTGCAGGATGGGGTCATGGTTTTGACATAAACAGGTGGACTTTAAGAATAGTTACTGAAAGCCAGCTCCATGCCCCAGCTTGCAGACTTTTTAGCACAACACTTTCTTACTTTAGGGAGAAGACTGGGATTGGGTTCAAAACTAGAATAATCTGAGGGATGTGTAAGTATCTACTCTTTTAAATGGGATCCTGCCCTTCTACCATTTGTGACTGTGTGATATAGAAGGTTGCGGTTGTCAAGATGATTCCTGAACTAATGGCTGAGTGTTGGTTTAAAGTGTTGTGTGCTGGAGGGTGAGGATAGCTCATGCAGACTAATCTGCAGCAGTATCTCTTGAGTTTGTAGGAACTCAAGTCTCTCCTGCCAAGTTGAAGAATCCATCTGGGCTTTAGAGTGGCCAGAACTTTGTTTGCCTCACCCCATGCTCTGACTTTGCTCTGGTACTGCTCTTCCCCAAGTTCTTGTGTAAAAGGATTTCTTAGCACTGCTTTGATCCCAGTTTTAAGTGCCAAAATCTCCACATGCACACATTTGTTGTGTTTACTTGAAGCTTTTGTAAGTCTGTATCACTACTTTGGAAGCCTAATGTGGTTAGGTAAATTAGTATCCGTTGTGTGTGGTTCTTGTAGTCTTTATTAAGATGTTTAAAAAAGTGAACGGTACAGAGTTTAAGCGTAGAAGTTTCTGGTTATCAGGGAATAATGTACAGATTATCAAGGGGTGTGAAGTCCGGATGGTGTAAGGAATACATAATCTAAAATATCGCCGATTGGGGGTAAAAGATTAACGGGTCAAAGTACAGACATTGAGATATGAGAGTATGATGATCATATAATGGCTATGTTCAGGTGTGGAGTGTAATGAGTGGATACGATGATGAGGATGGATTGACCCTCATTTGGTGAGATTTAATGTTCAGTGAGTTTGTTTCAATGGGAAAAAGTCTCTTGGTCCCTTTCTCGTAGTCGATGCACAATGTCGCTCTGGCTCACGCCTCCTGGTACTGTTGGTGGCTGGTGATGTGTTCGGTGTAGATGTCCCTGGACCATCGGATGGTGTCTGAGACCATGAGGCACCAAATGAGCCATGTGTAGTGGTGACTGATCATGCAGGTCCGCAGCACGCGCTCATTGCAGGGGTCCCAGGCGCCCAGGGCTCCGACAATCAGGGCGGCCATCTGCACCTCGTAGCCCTTCGCTCTCAGGGTGTCGGCCAGGGGAGCATACTTTTCCAGCTTACGAGCGCAGGCTTCACAAAAGGCCGGGGTTAGTACATACAAGTTTTGAGCACACAGGAGGCTGGTTTTATGTTAAGTTTCTTCTAGGTAACTTCCGACTACGACTATGGTAGGTAATAGATTTCCCCACCAGGCTGAAATAAGATGACCCTATTGTAGCTGCAGGGAGAGGAAAGCATGATTTCTTTTGGAAGAAAGGTGTGGCCTGTTACCATACGCTTTATTTATTTTTTTCCAAACTAGACTTTAGATATTTACCAGTTCATTTTAATGTAGCAGCTGGGTGGTGACTGTGTGAGAGGAATGCAATAATTTGAAGTTTGCTTCATAGTTTGAAGGTGTCACTGCTGTTGCAAGCCCTTTGAAAGGTCCAGAGGCTTGGCCTACATTACAGGGTTAGGTCAAATTTATCCGCTTTAGGTCGATTTAAAAATGAATGCATCCATATAACCAACCCCGTTCCGTTGACCTAAAGGGCTCTTAAAATCGACTTCTGTACTCCCTGGTGAGGGAGGGATTTTTTCAATCTTCCCTCATAGGTTATGTTCTCTAGATCTTTAATCATTTTTGTTGCTCGTCTCTGGTCTTTCTACAATTTGTCCACATCTTTCCTGAAAGGTGGTGCCCAGAACTGGACACAGTGTTCCAGTTGATGCCTAATCAACACGGATTAGAGGGGACGAATTACTTCTTGTCTTACTTACAATACTCCTGCTAATACATCCCAGAATGATGTTTGCTTTTTGTCCCAAGAGTGTTATACTGTTGACTTATACAGTAACTCCTCGCTTAACGTTGTAATTATGTTCCTGAAAAATGCGACTTTAAACCAATTTCCCCATAAGAATTAATGTAAATGAGGGGGGGGTTAGGTTTCAGGGAATTTTTTTTCACCAGACAAAACACTAATATATATATATATATATACACACACACACAGTGTAAGTTTTAAACAATTTAATACTGTACAGAGAAATGGTGATTGTGAAGCTTGGTTGAGGGGGTGAAGTCAGAGGGTGGGATATTTCCCAGGGGATGCCTTACTGCTAAATGATGAACTAGCATTTGGCTGAGCCCTCAAGGGTTAACACGTTGTTAATGAAGCCTCATATTCTACAAGACAGCACAAATGGAGGGAGGGGAGACAGCATGGCAGACAGAGACACATCCTGTGTGTGTGTGTGTGTGTGTGTGTGTGTGTGTGTGTGTGTGTGAGAGAGAGAGAGCTGGGTATAGCCCCTTTAAGTACACTGACACCCACTCTAAGTACATTGCCTTTTTAAGTAGATCAGCAAGTTGAGACAGCAGCTGCTGCCAGCAAGCTCCCGCTGTCCTGAGCCCTGTCATGTCTCCTTCCCTCCCCCCCGCTCTATGGAGAGGGGTAAGTGGTGGGCAGGAGCAGGAGGACACCCTGACATTAGCATCCCTCTTTCCCCCCAACCCCCGCGCAGCAAGCAGGAGGCTCCCAGGAGCAGCTCCAAGGCAGAGGGCAGTAGCAGCACATTGCAGTGGGGGGGAGGTACAGCTCAACTGTGGCAATTGATAGCCTGCTAGGTGGCTGCCACACAGGAAACTCAGGGGAGCAGGGAGCTGATGGGGGGCTGCCAGTCCACCCTGGTTCCAAGCTCCCACCATCTAGCTCCAACGGGCTGCTCTTTCTGCAAGCACTGGACAAAGCAGGCAGCTGCCAAACAACAGTATAAGAGAGCATTGTACAACTTTAAACGAGCATGTTCTCTAATTGATCAGCAACTTAACTATGTTAACTGGGATGACGTTAAGTGAGGAGTTACTGTATTTAGCTTGTGATCCACTATGACCCCTAGATCCCTTTCTGCAGTACCCCTTCCCAGGCAGTCATTTCCCATTTTGTATGTGTGCAACTGATTGTTCCTTCCTAAGTGGAGTACTTTGCATTTGTCCTTATTGAATTTCATCCTATTTACTTCAGATCATTTCTCCAGTTTGTCCAGATCATTTTGAATAATCCTATCCTCCAAAGCACTTGCATCCCCTCCCAGCTTGGTATCATCTGCAAACTTTGTAAGTGTATGCTCTATGCCATTATCTAAATCACTGATGAAGATATTGAACAGAACCAGAACTGATCCCTGCAGGACCCCACTCGTTATGCCCTTCCAGCATGACTGTGAACCACTGATAACTACTCTCTGGGGATCATTTTTCCAACCAGTTATGCACCCACCTTATAGTAGCTCCATCTAGGTTGTATTTCCCTAGTTTGTTTATGAGACACTCATGTGAAACAGTATCAAAAGCCTTACTAAAGTCAAGATATACCACATCTACCGCTTCCCCTATCCACAAAGCTTGTTAGCTTTCTTTGACAGGGTATCAGGTTGGTTTGACACGATTTGTTCTTGACAAATCCACGCTGACTGTTACATATTCACCTCATTATTTTCTAGGTGTCTGCAAATTGATTTCTTAATGATCATTGAAGATCTCCTGGTTAAGCCAGGGTGGTCTCTTGCCATACTTCCTATCTTTCCTACACAGCAGGATAGTTTGCTCTTGTGCCCTTAATAATGTCTCTTTGAAAAACTGCCGACGGTCTTCAATTGTTCTTCCCCTTAGACTTGCTTCCCACTGATTTTACCTACCAACTCCCTGGATTTACTAAAGTCTGCCTTCTTGAAATCCATTGTCTTTACGGTGCTGTTCTCCCTCCTACCATTCCTTTGAATCATGAATTCTACCATTTCATGATCATTTTCAACCACATTGCCTTCCACTTTCAAATTCTCCACCAGTTCCTCCCTATTTGTCAAAATCAGCTCTAGAACAGCCTTCCCCCTAGTAGCTTTCTCCACTTCTGAAATAAAAAATTGTCTCCAATAGTTTCTAAGAATTTGTTGGATAATCTGTGCCGTGCTGTGTTCTTTTCCCAGCAGATGTCTGGGTAGACTAAGTCCCCCATCACCACCACGTACTGTGCTTTGGATAATACTGGGTGATTATAAAAAGCCGGGGAAATGGGAAGACTCTCTGGGCTCAGACTGCAAGGTGAAGGACCCTTTCTCCCTTCAAACACACATGCCTTCTCAATACTTTTGTGTCCCCCCATCCTCAGTCCCACCCCCCAGGGTTGGCTTCCTCCTTTTGTTTTTGCACATCCCCTTTCAGAGGTACTGTGAGATACCAGTGCCTGAGTTGTAGCCCTGTGCCTCAAGGCATTAGATAATACTGCTGAAGTAATTGTTCTTGCAGTAGGCATATCCAAGTGGGGCTTCTTCCTTGGAGCTTGAGTGATTGCAATTGGACCTTGATGGATGAGAGGTCTCTTGAGATTAGGATTTATGCAGTGATCAATGCTCTTCTTCATTTCCTTGCTGGGAGAGGTATGGTTACTCTTTTTTGAAGTCTTATGATCCAGGGAAGCAGTAAAAGTGACTGAGGCTGTCTGTAACACAGAGGCTGATGTATGGGGCAGGGGGAGAGCAGATCTCTTTTGAGCTAGGGTATGCTCTATTACTATCAGTTTAAATCTAGCCTTCCTGTCCTTCTTGGATCTGGCCTGAAAATCCCAACAGACCTTGTGTTTGGCAGGGTTGTAGGAGTGCCTCAAACCCAGCAGGAAGCTGGAGTGTTCATCACTGTGGGGAAAGGACCTGTGGCAAGTCTCAGCCTTAAACCCTGCGTCTTGGACATAATTATACTCTAACACAGAAAATCAGGGAAGAGGACCCCACTTCTCCCCTACCCCAACTAACACAAAGTTAAATAAAGGTAGACTATAAATAAAATAAAGTAACTACTCAAACAAATACAATAATTTACATGTTAAGATGGGGAGCTGAATACAGCAGACAGTAGAACTCTCTTCATGAACTGCAGGTGGTTGAGAAGAAAGTGATTGGGGGGTGGGCTCATAGGTGCCCTTGTTCAGAGCATGATGCACTGTTCCATGCAGCCATTAGCCTGCAACTACTACTTTGCAGTCACTGGTTGAGAATGCACAGGTGTATGCACATCCTACGGTGGAACACCTATAGGGACACTATACTTAAAAGCACATTCCAATAACTACACCAGTGTGAGGAAAATTTGATCAGTGCCTCCCTTTCTTCCAGGTTAACTCCATGACCATTTTAGCCATTACACCCAGGTAACTGCACAACCAGGCCTCTCCCCTGACAACCCTTCTCAATAACTGCACACCAAAGTACCCACTAACCCTATTACAGAACAGAAACTCATGGCTAGGCTCAGGGACAGTTCTCCTAAGGAATAACATTACAGATAGACTTTGGGAAATAAAATGTTTCTCATCAATTTACACTAAATAACCAAGGTCAAGCTCTTGTTTCAAAAAGGGTTTTAATGAATCAAACATAACTATTATTGATAGCTATGTCATTGCAGAAGCAGCCTCTAGCCTAACATTTTTATGAGATTAAAATGATGGTCAGGTTCTGACTACCCTGATCATGTCATTGAGTAGCCCCATCAAAACCAACTGCGTGTTCATATAGTGTCAGAATCATTTATTTTTCTAACACAAGTGACTGTTTTCATGTCACCATTTTTTGATAGTTGGCTGAGCTTGTCACACCATTAACTTAACAGCATTTCTGTTTGTATGTAACACAATAAATGTTTGAACACCACATCCAATCAATTTCAGGCATAAGCCTATTGATTTAGGGAAAAATCAAAATGGGGGAAACAAAGGGGAGTGGGGACACAGAGCCCACACCATTTGTTTAACATGACTTGTCTCAGAAAGAGAGAGAACGACCAACAACAATAGGGAAGACTGGAGGTGAGCACATAGCCCATGGCATAAGTTGAGAATGTGAAACCTGGTATAGTGTGAAGGAGGAATAGGGGGCAAACAGAGCCCCTGCCATGGAGGGGGAAATGGGTGAGACAGATCCTGAAGGTGGGGGATTTGGAAGGAGTCCCTAAAATAGAGGAGATGGGAAGATGGCACACAGGGAGCTTGTTGGGTGGAATGGAAGAATGCAAGGATCCCCAAGTTTGTGTAATGAGTTTGGCCTACAGAAGTGTATGACTGCACTAGTATTTAAGATTGTTTAAATTAACAATGAAAATAAGTATTAAGTCAGGAAGTAAGAAAAAAATTTAGCCCTGGTCTACACTACGAGTTTAGGTAGAATTTAGCAGCGTTAGATTGATTTAACCCTGCACCCGTCCACACGACGAAACCATTTTTGTCGACTTAAGGGCTCTTAAAATCGATTTCTGGTACTCCTCCCCGACGAGGGGATAGTGTGGACGCAATTCGACAGTATTGGCCTCCGGGAGCTATCCCAGAGTGCTCCATTGTGACCGCTCTGGACAGCACTCTCAACTCAGATGCACTGGCCAGGTAGACAGGAAAAGCCCCGTGAACTTTTGAATTTCATTTCCTGTTTGGCCAGCGTAGTGAGCTGATCAGCACAGGTGACCATGCAGAGCTCATCAGCACAGGTGACCATGGAGTCCCAGAATCGCAAAAAAGCTCCAGCATGGACCAAACGGGAGATACTGCATCTGATCGCTGTATGGGGAGACGAATCCGTGCTATCCGAACTCCGTTCTAAAAGACAAAATGCCAGAACATTTGAAAAAATTTCCAAGGGCATGAAGGACAGAGGTTATAACAGGGACCCGCAGCAGTGCCGCGAGAAGCCTACCAAAGAAACAGAGAGGCAAACGGCCGCTCCGGGTCAGAGCCCCAGACATGCCGCTTCTATGATGACCTGCATGCCATTCTAGGGGGTGCCCCTACAACTTCCCCACCCCTGTGGTTCTCTCCTCCTCCACCCTTCCCAGGCTACCTTGGCATTTATCTCCCCATTTGTGTGACGAATTAATAAAGAATCCATGAGTTTGAAACAACAATGACTTTATTGCCTCTGCAAGTGGAGATCAAAGAGGGCAGGAGAGGGCGGTTGGCTTACAGGGAAGTAGAGTGAATCAAGGGGGCAGGTTTTCATCAAGGAGAAACAAACAGAACTTTCACACCATTACCTGGCCAGTCATGAAACTGGTTTTCAAAGCTTCTCTGATGCACAGCATGCCCTGCTGTGCTCTTCTAACCGCCCTGGTGTCTGGCTGAACATAATCAGCGGCCAGGCGATTTGCCTCAACCTCCCACCTCGCCATAAACATCTCCCCCTTACTCTCTCAGATATTGTGGAGCACACTGCAAGTAGTAATAACGATGGGAATATTGATTTCACTGAGGTCTAACAGAGTCAGTAAGCGAGCTTTTAACTGTCCAAAGGCACATTCTATCACCATTATACACTTGCTCAGCCTATAGTTGAACTGCTCCTTACTACTGAGCAAGGGGTAGGCTGGGGTAGGTGCGACTGTGCGGTGTTGCCGACGGGAAGAGCAGCTTGAGGCAGAAGCCTCCAGATGGCATGATATTCCAGGCAGGACTGAATCTCCATTAGACGAAACTTAAAAGAAGAGAATGAACTGGAGTCATTTCCATTTTTGTCCAGGTGCCCCCGACCAACCTAACCGAGGTCAGCTAGGAGCACCCACGGGACGATGACGATGGCTAACAGTCGTATTGTACCATCTGCAAGGCAAGGCAAGGGGATGCTGCTGTGTAGCAATGCAGTACTGCATCTGCCAGCAGCACCCAGGAGACATATGGTGACGTTGAGCTGAGCGGGCTCCATGCTTGCCGTGGTATGTCGTCTGCACGGGCAACCCAGAAAAAAGGGGAGAAATGATTTTTTGCCATTGCTTTCACAGAGGGAGGCCTCACAACATGTACCCAGAACCACCCGCGACAATGTTTTTGCCCCATCAGGCATTGGGAGCTCAACCCAGAATTCCAATGGGCGGCGGAGACTGCGGGAACTGTGGGATAGCCATGTAACGATGCTGGTTCTGGTGGGACCCAACTGAGAGTGCCAATTCAGGAGAAATTGCTTAAAGCAGGGCAGTTACAGTCCAAGGCTGGGGTTTTTCCACTCTAAGGCAAACCAAACCAGCCAGACAAAGAGGACTTTGGTCTCACCCCACTGGCTAATCACAAGTCACACAAGCAATTCCCTTAGACACTCCAGTTTCCCAGTATCACCACCAGTGCCACTCGTTATGGGGACAAATGGTTATGAAAACCAATACCCCAGTAAAAGAAAAAAAGAATCAAGCCCCAGACTCAGGTCAATATACAAATCAGATCTTACCCACAAATCACGCTGTTGCCAATCCTTTCGAATCTAAAATCTAAAGGTTTATTCATAAAAGGAAAAAGATAGAGATGAGAGTTAGAATTGGTTAAATGGAATCAATTACATACAGTAATGGCAAAGTTCTTGGTTCAGGCTTGTAGCAGTGATAGAATAAACTGCAGGTTTAACTCAAGTCTCTGGAGTACATCCCCAGCTGGGATGGGTCCTCATTCCTTTGTTCAAAGCTTCAGTTTGTAGCAAAGTCTCTCCAGAGGTAAGAAGCAGGATTGAAGACAAGTTGGAGATGAGGCATCAGCCTTTTATAGTCTTTTCCAGATGTAAGAATACCTCTTTGTTCTTACTGTGGAAAATTACAGCAAAATGGAGTCTGAAATCACATGGGCAAGTTCCTGCATACTTTGGTGAGTTACAAGGCCTTTCTGCCTTCTCTCAATGGGTCAATTGTATAGCTGATGGTCCTTAATGGGCCATCAAGCAGGCTAGGCAGAGCTAACACCAACTTGTCTGGGATGTTTCCCAGAAGCACAGCATAAGTTTGAAATACAGACAGTATAGAGTCAATATTCATAACTTCAACTACAAAACCGATACACACATATAGACAGCATAATCATAACCAGCAAACCATTACCTTGTCTTAGGCACTTCATTTGACCCCCTTTATACAAGATTTGGTGCCACTACAGGACTTTGGTTGCAACCATGTTCTATATGGTCCCAGTTCAAATCAATAACGTGACAAGCTACCACAGTGCAACGCTCCAAAAGTTGACGCTAGCCTAGGTACTGTGGACGCACACCACCAACTTAATGCGCTTAGAGGGGACACACACAATCGACTGTATCAAATTCATTTTAAAAAAATCGGCTTCTATTAAATAGACCTAATTTTGTAGTGTAGACATACCCATAGAAAAGGAAATAAAAGATGGCCATCTTAGATTTTAGTTGAGAACACTGATCAATCAAAAAGGTTTTTTTTTTTTTTAATGAGTCAGTATAATCCATTATCTTGGACTAGGCCTTTACCAATAAAGTTGGCTGTTTATAGCAGGAGTAAACTGAGAACCATCTCATTAATCCAAGAACTGTATAAGTGACAATAGGAAAACACACACAAGCATCTAGCAAAGCTACTCCTGAATAGATCAGCATCTTTAACAGTATCAACACAAAAATAACTGTCTGTCTGTTCAGGGTGAGCTAAGTGTCTGCAAACAATCACAGGGAACGAGTGTCAAAAGTTACCAGATATATGGTACTTAAAATACAGAAACCACTGTAATGAGATTTTAGATAAGTTAAGTACTGGAAAATAGGGAATGGCAGTGGCAGCTTTTCAAAGAGGAATCAGAGGAGTGATTAAATGGCCTGTATAAAAGACGGTTATTGGCACTTGGGGCTTTGACCAAACTACAACTTTTAAGAGCTTGTAACACATTACTGATGTGGCTGGCTCTAAAGGCTTATCTTCTCTGATTAAAAAATGATGTGTTTAACTAATGCACATTAGCTGTCCTGTTGTAAAAACATAGATGAGGCACTTTACTTTTGAGGTAAACTATAGGAGGTGGGGGTGGTGGGGATAATATAGAGATAACAACCCCCCTAGCTACCTCATGGTAAACATACAAGTGCCTTGTTTCCACTTACTGTTTTTTAGTGAGATAACTAGCTTGCTATTTGTTATTTGTTGTAATAAAACCCCCACAACGTTTGATTGCTTCTTCACTGCTAAAAAAAAAAAAGTGTGGTTTTATTATCTATAACTAACATGCATGAGCTATCCTAAGGTAAAACACAGTGAAGACAAGGTATGTATTTTTACAGTGAAGTACCTAGATGAGGTCTACACTATACCCTCACTAGAGGTTGACGTGACTTAGTTCACCTGGTGGTAAAACTAAAGTGTCTAGTCTTGTCTAGTCTTCACCTCTGGACAGCACAGTCACTTTGGGAGAAAGATCCACACTCCCAGAATGTGCTGATGCAAACACAAAAGTTATGAATGTATAAACATGGTTCAGCTGCAGCTGAGAGGCAGAAAAGTCACAGCATGTGTGATGCTGGCAGCCCAGGTGCTAGCTCATGCCAAGGTTCCCATGCTTCAGTGGAATACTGACAAACACATGGCTGGCTCATGTTTGGCTCACCTGTATTGTTAAAACAGGTATTAGAATTATAAGAACGTGTTTTAGACTTTATTGAATGCATGTGAGTTGCTGCATGCATTAATCTCACTTATAATGTCTGTATTCCACGTTGTAAGGCAGTGGTCCCAAACCAGTTGATCGCAATCTCTGGCAGCAACGCAGTATGGCTGCCGCTAAAGCTACCCCAGCCCCACACTGCTCCCGGAAGCAGCCACTGCAGCCCCAGGGGTCTCCCTCCGTGTGCTGCTCCTGCCTGCAAGCACCGCCCCTGCAGCTCCCATTGGCCAGGAGAGCTGTGGGGGCAGTGCTTGCGGAAAGGGGCAGCGTGCGAAACCATGTGCTCCCTCCCCACCCCACCCCACCTCAGGAGTCGCAGGGGTACGTTGGCTCCTTTTGGGAGCAGTGTTGGGCCGGGGTAGCCAGGGAGCCTGCCTTAGCCTCGCTGCACCCACCGCCAACCGGGAGCCACTAGAGGTAAGTGCTGCTCGGCAGGAGGCCACACCCCAACCCCCATCCCTGAACCCCCTCCTGGAGCCAGCACCCCATAACCCACCCCTCCTGCACCCCAAGCCCCACCCTGAGCCCCCTCCCAGAGCCAGTACCCCAAACCTCCATTGCACCCCAACCTCCATCCCCCTTCCGGAGCCAGCACCCCAAACCCCCTCTTGCACCCCAACACTCTGCCCCAGCCTGGAGCCCCCTCCTGCACCCAAACTTCCTCCCAGAGCCTGCACCCCTCACACACCCCAACCCCCTGCCCCAGGCTCAGCCCAGAGCCCACTCTCTGACTGCAAACCCCTTGGCCCCAGCCCAGAGCCTGCACCTCCTCCTGAACCCCAACCTCTGCCCCAGCCCCATGAAAGTGAGTGAGGGTGGGAGAGAGTGAGCGACAGAGAGAGTGGGGCGGGGCCTCAGGGAAGAGGCGGGTTAGATCCTGAGTTGCCCTTAGATCTTGGGTGTAAAAAGGTTGGAGACCACTGTTGTAAGGTAATATTTGAGCATTAGCATTATAAGCCTCTGTAATATTTGAGCATAAGCACTATAAGCCTCTGTGCTTTTTGGAGCATGTCAGCTCTCTATTTTGCAAGTTCCGAACTCCTGCTCATTCATTCACTCACTCAAAGCAAGCTGCAATCTGTTTGCTTTTCTCTGTGGTATGAGCTTTGAAACCAGCACTTCCGCTTTCCTGCAGCCGGTCACAACAATGGAGAGGATTGGCCACTTGACAAGGTGATTAGTACAGCTAATCAGTACAGCTGCAAGCGTTTACACTCACACCCCTGAGTCATAGCCACTCGGCTGCAGCTGTTATTCCTCTCAGGGAGGTGGGGTACCTGCAGCGGTGTACCCAGGGAGATACAGCGCTGTAAGTCCCCTGCCAGTGTGGACGGGGAATGAGTTACAGCGCTGGGGGAGGCTTTACAGCGCTGTAACTTGCAAGTGTAGCCAAGTCACCAAAGCTATGAGTCACCAAAGAAGGAGAGAGACATTAACAAGCGTGAAGCGTTGATCTGCAATCAAAGGTGTTACATCCTGCCTAATGGGAAAGGTCCATCAGCATCAGATGGACTATTGAGGAACAATAAGGAAGACAAAAGACTTTGTTGCTGTGCTCTTCCCCTCCACAAAGATGAGTCATGCAAGTGGATTCTTCCCAGCAGATGAGTTTGTACCTAAGGCCTTGGCTACACTTGCGAACTACAGCGCCGTAAAGCCTCCCCCAGCGCTGTAACTCACTCCCCGTCCACACTGGCAGGGCACTTGCAGCACTGTATCTCTCTAGGTACAGCGCTGCAGGTACTCCACCTCCCCGAGAAGCATAAGAGATACAGCGGAGTGGTTACGACTCTCCCCTGTGAGTGTGTACCAGGAATCAACCTGCAGCGCTGTACTGATCACCTTGGCAAGTGGCCAATCCTCTCCATTGTTGTGACCGGCTGCAGGAATGTGGAAGTGCTGGTTTCAAAGCTTGTACCACAGAGAAAAAGCAAACGGTTTGCTGTTTGCTTTGAGTGAGTGAATGAATGAGCAGGGGGCCGGGAGTTCAGAACTTGCAAAATAGAGTGCTGACATGCTCCAAAAAGCACTCTCTCTCCCCCCACACTCCCTGTCACGCTCCAACCTCCCCCCCCCGTTTTGAAAAGCACGTTGCAGCCACATGAATGCTGGTATAGCTGCCCATAATGCACCACTCCCAACACAGCTGCAAATGTTACAAGTGTGGCCACACCACTGCGCTGTCAGCTGTCAGTGTGGACAGACTGCAGCACTTTTCCCTACTCAGCTGCACGGAGACAGGTTTACCTCACAGCGCTGTACAGCTGCAAGTGTAGCCAAGGCCTCAGAGCACATGGGAGCAGGAGAATAAAAACCCCATTGCGAAGGAATTGTATCTATATGCTTCTTGCACTCTGAGGGGCAAGGTTTCTAGGTAAAACAAGGGATCCCCAGCTGCTTAGCTTGGGTTAGCCCTAAAGGACATATAGAGTTTGCATATTATAGAAGCTTCTAGTTAGCTGAAAATTAAGATTGTAACTCATTTGGGTATATATGTTTACCTTGTTTAATTCTCATTTCCTTTTCCCAGAAATAAATCTGTATATAGTTTATTGTAGGATTGGTTACAAGTATTATCTTTGGTATAAACACAACAAAGAGTCTGGTGGCACCTTAAAGACTAACAGATTTATTTGGGCATAAGCTTTCGTGAGTAAAAACCTCACTTCTTCGGATGCATAGAGTGAAAGCTACAGATGCAGGCATTATATACAGACGCATGGAGAGCAGGGAGTTACTTCACAAGTGGCGAACCAGTGTTGACAAGGCCAATTCAATCAGGGTGGATGTAGTCCACTCCCAATAATAGATGAGGAGGTGTCAATTCCAGGAGAGGAAAAGCTGCTTCTGTAGTGAGCCAGCCACTCCCAATCCCTATTCAAGCCCAGATTAATGGTGTTGAATTTGCAAATGAATTTTAGTTCTGCTGTTTCTCTTTGAAGTCTGTTTCTGAAGTTTTTTTGTTCAATGACAGTGACTTTTAAATCTGTGATAGAATGACCAGGGAGATTGAAGTGTTCACTTACTGGCTTGTGTATGTTACCATTCCTGATGTCCGATTTGTGTCCATTTATTCTTTTGCGGAGGGACTGTCCGGTTTGGCCAATGTACATGGCAGAGGGGCATTGCTGGCACATGATGGCATATATGACATTAGTGGATGTGCAGGTGAATGAGCCCCTGATTGTGTGGCTGATGTGGTTGGGTCCTCTGATGCTGTTGCCAGAGTAGATATGGGGACAGAGTAGGCAACGAGGTTTGCTACAGGGATAGGTTCCTGGGTTGGTGTTTCTGTGGTGTGGTGTGTAGTTGCTGGTGAGTATTTGCTTCAGGTTGGGGGGTTGTCTGTAAGCAAGGACTGGCCTGCCTCCCAAGGTCTGTGAGAGTGAGGGATCATTTTCCAGGATAGGTTGTAGGTCGTGGATAATGCGCTGGAGAGGTTTTAGCTGGGGGCTGTATGTGATGGCCAGTGGTGTTCTGTTATTGTCCTTGTTGGGCCTGTCCTGTAGTAGGTGATTTCTGGGTACCCGTCTTGCTCTGTCAATCTGTTTCCTCACTTCCCCAGGTGGGTATTGTAGTTTTACGAATGCTTGATAAAGATCTTGTAGGTGTTTGTCTCTGTCTGAGGGGTTGGAGCAAATTCGGTTGTATCTTAGGGCTTGGCTGTAGACAATGGATCGTATGATGTGTCTTGGATGGAAGCTGGAGGCATGTAGGTACGTATAGCGGTCAGTAGGTTTCCGGTATAGGGTGGTGTTTATGTGACCATCACTTATTTGTACTGTAGTGTCCAGGAAGTGGATCTCTTGTGTGGACTGGTCCAGGCTGAGGTTGATGGTGGGGTGGAAATTGTTGAAGTCCAGGTGGAATTCTTCAAGGGCCTCCTTTCCGTGGGTCCATATGATGAAGATGTCATCAATGTAGCGCAAGTAGAGGAGGGGCACTAGGGGACGAGAGCTGAGGAAGCGTTGTTCTAAGTCAGCCATAAAAATGTTGGCATACTGTGGGGCCATGCGGGTACCCATAGCAGTGCCACTGACTTGAAGGTATAAGTTGTCCCCAAATCTGAAGTGGTTGTGGGTGAGGACAAAGTCACAAAGCTCAGCCACCAGGCTTGTTGTGGCCTCATCAGGGATACTGTTCCTGACAGCTTGTAGTCCATCCTCATGTGGAATATTGGTATAAAGTGCTTCTACATCCATGGTGGCCAGGATGGTGTTTTCAGGAAGAACGTCAATGCACTGTAGTTTCCTCAGGAAGTCGGTGGTGTCTCGAAGATAGCTGGGAGTGCTGGTAGCATAGGGTCTGAGGAGAGTGTCCAAATAGCCAGATAATCCTGCTGTCAGAGTACCAATGCCAATACCAAATATCTTTGGTATGAGAGCTAAGATGCAATTGACCTGGGGTAAGTGACTAGTCCTTTGGACTGGGAGTAATCAGAATATTATCGTGATTCATGGCGTAGGGACCATCTACCACCTGGGAGGCGAGACAGATTGGAGTACTCCAGGGGACTGTCTGTGACTTCATGTTAAGGCTCTTATAGTGCCTGAGTTTACACCTGATAATTGAGGAGTGAAATCTAAATATAGCACTCACATAAAATTTGGATTTGTGTCCTGATTCTTAACAATCTGCCCTGAGATTAGGAATTGCGCTCTTGATTCACTGTAGGCAGCTTGACAGCACAGAGACATCTCAAACAGTATTTGTTGTGCTGAGAAAGATTCATAGATTCATAGATTCTAGGACTGGAAGGGACCTCGAGAGGTCATCGAGTCCAGTCCCCTGCCCGCATGGCAGGACCAAATACTGTCTAGACCATCCCTGATAGACATTTATCTAACCTACTCTTAAATATCTCCAGAGATGGAGATTCCACAACCTCCCTAGGCAATTTATTCCAGTGATCAACCACCCTGACAGTTAGGAACTTTTTCCTGATGTCCAACCTAGACCTCCCTTGCTGCAGTTTAAACCCATTGCTTCTTGTTCTATCCTTAGAGGCTAAGGTGAACAAGTTTTCTCCCTCCTCCTTATGACACCCTTTTAAATACCTGAAAACTGCTATCATGTCCCCTCTCAGTCTTCTCTTTTCCAAACTAAACAAACCCAATTCTTTCAGCCTTCCTTCATAGGTCATGTTCTCAAGACCTTTAATCATTCTTGTTGCTCTTCTCTGGACCCTTTCCAATTTCTCCACATCTTTTTTAAAATGCGGTGCCCAGAACTGGACACAATACTCCAGCTGAGGCCTAACCAGAGCAGAAGAATGACTTCTCGTGTCTTGCTCACAACACACCTGTTAATACATCCCAGAATCATGTTTGCTTTTTTTGCAACAGCATCACACTGTTGACTCATATTTAGCTTGTGGTCCACTATAACCCCTAGATCCCTTTCTGCCATACTCCTTCCTAGACAGTCTCTTCCCATTCTGTATGTGTGAAACTGATTTTTTCTTCCTAAGTGGAGCACTTTGCATTTGTCTTTGTTAAAATTCATCCTGTTTAACTCAGACCATTTCTCCAATTTGTCCAGATCATTTTGAATTATGACCCTGTCCTCCAAAGATAAGTCTCCTAAACTGGTTACAAAATATAGTTCTTTTTGTAGACTGGGCCAGGCAGCTCTTTTAAAACTCCTGAATGCAACTTACATGTTAGACATTTTTAAAATAGCCAGTACTTTAGTAGTTGCTGTTTAACATCTTTCAGAGGTACTAGAGAAATGGAAAGTGTGTTATCACCATATGATGAGACTATATCATGTTTTTTCTTCAAATACAGAACAAATATTTATTGAAAACTTCTGCCTTTTCTGCATTATTATTGATAATTCTACATTCCCAGCTAGTAATGGACCCCCAATAACATTGTCAGGATTCTTTTTGTTTCCAATATATTTAAAACAACCCTCCTTATTGTCCTTAACTGCTGGTCATAGATTTGTTTTCTTGCATCCTTTTGCTTCCTTTATCAATTTCCTACAATTCCTAACATCTGATTTATATTCATTTCTATCAGCTTCGCCTTTTTTCCATTTGTTATATGTAATCTGCTTTCAAATCCTCAATTCAATTCAGTTTTTTTAAACAGTATGGCCTTCTTGGGCATCTAGTAAGGTGTTCTTAAATGATTCCCAATTATCTTTCATATTTTTTTGATTGAATTCTTCCTCTCAGAAGTTATATGGATAACAAACACTATCCAGAGTTATAATACTTAATGTTAATAAATTTTGGAAACTATATTTAACCTCATGTTTCAGATATTAGGAGACAAGGTGTATGGGGGGAGATTATTCTGAGAGGGGTTTTTTGCCCCTTCCTCTGAACAGCTAGTACTGGCTGCTGCTGAAGACAGGATACTGTAATAGATGAACTATTGGTCTGATCCAATATGGCAGTTCTTGTCTTCCCACAAAGATTTATCTTATTGTGAGGAAGCAAATGGGTACCGACAGACTACAAAGTTCTATTTGTATATACATTATTATGATTTATACTCCGGATTTTTATGCCAAGTTGCCGTAGTTAGCTCCTGCATTATGAATAATGCTCAGGATACTTTGTACTCTAAACAGTGTTGCAAAGACACTCTACTGCATTACTTCCATTAAACTGAAGATTTTCACAAACACAGAAAGTATTCCTGATAAAAGGATTTTTATGGACTTGCAGTGAGAGAAGGCTGAGCTCAAAGAACTGTGCATGAGTGGGGCTAGATCCACAAAGCGGATTTAGGCTTAGCATTGCAATACTTAGATGTAGGTGCCCTGCTACACCCAATGGAACTCACAGCCCTGAGTTAGGCACCCAGGCTCCCCATGTAATGCAGAGGGAAAGTTAAAGACACCCAAGACTGGGATTCACAGAAGCCAGCAAGCTGAGCAGGCAGCTGTTTAAGATAATCAATAGGAAATGCTTCAAAAGGACTTAAGTGCCTAAGTCTGGGACAGAGAGAGGTATCCATCTCTGCTCAGGATTCATAGCTGTGAATCCTCTTGTGGAGTTCCACATCTAAGCCAAGTTACCCCCTTCTTGCAAACAAAAAACAAACAAAAATTAAAGTGTGCGAGAGAGACAAGGAAGTGGTGCTCACCCCCTTGCATTCAATAAAGCACGCCTAAAGGTGGAAGACCCAAGTTCAAATCCTTACCCTTTATGATTTGGAACAGGACATGAACCCAGGTTTCCCAACTCCCGTGAGTGCCTTAACTACAGGCACATAGGGCATTTTATAGTGAGACTCGTTCCTGTTGAAGTGGTTTCATTTTGTATAAACATTTAGAGAGTCATGGGGCCAGAGTGAGTAAGAATGACTCTACAGCCAAGTGGTTAGTAGATTCAGATGGGAGACCCAGATTCCAGTCTCTGTGCCAAATCAGGCAAAGTAAAGATCTGAACCTGTCTCTCTCACATGAATACTAACCACTAGGCCAGTGGTTTTCAAATTTTTTTTCTGGGGACCCAGTTGAAGAAAATTGTTGCTGCCTGTGACTCAACAGAGCTGGGGATGAGGGGTTTGGGGTGTGGGAGGGGCTCAGGATTGGGGCAGAGGGTTGGGATGCAGGGGGTCAGGGCTACAGGCTGGGGCCAGGAATGAGGGGTTCAGGGTGTAGGAGGGGGCTCTGGGCTGGGTCAGTGGGTTGGGGTGCAGGAGGGGGGCAGGGCTCTGGGCTGGGGGGGGCAGGCTCTAGGGTGGGGCCAGAGATGAGGGGTTTGGTGTGCAGGAAGGGGTTCTGGGTTTTGGGGGGCTCAGGGCTGGGGTAGGGGTGCAAGAGGGGGTCAGGGCTCTGGGCTAGGGGTACAGGCTCTGGGGTGGGGCAGGGGATTGGAGCATAGGGTTGGGGCGCGGACTTACCTCCAGCGAATCTGGTCAGCGGCACAGCTGGGGTTCAGAGGTAGGTTTCCTGCCTATCCTAGCACCGCAGACCGCACTGCACCCCAGAAGTGGCCAGCAGGTCCGGCTCCTAGGCAGAGGCGCACGACTCTTGCCCAGAGGCACCGCCCCCTCCAGTTCCCATTGGCCAGAAACTGGCCAATGGGAGTGCGGAGCCAGTGCTCAGGGTGGGGGCAGCACACAGAGCCCCATGGCCTCCCTGCCTAGAAGCCGTAACCAGTGCTGGCTGCTTCCGGGGAGCAGCACAGTATGAAAACAGGTAGGCACTAGCCTGTCTTAGCTGGGCAGCACCACCGACGGGACTTTTTAACGTCCTGGTCAGCAATGCTGACCAGAGTGACCCAATGCCTTACTTTGAAAAACGCTGCACTAGACTACTGGGTATAAAGGGAGCACTACCACCACTTCCTCTGTATTTTGTGCAAGTTAGCTATGCTCTGACCTCACCTACCACATTGGACCCTAGGCACTGAGGGGACTTTTCTGGTGAAAACTTAGGCACCTATAGGGTTGGGCAAGACGAGTGGATGGTTTGTAGGAGCAAATTTTTGGCCTCAGGTGCCTAAAGTGGCAGTTAGGCACCTAACTCCCTTTGTGGATCTGGCAGTTGGTACGTGGTTGCTTAACGTGGAGTTTTCACAGTGACTATTACAGTGTTGACAACTCTTAGGATATTTGCAGATTTTCTTAACTCACTAGCTATTGGAAATGTGAGTATCTCAGCATTAATTTAAATAAAAAAAGTTTCTAGCCTTCTTGGTTGTGGAGACAGGCTGGAAAAACATGACCCCAAGTCAGGAGCGCCGCCAGCTTTTCTGCCGCCCCCCCCCAGAGGCGGCAGAAGGTCCCGCTGCCGAAATACCGCTGCAGTTGCCGTCCCCCAAATTGTAGTGCCCTAGGCGGCCACCTAATGGGTTGCGCTGGCCCTGCCCCAAGTGTAACTTTAAAGCTCAAAACCCAGAAGGCAAATAATACCCAGAGTTTGACTTACCCTCCCCCCAAGCGTGAAGATTTCTTGGGCCTGTTTTTGGTTGAATGCTTGGGGTTACAGATACTGCAGCTAACATGATACTAAAAGATTACATACAGAAGCAAGTTACTCTTTCCAAAGTTATCCTAATTGCGGTTTTTACACTACTTAATGACCAGGGAGGCAGGAAGCAGGCTGTGCGCCAGCTGAGCTGGGTGGGACAGGCAGGAGAGGGAAGGGCCATACTTGTCAATAGGGCTGCCCCCTGGGAGGAGCCGAAAACTGGGCTACCCAGGCTACTAGGGAGTGCCTTGGCACATGTCCCAGCACAGCCACCTCGCCCCAGGGAAGTTGGGCGGGGCCAGCCCTGGCCCTGAGGGGAACAGCCGGTCCCTGGTTAAGCTAGAGTTGAGCCTGACCTCAGACTCCGGCTTCCATCTCTGTCGGTAGCCGCTGAGCGACGCCAGGCCATGAGCACGTGGCCTTGGCCAAGGGCCTGTCAGGGCAAAGCGACACCCTGGGGTGCGGCTAGCGCTCGAGCTTCGCCTCCCGCGCTCCGAGCCCAGGCGGCCCTCGACTGTGAGCCGTCTTTCCCGCCTACCCAGGCGCCGCCCTGCGCACATGCGCGTTAGACACTACGCGCGACTGGCCCTTTAAGGTGGGCTGTGAGTGGGCGGGGCACTGCGGAGGATCGCGCCTCCACGCGATGATGAGGGCAGCACGTTTGCGTGCCGCCGTGACGCAGTGGTTGCCGCAGAAACGCTCCGCTCCCCCCGCGCGGTGCGGTTCGCAGTGGAGCTGCCGGGAGGCGCCTGTCACCTTCAGCGCGGGCCGGAGCGGGCGGGAGACGCTGCGGCGGCGGGGCCGCCATGGTGCTAATCAAGGAGTAGTGAGTGCGGGCCGCGGAGCCGGGCGGGCGGGCGCTGCGCGGCGCGGCGCGGCGCGGGCTGGAGGGAGGCCGGGACGGGAGGAAGGGGAGTTTCTGCCCGCGGAGCCGGCGTCAGACCCCCGCCCGTGAAGCCGGGGAGGCTGCGGGGCCGCGTCAGGTCCTGCCCCCATGTCCGCGAGTCCAGGTGCCGGTTAGTGGTGGGGCCGGGGCCGGGGCAGGGGTCGGCCAGCGCGGCTAGCGCGGGGCAGGGGGAGGGGCGCTGCGCTCTGCGACCCCGGCTTGGTGCGTCCCTCCTGGCTGGCCCGGCAGCGCGTCGGGGTCCCTGCCGCGGCCAGGGGCCAGGGCCAGGGCCAGGGCTCTCTGCCGGCGCTCGCTGACTCGCGGGTCGCTCCGGCAGCCCAGGCGGGAGGCTCCGTTTCTTTCCCGTTGCCTTGGCCTTTCCTCGCCCGCTAAGGCAGCGGTGGCGCCCGCAGCGAGTGGTGGCCTCAGAGCAGGGCCCTGAGGATGGAGGCGAAACGGGGCTCTGAGGGGGAAATGCCTGTGGACGCTGCTCCGCGCTTTGCTGCGCTCATGACACCGGCAGGGAAGCTTCAGGGAGCCCCAGTGATGTAATACACCTTCAGACGTGTCCGCGTGTGTGTGTGTGTGTGTGTGTGAGAGAGAGACTCTGGGGACAGTTCACTATCACCGCACGAGTGCTGCAGCTCTCGGGAGCGGGGTAAGGTGAAGGTCACTAAATCAGTACAGATTTTGTTTTCTTGCTGTATGGATATTTGAGTCTATAACACTCTAGGTCCCTTTGAGAGGTATGCTGTAGCGCTGAGAGAAGTTTAAATTCATGAGACTGTTGAAGACAATAGACAGGTTCTGTAGCTGTAATATAAGCAGCAGAATGAGCGATCCAGCATTGGGCTGTTGAGAGAGCCCCTCTCCCTACAGGTTTCGGAGTGGTAGCCGTGTTAGTCTGTATTAGCAAAAACAACGAGGAGTCCTTGTGGCACCTTAGTCTGCAAGGTGTCACAAGGACTCCTCTCCCTACAGTGACTCTGATTTGACCATTTCTCGGTCATCAGGAGAGCTTCTACCGTTCCAATACTTTTTGGATTAACTCTGGAAACTTTGAATTGTTTTTTTTCCCCCTTGGTCTTGAATATGTCAAGCTAATTGTTTCTAGTATGTTTCTCCTGATGGTGCAAGTTTTCCCTCAATGGTAACCTCTGTGCACCATCTTTAGCTTTTCTTAATTAGAGATGGTTGAATGTTCCTGAACTGAGTTGTGATTTCCCACAGTACAGATGACTGTCATTGCTATTTGGGTAGCTCTATTAAACAGTGAACTCTGTTCTGTCCAAGACACAAAGGAAGCCTTATGGTCAGGCCAGTGTACCATCTTGTCCTCTATCCCATCTCTGACAGTGGTTGCAACCAGACGCTTCAGCGGAAGTGTAAGAAAAAGAATCCATGTACTGGACTCAAATAATAAACTGCTTATAGGGACAGTTTCTTTTTTACCTACTATGAAAGGTTGGCTTATACCGGAAGTATGAGGGTTTACAAGCCTTCTCTTTTCAATCTTGTAAATGTAGATATTCTCATTAGCCCAGATCCTCAGAAGTCAATGGGAGTTAGGTGCTTAAATATCTTTGAGGATCTGGGCCATTATCCATGTAAATAACTAATCTGTTTTAGAATCCTGCTAAGGTCTTGGCTTCTTTCTTGTGGTAATGAATTCAGTAGAGTACTTATAATTTGCTGTCTTTTTTTTTTTTTTTTTAAATCCTGCTTTTCAGTTTAATTGAATGGCCCTTCTTTTTGTATCATTAGAGGGGGAGATGGAGCACCCAGTTACCTTCTTCAGTCCATTAATTGTTTTGTATACCCCAATCATACCTGTTCTTATTTGTTTGCTCTATAAACCAGACAAACAATCTTTTCAATCTCTCATCATGTGGAACTTTCCCTGGCCCCTCTAGCTTTTGTTACCCATCGGTACCACCTGTTTTTGTGACATCCTTTTTGAGATAGGGTGACTGGGACCAAACATAGCATTTTTCAGTCCCAATCCTTATACATCCTAAAATTTTGAGTACTCTTTTGACTGCTGCTACATGTTGATGATCCACTGTAATGCTCGTATCTCTTCCCTGAGTAATTACAAGTAACTTAGAAGCTAGTAATGTGACTGAATTGTTCAAATTTTTCCTTTCAATATACATTACTTCACATTTTCAACACTATATTCAATCTGTCACTGTCCTGCCTATTCAGTTATCTTTAAATTCCTTTCATGGTCTTTGCAGTCGTTTTTAGACTTGACTAAGCTTAATTCGTGACACTGCAAATTTTTGCCTCCTCACCACTTCCCCCCCATATCTGGATAATAAATATGTGTAACACTTGTCTTGTTAAGGAATGTCGGGATACTCTGGTGTCAGCTCTTTGCAATGTTTAAAACTGACCACTTATGCTACTTTGTTTTTTATCACTTAGCCAGTTTCTAATTTATCATAGTACTTTACCTCATGCCTCATGCTAATTTCCTTAATAGATCTCATAAGGGGCTTTATCCAAGTTTTTGGAAGGCCGGATAATCAGTTTTTCTTTAGACACTATTTTGTTGACATGCTCACAGAATTTTAGTTGGTTTGAAAGACAAGTTTTCCTCTTACAGAAGCTGCACTGGCTTATCCCTATTTATGTGCATCTATATGTTTCATAATTCTGCTTAATTATTTCAGTCAATTTACCTTGTACTGAAGTAAAGCTCATCTGTTTGATCATCCCACCATTATCCCAGTAGGTATTTTAAAGATAAGTACAACATTTGGTTCCCTCCACTCCTCTGATGTAATAACTGATTTTAAAGAGATTGCACTGCTAATAAAAATATTCAGTCATTTAATTCTTAACATTTTCCTGACTTCTTGGGTATGTCCCATCTGGGTCTAGTGCCTTGTGCTTTAATTGATCATTTTGTTTCTGTAGTTTTTTTTTTTTTTTTTTTTGATACCTCAGTCTTTGACAGCACTTCTCTATTACCTGAAAAGAGTAGTTTGGAACAGATAGCTCCTCAGCATCCTTTGTGGTGAGGAGTAATGCCAGGAAATCACTTTACTTCTCTACAATGTCTTCTTCTCCTTAATTGTTCCCTTTTCTCCCTGACAAAACAGCAGATCCATAGACTCTCACAAGCTTTCTGCTATAGCTATAAAATAATTTCTTTTTGGTCTTTCTTATGTCTTTGGCTATTAGCTCTTAAAATTTACTCGTACCACTTCAAATTTCCTTTCTACTTTTACCTGCCATAGTGTGGTTGGTTTCACTGAGGTTGGATTTCTGTTTATTAAAGAATACACATTTGGCTTGAAAAACCTCTTGAACCTTGCTATTCAATCATGGCATGGTGGGTTTTTTCGTTCATGATTCCTTTTTTAGAAGGGGGGGAATGTATGCTCTTTGACTGTTATGGTTGATCAATCTAAGAATTTTAGCTTAGTTTGTTTTGACCTTTTGGATCTTTTTGACTACTATCATCACTTTTTAGAAACCCCTTTTGAGTTTTGTCACTGTGCTAATTTTTGGTACAATGCCTCCCCCAAGGATGTTACACTTAATAGTGACCACAGTATATAATTACTTAGTGACCAAACTGTGGTTACAACTTGAATTAACTCCTGCATGCAACTTAAGACTTAGTCAAGGATAGTCTGTTATGTTCCAAGAAGCAAACTTTTAAAGTAATAAGAAATTGCTTCTTTATATGGGTAGCTGGAATCATACACTATTCCTACTTTATTGGATTTAGTCGCCTCTTTGGTGTCCTTCAACATTGTGCACTCAATATGCTTTTCCTGATCCGGAGGCTGGTGGTATTACCTTGCTAGTATATTTATGACTTTTGATTTTTATACATTACGTTTTTTACTGTACAGGTCTTCTCCACTCAGATTACTGGATTCTTTGGAATATTTTAGGTATAAAGCTATTCTTCCACCTTTTGACCTATTCTGGCTTCCTGTATAGTTTATACTCAGGTATTATTGTCCCAGGTCATAATTAAGGGTGGTGGGTTTTTTTGTGTGTGGTCATCTCATCATATTTCAGTAATGCTTATTATGTCACGCTCCTATTCCATTACCAGGCAATTCTAGTTCATCTATCTTTGTTTTGAAGTTTCTTTCATTGCTATATAGATATCTGTAGTTTCTATTTTTGACCATATCCCTATTTGTATTTAACTCCTTAATTTGGTGCTCTATTATATTCTGGAAAATACTTCTGTGACCCTAACTGGTCCGTGCTTCTGGTCAGCTGTCATTTCTGTTTTATTCTTTACTGAATGCAGAGTTACCTTTATATTAGTCACTACCCAAAAGCTCTTACAATCTGAATAGAAAGAGCACTCAGGCTAGCGAGAGAGTGCATTGGGAGACCCAGAGGATGGTCTGAATTTGGAGCACAGCCCCTTTCTCTTTAAGCACCTAATGTGTAGGTGACTGTGCTTTTACTGAAGCGAGCTGGTATTGGTGGGCATCCTGGAAGGAGGAATTAGAATAAAGAGTGGGTGGGCAAGGGAGGGAATTCCAGGTGTAGTCAGCAGTTCTGTGGAAATTGTGACCACAGCAGAAAACGTCAGACCCCCTTCAGATTTCCCTTGATTACTGGTCTCTTCATGCTTTTTGCAGGTTATTCTATTCTTTGCTCTAGATCCCTTAAGTGTTATTCCCACCAACCTGAACACCGTTGGGGAGCTGGCAAATGTTGAGTTGAATATTTATTAGTATAGAGGGAACAAAAGAACTAATAAGGAGGCTGTGAAATCTAGTGGATAGAGCACTGGACTGGGGCTCAAAAACCTGGGTTCTAGTCTTAACTGTGCCACCAGAGTGCTGGGTGACCTTGGGCAAGTCTCTTTAATCTCACCTTGCCTCAGTTTTCCCATCTGTAAAATGAGGATGAAGACACTGGCTGACCTTGTTTTGTAAAGCTCTTTGAGATCTACTGATGAAAAGTGTTATAAGAGCTTATTCTGATTATTTTATTTGTTTGTTATTGTGATACTTGCTTATGACCCATGAAGAGAGGGATTATTGGGGAGGAATTGGGAAGCCAGCTCTCTCAGTGAGGCTTGTTCACTTATTACGCTTTTATTACCATATTTACCAGATCTTACAACCCAATTAGAGTTGAGCCTGATCAGTTTTTCCATAGAAGACCTCCAAGGAAACCAGAGGGTACAACAGGAAGTGGTGTTTGTGATCATAATGGTCACTCTTCCTTCAGCATTGAAACAATGCTCTAGCAGTGGCACATGGTTTGCTGTACCGGAGTAGCTGTCTACTGGATGAGACGAAACCAGGATCCTTGCTGCTTTATTAGAAAGTCTGTGAAATGTCTTGCAAAGATAAGGGGCTGGAATGTATTTAGTTAATTACACTCTCTCTCTAAATACCTCTCCCCAATATAGTCTGCTATATCTAGGACCTTTATTTACTTCTTGGCAAACTATTGTCTAGTGTTTAACTGTACACTGTTAAACAGCTTCTGGAATTCAGTGGTGGGTGAAGTGATATATGTGATTTATAAAGTTCTCTGAGAAGATAGCCCTTATGTTTATACAAAGATCGCTATTAGGCTATTTCACTTACATTTATGGATTTGGTATTAGGCCATTTTTTGAGTTACCTAACCAATGGAAGGCAGCAAGCACTGGGAAAGACACTGTGTTAGGTTAGAAGGAAACTGGTATATCACGCAGATAAACCCAAGCTAGCAAAGTTCTGGAGGCAGCCAGGAACAAGTGTTGCTATGCCTGCAGTGTGAAACATTTGTGTGTTCTAAGTGGTGCAAGTTACAAGGGCTGCAGTTCATTTCCTGTTTTGTGTTCTCTTGCAGTCGTGTCATTCTGCCTGTGTCTGTGGAGGAGGTAAGTCCTTTTCCTGCCGCTTCCTTTTCAGGACTTTGTTTTGTTTAAACAAATGTTTAAGCTTATGATTGACCAGCCGACAGAAGTCAGGAAATGCAAGAAAGACATGCATCCACCTTCAGGATTATCATGAAACTATATGATCCAATGATTAAGATTGAGGACTGGGAGTCAGATTTGTGTATCCAGCTCTTCTGCTGACTCAGTTTGTGATTTTAGGCAAATCATTTAACTTATCTGTATCTGGGTTTTCCCATCTTCTCTAAAATGAGGCTAATGATATTGTCCCTCCTCCTGTAAAGTGCTTTCAGATCCATGAATTACAACTCCTAGAGAAGTTAATGATAAACTTGGATTTGCCAGATTGTTCCAAAGCACAACTTCCTTCTTTGTTTAATATAATCATTTTTCTTTTAAGGTGAGGAAACTTTAATAAATCTCTGAGGTTCCTTTTAATCTGGGTTTGTCTACAGTACAAAATGTAATTGTGTTAAAACATTTTACCTAATAATGTTAAACATTCAGTGCAGGTGAGGACTGTTGTTTAAAATTGTCAGTTTGTTATGGTCAATCCTGTTGTCTACCATATGGTTAACCATGACCAACTATTGTGATTTTTAAACCTCACAGTACAAGAAATGTTCAGTCAAGTTAGTTTAATTTGATTGAAAACACACTCAACATCTTTGTAGACAGTGTAACACATTTCAGATTAAGGGCATGTCTACATGGGAAAAGTTTTCCAGTTAAAGCTACTTAAGCTCATGGGTGAATTTAAACTAATAGGGGGGTTATACTGGTATAACTCCCTGGGCTGACATTTTTATTCTGGAATAACAGTAGCTTGCTTGCTTGCTGGTTTAGCTTATGTCACTTTGGAAGGGGTTTAAGGTAACCCCAAAAAAAGTTTGGTTAAGTTAGTCTGAAATAATAGTGTATATCAGTTTAAATTCACACCATAGTTTATACCAGTATAACTTTCCTGTGTAGACAAGCCCTTAATCTTCCACCTAGGGCAAATCTACATTACAAAATTAAGTTGACCTAAGTTACATCGATATACAGCCGCCACAGTAATTGAAATGGTTTTACACATCCACACTATGCTCTTTGTGTCGGCCGCGTGTTGGCAGCGTGCATCCTCACCAGGAGCGCTTGCACTGATTTAACTGCCAGTATGCGGCATTGTGGGACGGCTTCTGAAAGGCAGCAACAGTCAACGTAAGCAATGCATCCTAAATCGACCTAACTACATCGATTTAAGTGCTACGCCTCTCACTTAAGTGGGTGAGTTACATCAGTGGGAGCTACATTTTAGTGTAGATGCTTACAGTTAGGTCGATGTAAGCTACCTTACATCGACCTAACTTTGTAGTGTAGACCAAGACCCTAGACTACAACTTGCTGAGTTCAAATGAAGTATTAAACTGTTTGTGTAGGTGTTAAAAGGATTTTCAGTCATGTTAATCTAAATCAATTGAGTTAATTTAGGAAAAATCCACCCCCTTGAGAGATGTAGCTATATCACCTAACCTCCAGTGTAGACAGTGCTAGGTCAAAAGAAGATTTTTAGGAAGGTGGATTAACTACAGCAATGAGAGATCCCCTCTCATTGCTGTAGTGAGAGTCTACATTGAAGTGCCACAGTGGCGCAGCTGTGCGTCTGTAGCATTTTAAATGTAGACGTACCCTTAACTGAAAAACACACCTTTTTGCCCAGGTAGACAAAGCCTCAGGCCTTGTCTAGTTTAGGATTTTAGGTGTGATGTTAACATAAATATGTGCTCCTACATCTTCAATCCTAGTTTAGACAGGGTATCGGCATTTAACATCATGTTAGTAGACAAGCACTGAGTGGCCGCTCATGAGTTATTGTCGCTAAGGTAAATGCTGAACCCGTGAACTGGCTCTCAGGTATACAGCAGCATAGTATTATGGCTCTATTCACAGTGTGAAAAATGGCCCTTGGCTGACAATGATTGTCTGAGTGGGTCCTTCTGTTTTTCATTCCCTTCGCCTGCCCTCACAGCCCCACAGTAATGTTGAAAATGGCTTAATTGTAGTTAGCAACAGAGGGTCATGGAATACAAGCTGTCAGGAACAGTGTCCCTGATGATGACACAGCACAGCTTGTTGCTGAGCTCTGTGACTTTATCCTCACGCACAATTATTTCAAATTTGGTGACAATATATACCTCCAGACCAGTGGCACCGCTATGGGCACCCGCATGGCCCCACAATATGCCAACATTTTTATGGCTGACCTGGAACAACGCTTTCTCAGCTCTCGTCCACTCACGCTCCTTCTCTACCTACGCTACATTGATGACCTCTTCATCATCTGGACCCATGGGAAGGAGACCCTGGAAGAATTCCACCATGATTTCAACAGCTTCCACCCCACCATTAACCTCAGCCTGGACCAATCTATACGGGAGGTCCACTTCCTAGACACCACAGTACAAATAAGCGATGGCCACGTTAACACCACCCTATACCGAAAACCCACCGACCGCTACGCCTACCTTCGTGCCTCCAGCTTCCACCCCGGACACGCCACACGATCCATCGTCTACAGCCAAGCGCTGAGGTACAACCGCATCTGCTCCAACCCCTCAGACAGAGATCAACACCTACAAGATCTTCACCAAGCATTCTCAAAACTATGATACCCACACAAGGAAATAGAGAAACAAATCAACCGAGCCAGACGTGTACCCAGAAGCCTCCTGCTACAAGACAGGCCCAAAAAAGAAACCAACAGAACTCCACTGGCCATCACCTACAGTCCTCAGCTTAAACCTCTCCAATGCATCATCAGTGATCTACAGCCCATCCTGGACAATGATCCCTCACTTTCACAGACCTTGGGAGGCAGGCCAGTCCTCGCCCACAGACAACCCGCCAATCTTAAGCATATTCTCACCAGCAACCACACACCGCACCATAACAACTCTAACTCGGGAACCAACCCATGCAACAAACCTCGATGCCAACTCTGCCCACATATCTACACCAGCAACACCATCACAGGACGTAACCAGAACAGCTACAACATCACCGGCTCATTCACCTGCACGTCCACCAATGTTATATATGCCATCGTGTGCCAGCAATGCCCCTCTGCTATGTACATTGGCCAAACTGGACAGTCACTACGCAAGAGGATAAATGGACATAAGTCAGATATCAGGAATGGCAATATACAAAAACCTGTAGGAGAACACTTCAACCTCCCTGGCCACACAATAGCAGATGTAAAGATAGCCATCTTACAGCAAAAAAACCTTCAGGACCAGACTCCAAAGAGAAACTGCTGAGCTCCAGTTCATTTGCAAATTTGACACCATCAGATCAGGATTAAACAAAGACTGTGAATGGCTATCCAACTACAGAAGCAGTTTCTCCTCCCTTGGTGTTCACACCTCAACTGCTAGCAGAGCACCTCACCCTCCCTGATTGAACTAACCTCGTTATCTCCATACTGATTTATACCTGCCTCTGGAAATTTCCATTACTTGCATCTGAAGAAGTGAGGTTCTTACCCACGAAAGCTTATGCTCCCAATACTTCTGTTAGCCTTAAAGGTGCCACAGGACCCTCTGTTGCTTTTTACAGATTCAGACTAAGACTGCTACCCCTCTGATACTTACTTGTAGTTGAGACAAATCCCTTCTCCAAGAACATGATTACTGGAACAGTGCTGAATGCAGTTTTGTCCTGTCTGTTCTAGCAGTTAAATCACTGTCAGCACTAGCTAAAGTGACCCACTGAGACATCCATTGTCAAACTTGTTATGCTCCCAATGTAGATTGGGAGCTGGGTGCATGATGAAATGCACAAGGTATGTGAGTGATACATGTCTAACTACGAATAGTATGTTAATGTTTAGTCCTGATATTGTGCTCACGCAGTTAGACTGTCTCTACCCCAAAAACAATAATAGTCTAATGGACCTAGAGAAGACATTCCTCATTGGGAAGTAATAACTTGCATTTTAAACAAATAATTATTGCTATGAACTTGTAGTATCTAGGCATCATGGAACTCAAGGGGGTTAAATGAATTAAGGGTGAATAAAGAAAGCAAGCCTTCTTGGTTTTGAAAATTCTTATCTAATTATTTTCAAATATATTTCCTGGGCAAAACATGTACTTTGCTTTTTCTTGGAAGACTGCAAGTCTGCATGGGGAACTCCCTTTGGACGTAAACCATATTTCTAAACAAAATAGCTAGGTTACATTAAAAAAAACAAACCCCTAACATTCCTAAAGCACTGCATCCATGTTATAGACTAATAGCAGCGAAAATTTGAAGAAGTCCCCCTCTCATTTAATCCAACTCACAGTGTTCACTCTATCTACACTTCATAGAACTTGCAGCTGAGCGGGTCTTTTCCAGATCTTGTAAAAATTACATTCCACTTTTTGGCTTTGTTTATATTAAGTTTTAACGGGTGTAGGAGATGGAATTCTGAGAATAGGTGTTTATAATGGATATGCTGATCTGATTATTTCTTCACTGGCCATTAGACAGCTGTGGAGAGCTAACTGGTTCTGCTCCCTGGACTTCTATCTTCTGACACTGCACCACTCTTTTAACTTCCCTCCCTCCTTGTGCTCTCAACACCACTTCTCTATAGAGAAACTCTGCCAGGGAATAAATGCTTTTCCAGAGACCTACCGTCACATTCACAAAGTGGCCAAGGAGTTGGAGCGAAAATGACTCCAGCCTCGAAGCGTGTCAGTAGCAGATGCTTCACCAGGCCTGGGCCCCTCTCAGGATACATTTCTCTGTTGCTGCCTCACTAGAAACCTTTCATTTGAAATGTCAAGGTCCAGGGTTTACTTTACTTTCTAATGCCTTTTGGTGAGAGAGCTGTGAGCACCATGCTCTTTGTAGGTTTCCTTTCTCTGAATGAAACGGCTACAGGTTTGGAGAGGCACATGCTCTTGAGTTTTGCTTGAATACCCAATGAAGAACTGACTCACTGCAGCAGCCCCATCCATTTGGTCACTACTATAATAAATCCAACCTTTTTGGTGCTCTTGTGCTCCTCTCTGATCTTGACCATAACATTCTGGGGCTGAACGTAGCACATTCCTTTTAAATATGGCTGGTAGTAAAAGAACAGAATTGTTGCCCTCTAGTAGCTTTTTTTTTTCTCCCCGCTCCAGGCTAAAGCAGCATCATGTTAGTCTCTTCTCCCTAAAGACCAGCCCAAGAGGGCACACATTTCTCTTCTCCCTCCCTCTCCCCCCCCCCCCCCCCGATATGCACATTTTGGCCATGTGGTCAAATGGGGTGATGCTTTGCGTGCACAGTGTTTTCTGGTCCTGCAGTTGAGAGCTGATCACAGCAGGCGAAAATATTTCAAGCAGTTTACAAAAGAAAAAAAAAGTCTGTCTAAACTAATAAATGGTGAACAGAATCGTCCTCTATTGTTCTCTTCCTGGGTGACATCTGTGCAAGGTAAAGCTGTTGAAGTCTTTGAAATCCTGCCTCTGTGAAAGGCAGTTGGCATGTGACTGCCCCTAGAATGTTGCCTCAACATTTGGCATCTTATTCCCAAACTGAAGAGCACTCAGAAAAGCAACAGAGGTGGTCAGGGGCAGAGAGAATGAGTTATAGGGAAGATGAAAAGAATTAATTATGCAATATATCTTGAATCAGCAATGATGGCAGGAGACATGATTCTGCAGGTATCCAAAACATGTAAATATCCAGATGGAAGGGGAGTCATTTAGGAGCATCTAAGGGGCTATAACTGGGAGCAAAGGAATTTAATCAATGAAAGGAAAATGTAGTCTGAATGAATGTGAGGAAACCCTTCCTGACAGTGAGGTGACTCCAGCCCTGGAATTGTCTGGGAGGAGCCAGATCATCCCAAAGTAGATGGGCCAAAGCACTAGAACATGCTCTCTGACCCTTGCCCCCCAGGAGACTGGACTGGATGGAACCTAACAGGCTCCTGCTTCTCTAAGTTCTCTGATACTGGGATTCAGCTTCATCAGGGTAAAGTGAATCTGTTGGTGTTTTATTCTTCCCCTTGCTGATTTATTCAATGCTATGAATGTTTAGAAATGTAGGCTGTGTATGTGTAGAAAGTAGAGGCCCCAGGCAATGTAAGGACTTGTATCTTTTGGGCACTCTGTGTCTGAGAAGGTTGTCCTCTGAGCCTGAGGATGCCCTGCAGTCAACTCTTGAGTGAACTTGTTGATTTGGAGTGAAGGAATCCAGAATTCCGAAGAGTTCAGTTATAAATCTGTTTAGAAGCTTGTAATGTGAAGAGCAGAAGGGGTGCTCTCCCCATTGGCTCCTTGCTGCCCTAAAGGAGAATAGGGTGTAACTGCTAGGAAGTCTCAGACGATATCAAGTTGGTGAGTCTTTGGATTGCCCAGTTAAATGTTGGTTTGGGATAGACCTCCACTATCCTATCCCCCCTTTTACAATGAGTGGTGGCATTCTGACACAATTGGCAGGAACTGTTTCCTGTAATCTAGCCCATCTGATTAGGCATGGGGATCTGTACCCATGTTGTGCTTGTTGCTTACAAGAACTTGATGATGTTCAAAGCCACAGAAGAGTGAACATGATTACCATGCCTCTCAAAATCCCAGGTGAAGGAATGCATACTGTGTTTCATGCCTGACGAGGTCGGTGGACTACCCACTCCCAATCCTTGGGGAGAGGACGCTGGGTGTGCTGTTTGATGCTCTTAGGGTTCAGTTTTCAGGCTGCAGGAAGTAGGGTATATTAACTACTACACCTTTATTGCTATTGTAGATTCACTCTTATGCACAAAGCTCTCACTGTACACACATGATACTGTTTATGGGTTTTGTGATTATGGCAGATTTGAAGCACAAATGGACTAATGAGATGAGAACTTAATTCCAACTTCAGTTTAATAGATGGAAATCTATCCTGGAACACCTGGCAGCTGGCCACCCAGTTACACTGGCCCTGGCCCTCAAGAAGCAGTTAATGTGATATGGCAGTAAAAAAGCTGATGTGATGTTGAGGCGTTGTGGCCTGGACTAGGGAAGAGAGAGAGTTTCTGTCTATATGGTTCTGATGTGATACACTTGGGATATTGTGTTCCTCTGGGCACCTCATTATTAGGAAGATCTTGACAAACTGGAGGGAGTTGAGAGAAAACAACAAATGATCAGGGAGGCCAGAGGAATTGTAGCTTCTGAGGAAAGAATAACAGCCGAATACCAAATAACTTGGCCAGGTGAACACTAAGGTGAGAATGTGACAATCTACGAATACTGAAGAGATAGAAGTCCCAATTGTGGTGAAGAATTTAGGATGATTCAAGGACTATAAGTATGAATAAAGTGCGAGAATTTAGGCTGAATATCAGGAAAAGCTTCCAGATTGTGGATCTATTGGACCATGAGCCTGCTGAATGTAGACTGGAAAAAAAATCTGGATCGTAGGAACAATATTTCATTGTCAGGGAGCGGAAAAGCTATCCTATAACATCTTTCTATGAATCCTTCCCTTTGGTTTGGGCACCTCGAACTAGCATCTGTCTAGCTGTTTGAGCTCTTTCCATTTCTGAGATTTGCAATATTGGGTGCACGGACTTGGCCAGCTGTGTGTGGGTGTCTGACCAGCTGCTGCTTTGAAAGCGTTGTTATGGATTAGAGCAGTGTGTGTACAAGTTCTCTACCGCCTCCTTGTTCCTCTCACATGGGAAGGAGCTTGCCAAACACAAAGGATTCTTTTATTTCTGTATTGAGTTCTAAGCTGCTTCTAGGGAACAGCTTTTTTTCCCCAAAGGGGCTGCTGTGTTGAATTCCGACCTCGTCCATGAAATTCTGCTAATACAGTGGACTCTGATCTCTGTGTGAGAGGCCTTACAATACAGACCCTGCTGTGGGTTGGCTGTGGAAGTCAAGAGCGAGCTCTCAGGAGTTCCAAAAGCAAGTTTGTGTGTCGTGTCTAATCTTCCCAGCAGTTCTAGGATTCAGATTTTTTGGAGGACACCGCCTGTCTTTCTATTAACATTCCCCAGCAGAGGATCTGCTCTTATTTAACAGACAAATGTATATGGAACTCCTACCCTTGTATGAATGGGATTAAAGGATCAGGACTATCAGGGTAGACTAAAGGGTGAAGATGCCAGACCAGTGGGCTGATCCTCTTAGGGCCTGACCTTTGATTTGTATACCTAAGGTGGAATGAGTGAGAGACTGTTACTAAAAGGGCTTAGTTTGTACCTCCCGGAGACCCACTGCAGAGTTGACAAAGCCATTCTGTCTCCTCCTCTTTCTAGTGCTGGGGTCACTGAGTTGATGACACTTTCTCTTGCAAAGGAAATACAATATTCTTCTTCTCTGAAATAAACTCCTGTTTCATAACTCCACTGAGTTCTCTGTCGGAGAGGACTGCTTTTATGGGGCAGCCATAGGAAACCACAAGGAATGCAGTGTGTGAAAAGTAAGGAGATGGCGCATTTTGATATGCGATGAGACTAAGTTTGATGGTGGCAGTGAGGAAGCTGCCCAAAATTTCTTCAGAAGTAAAGTGTTCGCACAACTTAGTGCAACATCTTGTGCATATGCAGCAGTGCTCTGACTGAACTTTCCATTTCACTGAGTGGGGAGAGAAATCATTACAGAAATAAATGTTTTTATTCTGGGACATTTCTATGCAGAGGCCTTCTAAAAAGTCAATGATTCTGCTAAATGTGCTGCTGAAAGCGATTGGGAAGTGAGCCTGAACCTGAGCAGATCCACTCTGGTGTGCTCTCTGACTTGTCCCCAGCTACCCAAGGGAAGGAGACCTAGACGTACCGTTGGCACACCATCAGCTTTCTCTTATTAGGAACAGATCTTTGCTGTTACTTCCTAAAAATTTGTTCTTGTTTTGTTAATACTCGATGGAAAAAGCCTGCAATGCATACGGGCTGCATTTATGTCAGATGCTGCATTTATGTCAGAACTTAGCAGGTATGGAAATACTTCTTTTCAAACAGCTGTTGCTGGACCTAGAAGTGAGTGCTACACTCTCACTACTAGTTTGGTTTTGTTGGCTTTTTGATCAGCACCCTGCTTATTTTGTCTGAGGGTATGTATACCCACAGCAGCACAGCTCTGGCGCTGCAACGCCATGGTGTAGACACTTCTTGCATTGACGGAAGGGATTTTTTCCCCCTCCATGTAGTTAATTTACCTCTGAAAGGCAGTAGCTAAGTCAATAGAAGATACCTTCCATTGACATAGCTGTGTCTACACCAGGGGTTAAGTTGACCTAACTACAGTGCTCACTCAGGGTGCAAGTAGACTAGGCCTTAGTTTAGGCATATAGAGCGATGACTAATCCCTATTCCTTTTTTCTTCAGAATTTAATTTTTCCTTACTTGCTACACAGTGCCCTCTGTCTAGGTGAGGGAAGAGTGGGCAGGGTGGATTCCTCTGTTTCACTGCATTTAGATTTTTTTTTTTTTTAATGCACACATCAGCTATGATGATGATGTTTTTTGGTTTACCTAGCATTTTGCTGACTACATTTTTGTTCTCTTTCAAATAGGCTCTCTACATTTACTGCCTTGGTCAACCACTCCTTTGCTTCTGATACTTTCACCTCTCTGAACTGTCACTTTCCATCCACGTCTTAAACATCCCCTTTCAGACTAATACTCTAATTTCCTAATCCTCAGACCTCTCCACTGGCTCCCAGATCCACTTCAGGATCAAGTTTGGAAAATCCTTCATGGATTTGCTTCACCTGATCACATCTCTCTCTTGACAAGTCTGATCATTCCCCCTTCTCCATTCCTGTATATAGTCATGCCACTGATGGTGAGAGAGCCTATCCCTTTATGGCTTCTGTCACCCAGAATGTCCTCCCTCTTATGACTCCATCGTATTTAACTTCTGTTCTATTTCCCTATCCTTCTGAATTTCCTTTTGCTATTCTTTTTAAAGCATTTGGGAGACACTTTATATGAAAAGCTGTGCAGTGTAAAGTAGTGTTGAATTTAGTTGCCAGTACTGATGGAAAAAGAGGGCTAAGGCTATCAAATTTTGAGTGTCTGCAAGAGGCTCAAAGATCTGGGCAGGAATGTTACTGGATCTTTAAGGCTCTGTGTCCTACATGATAGTGTAATGCCAAAGGCCAGGAGGAGGGTGTTGTGCAGAAAGAGCCTGCCTATAGAAGGTGTAATAAGGAATGGGCGGGTGCAATAAGGAATAGGCCCATGTAATTGGGACAAATTCAACCATTTTGAACTATAACCCTCTAGCCAAAAGATGATGGTACGAGTGGTGGGGAAGAGAACAAGGGCAATATGAATCATATGGTCATTTGGGAAGCTAAAACTTGTTCAATTACAACTTTTAAACATGAGTGAGACTTTCTTTGAAGTGAGTTTTGGGAAAGGACTTAAGTGGGCTGAAGGAGAAAATGTGGGTGGGAGTAAACTGAGCAGAGGAAGGGAAGAGCTAGGTTGTGGAGGACCTGGAAGGTGAGAGCAGGGAGCTTGGGTTCAGGAGGCAAATAGAGATTCAGTGAAGGGATTTTAAGGGTGTTCTGAAAATGGCTATGATGCTGGCAGGAGAGAAGGTTTTTACAGCAGAGGTTTGGATACATTGGGAGGAGTGAGATGGGTGTCAGGAATGCCAGAGATATAGTGACTGCAATAGTGAAGCCACCCAGAGATGGCTGTCTTTAATTGGTAAACACATAATGAAAATTCCTTTCTAGGATGCTTTGGGATCCTTCACAACAAAGTGCTGTATACATGTCAGAGCATGTTGGGAACTAGTGGAGTGTGTGTTATACATGTCACCTGAACAGCAGACATATCTTATCTGGTTTTATACACAGTGAATAGAAATGAGTGGGTTTGACTACTGCAGAGCTGTTGTCTTCCTGACATTTTCTAAATGGCAGCCAAACACCCATTCGTCTCCCACTTCTGATTTCCTCTGTAAATTTCTCCACATATTGGGTTTCTTAGAGTTTGAGGCAGAGGTTGGAGGATAACATCACTGTTGTATGCATTCTCCTTCTGGTACACTTGAGAGCTATCTGTTAAGTTCCTAAGGGAAGTCATAAGTGAAACTATGCTTAGATGGAAATGGATATAAAAGTGGTACCTATTCTCCAAATGCTTATATTTTGGTTGATACCTGACATGGTTGTATGTTAGGAGTGGGACACAAATCTCATTTATTTTTGTCCCCAGCTTCTTGCAGTTTAATTATGTTGACACCATCTAAATTATGACTATTGCAATAATGTGTCTTTAACTCCTTCAGTATCAAGTGGGACAGCTGTATTCTGTGGCAGAAGCCAGTAAAAATGAAACTGGTGGAGGTGAAGGAGTGGAGGTTCTGATGAATGAACCCTACGAGAGAGATGGAGAACGTGGTCAGTACACACACAAGATCTACCACTTACAGAGGTATGTGGGATGGAGAAATGGCCTATTTCCAGCTGTGAGCGGGATCAAAGGGTAAGGGGAACTGTATAAATAGGATACAATTTAGGAAACTGCTACTCAGGTTAGAGATCATGCAAGTTTTCATAGATTCACAACAACTGGAAACAGAATCATCCTACCTGCCCCTGCTAGGGCTTGCTGTTGCAGTGAAAAAGAAGAACCTAGGAACTGCTTCCTAGACTAGAACAGTTACTAGTGGGACTAAAACTCGCCCACCATCACAAGAGAAGTTCAGAGCTATCACTGGGCCTTGGGCTCTTGAGCAGGGGAGTAACGCCAGAGGGGAAAAAAGAAAACAGGCAGTCATGTAGCATGAGTCAGGGGAGAGGAGGGCTCGGTGATGGAGCAACATATCCCAGGGTATCAGCATGAGATTGACAAACACTTGCAGAGGACCAAGGTGTGGAAAGGAACAGAAGAGATGGGGCTAGAGGTGTCACTCTCAGGGCTGCAATCCTGACCAGTGAGGAGTTGACACTTTCCTGGTGTGGTTCTCTTGTCAGAATGCTTCCAGACTGCATACAAGCATGCAGTATCCTGAGTGTGTGCTATGCAGCCCTGGTTCACCATTCTGACCCTAGCAGCCTGCCTATAACACAATAGCCTTACTCCTTGGTTACTTCTTGCAGAGGTGACCCCAAAACATTCCCAGTCCCAAATTTTCCCAAAACCTTGTGCTCTGCTATGATCAGCTGTCCCCGGGAGCATTCAGAGATATATTAAAGTTTGTTTGCACCTTTAAAGAGATGAAAAAACATTACAGCTTACTAATTTAACTGGGGATAAATACATCCTTCCTTTCAAGCACAGCATGGAGTTGATTTAGTGTAAAAATAAAACAAGTGTATCAACAAGCGGACCGTAGGTTAAATGATACCAAGTACTGTAAAAGAAATAAAGTTAGCATTACAAACAAAAGTAGAAATAAGCTTTCTAATGGCTAAGACCTAACTTAACAAGTTACAGTCTTCGTTCAAGGTCCTTACCAATTTTCAATTCCTTCAACGCCTTTGGTTGAAGGACCCATCTTTCTCAGCTTGCTACAGCTGTGGTCTCGGTGTCTGTCCAGAGATGGATGCCAAGATGGCTTCTCCTAAATACTTATAGCTTCCTAAACTTACTGTTTCGTCTCCAGACTCAGGATGACCCCATGTTATTCTTCCCTTCCTGTGGACTTCCGATCCCTTTGCTGATTTGTATGGAAATGGGGCATCCATTGTTTTTGGTCACACCTTGCGTAGTTTAATTGGAGACAGGTAGACAACTACATTCCTTTCTGTCTGGGAGGGAACCTCTTAAGAATTCATATTTCCTCGTATCGTGTTAATACATACATTTCACAATAATATAAATCACCAGTGTCTCATTAGCTTTGAGAAAAGACCTTGCTTGATTTTTTTTTTAATATAGTAATATTGTTTACAATCAGTTGATTCAATTACTTATTTGAGGTTCAGACCTCCTGTCTTTGTAGCCCAGATAAAATTTCTCTTGCCTACTGGGGTGTAGATGACATGCTGTCTTCTCCCCTGCTTGATAGCTTTGTTCACCTTACATGTAGATGGAATCATAAAATTGTAGGACTGGAAGGGACCTTGAGAGGTCATCTAGTCCAGTTCCCTGCACACATGGCAGGATAATTATTATCCCTGACAGGTGTTTGTCTAACTTGCTCTTAAAAGTCTCCTATGTGCTTAACCACTCTGACAAGAATTTTTCCCTAATGTTCAACCTAAACTGCCCTTTCTGCAATTTAAGCCCATTGCTTCTTGTCCTATCCTCAGAGGTTAAGGAGAATAATTTTTCTCCTCTTCCTTGTAATAAGCTTTTATGTACTTGAAAACTATTCTCATGTCCCCAGTCTTCTCTTGTCCAGACTAAACAAACCTAATTTTTTCAATCTTCCCTCATTTTTTGTTATTCTTCTCTGGACTTTCTCCAGTTTGTCCACATCTTTCTTGAAATGTGGCGCCCAGAATTGGACACAATACTCCAGTTGAGGCCTAATCAGCGTGGGGTGAAGAAGTACTTCTCGTGTCTTGCTTACAACACTCCTGCTAATACATCCCAGAAGGACATTTTCTTTTTTTGCAACCATTACACTGTTGACTCATTTAGCTTGTGATCCCATCACCCCCAGATCTTTCCGCAGTACTCCTTCCCAGGCAGTCATTTCCCGTTTTGTATGTGTGCAACTGATTGTTCCTTCCTAAGTGGAGTACTTTGCATTTGTCCTTATTGAATTTCATCCTGTTTGCTTCAGACCATTTCTTCAGTTTGTCCAGATCATTTTGAATTTTAATCCTATCCTCCAAAGCACTTGCAACCCTTCCCTGCTTGGTATTGTCCGCAGACTTTATAAGTGTACTCTCTAGAAAGACCTTCTCTGTCTCTGCATGATGACCAGGGTGGACAGACAGACAAATACACACATCTTTGTCTAGGGCATACTGGGCTTATGCATTGCTTGCCAAACATATTTTAAATATAATTCTAGCACGTATTCATAGCTTTTTGTACACACCATGTGCATACCTCACACAAGAATATTAATAAGTGAGTTATTAATTTTCCAGTGATATCTTACATGTCACCTTTTTCATTTCCAGATTATGACGACCGTGTATTAGGTGTAGTGAGTATGTCTGGCCTGAGAGAGTAGTGAACCACAAATGGGCCACTGTGTCACATGCGGATAGGAAGAGGGCTTTAAAATTAAATTACATAATGCTGTCTTTCTGTTCTTTTCAAAACAGGCAAAACAGTGATAAAACACTTTACTAGCCTTAGTTTTCCATATAAGCAATGTCTGTTTGTCACTGGGATCTTTCCTTATAGAAACTGAGATGATGTGAGGAGAGGCGTCCACAGGACTCTTTATTAGGATGTGGTCCATACTGTGTGAAAGTTTGAGACTCTCAGGTGTAAAATCTTTTCCTGCAGCAGCCTGTAGATCCTGCTGTGGCGGACAAACTCAGACATTTTCTGCACCCTGGTAGGTTGGGGTGTGGAATAGCTGAGTGTGGAATAGATGGAAATCACAGCCATTAGTTGAATAATAATAGTAAGTAGCACCGGTTGTGCTGTGGAGCCGTGGACATTAGAGCAGACTAATAGTTGGGAAATATGGTAAGAGCTAAGTGGTTTTGGCAGTTAATTTTCAGGTTATAATATCAGAGCTCATCTCAAGTTGTACAGTCCAGGTGTTGCTAACGGACTCTTCCCATCATAAACATGGCTGCTGTCTTGGGAAATCCAGAACCCATAGTGGTTTTGATCATTAATTATAACACTGTTATCCAGCATTGTGGTGGTGAAGCTTGGGTAGAAAAATGTTTCCAAGTTGTCAGCCTGCATTCAACATCAGATGTGCCTTTGCTCTCCTGTACAAGGCAGGGAAGGGTTGGCACCTAGCCCATATTCATTTATCCAGTGTCTGAGCATCCTACTAACAGAACAATGAACAATCCTAGAGACGATAATTGTGAAAACGGAAACACATGCAGGGCACGGGGATCTGTATTTCAGGGTGGGTGCCTTGCATGTCTCAAGCAGTGTCTGAGTCACAGTCAATTGAATATGGATATAAAAACTCTTTATCTTGCTTCTCCCCCCTTCTTCTCCCCCAAACTGCAGCAAAGTGCCGTCATTTGTGAGAATGCTGGCCCCAGAGGGAGCCCTGAACATACACGAGAAAGCATGGAATGCCTATCCCTACTGCAGGACTGGTGAGTACTGGGGAAGTTCTGTACCATGGGGATGGTTTTTTTTTTTTTTTTTTTAACCCTAAGAGGGGCAGTTAGTTTGATTTGGCTGCTGCCTGCAGTCTGTAGTCCATAACCCCTTCCTGTGGTTTGGGAAAATGAGAATTTAGAGCTAAGGGGGAGTTAAAAGAAATGTCCCTACCTTACAGTGGCAGTGCAGAGTTCCTGCTAATAAGCAGGGAATCCTAAGTAGCCTGGGGATTGGTTAGGGGCAGGGTGTGAGAAGGGGCAGAAGTAAGAAATTGATGTGATCCTAATACTGCAGGTTTGGAGAAATAGACTTGGTAGTGGGAGAACCACAGAATGACCTCTCACAGTTCTAGTCATACAAGTGGCTTGGCAGCAAATGCATGACAGAGAAATTTATGTACTCTGAAGGAGATGGTGTAAGAGAGGAGCTGGGGAGGATCTGGTTATCTTTTGCTTAGTGCAGTTTGAAGAGAACAGTATCATCATTGGCCCAATGATCCCTCCAATAGTAAGGACAGATCAAAGGTGGTGAAGCTGGAACTGAAAGTACAGCTAGATACTGGTGTATTGCCACTAGAGCGGCATGTTTTATGGGTCTCCTTGCAAAAGCAATAGTGTGCAACTTTTTAATACAAAATCTCAGCTAGCAAATGCAGAGTTAATCTACTACTGAACTTCGGGATGGTGCCCTGAAATCTGCTTGAGGTGGATCGTGAAGATGACACAATCCCTTTTTACTCTTATGGGATACAATATTTAAAATCCGTGTGGAAAAAGGATTGCTGCAACATTATGGTTGAGAACTTCAATGGACAGATCATCTATTCTTCATTTATTGTTCCCACAGTAACTTGATCTCCTTGTGTTTATGTAATATTTGGGGTTACTCTTTATGCTATTAAATTTATCCTTTGGCAGAGGTACAGTTGCTATGGGAACCAATATTTACAATTTCCTGACCTTTGCACTTTAAATTTTTAGCTGCAGCATTTCATTAATGGCTTTTTCTGCATTAAATTTCCTTGTTTTTTTCCTTTCTCTATCCCTTTTGTTCTAATCCTCATTTATAAAACAAAACATTAAAGAAATCTAATTTCAATAGGTGATAAACTGCATGTATTGATGTTGTGTTTGCAAGGCTACATTCAAACTAGGGTTGTCAAGTGATTAAAAAAATCAATCATGATTAGTTGTACTGTTAAATAATAGACTATCATTTATTTAAATATTTTTGGATGTTTTCTACATTTTCAAATATACTGAGTTCAGTTACAACACAGAATACAAAATGTACAGTGCTCAGTTTATATTTTTGATTACAAGTATTTGCATTATAAAAAAAATAGTATTTTTCTATTCACCTAATACAAGTATTGTAGTGCAATCTCTTTATCATGAAAGTTGAACTTAAAAATGTAGAATTATGTACAAAAAATACTGCACTCAAAAACAAAACAATGTAAAATTTTAGAACCTGCAAGTCCACTCAGTCCTACCTCTTGTTCAGCCAATCGCTCAGACAAAAAAGTTTGTTTACATTTGCAGGAGATAATGCTGCCCGTTTCTTGTTTACAATGTCACCTGAAAGTGAGAACAGGTGTTCTCATGGCACAGTTGCAGCTGGCATCGCAAGATATCTACGTGCCACAAGATTCATAAGTCCCTTCGTGCTTCAACCACTATTCCAGGGGACATGCATCCATGTTGATGAAGGGTTCTGCTTGATAACAATCCAAAGCAGTGCGGACTGACGCATTTTCATTTTCATTATCTGAGTCAGATGCCACCAGCAGAAGGTTGATTTTCTTTTTTGGTGGTTCAGGTTCTGTAGTTTCCACATCAGAGTGTTGGTCTTTTAAGACTTCTGAAAGCATGCTCCATACTTCATCCCTCTCAGATTTTGCAAGGCCCTTCAGATTCTTAAACTTTTGGTCGAGTGCTGTAGCTCTCTTTAGAAATCTCACATTTGTACCTTCTTTGTGTTTTGTGAAATCTGCTGTGAAAGTGTCCTTAAAATGAACAACATGTGCTGGGTCATCATCCGAGATTGCTATAACATGAAATATATGGCAGAATGCGGGTAAAACAGAGCAGGGGACATATAATTCTCCCACCAAGAGTTCGGTCACAAATTTAATTAATGCATTATTTTTTTTAACGAGCATCGTCAGCATGGAAGCATGTCCTCTGGAACGGTGGCTGAAGCATGAAGGGGCATTTGAATGTTTAGCATTTTTGGCACGTAGGTACCTTGCAATGCTGGCTACAAAAGTGCCATGCAAATGCCTGTTCTCACTTTCTGGTGACATTGTAAATAAGAGGGTGGTATTAGCTCCTGTAAATATCAACAAACTTGTTTGTCTTAGTGACTGGCTGAACAAAAGTAGGACTGACTGGACTTGTAGGCTCTGAAGTTCTACATTGTTTTGTTTTTAAGTGCAGTCACATAACAAAGAAAATCTACATTTGTAAGTTGCACTTTAAGGGCGAAGACATTGCACTACAGTACTTGTATGAGGTGAATTGAAAAATACTATTTCTTTATAGTTTTTACCGTGCATATATTTGTAATCAAATAATATATGCATTGATTTCAATTACAACAAAATACAATATGTATGAAAATGTAGAAAAACATCCAAAATAGTTAATAAATTTCAATTGGTATTCTACTATTTAATAGTGTGGTTAAAACTGCGATTAATTGTGATTAATTTTTTTTAGTTAATTGCATGACAGCCCTAATTCAAACATATAGAGCTTTGGATATATAGAGACACTCGTGCAGGGTATGGAGCTTTATACTTGTGGACATTATTTCACATACTTGAGAACACCAAAATACATGAAGTGAGTATTGAAATGGTCACAAATTAAAGAAAACATACTTCACGTGTCTGTTTCATTGGACGTTCAAACCCAGTGGTCATCTGTCATAGTGGTAATGCAGAAGCATCCGGTCAGCTTTTTCAAGCTTAACAAAGCCTCATTGGTGTGTCATTGCGGAGTAGACCTGCTCAGTGGCTGGCCCATGTCAGTTGACACCCTTTCCCATTTGCAGGGACCCAGAGCCTGGGCTTCAGCCCAAATCTGAACATCCTCATTGCAGTTAAACAGCCCCATAGCCCAAGTCAGCTGACATGGGCCAGCTGCAAGTGTTTAACTGCAGTGTAGACATACTGAGGCTTCCCTGGCTGGTACTAGATACTATGGTGATTGGGCCACTTTCTACATTCATACATATAGGAAGCAAATTTAAAGGGACACTATCATGTTAAAAATATTTTTTCTAAAAAGTCTTAACTGTGTTATTAATAATAAAAATTTGAGATACTCAAAACAATCTTATCTAAAACTTATTTTTCACATTTTATGCTGTTTACTTCTTTGCCTTTCATTCAGCTGGGACAATGAATGGGGATTTCACTTTCTGGTTCCGTACTAACAGTGCTGAAGTATTTTTGTGTTGCAAACATTGCAAGGAATGTCTAAATCCAAACAGCTGTTTCGTTTACTGTTTTAAATGATGGAAACATTTCTATTAGATTTTCTCCAGACCTGCTCAGAGATTTAAAATAGTCCAAGTCCTAGCAGAACAGAGGAGTATGTTAAGATAAAGAAGGATGGTTTTGTGAATAAGACACTGGACTGGGATTTGAGACCTGGGTGCAATTCTCAGCCCTGCCATAGACTTACTCTGTGTGCCTCTTTCCCTAGCTGTACAGTGGGGATAATATTTCCCTCACAAGAGTGTTGTGGCATTAAATGTGTTGATGTGAGGTGCTTGGAGACTATGGTGACGAATGCCATCAAAAATCTTTTAAATAAATGCATGCAATTTATCACATACATGTCACCACTTGATCTGTGTGTGTGTGAGCAGATATAACACATATGCAGTTATAATAATTGTAAATGTCTGTATATGTTAAATATGGAAACTTACTGGTTAGACCAGTATGCCTACTATAATAGTACCCAGGTTTGTGTAGTAGACACTCCTCAAACCTCTTATGTCCTTATTGTCCCTTTTTAAAACAAAAAAAAAAAGTATTGGTTTGACTAAATGTTCTCCTTAGTGTAGACCTTATGAATCACATTTTAGTGTCCAATTTTACAGCCTTGTGACACTCAGTGGAAATCATTATTTTTATAGTCGAAATACTGACAGTCCCTGAGGGCACAAGATAGAATGGTCTATGGCTGTTACAAGATCTTTAGTTGATTTTTCTCTGATGAATAATTGAGCTTTGCTATCCAAGGAGTCTGATTACCACAAGCAGGAGAGATGCAGAAGGCAAAGACTCCAGTTACCACATGCAGGAGTAATGAGGTCTGCATTGGCTTAAAATCTAGCATTCGTTCAGTTGCAGAACTGGGGAGAGGCTTATCTGCAAGGTGAAGAATGATTGGTAAAATGCAGTCAGCTGATCAAACTTATTCCATTTTCTCATCTAACTGGATGAAATCCAGGCGCAAACAGTGGCAGTACATAATTAGTAGTGTTCTGGGTTTCACCATGTGTGAGAATTTATAGAAGGTTTCGAGTTGGGTGGAGCAAGTTTACTTTTGACAGACTAGACGCTGACAGGAAAACTGGATGTCTTCCTTCAATGAAACTGGCAGCTGCCTAGGAGCACTCTCCAGAATTCATAGAATTATAGAAGATCAGGGTTGGCAGGGACCTCAGGAGGTCATCTAGTCCAACCTCCTGCTCAAAGCAGGACCAATCCTGAGACAGATTTTTGCCCCATATCCCTAAATGGCCTCCTCAAGGATTGAACTCACAACCCTGGGTTTAGCAGGCTAATGCTCAAACGACTTTGTCCCCTTGTTGCTGATATTGGGTGGAAGTGGTTTGCAACTGTTAACTTTTCTTTCTCATTAATGTAATGTATCTCTTTCTTTTCATGTGTTGGTTTCTTGGAGCAGTTATTACAGTAAGTATTGCTTTTATCAGTGATCTGTTGTGCTTGAAAGTGTGTGTAAATCTGTCTGGTACAAGGCACTGTGTATATGTATAGGGAAGTCTCTGACCTGAGCTAGTGGAGTTGCTACTTTCTCAGTTAGCTGATTACATGGATGAGGAACTGAGTCTCAACATCTCCTCACAAACTGATATATTAAATGACACAGATGATTCTTTATTTACTGCAGTGGCATTTGACTTTGCATCTTTCAGAACAAACCATAGAGCAAGTCTATCCAGTCCTGCTGCCTTTGGGCAACATGATCCCATGAGTAACCTGCCCTCTGAATCCCTTAACTCCTTTTATATACCAAGTGCTTCACTAGTCTTTACTCACCCCACCCCACCCACCAAGGATATATAGTGGCTCCTCTTTTCCTATCATATCAGTCATTGCTTGAAACTGACATCTCTTGCTCATTAGGGAGGAGAAATTCAAGTAGCTGTGGTGAAAGTTCTGCATGCTGGACTGTCTGGTTTCAGTGCTTACGTGCAGAGCAAGGTGCATGTTTCCAAGGACAGTTTGAATCCAGTTCTGGATCCACATTTTGTCTTTGAAAAGCCAACTTCTGCCCTATTTCTTCCACATCTATCATCTAGTCCAGGGGCAGGCAACCTTTCAGAAGTGGTGTGCCGAGTCTTCATTTATTCACTCTAATTTATGGTTTCACATGCCAGTAATACATTTTAACCTTTTTAGAAGGTCTCTTTCTATAAGTCTATAATATATAACTAAACTATTGTTGTATGTAAAGTAAATAAGGTTTCAAAATGTTTAAGAAGCTTCATTTAAAATTAAATTAAAATGCAGAGCCCCCCAGACCGGTGGCCAGGACCTGGGCAGTGTGAGTACCACTGAAAATCAGCTCGTGTGCCGCCTTCGGCACAGGTGCCATAGGTTGCCTACCCCTGATCTAGTCAAAGCTGTACTTGGCAGTGTCTGGTTTACTTCTGTTAAACAGGCTTCCTCCCTTGAGTCTTCATTCCTTTCTTTAAAAAAATAAAACACCCTGTAAATGAAATAGATAGCAAGCTCCAATGCTCTGGGTATCAGACTTAAGTGTCTTGTATGGACAACTTAGGCTTTGACCTAATCTTGTACCTGGCCACCAGTGGTTGGGTGCTTTCAGAAATGTACATACAAATAGAAATTTGAAATCCCATTGTCACTGCATTCTAACCTTGGTCCCAGGTCTGGGAGTAACTGTTTGATAACTTTGATGCTATAATCCGTCAATCAGCAATAAGATCATGTTAGTCTCTTGGATCCCAACAGGTAACCAAAATTTTTCTTTATGGCAGAATGAGTACATGAAAGATGACTTTCTGATCAAAATCGAAACCTGGCACAAACCGGACCTTGGAATGCAGGAGAATGTAAGTGCTTTCACTGAGGAACTTTGTGGCATTAAATGGCTAGATCTGTTGCTTGTCCTGTTTTTGAATTCAGTGTTCTTTTCACATTCCTGGGATTAACATACCGCATGTCAGGCTAGCAAGGAGACTATGCCCCTTATGATTAGACTCCCTTTTGCTTGCTCTGGGTGGGAATGGATGCTTATTAAAACTGTACTCTTGTGCAGAAATTTGTTGGGTTTTGCATCTTCATTTCTGAATTACTCTTTTCTTTAGTTGATTTTATGTTTCAGCATTAACTGATGAAGCCCTCAACTGTGACTACCCTGGTAGTGGGTGCTTGGTGCTCAGATCTTTATCTCTGTTCTCCATTCTAACTTGGAGTGGGAATGATATGTAGATGGTTTGAATTACAAATCTGTCTCCCACTTCTACTGCAGGTTCATAAACTAGAGCCAGACGTATGGAAGAATGTAGAAGCAGTTTATATAGACATTGCAGATCGGAACCAAGTGCTCTCCAAGGTATGCTGGTGGATAAAGTATTTCATGTAATGGCATTAGTATTACAAAAGGAAGATTCATACAAACCTCATCTATGAAAATTAGCATGACCCTGCAGATAATCAGACAAGGTGTGAGATGGGAAGGAGAGACTTTTTTTTTTTAGTGGGGGTGTGACCATGGTCGCTGGAGGGGCTATACTAAGAATGCTTGATCAGGGCAAACTACAAAGCATAGGGCAGATAATCCCCAAAACTGGTGGTTTATACTATAATTAGATTTCACCAAGCCAGTAACCAAGCAGCTTCTGTAACACCTTAATGGTTACCAAGAAGCTAAAACACCGTTCCCTTTAACCAATTCAGCCTTTGGCTCCCACCCAGACAGCCTAGTCTGATATATAGTGAGGGTTACTTAAAACCTTATTTACCATATGTAAAGTTCTACCAGTCCTGTGAGATCGGACACATTATCTACCAGGTCAATGAATATTTCAGATCTTACCCAAATGCATGCTTAAAGCCAATCCTAAGCTTATCTAAGATTTAGTTAAAAAGAAAAGAAAGAGAGTTACTGTGGTTAAAAGATCATTATATATACAGATATGAATAATGTTCTTATGTCAGTTTCATAGCAGAGATGATGAAGCTGCTGATTCGTAAAACTCCTTTTAGAATCCGTTCAATAGGCTATAGCTCAAAAGGCAGTCCGTGTGCATAGTTTTGTTCAAATTCTTCCATGCGAATTTCAGTGCTAATCCAGAAGAGACCTGGAGACCTCGGTCTTGTGATTTAAGCTTACTTTCCCTAACAAAGTTTTAAGCAAATCTGAGATAGTAAGGATCAGGCCCGAAAGTTCCTTTCCAGCTGAAATTCAGCTGATAAGCCTCTTGGCAGCAAATAATCACAGCAGGCATTCTGTGGATCAAGAATAAGTAATGTACATTGTTGCTTTGAAGTAAATCTCTATTTCCTAAGCATACATGGATAACTAGTTGTATTCATTAGCATAAGGCAATTAACTGTTCAAACAGTTCATAGGTAGATTACTACAAACGTCAAAGAGAAATAAAGACGATATTATTACACCACAAGTTCTATCTATGTGTCCGTATCCCCTTTTGATCTCTGAATCAGTGGAATATAGTAATGAAATATCATAGACAGGAACAGAAGTTTAGCATTTATAAGCTAATTAGATCACATTGTTAAACTTCTAACAAGATATAGGTAAACACAGGCAAATACAATTAGTACCTACTTCTAATTCTCTAACAGTACAGGCCTACATATCAAGGGCTCCAGTCTATTTAACATGGCTTTGCTAACTGTCTACAAGGAATAGCCTTGTTTACCAATTCGGTACTGTTCTAATATGTCCTTGTGGGTTATTTTCAGGTCACACAGCCTGGTAGTTGCTTAACTCTCGCTGGCTCAGCGTAGCAGAGGGCTAAAGCAAACTGTGGAGAACAGTTGGGTCCTTTATGGACAATTTTGATGTAACTCTTAATTTTGTATCCAGTGCCTTGATACTAAAACAGTGGGCTTGGTAGAAATGCCTAGTTAAGTGTTCTTCATCTGTATATAGCATTGTAGTTGGCCATAGCACTTTGCTTAGCAAGGACTGACATTGTCCTTGTCTTGAAGAGCTTGGATTTCAAAGCAGCACAAAACAGACAGTGGAGAAGAGGACAGGTGAAATTGGAAGAAATTCACAAAATAAGGTTATGGGGTTGGTTGGCTGGTGCTATATGCCTCGCATTAACTTTTTTTCAGTATCTTCACCTTTTAAAGAGAATTAAGTTGTTTTTGTTTCAGTATAACAAATGCAATAATCTGAAATGGACACCATATTCAGATCTTTAGGGCCTTTAAATTACAGTAATAAATCAATTCCATCTCAGGTTCTTGCAGCAAATGTCCATGAGCTCTGCCTTTGTGGCTTGTCTAGTCACCAGAACCCTTCCATGGAATTATAGCTTGTATCTACATATCAGGGGTGTGTGTGTGTGTGTGTGTGTGTGTGTGTGTGTGTGTGTGTGTGCGCGCGCGTACGCACACTCTAGTACCATGCACAAAAAAAATTCATAATTCCCACATACCTTCCAAGTGTAATTCCCAGAAATGACTTGTCACATCCAAGGCATGAAATTACACATGCAAAGTATTCTTTGAACGGGTGTTTGAGGTGCGTTTATCTGGGTATTTTGAAATATGAGTGATGTTAAGCAAGAGAAGAGGACTGCATGAGCATGAGGGAAGATGGGGGTGGGGTGGAGGAGACTGTTCTTAAACACTTGGATCCATGTACCCTTTTTTTTGTTTAATAATAAAAAAAAAAAAAAAGTGTGTTGGAGTGGGAAGTGGTCCAAATTAGCCCAAATACTATGGCAGCTAGTGATTTGTTTAATGGCTGTAATGCCAAGGGGTGGTAATTTATGGTTGTGAACATTAAATTAACATTTTTCAAAATGTTTCCCAAGTTTTATGCACTTTTAAATCATTTCCATTAATTTCCTTTCTCTCACTTGCTTTCTGATGGTATATACCATATGTATAATATGGTATGTCAAATCCAGAAAGACAAGAATCCAAATCATGTGCAATGCTTACCACTAGGTTTCCTGACCCTCACTTTTAAACTAACTCCACTTTAACAGGTCTCAGAGATTGTATAAGTAAGGAAACTCAATATCTGAATCCATAGATAATGCTTCACCTCAATATCAAGTCTAAAGTTTTACTAATATGCTGATTAAATCTAGTGTACTATAAGGTTCCAATACTGTTGGTGACATGCTATCCACAAAGCAATAGAAAGAAAAAAGTGCAGTTATTTTTTAATGCTGCATCAGTAAGACTGTAAATAAGTTGCATTACCTTGTTTAAACTGCCTTCTTCCTGTAACTTAGATGCACAGACCTAGCATGTTATATTACTACATTTGTACTGTGTGATCATGTAATTAATATCCTATTGTAGGAAGAGTTAGTCACTGTAGGAACCTAAGGTACAGTTCTGCAATGAAAAGTATCTGTAAATATGGCATGGTGCAGTTCCCCATTTAGTGACTCAATCCTTTCAAGTCAAACTTACTTAACTGCAGTAAAGAAGGGTATTTTCTCTAATTTAGACTGGCATCAAAATGCAACTGAAGTTTCATGGTGGTTGTGCGTTATTTCTAGTAATAAACCTACTGCAAAACTCTGATTTGCATGATACTGGTTTAATTCCATATCTCCCATGGGGTTACATTGGTGTAAATCAATGATCTCTGAATGGAACTGGACTAGTCTGTTGCTCCAGAACAATTCAGATTGCTCTCCCAGGCTATATTGGCTCTGCAGTGATGCCAGGAGTAAAGGCTCTTTTGGTCACCGAAGGCTGTAGCTATTACTTGTAATATGCACAAAGAGCAAGCCACATCTCAATTGCTCTTCTGCTCCTAAATACACTTAAAATTTGAATTTCCTGGCTTTTTTGCAATTTGTCTCCTTGGGAGTATTGCCAACACCAAGTGTTTAAAATAATTAATTGGTCCCTCAAAAAATCATGGGATTTAGAAATACATAAATTTAATCTCTTGGCTGAGTAATAAGGAACTTGAATCCCAAAGCAATTGTTTTGGAAGATTGACCTTTTAAATAAGGATTTAAACAAAGTGTCTTCATCTTCTCTATGATGCAGGGAAGTGAAGGCGTGCATTCTGAAACGAGTACTGTGGTGATGCTGTTTGTATAGCACTGACCAATATTGATGCTTAGAAATACACAAGGTCTCTCCGCATCAGAGTGCTATGTACGTTATTTCTTACAACAGCCGTGTGTTCTAGTCGCCTCCCGTTATAGGTGATAATGTGAACCCTGTCTTGAAAACTTTAGAAACTAGTATCATACATAATGTACTAGTGGATTTGGTGGGGGTAACAAAGGTAACGTCAATTTTCTGATACTCTTACTCAGCTAGGGTTAATGTACAGCATGGGGGAGTTAATTGTTTTTTCCCTTGGCCAATTTCTTAAAGGCTTAATGGAAAAAGTGGGTCTTGAGAAGGACTTAGAGTTACTCTAGACATTAACCTCTCCTCCAAGATTTGTTTCTTATGGCTAAACATGTTTATATTTACAACAGGATTACAAGCAGGAAGAAGACCCAGCAAAATTTAAATCTGTCAAGACTGGACGTGGTCCTCTGGGCCCCAACTGGAAGGTGTGGATCACAGACCTCAGCACATCATATCTGTTTTCGTGACTGGAGTGTGGTTGTCGGGGTGTGGAGCTCGGGGTGTTAATTTGTATAAACAAGGGAGGAGGTGTTGTCTTCATCTGTGTCAGTGGAGGGTCTTATGAATGTGTACTGAACGAGTGGGCTACTAGTTCTGGGGGTCCTGTCCCAGAAAAAGCTTCCTACAGAGTTTCTGATTTAAGCTCGTCATATGAACATCCTTGTATCTTTGCAGAAAGAGCTGGGGAAACAGACAGATTGTCCGTACATGTGTGCCTACAAACTGGTAACAGTCAAGTTCAAGTGGTGGGGTTTGCAAAATAAAGTTGAGAACTTTATACAGAAGGTAAGTGAACCTGATCAGTACCGGGTTTTCAATGGCACCGTGGCCCCACTCTCCGACCCCACCCCGAGGCCCCACCCTCACTTGGCCTCTTCCCTCCGAGGCCCCACTTGGTCCTCTCCGGCCCCTCTCCTCTTCACCCCCTGTTCGCTCCTCTCCACCTCCTCTCCCCGTGTGGGCTGTGGGCAGGGCCTTGGAGGGAAGAGACAGAGTAGGGGAGGGGCCTCCAGGCACAGCGCAAGCCGAGTCTCAGGACTGAGCGGTGGGCAGAGCCACATTCTGGGTGCCGGGGCCTACCAAAAGTTTAATCCGGCCCTGAACCTGGTGCTGATGCGGGATGGCAAGGAAAATGGAGAAATTCATGTCTGTCTGCAACAAGTCTTGTGGAAACCCACTTCCTATCAGTTCAGTACATCATTTTACCTGATCCCACTTGTCACCTGAAAGACACCCTTCACTTGAAATATTGTTCATTTAAAACAATTAGTTAACTTGATTCAGATACTACATCTGATTGAGTCCCCCGGCAGCTCTTGTGGTTTTTATAGTCACATTTTCTGAATTCATAAGATTAATTTCTTCCCTTATTGCTGTGTGGCCCTTTCATACAGCAAACTAAAGGAGAAACTTACCAGATATATCAGCGACCCAGAGAATCTGACTATATGCAAAGTCATGTCAAATGTAGGAAGCAAACCAACTGAAAAATAACTTACTATGTTTTAGTTGTGACACCCAGTGTTACTGTAATAATGGTGAGGGGGAAATCTTTCAGATCATTGTGACTATTTTGTTCTTCTTAGAGTGCTTGCTCATGTCAATTCTAGTTAGGTGTGTGCATGCCGCATGCACGATCATCGGAAGGTTTTTCCCCTAGCAGTACCCGTCAGGTTGGCTGTGGAGCCCCCTCAAGTCGCGCCTTCATGGCGCCACATATAGTGCCCTGCCGACCCACTGCTTCTCCAGTTCCTTCGTACTGCCAGTGACGGTCGTTGGAGCGTTCTCTTTCTCTCTTGTCTCGAGTGATCTTCTAGTAGTTGTTTTTGTATATTTACCTGCAAATAGTTAATATAATAGTTTTAGTGTTAGAGTAGTTTGAACCCTTGTTACCAGGAGTTTTCTACCCTATTTCCCGTCCCTCTTCTGTGGCCGGGGCATGCCTCAGGCCCAGGGATTTAAACCGGATGGGGTCTTCCAGAAGCCGATGCCAAGAGGAGATCTGCACATGTCCTTCTAAAGTGCTTGGGGGGGGAATCCCATCAAATGGACAGGTGCAAGATCTGTGGTGGATTCTGCCCCCACGCCAAGAAAGAAAAGGACCACAGGTTGAAGCTGCTGCTGATGGAAGCAACCCTGCAGCCAGGCTCCTTGGCATCAGGGCGCAGCACACTGGCTTCTCTCAGAGATGCAGTGCAGAGGAAGGACTCTGGGGTCAGAGACCCTCAAGACTGGCACTCTCCGGCATGGAAGGCTGCCTTGCGGGCAGAATTGCAGCACCGCTCTGTCGTCTGTGCCACGTAAGAAGCACAGGAAGATGGACAGGGGGCACTCCCCTTCAACAGCACTTGAGCGTGAGCCAACTAAAGCAGTACGACCTGTGCTGGGCCACTGGGCCAGCAGCCGGCACCGTTGACTCCAGGCCCAAAGAGGGGCCTGTCATGTGCAGTGCCTCTGGAGAAGGGCCAAGTGGAGGATTCAGACCTTCCCTCCATACCAGAGACCTTCAAGGCAGCCATGGATCTCATAGCCCTGATGGGGCCACACTCTCCCAACCAGCATGAGAGATCGCCGACCCTGAAGCAGCAGAGACCACCCGTGCCATCCAGGGGTAAACCGGAAATGATGAGTCACCACTTTCCCTCTCCCCAGCACCGATCCTGTGCATGGTGACACCTTGGTCACCATGCTCGGATTCCTCAGAGTCAGACTCTGAGGTGGACTCCTATGTGTCCCGAAGGAGACGGCACCGTGGACAGTGGCACGCTCAGAGAGCCGCATCCCTCCAATGCAATCTTCAGTTCCCTTTATCTTGGACTACCTGCTAAAGTTGAAACAGCAGGGCTTGTCACGCTCATTGATAAAGGTTCACCTGGTCGCCATCTTGGCTTTGCACCCAGGAGCGGCGGGCCGCTCTGTCTTTGCTACCCGATGGTGCGACGTTTTCTTAAAGGACTAGACAGTCTATATCCTCAAATCTGGCGGCCGACCCCTGCTTGGGCTCTTAACCTGGTACTCTCAAGGCTGATGGGGCCTCCGTTCGAGCCCTTACTGACATGCTCACTGCTCTGTCTGTCATGAAAGTGGCTTTCCTGGTCGCGATAACTTCAGCCAGGAGAATGTCCAAGCTCAAGGCCCTCGTATCTGACCCGCTTTATACCATCTTTTACAAGGACAAGGTGCAGCTTTGACCACACCTGGTATTCCTCCCAAAGGTGGTATCAAATTTCCACCCCAACCAGGACATATTTCTCCCAGTCTCTTTCCCGAAGCCCCACAGTAAAAGCTGCAAGCAGAGGCTCCACTCCCTGGATGTTCGGCAGGCATTGGCTTTTTATATTGAACGAACAATGCCGTTTTGCAAGTCAAACCGGCTGTTTGTCTTGGTGGCGGACAGGATGAAGGGCCTCCCAGTGTCCTCTCAAAGTAGGGTTATCAGATAGCAACTGTTAAAAAACGGGACTGGGGTGGGGGATAATAGGCACCTATATAAGGAAAAAGTCCCCAAAACTGGGATTATCCCTTTAAAAACGGGACATCTGGTCGCCCTATCCCAAAGGATATCATCAAGGATCACGTCCTATATACGGGCATGCTACGACCTAGTGAGGGCCCCAGCTCCCGCACTGACCAGTGCATTCCACCAGAGCCCGGGTGGCCGCCTTGGCCCATGTCCCAATCCAGGAGATCTGTAGAGCAGCAACGTGACCCTTGGTCCACATATTCACTTCCCTTTATGTTATTGCCTAGCATGCCAGGGATGGTGCAGCATTCGAGAGAGTGGTGCTTCAGTCATTGATTCCATGAACTCTGACCCCACCTCCTAGGTAAGGCTTGGGAGTTACCTAATTGGAATTGACATGAGCAAGCACTTGAAGAAAAAATGGTTAGCTACCTCTCATAACTGTTGTTTTTTGAGACGTGTTGCTCGTATCCATTCCAAACCCATGCCTTCCCCTCTGTCGGAGTAATCCGTCAAGAAGGAACTGAAGAGGCAGCGGATCAGCAGGGTCCTATATGCGGTGCCATGAAGGCATGACTCCAGGGGGCTCCACCGCTGACCCGACGGATACTGCTAGGGGAAAAGCGTTCCGACGACCATGCATGTGGCGCTCTCACACCTAATTGGAATGGACCTGAGCAACACATCTCGAAGAACAATAGTTATGAGAGGTAGGTAACCTTTTTTTCTTTTCTTTTTTTTTTCTTTTTTCAGTTAACTGTGGCCCTTTAAAAGAAACTTCAACTGCCGACTTCTTTTTGAGTGAATTAGTACGTGTGACTAAGTTCTTTATGATGCCACATATGACAGCCCTTCTAGGCAGAGTACCCAGGAACACCTTCTATGATCCTGGTTATGTGTCTGAAAACTAAACCAATTAAGCACTGTGTCTCTAGGACCTGCCATTAATGGGCTACATATGGACGCTTCACATGCCATGAATTACAAAGCCAAGGGACTTCTCCTCCAACAATTGCATGTGACCTTGGAGTCTCTTATCATGATTACAATATGGATCTTCACTATTAAATATAAATAAATCACTTCCTCTATTAAATTCAAAATTCTGTAATTTTAATGAGCAGCAAAAAAGAATATTTAATGGAAAAATATATTGCTCTTTGGTTTTTAAGCCATCTCCTTGTTTTGACTCACACCCCAGTCCAGACGGTAGCTTGGCTCTAAGAGGCACATTGCTCACATCTAAAAAAGCAGGAAGTGTTTAATACTCCCAGAAGAATCTTCTGTACAAAATGCAGCTTTAAATGAAAGTCAGGCCAAATTTGATTTAATATTTAGGTTCCTGTAAAAAACTTACTTTTATAAAACCTAAGATCATGGAAATGCCTATTAAATTAAAAAAAAATGATATTTTGAAGAAGTCTTCCCTTGCCCTGTTTATAAGCTACACATTGCAACTGTACTTAAACATAGGAACCAGATTGTGAAATTGACTAGAAACATAATGTATTGTAAGGCCTTAGTGTTTCCATTGCCTTAGTCCAGTGGAGGGCCTGTCAGGGCTTTCAATCCAGCTTGTGGGATTGACAGCCCCGTGGCGCAGTGGGACTAAGGCAGGCTCCCGGCCTGCCCTGGCCCCGTGCCGCTCCTGGAAATGGCCGGCACCACGTCCCTGCGGCCCCTGGCTGTGCGCCGCTGCCACCCTGGAGCCGCTCAAAGTGAGTGGCGCCGGGCCAGAGCCTGCACCCCTAACCCCCTGCCCTGAGCCGCCTCCCACACTCTGCACCCCAACCCCTTGCCCCGTGCCACCGCCACACCCTGCATTCCTCCTGAACCCCAACCCCCTGCCCTGAGCCCCCTCCTGCACCCCGCACCTCCTTCCACACTCCAACCCCCTACCCCAGCCCTGCATATAATTTCCCCACCCAGATGTGGCCCTCGGGCCACCTTATTGTCTGTCTGGGGTTCCTTTGGATAATTAGGTTCTATAAACCACACTTTTCTCCAAAAAATGTGGCTCTGGTGTTGAGAATGACTTGACTTGCCAGGGGACTTGCAATTGTTAAGTAAAAAAACAAACAAACCATGAACAAAGGAGCGCCTTACATTGTGCTCTTCATCAGTGTCTTGTCTTTCAGATAAGCTCCTCAGGGACAGGTTGTGCGAGTGCATGTGCAAGCACAGCAGCTAAGTCGCCTTTGATGTTACTGGATAATACATAATAAATAACTCAAACCTTTCAGTTAAAATAACCTCAGGTGCTTGTAACTGGTCAAGGATGAGTTAAAAAATCCCCCACACTTACTTCAATAGTGTGTTTAGTATGATTCTCCTGTCCTGCCCTGTTAGTCCTGATGCCCAGGTCATAACTCCTTCCTTGAAACCAATGTTGTTCAAAAAACAAATCTGGAACGCTTACTTAATTTCACTCACACACTCAAACTGAGGCGTTCTCTTTATGTAAGGAATGGATTGCACTCTCCTAGCCTCATGAATGAAAATTCAGCTGCAGGTCACTGGATGAGGCACTTGGAAAAGATGCATTTCTTTGGGGATTCAAGACATTGGGTGATTCCGTTATGTTTCCATTGACTTTGGCAGGAATTGTCAGTCTCCAGTTGCAGCAGCCATGCAGGAAGGTAGATGAGGGCGAGTCAATGCTGTTCTTCAGTGCTGCTTTTTTATCAAGAACCCAAAGTGGGTGTGATACCTAACAAACGCAATAACAACATCCCTGTCCTGAAGAGCTTACAATCTAAGTAGACACAGCAGAAAATAAGGGAAAGGAATAGAACATAAAGGCAAAATGACTGAACAGATGCCTCCTACACCAGGAATGGAAGTGATCTGATGGGCAGGCATGGATTAGTCAATGTGTACTTGGTGCACATGTGCATGGTCCCCATCTTGTGCAGGGCACCCCTCCGCCCCCAAAAAAACCCACCAACCCAGGGCCAGGAAGGAGGTGGGGCATTGTAGGTGGAGGGCCCTGTCTGGATGCTGTAGCGAGAGCTAATGGATCAGAGGGGGGAGCCAAGCCAGCCCCACTGGACTGGCACTGCTGTGGGGTGAGTGTGGGGTGGGCTTGCGCTCACACACACACACCACAGGGGGAAGGACCCAACAATCCATCCCACCAGGGCCTCCCACCCTCAAAGGCAGGACCCGCATCCCGCTGGGGGGCCGATAAGGTGAGGGTGGGCAGTTCTCATAATGCACAGGGCCCCAAAATTCTTTAATCTGACAGTGCTGATGGACTTTCAAATTAAACAAGAGGAATCAGAGTCCATAACTGCATGTCAAATCACTAACTCTAATTAATTCCTTCTCTTTTAAGCCTATTATGTAGTCTCAAGAGACTGGTGAGCCAATTCCACTATAAACCTTATTGCCTAACCGCTGGCTGTATGCAAGAACACAAAAAGGTCCAGTTATAGACATTTTAAAAATCTAGAACACTAAATCACAACATCCATGGCTTCTCTAACAGGGGCATTTCAATTATAATGAACCAGAAATAGTTGGATTTTTTTTCTTTCTTTTCCCCCCTGCAGCTTTCCTATGCTAGGCAAAGTGATCCCATTCCCTTATAAAACAAAATGGCAAGCACTGAGGTTAGACCTGTAGCAACTCCCAGTGCACACATCTTTATGACAGTGCACATTAACTGACTGTAAACATATTGTGCAGCATGCTGAATTGTGTGGGATTCTTTTTGCTGAGCTTTTTAAGTTGTTTGTTCCCTCACCTTTGTTTTTTGCAGCAAGAGAAACGTCTTTTCACAAATTTCCACCGGCAATTGTTTTGCTGGCTTGATAAGTGGGTTGATCTGACTATGGAGGACATTCGCAGGATGGAGGAGGAGACCAAGAAACAGCTGGATGAGGTAAGTGGGAGGAGAGCAGGTGTGGGCTGTGAGGCAGTATCTGTATTCTAAGCCCAAGATGGGGTGGGAAAAGGCGGCCTGCCCCCTGGCCATGGTATGCAATGCGCTCACTTACCACACAGGTCATGCTGCTTATGGTGAATTAGGTGGTTGGATCTGACTTGTAGAGTCAGCTTCTTTGAGTTCTGGCTTCCTAGTTAGCACAGACTCCTTGTATTGCTATGGGACAACTTTTTTATTGGTTTCATTGGTAATTTAGAAGATCTGTTACTGACTATTTTAAAATAAATGAAGATATTTTCTTACTTGTTACCCTAATGAGTGTTCAGCTCAATGAGTCTCAGTAAGTTATCAGCAAAATCAGTCTCTAGGTACGGGGTGTGTGTGTTTAAAAAAAAGGGGGGGGGGGGGCGCGGTGGGCCCTGCTTTGAGAAATGTAGGTTTGGTGCTGGAGTTTTCATACACTTGTAACGAATGTTCCTTTTAATTTTTTCACACTTCAAAATTTACTTGATTGTAGTACCATGTGCCTTTTGGCCTTTGGATAATAGAGCCTTAAAAGGGGCTGTAGCTTTGCCAGAAATGGTTTCAGGACCTGCACAACTTGTGTTTACAAACTGCTTTAAATTAGGACAATTTTCAGGGATGTGAGGCTTTACCTCTGAGGCCGAGAAACTCTCACCCTCACACCCTTTTTTGATGTGGAGCTGACGGGGAAGCCGATTAACCAGCATATGTTGGAACAAATAGCTAAAGATGTTTATTTTCTTTCAGATGAGAGAAAAAGATCCCGTGAAAGGAATGACAGCTGCAGATGACTAATGTGGCTTCCTCCTTGTGCACTGTATGTACCCAGAGTATCTGTCTCACATTTTGTTGTGACATTCAATGCCATTTAGAGCAAAAATCAAATTGATTCAGCATGGAGTCAGTACAGAAATTGTGCGAGTCAGAAATCTATAAAGCTGCTCATTTTGCCTGATAATGAATACACTTTTCACTATGCCAACTGAGTTTACTGTCTTGTTTCAGAATTATTTTAAACTGTTTGTGAGCACAAGGAAGGTGTTAAGGAAAGCATCATATTAGCACAGTAAACACAAAGTTACACTGATGCCTCATTTCTGTGTAATGTATCCATCACTTTAATACCCTATTAGAGGCCTTTTCAATAGTCTCAAATAATTAATGAGCTTGAGTCCAGCAGCCCTGCCCTTTTGGACATTTGAGGGTGTATTGGCCTGGACTGTGCCCAGGAACAATGTTCATCAATGGGCAAAGGCCTGGGGCAACATCCATGGTCACAGGACAGAGAAGGATGATATAGATGTTTCTTTAAGCTTCTGTTTTTGTCTTGTCTCTGTGTGCATCACTGTGGACATGCTAACTGTAGTACTTTGATCCTTGGAGACACAAGCATTTGCATATTTCAATTTTTCCTTGTTGGCCAAACTTTGTGCCAGTGCTCTAGGAAATGTACAGGTGATGGGGACAACTTTTTTTATACTTCCGTACTGCTGACATGAAGCAAACTTGAGTGGCTGTGGGATAGGAAGCAATGTTTTTATCCATGACTGTTGCAATATTGGTGGGGAAATGGTGGAAGCTAAATGTCTGAAAGGCACTAGTGATCAAGAGAAAAAAGCATAGAAGGTTATACAAGCTGCCTGTACATTATTTATCTAGATGGCAATAGCTCCCACAGTGTGCTCTGTGCTTTGTAAACAGCAAGATGCAGTACCTTCCCCAAAGGGCATACAGTCTAAAAAGGTAAGATACACAAAGGGAAAGATGTTCAACATGCAAGCCAAATGGGCAGGAAGATAAGCATATCTTCTTAATCTCACTCTGTTAATATTTAAATTGTTCCCGATTTCTTTGGAGACGTATTAGTTCTGTTCCAACCCATAGCTACAAATCTTAATTTAAATTTAAAAAATTCAAGCCAACTAAAATCATAGCTTTGCCATTCTTTTTCCTATGAGCCCTCCCCCTTCCTTCTTTAACATAATGAACCTAACCTCCTACCCTGCCTCCTTGATACACCTCTCCTGAAAATCTTCCACTTCCCTTTGCCCAACATTGTTCTGGGTACCATACACATGTAGAGTAGAAAATGGTCTGTGCGTTGATGAGCAAACAATCAAAATAGACAAGACAGACCCAGGTTCAGGGAAAAGGATAAGAATGTAAAAAGCAAACTGAAGAGAATGTTCTCCAGCATCATGTTAATTCCACAATTTTTTCTTTGTTTACTTTTAATAAAAAAGTTTTGGGTAGGTTTTTGTTTTGTACACTTTTTCTAAGGTGGGAGTTAGTGAGGGGAAGGAAGGAAAGGTTCCCATTCTGTAAAAAGATCAGAAATTTAAAGGCACTAACATCGGAGGAATTTCTGGTGTAGTGTGGCTCCCCTATTCTGGCTATGTTTTGAAGGGTTATCCATGGTGGGATGTGGCACTGGGCCCTGGTGGCCCTGTGTTCCCTTTTCTGCTGTCACTGCCTGAATGTTCTCCTATTCCCTTGCCATACTAACTGTTGGCTGATCTGGGAGTTGCAGGCTCAGTCTCTGGGCTTCTGGTACAGCTTCAACTTTCATCTCCCTCTTCCCTTCCGCTAGCCCCTGATTGAGTTGCTAGTTAAATTCAGTTCCTGTCCATTACCTAACCCCATACTCAGCTTCTCCCTCTTCCATACCTACCCCATCCCATCTGGAAATGAGTTGGTGGCCTTGTCCCACAGGTCTTTTGGGATGAAAGGTGCTAGATAAATATATTATAAATTGTCCTCTTTGGCAGTCTGTGCAGATAGACTCTGGATTGAACTCTGCGCTAGGTTAGATCCGAGGCTTGTTGATGGGACAGAATGGAGTAGCCTGTCCTGCCACTGCTTATGCTCGATTCAGTCTGTTGCTAAATGAAGGACTTTTCCTTCAGGGCTGTCAATATTGCACCTTTACTGGCACATTTAATTTCAGAAATGGTTTTTAAATGTTTTCCTGTTGTCTCTTTCTTCTAGTTTGCAAGACAGTCAGCAGGAAGGCCCAGAGACCCCACCCTCTTGACCAATGGACCATCTCTGGATCACACCTTTCTATATCCAATCGGCAGGCGATTTTAAATCTCCCATAGCTAATTCTAGATGCCCTTTAATATTGTGAGCAAATAGACAGTCTGGTACTAAGCACTCCAATGTTAGCACGTATGTGAAGGAGGCAGCTCCTTGGAGACGTGTGACTTATAGATTGCTGTATTTATGACTCCTCCCTCCTTTTTTCATTGTGTTCAGACCAATTTCCATGTGGCCCAGTTTGATTTCCAAGTGGCATTTTTAGCTGAATTAGTCTTGTGATGTGGTGATTTAGATTTATTTTGTTTGTTTTCAAAACTGGGATAAACTGCTGCCTTTGTCCTGTCCCAGCCCTTCACCATTCTTTGAGTATCCATTTATGGAGAAGGGAATTGTCAGTATTTATTTTAGAGTGCAAAACTATTCCACAGAATTCTAGGCTCTGACTTTTGCTCCCGAAGTCACGATATTACTGGCATACAGGCTCCAAGATGCACCTGTGTTGCCAAGGTCAAGTCTGCTGTTAAGATACCACCATACATGGCCACTGCAACAGCATTACTTGGTCTGTCTAAACACACACAACTTAAAGGGACTGAACAGCAGGTATCCTTTATGTGCAAATGCTGAGACCTTGAATGCATCTTTTGTCTAGATAGGTGTCTTTCCTTTGGCCCTTGGAACTATGGTGGTGTTTTATAGTTGTGTGTATAAATCAGCCTTTTAAAATTGTTATGATAACATACCTGATGAATCTCACAATCTACTGGACTGGCCTTTATTATGATTGCTCATAATTTGTAAAACTAACACTGTTTTGTTCGCCCATAAAAAGAAAATGAGTGTCCCAGGACAAGCAGAATTTTGTGATGCTGATAGGCATAAATAATCTCCGTATCCAATCACGCTCAGGTGCCTGGATTTGTGCTGCTGTTCAGCAATAATACTTCTCTGCATACTCCCCATTATGAAATTGCTAGAACTTAGCAAGGCAAACTATGCTGTAAAAAGGCAAGATGTAAGACCAAGCAATCTCTGCACAAGACAATTGTGATTTCCGAGGGTTGCAAAGGATGTTGCTGAGTGGCAGAAAACAGCTCCAGGACTCATTCTTAGTCTGTGTCCTTATGGTGGTATCTCAGCTTTAGACAATCAAATAAGCTGGACAGAATCAAACAAACATTACTTTATTAAATACATGAGGAAACATGACTAGAAGAAACAAGGGCTTTCCTGGCTGATTGGTAGAGGCCAGTGTTTGGCTTGCTTCCACCAGCAGCTATGTAATCAAACTTCATTCCCTTTATCTGTATTGGGTTGAAGTAAAGTGAAATGTAAATGCCAAAGGCAGCTGTGATGTTACAGTCTCCACCTCCCCACTTTTTTTTTAAGTAATGCTGGCTTCATGCAGTATGCCTGACTTGTACTCAGCCTCTTACAAACCTCCATCAGCTAGTAGATTCTGAATCAGTCCCAGGCCATGCTGAATGAAAGTGTGGGGGTAAATTGTTTTCAGTGCAGGGGAAAGATGCACAGGGCTTGCTCTAGCAGAAGAGGCTGGTTTTCAGTCAAGAGGCAGTTTATTCCCCCTCTCCCTTTTTGGGGGGGGGGGGGGTAAGTCTGTTCTTTTGCCTTACGGATGTCTAAGTGCAATAAGCTCTGTTGAGTTGTACTGGTAACTCTGGCTGATCCTTCTCAGTGACCTCAGAGGGTTTTTGGGATGTGGATTTTAGCATACTCACGAAGTAGAAGTAAAACCAGCTCATTATTAAATAATAGTCTAAGATATTAAACCTTAATCTTCAAGACTACTTGGGACCAGGAAAGTTGTTTTTGTAGCACTATTTCTCTAGGGGTTTGAGAAGCAGAGTCCAGGAGTGTACGCCCCTTACTAGAGTTCCCTCAATCTAGAATATTTTAATTGAGAATTAACACATTGACTTGTTAACATCTTGTCAGCAGCAGAGTTTAAGGAGGGATTCTTACACTTGGGGAAAACTTGAGAATATATAACACGATTGTTCTTAGATACTTTTGTTTTTTTTATCCAAGAGGTTTTCTAGCTGACATTTCATCTCCATGGAAACAGATTGTGACATTCTAAAGACGGGATCAGAAAAGGATTGTGTATGAGGGTGAAAGCTCTTATTTAAACACAGAGCTTTCCTGATTAGCAGTAATTACCAGGAAAAAATGCAGGAAACTGCAAGCTAAATACATGATTTAAAAAAAAATTCACGTTTATCCCGAGTGAAAGTTTTCCTCGAAGTTGGGATAGAGAGATCCTGTAGAGACCTCTCTCAAGGGCAGTCTTGATCCTTGGTTCCCACTAGTGAGAGCATAGCGAAATGTAACAATCTTCACTGATTGTATTAGTGTGCTGTATATCTCTTGTATTGGCTTTGGCAAGAACCCAAAACCTGCTGGCTCCCGGAGGGGTTAATGATCGGATGTTTGTTTGTTCCAGGGGGATCGTTGTGCTGTCACATTCTCTTCAGATCCAAACTGGGTCCCCTGGTTGGATTTTAAACACTGCAGTTCTGATCGGAAGCAGGTGCCTTGGTGGAGAGGCCCATGGGCTGGGATGTTTTAGCTGGCGTTTACCTGATGAAGGCCACAGTGACACTCTGTACTCCCAGCACACTTGCACCTTTCTGGGTTTATCCTCCTACAGCCCCTGCTGGGACTCCCTGACAAGTTTTGATTGGTTCATAGTGCTATTCCTTTTACAACATACACTTTGTAGAATTAATTAGATTATCTTGTTGTTTCTTTAATGTGAGTTTGTGCCTTTTGTCTCCTAATCTTCCAATACAGGCATATTGGAAACAAATCTAATAAAATCTTAGACAGAGCTTTTTGGAGTCTGTTGTTTGTTTTTTTACCTTATTATGTGGGTCTAGTATTCCACATGCATATGCTATTGTGTAAAATCTTCTGATTATATAATTATGTACAGAGGACCTACAATTTGCTGGATTCCTTACAGAACAAAGAAGGCCTGATTCTGATCTCACACTAATGTAAATCAGGAGTAACTCCACTGAAGCCAATGGAATTACTCTGTTGTAAAACTGATGTAAGATAAGAATCTGACCATGTTACCTGTATTTACAATCTAATATTAGCTGTAATGCAGCAAACAAGTGGGGAGAGAAGACCTGGATAAAAATATTATGTGGTTACTTAAGTCCATTATGTGAACATCTTGCTGGTCTTTAATATTAATCTTGGTGTAGTGGGTATTTGAGAGGGAGTAAGGGCAGCATGAAAATTAGATTAAAGTAGGGGTTCTGTCCATTCTAGAGTGACCAGATGTCACTTGGCGGTTATTTGTTATTTTTCACAGGCCTATTTTTTTGCTGTGGGTTGGGCCTGGGCCACTCTTCTTTCTGTGAATGTTCTGGGTGTTCTAGCCTTATCCCTGCAGCTGTGGCAGTTCTATCCTCAGACTAGAGCTGGGGTCTTTGGAAAAGGGAGAGACAGGCTTGTGGTGGGGTCTCCTGTCTGGGGGTTAAAGATTAGTTACTCAAGGGGAAAAAAATTCTGGAAAAAGGAGGGCAGAGCAAGCTCTTCCTGTTTATTTTAAATGGTGAAATATCATTGCTGTTAAGCCATGATTCCCAGTTGGGGTGGAGACTCTTGGTGGGGGTGGGGGCATGAGGTGGGGACTAAAGCCCTTCCTCTCTAGTCTACCTGTGTCTCCTGCACTGTGCTGACAGCAGCTGTTTTTCAGGAGGACTAACGAGCAGAGTTTATAATGCAGAAAAATACCACCGTGGTCTTCCTACACCACTTCTGTCCTGTCTCTATAGGCTTGTTCCATTCCCCTCAGTGTGGATTGGACTGGGGGTGGGGGGCACACTATCTGGACCCCCTGAGACCAGCAGCCCAGCTAGCCCCTAGTCCTCTCTGGATAGGGGTTGTTGTGAGTTGTGGCAGAGGAAGGGGGCAGCATGAGCCCTGGGACCCTTGTGCCAATACCCACTGGCCATAGTGGGCGTGGAGCAGCTTGCAATAGGGAGACCAAATAGCAAGTGTGAAAAATAGGGACTGGGTAGGGGGTAAAAGGTGCCTATATAAGGAAAAGCCCCAAATATCAGGACTGTACCTATAAAATCAGGACATCTGGTCACCCTAGCTTGCAATCCTTGCTGTCAAGTGGCAGAGAGTGGCATGGGCTATTCCCCCATCATGCCCGCTTCGTTTGACCAGATGTCCCAATTTTTTAGGTACAGTTGTGATATTTGGGGATTTTTCTTCTATAAGCGCCTATTACCCCCACCCCCGTCCCGATTTTTTGCTATCGGGTCACTTAATGCCTCTGTTTGTGTCACGTGATCTTTGCTCCCTCTGCTCCGAGCGACCCCACCCGCTCCAGGCTCCAGGGAAGCCCGCCCCTCATCTTCCCATTGGCAGACAGCGGCCGCCTTCGTCACGTGGGCCTGGGGGGCGGGTGCGCGCAGGCCGGGGGCGGGCTTGGGGCTGGGGCGGGACAGTGCCGCGAGCGCCGCCGGCCCTGAGGAGATCGAGGGCGCGAGCTCCGCCCACAGGTGCGGCGGGCTAGAGTCCGAGCTGGCCCGAAAGCGTCTGTCTGGGGCGGCTGCGGCCCTCGCTGCGCCCCGCTCGGGTCCCGCCGCCCGGGGGACCAGGCGCCCGGATAGGCCCGGCCTCGGTGCAGGGCGCCCCGCACAAGGAACCTGGCCGCGCCTCTCGAGAAGAGCCCAGGGAGTCGGGACCCCCCCTCGGAGGGTGTGTGTGCGGGGGGGGAGCGGGCTAGGGACCCCCCCTCCTCGGTGTGTGTGCGGGGGGGGGGAGCGGGCTAGGGACCACCCCACCTCCCCCTCGGTGTGTGTGCGGGGGGGGAGCGGGCTAGGGACCCCTCCCCCTCGGTGTGTGTGCGGGAGCGGGCTAGGGACCCCTCCCCCTCGGTGTGTGTGCGGGAGCGGGCTAGGGACCCCTCCCTCCTCGGTGTGTGTGCGGGAGCGGGCTAGGGACCCCTCCCCCTCGGTGTGTGTGCGGGAGCGGGCTAGGGACCCCCCCCTCCTCGGTGTGTGTGCGGGAGCGGGCTAGGGACCCCCCCCTCCTCGGTGTGTGTGCGGGAGCGGGCTAGGGACCCCCCCCCTCCTCGGTGTGTGTGCGGGAGCGGGCTAGGGACCACCCCCCCAGTGTGTGTGTGTGTGGGGGGGCTAGGAAGTAAACTCCTAGGTGTGTGGGCTGAGGGGCGTGGAGCGGCTAGGGAACACCCCTGTCCTAGCATGTAGGTGTGTGGTGTGGCGATGGTGACCTGGAAATGACCCTCACTCCCTCCCCCATGTACTTGTGTGTGGCCTGGGGATGACCCCCCCCCCATCTCCCCTGCATGCAGGTGGCTTGGGGACAGCTGTCCCCCAGGGTGCATATATACCTTGGGAGGGATACCACCTGTGGGGGGGGGGACTGACTCAGGGACGCCCCCATGTAAATAAATACATATATTTGGGTTTTCAGGGGGATGCAGTACCTCAGGGGCTCCTGTCTGGTTTATTGATGGGGGAAGGGGAAGTAGGGGCCCAGGGATACACCTCTGGTATATGTATGTGGAAGGAAGGGGATACAGCTCCCCCCTTTTTTGGGGGGGGGTGAGAGAGCACCCTGGGATCCCACTGGGCTGTTGGTTCCTGGCACTCAGTCAGCCTGCTGACATACCCATTTCCTGACAAGAGCTCCTACTTTCCCAGCAGGTCTTTGGGGAGGGCGAGGATGGAACCCAGGGGCCTGGCCCAGCCTATTGATTTAGAGATCATGAAGAATCTCAGGTAAGCGAGTTTTGGATTGAGCCCCAGAACTTGGGGGTTTTAACAAAGTGGGAATTTTTTTGTAATATTTTTGTGAAGTCTATGTGTGCCTGAGTTTCCCCCCTACTTTGCATTGCTTCCCAGTTGGGAGGGGGCGGGAGGGGAGAGAGAGAGTTGTTTGCTCTCTGGATAAACTAAGCCGGGGTTGCCAGTACAAAATTAGGTCGGGATAACTACACTGCTCAGGGGTGTGAAAAATCCACATCCCCTTGAGCAGTGCAGTCAAACCGACCGAACCCCCAGTGTACAAAGCTCTTGATTAATGGGAGAATTCTCCCGTTGACTTAGCTACCACCTCTTGGGAGATGGATTACCTGCGCCACTGGAAACCTCTCCAGTTGGCATTGGTAGTGTCTACATTGAAGCGCTACAGTGACCCAGCTGCTGTGATTTAAGTTTAGGCATACCCTGAGGAAGGAAGTCTGAGAGAACCAGAGCCTGAAAATGGAGTTCACTACAGCTTGACTGGTGAATTGTAGCTTGACCAGACTGGACTGTGCTATAACTTTTATTTCTTTGTACTAACCTAAGGACTTTGAATGCTGTGTTCTGTTTGGGTTGTGACCGCAAATACTGGCTGGGTTGCATTAGTCTCAGAAGAATATACAAGTCTCTACCAGGAGTCTGTCTTGGTTAGATTTGCTGAGCAGAGCTCACAGTGTAAAGTAGAAACAACAAAGAGTCTGGTGGCACCTTAAAGTCTTTAAGGTGCCACCAGACTCTTTGTTGTTTTTGTAGATACAGACTAACACGGCTACCCCCTGATACTTGACAGTGTAAAGCAGGAATGCTGGAACCCAGTAGCTCAATCTAGGATGTGGTGAGTCTGTGTGGCCTACCTTGAAGGAAGAGTGAGACCACTTGGGGGTTTGGCACCCTAAAGGGGCTCCTCCAAGAGACTGTTTGAAAACTGTGGATCTGTGACAGGGGTCATCTTCATTCTTTCACCCATTATCGTCATCTGTCTTCATGCACTTTGTTGAGCCAGCTCTTCCAGGGTTCAGGGGCTGGTATATGTTTGTGTTCTGAAGACCTCCCACATTCATACTAGTTGCTGCTTCACTGCAGAAAACTGCTTAATTTTATGCAGCTGCTGCAATATTAGTGGATATTATTAATGGAGCTTAGTGGTTTGTGTCAGCAGTGAAAATTAACCTTACAGCTGTAGTAATATATGGACCTGCCATTCCCCTTTTTAGAGAAGAGATTAGAAGATCTCATGACCTGCTGAAATCCATGATTAGATCTTTTTAAAAAAAAATAAAAGCCCTTGAAAGTTTATATAATGGCTTGTAATTACTGAAGCATGTGATGACTGTCCCAGCTCATTAGCAAGGAGTTATACTAATTACCAACTTTGCATAGTCACATGGAGTAAAGAAGAAAAGCTGATTTTCTACTTTTTAAACTTTTGGAACTTGAGTAATTTCAGACAGGAGAACTGAACATTGTTTGACTATTTAACAGGTTTTTGTTTCTAATTAAAAAAGGCCCACTTCTTAATTTTTAATGCAGAGAGTGAAATCTGCTGTACTTATGTTGTTCTGAATCTAAACACCAGAAACCAAAATTCTTCCCTTCACTGGCAAATACAAAGGGAAAGAGTTAAATGAGTCTCTGACTTTATTTTTGCTACAGACCAGTGCTTTTAAAATAATGGTTTCTGGGGGGATGAATTGTAATGTCACAAGCACTGGACTGTGGACTTGACAGTGAATGGAGAAAGCTTCTGTTTACAAACCACTATGGGTAATTGTCAGTAATAGACAAAGAAATACAGAAAATGGGTGTAAAACTTAAGTTGAGATTTGACTAAGATATTAAGCCCTTTGTAAAGTTTCCCAGATACGTTCTCTTCCCTCTGAACCAAGCAACTGAGGCATTTTAAGGACGTGTAGGATTTCCATTTGCCAGTCTTTTCAGGAGAAAAGCTAGGGCACCAATGACTGCTTATGTGATCTTAGAGTAAACCCCCTATTAATATATAAATTAAATAATTGTTTTTTTAAAAACCCTCACAATTTGATTTCTGTAGACATATTAAGGGGAAATAAAGGAAATTGTAGTTACTTGAAATAAATCAAATGAAGATAAGGCATCATAGGTTGTGGGAAAGTTTGGCCAGAGTGCTCTATTTGTCTAGAGCTATGAGGAAGGCACTATAGCAATAAATATTTCTAACTCAGTTTCTCTGCTGTCAGGTAGTTAACAAGAATTTATAGGACTGGGTGCTCTCTTCAAAAAAGCAGCATTGTTCAGTCTTTGGAAGTTCATATAGATTCATAGTGTTTTTTTTTTTTTTTTTTTTTTTTTTTTAAGGCTAGAAAGGACCATTGTGATCATCTACTCCAGTGGTTTTCAAGCTTTTTTCATTTGCAGATCCCTAAAAAATTTTTGAATGGAGATGTGGATCCCTTTGAAAATCTTAGACATAGTCTGTGGATCCCAGGGAAAAAGCCACTGGTCTAGTCTGACCTCCTGCATAACCCTGGCCAGAGAACTTCCCTGTTTCAAATCTAACAGCTGTGTTTGAATTAGTGCAGATCTTTTAGAAAAAGAATCCAGTCATGATTTAAAACTTACCAGTGATGGAGAATCCACCATAGCCCTTGGTAAGTTGTTCCAATGATTAGATACCCTCACTGTTAAAAATTTGCACCTTATTTCTAGTCTGAATTTGTCTTCATCTTCCAAGTATTGAGTCTTGTTATACCTTTATTTGCTAGATTGAAGAGCCCTCTATTATCAAATTTCTGTTCCCAGTGTAGGTACTGATAGACTGTGATCAAGTCACTTCTTCTCCTTCTCTTTGACAAACTAAGATATAAGTCATTGAATTTGTTGCTATAAGGAATGTTTTCCAAACATTTAATGGTGCTTGTGGCTCTTCTCTGGACCCTCTTCAATTATTCATCATCCTTGTGGACATCAGAACCAGTGTCAAATACAGAGGTAATATAACCTCCCTACTCTACTCAATAGTCCCCTGTTTATACATCCAACAATTGTATTAGCCTTTTGCTACGGTGTTGCCCTGAAAGCTCATGTTTAGCTGATTGTCCACTATGACCCCTCAAGTCTTTTTTGCAGTCCCTGCTTCTTAGGATAGAGATTCCCCTATCCTGTAAGGATGGCCTACATTCTTCATTCTAGATATATAACCTTACATTTGGCAATATTAAAGTGTACATTGTTTGCCTTCATGTAGTTTGCCAAGTGACGCAGATCACTCTTATATCAGTGACCTGTTGTCTTCATTATGACCACTTCATGTCATCTGCAGACATTATTAGGAATTATTTTGCTTTTTTCCAAGTCATTAATAAAGATGTTAACTAGGGCCAAGAACCAGTCCCTGCAAGACTCCACTAGAAATACGCTAGCTGCTTGATGATTCCCCTTTCATAATTGTCAGTTATCTAGTTTTTAATCAATTTAATGTGTGCCATGTTGATTTTGTATCGTTCTAGTTTATTAATCAAGATATTGTTCAGTCCCAAGTAAATGCATTACAGAAGTCTAAATATATTACAGCAACTTTTTTACCTTTATAAACCAAACTTGTATCTCATCAAAAAATGATACCACATAGTTTGCCTAGACTTATTTTCCATAAACCATGTTGATTGACATTAATTATATTACCCCTTCTTTAATTCTTCATTAACCAATTCTCATATCATCCATTCAATTTTTTTGCATGGGATTGATGTCCATTTGACAGCCCTATATTTCTGAGATCCTCCTATTTACCCTTTTAAAATATTGGCACAACATTAGCTTTCTTCCAGTCTTCTGGAACTTATCGTAAATCAATATTATGCAGAAAGCATGCTTGGGAAGGGCTCATTCCTGGGGAATCCCCTGCCCTGTGATCCAAATGTCTAGAATAGGGTTCTCCTGGCTTGAACAATGTTCTGACACGTCACTAGGTGCTTGGATCACTATGATGATAAGATGGAGAAAAACAGAGTACCTTGAGTAGCTTCTTTATTTTGCAAGAGAATTTACTTGTGATGTCAGTCAGGTGAAGATCTTATCATACTTACTCACTGTGATTGTTGAGGATCAGTTAATATTGTTAGAGAGTTATAAAGTGCTAAGCGTTTATAGAGAATTATACCCAGTCCATTGGGATTGCCTAATGTCCTATGGTGTTATGCCTTTTTCATTCTGTTTCTACAGCTATATATTCACTACTCTGAAATTTGTCCTACAGCTATAGCTCACAAGAATGCTTAATCCTTGAATTGTTTGAATTGGTTTTACCTCAAATTTTCTCATTTTTTGGTGTGGATCCTCAGGTTGTCAGCCCTTTTCGTCTCTTGTCTAGCGACATCATGGAATTAAATTTTCCTCAATATTTGCTGATATTTTCCCCCTTTGTATTCAATAGTTTTTTGGCTCTGTATCTTCACTGCCATCTGGCTTTCCTTCTGAATGCTAATTTGGAGAGTTTTCTCAGGTAATCCATCTCTTCCATAGTAGAGGGTGAACTGTAGTATATATGAAAGGCCCATCACTTACTGCGGTATCAGCTTATTCTACTATAGCTTCTGGCTAACTTCAGTATAACATTTCAAAGGGAAACTTTCATTGAGGAAAGATATTCCAGTGGTTAGGGCACTACCCTAAGAGTGAGGAGATACAGGTTCGATTCCTTGCTTTTTCCGAAGACTTCCTATGTGACCTCAGTCTTTCTGTGCTCCAGTTGCAAAATGGGAATAATAATACAGTAGAATCTCAGAATTATGAACACCAGAGTTACCAACTGACCAGTCAACCACACACCTCATTTGGAACCAGAAGTACGCAATCAAACAGCAGCAGAGACCAAAAAAAAAAGAGAGGCAAATACAATACAGTACTAAACTACTTCAAAATAAATAAAGGGAAAGCAGCATTTTTCTTGTGCATAATAAACTTTCAAAGCTGTATTAAGTCAATGTTCAGTTGTAAATTTCTGAAAGAACAACCATAACATTTTGTTCAGAGTTACGAACATTTCAGAGTTATGAACAACCAGGGGCGGCTCTATGTTTTTTGCCGCCTCAAGCACGGCAGTCAGGCGGCCTTCGGCGGCATGTCTGCGGGCGGTCCGCGGTCACGCGGATTCGGCAGCGTTTCTGCGGGTGATCTGCCCGTCCCGCGGCTTCAGTGTACCCGCCGCCGAATTACCGCTGAAACCACGGGACCAGCGGACCTCCCACGGGCACGCCACCAAAGGCAGCCTGACTGCCGCCCTCACACCGACCGGCAGGCCGCCCCCCACGGCTTACCGCCCCAGGCACACGCTTGCTGCGCTTGTGCCTGGAGCCGCCCCTGTGAACAACCTTCATTCCTGAGGTGTTCGTAACTCTGAGGTTCTACTGTACTGTCTTACATCACAGAGATGTTGTGAGGGTAATTACATTAAAGATTGTTTGTTAGTTATTCAGATACTTTTGTAATGGATGCTGTATAAGAACGTAAGTTAGGTGGATATTAGCAGCTTAGTATTTTAAAGACCACCTACAATATAATAATATTGAAAAATCCTTTCTCAGAAAACTGTGTACAGTATTAGATACTGTTTGAAAAGTTAGGTGGCAGGTCTGTGCTTTTGGAACCCGTCATCAGAAGCTCTAGGATCCTTGTGGCTTTTTATGCTGTACTCAGATAGAATTGAGTAGTGCACACGCCTGGAAGTTGGAGATTACATTTCTTCTAGCTGCTGATAGAAACATGTGATTCAAATCACATCAGCAATAAATTCTCTTAAACCTCAAGCTCTTAACAGAGTTAAATCTATTAGGAAGAAATGGTTTAGTATGTGAGATGGGGCAGGACTCATCAGCTTTTGTCAGAAGCAGTAGAGTGTGACTGATCTTAATGCTGTATTTCTTTCAGCTTTACTGAAAGAATGCACCTGTACGTTTTTCTAGGAATAATGCTAAATTTCACATGAGTTAAAACTCGAGCTGAAGAACCCTGTGAGTGTGCCACTGAGGGGTTTCTTGTACTCAGGATTTGAAGGGTAAAGTGCCTGACACTTTGGAGTATAGTTGTGCTGCTCTTTTGCCCAGATGGCGTCCTTGAATAGTGAAGATGCGCTTCAAGATTCATCATCCCTCTCCCTGTTTGATTTAGAAAGCTTGCACCCCTTCCGCAGCCGCTCTGCAAGTTTCAGCAGTACAGGGTCCAGTGGTCGCTTACAGCTCCGACAACGAGTGGCACAACTCATGGCTTGTGTGGAGGACATCAGCTCAGATGATGAGATTCATGAGGAAGTCTCTCGCACGCTAGATGAGGCTTTCCTGATTTGGGGGAAAAAGCTGAAAGACAAGTGTCAAGAGTTCAGGTTTCATTCTCTGATTGGCGAGTTGTTACATTTTTGTGTAGCTAGTAAATAGCTTTTATGATACATTTCAATTTGTCATTATTTGTAAATCTTGTTTTTTTCCCCCACATATGGGAGGTTTGCAGTGGAAAAGTGCTCACCTGTTTAGACTTAAATTTTGTTTTATTTTGTATATGTAGACTGCACTTGGTAACCTGGAATGTGGGCACAGCTTCTCCTCCTCCTGATGTCACTAGCTTACTTCAGCTCAGTTCACAGGGACCGAGTATGGATATGTATGTTATCGGGTAGGTATGTGATAAAGGACGCCATGGTCAGTTCTCTGCATGTTTACTGCCAAAATTTTGTTTTTCAATAACTTCCCAATTCTTTTGAACAGCCATAATTACTGTGATGGTTGTGAAAGGTGATGTGTTGGATCATAGTATCACTATGCAGATGTCCAAAGGCTAGGGGCTAGTGACTGTGAATTGAAATTAGGAGCATATTGTGATGAACTATCTGCTTGTTTCCCCAACTCGCATCTTGCATCTTTTTATGTAGCAGAACTACAGGCCTTATGTGCCTTGATACAAGCTCACTTACTCAAACATCTACAAATTTTAAAAATTCTTACCTCAGTGGCAGTTGTTGACAAAACTTTACAGTGCAGAGTTTTTAAAGAAATCAAGGGGAGCCAAGTGTTTGTGCAGAATCTTCCTTGCCTCCTGTGTCAGTCAAGGTGTTTCTGTCCTTGCATCAGTGACCCCATGGCGGTGCCAGTGGGGTTCTGATCTGTCAGATCACCCTGTAGTCAACCCACACCCTTCTCTTTCCTTCAGCTAAATTGCAGCAACACCTTGTAATGGTATCATTTATCACTTCACCTTCTGTCACCTGCATTTGTCATGAATTTTGACATTGAGCATAGGTCAGGGCTCTGGTTAAGACCCTGTAACTTTCCTGTTTTGAAAGTTAGCACCACAGATACAACAGGCAGTGTAATCTATCTTGCATGGGTAAGAATAAGAAACATTATAACTGCTTTTAGGAAAGTCTCTTAGGATGTCATGGTGTTAGTCTTACCTGTTTTTGCTCCTAAAACTTACGAGGACTCTGTCAAAAGTATGGATTAGATTGAGCCCAGGATATATGAGTAACCCTGTTGTCTTCAGTTTACAGGAGGTGAACTCCAAGATCATAAATTTCCTTTCTGACTTGGCATTTGATGATCCGTGGAGCATTTTCTTCATGACCGTATTCTCTCCTTTGGGTTATATCAAGGTAATTTCTCAATTCTATAAATGGTTAGCACCCTTCATTCGTTATTTTTCTTTCCAAACTCTGATTACTGTGGGTAACAGGGACACACCTTGGCAACTGGTACTGAGTATTTTTGTACAGATGCTGATAGTTATCTTATACGCAAGTCTTTCCGTTAGACTTGTAACCTGCTGGCTTGTTAGCACAGGCACTTTTTGAAGTAAATGGAATTTCAACACATCTTAAAGTAGAAACAGTGCCTTATTTGCCTCGTGGGCATCATAGTTTTAGTAACATTCAGTAAACTAAATCTTCCTTGCAGGAGGAAGGGTATTTGCACTGCTCATAGTCAGTTCTGCAGATGCCTAGCATTACATACCCGTTGATTAGAGATTGAGCTTTTTAAATAGCATTTGTAACCATCCTGCAACGCTGGGATGCGGGGGCAGTTGGCAAAACTTATTCTTGACTAAAAACTCCAGCTGCGTATGGCCTCAGATTTTGAGTGAAATGACATGATTTGTTCCTTCTAAGCATGAGTATTGTTACAGATAGTAGCTGTAGGCTAGTGAGGCAGAAAAAGATTAATATTTGGCCTTTAATTATATGAAAAATATGACAGTTTTCAGTATTCTGAGGTCAGGCTATGCCTATACTAGGGGCTTCTGCAAGTATAGCTGTTTTAGTCAGGTATGAAGGGGTCTGATCCCTGACCAATATAGCTGTGCTGGTAGAAAAACCTAGTGCAGAGGCAGTTATTTCAGCAAAACTGCTTTTGCTGGTATAGCTTGTTTTGCTTGAGGGAATGGTTTTAAGTGCAGCTTTGCTAGTGAAAGCTGTGTCCACACTTAGGGTATGTCTACACTGCCCATGTTACAGCACGGCCGCGACAGCGCTGCTGCAGCAGCTCTGTGACGTAGGCAGTGTAGATACACTTTATATCCGTGGGAGAGCTCTCCCGGTGATTTAAAAACAAACAAACCCCACTCCGAATGAGGGGTGGTAGCTTTATTGATGGGAGTGTGACTCCTGGCGATAAAGCGCTGTCTATACTGGCGCTTTTCAGAGCTAAAAGTTTTGTCGCTCAGGGGTGTGTTTTTTCACACCCCTGAATGACTAAGGTTTATCGCTGAAAGTGGCAGTGTAGACCCAGCTTTAGGAATGCTTTGCAAGTATTGTGTTTCTGTATTATGACAGCACTTCTAATAGACATAGCTCCAGTTTCACACTTGGAAATGATGTGAAAAGTGGAAACATTGGGGGGTCAGGATGCAGGGATTAGATATTCAGAGTTTAGTAACATGAAACTCTTGACGTGGACTCACGAAAAATACCAGCTCAAGAAAAAAGATTTTGTCCTTTAGAGTTGTCTGTTTGAATCTCTAAATTGTGAACTCTTTGGAATGAAGATTTCAAAAGTGACTAGTGATACTGGGTGTGTCAATTCTTGGTGTCCATCTTGAGACGCACTTATGGGCCCTGCCTTTTAGAAAGTGCTGAGCATCCAACCTTTAAAGGTCCACATGAACTATTTCTCTGCTGATTATTTCAGCAGAAATATCTAGTTAAATGTTCACACCTTCTTAGGTGCCAAAAGCTTCAACCCTCAGTTGTCCAAACCTCCAGTTTCCCTCTGATGCGTTCTACAATACAATTAGGCATTTTCAGCACAAAATTCTACAATATATTTGAAAATTAAAATTTTAGGGACAGCATTGTATTTACTTTCAATTTAAGTAACAAGGAATACTGTACTGATCAGTTTAATATTTAATTCAACAAAAGAACTCCCTTTTTAATTTGAGATTATTTTATAATTTCCAGTCAATGGCACTTTCAGAAGCTCTTCAGTATGTGCTTTACCATAAACATTAGGTCAAACTTTCTGTAGGGAATATGCGACCTTGGGTGTGGCATTCTCCAACTAAAGGCCCGGGGAGCAGACTCCAGTATTTGTGGTATCCCAAGTACTCCATATAACCTGACTATGACCTTTTTCTCATCTTTTGCAGCTCTCATCCGTTCGAATGCAGGGACTCCTTCTGCTGGTTTTTGTGAAGCATGCTCATATCCCCTTCATACGGGACATTCACACTCACTACACGCGCACAGGCCTTTATGGATATTGGGTAAAGGATATCTGAGAGCTGATGGCATGGGTTACTGCGTGACTACATGATGTGGATTTCTTGGGGAGCTTTTTGTTTTTTTTTGGCAATAAATGTACTAGAGAGTTTTATAGATTCTTCCTCTTCCCCCCCACCCTATCCCCCAAGGTCAGAAGGGATAGTTATGATCACATAGTATGACCTCCTGCATAACACAGGCCACAGAATTTCACCAGTTTATTGGCTGAGAGATTTCTGAATGATGGCTATTGAATATTGCTTTTGTAAATTTAAAACAAAACCAAAATATTTATTCCTTAATAGCACTGTTTGAAATTACATATGTTGTAGCAATGGATAAATTTGCAGCTGTTGACCATAACTTCAAAGAGCGCTGTTATTTTTCCACTTCAGGGGAACAAAGGAGGAGTCACCATTCGCATGTCCCTCTATGGTCATATGATCTGCTTCATGAATTGCCATTTGCCTGCTCACATTGAGAATGCTGAGCAACGACTGGATGACTTTGAGAAAATTCTGGAAATGCAGCAGTTTGAAGATGAGAATGTGCCAAATATTCTAGATCATGAGTGAGTGTTACACTCAAGTTCTAGAACAGTTTTTTTTCTGCCCCATTTCTGAGATAATAGTGTCTGTCATAGGTTCATTTCACAACATTCTCTTAAGTAGAGATTTGTCTGAGGACTTCTTCCACATGTCACACTTTTACTTTAAATGTCTCTTCAGTGGATGTGTTCCTTGAATTCAAACTGAAAGAGCTGGAAGAGATCTCCTGGAGGTCTGAGGCTTGTAGTGCAGAATTGTACTCTGCTAATTTCAAGTAGTATATAGTTAGCTAGTCTGAGTAATGTAGTTTTCTAGTGGTTGGAGGCCTTTAGAAGATAAAACCCATATATGCTGAGATTCTCCTTTCTCTCTGAGTAGAATTTTTTTCCATTTTGCTGCATTTTTGCAATTTTATCTACCTAAATGGATTTGTTAGAACATCTACTGATGGAGCCTCCATCCACCAGTTCTTGGCAAGTTATTTTATTACTTAATTGCCCTGAGTGTTGTACTGTCTCTCAGATTTCTAACCTAAATATTCCACTATCTGTTTCAGGCCACTAGTGTGGTTTTTATTTTTAATTTTACAGGAATTACTTAAAATGGGTTAAAGAATAAAAGTAATTCATTCATTCAAGGGGGGGTGAATCTTCCCTCCTCCCCAGCCCCACCATGAATGGCGTGGTGTTAACTGGCCACTTCAGCTTGAATAGTTCCTTGAAATATGTTAACTGCTTATGCTAAACAGTCTTTCACATTGTGTTTAAGAGCATGGCTACACTGGAAACTTCAAAGCGCTGTCGGGGAACGCTCCCGTGGCAGCGCTTTGAAGTCCGAGTGTGCCAGGAGAGAACTCTCCTAGCGCTCTTAGTAATCCACCTCCATGAGTACCCATGAAAGACAAAAGTTTTGTCAACAACTTTGCAGTGTAGACAAGCCCCGAGTACATTTCCCAGACCTAAAGAAGAAACTCTGTATAAGCTCAAAAGCTTGTCTCTCACCAACAGAAGTTGGTCCAGTAAAAGATACTACCTCGGCCACCTTGTCTTCCTAATATCTGGGACCAAAATGGCTACAACAACACTGCATATAGGAAAATATTTTGTAATTAAAAAAAAAAATTATCTGTAGTGCAGTGCACCAAAATATAAGTATTTCAGATTTCAGTCATTTTGTATCTCTTCTTCTCCCTGACTCTGGGGACTGACCCACTGAAGTGCCCCAACTCTATATTAAAAAAACCTAAGAAATTAGCTGTCATTCAACAAAGCAATAGGACACTCCCTAGCAGGGCAAAACCTTAAATATGGAACTCAGAAGTGAAAGGAAAAGGCTCATTTCCGTGCTTCTTTTGTATTGTGTTCAACATTGTCAATAACCTACTCCATGAGGATTTCATTTCCCATCTCCAACAAATTAAAAAAAGCAATATGTACTCCAGGTTCATCAATCTTGCGCTATAGTTCAAAACCTTAACAGTGTCTGAAGATGTTTTGGTATCAACAGATTGATACAGATTATTATCACATATACCGGACATTTGGAAGTTACTCTGTTGTTGAAGGTGCCATTCAACTTGCAGTCTAGCACAAAATGTTGATGAAACTGGATTATTGGCATAGGTGGTGAGTTACCAATGGGCTTGGGTAGGTTAGCCCCCGGCTAGCCTGCTGCTTCCGCCCGGGGCCCGCTGCCCTTCCCCTGCCGTAGCCTAGAGTGGCCCCCCCCCCCAGCTTTGGAGCACCCGGCAAGTGGGCAGGCAGGCAGCTGAGTGTGCCCCATTCCCACCCTGGAGTGCTGGGTGAGCGGGCAGCACAGCCCCGAGCACTGGGTGGACGGGCAGCACGAGCACTGGCTCCAGCCGCCCAGGGTCCCTAGCTACAGGCCTGCCTCCACTAGCCTCAGGCTGGAGCAAGGCGCCGGAGCCCTCCCAAAAGTGGGCGGGGGGGGCAGGAGCCCCAACCCGAGGTGGAGGCAAAGGCAGGCACTAGTCTGGAGCTCTGCCCGACCCAGCTCTGGCCGGGGGAGGTGGGCCTCGGAGCCACAGCCCAGCCATGGTAAGAGCTGGGCAGGAAGCAGTGGGGAGCTGCAGCTGACCCTCCGCCAGTCTGAGGGGGCTGAGAGCAACCCCTGGCCAGTGTTCTTGCCCCTGGGCTTCTTGCCTCCCCCTTCTCCCCCCCTCCCCACCCCACCGGGACAGGTGGGGGGGTCTGCGGCTCCTCACAGCTTCCCGCATGCGGCTCTTCCTCTCTTCCCCCCCAAGTCCCCCAGCTGGGTCGGGGAGAGCTGCTGGTGTGGAGTTGTGGACCCTCTGCTTGCCTCGGGTGGACCTGGGGAACGGGGGCTGCCCGGGCAGGTGGAGGGTCTGCCACGGCTCCCCACAGCTGCCTGGGCTCCCCAGCTGCGCTCCACGCTGGTCTGGCTGGGGTAGAGAGGTGGGGGCGATGGCACACTCATTCACTCACACTCTCTCTCTCTCTCCCCCAGTGCCACTGGCCTGGGGCTTGGCCACATGAGAAAGAAGAGACATGGGCCCAGTGGGAAGCAGGAGGGGGTCTGGGGGTGGAGTGTGGGTGGGGCCACGGAGGCAGTTTGGATAGGCTGAGCTTTCCCCTGCCTTTGATACCCGCTGCCCATGAGTATTGCTGCCTGTTGAAATTGAAAGTATAGGCCATGTGGAGTGCTGGAGTTTGTTGTGTAGTAGGCAGTGTTGAAAGTGGCAAGGAATGTAGGAAACTTTCCCCTTAATTTTGATTACCATCCCTTTAAAGTTTTGGACTGGTGGATTTGACATTCTGTAACCTTAACTGTCACTGAATGAAGATGATGTTTGTGGTGTTTAGATTAGAAATATAAAAAAGTATCTAAGCAATGGAATAATGTATATTTTTCAACATTCTATTGTAATCTCTCCCTATAGTCATGATTTCACCCTCCCCCCCCCCCCCCCAAAAAAAAAAAAAAAAAGGTTTATAGGAAACCATGAACACTTACTACCCCCCCCCCTTTTTTTTTTTTTTTTAAATAGCATTCTTTTCTGGTTTGGAGATCTAAACTTCCGGATAGCAGATTATGGAATACATTTTGTCCGAGAGTCAATAAGCAATAGCCGATACAATCTACTATGGGAAAAGGACCAGGTATGGTCCCTTTTTAATGTTCTGCTGGTTCTAGTGCTGACACGTGCTAAAGAATAGCTTACATTGGTGCTTCTGCTCTCACATCTTCTGTCAAAGTTCCTACAGGGACTACAGGGTCCCTTGTTCAGAGAGGCCAATGTTAGAGTAGCTTTGAGTTCCCACTATTATTCCTAACTCATTCCCTACTGGGACTGGTATAACTGTGAAGTCTTGCATTTCAGTCTTAAATATTACCTACTTAACTTATATATATTTGTTGCTCTGTTTCATTCTGACTCAGGTGCAGTGCTGACTGAAGATTTCAGTGAACTTTACAGCCTTGTAAATTGTCCTATTGTCTCTATCTGTCTCCCTCTTTCCCCGCACCCCAAGAGGTCATTTAAAATATTAGTGGGCTGGCCCTAGCACATCTCCATTTCCAGAATAACTACTACAGTATTTTTAGAAAGATTAGTTTAAAGTCTCTAGCAGTTGCAAAGGAGCCCCTCTGCCTTTTCTTTGAAAGATGTATTGCAGTGTGTAAATTTTGAATCCTTTTTAGAAGATGCTTCCTCATCTCCTTCATGAATGATTCTTTAATCTCTGATTTTAAATATAATCTTTACAAGTTGCCCTTTATAACACATTGCTTATAACATTTGTTTTATTTCCGCAGTTAAATATGGCAAAGAAGAAGGAAGCTTTTCTCCAGGAATTTATAGAGGGTCCCTTGCAGTTTAAACCCACTTACAAGTTCGACCTTCACTCTGATGTGTATGACACGAGGTAAAAAGCACAATATATTGTTTCAGGCTGGGAACAGTCTGAGATAAGCCTTGTGCCTTAGTAAATATCAGTCTGATCAACTAAACAGGCCTAGATTTGTCCCAAATTGCTAGTTGACTATCATGGGCAGTGGGTGAACCCCAGGCTCGGGGAGGCCCCACTCCTTCTGCCAGAGGCCCCGCCTTCCTGCCGGAGTTCAGATTGGCGACTTCCACACAGGCACCAAGTGGGTGGGCAGGTGGTGCGCCCCCTCCAGCCCCAGAGCACTGGGTGGGCGGCACCCCCCGCCCATCAGCCTCGGAGCACAGGCCAGCCCCCATTAGCCCCAGACTGGGGCCCCAGCCATGGGGTTAAGAGCCCCCTGCAGCACAGTGCCAGGAAGCAGGAAGGGATCTGGGGGTGGAGTGTGGGCGGGGCCATGCAAAGCTGTTTGTGGAGGCTCAGCCTTCCATGGTCTTCGATATCTGCTGCCCATGTTGACTATGAGGCTATTAGACCTATTAGTTTATCTGGTTCATTCAGTGGGCAATGCTGAATTAATGAACTCTTCTGACTGAAGAGAGCTGTGTTTCCATGTCACATGAGGGGAACGGGAGTGGCAACGTGGGCCTGAGCTTGCATTTGGAAGGGTTAGATCAGTGGTTCTCAAACTTTTGTACTGGTGACCCCTTTCACTTAGCAAGCCTCTGAGTGCGACCACCCTTACAAATTAAAAACTTTTTAATATATTTAACACTGTTATAAATGCTGGATGTAAAGCGGGGTTTGGGGTGCAGGCTGACAGCTCGTGACACCCCATATAATAACCTCACAACCCCCGAGGGGTCCCAACCCCCAGTTTGAGAACCTCTGGGCTAGATGGACAATGTAGGCACCAAATCTTTTTATTCAAAAGCATTGTCTTCAAGGGCCCAACTTTGTTCTTTAATAAAAGAATATCCTTTGGGTTGATACTCATATTTTGAGCCCATTTTCTTACTACTTAAAACAAAATGTGTTCAGTTTTTTTTCTTATCTGAATGTGAAAACTAATTTTCATTACTTCATAAGAACATAACGAATTACTGTCATCATCCTGTCTCTTGGCATGGCCTATACCAGATACTTCAGAGGAAGATTCAAGAAACCTCAGATCACAAAGCTATGAAATGCTTTCTCTGTGGGCAGGTTATCTTCCTAAACCCCATAATTTAGTGGCTGACTCTTGCTAAAACATGAATTTATATCCCATTTTAAAAAAAACAGACGTGCCTTATCTAATACAACTGTGGATGTTTCTATTATCCATATAAGAACATAAGAATGGCACTACTGGGGCAGACCAAAGGTCCATCTGGCCCAGTATCCTGTCTTCCAACATTGGCCAGGGACAGGTGCCCCAGAGGGAATGAACAGAACTGGTAATCATCAAGTGATCCATCCCCTGTCACTCATTCACAGCTCCTGGCTGACAGAGGCTAGGGACACCATTCCTGCCCATCCTGGCTTGATGGACATATCCTCTATGAATTTATCTAGTTCTTTTTTTACCCTGTTATGGTCTTGGCCTTCACAATATCATCTGGCAAGGAGTTCCACAGGTTGACTGTACATTGTGTGAAGAAATACTTCCTTTTATTTGTTTTAAACCTGCTTCCTATTAATTTCATTTGGTGACCTTTAGTTCTTGTGTTTATGAGAAGTAGTAAACAACACTTCCTTATCTACTTTCTTTACACCAGTCATGATTTTATAAATCTCTAATCCTTTCATGAAGCCCTCTTAAGATCTTGGCTTCAGTGGCATCCTGTGGCTGAGTTCCACAGGTTAATTATGTATGTTTTCCTTTTATCAGTTTTAAATTTTCTGCCTTTCAATTTAATTGGATGTCCCTTTGTTTTTGTATAATGAGAAGATAAATAGGACCTCCTGATATATCTTGTCTACACCATTCAGTCTGTGTATTTCTGTCATGTCCTGTTGTCTTCATCTCCTCTCTAAACTAAACAATCCCAATTTTTTTACCCTATCTTCATCAGAATTCTCTCCATACCTGTAATCATCTGTTGCCTTTCTCTGCCCCTCTTCTATTTCTACTATACTTTGTGAGATAGTTATCAGAGCTCAATATGGCATTCATAGATACAATTTTTAAGTTCAGAGGAGAGTCACTATGATCATTTAATCTGACCTGCATATGACATGCCATAGAACTCCATCCAACTAGTAATTCCTGAATAGAGACACATAATTTATGGTTGAACTACAATATAACTTCTAGAAAGACATCAACTCTTGATTGAAAGACTTCAAATTGATCACATCCCTTGGTGAGCTATTCTAATGGTTAATTACACACAGCTACACTTAAAATAAATTTACACATACTTTCCTGTTTGAATTTTTGTAGCATCAGCTTCTAGCCACTGGATCTTGTTATACCTTTGAGGGCATTACACTGATTTATGTAATGGCCTTGTGGTATTTTTCTCACTCATTTTTTATACATGAAAACTCTTTTTTTTTGCTGTTTGACTTTTGCCACACTATGATGCCCAAGTTTCCCCCCCGTCTTCTAGAACCCATTAAGGTGTATGAGTAGTTTATATTATTCCTTGAAATGTACATTACCTTGCATTTGTTAACATTAAATTTTATCTGCCTTTTTGTTGCCTGTTCATCTAGCTTTGTTAGATCTTTTTGTAGTTCATTACCCATCTCTAGTTTTGACTAACCAAAATAATTGTCATCAGCATGTTTTGACACCACTGTTTACCCACTTTTCCAGATTAATATATCAAACACTGGACATAGTGGAGAACATTGGGACTTTCCACAGTTGAAAATCTTATTTTCCTTTTCTTAGCCAGTTTCTATCTTTGTAAGATTGTTCAGCATGCCAAAAAGTCTGATCACTTAACTTTTGTTAAAGCCCAAACTAGGCCTATAAATTGTCAGCAGAGACTAATGTTGCCTTGCAAAGTTCTGGGGAGAAACAAATGGCCTGATGTTTTTAATAAATTAATATATGATACTTCACATTTGCAGTCCATTATTTTTCTGGACTGCTGGGACACCACAGGGAAGTTTTCAGTTGCTTTAAATCAGTGGCACTCAACCTTTCCAGACTATTGTACCCCTTTCAGGAGTCTGATTTGTCTTGCATACCTCCAAATTTCATCTAACTTAAAAACTACTTGCTTACAAAATCAGACAGAAAAATTACAAAAGTGTGACAGCACACTGTTAACTGAAAAATTGCTTACTTTCTCATTTTTACCATATAATTATAAAATAAATCAATTGGAATATAATATTGTACTTGCATTTCAGTGTATAGTATATAGAGCGGTATAAACAAGTCATTGTCTGTATGAAATTTTAGTTTGTGCTGCCTTCGCTAGTGCTTTTTATGTAGCCTGTTGTAAAACTAGGCAAATATCTAGATGAGTTGATGTACCCCCTGGAAGTCCTCTGCATACTCCCAGGGGTACACATACCCCTGGTTGAGAACCACTGCTTTAAATCGTCCATAAAGGTATGTTTGAAACAGCTTTTTAAATAAAGATTGTAAAATATTTAATCTGTGAATTTAATTTGTTACCAAATTGCTTTAGTATTTACAAGATCTGCAGGGCACATTGCAATGGAGAAATTAGCTCCTGACCATCAGGAGTCTTATACTTATCTTTATCTTTATTTTCAGGGGGCAGAAGACACTGTTTTGGTTTAAGTAAGAAGAAAACTCTCTGGCTTTCTTAGATTGTAGATATTGCAGAATCAAAACAAGGCTCAAATATTTTGATTTGATTCTTGTGAAATATTTGAAAATCAGACTTCTGATTTTCTGCAGGAATTTCCTGAATCTAATTGAAAGTTGTAGCATCATCTTCTCTGCTGTAGCACTTCAAGAGAATCACTGAGACTAATCTTAATTTATTAGTCTGGACTGAAAGCACTAGGCTCTTTATCTGAGCACGAACAGATAGCAGTAGTGTAAGCCGCTGTAAAATTCAGTAACTAACAAATATAAGTAATTATGCAACTTGAGAAATCTTGACACAGTAATTAATGTGGCATTAGTTTGTTAAATATGAATATTATATACTCTCTCTTTGTAACTCAAGTTACTTCACTTAAACACCTCTAACATGTGCATTCAGTTTCTGTTAATATTGAGGTTTTTTGATTCACCTAAGGTGGGGGACAGGCAGACATTTTTGCATTCTGAGTATGTTCACAAAGGATGCTTTAAACCAGCCAACCACTATCTTTCAATGGATTGGTATATTTTATATTATTCTGGATAGTGGTGTATATGTTCTGAGCTTCCCTTCTCTATGTGATTATTCCATATCATCAGATAAAGGAGACAGTGTATTAACTTTGTATTCAGGCTCTTCATTTTGGTATTGGCTTGCACAGCAGAGCAGATGTACTGCAGCTTTTAAAGATTTCTGTCAGTTTGTATTATTACTGGAATACATGGGATTGGTTCCCTCATGTGTACAGTTACTTAATCACTTAAAATCCTTCCAGTTCTCATTTAAGGTGAGTCAGACCTGCATGTAGGGAGGGGAAAGGGTGCTGAATTTTAATCTGAGCAGTACCTCTGGTTTATGGTAGTTTGTTTAAAATTGTCAAACTGACAGTTTTCCTTACGCATCATGCTCCTTTAACCCTTGTAATTCAATTCAATGCAATGCATTCTAATTCCTCTTCCATAGGATATGATTTTTTCTCCATTTCACTGTGAAGTGATATAGCCATACAGAGGACTGTTGCTTTAAAGTCATCTTCCCATCACAGAGAGAATCTGGAAAGGCTCGTTTCTTCTCTTGTTGATGTATGGTATAAAAGGAAACTCCAAACCATAGTGGTTGCAGTTTTGACATGACACATGGTTGCAGGCTACTTAGATGCAAGAATCTGCTGCCTGTAGACAAACTTTCCTCTACTAGATGTTATAAAGCATTTTATTAGGGAAAAGCTTGTGTACTAAGTATAAAAATTATGCTATCATTATAACGCACTGGAGTAGCTTGCCAGAATCCATTGCTGTCTCTCTTCTACATAACAGGTGATAATAGTATGGAAAAGCTACTAGCTACATAATTAGCATCAGTGAAGCTCTCCAGATGGCTATTAATACAAAATTATTCCTGTTCTTTTAAAAATATTGGAACCAAGAATATATAAAAAAAATACTCGACATGTGACACAACTCAGCAAAAGGCAGGAAGTGTCTGACGGGTGCTGTACCCTCCCCAAGGATGGCCATTGGCTTGAGGTCAGGACAGTTTCTGCATTAACTGTAGACTCTTGCATGTTCTTGGAGTGAGTTCTAGGAGAAAGCATCATTTCCTGTATGAAACTGACTGACTAATCCAATCCCACACTCCTTCATTTTATTTCTTTCCAGTTAGAGGGACCCATGAAAGCTGATCTCTTACAGTGGAGTTCAATTGAAATAAAATAAACCATGGGTCTGGTTGTAGTGCATGCTAGAGCAGAATTGTAAAATGAAGTTGAGATGTGATTGCTTTGAATGTTGTAATAATTTTTGACAATTTTGGATCAACTTTGAATTAGATGTTCTATAGTTACATAACGTTTTAGCTTTTGGCCACTGTTTTTTCTTCTCTTTTCATCCACTCTGCTTATACTCCTTGTAGTGGGAAGAAACGGAAGCCAGCATGGACAGATCGAATTCTTTGGAGGGTGAAGAATCTCTCCCAGCATCCATCAGAGGATGGAGATTTGTCTGAAGGAGAGCAGACAATCTCTGTGACCCTGAATAACTATATCAGTCACATGAGCTATGGCATCAGTGATCACAAACCTGTTACAGGAACCTTTGGGCTTCAGGTATTGTTCCATTTTTATAATTCTGGAGCCAATATCTCCCCATTAAGAAATGGTAATCTTAAAGGCAAAACTAAAATTAATTCTAATTTACGGAATTTAATTCTCTGAATCATTTTATGTAAGTCATAAGCAGAAATATGACAAACACAACAAGATGAAGCCCTGCTGGTTGCAGTCACACAGACATTTTCTTATGGATTACAGAATTTGTTTGCACTGGCTTTTTTTTTACAAATGAGCAAAGGCTTCTTCATCCTCAGACTTTTAGGTTCATGACTCAGGTTGAGAATTTCTCTTCCTTAATGGCTTCCTCTTCCTGAGAGGCAAGTCGCACAGAGTGAAGTAGGTATTTCAGGGATTCTAGAACTTTTATTCTAGAACCTCTTCCCCCCTCCCCCCCTCCGCTTGGTCACATCTGCAGATTTTATAAGCACACTCTCACTCCATCATCTACATTGTAAATTAAAATACTGAACGGTGTTGGACCCAGGATAAAGCTCTGCGGGACCCCACTTAATACACCTCTACCCCGATATAATGTGACCAAATATAACACGAATTCGAATATAACGCGGTAAAGCAGTGCTCCTGGGGGCAGGGCTGCGCACTCCGGCAGATCAAAGCAAGTTCGAGATAACACGGTTTCACCTATAATGCGGTAAGATTTTTTGGCTCCCAAGGACAGCATTATATCAGGGTAGAGGTGTATGTCCTTCCCATTTGACAGCAAACAATTGACGATTACTCTTTGAGACCAGTTTTTCATTTAGTTGTGAACCCACCTTATAGTAACTTTACTTAGACCATATTTGCGTAGTTTGCTTATGAGAATGTCATGTGAGACTATCAGAAACCTTACTGAAGTCCAGCTATGTGATGTCTACTATCTCTCCCCCCCCCCACCCCCAATCCATCTGGTTACCCCATCAAATGTTCCCCTTCTCCTTATGCAACTAAGGGCCCACAACAGATCTTGCTGAGAACTAAAGGTAAAATATTGGGGGCTAGTCTACACCAGCAGTTCTCAACTGGGGGGCTGTGAGCCAGTTTCAGGGGGTCCCATAGTCCCGTGGGAGGAGTTGGGGTGGGCATGAGGGGACATTGCCCCCCCCCTTCCAAAACTGCAGTGCCTTAACCAGAGTGGGACAGTCCCGGGGAGGCTCAGCACCCCTCAGGGTCCCGCCCCCGGCCAGGTTGCAGGTGGGAAGCTGAAGCCAGGCAGTGTGAGGCAGCTGCTGTTCTGGCTGGTGCCATGGAGCTCCCCCATCTCCTGCTGCTGCTGCCCAGGGCTGTGGCTGCTCCTCCGCTTCCAGCCCTCTGCTTGCGCAGCCAGTAAGAGCTGCCTGAGAGGAGGGATCTAGCTCTGGGGCCTGGAGAGCCTTTTGGGAGCAGTGACTGCAGGGGGGGCCCTCTGGCACCCAACCTCTAGCTACCCCTCTCCCGGCACCCTGAGCCACCCCCCTGCCTTCACACAGCCTCTAGCTATCCCTCTCCCGGCACCCTGAGCCACCCCCCTGCCTTCACACAGCCTCTAGCTACCCCTCTCCCTGCACACAGCTCCTAGCTGCCCCCTGCCTGCACCCTGAGCAGTTTTCAAACTTTTTATGCTGATCCCCTCCCCCCACCTTTGAGTTATAATATTTGGTTGCGCCTCCCCAACCCAGACATGGCCCACTGAGTGAGTTGGGAGTGGAGGTGGGGCTCCCTCCTCTGGCCCCACGGTGCAGAGCTGGCTCGAGCCCCACCAGGCCCTCCTCCTCCTCCTCCCTCCCCTCCCCCCCCCCAGTAGAAGTCAAAATATGCCAGAGCCCACCCACCTTCCCCTCTGTTCCCTGGGCCTGGAGTCTTTATAGCATGTTGGAGGGGCCTCAGAAAGAAAAAGGTTGAGAATCCCTGGTCTGCACTACAGATGCTACAGTGGCACCGCTGTGCCAACGTAGACACTTCGTACATGGTTGGAAGGCTTTTTTTCCATTTCTGTAATTAATCCACCTCTCCAAGAGGTGGTAACTAAGTCGTCAGAGGAATTCTGCTGTCGACCTAGCTGAGGGGTCGGTCGATCTAACTAATTTTTCACACCGTTAAGGAACGTAACTAGGTAAATACCATTTTTCAGTGTAGACCAGGCCTAACTGATGGATATAAAGAGATGCATTATTTAAAACAGTCTTCCTTTTTGTCTAGATAAAGCCCCTTTTTTCCACTCCATTGGTCACTCTGAATCCTGAGGGTGAGTGGAATGCTGCACAGGATGTTCTAATCAGCTATTCCACGGTATCTGAATTTCCAAGCAGTACCTGGGACTGGATTGGGCTCTACCAGGTGACATTACCAGAATATCATGCCTCTCTGCAAAATGAAAATGCCTTTGCAGTAATGCAGATGGGGGGTTGGATATGGGGAAGTAGTTCATTTGGCATTGCATGCTTCCCTTAGTTAGAGACCTAATATGCAAGTTATTCTCTAGTGTCACTGGTCGCTGATAGCTTCAATATGCCTGGAACCAACTCTTGAATTATTAGTTATTTGGTACAATGCCTAGGTGGACAGAAAAATAATGATTTTTAACATCCCTAGAAATAATATTTTGTAAAGCGTGATAAATTATTATTTATGCAAAATGTTCTAGGTATGAGACATAGTGAAGAATGATCCCTTCCCCAAAGTGCCCCTGCCTGCTGGTATAATGTAGCACGGGTGAACAGAAATGGACGGAAGAAGGTAGAGAGATTAGGGTACAGAAATCTCTCACTCACACATGATAAATTGCTGACTAATGCTCAGCGCATGTTTTGAAAATAATTTAATTTTTAAAATGAATGTTTTTAGTTAGAATTATAGTAACATATACTAAAAAGCAGATATCTTACTCTCAGGTTTTCCATGTCCAGTTTGTCTTGCTTTACTTTTTAGAGAGCTGATGGCTTCTGTCTTCCCCTGCAGGTGGCATTCAGGCATGTGAATGACTATGTGACCTATGCCTGGGTTAAAGATGATGAAATTTCGTCCAGTGAAGATGTTACTCAAGTGAGGGAATTACCATTTATTTTAGTGTGGGCTTCTAATATTGTTGGGTTCAAGGGCTCCTGCCTCTGTTGTTTTTCCCCGTGCTCATTTTCAAGGCTCTGTATAAGCGTAATCTTTCTTCAACTGAAGGAATGCTAGCTGGTAATGGAGTAGGTCTTTGTACCCCATCTTCACCACTCCAACTGAGAGATATTGGAGACACAAGGTGGGTAAGTTAATATCTTTGATTAGAACAACTTCTGCTGGTGAGAGAGACAAACTTTGAAGCCACACAGAGCTCTTCTTCAGGTCTGGGAAAGGTCTCCAAGTGTTGCAGCTAAATGCAAGGCAGAACAGATTGTTTAGCACAGGTAGTTAGCATATATTCTAAGGGGACATTCAAGGTAGAGTGGCCTGTTAACACCTCTGCAATTTTCAGAGTAGCAGCTGTGTTAGTCTGTATCCACAAAAAGAACAGGAGTATTTGTGGCACCTTAGAGACTAACAAATTTATTAGAGGACAAAAGCAGGGGGTTAGTCGGTTACAGATTATTGTAATAATAAACCATATACCCAGGGTCTCTGTTCAGTCCATGATTTTTAGTGTCTAGCAGAGTAAGCTCCCAGGCTCATCTTTTGAAAGTATTATGCAGATTTCCTTGAGGATGAAGACTGATAGGTCTCGATTGCTTTGTGAAAAGTGTTCACCCACGCTTCAGGCCTTCAGACAGTCTGCCAGCCTCTTCAAACTCATAATCGGAAGCAAACTCCCCACAGATCAGGTCACACCAACTCCAAGCCTCACCATACCCTGCCGGAACAACCAATGCAAACCACACCTTTCAAGATCCATGGATCCTAAAAATACCTGTCATAACATGTGGCATACCTCATCAACAACGACGTGTGTGAAACCAGACAATCTCTATGCTTTTTGAATGAACTCTCAGAGGAAAATGATAAAAGGCAAAAACATCCTATTCTGTGGGTGAACACTTTTCACAAAGTGATCGCTCTATAACCTATCAGTCTTCATCCTCAAAAGAAACCAGCGCATCACGTTCAAAAGATGAGCCTGGGACCTTAAAGTTATAACTCTGTTAGACACTAAGGGTATGTCTTCACTGTCCGCTGGATCAGCAGGCAGCGATCGATCCAGCAGGGATCGATTTATTGCGTCTAGTCTAGAAGCAATAAATCGACCCCCGAGCGCTCTCCCATTGACTCCTGTACTCCAGCGCCACGAGAGGCGCAGGCAGAGTCGATGGGGGAGCGGCAGCAGTCGACTCACTGCAGTGAAGATACCACGGTAAGTCAATCTAAGTAACTTAGATCGATTTCTCTCTCTCTCCCCTTCCCTCCCCCACCAGTGTAGACCAGGACTAAAAATCATGGACTGAAGAGACCCTGGATTTATGGTTTATTACAACAATCTGTAACCCACTACCCCCCTCCTCTGCAGTTGTAGGACAAAAGTTGTAACAGGCCACTCTACCTTAGAATATGTGCTAACTACTTAGGCTAAACATTCTGGTCCACCTTGCATTTAGCTGTGATGCTTGGAGTACTGAAGAAGAGCTCTGTGTGGCTTGAAAGCTGGTCTCTCTCACCAACAGAAGTTGGTCCAATAGAAGATATTACCTCACCCACCTTGTCTTACCGAGAGGGAGATTAATGTCAACGTACAAAAAGTTGAGCCAAAATACAGATTGTGAGGTAATGAGTGGCAGCCCATGACTTTATCTCTCTGGCATATCATGAGCAAAGAGAAGCCTGCAGAAACCTGCAGCATAGTAAGACTGAGCATTTTTGCACTTTCCTGGAAGAGATAAAGCTCTAGCCCCTGAATGAAGTGTTAAGAACTGCCTTTTCTCCCTCCCTGATTTACATGTATACAGTGGATCTGTTGTAAAGGCTCAGTATTGTCTTTTATGATCTAGTTCTAGTGGATGGTAAAGGCTGCTTTTTATTAATTGCTTTGTCAGTGGAATTGCTGATGGTTGTCTTCCTTCTTTCATGTTGACAGGTTTACATCAGTGCTGATGAGATCCCCCATGCAGGAGGAGAGTTTCTCCTTTGTTATTATAGCCATAATATGCAGTCTATAGCTGGTATGAGCCAGCCCTTCCAGGTAAAATGTTCTGGAGTTTTGGATAATGCTGAAGGAGTTGTGTGTGCCTTTCCTAGTATGTGCAGCTGGATGTTTGTGAAAACATATGAACTGCAAGTGTTTTTCATTTATAAGGGGGGGTCACACTTAGAGGCTTTCTGTGTGAAAGGGATCACCAGTACAAAAGTTTGAGAACCATTGATCTAGCTCAGTGGTTCCCAAACTGGGGTTTGTGAACCCCGGGGGGTTCGCGAAATGTTACAGGGGGTTCTTGGGAAAAAATTCCCTAATGGCGGACAGAGCTGTCCCTAGGGACCCCGGCACGGGGCCAGCAGCCCGGAGCCCCTGGACTTCCAAGAGCTAAGCAGATCAAAGCAAGCATATCTATCACACTGAGGAGATTTAAACTTGAAGACTCCTTATAAGAAATGGAAAGGGAGGTGGATATTTTTTGCTGATTTAAAAATTAAATAGGTAGCTAGTACTGTTTTTAAAATTATTATGAAGAACAAGTTTAAGCTTTGTTGTAACATGCGTTGTTTGCCTGGACTGCTCAAGACCTGAATGCTTGTGTAGGAGGAACTCTTTGAGTTGGCTTCGTAAATACCTTCATGCTGTTTCACATCTGATACTCCTTGATGAAACATAGGAGCCTTGTCTTATAACAGGCTTATTCAAAGTGATACAAGCTTTGAAAGTGAGATCTTGGAAGCGTGTTGCCATTTTCATAATGTAATAAAAAGACTGTAATGATAAATAATAATTAATAATAGTGTGTAATAAGGATGTCATAAAAACAAATGTTATATTTCCAAGATCACTGCTTTTATAATTTATACTCAGGTAAAGGAGGAAATCCCTGGAAATATTCATTTTTAGAAGGGGGTTCACAAGACTTGACATTTTAGTGAAAGGGGTTCACAGGTTGTTAAAGTTTGGGAACCACTGATCTAGCTCAGTGTCCTGTCTCCGACAGAGCTTCAGGGGGAGTGTACAGAACAGGGCAATTTTGGAGAGATCCACCCGTCTTCCCTTCCTGGTTTCTGGCAATCAGATGTTTAGGATTGCCCTGCGTATGGGGTTACATCCTCTACCATCTTGGTTAATACCATTGATGGACCTGTCCTCCATGAACTTACCTAGTTCTTTTTTTGAGCCCAGTTATACTTTTGGCCATCACAACATCCTCATGACAATGAGTTCTGCAGGTTAATTGTGCATTGTGTGAGATGTAAGAGGGAAATGTAGTGGTAAACCTCAAGCAAAGAAAGGTACTAATGCCCAGAAGGAATCTGAGTATTTATTATATCTGAATGTCACAGCAAAATAAGGCACAACTGGTTCACACACATAGGCTCCAGGTCATGAAACCTCAGACCTACTGTCACCTAGATGCCTGGCCCACAGAAAGATGGGAATTTAACCTAATTTTCTAAGAGCTACCTGGTTTCTGACTGCCTGTTCATCACTGAGCTCCCCTTAGGTACTCCTATGGGACATTTCTACAGCAATGGTTTCCAGGTGACTGGTCTTTTTAGTTGCATCTCCAGGCGTTCATTGTACCTCTGACCTTTCTTTTGTTCATCTACGAGGAGGTGGCCCATCCTCACAGACTGTAGAAATACAGGTACACTGGAACATAAACAGCAGGTTATCTATCTGAGGAAAACGTTGCAAGTGCATAGACTACATGAAATGGCTATTTCTTGCTTGTCCCTAAACCAGCATCTTTGCCAGAATCATTTTGACATATCCATACATAATCTGCCTTGCAGCTGGGGCTGTGTACTCTGGGATGCTTGAAACATCAGTGTCAGCACTATTGGGAGCAGGGGCTTTTGGGAGGTTTTCAGACTCAAAGTACTACATTGTGGGATGGCTTGAAGAGTAGAGCCCTGCAAATTGGAAGATGTCTGCTTTATATCCATGGACCATGTTTGTGGATCAGATGCGGATACAGATTCTGTATCCGCACTGGGCTCTAGTGAAGAGGACTGCCTGAATTGGGGAATCTGCAACATTTGTGGCTTCCTGCCCCTATCAGGGAGAAAACATTGCAGACTGCAGGAACATCAGCTGGATGCGAGCTAAAGATTTCCCGTGGGTTGCAACCAACCAATACAATCTGCTTTTGCAGTGTGGCTCTCAGTTGTGTGTGGGCACAACATACTGTATAGGTCTGGCAAATTCAAGCAAGAATGTTGTTTGGCATGCCTTTGCTTTTTTCATGTTATATAGTCAGAGCCTTAGTGTTCAAGTTTAAAATGTTCCCTATACTTTCAAATAGTTACCCCAATGAAACATTCATCACCAAATGGAATCGATTTGTATTACTTGTCTCAGTTCTGAGCAAGTCTGTGTGGGACATCTAATTGTATATTGACTGTTAGAGTAACATTGTTCCTAAATGTGTGTCAAATGTAAACTTCTAAAAACGTGTTCCTTTTCTTTTAGATTCAGCCAAGCAGGAGATCAGAAGAGAAGGAACTGGCACAGGAAAACATCAATGGCATAGAGAAACTTCACAGTCCCGAGCCATATGATGAGTTCTGAAGTCAGAACTTAGTGATATTGATTCAGGTGTCAGAGATGCTTACCTTCCCTGTGTCTTAGCAATTATAGACCTTCCTCTGTAGGAAATGGAGTCAGGCAGTGCAAAGGGTCCCACAGGTAGGGCTGTTCAGATCATAGACTTTAAACGCTTTATAGAAAGTAATTTCTTGTGGAAATGACTCTTTCTATTGTCGCCATAGGAGGTAACTCTCTAGTGGTCCTGCATGGAACCAGAGCTCTAATGACAGCTCCTGATCAGTGCTGGCCAACATGAGATCATAGTGGAAATCTCTATTCCAGTGATTTAATCTGTAGATGCATTCTGCAGCAGCTTCCAGGTCTGCTGCTTTCCTGCTTTTTGTAGGAGATATTTTAGTAACCATGCAGTTGACTGATTTTTTTGTTTGTTTATTTTTTATTTTTTTTAGTGTTTCAGAATTTAAGTGAAATTATTTTAAAAACAAAGTTTTATTTATTAGATATACAATTATTGAGTTTATTTTAAAGTATTTTTGAAATTTGATGAATAAATGTTAGCAAGTGGTATCTTTGGAAGCAACCAACTATGGAGCAACAGAAGTAATATGAAAACAACATATTTGGGTCACGTGGATTTTCCTTTGACTTTTGATCCCTTTTACTTTCTGCCCCACATTTAAATAATAATCTTTCTGAATAATTTTCCTGTTTGAAATGTTAAAGACAAGCACATATCCAGCAAACCAAACTTTTACTTGATTTCTGATGCCTCTTTCACTGGTAATGAAAATCATAGAGGAATTTGCCTATTACCCCCATGGACAAGAAAGACCTTTTTGTACTAGCTGGCAACTTGGAGTCAACCCAGTATCATGTGGTTTCAGAAATAAATTGTTTTTAAATGCTGTTGCTTAACAACATTAAAATAGTTCTCAAATTGTGGTCCATGGGGCACTTATTGGCAGAGCTGACTGGTCACATGATGCTAACTCCTCCTCTCCGGCTGTTAAATTATATTAAAAGAAGCTAAAAAAATAGATGGTTTGTTATCTTATTGCAATTAATTTGCTGGGGAGGAAGGGGTGTGAAAGTTATATGAAACTTTGGGGGCCATTCATAAATCTCCATAGACCCTTAGATTGCAGAGCCAGTAAAGGGTACTTGTTGTGACTCCTTGCTGCCATTCTCTGCTTTCTACAGGAGGTACACAACTTTAGCAACATACAAACTTGTGATATGTAATTGATGTTAGTTATCTCAGTGCATTGTAAATAATGGCAATAGTGAAAATACAAAACTCAGATCAGGAAAAGGAGCTGTAGAACCAAAAGACATTGGTGTATATATTTTTGGAGAATAGGTGGGGGAAACAGGATGGATTCCTTCCTGCTCATAGTCTTGAAGCCTTGGCTAGCTATCTTAGGGCTTGCCTACGCTACCACTTTTGTTGGTATAATTTATTTAAATTTATATAAAACACACCCCTGAATTACATAAGTTACAATGACAGACTTGCTGGTGTGGGCAGTGCTATGTTGGCAGGAGAGCTTCTCCCACCAACATAGCTACCGCTGCTCATGGAGGTGGCTTTATTATGTTGACGAGAGAGCTCTCTCCCGTTGGCATAGAGTGGCTACCTGAGCGATCTTACAGTGGCGCAGTTGCATCGGTACAGCTGTGCCGCTGTAAGTTCGCTAGTGTAGACATGGCCTTTGGAGTTAGAAAGTGAATTCCCTGGTAATTGAATCTGTCTTAAGGTGCTGTAGTTATGGCTGGTGTATAAGATGTTCTGGGTGAAGAAAGCCTTAGCTTTAAGCTTTGGAAATAGCAGCATGTAGAATGCTCTGGTTAGCTTGTCAGAGCTTTTTGGATTAAAGACACCTAGTTTTTGAGGTTTCTAGTTCCCATATAGTCAGATTTATGTTGTCAAGTGTCTGAACTTAATGCTTTGGCAGTGGGAACTGTTCACTTCCCAACAGCAAGTGTGGGGGCAGAAGATACTGTGTACCAGCACAAGAATTAATACAGCTCTTAAATATAAAACATGAAAAATGTAATAATGTTGATTGTCTGCTATAAAAGGAGATTACGTTGTATTGTCCTATTTGTACCATTGTTGTGTAAAATTTGCTTTACACTAAAGATAACTTTTTCAAAGTTTTCGTTTTCAATAGAAATATACTAAATGCCCCTACTGCATCACAAAACTAACTGTAGTTTTTAAGCTTTTTTTTTCTGAATTTGAAATTGATTGTATAAATCTGTTTTCATGCTTCCCGTGAGGAAAAAACTTGGGAACTGAGTTCTTCAAATTCCCGACCACAGCTGGTGATAGGGCAGGGACCAAAATCCAGTTTCTGCTGCTCAGGCACACATTCCATTTGTGGGCATCTTTGCGGATATTTGAGGAGCTGAACACTGACACAGGGAAGTTTACATGACTCCCAACACCCCTGCTTCTTAACACCACGTGAGGGCTGACCGCTGATCAATTATTGGAATTGGAAGGTGGTCCTTATAAATGTAGGGCCGGGCTTCATGTCACAGGACTCTGATTGAAGTCACATTGTTGTGGGCTTTTCCAACAGTGAGTTCTTTATCCACTAACTACATAAGACTTGAATATGCTGGGGTCTTGGTGAGGAGCTTTATATTACTTTTATAGATTCCTTTGTTAGGCACTGTACATACAGTAGCAAATTAATTCTAAATTTTGTCTGTTACCTTGATCCATAAAGGATTTTTAAAGAATATTTTGTGACCAGTATCATGCAGCTTCTTGATGGAATTTAATTTTTTCTTAAATACTAATTTACTTGTATAATATTTAGAAATGGCTTTTAAACCCATTTACTTTTTTAATGCACTGCATGTATCAGTCTGAAATGAGTCTTGGTAATGAAGAGTCCATGAAGTGAATTAATCACTTCTTGTATTTTAAACAACTGAAGACTGCTTTTTTTTTTTTTTTTTTTTTTTTTTTTTTTTTTTTGTGGGGACCTGGGGGGAATTCTCCCTTGTAATGATTTTCACACAAACCTTTGATAACCATTTTTGGTGTGCAGTTGGATACTTGTATTTTAAGAGATTATGCTGCAGTGGGGTAGTAATAAATACACTGTAAGGGACTGAATCATTCCAAAGAAGGGCCCAAGTGGTAATGTAATTCTCCTTTGGAGAAAGTGGATGCATCTTGAAATAAAATTCTCCCCTTTGAAGGAGTTCTGTATTTAATGTCCCTCCCTTTGAACTGGATCCTAAAGGGCCAGAAAGCCCTTCACCTATAAGGGTGTCTGAGTACAAAAATCATCTGAAACTTTAAAATGTTTAGAATGCTGGATATATAGAGCAAAAGCAAGAGGCACTTGCCTGGAGTGGGTTGAGTCTCTTGAATAGTATTGAATTTCAGACTGCAAGTTGTAGGCAGATGGATACTACTTTAATCTGGTCTTCCACATAAGGTTGAAGCATTCTTCTATCAGAAACTTTGAGTTAGGGGAAAGGTTTTTTACACACATTAGTGTCATTGGTTTTGTAGCACTTTGAAGTTCTGGATAAGTCCAGTCAGCAAGAAGTTCTCTGATAGTTCAACAGAAAAAGCGTATATTACTTGTGGGTGGCAAGTATGTCCAAATTCAGCCCTAGTTAACCCAAGTACATGTCCATTTACTTCATTGGATTTATCCCTGGTTATATCAGAAATACATTTGACCTGGTATGGTAGTGTCGTTTTAATTTTCTGAATCCCTGAAGGAAATAGAGTAGATTTTTGGAAACTTTTCTTTAAATAGCATCATAAAGGGCTTCCGTATACTGTGCAGCTGTTTTAATCCCCTTCCAAAACTTCATAAATTAGTGAAATAGAAGTCTTAGGCTTCGTCTTCACTACCAACTTATGTTGCTGTTACTATGTCACTCGGGTATGGAAAATCCACACCCCGACCAATGTAGTTATACAAACCTAACCCTATAGTGCTCTGTCGACAGAAGGGCTTTTCCTGTCAACCTAGCTACTGCTGCCGACAGGAGAAGTTCTCCAGTCAGCCTAGGTAGCGTCTTCACTAAGCATTACAGTGTTACAGGATTTACAAGTTTTAAGTAAAAAGAAGAACAGGAGTACTTGTGGCACCTTAGAGACTAACAAATTTATTAGAGCATAAGCTTTCGTGGACTACAGCCCACTTCTTCGGATGCATATAGAATGGATTCTATATGCATCCGAAGAAGTGGGCTGTAGTCCACGAAAGCTTATGCTCTAATAAATTTGTTAGTCTCTAAGGTGCCACAAGTACTCCTGTTCTTCTTTTTGCGGATACAGACTAACACGGCTGTTACTCTGAAACAAGTTTTAAGTGTTGACAAGCCCTAAGTAATACTTTCAGATTTGAACAGATGATTTTGGAACTTTGCTGATTTGATGACTTTAGATCTAAGTTCTGATCAGTAAGTATGAGGAGAAATGGCCCATGGGCGAGGCTTACTTAAGTCTTTCACGCTCTGTAAACAACATCTTGCAAACCTGGAATAAAATATCTTCTTAGCTAGTATGGGAGAAGATGAAAGCACATTTAACATTTTCAGATCTTAAATATAAGCTCAAACATAATAAAAAAAACTGGATAATTCACAGTTCTTTGGGGAAAGACAGAATTATGAGGTAAGCAATGTATCAGATGATGAAAATAAGGTGACGCTAACTCACAGAGATTGCTGGAATATATAGTCTGTTGTGGTATTTTGTTTATCCAAAACTGGCTAATACAAATGGCATGTGGCTCATTAGTTACAAGTTTGGTTGTGTTTGGGTTTTCTTTTAAATACTCTGGGTGCTTTTTTGCCTTTCTGTTTTCATAATGCCCTCTTCTTCTGGTACATGATAAATGGAGCCCAACTGGCAGACAACATATTTCCTTACTTTTCCAAACTTTAGTCCTAATCATTTTAATCTTGTTTCATATAAAAATCTCCAACCTTGATGTCTCCTCATTCCATTCTCATTGGCTCTTTTCTATTTCTGCTATGTCTTGTTTGAGATAAGTTGGCCAATAACTGTAATACAAGGTGAGGCTCTAATGTCATTTCATATAATGACATTTTCTGCATCTTCACCTCCCATATTTTATATATTGTATAAGATCTTATTTTACCACTGCTGCCCATCATGAAACGTAGCTCTGATTCCTAATGCAGAATTGATCAATGTGTACAGTAGTTTAAAGTCTACTTAATGTTGTGCTTGGATTGTTTTATAGTTGTATTCTCTTTCTGAGTTTTTCAGAATTATTACAATTCTAAAAAGTATTAAAATATACATATGGTTGGAATCCTATTGAAGTTACAGTTGAGTGTAGCTAGACCAATATGCAACATATCTATTATTTGTTTGATCGGATCTTGTTTTAATATTTTGTTCCTATTTAACAAGAAAATCTCCATAATCTCTAGGATTTTATAAAGATGTGATGTAACATGAATTACTATGTGCCTTATAATAAAATTATTCTTTTAATAGAACCTGGCAAGAGTCTGTAAAACAGATCACTTGTACTTAGTATAGTATAAGTGCATATTAGAATTGTGGATGTAATCCAATCTCTGATAAGTGTTTCCATCTCTGCCATAAACCAGATTTGTTGAGGTCAGTTGACTCTGCAAACCAATACGATTTTCATTTTCAATTTCTAGCATTTATTAATGATCAACAAGAGAAGTAAGCCACAAGGTAGCATCACTGAGCTCATTTGTTCTGCTCCTTAAATAGGCAGAAAAATTGTTTCAGACTGTAGAAGAGAATTCTCTTTGATTTGAAGTTTCAGGGTTTTTTTAATGAGGAAAGTACTTTAGTGTGGCCTCTAGTGCAGGATACAGCTGTTTTAGAACCAAATTGCTACAAATACCACTCCAGAACTAACATTTAGGGCCTGATTTTTAAAAATGACCCACACTTTCATGAGTAGTATGGGTTAGAGTGGCAGACTGGGGGCAGATTTAGACCAGAGCTCCAGAGAAAAAGTCAGTCCTCACCTTCCTCTGGATTTGAGCCCTCTGTCCTTTGTATATCAGAAGTTTGTCCTTTTCTCTGGCTGGGAAACTCCTAGAAGGGAGTGAGCAGCTTAATGGAGAGTGAACAGCTGGGAGTGGAGCAGGATGCACATGGGGGCAGAAAGTTGCTTTTTGCTTAGCAGTGGTCTCCAAACTGCGGCATACCTCCCCATGGGGGTGTGGAGGAAAGTTGGGGGGGGCACTGCAGGGCTCGGGTCAGCCCCACAGGGCGGTGGGGAGGGAGCACCACCCTTTCCTGCTCCGCTCCCATCTCTACTTTGGCCCCGATTCCGAGCTGTGGATCTGCTCTCGGCCCATCCCCAGCCCCCTTGGCCATGTCCACACACACACCCCTGGAGCTGCAGCCCTGACTTCCAGGGGGGTGTAAATTGGATATGGGAGGGCATGACCATGAAAAGTTTGGGGACCATTGGCTTACAGGCTCACTGCTGGGGGAGGTAAGGTCAGAGGAGAGCAGGAGGCTCTCCTTTGGCTCAAGGAGAGGAAGAAGTTTGAATAAATGTTTGTAAAAGCACCTTGAAGATGAGTCCCTATATAAATGCTAATAAATTATTGGTATTAGAGATAGAAGGGGTGGTGTCTCTTCCCTTAGTCCCCATCCATGGTAACATTTAGACTCTGTCTACATTACATCTTATGCCGGCATAATTTCTGTCACGCAGGAGTGTGAATAAACCACCCCCTTGAGCAACATAAATTATGCTGGCATAAGCGCTAGTGTGCACAGCCCTATGCTGGTAGGAGAGGTTCTCCTGGTGATGTGTCTGCCTCTTGCAAGAGTGGATTTTTATGCTAGCGGGAGAGCTCTCTCCCGTCGGCAGAGAGCATTTTCACCACATGTGCTGCAGCTGTAGCGCTCATAAGTGTAGACATGTAGACTTGAACAAGGAGGAGAAAAGTTTTTGATGAAAGTATGTGGTTTAAAAAAAAAAAAGTTGCAGTGAGGGAATGTCCTTCTTTGAAAAACTAAATTACCAAAGAAGCTTCTTTCATCTCAGAAGATGTACAGACACACATTTTTATGCAACAATGTTCTAAACATGCTAGTGGCAAGCTACTCTAGTAATGTTTTGTATGTGCCGCACAGCCAAAGGGCCCTAGTTGTTTTCATGTTCTTTCTCCAGATTGCATGGTAAATATAGTTAGAATGCTAGTGACAGCTACAGTTAAGTTTGCCTAAGCCTTTCATTTATAAGCATCAGTTTTCACTCACCTTCCTGTGACTATGAACCCTCTGTCCACTGATGTTTTGTTTTGCTTTGTTGGAGAAGTTTGCCAAGATTCCTTGAAGGGCATGGGTGACTTAATGTCATGTGCCTACAACTTAGTTTTCACTTTTCAGGCAGAACTTTTCCAGGTCTGGTCACTACCTAGAATTTAATCTTTTCTAACTTTCCTAAGCAAAAACAGTTCACTTGAGTGAGTAGTAGCAAAACAAAAATTCACTTTCCATTAAAAAATTTTTATTTTTAGCAGCTCTAATATTGAATCAGCTGGGGTTAGAAAGCTGGCAGTGAAATAGCCTTGAGTCAGAAATGCTGAGTGTTCAGATGAAAACTGGTTTTGATTTGCTTGACTTATGAGAAAAGTTGAAAATTTAATTTTATGCATTCTTTGCACCCAGGGTCCAGTTTTTTTAAACACAGTTTACTTTCTTCTAAGCAAAGGAAGGATGTATGTGGATACATGGCTAACTGAGCAATATGACATGCCGTTAAAGAACAGTCTCATTCTCTTTGTAGTCTAGAGCACATAGAAGCTCTGCTTCATTCAGTGCATACTGGCTTACATGATAAACTATGCACTTGACATAATGTTTCAGTTGCATAAGACACCTATTGAATAAAGCAAGGGCTCCACAGGAATCCCTTGTTTCAGTTTTCATTGTACCTTGCAGAGGATATATGGTCCCAATGGTGTCAAGTCAGAAAACAAAATTATGGATTTTTTTTTTTCTTTAAAAACAAAACCCACCTGTTGTGAATATTGTTTGCATTGTTAAGCATTCAAATTAGGAAATGCCAAAAATAATGTTTATGAGCTGGGTGAAACCTTGTAATGGGTTGAGTTAAAACCCATGGCAATTGTTAGATGTGAACTCACCCTTCAAGTAACATAACCATAGCTCCACCTAAAACAAAAGAGGTTTGTGAACTTGCCCAGGAGATTTTGACTGACGATTGTTTTGGGTACAGGTGTAGGGAGGGTGGTGGAAGAGAGATCAGAATTGGGGGTCAGATAAGAACAGACTGAGGCTGTGTCTACGCTAGCACTATTGTCAGTAAAACTTTTGTCAGTCGGGTCTGAAAAAAACCCATTCCCCAACTGACATAAGTTTCACCAACAAAAGTGCCAGTGTGGACAGCGCTGTGTCAGCAGGAGACACTCTCCTGCCAATGTAGTTACCACTGCTCGTTGGGGGTGGTGTAATTATGCCAAAGAGAGCTCTCCTGTTGGCACTGAGCGGCTACACAGAAGACTGCTGCTGTAAGGTCTGTAGTATAGACATAGCCTGAGAGAGAGAGCCTGAACAAGCAGCTGACAGCAACATGGTTGACCCTGGAAGAAACCTGGGAAGCAGTTTTTGTGTTGTGGTGCAGGCTAAAAGAGTGCTCTTGGTGTTGTGACCCACAAGAAGCTGTTTCCTGCTCTTAGAGTCCCTCCATGTTCAGACACAGGACTTCGTACGTTCTTTGATGCAGTTTTGTTTATTTACTATCACCAATTTCTGTTCCCAGTTGGAACACACCCAGGACCCCAAACTTTGACTACCTTTTCAGGTCAAAAATGGGCAACAATAAGGTTTCATGAGCAACCTCAGCTGACCCAAAAAATGTGTATGGGTTTCAGAGTAGAGTTACAGGTATAAGGAAGCTTTTATACCTTTCTTATAGTTTTTATGAGCTGCTCTTCCGCTTCCTTTTCTCCTCCTCCACACACCACCCATGCGTTTATCCTGATTTTAAAAAAAAAAATCCCATGTACATTTTTAAACTGAGGCTTCTGGACAGACAAAACCTACAGAGTTCTCTCTGGCAAACTAGCTTTTACTGTAACTAAACACTGCTTGTGTTATCAGACAGGATATCCCTAACCATTGGGTTGGACAAAGCTGTTGGGTCATCCCCGTCCCCAAAGTCCCAGCTCCTTGAGTCATGGAAATGTGAGAATATTGGCTTGCTTTTTCATTTAAAAAAAAAGTTTCCAGCCCTTTCGGTTTTTGAGAAAACTTCTAAAATGTGACCTCATCATTACCCTAGAAGGTAAATAGAAGGATCCCAAAATGTATTTTTTAATCTCATGTTTTTGGGGCACCTGACTTATGATTATTAATGCCTGGAATTGGCAATATTCTATTATTTGTATTACCGCAGATCCGTAGTCAATGAGCCAGACCTCGTGCACTGTGTAAAGACAGAACAAAAGATAATTCTCTTCCTGCCCCTAAGAGCTTTCAATCTAAGTATGAGAGGTCAGAGGTGGAGATGAGACAAGCTACAGATGGGGGAGTTGTTGCATGTCCAGTCGATCAGCCCCTCTTGGCCACTCACCTGACTGCTGTGATGGGAGCGAGTCACTGAAGAGTCCATGCACTTTCCCAGTGTTGTTGTCTATAGGTGCACACTCAAGGTGCCTAGCATCCTGCCTAGCACTCTGCCTAGCATCCTGTCTTGAGGGCTGATACTTCCATGGTCGAACTGCCTTGTCCCTGTTACCAGTGCTGACCCCTTCAGACTCTCCATGTTGCTTAAACACCAGAATTCACCTAAATGCGTGTGCCTTCTGATTTATCTCTTCAAGAGGGCATGTGATTGGTGTAAACACTGAACAACACAGACTTCACGCACAATTCTAAATGACCATTTCTTTCTCTTTAATAGCATGAGAAATACACCAATCTATAAAAAAATAATAAACCCTATAGATATTTCCTGCCTCAGTTTCCTCACCACTCTGAAGCATTCTTTCGGCTGGAGTCATGGTCTTTTGGGGCCACCCAGTATCCTTCTGTTGCGCTGTGTGATTTGTGTCCTGAAATGTGGAGCTTCACCCCTCCTCTCCCCAACTTGCCTATTCTGACCTTGTCCAGGCTGTCCCCTTCCCTCCTCTTGCCCAAACTTCCTGTGTGGCTCTCCTAGTTTTCCCCTGTGGGTCCTTTTATAACCTTTCAGTCCTTTGGTTGAGTGGATCAGCCTCGTCAGGTGATCCCAGACCCTTATTGGTGACTTCATTGCTAGGTGACCTCTCCCTGGTTGGGAGCCAATGCTTTGTGTAGGATGTTTGGATTTGAATAGAGGACTATCCCAAGTTAGTGAACCTCTGTTGTCAGCCTGGTTTCACTACCCTTTGAAATTTCAGTTCAGTGTGGGGGGTAAAGAGCCAACAGAAAAGGTAACTAACCCTCACATTCAAAATTGAGTTTGCAGCTTGCTAAAATACAAAGAGTTTATAATCTCACACAATTTTATAAATAGTACAGATATTCCACAGATTGTCACGGGAATACAATGAAACTGTATTGATCAGTACAATAGGCTGCAGTCTCAGTGGCACCACCAGCTTAGCCATTGTCAAGTTTCTTGTAGCTCTCATGGTAAAGGAGGGATTTGAAGGAGGATAATGAGGTGGCTTTGAGGTTTTTTATAGGGAGCTTCTCCCAAGTGTGAGAGGTAGCCTGGGAGAAAGCACGAATGTGCTTGTTTGAAAATTTAACAAGTGGGTGATAGAGGCTGGCCTCATGGGCTGCTCAGAGGAGGGAGTCAACATTTTGATAAAGAATGAAAGATGATAGGAAGGATAAGGATAGGTGTGAAGGCTTTAAAAGTGAAGACAAGAAGCTTTTGTATGATGTGGTAGAGAAGGGGGAGCCAGTGAAGTGTTTCAAAGAAAGGGTTTCAAAGGGCGATATGGTCAATGTGATAGGCTAGGAAAATTATCTTTACAGCAGTCTTCAGAATGGATATGAGCAGGGCAAGATTGCATTTATCAAGGCCAGAGAGAAGGATGTTGCAGTAATCATAAGAATATAAGAATGACCCTATTGGGTCAGACCAAAAGTCCATCTAGCCCAGTATCCTGTCTTCCGACAGTGGCCAGTGCCAGGTGCCCCAGAGGGAAAATCAAGACATGAGCTGATGAGAGTTTTAGCTGTTTTGATGGATAGGAAAGACCATATCTTAGAGATGTTCTTCAGAAAGAATTTGCAAGATTTAGATGTAGCCTCAATGTGAGGAGCTATAGAGGGGTCCAAGTTGAAGATGATGCCCAGGTTACGGGCAGAATGGTGGTTAAGAAAAGAAATAACGGAGAGAACTTGGGTGGCTGGAGAGGAGGCTAAAATTAGGAGTTCTGTTTTAGCCACCTTGAATTTGAGCTGATGGCATATCCACAAGGAGATGTCAGAGACAGACTGAGATTTCAGTTTGGACAGGAAAAGAGAAGTCTGGAGTAGAGAAATAGATTTATGAGTGGTAAGCATAGAGTTGATAGCTGAATTTGTGTTTGTGGATGTGAGAACCCAGAGATAAAGGACAGAGCTCTGTGGAACCGCCACAGAAAGCTGGAGGGGCCGGTGAGGAGGATCCTCTGAAGTACGTGCTGAAGAAGTGATTAGAAAGGTAGGAGAAGAATCAGAAAAGGACCCAGTAATGGATCCAAGGGAGACAAGATTTCCAGAAGAGGAGCATGGGCGGCAGTGTGGAAGATGACTGACAGGTTGTGGGGAGGATGGTATACTATTTCTGAGTTTTGCTAGAAAGAGGTAATTAAAGACTTTGGCAAGAGTGGCTTCAGTGGAGTACAAAGGGAGGAAGCCTGAGGGTCTAGCATGTAATTGGAGGAGAGAAACACTCCAGACAGTGATTGTAAACAACACCTTAAATGATCTTAGAAGTGAAAAGAGGAAGTTGGTTGGGAGAGGCAAGCTGTGTCAAGAGTGTGGTTTATTTTTTATCTTATTTTATTTTTTAAAGCTGGGAGAGACTTAAGCTATGCCTACTCTGGCAATTGAATGACACAACTTTTGTCTTTCAGAGGTGTTAAACCCCTTCCTCCTCCCTCCCCCCGGAAAGACAAAAGTTTTGCGGCGATAAGTGCCAGTGTGAACAGTGCGTTGTCGGCAGGAGTGTGCTCCTGCTGACAAAGCTAACCCCGCTTGTTGGGGATGGAAGTTTTTTGTCAGCAGGAGAGCCGACAAAGAGTGGCTACACTGCACAACTTTTAGCAGATGTGGCAATGCAGCCATGTCGCTAAAAGCTATATGGTGTAGACAAAGCCTAAAACGGGTCGGCAACCTTTCAGAAGTGGTGTGCCGAGTCTTCATTTATTGACTCTAATTTAAGGTTTCGTGTGCCAGTAACACATTTTAATGTTTTTAGGTCTCTTTCTATAAGTCTATAATATATAGCTAAGCTATTGTTTTATGTAAAGTAAATAAGGTTTTTAAAATGTTTAAGACGCTTCATTTAAAATCAAATTAAAATGCAGAGCCCCCCGGACCGGTGGCCAGGACAGTGTGAGTGCCACTGAAAATCAGCTTGCGTGCCGCAGGTTTCCTCCCCCTGGACTAAAACATGTTTGTATTGTAAGGGGAAAGAGCAAAAGGAGAGCGGGGAGATTAAGTGCAGTTAGGGAGGGGATCAGACTGGGCATGAGGCAGATCAGGAGATGGTTTGGGAAGGGGTCAGCAAGAAGAGGAAAGCTCGCAAAAAACTTCTGCATCTGTGATGGGAGAAGGAGAGAAAGGGAGGGGAGCTGAGAGGAGGGAGGTCAATGTTGTGTATTGTCAATTTTCTCTTGGAAAAAATTGTCAAGATCCTATGTGGAGAGACAAATGAAGGGAGGAGTGGGGGAAGGTTTGAAGAGTGAGTCAAAAGTGGTGAAAAGGTGCTGGGATTGTGAGAGTGAAATTGTTCAGCTAGGAAGATGTCAGAATGTATTTGTAGTGCAGAAAGTCAACCTGATCATGGGATCTCTGCTAGAAAGGTTCTGCAATGAGAGAGCAGGAGTGGGGGAAGTGGATGTTGGGGTTGAGCTGCGTGTTGGCAGGGCAGAAATTGCAATGGGGGAAAGGAGGAAAAGAATTAAGGGTGAAGGAGAGTGAAGCATGGACAGAATCAACAACCATATCAATGGAAGATAGGAGGAGAGGGCTGAGAGCAGATGAGACATCATCAACACCGATGGAGTGGAAGTCACAAAAAGACAGAGTGTTTTTGGGAGGCAAAGTGTTTTTTAGGGGTAGTTGATGGGTGATATTGAAAGAGACCAGGTAATCAGAGAGGGGAAACTCAACAATACAGAGATTAGAGACAGAGCAGTGCTTGGTGGAAACCAAGTTGAGTGAACTTCATGAGTGGGAGAGTTGAACCAGGCTGCAGGTCTAATGAACAGGTTAGGGTGAGGAAATGTGCAGCTAAGGCATCCGATGGATCATCAACATGGAAGCTGAAATCACCAAAGATGAGCATGGGAGATTGATGAGAAGAGGAGAGAGAGCCAGGAGTCAAAATCAGAGAGGACGACTGATGGAGGAGTTGCATGGATGGTAGATGACAGTAACATGGAGGGGTGAAGGAGAGAAGAGTCAGATGCAGTTCTGTTCAGAGGAGAAAGAGTAGGAGGAGGGAGGGTTTGGTTACTTAGATCCTTGCCCAAAGCACTTTACCACAATTCCCTTTCATTCATTAAATACTTGAGATTTTGATTCCAGCTATGTTTCTTGGCGTGTTCTTTGTAAAAATGCTTAAGCCATTTAAGGTGTTGAATTAACTTTAGAATAAATGTATTCTATACATGTACCCCACGTTGAGAACCACTGTCTGAAATCGCAAAGTTAAACCAAATTGTTATAAAAACAGTTCTCTTACGCAAAGGTCTTCCGGGGGTACATCAACTCCTCTAGATATTTGCCTAGTTTTACAACAGGCTACATAGAAAGCACTAGCGAAGTCAGTACAAACTAAAATTTAATACAGACAATTACTTGTTTATACTGTTCTATATAATATACACTGAAATGTAAGTACAATAGTTATATTTCAATTGATTTATAATATGGTAAAAATGAGAAAGTAAGCAATTTTTCAGTAATAGCGTGCTGTGACACTTTTGTATATTATGCCTGATTTTGTAAGCAAGTAGTTTTTAAGTGAGGTGAAACTTGGGGGTTTGCAAGACAAATCAGACTCCTGAAAGCTGTACAGTAGTCTGGAAAGGTTGAGAGCCACTGATTTAAGAGGTAAGAATATTTTGTCTTCTCCCTGCAAAGAAGCAGTTGTATCTTGACATATATTTTAAAGTAAATTAATTTATTGCATGTTAAATGTAAATTGCCACTTACTACTTCTGTCCATAAGGTGGGCAGCTCTTCATGGGTCAGCATTGTCGGCGTACACTTTTTGTTTTCTATTAAAATAGGAAGGATGTTTACCAAGGAACTTTAGCAAGCTTATCCTTATTTAGCATCCACATAGGAAATTTCTAATTCTCAGCTGACTTCAGGAAAAACAATGTATCTCTGGACATAGATAGTACAGCTGTGTGTAAACAGGAAATATTTCTGAGCTGTATTGTGTGTTTTCTATATCCTAAAAATACACTCTGATAAGGGCTATTGTCTGCACCACCATTATTTCCTTCTCTGCTCCTGCAGCAGTGACACTCAGATGAACCTGCCCTTAATTAATATGCTGCAGTGGAAGGGCCAGTTCAAGAAAGCTTGAATTATTATGTTTTTGTTGAGGGAGAAATTACTCTGTGGTGGCTTTTTTGGAGACAGAGAACTGCATGACTACCAGGAATATTTCAAATCATCCTCTTGTACCCTGGCGATGGCAGATTTTCTACCTTACTGTGAATGAAATGAGGCAATTGTTTTCAGAATAACAGTATATGAAGGTCACAGAAGAACTCATCAGTGAGTGATTACATTGCTTTTAACAGATTTGTAGCTCACACTCTATGTGTTAACATAGAGTACTACTTTATGTTCTTGTTTCTGATTCCTCAACTTCTCATTCTCTCCAGATCTCTCTGTTGGAGAAGAATGATGTCCATTGTGTTCTGTGGAAAGTAGGATTTAAAGGAAGTAATTGAGGCTAGTTATTTAGATATAGTTAATCTTCCCTCTCCCTCCACATTCTTGGACCTTGCCATTTCGGGGAAAGGTCCAAACCTTAGAAATCAGAATGCAGTACAGAGTACTGTAGAGTTGTCCCCAGTCTTCCAATAACTGCTTTGTCCAACCCAATGCTTAGGGATATCCTGTCTGATAACACAAGCAGTGTTTAGTTACAGTAAAAGCTAGTTTGCCAGGGAGAACTCTGTAGATTTTGTCTGTCCAGAAGCCTCAGTTTAAAACAAACAAACAAAAAAATCCCATGTACATTGATTGTAACAGTCCTGCCTTCTTTCTACCACAAGGTCTACTACAACTAAATGTCAGGTAATGTATATAATCAAACCAGAAAACCGAGGAAAAAGCAGGAAAACTGGTTTAGGGAAACTTGGCTCCTCTCTCTAGCTTATATGCTACTGGAGGAAAACGTTGAAGTCATAGAGGAAATCTTAGACATGGAGATAAAAACGGGAGAGAAGCAAAGAGGGGAAGGAAACAGAGGGAGATGCCGGAAGAATAAAAATATGAAGCCACAAGGAAATTTCAGGAAGAAAGAGACATATTCCACAAGAATAAAAATTTAAGATAATTTTAATTGCCAGCTATGCCTCTGACCTGAAATTGACTGTCTTCATTTGACTATTTGTGATTGATTACACTTTCTATGTAAGCTCAATAGCTTGTTTCTCTCACCAACAGAAGTTGGTCCAATGAAAGATATTACCTCATCCACCTTGACTCTTTAATATCCTGGGACTGACATGGCTACAATAGTTCATGCATCTAACTATGTCAATCCCACACAAGTAGTGGTGAGGACTTCAGTGTAGTAAACAATTGCTTTGCTACAACCTTGGCTTCTCCTTTAAGGTCTAATGCATGGCCTCCCCTTTCTCCTCTGTTTGACATTTTACCTTTTTTTATGAGTCTCTTCTCTTGCCTATTTGTATTTACTTATTCTCTGTCCTCTTCTTCTAGCTTTTTCACTTTCCTCTTCTGTTTTTCTGTTTACCCTTTCTTGTTTGCTACTGAGATCCAGAAGTTTTATGCATATAATTGAAATTATTCCTTTGAAGAAGATCTGAGAAACACATTAGATTTCACATACAAAGATATGAATACTTAAGTACATAGATAGGAAGGCTAGATTAGACACTGCTTTATGGTTGTGGGAATAGGACAGTTCCCAGCTGGAGAAATGATGAAGCAATGATTTTTATCCCAGGAAATAGGTCTGGAAAAGGAACCAATGATTTCTAGCCTTTGAATCAACCTTGAAGGTAGAATGAAAAATGCATGACCAGGGAAATGCCTCTTGGTCTAGAACAATCTTTCCTGTCACATAATACCTAAGGGTAGAATAATAATTCCAAGGGAAAGAAATATCAATGCAAGCAACAAACTATTTGTTCTCAGACCTGCAATGGAATGATCATCTGTGCCATTCTTTTCTTGTTAATCCTTTCATTTGTGGGTGACATTTAAGGTGCTATATATTTATAAATGTTTTAGGAGTCAAGTATTCTCACTAGCAATCCTCCTCATCTGGAATTACCTTCCTCTGGAAACAAGTGTCTGGGCTCAAATATGGCTACTGAGAATCGATACATCTACCAACAGCAGGTTTTGAAATGTCCAGCGTTTAGCCTATTGGTTGGTATTCTTTGGTCTGTTCAGGATATCTGTTTAGAGGCTTTGAAGGTGAGGGGGTCATTTGCAGTGTTTCTAAACATTATCCCCAAAATAGAGAGTAAAGTACAGCCAGATGCAACACTGATAGATGCCTCAAAGGTGTATATGGTGGTTGCCAACAGTTTTACCTTGTACTTAGAGTAAGAAATGCTGTGGGGTAACTTTTTTTTTTTATATATATATTATGGTGACTGCTATGTTTGATTTTGTCAGAACTAGTTAACAATGAAGAACTTAATAACAATTTAGTTCTATAGTAATTTGAAGGACTTCCTGGAGTTACAGTGGGAATAGTTGGTATTTTGTGTTGCACCATCTCTTTAAATCCAATATCTCACAGTCCAACACAGAGAATCTTTCCTGCGTAAAATCTCAGGGCAGTGCTTACAAAGTCTTCTGTACAGTACTTTTATGCCAATAACTGTCAAATTCCAGCCATAGCAACCTGACTTTTCTATGTCCTCTGGGTCTGAAATGGAACATCTAGAGTTAACAGCAACAAGCAAGGACATAAATTAATGATTCCTGGAACTGTCTTGACTCACTGTAACCATCCAGAATTTAGTGGAAACTAGTGCTTGAACTTAATTGTAGTTTGAGCTCACACCTACATTTAGTGTAAATACAAGGATTCAGCTCTTCCGCTCACAGTAGGACCAAAGAACCTACTCAGTCCGTTGTTTCATAGAATACTGTTGCTGTTCCTTGATGTCAGCACCTTCCTCTAAAGGACAGAGAAATCTACTAACTTAGTTCTGGAAAGATGGAACTGCAAATTGAGTACATTCCCACAGGAGAAATCATCCGTGTGGTCAGTCAGAATGGAGAGTGCAAGACTGTAAGCCTGTGTTTCTTATTGTTCTCTTTTCACTTCTTGCTTTGGAGTTAGTTATTTTCAAAATGAGCAATCTAGTCACCATTGTTCTGAGTTCAGGAGAAAAGTTAATGTGAGAAGGCTAATGAGGCTACTGCAAAGACTCCTAATTAGAATGATTGTGACCATCTTTTAAATAGAAACTTTTAAACTCGGCAGCAGTATAAAAGAAGAGTCTGTGATTGAGAATTAAGGAAATGGCAGAAGTGTTCAAAACAGTGTTGTATGAGTTCACCACACTTAGCATGATTTGTAATTGGTATGGCCCAGGAGCACTGAGTTGGTGCATTAGAATTTGGGAAAGGATTTATAAAATAATTGAAGGGAAGAAAACCAGTTTTAAAAAGAATACTGTCCAGCCTCTTAGATATTCATTGGTCATCTTGCCGCTGGATTCATGTCAGAAACTTATTAAAAAAATTAGTAAATACTAAAGAGTGGAAAATAGAGGTAGAACACACAAACAACAAGGAGACCGGTGGCACCTTAAAGACTAACAGATGTATTTGGGCATAAGCTTTCTTGGGTAAAAGTGAGGGTTTTTACCCATGAAAGCTTATCCCAAATAAATCTTTCGTGGGTAAAAAACCTCACTTTTACCCAAGAAAGCTTATGCCCAAATAAATCTGTTAGTCTTTAAGGTGCCACCGGACTCCTTGTTGTTTTTTTTGGATACAGACTAACACGGCTATCTCCTGATAGAGGTAGAACAATGTATCAAGAAAAATAAGATGAAAATTGTCAGCATCTTGGAGAACTGGGTTTCCTATCTAGTTACTTCATGACCACTTTATTGAATTATGTTTAGAATCCTGTGTATATGTGCATTGCTAATGGAGAGTCACTGGGTGGGTTTTTACCTATAGCTCAACACACAAGTAGAGTTAAATGTTCCCGAGAGCACCACTGTGCATTGTTTTTAAAAAAGCTACAAAATATATTCTCTCTCACTCTTCAGGCTTCCATGTGAACAGAACATCTATGTTGTATTTAGACTGTATTCAAAGTATTCAGTTTTCTAATATCTGTGTAAATTTCACAGAAAGGACCTAAAATAAAATGGGCAGTTCAGGAAGGTTAAAGCCTACAGCATATTTTTATCTTGATTTCTGAAGGTCAAGTAACAAATTTTTGTTTTTCCTTTACTGTCAAGGTATGCCCTGAGTAGGAAATTGCAGTTGTCAGTTCTGCTGGATTAAGAATACACTGCAACTAAGTTATAGGGTGTTTTTCTTTCAAGTGAATAAATCTTGCTTCTAAAAGAAATTGACATTTCACTCCTTCACATTTCTGTATTACTTTTTGTTTGTACATGCTAGAGCTACTCAGAACATGATTGTGAATTATTTTAATTATTTCTATAGTAATTTAAGCCAAATAATTTCATACCTAAACACAGCTATGTACATATGTCCCTGTCTGTCTATTTTAGGTGCTTATATGGCTCCTATTACCATAGTATCTGAGTGCCTTATGAGAATAAATACATTAAAGATTTTAGCAACCCTGTGAGGTAGGGAACTACCAAAGAAGATGGAGCTAGGCTGTTCTCAGTGGTGGCAGATGGCAGAACAAGAAGCAATGGTCTCAAGTTGCAGTTGGGGAGGTCTAGGTTGGATATTAGGAAAAACTATTTCACTAGGAGGGTCGTGAAACACTGGAATGGGTTACCTGGGGAGGTGGTGGAATCTCCATCCTTAGAGGTTTTTAAGGCCCAGCTTCACAAAGCTCTGACTGGGATGATTTAGTTGGGGTTGGTCCTTCTTTGAGCAGGGGGTTGGACTAGATGACCTCCTGAGGTCTCTTCCAACCCTAATCTTCTATGATTCTATACTGTTATCTCCATTTTACAGAGATGAAATTCTAGCACAAAGAGGCTACATGACTTGCCAAGATAACACAGGAAACCTTTGGTAGAGCAGGGAACGGGACCTGTCTCCCATATCTCAGGCTAATGCCCTAATTGCTGGATCATCCTTTCTGTCTTAATACCGCTCTGTATGCAGCAATAAGTAAAAATAATTTTCCATTTCCCTACGTGTAGTAATCAAACTTTATTTTACCCAGGCCTTGATTTTACTCTAAATTTCTGTGATTGGTGTTGCAGTTATTAAATATCTCTGCAATACTGATTGCACAAGTGCTTTGTGCTAAGCAATTGCATGCTGAAGCAAGCATAGTCTTACTCCAGTTTCCTTTCACTACCATTTTACTAAGCAATTTAAAACTTCCATATGAAAACTGGTGAGCATAACTGACTTACAGATTGCACAAACATTCATTAAGTAAAACTTCCCTGACCCCCATAAGAAATCCTATCCCTCTGGCTTGCCAGAACGTCATGCTGCAGACACCATTAGTCTTTCCCATCCTCCTTTTAAATGGCCTGCAAGTTGCATTACCATCCGTGTGGCAGCAGAGGACGTTGGCTGGATTGGATGGTCTCTCCCAAAGAGAAATGTTCACTCAGGCCTTCCCCTGAATGATAGGTACCTACATCTTGGGAAAAGATACAAAAGAAAAGCTCAGGAGTACTTGTGGCACCTTAGAGACTAACCAATTTATTTGAGCATAAGCTTTCGTGGGCTACAGCCCACTTCTTCGGATGCATAGAATGGAACATATATATATACACACACATACAGAGAGCATGAAAAGGTGGGAGTTGTCTTACCAACTCTAAGAGGCCAATTAAGTAAGAGAAAAAGAAAAGCTGTTAGTTCAGCTATTTAAAAAAAGTTTAAAATATTCATTAAAACTGCATAAAACAATAATTTGCTAACTTGAGAACAGCACCTGTTATGGAGAAACTTTTGTGCCAGGAACTATAGAATAGGTGCCTCGGCAGTCTTGTACATCAACTGCTGAAGGGGGTGCTGTGAGTGGACATGCTATTCTTTTCTACAAAACCCAGACTTGTTAGTGTGGCTATGCTGAACGGTTGTGGAAATAAAATGGTTCTCGCAGTGTTTAGCTTCACTAGCAGCCTGCATCATTTCATGGTGAATAGAGTTGATAGGTCTATAGAGTTTCTTGTAGCCTCTTCACTGGCCTGCAGTCAGCACTGCCTCCTTACCTTTCCTCTAGTACCTGTACATGAAGAAAGTGAAGCTGAGCTGGAGTTAATTCATTGCTTGCTAGTAACCAGGTAGGGCCTTTACACCCTGTCAAACAATCTGATGGCTGGTTGGTTGTCATTCTTGCTGGCAGTGGCAAAAGATTCTGTTGTCATGGCGACAACTTGCTTAGAATCATAGAATATCAGGGTTGGAAGGGACCTCAAGAGGTCATCTAGTCCAACCCCCTGCTCAAAGCAGGACCAATTCCCAACTAAATCATCCCAGCCAGGGCTTTGTCAAGCCGGGCCTTAAAAACCTCCAAGGAAGGAGACTCCACCACCTCCCTAGGTAACGCATTCCAGTGTTTCACCACCCTCCTAGTGAAATAGTGTTTCCTAATATCCAACCTGGACCTCCCCCACTGCAACTTGAGACCATTGCTCCTTGTTCTGTCATCTGCCACCACTGAGAACAGCCAAGCTCCATCCTCTTTGGAACCCCCCTTCAGGTAGTTGAAGGCTGCTATCAAATCCCCCCTCATTCTTCTCTTCTGGAGACTAAACAGTCCCAGTTCCCTCAGCCTCTCCTCATAAGTCATGTGCTCCAGACCCCTAATAATTTTTGTTGCCCTCCGTTGGACTCTTTCCAATTTTTCCACATCCTTCTTGTAGTGTGGGGCCCAAAACTGGACACAGTATTCCAGATGAGGCCTCACCAATGTCGAATAAAGGGGAGCAATCACGTTCCTCGATCTGCTGGCAATGCCCCTACTTATACAGCCCAAAATGCCGTTCGCCTTCTTGGCAACAAGAGCACACTGTTGACTCATATCCAGCTTCTCGTCCACTGTGACCCCTAGGTCCTTTTCTGCAGAACTGATACCTAGCCATTCGGTCCCTAGTCTGTAGCAGTGCATGGGATTCTTCTGTCCTAAGTGCAGGACTCTGCACTTGTCCTTGTTGAACCTCATCAGGTTTTTTTTGGCCCAATCCTCTAATTTGTCTAGGTCCCTCTGTATCTGATCCCTACCCTCTAGTGTATCTACCACCCCTCTTAGTTTAGTGTCATCTGCAAACTTGCTGAGAGTGCAGTCCACACCATCTTCCAGATCATTAATAAAGATATTAAACAAAACCGGCCCCAGGACCGACCCTTGGGGCACTCCGCTTGAAACCGGCTGCCAACTAGACATGGAGCCGTTGATCACTACCCGTTGAGCCCGACGATCTAGCCAGCTTTCTATCCACCTTACAGTCCATTCATCCAGCCCATACTTCTTTAACTTGGCGGCAAGAATACTGTGGGAGACCATATCAAAAGCTTTGCTACAGTCAAGGAATAACACATCCACTGCTTTCCCCTCATCCACAGAGCCAGTTATCTCATCATAGAAGGCAATTAGGTTAGTCAGGCACGACTTCCCCTTCGTGAATCCATGCTGACTGTTCCTGATCACTTTCCTCTCCTCTAAATGTTTCATAATTGATTCCTTGAGGACCTGCTTCATGATTTTTTCCAGGGACTGAGGTGAGGCTGACTGGCCTGTAGTTCCCCGGATACTCCTCCTTCCCCTTTTTTAAAGATGGGCACTACATTAGCCTTTTTCCAGTCATCTGGGACCTCCCCCGATCGCCATGAGTTTTCAAAAATAATGGCTAATGGCTCTGCAATCTCACCCGCCAACTCCTTTAGCACCCTCGGATGCAGCGCATCCGGCCCCATGGACTTGTGCATGTCCAGTTTTTCTAAATAGTCCCGAACCACTTCTTTCTCCACAGAGGGCTGGCCACCTTCTCCCCATACTGTACTGCCCAGTGCAGCAATCTGGGAGCTGACCTTGTTCTTGAAGACAGAGGCAAAAAAATCATTGAGTACATTAGCTTTTTCCACATCCTCGGTCACTAGGTTGCCTCCCTCATTCAGTAAGGAAGGGGCCCACACTTTCCTGGATTTTCTTCTTGTTGCTAACATACCTGAAGAAACCCTTCTTGTTACTCTTAACATCTCTTGCTAACTGCAACTCCAAGTGTGATTTGGCCTTCCTGATTTCACTCCTGCATGCCTGAGCAATATTTTTATACTCCTCCCTGGTCATTTGTCCAATCTTCGACTTCTTGTAAGCTTCTTTTTTGCGTTTAAGATCAGCAAGGATTTCACTGTTTAGCCAAGCTGGTCGCCTGCCATATTTACTATTCTTTCTACACATCGGGATGGTTTGTTCCTGCAACCACAATAAGGATTCTTTAAAATACAGCCAGCTCTCCTGGACCCCTTTGCCCTTCATGTTATTCTCCCAGGGGATCCTCCCCATCTGTTCCCTGAGGGAGTCAAAGTCTGCTTTTCTGAAGTCCAGGGTCCGTATTCTGCTGCTCTCCTTTCTTCCTTGTGTAAGGATCCTGAACTCGACCATCTCATGGTCACTGCCTCCCAGGTTCCTATCCACTTTTGCTTCCCCTACTAATTCTTCCCTGTTTGTGAGCAGCAGGTCAAGAAAAGCTCTGCCCCTAGTTGGTTCCTCCAGCACTTGCACCAGGAAATTGTCCCCTACATGTTCCAAAAACTTCCTGGATTGTCTGTGCACTGCTGTATTGCTCTCCCAGCAGATATCAGGGTGATTAAAGTCTCCCATGAGAACCAGGGCCTGAGATCTAGCAACTTCTGCTAGTTGCCAGAAGAAAGCCTCGTCCACCTCATCCCCCTGGTCTGGTGGTCTATAGCAGACTCCACCCACGACATCACCCTTGTTGCTCACACTTCTCAACTTTATCCAGAGACTCTCAGGTTTTTCTGCAGTTTCATACCGGAGCTCTGAGCAGTCATATTGCTCTCTTACATACAACGCAATTCCCCCACCTTTTCTGCCCTGCCTGTCCTTTCTGAACAGTTTATATCCATCCATGACAGTACTCCAGTCATGTGAGTTATCCCACCAAGTCTCTGTTATTCCAATCACATCATAGTTCCCTGACTGTGCCAGGTCTTCCAGTTCTCCCTGCTTGTTTCCCAGGCTTCTTGCATTTGTGTATAGGCACTTAAGATAACTCATCGATCGTCCCTCTTTCTCAGCATGAGCCAGGAGTCCTCCCCTCTTGCGCTCTCCTGCTTGTGCTTCCTCCCAGGATCCCATTTCCCTACTTACCTCAGGGCTTTGGTCTCCTTCCTCCGGTGAACCTAGTTTAAAGCCCTCCTCACTAGGTTAGCCAGCCTGCTGGCGAAGATGCTCTTCCCTCTCTTCGTTAGGTGGAGCCCGTCTCTGCCTAGCACTCCTCCTTCTTGGAACACCATCCCATGGTCGAAGAATCCAAAGCCTTCTCTTCGACACCACCTGCGTAGCCATTCGTTGACTTCCACGATTCGACGGTCTCTACCCCGGCCTTTTCCTTGCACAGGGAGGATGGACGAGAACACCACTTGCGCCTCAAACTCCTTTATCCTTCTTCCCAGAGCCACGTAGTCTGCAGTGATCCGCTCAAGGTCATTCTTGGCAGTATCATTGGTGCCCACATGGAGAAGCAGGAAGGGGTAGCGATCCAAGGGCTTGATGAGTCTCTGCAGTCTCTCCGTCACATCGTGCATCCTAGCTCCTGGCAAGCAGCAGACCTCTCGGTTTTCCCGGTCGGGGCGGCAGATAGATGACTCAGTCCCCCTGAGGAGGGAGTCCCCGACCACCACCACCCTCCTGGGTGGTCGTGGAACCCCCATCCCTAGGACAGTGCATCTTTTGCCTTCCAATCGGTGGAGTCTCCTTCTGCTCCCTTCCCTCAGATGGGTCATCTAGTCCACTCTCCGCATTAGTACCTGTAGAGAGAACATGGAAACGATTGCTCACCTGTATCTCCATTGCTGGTGCATGGACGCTCCTCTTTCTCCTTCTGGAGGTCACATGCTGCCAAACCTGTTCACAATCCTTCTGTCCCTGCTGCGCCTGCTCTGAATCTTCAGAACATTGTGGCCCTAGAAGCATCTCCTGACGTCTGTCCAGGAAATCTTCATTTTCCCTTATGCAACGCAGAGTCGATACTCGTTTCTCCAGCCCTCGAACCTTCTCTTCCAATATGGAGACCAGCTTGCACTTTGTACAGACAAAGTCGCTTCTGTCCTGTGGAAGAAAGACAAACATGGCACAACCTGTGCAGGTTACAACAGCTGATCGCTCACCTTCCATATCACCATCCTCTTAAGAACGTCCTCAACTGTTGCAGGAACTACTCAGAGAAACCTGAAGATGAAAGCCTCAGTGCGAACTCCCAGGCAAACTCTCGCTGTTAGCCTCTGCTGTTCGCTGCTCAGCTGGTTCGCTGCTGACTGCCCTTATATACCAGTCAGGCCCACTCAAGGCCCACCTGGAACAAAGCACTCCCAATTCACACTTTTCAAACAAACAAGCAAGCAATCAAGCACACGGTCAAACTGACCAACTGTCCCAGAAGCAGACACTCAGATACTCACCAACACAGCCCCCCTAATGCAGCACTTAGCGTACCTCCTCTCGGACAGCTCCCAGGCAAACTCCCACTGTTAGCCTCTGCTGTTCGCCACTGCTTCTCAGTAAGAGAGGTGGAGGTCCTTCCATAATAAGGATGAGGCCTATTGGCAGACAGTATGGATTAACTTGACCAGCACTGTACTGGTTCTGTGGTTACTCTTTATGGTTGTCTAACACTTTCACCATTACAAAATACACATAAGCATTTAAAAAAATTACAATAGAAAACACAAATATGGGGTGTGGTAGGTCCTACATGTAAACAAAGCTGATCATGTAAGTACCCAGTTTTGTTGTCTTGGTTTTCTTGTCTACATTATTTTCTTCCCTTGAATTCTTTTCGTTGGCGATGAAATAATCAATTTAGAAATATGTAGGAGACTCATGATCTGAAAGCTGGTGAAAATATGATTTCTGTTTTTGTGGTATAAGAGTTTTTTTGGAGAACACACTCTTACAAGGGTATTCAGCATTTGAAAGCATTCTGGAAAATCTGTTCTTGGTTTTAAAGAACAGGGATTGGGAGAATCACAAAGACTTTGTGGTTTGGGGTGTCAGAATCTGCCTTCATTATGGATTGGGAATCTGTTCTCATTGTTTGGGAATACAGGTGTGGATGTTATGGGGAACATGTTCTCATTGTGAGGTAAGAGAAGAGGGATTTAGTGTGCTATGAAGAACCTGTCCTTAGTCTTAAGTAATAAAAAAAAAATACATACTAAACCATTTATTTGTCATTGTTCTGTTTCTTCGTCACAAATCTTGTTTTGTATGATAACACATTTATAGCTCCATCTACAAAGAAACAAAAGCAAAAAAGATTTCCACTCACAGGAAGTGTGTTGTAAGGCTCTATCTCTTTCTCCTCAGTCGTTCAAAAAAAAAAAAAGACTGAAATCACAAGAATGAGATGCATGTGTAGAAAGTGCCTAGCAAGCAAAATGGGGTCCTGGACCATGACTAGAGCTCCTAGTCCTATGATAATACAAATATAAATAATATATTAGGGAATGGGAGTAGGATGAATACAACAAACACAATTAATCTTATGTAGTTCCGTGTCTTATGTCCCTTCATTCCCCATCCCTATAAAACAAGATTCCATATTGAAGGGAGAAATGGCAAGTAATGAAAAATTTAAGTGGCCTTTCCTTGAATGGCAGCCTGGAGATACGCAACTAAAATCAACCTTGGAGGAGAACCATAGGGCAAACTAGGAATGAATAAAAAGGGATGAGATGAGAACCAGGGAGCCACACGCAGAAATTGTCATCACCTGACCCTAAAGTGTGGAAATTTGTGTGCGCCAACAATTGAGAGAGAGGCTTTTTTTTTTTTTTTTTTTTTTTAAACACATGGAATTGCAGTTTAAAACTTGCCTTTCAGGGTTGGAACCAGATCTTCACTCTAGTCTACATCATAAACAATTCCTACTGTTTTTAAGGAAGAAATACAGATTCTTTTGAACTAAAGCTATGTATTTAGCTAGAAGGGAAAAGGAAAGCCTTTAGACTAGAGATCCTAAATCACTAAGACCTTTAAATGGCAAAATAAATAGTTTTATAACAAAATAGATGAAAATTTACCTGCCAAGATCTGAACTAATTTTCAACCCATGGTTTGTTTACAAATTTTAAAAGAGAATGTCTATTTACCATTTTAAAAGAAGGTCCAACAAGGTGCCACTTCTGTTAGAGTGAAGGATTTAATCCTGCCTGGTGTGCACAAGTAGTTGATGCTGCCTCCAGCATGTGGTATAGTGAGGTCAGGACATGGGGAGCATAATGCTATTTTTGACACAGAGTGGGATGCAGTGATGTCGCCTCTGACGTGAGACACAGCACAGTGCTATCTGGGTCTCTCAAAATTCTCTGTGCTCTCTTCCAAGCTACTCATATGCATGGAACACATAAGCCCAAACCTTTTCCTCCTACATATTCTTCCTCAAGACTCACCCTGCCACAGTACTTAATAAATCAGATGATTAATGATGACTTTGGGGGTAGATCAGGATAGTTGGCACCTTTATTTTAAATAATTTTAAATGTCTGTGTGTATGTGTATATAAAATTGTACATTTGACAGTATCCTTTAACCTTTTGTCTGTCACTTTTCGTCTACAGCTGTAAGCTCTTCGGGGCAGGACTGTTATTTACTTGCCTTATTGTAGTATCTAGGAGCCCCAGTCATGAACCAGGACTCTGCATAGCACATTTTTTCAGATTTATTCCAATTAACATCCATTAGATTTAAAAGTACATGTTTAGCTTGTAATACAATTGCATTTGATAGGAAAAAATGAACTTTGCAGTTAAGTTCTGGCCAAAATATATGGGTATAAGAGCATTCCCAGAGCATATGCATTAAGTTTGCACCTGCTGAATCACAGTGTCAACATTTGTCTGACTAGTTGGACCTGTTTTGAACAGTTGGAGAGGGATACAGTGCATCCTCCATATGACTTTCTGTTGGATTAATCTTAAATGGAAGTTCAAGGAACAGTTCAGTGTACTGGCTAAATTTGTTTCCATTGGTTAGCAGTGTGTCTCAGGAGGGAAAAATTCTCATATTGCTGGTGTACTATCAGAGATTGATAGACCTGATTTCATTATTAAGTACTGAATCCACCAGATCCATAGAAATCAGGAAGAAATCTATATGTGGAATGTGGGGAGGGGAAAAAAGTAAAATCCTTCATTATAGAGTTCTGCAACCGCCATACATTTGTAACCCTAATTCTTCCACAGAGTCTTTTATAATGTTTCTAGCATGTGCTTTTGTATGCTGGGGTTGGCATGACTTGTCTAAAAAGGGGTCCAACACCTCATTATAATCTCCTGATATGATAATTGATTCTAGTGGGATATTAATTAATTTGGAAAAAAAACTTGGGTCATCTTTATTGGGTCCATATATATTAATCAGGGTATACAGAGTCAGAGATCTTAGCCTTCACCAGCAAAAATCTACCTTCCTCATCTTTATTTATATCTAGAATTTGTAAATTGAGTCTTTTGTGAAACAACATTACTACATGTTTGGCTGCAGAGGAGAAATTGTTAAATGCCCTTTTCCCCATTCAGACCCCCCTAAATTTCTCTGGCTCCAAGTCATTAAGGTCACTTTCTAGTAGGAAGATATCTGCTTCCAGTGTTTTTTAGATGGGTGATCATTCTTTTTTTCTTTATCATGTGATTCACCCCTTAGCTATTCCAGGAAACACAATTTATAATATTAGTCATAAGAAGTGGCTATATCTCTTTATCAGGTGGCTGAATAGTGTCATTGTTTGTTCCAGATCTAGGAATGGTATATCTAGGTTCTTCCTCACTGCCCCCGGGGGAAAGGAAAAGGGAAAGGTTAAGGCAGACCAGCAAAGGTAAAAGATAGGTATAATGTGGGAAACGAATAGAAGAAGAAGAAATTAAATGGTCAAAACTGACCTTAAAAATACTTAAAAAAAATATGTAACTCTTATTCAAACAGAAATAGCACCTCTGTCCAGGTGGTTTGCAAGGGGGTAGACTCACCACTCACTTTCCCTAACCCCCAAAACACTCAGTTGGACTATAACAGATTCCTTCTAATTTTATAAAGAAGAAATACACTGATATCAAGGGAGGGCATAGTTTCTGCACTGTTCACAACAACAACAAAAAAGGGGGAAGAAGACTAGAATCTAAACTTAAGAACAAGTCTATAGTGGATATATAAGAGAGCTATACAAATTGTTTAAATAACTTTAACATAAATGGGTCATTTGCAGATAAGGGTTCATTGGCAGAACATTTCTGCCTAAACTTTGCCCCCTAGAGCCTTCTCCACGCTCAATTATAGTATGAACGCCATTGCCCAATAGTTTTACAGCAGCAAGGTAAATCAACATAACATTTATTTCAACTCATTTAACAAAAATAAAAAGTAAAGAAAAGCACCTTAACTAATATTATTGAAAAAAACCCTAACAATCTTATACTAACACATTCTCAGTAATTTGGTGAATCATAACGAGCAATAATAATTATTCTTGGATAGATTTTTTGTTACAGTTGGAAAATTTAGAAGATTAATCATTAAACTTAAATATTGATTACATTGTTTAGATCTGGTATCTCTTATAAGTGTGCATTTTAAGGCAAATGGATTGACTATTTCCAGATTTACTATAAACCCAGAATCTAGGAAATCAGATGGGGATGAAACAAACTGAAATCATCAGGGATGAAGGTTGGGTTGCCAAGGGTCTGGTTTTTGACCGGAACGCCTAATTGAAAAGGGACCCCAGCGGCTCCAGTCAGCACCGGTCTGTGGCACACGGCACTAAGGCAGGCTCCCTGCCTGCCCTGGCTCTGCACAGCTCCCGGAAGTGACCGGTATGTCCCTGTGGCCCCTAGGCATAGGTGCAGAGCTTCCCTGATCGCACGCTGCCCCCTCCTGCACCCCAGACCCAGCCTAGAGCCCGCACCCTCTCCCCCTGCCTCAACCCGCAACCCCCTCCCACATTCCAAATCCCTTGGCCCCACCCCTGGAGTCCCTTCCTGCATCCCAAACCCCTCATCCAGAGCCCTCACCCCCTCCCATGCTCCCGCCCAGTGAGGGTGGGAGAGAGCGAGCCACTGAGGGTGGGGGAATACAGTGAGCAGTGCCTCGGGGAAGGGGAAGAGCTAGGGTGTTTGGTTTTGTCCGATTAGAAAGTTGCCAACCCTAGGAGGGAGGGGGCTGGAGGGAGTGGGGGCGGGGCCTCAGAGAAGGGGTGGAGATGGAAGGGGCGGGGCAAGGGTGTTCAGTTTTGTGCAGTTAGAAAGTTGCCAAGCCATGATGAATGGGATGATTTAAAAAAAAAAATGGTGGCAAAAAATGAGGGAGAATGCCTCAGAACACAAAATCACACTTCTCTGTTGAAAATCTTGATACACAGGTGTAAAAAGTTCCCAGGTCTGGTTTGCTTGGAGTTAGGATCTCAAACTCAAAGGTGTATGTGTCCCGTCCGCACTGGAATCATGAGGGGGCAGGGAGAGGGTAGGTGGAGGCAAGGCAGGTGTGTCAATAGTGTAACACTCCAGCCTGCTAACAGCATCAGCAAGAGCTGCTCCCTGAGTCTGATGGAGGATCAAGAGGGTCAATCAGAGATGAGCTTTCTCCTCACCCACTTGCTCCCTAGCTCTCTCTCTCTGCTACTGAAACTAGGGAAGCTGAACAAGTTAAAAGTGGGGAAGGAAGGGGAGAAAGTGGTTGGTTTGCCTTGTACAGTTTGTTGCTAGACTGAGAACTGAATTCCAGCACTGTAGTGACTGATCTGGTAAGGTTATTCCAATTCCTCATGTCAGTTTCTTTTGTAGAGTCTTTTGCTGTAGAGAGATCAGATATCTTTCATCGTCATTTGATGTCATAAAACTAAGTATCTTGCCTTCCTTTTTAACTTTTGAAAGTAGCAGGGAAGAAAATGAAATAGTCCAAACCTTACCTTTTGGCTAACGCTCTTGATCTGTTGAATTTAGCCTTCTTTTCCACCACATCCTTGGTATAACCAGGAAAATCATCAGCCTATGTCCTTTCCATGTTAGATTTTTGAGTTCATGGGCTTTTTAAAGAATGAGTTCCTTAGTATTATATTTTGTTAATATTATAATTATGGTGAGGAGATTTGGTGCAAGTGAGTGATGGGCTCTTTCAATGTCTAAGTTCTGATCTGGGTGCAGAAACAAAAGCACTAGCAGCATGGTGCATCAAAATTCCACAGACCTTCCTTTTTCCAGTCCCTCTGGGAGACCCACAATTCTCTGATTGTTTCTCCTTGATCTTTCCTCAAGATCATTAACCTTTTTTTTTTCAGGGTTGAATAGTCCTTTCCTGTTTATATTCATAGTATGCACTGTGAGGAGACTCTGTTCTCAGGTTCGTCTAGTCTTGATGCCAAGCCTTGCAAATTAACTTGATGTGTACTGGTAATACTTTTGATTTGTTATATCTTCAGATATTCTTCTCAAGGTAATTTGTTCACTTGAGATTTATTTTAGCCATTCCATAATTTCATCTAGTCTCAAAGGGGCAGCCTCTCCCTGCAAGACGACTTTCAAATAGCTTCTGCTTTTTAGGATTTTGTAGAAAGTCTGGAGATTGAGAAACATCTGTAATGGTATTAAACTAAAATAAAATAGTTGTAGAATAATATCTGATGAAAATGAGATGGAGAAAAAGTGATTCAGCTGCTGATGGATTTTAGAAGGTTGGGAAGAGAGCTGTAAACTGTGCAGCCACCATCCCCCTAGTGTCTCCCAGAAATCCTTATGCTTTTGGTAGATTGAAGGGGTGTTGGCAGTGGTTATTCATTAGATTGGATTTCAGTAAGAACAGTATCCCCATGGTTATAGCTGACTGTTGGGTCCTGCATAATATATGTGAGGCAAAAGGGGGGAAGTTACTGCCATGGTAGAATGCAGAGGTGGAGTGGCTCTCTGCTGAGTTTGACACAATAGCCACTAGAAGAGCTCAACATGAAATCTTGTGATTGACAGAGGCTTTGATAGAGCGCTTTAGCGGTCAGCAATGGTACTATTCTGTGCTGGACTGTTCTCTAGACCTGGTGCTTTGGGTCCTGCTAGGAATTGTGTGGCACTGTACATTTACATATACTGTGTACTTTGAGTATGGCTATGCATTCTGCAGTGTGTGTTGTGAACTAATAAAGGTAATTTTATTCTCCAAAAATAGTAATTTGAGTGCCAAAATCAGTGCCTGTTTTTTTGTATATTGTTTTTCTGCAATGCAATACAAACTTTAAGCATAACTTCATGGAATGAGACTTTGAAATTGGAAAGGCAGAAAACACTTCTGTCCATTTCAGTGTGTAAATATAGTCCTGTGTACCTACACATACACTGACCTGTGAGAACCATACCTGGTGTATGTGAAGCTGTGGTTTTTCTTGCTGTCGTTGTCGTCCCTTCGCCCCCCCCCCCCCCCCCCCGGTGTGGAGTAAGGATGTGGCCCATTATGCTATGTGGAATGTTGGAGAGGGGGGTAGGGAGCTGCTAGTGTGGAGTTCTCTAAGAATGGAATGGAATGGAACGCTTGCTCTTGCGTAAGTGGGGGAGGTTCTGTAATTATCTACACAGATTAACATAAGGTACTTGCCCATTTTTCATGATTCTCAGGTGATTTGCTGTACATTTCAAAGAGAGGAACACAGTGATGTTACTATGTTTACGTTCATCTAAATGTTAATATGTCCTTTTTATCTCTGAATCAATAGCTATAGTGACAGACAGGAACTGTCTGTTTACATGGCTAGCATTAAACAAGATATGAGTACACACATACAATTAGCATTACCTCTAGTTTCTAACAATATAGGTTTGCATTTCAAAGTTCTAGCCTATTTACCATAGAATGGCTTTAATTACCATTTACATACTGTTCTATCATCTCTCTAATGGTTGAAGGATGCTTAACCCCTTTTGGACATACATAACACGTTGTATAAGATTTGTTGTTATATAACAGTGATAGCAACAATGCTTTGCATGGTCATACTTTAATTAGATAACAAGGGGGTTGGACTAGATGACTTTCTGAGGTCTCTTCCAACCCTCATCTTATATTATTCTTCTGTGATTCTGTGATCTTTTCCAAAGGACCATTGCCCCATTCAATGCAAAGAATGGGAAGTTCTCACTGAACGAGGCAGCTCTTCAATAATTTTTTTTACCCTTATTCAGTATGTGGTCCCATCTTGTATTTACTGCACATCACCCAAACCCTGCACTGAATAAGATTTTTTACATTTCTTCACCAGCTTTTGTATGCCACTCATCCTAGTAAGTGTGCCTCACAATCACTAATGAATTAATCTTCACAACACCACTTGAAGGAACTGAAACAGAAAAATTACAGGCAAATTTTCAAGTGTGCACTAATGTGGGAGTGCTCCCAACTTGTAGATCCTGATTTTTTTTCGGAGATGCTGAGCACCCACAGTTCCCGTTGATTGACTTAAATTGGAGCGATGAGTGTTCAGTGCTTCTAAAAATCAGGCATAGGTATCTAAAGTTGGACACACAGAAGAATTTACGTAGTTAGTGGACACTTTTTAAAATTTGGGTTTAAGCAGCTTGCCTACTTTCATAAAGTCTGTGCCTTCATAAAGACATGGCAATAGAGCCAATTCTTCTGGGTCCCAGTCCAGAAATTTATGTGCAAGAGCATTTATGTTTAAAATTTACATTTATGTTTTCTCTTTTCATCCCCTACCTAATTCACTACACATCCTTGAACAGGAGTCTCACATCTGATACCTTCACCCACTGAATGATCCTACATCACTTACTGTCCATGTTGTGCACTAATTGAAGCAGATTGTATCATAATGTATACACACAAGGAGATAGAATTAAGGTTGCATTGACAATCTTAATTCTGACATTTTCTTGCATTAGAGTGTTTGACTTTGCAAGTTAATGTTATTCAAATTCAGTGGGTTTGTGGGTTTTTTTGGAATTATCTAGATCTAAAATAAAAGCAGCAAAAAAAACCCCAACAAAACCTCAACCACAATCCCAAATTCCAGCACATACAACTGCAAACTTATCTTTTGCATAGGGCTGTAGCAGAGTTTGAACCTCTGGGCTCTTCAGATTCTCTGCACATACTGCTACCACTTGTTCTAAGAGTAATCCCTGTTAGCTGATAACAGTAGCGGTCAGTTATTCTCTCTCTGCACCAGCTGCTAGAAGGGGATACAATGCATCATTTGCAAGTAAGTTCCATAATTAATTGCTAGACAACAGTGGAATGTTGGAGATCAGTATTTCTGGCTTCTCTTTTTGGCTTTGAGTGGGATGGGTTAAATTGCTAAAACGGGGGGAGGAGGGGTCTGGGAGCAGCGGCTCCTGGTTGCTAATTTGTTTGTTCATCTCATGCTCCAGAAATTAAACTTTATCTTTAAGAAGGGTCAGATTCATATGTACACTGTTTCCCACTTTCCAGTGACGCAAATCAGATATAAAACCAGATTAACTAGCTTGTTAGACCATATAGAATGTACCAGTGGTTTGACCTTGAGCCTTTATCTGCTATGATTGTGAAGAAAACCTACAAAATGGGACCTGAGTGTAACTCACAGGTTTCCAAACTTTTTGCCAGGACAGACCCATTTTAAAGAAGTATTTCCAGCCGGGACCTCAGACAGCATGGAAAATGCCATTTTTCTCTACAGAATGGCGGGCGCCATCCACACATCATGATCTTGCATTTTCCATGCGTACAATTCACTGCATAAATTATGCTATTTTCCTCAACAAAATGATGTCCTCTGCACAGTGTGACCTCATACATATGGTCCATACAAGATTGTTTTGGGTGGAGAGTGCCATTTTGTAAAGTAAAATGGTGTCGTCCATGCATCATGTCTTCCCACACACTCTACATGCAAGGTCACACTGTCCAGAGCAAAATGGCATCCTCCACACACTAGGGATTGCTTTAACCCCTTCTGCTGAAATGGGGTTGTGACCCACAGTTTGGGAACCACTGGTGTAACTGGTGCAGTGATGTCTGCCTCAGTTGGCAGAGATTCTGAAGCAAAAGCTCTGAAAGGGGTAAATTGCACAATTAATTTCATTTAGGTGTTAATTTAAATGCCCAATACTAACTGTTTCACTGCTGATCAAATCATGGAGGAAAAGAGGTATAATATATACTATGAAGATGTGCACAATCTACTATGCGTGACAGCTCACTTGAGCAAAATGAGTGTGTGGTGCTTTGCAGAGATGTGTTGTTGCCATGTTGGTCCCAGGCTATTAGAGACGCAAGGTTGATGAGGTAATATCTCTTATTGGAACAACTTCTGTTGGTGAAAGAGAGACACTTTCAAGCTTACACAGACCTCTTCAGGTCCTTGGAAGTTACCACTGCTTATTTTTTCCCCTAATCAAGAAGGACTCAAGCCCCAGTGCCTAACAGGGCCTAGCAGGGCATCGAAGCTCCTTAGGGGAGCATTGTGCCTGAGGAGCTCAGCAGAATGTACAATCGATTACAATGTTCAAAATACATTTGAATGTGGCATCTCAAGTAGGTGGAGCTTGGTTTGTGGGTGGAACTTGAAGATATCATTGCCTTCCCGCCCCCTAAGATTTATGTGCACTTCACATCTGAGTGTGTATGTAACATACTGGGGAGGTGAGTGAAGATCCCTATTGCTCCACAGCTGATGGCCACCTAAATGTAAAGGGATGATTCCTCCCGTTGACTTCAGTGAAGTTACACTAAAGCTTGATTTGGCTCAGGGGGCTTACCATGAGTTTATCCTGCTGATGATTCATGCCCGGTAACGAATCACTGGTTGAGAAGAGGTAAAACTATATTTTTCATCTCCTTAGAAATTTTGTCTGTACACTTAAGAATGAGAGCACTCCCCAACAGAGGCTTTTCTAATAAATAAGCTTATGTTGTTTATATTATAGTTGTGTCATCAGTCCCAATTCACAGTCAGTCCCCATTGTGCTAGATGCTCTGTAAATGCAGAATGGGAAACTGGTCCTATCCCAAAGAGTTTACAGTCTAATAGACAATACAAAGGGATGGAGGGAAAACCAGAGGTATAGAGAGGTGAAGTGACTCATGTGAGATCACACTGTAGGTCAGTATCAGATCTGGGAATAGAATCCAAGTCTCCTGACTCCCAGTCCTGTATGGTATCTGCTGGACCAGTGAGGCTGCTTCACTGCTTGTCTCTTATGTATGCAAAATGAGTGAAGTGCCAAGACCGGTATGAAAAACAGCCTGATGGTGGCTATGGAGGCTAGATTACGGCAGGTACAGCAACATCATCTACAGGCAGCCAGTTTGTGTAGTTCTTTGTGCAGTTCTGTGAGAAGAAAATTTAAAAAATTACCCTTTTTCTCCTTTTAAACAAACTAAGCAAAAGAAGCACGGTCAGCACCTCCCCTTTTATCCGGGCTTCTGTTCTCAAGGTCTTCATACAGAGGTGAAAGTAAGCTGGTCCGGTCTGGCATACCGGCAAGAGATAGTAGGCCGTGCCGGACCGCACCGGCTTCTGCGGTGGGGATTTAAAGGGCTCTGGGCTCCCCGCCACTGCGCCCAGGCTGGGGCTGGGATTTAAAGGGCTTGGAGCTCCCATGGCTGCAGGGAGCCCAGAGCCCTTTAAATCCCCCCTGCAGCTCAGCGCCTGGGCTGGGGCTGGGATTTAAAGGGCTCAGGGCTCCCGGCAGCAGCGGGAGCTCCGGGCCATTTAAATCCCGGCCCCAGCCCGGCAAGGCTCGGGGCTCCCCGCAGCGGCAGCTCAGCAGCTGGGCTCAGGCAGGGATTCAAAAGGCCCGGAGCTCCCGCGGCTGCCGGGAGCCCCGAGCCCTTTAAATCCCCACCCCGGATAGCAGCTGCCAGGCCTGGCCCGGGATTTAAAGGGCCCGGAGTTCTGCGGCGGCCAAAGCCCCGGGCCCTTTAATTTGCCCCTGAGCCCTGGGAGCTCGCACCCACCTCTGCAGCTGGGAGCCCTGGGTTGATTTCAAGGCCCTGGGGCTCCCAGCCACAGCCGGTGCCCCAGGGCCTTTAAATCCTGAGAGGCCACGCCTCTTCTGGATGAGGCCACGCCCCCCTCAGGACTCCAGCAGTACCGGTAAGTCCTGTAAGTTACTTTCACCCCTCTTCTCATATATAAACTCTGTACTGTATGATCATTGCAGAACAGAAAAGAAATTTACTGGAAACTAGGGCTGTCAAGTGATTACAAAAATGTAATCGCGATTAATCGCATGGTTAATTGCACTGTTAATAATATAATACCATTTATTTAAATATTTTTGTTTTCTACATTTTCAAATATATTTATTTCAATTACAGCACAATACAAAGTGTACAGTGCTCACTTTATATTATGATTTTTTATTACAAATATTTGCACTGTAAAAAAGAAACAAAAGAAATAGTATTTTTCAATTAATCTAATACAAGTATTGTGCAATCTCTTTATCATGAAAGTTGAATTTACAAATGTAAAACGTAAAATTATGTACAAAAAAATAACTGCACTCAAAAATTAAACAATGTAAAACTTTAGTGCCTACAGCTCCATTCAGTCCTCCTCCTTGTTCAGCCAATTGCTCAGACAAACAAGTTTGTTTACATTTGCAGGAGATAATGCTGCCTGCTTCTTGTTTACAATATCACTTGAAAGTGAGAACAAGGGTTCACATGGCACTGTTGTAGCTGGCATCGCAAGATATTTATATGCCAGATGCACTGAAGATTCATATGTCCCTTCGTGCTTCAACCACCATTCCAGAGGACATGCGTCCATGCTGATAACAGGTCCTGCTCGATAACGGTCCAAGGCAGTGCAGACCGAAGCACGTTCATTTTCATCATCTGAGTCCGATGCCACCAGCAGAAGGTTGATTTTATTTTTTGGTGGTTTGCAGGGCCGGCTTTAGGAAGTGTGGGGCCCGATTAAAATAGTTTTGACGGGGCCCCGGCAGGGTTGACTTAAAAAAAAAACAAAAACAAAAAAAAAACACATGGGGCTTGTACTCACTGGGCCGTGCTCCTAGTCTTTGGCGGCAGGTCCTTCACTCGCTCCGGGTCTTCGGTGGCACTGAAGGACCTGCCGCCAAAGACACAGAGCGCCGTCGGGTGAGTAAAAATTAAAAAGGCGCCTCTAGCCAGGGAAAGGATTCTCTGCCACTTGCCCCCCACTCTGGGCGGCCCTGCCACTCGGCGCAGGGCCCTCTTAGGCGCGGGGCCTGATTCGGGGGAATTGGTGGAATTGGCCTAAAGACGGCCCTGGTGGTTCGGGTTCTATATTTCCACATCAGAGTGTTGCTCTTTTAAGACTTCTGAAAGCATGCTCCACACTTCATCCCTCTCAGATTTTGGAAGGCATTTCAGATTCTTAAACCTTGGGTCCAATGATGTAGCTATCTTTAGAAATCTCACATTGGTACCTTCTTTATGTTTTGTCAAATCTGCAGTGAAAGTGTTCTTAAAATTAATAATGTGCTGGGTCATCATCCGAGACTGCTATACCTTGAAATATATGGCAGAATGCAAGTAAAACACAGAGCAGGACACACACAGTTCTCCCCTAAGGAGTTCAGTCACAAATTTAATTAATGCATTATTTTTTCATCTGCATGGAAGCATGTCCTCTGGAATGGTGGCTGAAGCATGAAGGGGCATATGAATGTTTAGTATATCTGGCATGTAGGTACCTTGCAGTGCTGGCTACAAAAGTGCCATGCAAATGCTTCTCACTTTCAGGTGACATTGTAAATAAGCGGGCAGAATTATCTCCCGTAAATGTAAACAATTTGTTTGTCTTTGTGCTTCGCTGAATAAGAAGTAGGACTGAGTGGACTTGTAGGCTTTAAAGTTTTACATTGTTTTGTTTTTGAGTGCAGTTCTGTAACAAACAAAAAAAACTACTAAATTTGTAAATTGTACTTACAGGATAAAGTGATTACACTATAGTCCTTGTATGAGGTGAACTGAAAAATATACTACACCGCTACCTTGATATAATGCGACCCGATATAACACGAATTTGGATATAACTCAGTAAAGCAGTGCTCCGGGGGGGCGGGGCCGCGCACTCTGGTGGATCAAAGCAAGTTCAATGTAATGCGGTTTCACCTATAATGCGGTTAGATTTTTTGGCTCCCGAGGACAGCGTTCTATCGAGGTAGAGGTGTATTTGTTTATCATTTTTACAATGTAAGATGTGTAAAATGTAGCCCAGTTTAGGATGAGGATGTTTGGTCAGTGGAGGTTATTTTCATGAACTGAAGTAAACTTTTTGGAAGAGCCCCTATGGCCCAATTTGTATTTAGCATGTCCAGTGTAAACAAACTCTTCATTTGCTGCTAAGGCGGCAGGCGCTAACCGGGCAGGGTGGAGGGCAGGGGGTCTGGCAGGGGATCCATCTTTTGGCAGGCTCTAGCCAGAGTAGGAAGGTGTGAGGCGCTGGATGGGTGGGTCTCAGGCAGGTATTTCCATATCACGCCTGACTCCTGCCATGTACCATGCCAGCGCGGGTTAAAATACCAGCAGCGCCTCGGCACTGCCCGGGGCCGGCCGGCCTGGGCTAGACTCGGCGGGTAAGGGAAGCACCCCCGTGCCGGTGCTGCGCTGGCGGGGACGTGGTTTGGCTCCACAGGCCCCCCCCCCCCATTTCCGGGCGGCCCCTGCTCGGTCCCGCCCAGCGCGGCGGCGGGCGGAGTGAGGGCAGCGGCTTCCCCGCCCTCTCTCCGCATGCTCCTGAGCGCGGCGGGCGCAGGCTCCGATGGGGAGCTGGCCGTGACACGCTGTCCGGGAGACCCTCGCTCCTGACGGGCCAGCGCCTGCTTCCCGCGCGGGCGGGCCCGACCCCGATCCCGACCCCGACCCCACAGGTGAGACGAGGGGCGTCCGCCCGCAGAGCCCCGCCGCCCGGCCCTGTCGGGTGTGACGAGAGCAGCGCTTCTTCCAGGCCCGTCGCTAGTGGTCCTGGGGAGGGCTGAATGGAGAGGAGGGACCTAGCGACTAAGTTTCACTTCCTGTGTTTTAAGGCGAGGGAATAAGCGGGTATACTGAGGAGTTTGTGTGTGTGTGTGTGTGTAACCCTTACACCGAGCGAGCCCCTGGGGGTGCGTAACTTCACCCGCCCCAGTCGCCCCGGGCAGGTGGGGAACATACGGTGTGAGAGCCTAACCCAGACTGCTGCGAGAAGTCACCAGCCTCTGAGAGCCAGCCAGTATGTCCCATTTGATAGTTCTACCAACGTTTACTCACAAAATAAGTGTTTTGTGTCAAGATAATGGGTTCTTTTATTGAGGTTTGTGCTGCTTTAGAAATAGGTGCTCCTGGGTAATAGACATGAAAGCTGAGAGTGAACTTCTGTAGATGAAAGATATTGTTCCTCAGACCATTCAACTCTCTGAGTGGTATGGAGCTGAAGGCAAAGGGCAAAATTGCCAGTCTAGCATTTCCTAAATTGAGAAAGCTTTGGTTAATTCTTTAAAATTCCAGTGTAGAATTAAAAAATAAACAAACAAAACCTCATGGTATGTTCCTCAGATAATCAGCAAAAAATTTCACTCCAAAATGTTACAAATTGCATTATTATTCTGTTTATATTGTAACACCCTAAATTGTTGTAATTAAAACAAAGTGAAGTCCCCAAGAGGACCTGTTCTTCAGGAGGGTAGTGTGAGTCTTAGATAGCAGGTTAATAAAATCATCTAGAGGGATGATTAAGAGATGGGTGTGGCTGAGTGCAGAAGAAAGAAGCTGATTTTGCCTTTGCTGTAACAAAAGTGGTAATGGCATGTAATTTTAAAAACTTTGTTTTACTCCTTATTATCCTAAAGAGAGAGAGAGAGTCTGTGTGTGTATCTATTTTAGATAATTATATGGCTCCCATTGTGTGCCTTGGTGACAAAATGCGCTTTTCTGGAAGGGTCTTAAACTATATTGGAATAATAATACTTTGCTCTTATTTAGCAATTTGCATACACAGATCTCAAAGCGCTGTACAAAGGAAGGTTGGTATCATTAGCCCTATTTTATAGATGGGGAAACTGAGGCACGCCTTGTCCAAGTTTTACACAACAGGTTAGTGTCAGAGCTGAGAATAGGATCCATGGTCCTGGCTCCCAGTTCAGTGCCCTAATTGCTGCACAATGCTGCCCGCTTCACAGTCCAGTTTGGTCAATTACATGGTCATAGGATTTTAAAAATTGTAAATTTAATGATTTCAGCTATTTAAATCTGAAATTTCACTGTGTTGTAATTGTAGGGGTCCTGACCCATAAAAGCATTGGATTTTTTTTTTTTTTTGCAGTACTGCCACTTTTACTTCTGCACTGCTGCTGCCAGCAGTGCTGCCTTCAGAGCTGGGTACCTGGAGAGCAGCTGCTGCTGTCTGGGAGCCTAGCTCTGAAGGCAGAGCTGCTACCAGCAGCAGCGCAGAAGGATGGCATGGTATGGTATTGCCACCCTTACTTCTGCGTTGCTGCTGGCAGGGCACTGCCTTCAGAACTGGGTGCCCGGCTAACAGCCGCCACTTTCTGGTTGCCCAGCTCTGAAGGCAGGGCAGAAGTAAGGGTGGCAATACTGCAACCCTCCTAAAATAATCTTGTGACCCCCTGCAGCCCCCTTTTGGGTCAGGGCCCCCAATTTGAGAGACACTGATCTCCCCGTGAAATCTGTATCGTATAAGGCAGGGGTAGTCAATAGGCGGAGCATGGGCTAAATCCGGACTACCTGATGCTTTTGAGTGGACCCCAAAATCTTTTTATTTACTACTTATTATTTATTTTTGTAATTATTTTCTCTGGAGTCTGGACCTTGACTATACCTTGGCCAAGAAATTTGGACCTTGACAAAAAATAATAGACTATCCCGGTATAGGGTAAAAGCGCACAAAAGACCAGATTTCATGGGGGGAAACCAGATTTCATGGTCCGTGACACATTTTTCATGGTCATGAATTTGTTAGGGCCCTAGTCGTAATCCCATATAAGTGGATATGATTATTTGTAAATAACAGTAATTTAAGGAAAGTATCTGACTAGTCTGCAGAAAGAGTGCATCATGTTTAATTATTTGAATCTTCTCTCCAGTAATGTGACTGCAGTTACTTTGTATTTTTATGAGTTTGCAAAAAGAAAATGAACCTGGGAACTGGTATGGACAGTGTTGCGCTATTATAGTTGGTTGGGGGTGGGCAACTCCCTCCATCACTACAGATAGATGACAAATGCTTTTAGTTTTTAGTGTCTTTGGACTGACTCAGTAAAGTTCTCGGATTGATGGGGCAAGCAGTGTGTCTAGAGGTAAGCACAGCACCAGAGCAATCTGGAGAGAGTGGATTGTTCTCACATCTAGTGTTTGGCTATTCCCCCCCCTCAGTGTTAGATACTTGGGTACAGCTCTGTTTTTGTGATCGCCTGTGCAGAGTAAGGCTATGTTTACACTACCACTTATGTCTGCAAAACTTATGTTACTCAGTGGTGTGAATATTCCACCGCCCAAGTGACATGAATTACGCCAGCATAAGCGCTATTGTGCACAGTGGAGATGGGAAACAGGTGAAGTCTGGGTCACTCAGTAGGTCCATAGCAGAGCCAGGGATAGAACCCAAGTCTTGTGAGTTCCAGTCTATTCATGGTTTCTCAACCTGGGAATTGTGAACTGGTCCAGAGAGGTCACAACCATATCCTGCTCTTTTATGTCTAGATGGGAGGTTCTGAATTTTTTTTTTTTTGTTCTGTTGTAACATGTGGTCATAGCATGGAAAATTTTGAAAACCTAGTGCACCTTGCCTCCCCATTTGGAAGAATGAGAAGATGATTGGCACTTTTCAAAACAGCCAATGACTCCTTTAGGATAGCCTGATGTCTGGGATAGAAATTCCAGTATGTCACTGAAGAGAAAGAAGCAGAGGCACTTGCTTTAATATCCCCTCTCAGTAGATGGCAGCAAAATTTACTACCTTGAGGAAAATTTCCATGCTGGTGTGAGCAGTGAGATTGGCACTCTGAGATCCCGTTTTCACGTGGCAGACAATCACAGTTAAAACCATATTTATATACAGCTGAAATGTAGTTGCAGTGAAACCAGTTTATAACATGGCTTCACTCACTCAAATCACCTAAAGAACAGCTCTCTGTAAACTTATCTCGCTTACCAACAGAAGTTGGTCCAATTAAAGATATTACCTCACCCACCTTGTGCCTTACTCAAATTATGTTAATTTCATGTTTGGAAACCTGTGTTTGAGGCTATGCAGAATTACTATTTGTGTACAGTAATTTGGGACTGGACGTTCTTCACAATGTAGTGTATCTGCATTCTACAACAAACCAGGACATGCAGACTGAAGTCAAGCAAAGTGCTTTGTTGCATTGCCCCTTACCTGGTTAGTCTTCTTTTCTTGAAGCCCTGTCCATGCTGTGGTTTTTAACTGTTTGTAACCAATTAATGACATGGTAGGCTCTAAACATGATTTGTGTCCAGTCACATAGTTAGTATGGTGATAGTAACCATGGCAGCTAACCTTGTCTCACCCTTTCCAGTGGTCTGGGTTCATATGTGGTTGTCTTTGTGTAACAAAGTATAACACTCATGTTATGGAGTGTTGGGACCATCCTCATTGTGCCTCAGTAACTGGATTGATTGATCCTCCTGGTTCTGTCTGCTGTAGGACATTCCGGAATGCATTGGCTATGTCCTCTGGGCACTCTTTCCTTTGTTGAGGCAGTGTGGGATAGCTTCCCAGATTTTCCAGAATGTACTGACACAGACATGCTGAGACAGCAAAGTTTGGTGTTCATATGAAAACACTGACAAAGTTTGTGTTAAGACAGAAGCTACTGGTGGACAGAACTCCAGCAGTCTTTGTTGTAATTATGTCACGTGTATCATGTTCTGGTGGCAAAAAAAAGCTTCTGTATTCTTCCAAGGCTGCCCTCCATTATTTCGGGGGCATTAGTTACCTTGATCACTCAGTTTATACACACTGTCTCACTGTGGTCTTCCCCATACCAAAATCATCTGCCAGAGAGTGCTGGTCTCTAGAGTGCTTGGGAACACGGTCACCAAGGACAGCTGTCATAGGTAGTTTTTCTTCTGTGAGACAGCTGCTCATTTCACACACCCATTCATAAAATGCACTTGGCTGGTCACTATCAGTTTGGACTTCACAACACTGGCCCACCAGCAGATAGAGCTCAGTCTGGTTCATTTTCTGCCCTCCCTGTAGTTCAATTCAGCAATGTATGAACACAAACTTTAGTACTTGCCTCTGCTCAGATGGCATCTTGGGATGCAGCTGGGGTGCTGCTTTCTGCCCTGCTTGGCTTCTAGGCACTAAAATCAAGGAGGTGGAAAAAGCAGCAGCTTGCGATGACTGGAAGACCTAGACACTGACTTCTGTGGCAAACGAATTATGGGTTTTGCCTAAGAAATCCCCTAAACTTAGGCAGAAAGTGGAGGTTGTCTGGAAAAAAAGCCTGCATAGTTTTTGGCATGGGCAGTTGCTGCCGAGGCACTGCAAAAGATTTTCCTAGGAAGACAGACAGAATGCTAGGAGTGAACACACAAACACAATTATGATGGCAGACAACCTGCTCTTTGGATGCATGCTGAATATTGCAAATTGCAGCTGATTAAAGAGACCTTGCCTCTAACTGGTTATAAAATTATTTCGGCCATAGTGTGGATGAGACCTTTCTGTCACCAATTTACCAAAGGTATTTGAGTGTCTTCATTTAGCAACAGTATTCTTGCATGTAGCCCAAGGCTTCACCCTTATAAAGGGCAACACTGGGTATAGATCTGTTGTTTTACAATAATGTATGTTTGTAACAGCTGAACAGTTGGAGAGATGTTGAGAGTTCAGGAAGGCCTTTGTTTCACTTTTATGGAGCTATCACACTTTGCACCAGCTGAAGATCTGCCCCTAAGTGTATTTGGCCATTTAGGTAAAAAGAGCAGAGTTATCTAAACAAACGTAACGGAGCTTGAAAGCAGCAAGTGTCCCAAGGCTTTACCTGACTTTAGTGAGACCCTGGTCTGTTTAACCTCCTAAGAAGTTAAATTTAATTGTAATAAAATAGCTGCAAACCACAGAAATAGGGGGAAATTCTTTTCCATTTTGAAATATTTCTCTGTGTAGTGCAATGAGTTGGGTTTTTTTAAACTTGCTAATGGTTACTAATTAATCTTGTATTGTACATTCTGCACTGAGTCAGTGTTTACTCAGAGAAGTAACTTTCAACAGTCAGATGTGTTTGTTAATTTTCATAACTAAAATAAGCAATTTCACAAATTACAGATCAACTTTCTGTTTAAAATAACAGTAACTGATATATATTTAAAACACTAAACAGTGGACATTACAAGCTATATTTCTGCAGTTGAAATTTCTAGTTGTAGCAATTGTTGCTGTGACCAACAATGCAGTTGTAAAAAACAAAAGATTATTGTACAGTCAGAGGTATTAAAGGTTATTAGAGACTTTCCATAGAATCCTATAAATCATGGCTAATCTACACTGGCAACGCTAAAGCACTGCCGTGGCAGTGCTTTAACATGCCTTGTGTGGTCGCAGCACTGGGAGAGAGCTCTAAAAAAAACCACTTCAATGAGGGGCATAGCTCCCAGTGCTGGTGCCTTGTCTACACTGGCGCTTTACAGAGCTGCAACTTGCTGCACTCAGGGGGGTGTTTTTTCACCCCCCTGAGCGAGAAAGTTGCAGTGCTGTTAATTGCCAGTGTAGACAAGCCCTTAGAGACAGAAAAACCTCGTTCTGTCTGCTATCTCCAGTCTTCGATAGCAGGTTGTCTTCTGTTCCAAGCACCTCGCAAACAGTTCAGAATTGCTGCTTCTGTGTACTGGGAGGGGAAGAAATGCCTACGGATCCGCCTGCCAGAAGTTATATGTCTCGCTAAGAATTTGGATGGCAATGCAGACCACTCTTTTGTTTTGTTTTCTAGAAGCAGTGAAGGTTAACAGGGAGTGGTTTATTGTTTTTTCTGCTTAACTGTTTCTTTGTTTGTCATTTTGTGTTAGAATATTATTTTCTCTTTAGAGACCACATGTGATTCACCTTTGCACCCATTGTGTTTATCAAGGTCGTAATAATAATCAGCATGTATACAACAGATAATTTTCAATGCCCTATACAAATGTTGCCCAGTGAATGCAAACCCTGTGAATTAGGAGATTCAGAATAATAGGGCAACTGAAAAAGTTTAGAAATCTGTAATGGAAGGTCACCTTTATAATCTGTCTCATCTTCTAAAAGGAGGAGACATTTATTGGGTGTTTTTCTGCCTGGCAGACTTTTTGAGTAAACCAAACATTGTAATGTTGCAAGACTTTATGGAATTCCCAAGGGCCTTAGAATGTTACTCTCTCATTCCCATATTAAGAGATTAGAGATCTGCAGACACAGTTCAAAAATTGTAATACTATATGAATTGAGCTTGAATTTAAACATTGTCATGCTCAAAGTGCAGATGACATTGATGAATCTGATATACCCGATGTGGAAGAAAATGTATGCTGATAGAAAGCCAGTTGGTTAGCTACTCATATAGTATTATGGCCCCAGTTCATCAAAGCATTTAATACGCATGTGTAAGTCTCATTGAAGCCAGTGGGACTAAAGCAGGTGCATAAGGTTAAGCAAGTGTTTTGCTGAATTAGGCATGCTAAAGAACTGTAATGGCAATGGGAGAATGTAACAGGGTCTGTGGAACGGTGTAATTCCTCCAGTTTGTCCCAGGTCTTTCACATGTTGCATTAAATTCAACAGCTACACATTCCTCAATACTCGAACCTCCTTTACTTTTTACTTCTTATGTACTATGTCCAATAATCTGTTTCCTATCAAAACATCCTTTAGACTGTGCCTAGGTTGGGTGTTGCCATGTACTCCTAATGCAAAGAAGAACTTACAGGTGCCTTATAATAAGACAAGTCAGGGTGAATGTAAATATCTAACTTCCAACATATCCCTTTTATTTATGTATGAATTATGACTTTTCTTCTTTCTAGAACTGTTTGTGATTTTTTTTTCCTGCTTTAAAAGAAAATACAAATGGGTGGAGCCTGACAATATAACCCAATGGGAATGATGTTGAGGATTTTAATTCTGCCCTTGCTGACTTCAGTTCAGGCTGGTAATCTGATGGATACGGCCTGGAAACGGCACCACACAGAGCCCTTGACAACAGCAACATCATCTGCTTTTGATTAAACAGGTGTAATGGTATTTCAGATCACCCCTAATCTTAATTAAAGCCAAATTCTATTCTGAAAATTGCCTGTGTAGGAAAAGCTTGATCTAGCTCCAAAAAGAGATCTTGGAGGCATTGTGGATAGTTCTCAGAAAACATCTGCTCAATATGCAGCACCTGTCAAAAAAGCTTAACAGACTGTTAAGCTCCATTAGAAAAGGGATAGATAATAAAACAGAAAATATTAAAGTGCTGCTATATAAATCCATGGTACATCCACCTCTGGAATGCTATGTATGGTTCTGATCACTCCATCTTAAAAATTAGAATTGGAAAAAGGCAACGAAAATGATTAAGGGGATGGAACAGCTTCCATAGGAAGAGAAATTAAAGAGAGTGGGACTGTTCAGCTTAGAAAAGATATGACGGGGGGGATATGATAGAGGTCTCTAAAATCCTGATGTGGAGAAAGTGAATAGGGAAGTGTTATTTACCTCTCTACATGACACACGAACTAGGGGTCACCTGATGAAATTAGCAGGCAGCAGGTTTAAAACAAAAGGAAGTATTTCTTCACACATTGCACAGTCAACCTCTTGAACTTGTTGCTATGGGATGTTGTGAAGACCAAAAGTATAACTGGGTTAAAAAAAGAGTTAGATAAGTTCCTGGAGGATAGATTGGTCCATCAGTGGCTATTAGCCAAGATGGAGAGGGATGCAACCCCATGCTCCAGGTGTCCCTAAACCTCTGACTTCTAGAAGCTGGGACTGGATGACAGGGGATGGATCAGTCAAAATTGCCCTGTTCTTTTAATTTCCTCTGAAGTGTGTCACACTGGCCACTCTCTGAAATGGGATTCTGGGCTAGATAGATGGTTGATCTGACCCACCATGGCTATTCTTATGCTCAACTGATTTGCGCCTTGTATATTATTCAATCAGATTTGCTTGCTTTAGTAATAAGACAGGACTTGTCACTTAGTATTCCTGTTAGCTGAGTTAGCTCTGCAGTGCTGTGGGAGTGTGAGCAGGATTCTTTTACAGCTTGCACATAATCAGCAGAACTATTAATTAATTTATAATTTCAGCGCCAGATTCTGCTCATTTACATCTGTACAACCTCCCAACTTAATCACAGTTCTTGTGACAAAGTTGAGGAAAATGAAGGCTCAGCTATATGAAAGGATATATCAGAATATGTGAATGTACCTGTAGGCCTCAGCTGTGGCATGGTTTTGCCTTCTAGTTTCAGCTGTTTATAGTTCTGGTTTGTGAAGTCAATTAAGGAAAATGTTTCCTTAGGTTACTTGAAATCTTTGTCTGTACAGATGAGGACTGGTGCAGTCTGTATCATTTAGGTGTCATCTGCCTTAATAATTTTCTTAAAGGTCACTGACAGGATGATCTATACGCCTGCTGTTGTAGTAACAGTGGAGAGACTGGTTTCAGAGTGGTAGCTGTGTTAGTCTGTATCAGCAAAAACAATGAGGAGTACTTGTGGCACCTTGGAGACTAACAAATTTATTTGGGCATAAGCTTTTGTGGGCTAAAACCCACTTAATCAGATGCATGGAGTGGAAAATACAGTAGACAGGTATATATACTCAGTACATGAAAAGATGGGAGTTGCCTTACCAAGTGTGTGTGTGGGGTCAATGCTAATGAGACAATTCAATTAAAGTGGGAGTGGGCTATTCCCAACAGTAGAATATTAAGGGAGGAAAAATCACTTTTGTAGTGGTAATGGGGGCAATGTAATCATGGTGGCCCATTTCAAACAGTTGACAAGAAGGTGTGAGTACCAGTAGCAGGAAATTAGTTTGAGGAGATTAGTTTCTGTAGTGACCCATCCACTCCCAGTCTTTATTCAGGCCTAATTTGATGGTGTCTAGTTTGCAAATTAATTCCAGTTCTGCAGTTTCTTGTTGGAGAGACTGCCACCTACGCCTCTTTTATGCAGGGAGTAGATAAAATTAGGAGCAAATTGGAATAATGAATCCAGAATGGGAGAGGGGCAGGTTTGGCACCTTTTTTGAGGCTTTTCTCAGGTTCAAGTGAGTCCTGGAGTCCCTAGAAAGTGTAAAATCATTGAGATGAAAGATGTAGGGACCATATCATTGCTTACTGTTAATATGAATGGGTAGCTGAGCAGTGCAAGTTAATGTGTAGATTGGTGATGTTTTCAAGCCAGCTGTTTAATTGGGAGGTATTTCTGTAGTCCCGTAGCGCAGACGCTTCCTACATCAATGGAAGAGGTTTTTACATCAATGGAGTTAATCTACCTTTCTGAGAGGAGACGGCTGAGTCAACTGGAAGGATTCTTCTGTTGACCTAGCTATGTCTGCTGCCAGGGGTTAGATCAACCTAACAGTGGTGCTCAGGGGCAAAAATGTTCACATCCGTGAGCAACGTAGCTAGGTTGATTTTTAAGTTTTGAGTGTGGATCAGGCCTGAGTTTGGGGAGTAGTGTCCTGATATGAGGAGGGTAATGAAGGAAGTGAGAACAAATTGGAGAGAGCATAGTAAAATGTGATTGGAGAGACCTATTGCAGTTACCAGAGAGTGTGCGCGCTGCAGAATGAAAGCGTAGTGCCCCTTCCCTGTTTTCTTCCCTACTTGGAAATGAACAGAGCAGAGAAAAGAGGATAATGGATCTATCCCATTTAAATTAAACCAGACCACCTGCCAAATGTCAGTGTATGCTTATGGTATTCTGTGTCCAACTGGATTATGTGAAAGGCTCCTTCCAAATCTCAGTTGTTGACCATGTTTACCTGGAAGTTAGTGCTATTTAACCTTTTTCAGCTCAGAGTGAGCCGCAGTGAGGATTTTTCTGCTTGCTACCATGTGGGACAAGCTAAAGCAATGAGAATTCAGAAGATGCTTTTGTGTGCCTGTTTTTTTCCCCCAGAGGCTTCAGCTAAGTTGGCTTTTTGTCATCAAGTGAAATTTTGCCTGAAATACTAATTGTCTGCCATCTGAGATAAGCAGCGTCTCTAAAAATATCTCATTGGTGTAGATGGAGGGGCACTGCTATTTAAGGCATATCAATGGAAAGGAATATTTATACAACCTGTACATTACTTTGAGAAGATCAGTTCTGCTTGTAGTAAATACCAGGAGGGATGAGCTGGAGTGCCAATGAGAAGCGCAGATGGGAAAGTAATTCAAATACTTCCTGGATGGATTGTATTTTCTGAGGGTGTGGCTGGCGCTGAAAGTCTGGCAGCGCAGCGGAGCTAAAGCAGGCTCCCTGCCTGCACTGGCCCCACGTCGCTTACAGAAGCGGCTGGCATGTCCCTGCGTGGCCCCTGGGAGGGGGGAAGGTGGCTCTGCATGTTGCCCCTGCCCCCAGCACCACCTCTGCAGTTTCCATTGGCTGGGAACTGGGGCCAGTGGGGGCGGCACTTGCGGGCACGAGCAGCACATGGAGCCTCCTGGGCCCTCTCCCTCCAGGGGCTGCAGGGTCGTGCCAGCTGCTTCTGGGAGCAGCGCTGGGCTAGGGCAGGCAGGGAGCCTGCCTTAGTCCCACTGCGCCACTGACTGGGAGCTGCCTGAGATAAGCGCCTTCTGCCCGGAGCCTGCACCCCAATCCAGCCCGGAGCCCCTTCCTGCACCCAAACTCCCTTCCAGAGCCCACAGCCCCTCCCACACCCCAATCCCCTGCCCCAGCCCTGAGCCTCCTCTATCCCCCAAACTCCCTGCCAGAGCTTGCACCCCACACCTTCTGCACCTCAACCCCTTGCCCTAGGCTCAGCCTGGAGCCCCCTCCCAGACTCTGAGCCTCTCAGCCTCAGCCCAGAGCCCCCACCCCCACCCCAACCCTCTGCTCGAGCCCCTGTGAAAGTGAGTAAGGGTGGGGGAGAGTGAGCGACGGAAGGAGTGGGGATGGTGTGAGCGGGGCAGAGCAAGGGTGTTTGGGTTTGTGTGATTAGAACAGGGGCCTCTGGAGCCACATGCAGCTCTTCAGAAGTTAATATGCAGCTTCTTGTATAGGCACCGACTCGGGGCTGGAGCTACAGGTGCCAACTTTCCAGTGAGCTGGGGGGATGCTCACTGCTCAACCCCTGGCTCTGTCACAGATCCTGCCCCCACTCCACCCCTTCCTTCCCGGAAGTTCCCGCCCCCTCCCCTGAGCCTGCAGTGCCCTCGCTCCTCCACCCCCACCCCAGCCTTCTGCAGGCCACGAAACAGCTGATCGGGAGGGAGGGGGAGGCGCTGATCGGTGGGGCTGCTGGTGGGCAGGAGGTGCTGGGATTGGGGTATGGGGGAACTGATGAGGGGCTGCTGACGTGTTACTGTGGCTCTTCGGCAATGTAAATTGGTAAATTCTGGCTCCTTCTCAAGCTCAAGTTGGCCACCCCTGGATTAGACAGTTGGCAACCCTAGTAGTAGGAGTAAGACAACTCGAGGGCCTGGAGTCGCATGGGTGGACACATGGTTTAGAGCCCCTTAACTAGTGATCACTGAGCTTGGCCATCTGTTTGGAAAGCAAGTTCTGATTTAGCTATTTTCTAGACTTTGACTGTATTGTTTAAGCTTTAGGTTTTGTTTATTCTATCTCCTAAAATAAAGCCTCCAAGTGGCTACTTCTACACAGAGCCCAAGTTCAATTTGCTGAAGTGTTTGACTCTGCAGCCCCCACACCTATGTAGAAGGCACTGAGACTGTTTTATTTGTGCTTTAGAAGGTTATGATAATACAGTAGTCAGTAGGTTTTCTGGATTAAACTGTGCAGAAGGGATAGAGTTTGTATGTGGCTGATCTTGTGATCCATTTTCTATCCCAATAATTCCCCAGAATGTGGAATTTGTAAGACCATCAGACAGACACCTGTGTTCTCCTTGGATTGCCTGTTACATATAAAAGGAATCCTGGGAAAGTGAAGGACTCCCTGTCTGACTTTTCATCTCTGTGTGCTCTTTCTTCCCTTCCCCCTCCAATATATATTGTTGGAGGGGAACCAGAGCTTGCTGGGATAAAGTCAAACAGGAGGAATTTCTGAACATACAGAAAACGCCCATCAGCTTACTGTGCTTTGCCTCTCCTCCCCCTTTGTGGAAAGTATGATTAAAGTCAGCCCTCCACCCCTGAGTGCATGAACCATGCACACACAGACGCTGATGCCAGATTCCCTTCATTCCATGCTGCTGACTTCAAGAAAGGCTTGCTGTGACAAGCTGGATATGGGGGCTGTCGGCTTTGTCTGTAACCCAAAGGCTACATCTGTGCCAAACCTTTACCCTAAAATTTCCCACCCATGCTGTTCTACTGGTAGGAGCTCTAGTGTCGATAAGGCGCCAGCAGCCACTGGTATGTTAGGCACCATTTTGTGTAACGCTTTCAGAACTGTCTAGATAATAGGGTAGTAAAAATGTCAGTAGCCACTGCCACGATATCTATATAAGTGCTACTGCTACTCTTTCTGTCAATCAGGCCCCTAGTTGGGGGGTGGGGAGGGTCACTTCTGACTCTCTTGCCCCAACATCCGGGTGGTGCCCAAATCTTGCTGCTGCTTCCTTCATAAAATGCTTACAATCTGTGTTTTGTTTTGTTTTTTTTCTGTCTAGGCGTCCTCATCTCCCACCTTGATTAACTCCCTGACACCCACATTGCCTCTCTCCCATCCATATAAAGTGCAGCTGCTGAGATCCTCTTCCTTGCCTGTCACGCAGGGACTCTGAACTTCCCCCTCACCACCCACCCTTTGAATCCTTCCACTGTCTCCCCATTTCAAGACATCAAGTACAAGCTTCTTTTCCTTCCCTTCAAGGCCTTTCACATCTCTGCCCCTCCTTGCGTGTTCACTCTCCTCTCTTATCGCAACACCTCCCCTGTCTCCCCTGCTGTGCAAATGATGCCAGCTTCATCATATTAGTTTGTCATACAAACATCTCTGCACCTTCTTTTAGGCAGCCCATTATGTACAGTACTCAGCCTTTTAGCTTCTCCTCCAGTCCCATTTCTGCCAATTAATGATGCTCTGAGGGGTAGTGGGAAATAACTGGTATTTTGTTTATAGTTATTGCAAGAGGAATTGCACAATGTTGTTTATTTATCTAAAAATTGTGTATGTTTAATGGTAACTTTATTCTTCCCATCCCACCCTTCACAATAGTTTTTTTTCTCTCTTGGATTGTGAGCTATTTGAGGAAGGGAACATGTTTCCATAAGTGTCTGTATCGCACCCGGCACAGTGGGGTCCTGATCCTATTTGAGGCCTCTGACTGATACTGTACTATAAATATTTGATATTAAATAGATGAGGTATATTTTCACGTGTGTAACGCAGTTGCTACATTTTAATACATTAGCCTGTTTGCTGCCATCATAAATTTAATGAGAAACTATAAATAGTTCATCCAGACATAGGAAACTGTAACAAGCAGAAATTGACTGAGTGTACCTGTGGACTTTCTCCCCCCGAAGCAGTATCTCCAGTATTGAGCTTCCTCTCAGCAATGCCTTGCCAGTACTATGTTAGGATTGCAGAAGATGTCTACATGAATACATTTACTCTTCTGTAGAACATAGGAAAACCTACCAGTATCAAGTATCGACAAAGTGCTTTACAAATATGTAAGTCTCACAATAGCCCTGTAGTAGACAAGCAATGTTATCCCTATTTTAAGAGAGGGATAGATGCACAGAGGTTAAGTGATTTAACCCAAGATATCACAGCAAGTCAGTAGCAGGTCAGGGAGGAGAACCCAGTAGTCCTAACTTAGTCCTCTGTTCTGACCATAGACTGTACTACCATAGAATCATAGAAGATTAGGGTTGAAAGAGACCTCAGGAGGTATCTAGTCCAACCCCCTTCTCAAAGCCGGACCAACCCCAACTAAATCATCCCAGTCAGGGCTCTGTCAAGCCGGGCCGTAAAAACCTCTAAGGATAGAGATTCCATCACCTGCCAGTGCTTTACCACCCTTCTAGTGAAATAGTTTTTCCTAATATCCACCTAGACCACCTCCACTGCAACTTGAGACCATTACTCCTTGTTCTGTCATCTGCCACCATCTTCCGCAGACTAAATAAGCCCAGTTCCCATAGCCTCTCCTCATGACATTGTGTACAAGAAAAAACATACTTCCCTTTTACCCTGCTAATATTTGGAGGGAAAGTGCAGTCTGGAAGCACTGAAGTGAGAGAATGTGCTGCCAGTGCTATAACTGAGACTTCTGAAGGGGAGACTGGCACTATGAAGAGCAGCGGTCATGTTTCACCTGTGTGGCTCATGTATCATGTATCATGCAGCATGTGTAACTCCAAGTGGCACCCCCATAATTGATGAGGCTTCTCTTTGCCATTTGTTTTAATTCCCAGTGGCATTATCACAATTCACAGTGATGAACTTCAATTATCCAGGTAACAAACCAGTAGAGCTTTCTATTTTCCTTTTTTTTTAAATTTAATTGAATTTATTCATTTTGGTTTTACCTCCAGCTATACAGGAAATTTTGTTCCATCTGAACCAAACCCTCAGACTTCTCATTTTTTCCTTTTCTCCCTGAGTAGGTCAAAGGGGTGAGGCGAGTCCAGTGCTTAATCTTGCCTAATTGAAGTCAATGGCAAAACTCCAGGAACATGAGAACAGCCATATTGGGTCCATCTAGCCCAGTATTCTGTCTTCTGATAGTGGCCAGTGCTAGATGCTTCAGAGGGAATGAACAGAACATTGACTTAAGTGAGGCAGGATGAGGCTCAAAGTGTCTTACGCTTTGGCTATCATCATCTTGCAAAATCCTCAGTTAATTATAGGGGAGCTGGTAGCACCCCTAGGTTGGATAACACTTTTCCCTGTGAAGGATTCTTGTGACATTTTCTTTGAGAACCTCTAGTGAAGGGGTTCTCAAACTGGGGGTCAGGACCCCTCAGGGGATCATGAGGTTATTACATGGGTGGGGGGTTGCAAGCTGTCAGCCTCCACCCCAAACTCCGCTTTGCATCCAACATTTACAGTGTTGTTAAATATATTTAAAAGTGTTCTTAATGTATAACGGGGGTCACACTCAGAGGCTTGCTATTTGAAAGGGGTCACCTATACAAAAGTTTGAGAACCACTGCTCTAGCGCCTCCATTCTTCACAGCAGATAATTGATATTTGGCAGTGGGGATACTCTCAGGTTAGGGAAGTGGCTTTTCTTTGACCCAGGAAATTCCATTTAGCTTTTGCTGAGATATAAGCTATTGAAAATAACCATTTTCCTTCTCTCATTTTTGCGCCTTGGGGAAAATGTTTGCATCCTGACAAAGTAACTACATCCATATACCTCCTAAGGCCAGCTTGTGTCCCTGCAGCAGCAGTAGTGGACACTGCTCCAGTAGCTCCAAGTGTTCCCAGTACAGAGTATTCGGGACAGGGGGAGTTTTCTCTCCACTTGTGTGTATTCATTATGATAGTCTTTGCGATCACATACTATGTTTTTCCCCTCAGAACCTCTGCCTTACTCAGTGCACAGGCTGGGGCAGAATTAAAAGTGTCAGGCAACTATAAATCTGGCATTTTTAAACTCTCAGATGCTTGAATTTGCAATCTAAACATAGGTTTTGTATGTAATTATTCGCCTTCAGGATTGAGGCCCCATTGCGCTACTACAACAGGGGTGGGCAAATTTTTTGGCCTGAGGGCCACATCTGGGTATGGAAATAATATGGCAGGCCATGAATGCTCACAAAAGAGGGGGTTGGAGTGCGGGTGAACATATCTTCACTTCTATTCCTAAGAGTATACTCAGAGAAGGGAACCAACTTATCTTTACTACTGTCTCCCCTCTATCCTGCACTGAGCTCTGCCTGCCCACTCTCCTCCCAAGCTTTACAGTCACTGAATAGTGAGGGGCTTTGACTGGGTACCCCTATTGGCCTCCCCAAGTCCATGGAAACTGGCCAGTACTGGTGGCTAATCTCAGAAAAATTTGAGTAGACAACACAGGGCACCAGGAATAGCCTCATTTTACCAGACCTGAAAATGCAAAGAAGGGTGTGGGTTCTACAGAAAACCAACAATTTTAATTATTAAATGGAAAAAAGTTCTGTGGCCTCTGTTATTTATTTTTATATCAAATTCAGTTTGTTTTATGCTGCCCCCATTTGTTCGTTATATCAAAGAATTTTGTAATAGACAATGCACAACTGGATTAACAAAGCTGTCAGGGAGAAGCTGGAGGCCGAGCAACTGAGTAGTGGCCACTTATGTCTTTTGATACCTGGAAAGGTGAGGATGACAGCTTGAAATTCTGGAATAAACCCCGCAGCTGGTTGTCTCACAGTGATCTACGACAAAATAGTTAATAGTGCGGACATTTTAAATACGGCTCTCTAGATTTCAGGCTTAACCCCACTGAAATGAATGAGGCCGCTCACAACTTAGATCTAGTGTTTCAGACTGGCTGCAGACTTAGGCAGACAATGCTATATAAGTTACTCTCAGTTCATGTTTTCTTCGGAATCAGAAGGGGATAGAAATATTTAAAAAAAAAAAAAAGAAGCAAAAGCTGAGATTCTGCTGCACAACTTTGCATCAAGGGACAGCATCCTCAGCAAATTGTGTGTCCAAGAAATGGCAGGATGCACAAGGCCTTGCCTCTATGACATTTGGTTGGGGCAGTTGAAGTTAATCTCTGCTTTCCCATCTGCTGTTCTCATGTTGATGATCTCCCTTGACACAGGCACAGCACAAATCTATCATTTCTACAGGAATAGACTTTCTGGAACTGAACAAACAACTTATTAACTCTCTCTTGAGACTCGGTACCAAGCATCAGTAGGGAAGGCAACAATTTTAAGGATTAGAACTAGAGCTGGGACTTTGTACCAACCTGTCACTGGATACACAAGAAGCTGCTTATCTACACTCTCTGTTCATTGTCAATGTCCCAAGACTTTTTTTTTTCTTAAATAAATTAGCTTTCACATGCTAATGACTGCAAACAGCACTAGCATAGGTTGCTTTTCTGAACTGTTTCTTAATAATCATACAGTGGGTATTGTTCAATCAAGCATCTAGATTGGCTAGGAAAAATTAAGTCCAGGGTATTATCCTCAGAAATCTGGTTGGAGTGAGTTTTGCTCAAGTTTCATGACGAAGTGTGTCATTCAGAACACAGATATGAAACTCTTCCCAGAAACAAATATATAATAAGGCAAGCACTCAAGAAATGCTATATGAGTGGAAAGGCATAAGACACTTTTAAGAGCAGACCCTTTCCTAGATGTGTAGCATTGTGATCGGGCTAAGGTTTGAGCAGCAGGTGAAGATTCCAACAGTGGGCCAGGTTAAATGGAAACAAAAAACAATCCTTTCAGGGGATTCTGACTTGATCAACCGAAGGAATATAGACCAGCAAAACCTGGTCACGTTGTTCAGCTGCCAGAAGAGAATTTGTAAACTACAAACATGACATAAAGCAGCGCTTCTATCTGCAGAACTCTATTCTGGCTTCTGGTCAGCAAACCTATCTCTCTTACTAGAGTAGCCCATCCTCTTTTAAGGCTCTGAACCTAACTATGCTCAGGTGCAGCTGATCGCTTCAGCTCAGGGAAGTGTGCCTATCCTGTCTTGGTGTTTATATTTTGCTTATTATCGTGGTATCTGAGGTACTACATCCGCTTGTGTTATTTCAGCAGGCCTTGGCTACAATGGAAAGTCTATGGCCTTATCCCAAGACAAGAGCAAGTATGGAACTTAAAACCCATGGCCAGGAAGTATAGTGGAACATTCCTGTTTGATCACATCCTGCAAAGCAGTGCTTTGTGGCATTTATTGTAGAAACGCCCTTTCATTTGCATGAGCCAAAGGACAGTCCTTCTTTAACTGGGCTTGTGGGTTTTGCATCTCAGACAGTCTGCGAGATGTATATTGCTTCAGCTACAATTACAGTGTCTGAGAACAACTTGGTTTTGACATCTTTGTGAAATTTACATAACTCTTTGTATAGGTGATGACTATGTAATTGCTGAACTGTTAACCTGCTTAGCACGAACCTACAAATCATTCAATTATGTGGAAGCACTGAGTGAAGGAAGTTCTCAGCTATTCTAGTGCCAGCTCCTCCCATTGGGAGGTGCTGCAGGACATTGGTACCTTTCAGAGCCAACAAGGACTCTCTCCTTGGAGTCCCCAGGAGAAAAATAATCATGGAGAGGTCCTGCCAGTGTGTATAAAACAAACGTTACAGCACAATTCAAACACACAGTGCAGTGTAAGGCCATCATCTACGGATTATTTTATGGCTTTGAGATTCCATTTTGCATGTGTGCTCTTTCTCTTTCCTTATTATGCAGGGAGGGATTACATCAGTTTATTCTAGTTTCCCTGTGCTGCTGTGCATACATTTGGGCTGTGGGAGTAGTGCTTCTTGCTCTGGAGAGGAGTGCTGATTGAATTTGAGACATCTAGAATAGCCACAAGTTGAGTATTGCTCCTAGGCCACCTTCTCCTGGCTGTGGTGAGGGGAGTTGCCAGAATACCCTATATTACTCTTTTGGAGGATAGCGAAGTGTGAAGAACCCCATTCTGAGAATTGCTTCCCTCCTCACCACTGTTTTGTTTGTTCTTCTTTTCAGATTGCAAAGAGTTTTAGTGCTGATCTGGCCTTATATAGTCATTTCCTATTATTAGAAACATTTCCCTGGGATCTTGTTGGGGGAGTAGCAGAGGGAAATCCTGTTTCCTTCATCTGAAATGCAGGGCTAGCAGCACTTTTCATACACTCCACGTCTAATGTCCATGGGATGGGGGGCTTCATTGTAATTCAGTTTCTGGCCCCAGTCCCTTTAAAACTATTACCATTTCTAGAAATATAGAGCTCCTATTCTTGCAGGTTTTTTCCATTCAGTCACATGTGCTGAAACTTAAAGCATTGTGCGTGCACCCTGTAAAATGTGCCCAGTTTTTCTCAGCCAACTATTGTCTTTCTCTGGATATCAGTCTTTTCCTAATGATTTGGAAAACTGACTCACCTCTTTGTTGCCACAGATGACATGGCAAGATGGGCATGATCCACCCTTGCCTGTGTCAGAACGGAGCCTGTGCAGGAAACGAGTGATGATTGTAACAGCATTTGGAGAAAGAGAGGAGCAGCTTCATAATGAGGAGGGAATGGATTCTGTTTTGTGTGTGCAGACAGAATGTGTTTTTAGAGAAACAATTGGCTGCTGAAAGCACTGACATATGCACAGACCTTGGACACTTAACTTTTCCTGTGAAAACATTTTTTCCCCATAAAAGGAAGATTAGGTCCTGCCACTGGGAGGGACTATTGAGAAAGTCACTTGTGAGGAATGCACATCAGCTGAACTGGGTCAGACTGTTCGTATTAATTATTTTTTTTAATAATTCTTCTAGTAATGCCTCAGATTAAGCAGGGGAGCCACCCAACATTGCAATAAAGTAGGGTAAAGAAAACACTGAATGATTTTTTAGGCTCTTTATTATTGAGACTGGTGCAGCAATTACTGCAGGGTTCTAAATGAGTGGTGCTACTGGAACATTTCTCTGAAGTTATTTGAACAGGCATCTGATTTGGCTGCAGTTTGGTAGCAACTCCCTGAACCACAAGTGTGGTGACATTTAAGCAAGAGTTGGTGGTACATGGGATAGAATAGCCACATGCTAGTAGTGACTGATTACACGTGAGATGTACTGTTTAGTCCTGTAATATTGTATGGAGACAATTTATAAAGGAGTGGAACTTTTGTTTTGATAGACATGATCAGTGCCTGTCATGCAACTCCTGTTTTATTGATTCAGTAGGAAGCAAGGATGTACAGAGTTCTTCAGGTTTATTAGATCAGACCAGCTTATATTTTCCAACCTAAGTATCATAGGGACACAATTGCTCTGTATGTGCAGTAGCCAGATTTAAATCTCAGTGTAACAATTGTCTTGTTTTATCTGTGCCTTTTTCTCAAAGGCACCTACTGTCTTGGTATCTGAATGCTGAACAGCATGTAAGGAACATAAGAAAGGCCATACTGTGTCAGACCAAAGGTCCATCTAGCCCAGTATCCTGTCTTCCAACAGGGGCCAATGCCAGGTGCCCCAGAGGGAGTGACTAGAACAGGAAATCATCAAGTGATTCATCCCCCGTCGCCCATTCCCAGCTTCTGCCAACAGAGACTAGGGACACCATCCCTGCCCATCCTGGCTAATAGCTATTGATGGATCTATCCTCCAAGAACTTGCCTAGTTCTTTTTTTTTAACCCTGTTATAGTCTTGGTCTTCACAACATCCTCTGGCAGAGAGTTCCACAGATTGACTATGTGTTGTGTGGAAAAAAAACTTTCTTTTGTTTGTTTTAAACCTATCATCTATTTATTTAATTTTGTGACCCCTAGTTCTTGTGTTATGAGAAGGAGTAAATAACACTTCCTTATTTACTTTCTCCCCACCAGTCATGATTTCATAAACCTCTATCATATCCCCCCTTAGTTGTCTTTTTTCCAAGCTGAAAAGTCCCAGTCTTCGTAATCGCTCCTCATATGGCAGTCGTTCCATACCGCTAATCATTTTTGTTACCCTTTTCTGAACCTTTTCCAATTCCAGTATATCCTTTTTGAGATGGGGCAATCACATCTGCACACAGTATTCAAGATATGGGCGTACCATGGATTTATACAGAGGCAATATGATATTTTCTGTTGTCTTATCTATCCTTTTCTTAATGATTCCCAACATTCTGTTTGCTTTTTTTACTTCTGCTGCACGTTGAATGGATGTTTTGAGAGAATGATCCACAATAATTCCAAGATCTTTCTTGAGTGGTAACAGCTAATTTAGTTTCCCTTATTTTATATGTATAGTTGGGATTATGTTTTCCAGTGTGCATTACTTTGCATTTATCAACATTGAATTTCATCTGCCATTTGGTTGCCCAGTCACCCAGTTTTGTGAGATCCTTATGTAACTCCGCACAGTCTGCTTGGGACTTAACTATCTTGAGTAGTTTTGTAACATCTGCGAATTTTGCCACCTCACTTTTTCCCTTTTTCCAGATCATTTATGAATATGTTGAATAGGACTGATCCCAGTACAGACCTCTGGGGGACACCACTATTTACCTCTCTCCATTCTGCAAACTGACCATTTATTCCTACCCTTTGTTTACCCTAAGTTTTAACCAGTTACCAGTCCAGGAGAGAACCTTCCCTCCTATCCCATGACAGCTTACTTTGCTTAAGAGCCTTTGGTGAGGGACCTTGTCAAAGGCTTTCTGAAAATCTAAGTACACTATATCCACTGGATCCCCCTTGTCCACATGCTTGTTGATCCCCTCAAAGGAGAAATAGGAAAAGGTCTAAAGATGTGTATCCCTGAGCCTAGGATTCCTGGAGTATGCATATTTATTTGTGGAAGAATAGGATTCTCAGGGGTTGGTTGTGGAAAGCTCTATTTGAAACACACATCAGTAATGTCAACAACTGGTGTTCAGTTGCCTTATGTGAAGGAGTTTCAGAGTAACAGCCGTGTTAGTCTGTATCCGCAAAAAGAAGAACAGGAGTACTTGTGGCACCTTAGAGACTAACAAATTTATTAGAGCATAAGCTTTCGTGGACTACAGCCCACTTCTTCGGATGCATATAGAATGGAACATATAATGAGGAGATATATATACACACATACAGAGAGCATAAACAGGTGGGAGTTGTCTTACCAACTCTGAGAGGCCAATTAATTAAGAGGAAAAAAAAAAAAAAAAAAAAAAAACTTTTGAAGTGATAATCAAGATAGCCCAGTACAGACAGTTTGATAAGAAGTGTGAGAGTACTTACAAGGGGAGATAGTCAACGTTTGTAATGGCTCAGCCATTCCCAGTCCTTATTCAAACCGGAGTTGATTGTGCCTAGTTTGCATATCAATTCTAGCTCTGCAGTCTCTCTTTGGAGTCTGTTTTTGAAGTTTTTCTGTTGTAATATAGCCACCCGCAGGTCTGTCACTGAATGACCAGACAGGTTAAAGTGTTCTCCCACTGGTTTTTGAGTATTTTGATTCCTGATGTCAGATTTGTGTCCATTAATTCTTTTTTTTTTTTTTTTTTTTTTTTCTCTTAATTAATTGGCCTCTCAGAGTTGGTAAGACAACTCCCACCTGTTTATGCTCTCTGTATGTGTGTATATATATCTCCTCATTATATGTTCCATTCTATATGCATCCGAAGAAGTGGGCTGTAGTCCACGAAAGCTTATGCTCTAATAAATTTGTTAGTCTCTAAGGTGCCACAAGTACTCCTGTTCTTTTTATGTGAATGAGGCATTGGTGATTTCAGCTATCATGGAGGTCAGGTGTTCTTGCTAGTTTCAACCATACATGAGGACAGGAGTAGTTCTTGTAAGTGGTGAGATAGATGTCCTTCACAGCCTCAGTCAAGGCGCTGTTACCAGGTTGGATCACTTAAAGTATGCAGCACAGGGCACCTTAAGAATGTTTTTGGTTGATGAAGAGACCTGTTATCTTCTCCAGCTAAAGAATTCCTATGACATGCTGGAGGGAGCCTTCCTTTTGGACCCCTCCTAGTCTGTGTTGGATGGGTTGGTTCCGATAGCATCTGGCCAAATACTTTCAGATTGTGGAATTTACATGTATTTGCATTTTTTAAGGCAGCAGAACTTGTAGAAAAAAACTATTGAAAAAATTGTATTATGTCAGAAATGGTACATGAACCTATAACTGTCGTGTACTTGGCATCTCCTTATTTTTTTGACTACTTTAACCATGAAACCCATCACTCTGCTAATGAAGTATTGTGTACAGAGTATACTAAAGGCATTATCTTAGACTCCCAGATTCAATTGTATAGCAAAAGCTGGAATCCTGAATTTAGGAGACGATGAATGCTTTGCCAAAGCCAGTTTAGTGGGGCTGGGTTCAGATTCATTTATTTATTTAATTTAAATAGAGACAGCAGTTGCTGGGGCAGCTAGGCAGTTCGTGTTCTGCTTTCTGAGCCTTGCAGTGCAGGGCTGACAGGAAGAGTTTCCTGTCCCCTTGTTTTGAATGTGAATTTGCGTGCAGGGAATTCACTGCTTATCAGTAGTGAACAGAGCAGTCCCAGTGCTCTCATCCAAGGCTGCAGTGAATCACTACTGAGTGAAGGGGCGTGGAAAAGTTGATTCACATCTCTGCCTTTAGTAGCAATGGAACCTCCATCTGTCCTTAGCACCAGACACAGATGGTCATTGACCTCCGCCTAGCTGGCAAGGAAGAAACTGCTTGGACTGCCTTTGAGCCACATTGTTCAAGGGTCAGTATGTTTTAAACAGAAGGCATTTTACCTGTAGGGCATTCTGACTCCCTCCTATCTACCCAGAGTTGGTTCTCTCCTAACTCCAACTTCCCCAAAGATAGGATTATGTTCCCCTCCAGTAGGAGTTGATCATATCCTTTGCAGTCTTCTAGCCTCAAAAATATTGCCTGTTCTGTCCTGATTGGGGCTTTGGCAACTGTGGAGAGATGTTTTGAGAGCTTGCTTGTGTGAACTAGAGGCAGATGCAGAGCAGTAGGAAGGGGAGGATGTTAGTCTGAAGAATGTGGAACATGATTCAATGTGGCTTAACATCACAGCTCAGATCACTTTTATTGACTGATCTTGCACTGTCTCAGATCAACCTGTAGCCTATGGTCTGTACTGGACTCTTTTCCGTTCAGTAATAGCACCTAGTTTCTGTTCTTCTGTCCATTGTCAATGCTTTTAAAGCCAGAAGGTGAATTGCACTAAAGGTATGATTTCAGAGTAACAGCCGTGTTAGTCTGTATCCGCAAAAAGAACAGGAGTACTTGTGGCACCGTAGAGACTAACAAATTTATTAGAGCATAAGCTTTCGTGCATCCGAAGAAGTGGGCTGTAGCCCACGAAAGCTTATGCTCTAATAAATTTGTTAGTCTCTAAGGTGCCACAAGTACTCCTGTTCTTTTTACTGAAGGTATGGTGATGGTTGTTAATTATTTTAGTGCCATCAGTGTTCTGGGCAAAGTCCAAACATAAAGAAAAATCCAGTCTTCTCTGCCCACAGAGTTTATAATCCACGTCTCACCCAGAAGCAATACACTTGCTGATTGAAGGATGGTCTTGTGGTTAAGACACTACACTGGGATGTGTGGAAAACTGGGTTCAGTTATTGTCTCTGCCAGACTTCCATTTGTGGCCTTGAGAGGGTTAATCGATCTTTCTAGCCCTCAAGTTGATGACTGTAAAATGGTGATTAAACTACTGTTCTCTCTCTTTGTCTGTCTTGTCTATTTAGACTGTAAGCTTTTCTAATCACTGACAATTTTTAAATCGAGATTAGATGTTTTTCTAAAAGATATTATCTAGAAATTATTTTTGGGAAGTTTTGTGGCCTGTGCTATCCAGGAAGTCGGACTAGATGACATCAGTGGTCCCTTCTTGCCTTGGAATCTCTGAATCAATAAGCAGAGATTGTGCCTTGGTATGTGTTTGAACAGCACCTAGCACAATATGATCCTGATTTTGGTTGTGGCCTCAAATGCGACTATAATAAAGAGTGATAATGATGGTCTAGTCCTGAGGTGTGGCACAAGTATGAACAAAATTCTGCCTCAATCTCACCAAGATAAAGTGGGATTTTTCTGACGAGAGGGAAGCTGTTATGTGTGAGGTGCACGATAACCTAATAACCGGTGGTGCAGATGTGTAATTCCCCTCATGTATTGCATTGTCTCTTTCCTTCCGTGGTTGGAATCCAGGCTAGAATTAGAGAGATTTTAGAAAAATGCTAATGGGAATTAACTCTCTTCTGAAAGGGCTATAGAAAAGCGGAAAGGCTCAGGTGCCAGACACACTATAAATCTCTTGTCAGAGTATGCTGTTATAATGCAGTGGTCACCTGACATAGTTAAAAAACATGGTTTATTCTTGGAATGGAAGTTGAACTCAACTGGGTTTTAATTGTTTTCCTGAGTTGAGCTACAGCACCAAAAGTCCAAAGCTTGAGCAAGATTTTTGTGTATGGTTTGGTCTCTCCTATGCTGCAGAACTGATCAATGTTTCTACATTTTTTTCAGGGATCCAGGCTATTGTAACCATGCCCCTTCCCACACACACACGCACCAGACGCAAAATTTGGTATAGTGCAGAAGTGATCTGAAGAAGAAGCCTTAATTAACTGGGCAGCTCTTTAAACAAATTCCTAATACACTAGTTCTCTAGTTTTGAGCCTTATTTTAAAGGCCAAGTCACTTCCCAGATTGAGGGAGGTTAACTACAGTACTCCAATTGTAAACCTACCAGGCCCTTTCAAGCAGGAGGCTGCTTAGGAGCCAGGATGTTGGTTGTGTCAACATGTCAGTATAGCATAGTGTACTTCAGTGCTTTCTGAAGCCAGAGTACAATAAACATGAGACTTAGAATGGCATATTTTAAATAATGTGTCTCAGCCAGGATGATCACAAAGCTTTTCTGATCTATAGGAATACTTTCATCCACTGCTGAAACACCGCTTGCTTTTTAGTGGGATGCAGCAGTTGTTTAACAGTTCACCGTAACTCCATAGAAGTTGAGGACAAAAAGTGAAAAGAGAACTTGCAGCCAGTTAGAACTGTAGGGGGAAATAAGGGAGACAGTGTAATTGTTCAAACTAGAATCTGGCCAGGACACCAGGGCTGATGCCCCAACTCTTTTCAAAAGTGCCATAGGATCCTTGTCACAAATGTTCAGGGCCTTGGTATTCTGTTTCCTCTAAAAGATGGCACCTGCAACAGTACAACGTCTACTAGCTGCACACTGCGGGATTGGGTCAGTATGATCAGAGTGCCACACCGAATAGCTAACACCTCTTCCACAATTATCTGGGTTTTAAGAGGTCCCTCATCCAAGTATTATCCGTGTCCAACCCTATTTCATATAAGACAAGATGGGCTTATAATGGAAATCTAAGGTGTACATATTGCTACTGGGAAGTTTTACTGAGAAGACAGGGGGAAGAAAACCTTTACGTGGGTTGACTTGATGCGATGCCAGCAGCCATGAAGACTTGAAATGGGGAATTTCCTTTATCGTTGGAGCTGAAATTCTTGGAGTACACGGAAGTTTAAGGTGGAATAACCACTGGGTAAGAAACTTTAAGTCTTTAGATTTTTTTTCCAGGTTCTGCTCCTCTCCATGAGCAGCCTGCTAGTAAGGGCAATTGATCACCACCTATTAACGAGCTATAAACCTTAATGGTCTCTCAGCAGCTCCTAGACACACATGCCAGTACTTCACAGATGAAAAATACAATGTGGTTTGAACAGTAATGCTAGAATATGACCTAAGATCCTCAGATGTATGAGAATCACCAGCCTAATGACTGAAGAATTAACACATCTTCACTTCTACTCCGAAGAGTATACTCAGGGAAGGGAACCAACTTATCTTTACTACTGTCTCCCCTCTATCCTGCACTGAGCTCTGCCTGCCCACTCTCCTCCCAAGCTTTACAGTCACTGAATAGTGAGAGGCTTTGACTGGGTACCCCTGATGGCCTCCCCAAGTCCCTGGAAACTGGCCAGTACTGGTTGCTAATCTCAGAAAAGTTTAAGTAGACAACACAGGGCACCAGGAATAGCCTCATTTTACCAGACCTGAAGATGCAAAGAAGGGTGTGGTTTCTACAGAAAACCAGGGAATCCGAACTAGGTCTCATTTGGGTCAGAGTAGAAGTCCCTCTGTGTAGATGCATACAAGGCAGTTGAAGCACAAATCTCTTTAATTGGGACTCTGAACAACAGCTCAGTCAGTGAAGGCTGTATTGTCAGTCTAGTAGGTTGACATGCTATAGATTTCAGGACGAGGACTTTGTCTTCCTCTGTGTATGAACAGCACCCGGTATGTGCAGATGCTCCTTCAGTTTTAATAATTTGCCCAGGTAGTGGATAGCTGCAGCGCCCCATGTTGTGAGCTCTTTGAAGAGAGGGATAGTCATGAAACAATATAAAAGGGAAATTCATGGCCGTATGGTCTGTGTAGATTGCAGTTATCTGGATTCCAAGACATATACCGCCCAGTACTCATCTTCTTTTGAGAAACTCCTGTAGTTGCTGGCATTGTTGCTGTGAATCAAATTGTATGGCTGGAAAATTTTATTGCCTTTAAATACTTTTGGTTACGGAAGCCTAGATAGAAGGGAAATCAAATCTCCTGACTCAGTGTGGAGATGATTCCCCCTTCAAGAGACTGCTTGGCCTCCAACACAGCTTACGATAGCTCCAAGTCTGCCCTAAATTACAGCAGCTTTATATGACTACCTGGGGCCCAGAATAGCTGGAGTGCAGTGTGTTTCATCCATGCCCCATGCCAGCACAGTGCAGAAGGCTGCAATATCTGAGACAATTTCAAGCTCTGATCGTGCTGAATTGTTGCCATCTTGTGACTTCTCCCCAGCACGGCCAGGAAATGTAGAGCTTTGCAACTGCCCCAATGTAGGGGGACTCATAACTCCATCCTATAATGAAGTGCCTCGTCTTGGGAAGTTATCCAAAAGCCCCTGCTACCAGCAGCAATACTGGACATTATGGGATAAGTGCTGCAGGTGTGCCAGCATGCGCTGATGCAACTCTGATTGTAAGGAGCTTCAGGTCTGGACGCTTCACAACAATTCTGGAACAGAATGTTGCTGGGCACATGTGCTAAACTGTTGCAAGGACAAACAAGAAAATCAACCATTTCCTACCATCAAAGTTCCTGCAGTGGTTCTTTTGGTTTGCTGGAGTCATGAGAGGAGCTACAGCTTCAGGCACGGGAACTTTGCTGTGGACTTGCAGGTCAGTGTGTTTGAGTTTGATTCAGTGTAGCCCACTTGATGATGTTCCTGTTTGTAGCTGCCTTTTTGTGCAGATTTTGCCACAGCAGAACATATGGCTGCTGCCTTTGCTTTTTTCCTGTGGTTTTGGATTGTAGGCTCTGGCCCAAGGTTTCCAGCCTCTTTGATTCCTTTTCTTTCCATTTTTCTCTGTCATTAGACAGCTTGTGCTCCACATACAGGCAGCAGGCTTCTTTTATCTTGAGCTTCAGCTTGCGATCTGTGTGTCTGTCTCTCTCTTTCTGTTTAGAAGGGGAGGAGAGGTTTGGTGGTTTTTTTTTGCTCACTCTCCTCCTTATACAACGCCTTCTTTAGCAGGCTCCAGTAGGAGTTGGATAGACAGGAATGGTTCCTGACTGTACCAAAAATGTCATTAAAAATAAAAAAGGCAACTGATTGAAGAGAGTTGTCCTCCGATTTCTTGCTTTGAGACAGCGTAACTGACTCTCTGAAAGTGCCTTGTGAGCTGAAAAGGATCAGAAATGAAGTTCAGGGCTGCGGTAAGATTTGTTTAACTGCTGTGTTCTTCTGCAGTCTTTCTAATGTGTGTCCAGCCTGAGAGGAATGGAGAGAATTCTTCAGAGTTTCGGCAGGAAGTCCCTGTGTTTCTCTCACACAATTTCAAATGGAAAACTCCTTCTTTGAAAGTTAAGTGTGAGTGCTTGAGATGGGGAGAAGAAAAGCAAGGCAGGTTGGGGGCTTATATTTTAAGGAGGTGGGTGTATGTGGGGGTACAGAGGGTGGGAAAAGACTGAGACAGGAATGTGTTGGGGTTCTGGGAAGGGCATATGCATCATGTTCTGGGGTTCTTTTTGTGTGATGTCACAGAGATGCCAACCCTTGCTAACTTTCAGTAATTCTTCTGATTGTTTTTTTTTTTTTAGATGTAATTATGAAATTACTAATTTGGGCATAAATTGGGTAATTTTACAATCTCACACACATGTAATGTATATAAAGTGTGTGTGTCGCTCACCACTCGGGTCTTACGAACACAGCAAATAGCATGGGGAGGGAGGGGTGCACCTGGTGCATTCTTCACAACGCCCATGGCACAAGTGCATACTGTGCAGTGAGGTTCTGATAGGAGGCAAGTCAGAGTGGTTTTGAATGGGTTGGGGCACTGCTGGATTCACCACCAAAGCCACAGGCTGTGTGGCACTTGAACTGCCCCTTGTGGACGCTGCAGGACTATGTTAAAATGCTCCAGGTCAGTGGCTCTCAACCTTTCCAGACTACCCTTTCAGAAGTCTGATTTGTCTTGCATACCCCCAAGTTTCACCTCAGTTAAAATCTACTTGCTTACAAAATCTGACATAAAAATACAAAAGTATCACAGGACACTATTACTGAAAAATTGCTTACTTTCTTATTTTACCACATAATTATAAAATAAATCAATTGGAATATAAATATTGTATTTAAATTTCAGTGCGTGGTGTATAGAACAGTATAAACAAGTCTTTATATGAAATTTTAGTTTGTACTGACTTTGGTAATGCTTTTCATGTAGCCTATTGTGCAACTAGGCAAGTATCTAGATCAGGGGTTCTCAAACTAGCGGTCGTGACCCCTCCGGAAGTCGCAAGGTTATTACTTGGGGGGGTCGTGAGCTGTCAGCCTTCCTCCAAACCTTGCTTCACCTCATTTATAGTGTTAAATATAAAAAAAATTGTTTTTAATTATTATAGGGGGTTGCACTCCTAGACTTGCTGTTTGAAAGGGGTCACCAATACAGAAGTTTGAGAACCACTGATCTAGTTGAGTTGATGTACCCCCCGGAAGACCTCTGCGTACTCCCAGGGGTACACGTACCCCTGGTTGAGAACCACTGCTCTAGGTACCTAGATGGGATAGTTCAAGCACAGTACACAGTCTGTGGCATGGGCAATTAATACAATTCCCCACTGACAATCTCTGCAGCTTGCCTCCTGTCAGACTCTCCCTGCACAGTCTGTGGGAGAGGAGAAGCTGGCGGAGGCAGCGGTGATGGAGGAGAGAGGGAATGTGATGGAAAATTAATAGGCATCCTTTTAAAAACAAACAAAGGGAAATACTACTTCACACAATGCACAGTCAATCTGTGGAGCTCGTTGCCATGGGATGTTGGGAAGGCCAAAAATATAACTGAGTTAAAAAAAGAATTAGATATGTTAATGGAGGATAGGTTGGTCTATCATTGGCTATTAGCCAAGATGACGAGTTATGTGGATGCCACTAAACCTCCAACTGCCAGAAGGTGGGACTGGATGACAAGGAATGGATCACTCAAAATAGCTCTATTCTGTTTATTCCCTCAGAAGCATATGGTACTAGCCATGGTCAGAAGCCAGGATATTGGGCAAGATAGATGGGCAACTGGGCTGATCCAGTAGGGCTGTTCTTATGTTTAAAATTAGCATTTGTATTGGAGAAGCAGCAACCAGCCAAACTCAGTCTATTCTCAGTAGTGCAGAATTAGAGGCGGTTCAGAGACAGTTGGTGAAAATGATCAAGGTCCTGGAAAACTCGCATTTGAAGAGAGATTGAAAAGACTAGGATTGTTACCTTAGAAAGGAGACAAATAAGAGGAGGCATGACAAAAATATATAACATAATTAATGGCTATTGGGAACTTCTTTTCTCCCTATTTCATAACACAAGAAAAAGGCGACGGTCAATTAAATTAAAAGCTGGCAAATACAAAATTGATCTAAGGAAATACTTTTTCATGCAATACATAATTAGATTGTGGCACTCATTGCCACAGGAAGTTGTTGAAGACAAGAACATAGCAAGATTGAAAAAGTGATTGGACATTTACATGGATAAGAATATTCAAAGTTGTCATTTAATGCTAACAGATGTTGAAAGTGGTATTAAAAACTTCATAGTTCTGATTTTACACTAATCCCTAACTATTAGGGATTTAGAGGAGACCTAATGTGGGGGCAGATTATCCATCATCTGTATAATGTTAGCCATCTTGCATCTTCCCCTGAGGCATATGTTACTGGCCACTGTCTGAGGCAGGATACTGGATTGGATAGGATCCAGGTCTGATCTAGAAAGGCAATTCCTGTCTTCCTATTTTTCTTTTAATTCTCCCACTATTGCTTTAGCCCCAGTGCAGGCCCACTGTTGGGAGCAACAGCATAAATAGGCCCTTGGTGTTCTAACCATCATTCTAACACGGCTCAGAACAGATTTTGTGATATGGTGATAAAACCACTTGAGTCTCATCTACACTAGAGCTTACTTTGTTGCTATCATCAATACATCTGCAGTATTGGTGGCATTTATTGTAATTTGGATACTGATTTTTCTTGTGTAGATAGGACCTCTGAGACCAAAGTGGGCACTTAAGTGAAGGTGTGCTGAATCCTGGTAGTGCCTTCCTAATCCCTCCCCATGTGTATGAACTAGACATCTGAAGACTGAGCTCTAGAGGTTTGGTTTGGGGATTCTTCTTGCAGAGGGGCAAGTCGAGTGACAGCAGGCATGTCCCCACCAATAGACACACAGGGCGGGATTCCCAGAGGTACGATGTAAAAGGCTATTCATAGCAATGAGTGTGCAGTGACTAAGCTGATACTGACTAATCTAATGCTTGTCAGGATGTTGTTTGATGTTCTCCATGAGAAGAAGGGAGATGTAGAAGCGCTTTTCATATCCACTGTAAGATGTGCTATACTGCTGGTTTTATTATGGAATGTATTGCTATCTCTGAAGGGCATAATGGTGTTAGATCATTGTGTAGGGTGGAGAATTGGGGCAGTGTCCAGCTAGGAGGTTAGTGATGTCGATATGGGAAAGGGCATAGGGCAGTAGTTATAATGAAGTGTGATGCAACAGTGTTTAGGTTGAAAGGGCATTGATGTCTAGAGGGGAATAGAGCAATGCTTGGAGGCCAGTAATCAAAAGGTACAGCAGAGCATTATAGATCAGGATGCTTTGGTGGTGGCGAGTTGATATGGGTAGGAAGGGATGCAAATGGGTGCCATGAAGTTAGTGTGTATAATCCTCAGTAAAAGTTTCACTAGAGCAGGATCTTCCTCCCTTATTCCTTCCTCTCTGCCTGACCTGGAAGCTACTACAAAGTTCATATAAAAGTGCTGTGAAAGGGGATGTTCTGGCTTTTTCATGTTTGTCATAAGAACTCTGTGAAGTTGCCATGTGACCCACAGACCCATTGTGTAGCACCATAAAATCATAGAAGTAGGTTTTTTCAATCTTTCCTCATAGGTCATGTGTTCTAGACCTTTTCATAATTTTGTTTTGCTCTCCTCTGGACTTTTGTCCACAGCTTTCCTGAAATGTGGTGCCCAGAACTGGACACAACTCTCCAGTTGAGGCCTAATCAATATGGAGTAGAGTGGAAGAATTCTTGTGTCTTGCTTACAACACTCCTGCTAATGCATCCCAGAATGACATTTTCTTTTTTTTTTTTTTTTTTTTTTTGCAACAGTTACACTGTTGACTCATTTAGCTTGTGATTCACAATAACCCCTAGATCCCTTTCCACGTACTCCTTCCCAGGCAGTCATTTCCTATATCGTATGTGTGCAACTCATTGTTCCTTCCTAAGTGGAGTACTTTGCATTTGTCCTTATTGAATTTCATCCTATTTTCTTCAGACCATTTCTTCAGTTTATCCAGATCATTTTGAATTTTAAACCTATCCTCCAAAGCACATGCAACTCCTCCCACCTTGGTATTGTCCGCAAACTTTATAAGTCTACTCTCTGCCATTATCTAAATCATTTAGAAAGATATTGAACAGAACCGGACCCAGGACTGGTCCCACTCATTATGCCTTTCTAGCTTGACTGTGAACCACTGTTGACTGGTTGGAAAACCGTTCCCAGAGATGCCCCGACCTTACAGTAGAGCCACCTAGGTTTTAGTTCATGGATACTGGAATCATTGTGGATATTGGAACTAGCAGCATCTTTTTAACTGATTTACACAGCTGGTGCCACCTGATAAAGAGCAAAAATGCCAGCTCCCTAAATATAGAAATCCACTGTGTTGACTCTGTACATTTCCCTGATCTCTTTCTGGTTTGCCCACTTCATTTTTCTCTCAGATATTTTCTGTTTAGCTTGCTGACTGAAATCTGAGTATCCCCTCTATGCAATAAACAGCCTCATTCTCATCCTTAAAATTCTTTCTTAAAACTGCTTTACTTTCCATTGTTAATCTTTGCTCCAGGTTTATCTACACTTGCTCTCTGACATTTTAAAAAAGAAAATAAAGCAACATACAAAACATGGAACAAATTACATGATCCGCTTCCTTTGTAAAATCAGCATTACCTTGCTTTTTTTGTTTTCTCTCCTTTAGATTATGAACTGCTTGGGGCAGGAACCTTGTTGTCAAACACAAGAAGTTTCAAATACATCTCTGGTACTATATGAGTAGTAATAAATTGCAACGTTCAAACTCCAGCAGAATTATTCAATGACATACCTTTCTCTCTACACTTCTGATTCTCCCTTCTCCCTGCTTCAAGTCCCTGTGACAAACATGTAATATACATTTAAAATACACACAGCATGATTTAATTGCCAGCATTTCCTGTTCTACTTTGCATTTTAGGGGATTGAATGAATCTGAAGTTTAGATAGGTGGAATAACAGGAGTTCCACATCTTCAGTTTTAAAAGCAAAATCTGCCAGGAGAGATGTTACAGCAAACTTTACTAGGACAACAGTAAGGCTCTTTTTCCCTCTACTGCATCATTAGTATTTCTAAAGTGTTCCAGCTTATGTCCTCTATTATTTAATAGTCAAAATATGAAGGGCCCTTGAAATTAAACGGTTTAAAGGCGTCTGTCAAAGGAGTGGCATTCCTCTCCCCCTCAAACATTTTTCAGAACAATAGCATAGTGTGGAAGTAAATTCTGAAGAAATGGTGAGTGAATCAGGAGGGCAACATCAGGGAGAGAAGACCATATTCTGAGTGTGAGTCACTGTTCCCCAAACTCGCAGCAATAACCTCTAGAACACCAACTCCAGGAGTTACCTTTCCTGTAATATTTACTATAAAGCAATCAAAAAGAGAAAATTATTTTATAAACAATCCTTGCGTGAGGCAGCCACTGACATACTCACGTCTCTGTGAGTTAAAGGTTACACAGTTGTACTATGCTAGTGGTGATTCTCTGCTGTTTTTGTTAAAATTCTGATTTTTCTCTTTGCTCAAAGTGGCTTACCCATGTTAGGGGTAGCATTGTTCTAAATGTCCCTTCCAGACCCTGATATTCAAATGTAGAATTGAATATTCATTTAGTTTTTTCTCTCTGCTTAAATGTCAAACAATACATGTATAGAATGAGATTTTTTTATCCTAAAAATAATTATTCGTGCACAGTTAGCTTCAGGGCAGTTCAGCTGCTACTCACATGTTCAGTAGCAGGGTATTGTTATGTAAGACATTAACATGTTGTCTTGTCAGTGAGCCCTCTCTCCCATACCAGCCACTGACCATCTAATTAGTAACACTCTGGCTTTTGCTTTTTGCAATGTTGAAGCCATGTTAGTACCTTGGATTCAGGAGTTTGGTACAAAGACACAACAAGCACAATTAGGCCGCATTACCTACATTATAAATAATCATGTTGGGGTGCTCAATTACAATGCAGCTGTCACCCAAGTCAGGGTCGGATTAATTTTTTGTGGGCCTGGCGCCAAACATATTTGTGGGCCCCCCTGGGGCAAGGTGCAGGGGGGCGGGATGGTCAGTCTCCAGAGTGAAGGGCGGGCTGGGGGCAATGAGGCACAGCGCGGGGGGGCGGGGGGGGCCCACTCTGCGCAGCCCTGCAGGAGGGCAGTGTTTACAAACCTGCAGCTGCCAGACGCACACTGGCCTGCCCAGTCCTGAGCTGCCAGCATACCCCTTCCCCTTGAGGGTGGGCCCGCACCACACCGCCCCCATGCCAAGTGCCCCACCCTTATGCCCAGTGCCCTCTCGCCCAGAGACCACCTCCACAGATCTCTCTGCCCAGTCCCCACCCCTCCCAGAGATCTCCCCTGCTGGTCTCCCACCACAACTGCACAACACCCTGCACACCACACTGCTCACCCAGTGCCCCCTGCCCATAGACCTCCCCACTGCCCACCATCTTCCTCACAGTCCCACCATCACAGCTGCACAGCACCCCATATTCCTGAGGGGATTCTGCACCAAAAAATTAAAAATTCTGTGCACGGTATTTTAAAATTCTGCAAATTTTATTTGTCAATAAATAAATGTGGAGGCTCCAACATGGCAGTGGGGAGCACAGGCCACTGGTTACATGGAGGTGGGAGATTACCCTGCAGCCTCGCCCCACCCCACCACGGGATAGGGACTCAGCAATGAGGCTGCACCCAACCCTGACACAGTGCAAGGGCCAGGCGCACCAGGTGTGGGTGAGCAGGCTCAGCCCGGCAACAGGATCCCGGTGCAGAGGGACTTAGTGTGGGGGGATCCAGGTGGGGGTAGGAGAGTTCTCTGTGGGGCAATCTGGGTGCGGTGGTTCAGTATGCACAGAAGCTTATTGGGGGGGTTCCAGGTGCAGGGGCAATGGGACTCTGCAGGGATCCAGATGAAGGTGTTTGGGGCTCAACAGGGGGGTCTAGGTGCAGGGGAGGTGGGGTTCATTTGGGTGGGGGTCCAGGTGTGGGTGGTTGGGGCTCAGTGGGGAGGGTGTCTGGGGGGAGCTCATTGGGGTGGTACGGATGCAGGGGAGGTCAGGCTTGTCAGGGTGAGGGTTCAATGGGTCTGCTTAACAGGGGAGCCCCAGCTTCTGCCAAGGGGATGCCGCATGCTGGGCTCCAGCTTCCCCCCTGCCCCCGCTTCCCCCATCCCCTTCTCTTCCCCATGCCATGCCCCTTCCCCACTACTCCATCTCCTCCTCATCCCACCCCCTTCCTTCCCCACTGCCTCTTCCCCCACTCCCTGCTTTCCCCCTCACCCCCTTCTCTTCCCCATCCCATGCCCCTTCCCCACCGCTCCATCTCCTCCCCAGGCCTAGTGGGCAGGGGAAAACCACCTCCACTTCCTGCTGCCCAGTGATTGCAGGGTGGGCCTGACCCTGCACTTATGGGGCGGTGGGAAGTGGAGTGACCTGGCCCCAGACCACTCCGCTCTGCTCCCCTGGCTCACGGACTTTGGGTCGGGGGGAACTGCCCCCGGGCACTCACCAGCGGAGCGGGCTGGGTCTGGGTTGCTCCACTGAGTGTAGGGCGAGCCTGACCCCTGTTGCAGTCCCTGGGACGTGTAGCTCAGGGGAGGAGGTTTGGGGGGAAGGGGTGGAGTGGGATCAGGGCTGGGGCGGAGCAGAGGTGGGAAGAGGCGGAGCAGAGGTGGGGGCTTTGGGGAAGAGGCAGGATGGGGACAGCTTTCCTGACCAGCTCAGCCGACCGGGGGATTGGGCTGGCCAGGGCCCCTTCTGGCTGTGAGCCCAGCGCGCCATTGTAAACCCGGTGCTGACCCAAGTAGTGTAGTATTTTTTCAGCAGAATTTGCAATTTGAAAATTTGCAGAATCCCCTTCCTGATCTCTGCTCCACTCTACAGTCAGGGAATGAGATGGGATGTGGGCTAGGCTGGAAGGTGGCAGGAGAACAAATCACTTAGTCAATCCTTGGTCTCAGTTCCTCATCTGTAAAAATGGGAATAGCACTCTCCCACCTTACAGAAGCATTGGGAGGATAAAATTCATAGCCATTGTGAGGTGCTCAGATACTACAATATTACTAGCCATAAAAGCCCGAGACAGAAAAGGGAGTTCCAGAAGCTGACTCCCACCCAAACAGCAAGAAAAAGAGGGATTTTTTTTGGGGGGTGCAATGGGGGAGACAACTGAAAGAAGCAGCCAGGGTATACTGGGACTGGAGAGCTTAAAGACCAGCATTTTTCTGCCCACCTGCAATACCCCTAACCTCCATTCGCCTTGTGACTTCCTTGGGCAGTTGTGCCCAGCAGGTTGAGAAGTTCTACTTTAATCCACACTACATTTTTAAAGATAGTTAAAAACTACAAGCAGAAGACAGCCAAGGGGTGTGAGGTAATAATATATTACAGGGGAGATTTTCAGAAGTGCCTAAGAGATTTAGGAGCACAAATCCTGTTGAGCTTTGAGTGGGACTGGTGATTTTAAAGTCTCTTCTACGTTATATAAAACCATTTATTATGAGGGTTCCCAAGTGATTCACAAACTCAGAGGGGAGAGGGTTAGCCAAGGCACTGGGGTGCCACTGAAAATGCTTCATTATGATTGCTAGCTCATTTACCCTTTCCAGTAAACTCCAAAATGGGATTGTTTGGAAATTTTGGTACAAAAGAAAATGTATTAGTGCATTATACAGCCCCTGCCCTGCCCTCAGGCAGTTGTTGGCTGGATGTTCACCAGATCATCATATCCCTATATTTACCCAGTACTCATTTAAAAGAGAATCTCATCCTCTTCCCTCACAGGGAAAAATGTCAAATGGAGGGAAGCTCAAACTAAATTTTAAAAAAGATCGCTGAAAAAATGCTCTGTGAATTTGTCATGCAGAGCTTAGAAGGCCCTGTTTTTCATTTGGGTTGTGGGAAGTCTACCACACTTCAACATTTAAAATTAGTTAAAAATAAAGTGCTTCTGCCCCAAAATACTATGTAAGGATTTAGTGAGCTAACCTAAATGGATGTTTTATCAGCCCTTGCCAGGCAGTACGGTGTGTTCAAGTTATATTGTATTCAAAGGAACTAAGCTCTAAGAAGGCAAATTCTGATCCTTTATAGTCAATCATTTAGTCACAGCTGGTGTAAAGCAGCCATAGCTCTGTGGGCTTTATGGAACTACACCAATTGACAGCAGCCCAGAGTCTCCCAAAGTGTAATTATGGAGAAGAAAAGGCCTGTGGAAGTAGTCTGCTTTGCTAATTGCACTGGCTCAGTCCCATCTTTCAATAGTAACTGCTTTGCTTTTCTGGCTCTGAGCCACTGTTGTACTGACTGTTCTGGAGAAGAGATTAGAAGCATAGAGTGGGTTAAAATAACGTGGGAATGGCTCCCCTATGATCATATGCAATCATCAGTTCAAGAAAGTCCATTCTACAACTGTTAGCTCTGCAACTCCACAAATGGATGGTAACAAACACCTATAATCTCTAGTAAGCACTCAGGAGGCAAGTTTGAGAAAGAAGGCACAGAGTGCTCTATTAGTTGGACAGGCACTAAAATCAGACTGAGACTGCTTGGATTTCTGGGGAAACCCTCCTCTAGTTCACACAGGGCAAACTGAGAGGCCCAGAATCGTGATTAGCATAGTCCCTCCCATAGCAGTAAGACATCTCACTAGCATGGTCACTGCCATACTTGTAACACAATATCTATCCTTACAAGAACCAGGCTTGTGGAAACAGTTGTCACTTCAGCTCAGGTATAATCTTTGGGCAGTGAAAGTGCTGAAGCAGAGCTTTCTAGATGCTTGGGATCTTTGAACTAGGGAATTGTTGCTACCTGTGGTGGTGGTGGTGCTAAAAACTAGCAATGCCTGTAAAATATGTACTGGCCACTCCCAGAAATGCTCCCATTGTTGAACAAGTGATATCCAGTATACTTGTGATTGCACCACTTCAGAGCAAGTCTTGACAAAGTTTCTGATTGCACCATTTTGCAAGGATGCTGTTAGTGAAGCCAGTGTGGATGGGAACCACGTGATGGACACTCGGCACCAAAGTTGTAATTACAATAGAAAGGCACTTGAACTACATGTCCATACAGACTGTTTTTTCACCTGATGTTGACACGTGGCTTTAACATACCATTTCCACGGTGTCCCGATTTTTTTTTCTCTCTAATATATAGGACGTTACAAGGGGTAAACAGTGATTTTCAGAAGAAAGCAGGCAGCCAGAGAACAGGACTTTCTAGTGTCAGGTTTAGAATCAGTCTTTGCTTTGAATTCCATTGTTTTGTTTTGTCAGTAGGTGAGATGATGCCGTAGAGGAAGGACATAGATGTTAAGGCCAGAAAGGACATCTAGGTGACCTCCTGTATAACACAGGCCATAGGATTTCCCTGTATTAATTCCAGCCTCAAGTCCCATAGCTGTGATTGAGCTAGAGCCTATCTTTCAGGAAAACGTGCCATTTTGATTTAAAGATTTCCACTGATGGAGCATCTACCACAACCCTTGGTATGATGGTCTGGTGATTGATTACTCTCTCAATTAAAAATTTGCACCTTATTTCTAGTCTGAATTTATGTAGCTTCAGCTTCTAGCCATTGGCTGTAATTGTACCTTTGTCTGATAGATTAAAGTAACCAACCTTTCAATTGTTTTCTTTATTCAGTTCCTTATTGTCACACTTGTTATCACTCAGTGGGACAATGTGCTCCCCTTTATGATCACTGCTATTTCTGACCTTTTTCTCTTCCTTCCCTAGCCTCCTTTCTCTCTCTCTCTCTCTCTCTCTGACCATTCTTTCCTGTGCATTACCTTTTCTGTAGCAACGCACAATTTCGCACCCAGCAAGTCTCACTTTCCATCCCCTTCTGCATCCCATCTGCTGAAAATGGTCAACAGCGAAATAGTTAATGGTGACCCTTTTAAAGCATAGTTAGACTTGGGAAGTAGCAAGTCAAAATTAATGGTAGGACAGAAGAGTTCACTCCCTTCAGAAAGTGTTTCAGGCTGTCTGTACACTTAGTTTATACTAAATTTATATTTAGAAGATTATCTTTGCAACCTGGAGGGCTCAAAACTTGAAATTAAAGCTTAGGTTCTGCAGAACCTGTTTGTCCTGCAGGCCATGTAAATACATCTACGGTGCTAGACCAGGCCTGTGGAGGATGGGTTTGACACCCTTGCCATAGAAATAAGGCAATCTAATCATTCCTGATTATTCTTAAAACTGTAAACTCAGTTTTTAAAAGTCTTTGAAAATCAAACATGGCTGCTTTGTTTCTGCTGAGCTCGAGCCTGGGAAGCTGAGTAAGAAATGTGTAGGAGGGAAGCTGGAAGATACTTAGTCATAAATGTTAGTCTCAGTGGATAGGGCTAAAGAAAATTGTTCTGTTTCTTAGGGAGGACATATTGCTTCTTCCTTAATCACCGGATATGTTCGGTTAGAAATGGTATGTCCTGGACTGAGGGAGTGGCTGATGAAAGAGCTATTGACCACTTCTGAGAGCTGTAGTTCAACGAAGCTGGTCCTGATTTGTTTTCCAACTGCTTCTACAGGATGATTTATAAAATTGCATGTGTTTCTTTCAGTAAATTTACCAAAACAAGCTATACATGTTAAACACTTCTATACCACTATAACTTCATCCACACTAGGGAGTTGCACTGATTTAACTAGATCAGTTTTTCTACCAGTTTGGTTAAATCATTGCAAAAAACTGTGTGTAAATGGACCTACACATCTGGAAATTTGCTCCATTAGCTGAGGAATTTTGTATCCAATTGATAAATGGTATAGTTCCAAAGTACCAAAGAAATGAAGGACATACCTATCTTCTTCTTATTTATAATCATGTTTATTATGGTAGTGTCCGAGGACCTACCAAGAATGGGCCCCATTGTGCTGGGCACTGCACAACTAGACCACTGCCTGTTCCCCAAAGAGGTTACAGTTGAAATAGACCAGATGGACTCAGGGAGGGAAAAGGGGGTAGAACACACAAGCAGCATGGAGAATGTGATGTTAGCAAACAGTGTGTTAATTCCACAGTTTGTTTTGGTGGGTTTAGTAAGAAGCGAATTCGGTAAATTAAAAGGAAAGTGAAGGAAGAGGGAACACTGAAAGGGCACTGAGGGGTTAGGATAGGGGAGAAGAAGGGGGGCAGATCCTGTGAAGTTAAGTTGAGGTGAAAAGACTGTAGAGGAGGAGGAGGGTTGGTGCAAACAGCTAATCAGCACAGGTCAGAGAAGATCCAATCAAAACGACAGAAATTTCTCTGAACCTCCCTGCTTTGCTGGTTCTGCAGCTGCTTTTACTGGCTGGATTCTCTGGCTGGCTTCTCCCAACAATTCCCTTCCTTCCCCCACCCCCCAAAGCCAGGGGGAGGAAACTAGGGGAGGCACTACCCTACTAGTTGTGTGTGTTGGGGTGTCTCTTGCATAGCTCTGAATGGGTGGGTGGAGGTATAACGGGGAAGGGGTGGCCTTGGCTGGGGCCTATTTTACCCCCTCCCTCTGCCCCAATGCAGCAGTCCCTGTTTTGACAGCTGCTCATAGGAGCTGGAGTCTGTGGCTGATTCCTTTGTCCTCTTCCCCCCCCCCCCCCCAGCTTGAAAGAAGCTGCTAAATGTGCTTTGCTGGGGTGAGTGGAGTAATTGGTTTATGTGACTCAGGCATTTTGCAATAGAGGATTGGTCAGGAGGAATGGATTCGAAGGTTGATTGCTGAATTGCCAACCCCCAGCTTTTCAAAACTCAAGAGTCAAGCTCCCAAAAATCATGAAATCAATTTAAAAATCACAAGAATTAACCAAAAAAAAAAAAAAATTTGAGGTTCTTTAAATTTGCCCTCTGGCTTCTGAGTCTTTCTCCACAGCCATGAAGGATAGAAACTTTGATTTTTCTTAATGAAAGCTGAAAGTCTCTCAGAATCACTTGTCTCAAAGAGCAGGAGCTTCAATATTATAAGACTCAATAAAATCACATGAGTTGGCCGCAGTGTATGTGTGATGCTGCATACTGAGGCCGCACATCGTGAATTTGGGCCAAACTTATCTCTTTGTGAGGGATTGTCTTTGTTAACGTAAATAACATAACACAAACCTTAACCTAAATTTTCTGCTGAGTTTTGCTGCTGCTAGGGTTTTCCCCTGCAGGACATCAGTCCCTGTCCCAGAGATGTACTCCGGACCCTCTTATATCTTGGGATGGAGGTAATAGGACCCATCTGGCAGTGTAGCTCTGCATCTTTGTCCAGGGCTCTAGCACCTGATGGTAAGGTTGGCTCAGCAGGAAAGCCCTGCATTCCTGGCTTGTTGCATTATTATTGCAGAGAGTGGCCAAGGGGTGCTGTGACTTGCTTGGGCCCCCTTAGGAATCTGCTCCAGGATAGTTCCTGGTAGTTGTGATACTAGTGACTGATGCATTCTGGGCTATATCAGCAGAGTGGAAGCCAGCTGGTGTGACTTTTTTCAGACCGGCCACTAACTTCATAGTTATTTTTCCAAATACTTTGTTTAAGTATTTGGTCAGATTACAAATACCCAAATCCACTTTGCTGATTCCATGGCCAAAAAGGAACATTGTGATTTTCTAGTCTGACCTTCAGTATAACGCTGACTGACTCCCAAAATAATTTCTGTTGAACAAGAGTATATCTTAAAAAAAAGAAATTCAATCTTTATTTTAAAAATTGTCAGTGACGGAGAACCCACCGTGATCCTTGATAAATTGTTCCAGTGGTTAATTATCCTCACTGTTAAAAATTTACCTTATTTCCTGTCTGAATTTGTCTGGCTTCAACTTCCAGCCACTGGACTGTGTTTATACCTTTGTCTGCTAGATTGAAGAGCCCATTATCAAATATTTGTTCCTCATGTAGGTACTTACAGACTGAGCAAGTCACCCCTTAACCTTCTCTTTGTTAAGATAGGTGTGTCTTGAGCTGTCCTAGGAGATTATCTCCTTTCTCCTATTCTGTAATAGTAACAGCCTAAAATGCAAATAAAAGGAAGTTTAGAAGTAATGGAAATACGAATTTGGCAGAACTGAAGGTGGGGTCACATCCTTGAGGTCAGATATGAAAGAGATTGAAGGGAATACATTTAATGAAGTAGATCAAATTAAAATGTAATAAATTAATGGGCAGTGGAGATGGAAAAAAACAGTGTGGGTACCATCTATTTGATTTTGCAAGGGCCAATATAGGATTGTTCCCTATATTACATATTTATTTACTTATCTATTTGTATTACAGTAGTACCTATGATATGCTAAGAGTTTCATAGATTCCAAGGGCCAAAGGGACCATATGATCATCTAGTTTGATCTTCTGTGTAGCACAGAGCATAGAACTTCCCCGAAATAATTCCTAGAGCAGATCTTTAGAAAAACATCCAATTTTGATTTTAAGACTCTACCACCACCTTTCATGAATTGTTCCTATGCTTAATTGCACTCACTGTTAAATATATGGAGATATACCTATCTCATAGAGCTGGAAGGGACCTCAAAAGGTCATCGAGTCCAGCCCCCTGCCTTCACTAGCAGGACCAAATACTGATTTTTGCCCTAGATCCCTAAGTGGCCCCCTCAAGGGTTGAACTCTCAACCCTGGGTTTAGCAGGCCAGTTCGCAAACCACTGAGCTATCCCTCTCCCCAGCTTATAAGGTATATGTTATGCCTTATTTACAGTTTGAATTTGTCTAGTTTCTCTCTGTCACACAGTTTTTGGTGCCACAGCTGTCAGTCAGGAGTTTGAAAAAAAACCACACCCCTTATCTGACACTTCTGTGCTGGCAAAAACCGCAGTGTGGATGTATCTGTTGGCACTGTGAATATCATTGGGGAGATAACATTACTATGTCAGCAGAAAAACTCCTGTTGGTATGTGCTGCATCTATACTAGGGGGCTCTGCAGATGTAGCTGTATGGGTATTTGCGGGCTGGACGAGATGACCTCTTGCAGTCCCTTCCAGCTCTTCTTTTCTATATTCTTCAATAATGGTCAAGGGGTGCTCAGATCTTTGCTCACACTACAGTTGTTGCTGGGGCTGCAAGTGAAGCAATGGGAGGTAGTTGTGGAGGTGATGCCCACTACCTCCCTGTAGTGACACTTGAGTTTAAAAATTGCAAGATATTACTCTAGAGCAGGGGTGGGCAAACTACGGCCCGCGAGCCACATCCGGCCCATGGGACCATCCTGCCCGGCCCCTGAGCTCCTGGCCCGGGAGGCTCGCCCCCGGCCCCTCCCCTGTTTTCCCCCCTCCCCCGCTTGCTCTGCTGCCGGCGCAATGCTCTGGGCGTTGGGGCTGCGAGCTCCTGAGGCTGCGAGCTGCAGAGCCCGGCCTGACCCAGTGCTCTGTGCTGCGTGGTGGCGGCGGTGGCGTGGCCCAGCTCCAGCTGGGTGGCGTGGCTGTAGCGCCGCCAGCCACGGGTGCTCCAGGCAGTGCAGTAAGGGGGCACGGAGCAGGGAGAAGGGGCTGGATAGAGGGCAGGGGGGGTTCGGCGTGGTGGTCAGTGGGCAGGGGTGTGGATAGGGGTCGGGGAGGGGAATAGGGGTTGAATGGGGGGCAGGGGTCCTGGGGGACAGTCAGGAAGGAGGGGGGGTTGGATGGGGTGGCAGGGGGCAGTCAGGGGACAGGGAGAAGGGGTGGTTGGATGGGGCAGGGGTCCCCCGGGGGCTGTCAGGAATGAGAGGAGTGGTTGGATGAGGCAGCGGGGGTCAGGGGACAGGGAGCGGGGGTGTATGGATGGGGTCCCTTCCAAGCTTGATATTCTAGGATTCTAAGAAGAGGTAAGTGCAGTTGAGGAGAGAGAAGTAGTATGTAAGTGAGTTTGAAGGCGTGGAGTTGTCTTACTAGCTTAATGATGTGAAAAGAGGCAAAAGAAATCCCTTTTCTCATATTAATTATTGTTTATAGATCTTTGTTATAATTTCAGTTGTGCTGTTGACAGAAATCAGGAAAAGGTGCCTGGACTAGAGCTGCCAACTTGTTAGCACTTTGTGCATTTACTGCTCCATGAAAGGCTGTTTACCTCAAGGCAGGTCCTTTACCACAGGGTAGGGAAATAGGAAAGCAATTCAGACTCAGTCTTACTGAAAGACCCTTGGGGAAATCTGGATTCAGTTTAATTCTTTTTTTTTTTAAAAAGTCTAAAATTATTCTAGGAAGATAAATTATTCGTTTTGACAAGAATACTTAATCTCAGCACTGTTTACTAGTTCCTGGAAGTGGTGTATCAACCAGTATAAATATTTTCAAGAGTGAACAAAGTATTAATCATTGTTCTTGTGATGTTTGATCCTGCTTTATTACTGATTGGAATTTTAGCAAAAACTTTTTCTCCCAAAGCTGCCTTGTCTTCTGGAAAATTGGCCATTGCTAGTGTGAAGTGAATTGGGGTTGCTTTATTAATGGGGTTTGCTTTATTTTCTCTTGTTTGTATGCTGGTCCTGTGTCTGTGCTTTGTGGGCAAAGTGGTCTGTGTGTCGTGAAAGTCTCGGCCTTTTGATTTCACTGGTTTTGGTTGCAGGCGGCAGGGAGTGACGGTATCCGGTTGACAATGGAGAGTGCTCTGACAGCCCGTGACCGTGTGGGGGTTCAGGATTTCGTCCTGCTAGAGAACTTTACTAGCGAAGCAGCCTTTATTGAAAACCTACGTAAACGATTCAAGGAGAATCTGATCTATGTGAGTAGCAGAGAGCAGCCAGAGTGCTGATCTTTGACTAGAATATGGATATTTGCTCTGAAAACTGGACATAGTGATTTTGTTCTGCAGGTGTGGGATCTGGATGTGGTGGTGTCCACCAGCTCCCCTTTTATAGCCCATGATCCTGTTTCTCAGACCTGTTCTGTGTACTGACATGTTGGCATATATAGGGCCTGATTTTCAGGTTGCTGAGCATCTGCAGCTCCAGTTAACTTCAGCTGGAATTCTGAGTGCCCGGCACCACTGAAAATCCAGCACATACTATATTCTTCCGACTTCATAAACCTATTCTGTTGTGGTCTTAACAAACCCAGGCTTAGCTCTGATCCCAAATATTGGAATGAATGGTCAAAAATAACCCTATACTGAAGTTGCATTGCTGGGATGTCCAAAAGCACTAAAGCAGTCACTGAGGGTACGTCTATGCTTACCTCCGGGTCCGGCGGTAAGCAATCGATCTTCTGGGATCGATTTATCGTGTCTTGTCTAGATGCGATAAATCGATCCCGGATCGATCCCGGAAGTGCTCGCCGTCGACGCTGGTACGCTCTGCGAGAGGAGTACGCGGAGTCGACGGGGGAGCTTGCCTGCCGCGTCTGGACCTGCGGTAAGTTCGAACTAAGGTACTTCGACTTCAGCTACGTTATTCACGTAGCTGAAGTTGCGTATCTAAGGCCTGGTCCACACTAACCCCCCACTTTGGACTAAGGTACGCAAATTCAGCTACGTTAAAAACGTAGCTGAATTTGAAGTACCTTAGTTCAAACTTACCGCGGGTCCAGACGCGGCAGGCAGGCTCCCCCGTCGATGCCGCGTACTCCTGTCGCTGAGCTGGAGTACCGGCGTCGACGGCAAGCGCTTCCGGGATCAATCCAGGATCGATTTATCACATCTAGACAAGACGCGATAAATCGACCCCAGAAGATCGATCGCTTACATCCGGACCAGGAAGTAAGTATAGACGTACCCTTAGTTCGAAGTGGGGGGTTAGTGTGGACCAGGCCTAAAGGATGTAAGTGCAGCATTTTCGGTAAAAGGGACACATCCAGTACAAGTTCTGTATTCCCACTTTTACTAGCTGTGAGGTTGTTTCTTCAGACTCCCAAGTCACTCTCTTCAAAGCGGTTAACAGCATTCCAAATGCCATTGTTGCAGGCTGGCCTTGTAACAATATCTGAGATTCCAGAGTAATTCTGAAGGCTCTTGTAGAAATAGATGCTAGCCTTCATGTAATGCTTTTCCTTTTGGCTCTTTTCAGACTTACATTGGCTCAGTTCTGGTATCAGTAAATCCATACAAGGATCTGGAAATCTACAGCAAACAACACATGGAGCGATACCGTGGCGTCAGTTTCTATGAAGTCTCTCCTCACCTGTGAGTGGCCTGTGGGTAAACAATACAGTTTGTGCTATTCCCACCTGGCTTGTTTAATACTGGTATACAGAAAGCAAGACTTTTTTTTCCTTCCATCTTCCAAACAGAGTACTGGAGTGGAGGCAAAAGAGACCTTTAGAAAGGGTGGTGTCTGGCTGTTTTATTCCTGCTTCTCTTTCCAAAGAGAGTGAGTTGCCTTTGAGAGTGTTGTTTGGAAAGGGAGTTAGTTCCTTCCTGGCCAAATGATTTGAGACTCAGAGGAATCTGAGCTGCTGATCAAGCCTAGGCAGCACCACAGACCTCATTCATAGGGTACGTCTATACTTACCTCCGGGTCCGGCGGTAAGCAATCGATCTTCTGGGTTCGATTTATCGCGTCTAGACAAGACGCGATAAATCGATCCCGGATCGATCCCGGAAGTGCTCGCCATCGACGCCGGTACTCCTGCTCCACGAGAGGAGTACGCAGAGTCGACGGGGGAGCCTGCCTGCAGCGTCTGGACCCGCGATAAGTTCGAACTAAGGTACTTCGACTTAGGTACGTTATTCACGTAGCTGAAGTTGCGTATCTTAGTTTGAAGTGTGGGGTTAGTGTGGACCAGGCCTTAGATTCATAGATTCTAGGACTGGAAGGGTCCTCGAGAGGTCATCGAGTCCAGTCCCCTGCCCGCATGGCAGGACCAAATACTGACTAGACTATCCCTGATAGACATTTATCTAACCTACTCTTAAATATCTCCAGAGATGGAGATTCCACAACTTCCCTAGGCAATTTATTCCAGTGTTTAACCACCCTGACAGTTAGGAACTTTTTCCTAATGTCCAACCTAGACCTCCCTTGCTGCAGTTTAAGCCCATTGCTTCTTGTTCTATCCTTAGAGGCTAAGGTGAACAAGTTTTCTCCCTCCTCCTTATGACACCCTTTTAGATACCTGAAAAATAGATACCATTTAGATACCATTGTTCCAAGGTTATTCAGTGTCTAGATGATCTGGTTCTAAGTTTCCCTTGCTGCTAAGCAGCTTATTCAGCTTATGACTAAACTTTGGGAAAGTAAGTGTGTGTGTGTGATGGGTTTTTTCCTACCTCCTCTGTCACTGCTTGACCAATATTAATCTGGTATTTCCCTTGTTGCTAAGATACCATGAGCCCGTTGGAACAAGGAATGTATTTATTTACATGGCCTGTTGAACATTCACAATTTCCTATTTAAAATAACTTTCAAGCTTCAAAAATCTTTTATTTTTGAACGTAACTGAATTTTTCTGTCAGACCAAAAGAGAGAGAGAGGACACAGCTGAGTGAGCCTAGCTGACCAAAGTGCTTGCTGAGCCGGGGCTCAATCCTGAGATACCTCTTCCAAAGACCTTTGAAGGGACAGGGAGAACTATTTGGGCTGTTTCCTGTTGTTGGCAGGTGACTCAACAGTGCAAGTGAGATGGGAGTATGTTACAAGCATGATGAGGTGGTGCTAGAAACATGGTTGCTTGGGAAAATCCAGAATCCTGTCTATACATATGTTAATTGGAATGTAACATTTTTGGAACAGGGGCTGTTTATTTGTTTGCAGTGTACAACACTGAGGATTCTGTGAGCACTAAACAAATCCTTAAATATTGGAGCATTGCCCAGTTCTGCTTCTATTCAGTTATACATTGTACAAGGGAAGATGTGCCCTGCAAACTATTACTCTTTCAAACAGGCCAAGAATAAAAAAAAGTTCTCACCCTCATTGCAACCAGTGGATGAGAAATTGTAACTGTACATCTCAGTAAATCCTAAGTGCAGGGACTGCCAACACTATTCTGATATAGGAGATGGTATTTCCAGACTAACTCCCTTAGGGATATTATTGTTGCACAGAAAATAATTTGAATATTTTTAAATGTTGTGGGAAACAGACTCATTTTAAGCATTGGACTGTGCTGTTTCATCGATTACTGTTAGCAGCAATTCAGACCATTTTTCCGAGACTTTTTTTAAATGCGCTCTATAAAATTAAAACAATTCTACCTTGCTATCCAAATATCAAAATACTTTAAAGCTACTGGGAACACTTGAGAGTCAGATTCTTTGGAGTCTGTAGTACCTAGTCATTGAAAAGAAAAAAGGTTTATTCCAGTGGACTTGAAATGCTGCATGTCTCTGTGACAATCAGGGTCCAGGCACCCCAAAGAGAGATTGGGGGGGTCTGATCTCCCAAGAGTAAACAATTTAATCAGCTGGTTGTGTACAATGTTATTGTGTATAAAAAAGTTGGGTAAGGTCTTCTATGAAAGCTTGTAATGTTCTGAACTTCATCATTATGAGATAGGTGTATACAAACTGTGTTTATTTATTTATGTATATTAGGGTTACCATATTCAAACATTTAAAAAAGAGGACACTCCGTGGGGCCCCGGCCCCGCCCCTTCCCCGCCCCCATTCCAACCTCTTCCCCAAAGTCCCTGCCCCAACTCTGTCCCCTCCTCTGAGCACCCCGCATTCCCCCTCCTCCCTCCTGCTCTGATCTTGGTTGGGGGTTGCTAAGTGCATCCCTGCTCCCCACTTGCCCTGCAGCCCCTGCACCTCCCCCGTCCCTGCAGCCTCTGCGCCCCCGTCTGCCCTGCCCCTGCGCCCCCCTGCCTGCCCTGCTCCTCCTCGCCCTGCAGCCACTGTGCCCCCCACCTGCCCTGCCCCTGCGCCCCCCTGCCGCCTCTATGCCCCTGCCTGTGCTGCTCCTCCTCGCCCTGCAGCCTCTGTGCCCCCTGCTCTCCTGCAGCCTCTGTGTCCCCCATCTGCCCTGCCCCTGCCCCTGCCTGCCCTGCTCCTCCTCGCCCTGCAGCCCCTGCACCCCTGCAGCCTCTGTGCCCCCTGTTCCCCACTCGCCCTGCAGCCCCTGCACCCCTGCAGCCTCTGTGCCCCTTGTTCCCCACTCGCCCTGCAGCCCCTGCACCCCCCCGCCCCTGCAGCCTCTGTGCACCCCATCTGTCCTGCCCCTGCGCCCCCCTACCCCTGCAGTCTCTATGCCCCTGCCTGCCCTGCTCTCCTCGCCCTGCAGCCTCTGCACCCCCCACCTGCCCTGCTCCCCCACTCACCCGGCAGCCTCTGCCTGGCGGGGGCTTCAGACACTCAGCAGCGACCGGGGCAGCGTGGGTCCCTGCAGCCCCGGCACACACAGCACTCCCTGCCCCGCGCCGCAGGAAGGGTCCCCCAGTGGCCGGGGAGTCCCCGCCCACGAGGGAAGCCCGAGATGTTGGCTGGGCCTGGCCTCCCCGTGGTCCTGTGGGCTCGGCTGGGGCGCGCGGTCCGCCTGGCCTCTGGGGGCAGCAGCAGCCCCTTCGCCGCCTTCTGTGGCTGCGCCCTCCCTTCCCCCGCCCGAGCTCGCTACAATCTAGCCGGGCGGCTGGGCTGCTCTGCGGACTCTGCGGGTCGTGCTGGGGCCGGGGGGACCCTGGCTTATGCTGCCTCCCTATTTCCCCGGATATGTTCGGCTTTTTGGCAATTCCCCCCCCGGACGGGGATTCGAGTACCAAAAAGCCGGACATGTCCGGGGAAATCCAGACGTATGGTAACCCTAATGTATATAGAGAACTGGGTTTGTAAAGCTTTACCTCTACATCGCAGTGGTCAGCCAAGCAGGGAGGGACTGCCTCCCCAACCAGACACGACTACTTCCAAGCACCTACCATTGTACTACCCAGGAAAAGACAAATTATGGGCTATCAGAGTTAATGGGAAAACACAGAGACATCCTGGCTAGAATTTCCCCATCCAAAGTAAGGATGAGTCACCATGCAAGTGGGGGGAACAAAAGACTTAAAAAAGGAGACTTGAAACTGTAGTTGTTTTACCTATTATAGCGTGTCCATGGATTCACAGAGACTGTGAATAATAATGTGGACAGCAGTCATCCCTAAATAAATGAGATGCATCACAAAATATAAGGTATGCAGTACTGTTAGCCTTTCCCTTGCACTTAAGGGGGTTATAAATCCTATACATAAGAATATGCAGTCCAGAGGCAAACTCTAAAACTAAAATACAGTTTACATTTTTTTGATTTGGGAAATGCCCCAGAAGTGGAATTTGGATAGAGAAGGGAGAGGAATTTGATAAACTATAATAAATTATATTTTTACAAAGCAAAATCTTAAGTAGCAAAAGAAGAAATTGTTGCTCGCTAATGCTCCTTTCTTTGCAAGGAATGTGTTTGAAATTCTATAATCCAGCTTGATTTAAACAAGACTTGGTGTGTTAAGGTACTCCAGAAAACTGGTGTGAGCAGTAATTATAGAAGCTTTGGATCAGAGTTTCTCAATCCATATAAACACTATTCTCGAAGAACCATATTTTCTAGGATTTTGCACTGTTAGAAAATTGGGCTGGAGTTGGCATTTCTTCTGGTTGTGATTGTGACAGTATGGATACTCTAAAAACCTAAATGAGGAATCTCTGCCTTTCATGTTTGTGAAAGCAGACTTAATTTCCAGTTATCATTGTTCCTTAGTTATGCTATTGCTGACAACTCATACCGTTCCCTTCGCATTGAGAGGAAGGATCAGTGCATCCTGATATCTGGGGAGAGCGGAGCTGGAAAAACTGAAGCCACCAAGAAAATCCTGCAGTACTATGCAGTGACATGTCCAGCCAGTGACCAAGTTGAAACAGTGAAAGATCGCCTCCTACAGTCCAATCCGGTCTTAGAGGTAATTTGAAGTCCAGGATATGAAACTTGGCATTGTGTAGGCAACTCAGTCCCCTGATTTACCGCAGATATGTATTTGGTGCTGTATTTTTCTGGTGTTATAGTGACCTCTAGTGTCCAGTTCTGTACAGTCCTTACAGTTCCTTTTACTGTTTCCACCATCCTTTCAAAACAATGTTCTGGGTGTGGGCCTGTGGGAAGGAGACGTTTGGCAGGCTTGGGCAAGGCTGGGAAGTCTGTGACTTATGTGCAGGCTAATGAGTTCCTATGACGTCATACTGGTGATGAGGGAAGAAGCTTTAACAAGACCTCTTCGGGTGGCACATTTTCCTAACAAGGAGGAGAGGAGTGGTTTAACAGGCCCATGCAAGGTAATAACCTTACATTTGCAGTATGCGTACAGCTCAAACAATCAGAACTCAGATAGCTGCTTACTTTCTTCTTAGGCTATATCTACCCTAGAGAGCTTACAGTGCGGTAGCTGTACCACTGTAAGATCTCTCATGTAGCCGCTTTGTGCCGATGGGAGAAAGCGCTCCTGTCAACATAATTAAACCATCCCCAAAGAGCAGCAATAGCTATGTTGGTGGGAGAAGCTCTCCCGCCAACATAGAGCTGTGCACACTACCACTTATGCTGGCAAAACATATGTCACTCAGGGGTAGACAAACCTGTGTCTGTAAGCCAGTAAATAAGCCACTGGCAGGTTTGTGAAAAATATTTTAAAATGCCCTATTTTGTGGTTTCCTTATTTTTGAAGCTTGTTTACTTTTTTATCTGGTATCTTTTTAATTTAGGCATTTGGAAATGCGAAAACCCTTCGGAATGATAACTCCAGCCGATTTGGGAAATACATGGATGTGCAGTTTGATTACAAGGTGAAAATCTGTTTTATATTCCTCATTGTAGCCTTGCTCGGATGCCCAAGCACATAGATATTGAGATCTGCCGCAACAGTTCAGGTATAGTAACAATCCTAGCCTCTTGTGAATGGAGTCTACTGTTTCAGAAAAGTTTGGGTACAAAGAATTTTCTAGAGTTCAGATTTATAATTGTGTATCTCTCTCTATATATATAGATACACACATTTCATTGTGAAGCAGCTAGAATTGCTACAGGCACAGCATGGCTGACACAAACACAAAAGTTAAGAAAGTGAAAAGTCAAACCAAAAGGTACAGAGACTCTGTTCTTCCACCTACAAGCACTCACCTTACCACTACTACAACTACTGTGCACCACAGACAATGCACCACGACCATTACACTGCCCTGTTTTCATCCTGGTTCACAAATACTTTTACCAGCTAATTTTTCCCAATCCTAGTGATTGTGGATATGTAGTGCAGTAGTTGGTTGTGCTGAGGAGAGGGTAGTTTAATGAAGCGTTGTGTGCACAATGGTTATTAAAGGAGGTGATGAAAGGCTCGTATCCCTAGGGGGGAAGAGTTAAGGTTGCAGTGTATGGTTGTAGTGGCAGTGGTAAGGTAAGTGCTTATGAGTGGAGTAGTAGAGGGTATTTACTGTTAGGGGGTTGAACTTCTCCTTCTCTTGCCTTTATGGGTTTGTTTCAAGTATGTGGTATGTGCAGCAACCCTCATAGCGTCCAGCAAATTTCTGTGTATGTATTAATGCCACCGAGTTTTTTAAAGTTTAATTGGGGGTGGGTATTATTGGCAGAGAGGAGAGAGAGGAAAACCTGTGGAGGTAGAAGTGTGTTTGCAGTGTCATTGTAGTTGTGGTGATCCTGGGATATTAGAGAGACAAGGTAGAAGTGTGGCAGGAGAATATTTTATCCACCAGCTGCTGTGCATGAACCATTCTCTGTTGTAGGGTAAACTCTGACAGAAAAGTGTAGCTCGTTATGTGGAATGTTTGGTGTGCTATCTATCGGTTTTATGTGTGTCCCATCAACAACTTATCATACTTGTGGGCACAGCTCACAAACTTTCAGTTATAATGCAAATAAGAGCTAAAAATGACCCTAAACTAAACATTTTAGAAAATCTCCCATTACATCCTTTCTCTTCAGGGCCACCTCTCTACCAAGCTATGAATAGCTAATCAGTGTTTTGTAGGAAATATGTCAATAGTGAAAAGTAGGATAGCCCAGGAAAGATTTCAGCCAGGGCCCAGATTCAAAGTTTTCCTACTACAAATATATATTAAGAGAAACCAAATCAAAACTACATAGAAAGTTCAAATGGCATAAAAATTAATCCAGTGAAAAATCTTGCATCAGTTGGCCACCTACTTTTAGAGAAAAATAAGAATCTTTGCTCCATTTTAGCCCATGTTAGAACACGCATTAACTAAATCACCTCAATTTTTATATATACAGCTATATAAAAAAAAATGGAGGATGCTGGGGTTCTGCGGGGGAGAGGGGAAGCATATGATCCTGAAATTAAAGACTGTGAATATGCACAAAGGGACAGAATTAAGATTGTAGAGGCAACCTTAGTTTTCTTTGTAGAATTAATGTATATAGCTTTATCGTGTAGTTTGTTTGTTTCCTTTCTAAACGAAATACCACAATGCCATGAGAATTAATATAGTGTAAAACCTAGATAGACAGAAATCATCCTAAGCTTTTAAATATCTCTGAACCATGGTGTGATGGGTTAGATCACAGAAACCCCCTTGGGAGCTGCCATCTGATGTGCCAAGACTATTTCTGTCCCTGTTTTCCCTGCCAGCTCAGGACTCCAGCACCCTGTCTTGCTGAGCCAGACACTCCCGTCTGCTCCAACACAGACCCAGGGTCTGAATTACTTGCCCCAAAGTTGCAGGTTTACCTGAAAACAGCTCACAGAAGTGTGCCTGTCTTTAGCATTCAGATGTCCAACTCCCAATGGGGTCTAAACCCAGATAAATCCGTTTTACCCTGTATAAAGCTTATGAAGGGTAAACTCATAAATTGTTCGCCCTCTATAACACTGATAGAGAGATAAGCACAGTTGTTTGCTCCCCCAGGTATTAATACATACTCTTGAGTTAATTAATAAATAAAAAGTGAAATACAGAAAGTAGGATTTAAGTGGTTCCAAGTAGTAACAGACAGAACAAAGTAAGTCACCAAGCAAAATAAAATAAAATGTGCAAATCTATGTCTAATCAAACTGAATACAGATAATCTCACCCTCAGAGATGCTTCAGTAAGTTTTTTTCCTCAGACTGGACACCTTCCAGGCCTGGGCACAATTCTTTCCCCTGGTACAGCTCTTGTTCCAGCTCAGGTGGTAGCTAGGGGATTCTTCATGATGGCTCCTCTCTCCCCTTGTTCTCTTCCACCCCTTTATATATCTTTTGCATAAGGCGGGAACCCTTTGTCCCTCTGGGTTTCCACCCCCCTCACTGGAAAAGCACCAGGTTAAAGATGGATTCCAGTTCAGGTGACATGATCACATGTCACTGCAAGACTTCATTACCCACTTCCAGCACACACATATACAGGAAGACTCACAGGTAAAACACAGCCATCTGCAGACAATGGTCCTGGTTAATTGGAGTCATCAAGATTCCAAACCACCATTAATGGCCCACACTTTGCATAATTACAATAGGCCCTCAGAGTTATATTTTATAGTTCTAGTTTTAGATACAGGAGTGGTACATTTATACAATAGGGTGATCACACTCAGTAGATTATAAGCTTTGTAATGATACCTTACAAGAGACCTTTTGCATGAAGCATATCCCAGTTACATTATATTCACTTATCATATTTTTATAAAACCATGTAGACTACACAACGTCACACATGGACTCCATCCTTGTCTCTAATATAGAAGAAATGGAAAAGGTCCAGAGAAAAGCAACAAAATTATTAGAGGCAAGGATGGAATCCATGTCAAGAGACATGTATAAGTTTTTTGTGATGGGGTGACCAGAAGTGAACACAACATTCAAGGTGAGCTGTAATATTGATCTGTGTAATGGTTTTATATTTTGAGTTTTATTCTCTAATACTTTGTGTTTGATCTACTCTGTGGAAGTCTAAGAGCTCAAACTCACACTCAGTATTTGTTAGTTTGAGATAGTTTATGCTATTACATGACAAAGATTACTTCTACTTTTTGTGACCCATTATTCCAAACTCTCTTTGTCTTTGATATTCTGCCATCAAAGAAGCAGGATGTTTCAGCTTATCTTCTTTGGTTTAGGGGGCACCTGTGGGGGGTCACATCCTGAACTACCTACTGGAGAAATCTCGGGTTGTCCATCAGAATCATGGAGAGAGGAACTTTCACATCTTCTACCAGCTGTTAGAGGGAGGGGAAGATGACCTACTGCGGCGTCTGGGCCTTGAGAAGAACCCCCAACAGTACCATTATCTAGTGAAGGTGTGAACAGGGTCCTGCAGATTGCTAATTTCTTGGTTTGCATGTTCAGTAAAGGGAAAAACTCTCCTTACCTGATAGACTTCGTTGGTGTTGAAGGAGAGATCAGAATGTTGATCTATAAGGAGAGAGAGAAACTTTCTGGGTGAAAGTAATGATCATCATTATTAAACTAACTATCCTGTATTATAGGATAGATGTGATTCTTAGTTTTACTTCTCAGTATCTTTCCCTCACTTGACAGAGTTATAAAGATACTGGTGAGATGGCCCCTTCTGTAACAATTAACACATGATAGAACTATGCGGGCTGTATGTACAATGCGTCAGGCTGTAAGGATTATTGTGTATCAAAATCTGTGTTTTTAGGGTCAGTGTGCGAGGGTCAGTTCCATCAGTGATAAAAATGACTGGAAGGTTGTGCGAAGGGCCCTGTCAGTCATTAACTTCAACGACAATGAGATAGAGGTAAGAAATGCCTTGAAGTACATCTGAGTCTTCTCCCCTTAGAGGCCTGTCCTGCTTCAGTTAGTTCTTTCTGCCAGGAGGCAGCCTTTGAATGAGTGCCCTTCAGAAAGCTAAATGTAAAAATGTCTCCTACTGATGGACATATAAAGAAACTGCCTCCCCCCCCCCCCCCCAACTAAGCTTTAATCCATAATGATTCCCATCTTCTTGACCATTATTTCTTCTTTCTCTTGTACTAGGATTTGCTGAGTATTGTAGCTAGTGTGTTGCACCTAGGGAATGTGCAGTTTGCTGCCGATGAACAGGGCAATGCTCAGGTGACCACAGAGAACCAGATTAAATATCTGGCCAGGGTGAGTATAATCCCTTGGAGACATTCCCATATACTAATGTACTTGGTTCTGTTGCTGTTGTATTACTCCAGGATAAGATTTAGTAGTTATTAGATCTTGACACTATTAAAGGGATGCAATCAATTGAAAGTCACTTTTCTGTATGAAATAATTAAGGTCAGAGGTTTAAAATTTTACCCAATTCCTATTAGCCTGTGTGGAAAAATACCTTGCATGCGCTTTCTCCAAGCCTTTGCCTCTCTGCCATTATAGAAATAATATAATGTTTGTGTATTATCCTTAATAGTCATATATTTTGTTAGTAAATGCAAAAGAAATATTCTCTGAATATATTATTCATCATATTTTATCTTGTTTGTTGATTAACATTATTTGCTGAGTAGTATTTGACCTATTGTGAGCTGCTGCAGTACAGCAAAATAGTTCTTGCTGAATAAATGGTTTTATGACTGCTTTCCCATTCATTACATGAACATTCCTCAAGTACCATTTGACCAGCCCTACTTGCACTATATTTCTTGCTTATGTTAGATATTTCCTCCTCTCCTCTCCCCTCCCCTATTGTGCTCTCTACCTCCTCCCTTTATTTTCTGACTCTTCTTCTCCCCTTTATAATGGCTAGTCTACAGTACAGAGCTGTTGCTGGTATAGTTATACTGGTAATGCCTTTTAGTGGGGGCTCATTATATACCAGTAAAAGGATTTGTTTTGCTGGTATATCTCTCCGAATGACATAAGCTATATAAATAAGGACTCTCTTTGCCAGTATAAACTGTGTCTGCATGGGGGGATTTGCCAGCATAGCTATGCTGGCAAAACTTTGTAGTGTAGACCTGGCCTAAATATCTTGCTTTTCTTTTCTAGCTTATCCACTGTTTTTCTGCTGCCCACCCCATGCCTATCTATGCATCCATATGCAGGACCTTGGAGTTTTACCAGAATCCTGATGGTCATAAACAGATATTCTACTGTCTTGGAGCATTGTTCAGTTGAGAACCTAATATACACTCCCAAGTTCTGGGGTTCCTGACAGTATCCTGTTTCTAGATCCCACTCAGGGGCTTCATTTTTCATGTCAACCTCAGGCTATAGTAGGCTTCTCATTAAATTTGGAGCCTACCTTCTCTCCAGAAACCCTCTTTTGGCTGCCAGGAGAGAGAGAAGCATTCTCTCTTTCTCTTCCCCCTTTCAGCCCCAGAGACACCTGTTTGCAGTGTGGGTGGGTGTTTGAGCTACTTAACCCTGCTCCCAACCTCCTAGCTGCTGTGATAAGTCTTTCTCCCTGTATTATAACACCCCCTCAGCTTTTTCTTACTCTACCCTTCCCATGCCTGCCTCTGCTGGTGTAGTGTCCTGATGATCTGATTAGGATTGTTGTGTCTGTGCTGGGTGCAATACAAATACCCTCCTTCTCCAAAAAGCTTACAATTTAAGATAACTGACATGTGGAGAGTGGGGAAAAAAGGGATACAGTCAATGACAAACAATATTAATATGTATTTGCATTAAAACATTTATAAGTTGTCAACTTTCCCCATTTGCTGCTTGGTCCACATTGATTAGACTATTTCTTGTAGGCATCTCAGCAGAGAGGGTCTTGAGGAGGGATTTGGAGGAGAGGATAGTGGCCTTACTGATCAGGTCAGAGAGGATGATCCATGTGTAAGGGGTGGCCAGGAAGAGGGCACAGAGGTGTTTGTGTGAAAAGCTGACAAACAAGCAGATAAGGCTGATATCATTGCTAGAGCAGAGGAGGCAGAAAGACTAAGGGGTGATGCAGTAACAGATGAGAGGAGGAGGAGAAGAAGGGAGGAGCAAGTTGTGGAAGGTATTGATGGTGAAGATGGGAAACCAGTGAAAAGATTCAGAGTGTGGGAGTGATGTGGCCATAACAATAGGTGAGGAAGATGATCTCACAGCTAGAGAGGAGGTGGTTATAGTGAGATAATGAAGTCTGGGTGAGTGTTTTGACTATCTGGACTGAGAGAAAAGGATGGTGACATTAGTTCTTCTTTGAGTGCTTGTTCATGTCGATTCCATTGTAGGTGTGCGTGCCCACGTGCACAATTGTTGGAGACTTTTGCCTTAGTGGTATCCGTAGGGTCGGCTGTGGTGCCCTCTGGAATGCTGCGCCCATGCATCGGTATATCAGGCACTGCCGGCCCTACTCCCTCTCAGTTCCTTCTTACCACCGTAGTGGTCGGTCGGAGCACTTCTTTCGCTTGCTTCGCAAGCGGTCAGCAGTTTTTCTTCTCTCTCTCAACTTCCTATTCCAACTGTAAATAGTTCCGTTTGTTGTTAGTTAGTAAGTACCTGATAAGTGTTAGTCAGTTGCGGGGGGATGGAGGGGTCACGGGACTTTGCCCCGGGTGGGGCATGCCCCCATCTCCAGGTTTTAAGCCCTGTTCTGACTGCAACAGGCCTACGCCTGTTAGCAACCCACACAGTAGCTGTTTAAAGTGCCTGGGGGAATCCCACATAAAAGAAAGGTGTCGCATCTGTAAGAACTTTTGTCCCAGGACACAAAGAGCGCAACATTCTATTAAGGACCCTTCTGATGGAGACCGCCCTTCGTCCAGATTGTGAGCCGGCACAGCCCAACGCAGCACCCAGCACTTTGGCTTCGGAGTGTAGTGCACCTCCGGCACCAGGCTCCTCCCAGTACCTGCTCCCATCACCGGTGTCGAAGAAGAAAGTTAAGACGATGGCACTGAGCAAACCTAATCAGGGGCTGTTGGGCAAAGGACCCGGCTTGGGCCACCTGCCAAATCTGGACCTGCAAGAGGGCTCAGCCCCGGAGAATTTCTCCCCCCAAAGGGACCCACTTCCAACTCTGGGGAGGGGGAGGAGACCCAGACTGACAGTGCAGTCAACACTCGCTCAGCTCCTGGCACCAGAAGAGCATAGAGCACTCCTGCTGCAACTGACCCCGCATTTGGCGTTGGATATGACTAAGGCTCCCCACGAGGGCAAGCCCGCTGGAAAGGCCTTGCACAAGTCAAGGGAGCACCACCAGTCTCCGGAACCAAGGGAGAGCCCTATTTCGCCACATCCTTGGTCTCCGCGTCGACCCAGGTCTTGGGCTCGCCAACAAGAGTTGTCTGAACTGCGCTTCCGGTCTCCACCTTCACGCTGGAGTTCACCCAGGGACAGACTATCATCCCACAGTCTGCACCGGTTGTCATCACGCCATCAGTCATAGTCACCAAGACCCTGGGGATGCTCCACAGCATGGCGCCACTCTCCCTACTCCCGGCACCGGTCCCCCGCAGAGACAATTAGACCCCATACCCAGGCTTCAACGACCTGGTCACCAGAGACTGAGGACTTCTCTGGCAGAGAAGCAGTTCAGCCCCTCGCCTAGATAGCAGTGCAATTGGGCTCTGGAGGGTGCATCAGCTGCTGCAATGCCAACCTGGCAGCAAGGCCAGTGGCTGACGCAATGGCCTTATTGGAATGCCTGTGGGGTACCAATTATGCCAATGCAGGTGGAACGAGGGTGTCCACGGTGGGTGATGCTCCCTGGCCAGCTGGAGCAAGCCACTAGAAGCTCCTTGATCGCTGCATTGGACAAGCCCAGATCGGCACCAGTGGCACCAACAACACTGGGATCGGTGCAGGATGCACTGGGGGGCGCTGCGGGCGAAGAACCAGTGCCTACCCCAAGACCTCTCTCCCCGGTGGGTGATGACATCCCGGGACCTCCCTTGGTAGTCCTCTTCCTCCCCACACAAGGCAGTGGCAGGATTCTCCTGGGCTAGTCCACCTGATGACTTCAGGGAGCATCAGGTGCTGCTCCTCAGGGTGGCTGAAAACTTGGGCCTCAAGGTGGAGGAAATGGTGGAGCAAGAGGACACATTGTTTAACATGCTTTCCACGTCCACCCCTGCTCGTGTGGCATTTCCGGTATACGAGGGGGTCCTGAACATTGCCAAGACCCTCTGGCAAACCCCATCCTCCTTTCCACCCAGTTCCAAGAGGGCAGAGAAAAAATATTTTGTCCCACAAAGGGGTTTGGATATCTGTACACTCACCTGCCCCTGGGGTCATTGGTCATTTTCGGCAGCCTATGAAAAGGATAAGCAGGGGCCAGCCAGTTCTACCCTCAAGAATAAAGAGGCAAAGAAACTGGACTTGTTTGGTCACAAAATTTATTCCACAGCCAGCCTCTAGTTTCAGGTGGCAAACCACCAGGCCCTCTCGGGGTGTTACAATTTTAACTTGTGGAACTTCCTCCTCAAAATTCAAGGACTCCATGTCCCAGGAGGCAGCCTAAGAGTTCGGGCCTCTGGTGGAGGGAAGACACTGTGGCAGCCCGGTGCTCCCTCTAGATGGCCTGGGATGTGACCAACTCAGCTGCTCGGGTGGTGGCCTCGGTGGTGGTCATGAGGCGCAGCTCCTTGCTCCAGACTGCCAGCCTGTTCCAGGAGATGCAGGCCTCAATTCAGGACCACCCATTTGATGGTGTCGGACTATTCTCTGACCAGATGGACATGAGGTTGCATGGCCTGAAAGACACTCAGGCTACCCTCCACTCACAGGGGATGCATACGCCTCAGGCCTCCAGGCCGCCGTTCCAGCCTTCTCTGCTGCCAAGGCAGTGGCTGTCTTGGCAGGGGCCTGCAAGAAGGAAAGATACAGGGTTTACCTGCTGCTGACCTTCCTCCTCCCGCTCTCCTGTGCAACTTGGCCCAGTGAAACACCGCGGAGGTCAAAAGCGCTTGTTTTGAGGGTGTGCTCGGTAGCAATGCACCAGTCAACTCATTGGATTTGTCCTTCCCTTTTCCTAAACTGCCTCTGCCCCTTCCGTTTTTGGCTTGGTCAAGGGTCACCTCAGACCGTTGGGTGTTGGACATAGTGTTATCAGGCTACACCCTCCAGTTTACAGCCTCCCCTCCCTCCCACCCACCCCTTACCTATCCCTCTTCAGAGATCCTTCTCACAAGCAACTTGTTGTTCAGGAGGTAAACAACCTACTGCAACTGGGAGCAGTGGAGGAGGTCCCTCAGGAAATGAAGGGGAAAGGGGTTCTACTCCCATTATTTCCTGATACCGAAGGCAAAAGGGGGCCTATGTCCCATTCTGGACCTGCTACAGCTCAACAAATTCCTCGAAAAGTTGAAGTTTCACATGGTGTCTGTGGCCTCCATTATACCCTCCCTAGATCTGGGCGACTGGTATGTCACTCTCGATTTGAAAGATGCTTATTTCCATGTCTCGATCTTCCTGGGACACAGATGGTTCCTAAACTTTATGGTGGACCAGTGCCATTTCCAATTTTTGGCGCTCCCCTTTGGCCTCTCCTCGACCCCAGGGGTCCTTACAAAGTGTATGGCCCTAGTAGCCACTTACCTGAGATGCTGGGGGGTTCAGGTATACCCGTATCTCGATGACTGACTGGCTCATCGTGGGCAGATCGCAGGATCAAGTGCAGAGCAGCCTCGATCTGGTGCGAGCCACATACCGTGACCTGGGCCTGTTAGTCAAGACGCAAAAGTCAACCCTTGTACTAGTGTAATGGATAGAGTTCATCAAGGCAGTTTTGCACTCCACAAAGGCAAGGGCATTCCTCCCGGAGTCCCGCTTCCAAGCCATGTCGGTGGTAATATCTTGTGTAAGGGATCATCCCTTACTACCGCCCTTACCTGTCTATGGCTGTTAACTCATATGGCGGCCTGCACCTACGTGGTTCGATGTGCCCAACTCCATCTCTGGCTGTTGCAGGCGTGGTTGGCATCGGAGTACATCCCCAACAGACACAACTTAAACTTGGTAGTCAAAGTGCTGAACCACATTTGGGCATCTCTGGCATGGTGGCTGGACCCTGTGTTGGTCTTGCAGGGAGTTCCCTTTGCGGGCCCGTCTGTGTTTCTGATTCTGGTGACTGATACTTTGGATCTCGGATGGGGAGCCCACCGGGGGAATCTCAATACTCAAGGCCGTTGGACAAGGGTTGACTTCTCCCTTCACATAAAAGCCAAGGAGCTCAGGACGGTTTGCCTGGCCTGCCAAGGTTTTCGGTCCCAATTGCAGGGCAAGATTGTTCAAGGAACTGAGAGGGCGTAGGGCTGACGGCGCCTGATATACCGATGTATGAGCATGGCACTCTAGTGGGTGTCACAGCTGACCCTATGGATACTGCTAAGGCAAAAGTCTCTGACTGTGGACGTGGGTGCGCACACACCTAGAATGGAATGGACATGAGCAACACATCTCAAAGAACAGTTACGAAGCGTGGGTAACAGATTTTGTTCTGTGCACTCTGCTGGAATGGTCCTGGTAAACCAGTAATGTCCAGTCACCCTGTCTTACTGTTGAGTGCATGTGCCTACTAGAATGAGGAGTGAATCACTGTGAATCTCAGCAGTGGACAGGATGTTTTAATCCGTGCAGAGCAGGACTTGATTAGCTATGGGGCCTAAAGTTTCTAATGTCTCTAAAACAGATGTGAAATTAATACTTTCTCTAATTGAGTTTTCCTTTTGGTGGTTTGCAGCTCCTGGGGGTTGAGGGCTCTGTGCTCCGGGAAGCACTGATCCACAAGACGATCATAGCAAAAGGGGAAGAGGTGAGAACATGAGCTGGCAAACTGGGAGACATCCAGAACTGAAGCCAACTAATATGGTCTGCTTTGTTATCAGGTTAAACAGTTCACCTTCTGGTTACAGATTTCTCACAGGTCTGAGAGGAAACTGTCTCTGTATTTCTTGGTCTCATATAACCTACTTGTGACTAACTAGTAATCAGTACCTCTGGGAGATTGTGATGTGTGCACAACTAGTTATTAGTATTGTGTTCCGAAGATTGCATCGCTCAGTGGACTGATTTTTTTAATTTGTCTCTTCTCCTTCCACATACAGTTGGTCAGTCCTCTGAATCTGGAGCAAGCAGCCTATGCACGGGATGCTCTAGCCAAGGCAGTATATGGGCGCACCTTCTCCTGGCTAGTGAATAAGATTAACAAGTCTCTTGCCTACAAGGTAAATTTATCTCTCACTTGCACTCCCGTGATCATATTGTACCCCTGTGCTACTAAGTGGGTGGGAAGAGTGAGTTCAAACCATTGAACTAGGAAGCAGGGAAGAGGTTCAGCTCAATACTGAACAATGATTTTCTGACTGCATTCCTCTCTCACTGAGAGGAGTGAGGACCAGACAGTAGAATTATATGGGAAGATAGCAGTGGAGGTTCACGACTGCTTTTGAACCTAATGATAAAAGCTACACCAAATGTGACAGAGTATTCTGTGTCTTTGTTACAGGAGGCAGAATGCCCAGGCTGGAGGAGTGCAACAGTTCTAGGGCTGCTTGACATTTATGGATTTGAGGTTTTCCAGCACAATAGGTTTGTTTCACCTCAATGTCTTTGAGCTTTGAATAACCTTGTTTCCTGTGATTTAATCCTGTTATTTTGTTTCCTTCCCTCAACATTAGAACAATAGGCTTCCCCATGCCTGGCACTTTTTTAATAGGAGAGGTTTCTGTAACATGAGATTAGGTCTCAACTTCAGGAAATCAACAAACTACCTGATAGTAGTAGGCAAACACCTTCTGAGCGAGAGGCCTAGTCTTAACATCTCTAGATAGGGACATCTGTGCCTAGTTGGGACTCTGCTAGACTCAGCATTCAGTACTATTTATCAAGTTTCAAGGATGCGAAACTGATTTTTGCCCATCTTGGAGCCTATCTACACGACAGCTGTAATCGGACCTACATGCAGTTGTGTGGCATGGGTATGGGTATGGGTATGGGTGTCCTCCTTCTAAACCATTTTTGTTGTAGTGTGAATGAGAGATCACAATATGGAATTACATTGGAGCCTGTAACCTAACTATGGCAGATATCCATTGTTGGATTTTTAGTGTAAATAGGCCCTTATTTATATCTGCTGTACGCATGTTCCTCCTTGCTTACCTCTGATGGCTCTTTCTCTCTTCTGGGGCAAATCTGACTATTCATTGGTTCATCTCTGTAGAGCTCATATGAGTCTCTAGATCTCTTGCCTGTATCTCTCTTGATTTGTACCCAGATAATGCATGGTGCCTGACCAAAATGGTGCAGACTTTGTTTTATTGAAATACAGTGTGGGAGTGACTAATTCTTTCTGATTGTTTACAGCTTTGAGCAGTTTTGTATTAATTATTGTAATGAAAAACTGCAGCAGCTCTTCATAGAACTCACACTAAAATCAGAACAAGAGGAGTATGAGTCAGAAGGCATAGCGGTAAGAGCCAAGACCTCATTTTGTATTGTTTCCTCTGTAGCATCTCCTATTGGGAGAGGCCAGCTAATTAAAGGGAGCTGATAATAACTTACAGTATGTAAACCAAGAATTTGGAAGTAAATATTTATTTTTACCTTATTTGTCTGTGTGTGATCCACCAGAACTGGTTCATACAAAAGGGGCTTCAAACTGGGCTCTGTTTTTGCACATGCAATCACCTGCTCACAGGTGATAGCATTTATTCAAACAAAACCCATTCAGATTAGAACTAGACCTGTTCCAGCATTAGAGATTATCTTGTTCTGTAGTCCTTTGTCTATACAATGCATAAAAATTTTAACACTGCTCTCAGCTGAGGAAAGTTGTCTTCTAGCTTGCTGGGTTAGAAGCTGTGTGTTTGGCACTGAAAGTCCTGCAGTTTTGCTCACAGCTATGATATTTGTAACTTTGAGGCTATCAAACATCAGAATTAGTCCATACATTCTTGTCCTGTCAAGAATGTCACATGACATTGTGGCCCTTTGGCATTTTGCTGCCAGAAAATGTAGATCCTACCAATTTATTTTTGGAAAATTATTCAGTTTTCTTCTTGCTGGAGCCTTGCTTCAGAAAAACCCAAACTCCTGCCCTTCATACTTCCAAGCAAGACTGGTAGGAAGGGCAGAATGGTGATTGAGTTGTGTTTGATCCTTTATGTGCTACTGTTGGGATCCATGCAGTCATATAATTAAGAAATAGCAGAAGCGTCTGTGGTGGCTTCTCTGCCTACTTACTGTCTGGAGATTCTGTGCGGGTACCTGGTGCTGGCTAAAAGGCACTCAGATGCTTCACTGATGGGTGCTATAGAAGAACCCAGATAGATAGGAGAATAAGGATGCTGTAAGACAGCCCTTTAGAAATTTCTGTGCTCCTCCCTCACCTTTTTGTTGCTACCACCAACTAAATATATTTTGTGAATGGCCTGGTTCCCAGTTTCTGAAGAGGTTCTTTCTCTTGAATCCTGCATTCAGAATTTGGAGACCTTTTTCAGAGCAGCAACCACAGAGATCGGCTGCTCTTTGAGTTAGGGAGACTACCTTTCACAGATCTGAATGAAAGATGAGAAACGGGGATGACGTGACTCAGTGATGACCTGGAACAAAGAGAAATATTTCGTTGTGGGGTTTGGTTTCAGGAATAGTCAGTCTTTTGTGTGGTGTATGCACAGCAGGAGCAAGAACCCCAGCTCTGTATTCGTTTAGTTCCATAATATAAGCTTTTACATGTCTAGTTGCAACTGCACAGTGTGTTTGAGTTAGACTTCTTCTAGAGAGGGACTCTGTCCACTCCAGCCATGTTTCAGAATAGAGAGCTTGGTTGCATAGGTTTCCCCTTTCCCTTTGACTGTGCTAGGACAAAGATGTTCACCCTCTCTCTGGCAAAACAAACAAAAAACCCAGATATCAGAAAAATAAATGTATATTTATGAAAGAAATATATCTTTCATACTTGACATGTGGGCCTCAGGAAGACTGTTTTAAATATTTTCTATCCTCTGATATACACTGATCACTCAGACTATTTCCTTACAGTGCAGAATCAAGATCTTTAATCAGTCTTTAATTGTGTGTGTCTTTTTGTGAATGGCAGTGGGAACCTGTCCAGTATTTCAATAACAAAATCATTTGTGATCTGGTGGAAGAGAAATTCAAAGGCATAATTTCTATTTTGGTGAGTTGACAAACCTATATTTATTTATATATATTTTTAATTGAAGCTATTTAGGAACATAATGGGAAATGACTAGTCGTAGGTGAAAAGGAAGTGGAGGCTGGTGTACAGGTTGTTGGTGGGAGCGGGGAGTGTGAGGATTGCGGAGGGAGGTAGAGAAGGATATAGAGCCCAGTGTTAAGTCTGAACTATGTGTGGTAGACCCAGAGGCTAACCGTCTTCCATGCATGTTTTTGCATTTGCTGGCATTTCTAGCCATCTTTCTAATAAGATAGAAGCTTCTTTTTAAGCAAAACTGTTTTAACTTACATTTTGATTTAGGTAATACTGAGACCTGTATATCTATAATGCCATACAATGCATATGCACAAATTTCTCATTAACCACATCTGAGAGTATAGAAGAAGCAAGAACCTGCCAAGAAAAAAGATCAATAGAAAACAAATGTCTGAATGCACCAAAGCTCCGCTCCCCCATCCCCCCTACACCTTTAAACTGGTTGTCTAAGAGTGTCCTGCAGAGAGTCTGTTTGTTGGGGGGAAGGGGGATTCTGAGCAGAGCGCCTATAGTCAAGAGAACTCTCTTTTGGATGTTTTTCTACATTTTCAAATATATTGATTTCTATTACAACACAGAATACAAAGTGTACAGTGCTCACTTTATATTTTTTATTACAAATATTTGCACTGTAAAAATGATAAAAGAAATGGTATTTTTCAATTCACCTCATACAAGTACAGTAGTGCAATCTCTTTATCATGAAAGTGTAACTTACAAATGTAGATTTTTTTTTATATACTGTTTTGTTTTTGAGTACAATGTAAAACTTTAGAGCCTACAAGTCCACTCAGTCCTACTTCATGTTCAGCCAGTCGCTAAGACAAACAAGTTTGTTTACATTTACAGGAGATACTGCTGCCTGCTTCTTATTTACAATGTCACCTGAAAGCAAGAACAGGCATTTGCATGGCACTTTTGTAGTCAGTGTTGCAGGTTATTTACATGCCAGATATGCTAAACATTCGTATGTCCCTTCATGCTTCGGCCACCATTCCAGAGGACATGTTTTCATGCTGATGATACTCGTTAAAAAAATTATGCATTAATTAAATTTGGGACTGAACTCCTTGGGGGAGAATTGTAGTGATGTGAGATTTCTAAAAATAACTACAACACTCGACCCAAGGTGTAAGAATCTGAAGAGCCGTCCAAAATCTGAGAGGGACGAGGTGTGGAGCATGCTTTCAGAAGTCTTAAAAGAGCAATACTCTGATGCAGAAACTACAGAACCCAAACCACCAAAAAAGAAAATCAACCTTCTGCTGGTGGCATTTGGTCAGTAGTATCCACTCGGGCAGTATCTGCACCCTAGATGTCCTGGACTGTCCCCCCAGTCCAAAGCCATAAAGGGAAGAGCAGGCCCAACTATTCCTCAGTTCCTTTTAACCACTTGTGGCAATGAGACAGAACCTCTGCAGTGTCCACTTCCCTATGCACTGTGCTGGTGTTAGTTAGCAACTTTAGTTAGTTCATATAGTTATTGCTTGTTGGCTAATATTTTATCTATATTTTTTCTTAGATAAGTTTCAGTGTAGGTAGACATATACCATTCCCCTCCCATCTTCCTCCCCCCCCCCAAAAAGGTCCTAGCAACATGGCAGAAGCTAAATCATCATTAAGTTTCAGTGCCGCATAACAACTGGTATTCCCAGTGCCTGCTCTGCTAGGAGAGGGACATATCCCCAAGCAGTATTCCATATGTTGGTCTTTCTCTAAGCACAATCAGAATGCTAAAGAAGCCCACCTGAAGTTGTTCCTCCTCAAGAGTTCAAAACGCCTTCTCAGACACAGACATAGCTAAAAACAGTCTATGGTCCTCTGATCAGTTCTTCTCCATCAGTACCCTGGTGAGCTGAGATTCCATCCTGAGCTCTTGGGTCACACCTATTGAGAGACCCCAGTCATCCATCTTCATTCTGGCATCAGTCTTCTGACGGGCAGGAACAATGGGAGAAGGGATGAGCCAAGGTCTCCTTCTCAGATGCCTGGCAAGTCAAGACACAAGCATCATCAGACTTCTGACTCATCTCAGGCTCAACCTCCTAAGGGCCAAAAGTCTGAAAAGGTCCCTTGAAGTGCCCCAGTACAGATTACTAAGAGAGCCCCAGTTGCACCCACCATATCTGCAGACTGTTTTTTCTCTCAGTACCCAGAGCTTTGGGAACTGGTCACCTCAGAACTGTGTTCTTCAGTACCCAGCAATACTTGCTGTCTTGGTACCCAAAGCATACAGAGTACCAGTGACTTTGGGCCTGACACTACAGCTGTGTCTCCTAGAGAGGCGGAGGATGGTGATATCTAAGCCACCAACTACTGCACTGTTGGTACAGCAAGTCAGGGAGGTATCTCCAGTATCAACTTCTCCCTTTATATGCAGGGCACTCTGGATAGAATGGTTCCTCGCTTGAAGGAAGTGTACTCTTTCTCCTCATCCCCATCTAGACACATCTCCCACCCACTCGCCTTCCCCCTGGGGTACCATACTGGGAACCAGGAAGGCACTCAAGGGAGGATTCTACAAAGGAAAGTAGGAGAAGACCTGGACTCATAGGAAACATTTATCTTGGTATCCTCCTGCATGTCTCCTACCTCAGTACTTCTATCCCTATCAACACTGTCCTTACTGGACACACTGGGGTGTACAGCCGTATTCGTGTAAGCCTGCATTATCTGCTCCTTGCAGGGTTAGACCCCCCTCTTCAAAGACACAATATGGACCATCTCAGCCAGGCAAACTAGTGAACCCTCAGATCCTGGAAAGAAAGGAGGAGGAGGAAAATGATGAGGAACAACAACCACAAGGGGAAGAACAACTTGTTCCTGCTGTGATTTCATCCTCCCCCGATGAGGCAGTAAGCCCCTCTATGTCTTCCTCAGTGGATGGTCTTAAATTATTCCAAGAGCTCATTAAACACATGGCAGATATAGTGGATATACCACTAGAAGTAATACAGCAGAAGTCCCACGAGCTCCTGGATTTCTGCACCCTTCCTTGCCCAACAGGCTCCCCGTGACAATTAATGAAAGACCACTGGAGCCCTCAGATGACCTATGGCATACACCAGCCTTGATACTGGTCACATCCAAGTGAGCAGAAAGAAGGTACCATATCCTTTCCAAGGGATTTGAATACTTTTATTCCCTCCCAGTACCACATTTGCCTGTAGTAGCTGCTGTCAAGGAAAGGTCAAAAATGACAAATACCTCCTAGAGCCGGACGCAAAGAAACTAGACCTTATCTCGTGCAAGGTTTACTCATTAGTCAAGCACCAGATGTGTGTGGGGCTAATTATCATGCTCTCCTTTCCATTGGAGCTGGGATAAGCTGTCTTGGTTTCTGGACAAGTTACCACAGGACCATTGAGAGGAGCTGAGAGCCATCATGACTGAGGGGCATTTGATAGCCCACACTTCCCTATAGGCTTCACTGGATGTGTCTGACACCACAGTGGGTACTATGATTATATTGGTGACAATGAGGTGGTCTCCCTGGCTCCAGTCCTAGGGAATACCCAGGGAGGAACAAATAACAAGTGGGGACCTTTCCTTTGAGGGTGGTGAACTTCTCAATTCTAAAATGGACAAGACCCTTCATTTTTTTTAGAAGACCCCAGGGCAAATGTGTGTTCACTGGGTCTGTATTTTCCATCCCCAAAAAGGAAACAAACAAGACAACAAGCTTGCTTCAGGTAGCATCCTTGTACCCAGTATTTTCAATCCTAGAGAACTTCTGAGCTGCCTTAGTGTGCTGTACTAGTTCAGTGGCATCATCTTGTACTGCAAACTTGTGAGGCAACTCTCAGGGCTTTGCTGCAGATATATTCTCTAAACACTATAAATAACGTATTCATGCCAGGTAAGCAGGGCTCAGTAAGAGCATCTTGCAGGCTGTTGTTGGATGCTAAGCCCTCTCCTGTATTGCTGTTCTGAATGCAAAGTAGTGATAGGTAAGTTAGGTGGCAGTTGAGGATAAGTAGATCTTGCGTTATCTATGTATAAAACCCCCCCAAATGTAAATGTGTATAGAAACTGTATATATTTAATTGTTTTCCTCTTCTCCCTTTGGAGGTCACTTGTATTCTTAGGTTGTCAGCAAATGAAGCAGGAAGCATGTCTTTTTGTGTATTTTTACAACACTCAGCAAAATGGGGCACTTGTTACAGTTATGGGCACTGCTGTAATACTAGCTCTAAATAATAATGTCATATATTCTTGCTTAACTAGCACAGAAAATTGAAGGGCAAACCTGATCAGTTTCTTTCTTTGAAACCTCCTAACCCAGTCTAAATTCCTTTCTTTTTTAGAATCAATTCTGTACATAGATTAGAGTTACAGGGCTTGATCTGATTTCATTTTATGGTCATATTTTAATTGTGCTGCTCTTGAAAACTCAACTGAACTGTGGGAGCAGGCAAGTTCTTTGTATACAGGGAGACGACCTCTCACCAAAAGTCAAAATGTACTTGTCTTCATCTGCTGGCTGGAAAGAATCTAAAAGTCTAACTAGTCTCCAAGAAGAAAAAAATTCTCCTTTTCAACACAGCAGTTCTTTATTATGGGAGTGAATTAGGCAGCCTCTCTAGTACAAGACAAAAACCTGCTAGAGAAACCAAATTGAGGGCACCATTTTAGTGAGATGAGGGTGGATCTGGCTTGCATGCTGACATGTGTAGAAGGAAATGTTGAACATGTGCATTGTGTTGTATTGCTGTGTTTGTTGATTCCCCGCTTTACAGGATGAGGAGTGTCTGAGACCTGGGGATGCCACAGACATGACATTTTTGGAGAAGCTGGAGGAAACGGTGAAGAATCATCCTCATTTTCTCACGTGAGTGTTCAAGTAGCTGTTGCTAGTTTTGTCTTTGAGGAGGGACAAAATACAGAATAAAGCTAATGAGTTTTAAATACACCCAGTCTCTGCTGTACCTATTACTGTATTTGTATTACAGTAGCACCCAGAGGTCCCAGTCATAGTGGGGCCCCATTATGCTGGGAAGTGCATAAAAGCAAAAGATACTTGCTGTCCCAAAGAGCTTAGATTCTAAGGCTAGGTCTACACTACAGCTGGGATTGACTCTCTCTGAGATTGATCCACCGGCGGTCGATTTAGCGGGTCTAGTGAAGACCCACCAAATCAACAGCAGATCGCTCTCCAATCGACCCCTGTACTCTACCCCCGACAAGAAGAGTAAGGTAAGTCAACAGGAGAGTTTCTGCCGTTGACCCCCTGCGGTGTAGACCCGTGGTAACTTGACCTAAGGTATGTCGACTCCAGGTACGTGATTCATGTAGCTGGAGTTGCGTAGTGTAGGTCAATTTACCATGGTAGCGTAGACATAACCTCAGTTAAAACAACAGAATAAGTGGGTATAACTAACAAAAATGAGGCTAAAAAGAGAAAAGAATAGTAGTGATGTTAAGGTGGACCACCAAATCAAGAAGAGGAAGTGAATGAGACATTCTTCAAATAACGAGGAGTCCGGTGACACCTTAAAGACTAACAGATTTTTTTGGGCATAAGCTTTCGTGAGTAAAAAGTCAACTTCTTCAGATGCATGGAGCGAAAATGACAAATGCAGGCATAAATTTACTGGCACATTCTCTTCTCTTCTTGTACCAGTACCAGTGGGACCTCACTAGATACATCCTCTGAGTTTGACAAAGAGCTATTGATAACTACTCTTTGAAAACAGTCTTTCAACCAGTTGTGCAACCACCTTATAGTAATTTCATCTAAACCTATTTCCCTAGTTTGCTTATGAGAATGTCATGTGCAGCTGTCAGAAGCCTTGCTAAAATCAAAATATGTCACAACTACAACTTCTCCTCTATGCACTAGGCCAGAAATCCTGTCAAAGAAGAAAATTAGATTGATTAACATGATTTCTCCTTGAGAAATCCACGTTGGCTATTACTTATCACCCTATTATCCTCTAAGTGCTTATAAATTGATTGTTTAATAATGTGTTCCAGTATCTTTCCAGGTATTGAAGTTAGGCTGACTGGGCTATAATTCCCTGTTCCTCTTTGTTCTCCGTTTTGAAGATAGGCACTTCTGAACTTCTCTGGGACCTCACCCATCCTTCATGAGTTCTCAATGATAATCATTAACTGTTCTGAGACTGATTCAGGTAGTTCCTTAAGTACCCTACATACTTCATCAGGCCCTGCCAACTTGAATAGATCTAACTTATCTAAATAGTCTTCAACTTGTTCTTTCCCTTTATAACACAACAATAAAAACAAGCAGCATAAATACAGTAAACAAATACAAGAAATAAAATTACTTATAACACAGAAATGTAGAAAGAACTAAGACAATCATCAGTACACATTTCGTACAGTAGAGAGGCCTACAAAAACAGAGTAGGTACAAGAGAAATCAGACACTAAAGGTAATTGTTAGGTTCCTCAGATAACAAGAAATCTGAAGAACTTTAAAGAAGTTTTTAACTTAATCCTCTATTTCAAAAATAGCCAATGCAATCACTAAATAAAGTCTTAACACAGGAGTCAGGAGAGCATAAATATCCAGACAAACTGCTGAATGTTAAATAGTTTGCAAACCAGAGAAACAATTCAGGAAGATCAGCCAGAAAACTCTTGCAAGAGTCAAAATTAGGAATAAGTAGAGCATGGACTGGAAATGTATGATTTGTAGTGAGATTTAAACAATGCTGCTGCTATTGTAATCTTTCTTAGGTTTTTTTATATATAGCACCATTCACCATGGCTTTCTGCTTTCTAGTTGACATTCTGGGATTATTGCCCCTTCTTTGACTCTAATAAAGTATCTCTACGGCCTCCACACAAATTTTGTGGGTTTTCAGTCCCTAATTTTGCCCTTCAGGTTGCTTTATCTCCATTTCATAGAATCATAGGAGTGGAAGGGACCTTGAGAGGTCATCTAGTCCAGTCCCCCGCATTCATGACAAGTGTTTGTCTAACCCATGCTTAAAATTTTTAGATTGGTAATTTTAAAAACTGCAACATCAATAAGCCAGGTCTTTTCATCATCCCTGAACCTTTTCATATTCTCAATTCAAGATCTGAATGGCATCATCCTTGTGACAACCTCCCAGAGTGGGTTCCCTGATAACTTAATCTCTGTTGCCAGAAACCTTCAGGTCTCTGGCCTGCTGTCTCCAGTGCGATTTCACATGCACACAGAGTTGACCCGCTTTCTTCTAAAAAGTTAATCACTTATCCCTTTGGAACAAGTCCAAATATTTTTCTGGGACTGGAGTGATAGTTGCTGGTTTGTGGCTCCCATTTACCTTAGTATTGCTGTTCCTAGAGAGAAACACAGTGTCAGATTACCTGTTTTCCTGTGGTCCCATCCCTCTGCCAAGAGCTGTGATGGTTCTGTACTTAGCACCAGTAGTACTTGTAAATGAATCCCATTTGAGGCTAATATCTTCTCCCCATTAAGCCTTTTTGCTTTCTCCCCAGACATAAGCTGGCTGACCAGAAGACTCGGAAGTCTCTAGGGCGAGAAGAGTTCCGTCTCTTGCACTATGCTGGAGAGGTCACCTACAGTGTCACAGGTAAATGTTACACAACAACTACACCATTGCCTGACACCAGGGTCACTTCCCATCCCCATTTTCCCCCACTTCAGACAGTTACACTTCCTTTTTCTCCTCCTATCTCCTGCCGTTCAGATTAATACCATCACACAATATTTAAATATGTAATTTGATTAATCAGATTACTTTTCCAGCTCAAGATCCTGCCTTATTGAGGAGGACTTCCCATGAAACAGCCACAGCAGACAGAGTTGTTTGTTTTTCTCTAGGTTTTCTGGATAAAAATAATGACCTTCTATTTCGGAACCTGAAGGAGGTGAGTGTCGATCGAGAACTGCCTGTTTTGTGGAGCATTGTAAAGGATCAAGCTGAGAATGGAGAGGGCTGTGAAGGTATCATCTCTGTCTTGGACCTTTCAGTCTTCAGGATGCATTGTCTACATGGCTACACTATGCAAAAACACCTGAGGTCTCAGAGTTTGTTTTATCTTTGGTGTTTATCATAGAAATCAGAGATAGAAAAGACAAACTGGGTCTCATCTGTTCCCCTACCAACTCCCAAAAATACACATTCTAGTACTTTGTGCAGTCTGCCTTTAAAATTTTTCATGCATTTGTCCTCTGCTGTTTCTTTCTAGGCCATGTGCAACTCGGAGAATCCCATCATAAATCACTGTTTTGAGAGGACTGAGTTGACAGATAAAAAGAGACCTGAAACGGTAAGAACACAAGAGTTGGACTGAAGCATAGTCATTTCCAATTACTGAAGATAATGTCCCCTTCTCTCTAACGTTGTGGTGTAAAGTAGGTCTTCCATGATGTTTAAAGCTTTGATACTGAAAAGCTTGTTCTTAGCCTTATGCGTGTGGTGCAGTGTCACAAAAACTAGTCATAATCAATCACTTCATATCTGAGTCTTTCTTCTTTCTTCTAGGCAGCAACTCAGTTTAAGAACAGTCTGTCCAAACTAATGGAAATTCTGATGTCCAAGGAGCCATCATACATTCGCTGCATTAAACCTAATGATGCTAAACAAGCTGGTAAGGTTTTAATGACACTCTCTCTTGTCTGCTGCTTCAGGAAATTTCCAGTCTTTAGGAATGTGTAGGAAATTCACATCAAGAGTTATAACTTGGGAGCACAGATCAGGTAAAGAAAGATGCTGTCCAAATTCCACTACGATAAAATAATTGATTTGTAGAGCGTCAAGATGAGTGAGGTAATATATTTTACTGGACCAGCTTTTGTTGGTGAAAGAGATAAGCTTGTGTCTATTCTGTATTCATGATCAATTATTTTCTTGCCCTCATCGTAGCCATGACCCAGTCACTGGAGAAGTGCTATCAGGATGTAGAATGACCATCATCAACGTTCCGAGCTCTCCATTCTGATTCTTTACCTAGTTCCTGTCTCATAAAAATCCTAAATAGTTATTAGGTTGCTTTATGGCCTGTGTTATACAGGAGGTCAGACAAGATGATCTAATGGTCCCCCTTCTAGCCTTAAAAATCTATGAATCTGTTTTTTAAGCTTTACTGTTTGTTGCTGCCTGTTTATTGTCATCATATTAATAGTAATTTGAGTTCGGGTTTTATTGCCACGGCCTTTATTTTGCTTGGTGTTCCATTGCCAAGCAAGAAATTCTCAATAAAATTTCTGTCACCAATAGAAGCCTCTCCATGTGGCCTGGATTTTTGTGGCTGAAATTGGAAAAGAAAAGAGCTATCAATTAGAAATAGTGTCCAAGGAGAAAACCATTAAAACTTGTCAGAGTTGAAAAATTGAAACATAATTAAATTCTTAATTTTAACAAGCTTTCTTATTCTCCCTCTTTCCCCTCTCCCATTGTCATAGCAACTTTTAAAGGGAAACTCTTGCTTAAACGTCTCTTAAATGGCATCAGGGATCCTTATTGAGGAAAGAATCCATCTCAGGTGGTATCTCTGATATTTTGTCATTGATGCTGTTTCTTTTTAAGACAAAACATGTCAAAAAGACAAAGGGGAAGAGAGAAAAGAATAGCAACAGATAGGAAAATGCAACTTCTATTCTTAGTGCTTGCAGTTCAGTTACAGGAAGATCATAGGCACATGGCCCGTGGCCCAATTAGGCACTGTTGGCAGGCAAGAATTGCTGTTAGCTCATTGAACTGGTCACAGCAAAGTTCTGAGATGTGACTCTTTGCAACAATTATTCAGGCTATAGCTAGAGAAATGTTGATGTTATCCAGTTTCCCCTTCTTGTGTGGTCTTGTCAGAATGTCTAGGAAATAGAAGACCCAATGATGTGGTGATAAATCCCCAAACCTCCATGTGTGGTGGTGCTGATGGTGGGGATGCCAGTGCTGGTGATAGAGTGGATAAAAATTGATTATTTTTTATTTAAATCATATAGGTTTATTTGTTAAAACTAATTAAATCTATTTAAAATAAAATTTAAAACTGACAACCTATATCAAAGCATAATTTGATAAATTAAAATAATTTAAATTAAATACAAAAAGTAGTATTAAGCAATACATGATTGCTACCAAGTTTTAAAGAGGGTTCAACCACTGAACTACAGGAAGTCACTGGCTAAGCCCCTGGAACCAGAGTTTGTTAAAGTGCTAAAGCAGCTTTGGACAGCAGTAGCCTCTTCTGAAGGTGAAGAGAAAATATATTCTTCATTCAGTTTATTCAGCTAGTTCAGTTCAATGACTAGTTGATTAAAAATTAAGAAACCAATTGGGAATAGAAAAAGCAGGAAAGCGTATTTTCCTCTTCCAATCTATGAATAAAACGAGGTGGAAGAGAATGAGATCATCTAGTTCTAACATCTTGAAGAACGTGGTGACCAAAAACAATCAGTTCATTTCACTCACTACAAATAATACTTCCTTTTGTTTAATAAATCACCTAATTTTAAATGCAAAACTTGTTTTTGCTTAAAAAAAATTTTTTTTTGTATATATATATCCAAAGGTAATTTTATTTTATTAAAAAAAATTAAAATGCTGGTTTTTGTGCATTTTTCCATTGAATTTGAATTGCCACCCAAACTGAGCTTGACACAAATCACAGGTAAAATGTTAATCATTTAATAAATAGAAAATGGTAAATGATGTATTTCCTAACATAATTTAAAAAATGTAAAAATTAAGAAAGTAAATAAATGAAAGTTAAGCTATGTAACTGATTAAATAATGTGTGTAGATATATTGTATCCCCGTGACTAGCAAAAAAAAGCACCAAAATTAATGTTAGTTGAAAATAACATTTTTTAATGGTTACCATTAAAATGCAAAATTTGTTTTTGCTTAAAAAAAATAGAAAATAAAAAAATGGGGGGAGGGATAGCTTAGTGGTTTGAGCATTGGCCTGCTAAACCCAGGTTTGTGAGTTCAATCCTTGAGGGGGCCACTTAGGGATCTGGGGCAAAAATCAGTACTTGGTCCTGCTAGTGAAGGCAGGGAGCTGGACTCGATGACCTTTTGGGGTCCCTTCCAGTTCTATGAGATAGGTTTATATCCATTTTATTATTTATATTTTATATTATTATAACTAATGAGACTCAATAACTAAAAAGTACAAATACAAAACATTATTAAAATCAAAGATTTAAATCATGGTTACCTGCTTGCTGGTTTAAATGATTAAAATTGGTGATTTAAATCAGTCCCCCCTGGCTGGATAATGTGGTGGTGGTGGTGGTGGCGATTATGATGTTACTCCAGTCTTTGTCAGACTAAAAGGATTGCTGTCATGCTGAGCTGTGTAAGTTGCCCAGTGCTCCTGAGAAAAGTCCAAAGAAATCAAAGCCTTGTCCATTGTCACATTTCCACATGGTTCGTATGTGAATATGTTTGTCCACATAGAAAGGTTTGGGTGTGTTGCTGTAACAAATCTCACCAGAAGCCTTGAAACCACCTATTTAGCAGCTCTTTTAGCTCCAACAAACTCTGTTTATATTTTTGAATCTGATTTGTGCTTTCTTTCAACAATTTTACTGAACAACCCATAGTAAGGCTCAACATAACCAACTTTCTACTCGCACAAAACCAAACACCCTTGCCCTGACCCCTGCCAGTCCCCTCCAATGAGGCTCCTCCCCTCCAATGAGGCCCCGCCCCCACTCACTCCATTCCCCCCCCCACCCCCTGTCGCTCACTCTCCCCACCCTCACTCACTCAGTACTCGCTCATTTTCACTGGGCTGACTCAGGGGGTCAGGGTGTGGGAGGGTGCTGAGGGGTGGGGCCGAAGGGTTCAGAGTATGGGAGGGGGCTCCGGGCTGAGGCAGGGGGTTGGGGTGTAGGAGGGGGTATGGGCTCTGGGGTGTAGGTTCCAGGGTGGGGCCAGAAATGAGGGGTTCAGGGTGCAGGAGGGGGCTCCGGGCTGGGGCAGGGCATTGTGGTGTGGGGAGGTGAGGGGAGGGGTGAGGGCTTCAGCTGGGAGTGTGGGGCTGGCGATGAGGGATTTGGGGTGCAGGAAGGGGTTCCAGGCTGGAGTTGAGGGGTTCCAAGTGCAGGAGGGGGATCAGGGCACTGGGGCAAGGGGATGGGGTGGGGGGGATGAGGGCTCTGGGGTGGGGGTGCGGGCTCTGGGGTGGGGCTGGGAATGAGGGGTTTGGAGTGTAGAAGAGTGCTCCGGGCTGGGACCAAAGGGTTCGGAGGGGGGTCAGGGCTGGGGCAGAGGGTTGAGGTATGGGAGGGATTGCAGGCTTTGGGAGGCACTTACCTCAGGCAGCTCCCAGAAGCAGCAGCATGTCTCCTCTCCGGCTACTACATGGAGGTGTGGCCAGGTGGCTTTGCGTGCTGCCCCATCAGCAGGTGCCACTCCTGCAGCTCCCATTGGCCGCAGTTCCCGGCCAATGGGAGCTGCGGAACCGGCGTTTGGGGTGGGGGCAGCGTGTGGAGCCCCCTAGGTGCCCCTACGCCTAGGGGCCGGAGGTGGGACATGTTGCTGCTTCTGGGAGCCTCAAGGAGCCTGCCTTAGACCCGCTGCACCACCGACCAGACTTTTAACGGCCTGGTCCCGAGCCACCAGGGCCCATTTTCGACCAGGCATTTTGGTTGAAAACCGGAGACCTGGCAATCCTGCATAACCAGCCTTCAAGACTCCTCCTGGTCCCTGGAGTTCTTAAGACTGAAACTACACAACTGGTATTGAGCTTGCCAGCCTTGGATTTGACTGTTATATATGAAGGAGAGCTTCTTAGTACTGTCTGAGTGAGGAAGGCTGACTTTCACGTGGCAAATGGAATGTTCACTTAGTTGACACCTTGGCTGAGTTCCTGATCACAAAGTTAGTTATTATCTAGTTGGTTAGTTGGAAGAGTGATTATGAAGAGCTGATACCAGAACAGTTCCTTTTCCAGATTGAAGGACAGCTGTAATGTGATAATTTCCCACCATTTGTGTGATTTCTAGGTCGGTTTGATGAAGTTCTAATCCGACATCAAGTGAAGTACTTAGGACTGATGGAGAATGTCAGAGTGCGCAGAGCTGGTTTTGCTTATCGCCGGAAATATGAAATATTCCTGCAGAGGTAGGATTTACAGTAATTGTCTCAAATCTGTTCTCCCTCACCATCTCTGCACTAATGTGTTCAGAACAGGAAGTTCTTCGAGTGCTTGCTCATATCGATTCCAATCAGGTGTGCGCGCGCCGCGTGCACGATCGTCGGAGAATTTTCTACCCTAGCAACACCCGGCGGGTCGGCTGTGGAGCCCCCTAGAGTGGTGCCTTCATGGCGCTGGATATATACCCCAGCCGACCCGGCGCCCCCTCTGTTCCTTCTTACCGCCCCTGACGGTCGTTGGAACTGTGGAGCGCGGCATAGCTGTTCTCCACTCTCCCTAGCTTATCCTGTTTTTTGTAGATAGTTGTATTTGTTGTATAGTGTTAGATAGTTGTTCATTTTACTTTTTAATAGTTGTAGATAGTTAGAGGGGATTAAAGGGGGTTGTTCTCCCCTCTTTTTCCCCCGGCGCATAGCCGGGCTCATGCCCAAGGCTTCCGGCTTTAAGCAGTGCGCGTCCTGCGCTAAGCCTATGCCCACGAGTGATCCGCACGACTCGTATCTGAAGTGCCTGGGAGAGTCCCATCAAACAGATAAGTGTAAGATCTGTAAGGCCTTCAGACTGAGAACCAAAAAGGAGCGGGACTTTCGGCTTTGGCAACTCCTCATGGAGGCGGCACTTAGCCCGGACACTCCATCGGCGCGTCAGGCCCCGGCACCAAGCGCCTCGGTGCGCAGCGCCCCTGCGGCACCGATTGCTTCTGCACCGCGGGTAGAGTCGGACAAGCCTCCGCGGCACCGGCCCCCTTCGGCACCGCACCCGCCACAAGTGCCTCGGCGCTGCTGTCCTGAAGACGCCGGCTCCCCCGGTGCCGGGGGTAGAGCCGCGTCTGCCTTTAGACCACCAAAAGCAGGTGCCTGCTACGCCGTCGACTCCGGCTCCGAGGCCGTTGAGTCCGGTGCGGACTGGATCACCACCTCCATCAGTGGTGGAGCCTTGTCTCCCGTCGACCCCAGAGACCTTCGCGACGGCGAGAGATCTTATTGCTCTCACGGATCCGGCACCGCTCCAACCACCGGCACCGTTGGCTCCTCGTCCGGTGCAATCCAGGGGCAAGCCTGCCCTGGTGCGCCCGCCATCTCAGGGAGCGGACCCACGGCACCGCTCCAGGTCACGAAGCAGGTCCCGACGCCGCTCGCAGTCCCGGCGCCGACTATCACCTCGGCACCGGTCGTACTCGCGGCCAAGATCCTCGTCGTGGCACCGTTCTACGTCCCGGCACTGTTACGATCATCGGTACCGATCGAACTCCAGACGTAGTTCCCGGCACCGGTACGAGCGACGCTCGGCTTCGAGGGGCCGCTCCCGGCACCGTGCCTACTCGTGGTCGCCTTCATCCAGGTCCAGATCAGAATCTCTGCACCGACGTGGTCATCGGCACCGATCCCGATCTCGGTACCGCTCACCGGCACCGCACAGGGACCGGTCATCTCCGGAGCGGCACCGTACCATCCGGAGCTAATTTCGGCGCGACCGGCACCGCCCTGGCCCTCGAGATCAGTGTCCCGTTCCTCCGATGGGGCCTCGAGATCAGCATACCCCCCTCAGGGGCAGGCCGCTGAAGCGGACATGAGCCACTGGCAGGAGGTAGCGGAGGATCCCGCTCAGGGACCTACACACTGGTCGTTCTGGACCCCGTGGGCGTATCACCAAGCGCAGGGGGCTCCACCATCAGCCTCTCGCTCGATACGCTCTGAGCATAGGGCTCCAGAAGCCACCATCTCCCGCCCTCCCCCAGGGGGCATGGAGGCTCCCGTGCCCACACCACCTGACGACCTGGACCCAGGGGCAGGCGACGCTCCGCTCCAGGGCTCATTGGAACAGGGCCCGCCCTTAGATCCCTTGCCACCTGAGGCATCCTCCTCATCTTCCCCAGATGAGGCGGTGGCGGGCACAACGGCCACAGGTCCGCCCCCGATAGATCTTCGGGCACACCAGGACCTATTACATAGGGTGGCACGTAATATGGACCTACAGGCAGAGAAGATAGTGGAGGTGCAGGACCCCATTGTGAACATCCTCTCTGCGGATGCCCCATCCAGAGTAGCATTGCCCCTGATTCGTACGATCCAGGCTAATGCCACTGCGATATGGCAAACTCCTGCCTCTATTCCACCCACAGCCAGAGGGGTGGAAAGAAAATACTTCGTCCCCTCAAAGGACTATGAGTACTTATACACTCATCCCCAGCCGTGTTCACTGGTGGTGTCATCGGTGAATGCAAGGCAGCGCCACGGTCAGCAGGCTGCAGCGCCCAAATCGAAGGACGCTAAGCGCTTCGATTTGTTTGGGCGTAAGGTATATTCAGCCGGAGGGCTGCAACTTAGAGCGGCTAACCAGCAGGCGCTCTTGAGCCGCTATAACTTTAATTCCTGGAACTCTATGGGGAAGTTCAAGGAGTTGGTCCCCCAAGACTCCAGGGAAGAGTTCGGGGCCTTAGTGGAGGACGGTAAGAAGGTGGCACGGACCTCCTTACAGGCCTCCTTGGATATAGCGGACTCGGGCTGCGAGGACGCTGGCTTCAGGTATCGCCATGCGGAGAGTCTCCTGGCTCCAGGTCTCGGGCTTGCCTCCGGAACTGCAGCAAACCCTGCAGGATTTACCCTTTGAGGGACACGGGTTGTTCTCGGACAAGACGGACTCTCGACTGCAGAGCCTCAAGGACTCGAGAACAATCATGCGCTCCCTGGGGATGCATGTTCCGGGACCCCAGCGCAGGCCATTTCGGCCCCAGCCTCAGAGGTTCTATCCCCCCCCCGCCTCGTCCGAGACAGGACTTTGCCAGAAGGCGGGGACGAGGTGGTAGGAGAAGGTTGACCGGCCCTCAACCCGGTCAGAACCAGGGGCCACCTAGGCCACCTTCAGGCCCTAGGCAGAACTTTTGAAGGTGCGGTCGAGGACGGCGCCCCAGTCATCACCCAGGATCTAGCCCCCTCCTTTCGGGATCGCCTCTCCCATTTCCACCGTGCTTGGTCCCTTATAACCTCGGACCGTTGGGTCCTTTGCACGGTGGAGAGGGGATACGCTCTCCAGTTTTCTTCGTTCCCTCCCTCCCACCCCCCCTCCCCGTCCCTCTTCAGGGACCCTTCTCACGAGCAACTTCTTACACAGGAGGTTTCTACGCTCCTGTCTATGGGGGCCATAGAGGAGGTTCCACTAGAGTTAAGGGGCAGGGGATTTTATTCCCGCTACTTCCTGATCCCCAAGTCCAAAGGGGGTCTGCGACCCATCTTAGACTTACGTGGACTCAACAAATCCATAGTAAAGTTGAAGTTCCGCATGGTCTCATTGGGGACCATTATCCCTTCCCTGGATCCTGGAGACTGGTTCGCCGCCCTCGACATGAAAGACGCATATTTTCATATAGCAATCTACCCGCCTCACAGGCGCTTCCTGCGATTCGTGGAAAGCAAGGTGCACTATCAATTTGCAGTCCTTCCCTTCGGCCTATCCTCGGCCCCAAGAGTGTTCACAAAATGTATGGCTGTCGTGGCAGCATACCTTCGTCAGCAAGGGATACAGGTGTTCCCGTATTTAGACGACTGGTACGCGGTCGCACCAGGGAGCAAGTTCGAGTTCACGTCCACATAATAGTACACACATTCCACGAGTTGGGCATTCTACTCAACAAAGAGAAATCCACTCTAGAGCCTACCCAGAGGATAGAATTTATTGGGGCAGTCCTAGACTCCAGACGTGCTCAAGCTATTCTACCAGACAATCGCTTTCATACCATCACAAGCCTCATTCGAGGGCTCAGGACCTTCCCGATTACCACAATGAGGACGTGCCTCGCCCTGTTGGGTCACATGGCCTCTTGCACGTACGTAACCAGGCATGCCAGACTTTGGCTTCGCCCACTCCAGGCCTGGGTATCATCGGTATACCGCCCGTATCGGGACAGCCTGAACATGGTGATCACGGTTCCGAACTCGGTCTTGACCTCCCTCACCTGGTGGTTGGATCACAGTGTGGTTTGCGAGGGAGTGCCGTTTCACGCCCCGCAACCCTCTCTGCACCTGGTCACAGACACTTCATCTCTGGGTTGGGGTGCCCATCTCGGCGAACACCATACCCAGGGCCTGTGGACCGCACCCCAATTAGCCCTGCACATCAATGTTCGAGAGCTGATGGCGGTGCGCCTGGCTTGCCAGGCATTTCTCAATCTCCTACGTGGCCGCTGTGTGTTAGTTCTCACCGACAACACCACGGCCATGTTTTACATCAACAAGCAAGGAGGAGCACGTTCGTCGATTCTATGCCAAGAGGCCATTCGCCTGTGGGACTTCTGCATCGCCCACTCGATCCATCTCACGGCATCGTTTCTTCCTGGAGTCCAGAACACACTAGTGGACCGACTCAGCAGGTCCTTTCAGACGCACGAGTCAATTCGTCCGGACATCATCTATTCCGTTTTCCAGAGGTGGGGATTTCCCCAGGTAGACCTGTTTGCATCTCGAGCCAACAGGAAGTGTCACGCGTTCTGCTCCCTACAAGGGCGAGCTCTGGGCTCTCTATCGGACGCGTTTCTTCTACCTTGGAAAGACCACCTGTTTTACGCTTTCCCTCCATTTCCTCTGGTCCACAAGGTGCTGCTCAAACTGCGCAGAGACCAGGCACAAGTAATTCTAGTCGCTCCAGCGTGGCCGAGGCAACACTGGTACACCACGCTGTTGGAGCTCTCGGTTCAAACACCGATCCCGCTTCCGTTGTGTCCAGATCTCATCTCTCAGGACCACGGCCGACTATGTCACCCCGACCTACAATCACTCCACCTCACGGCGTGGTTGCTCCATGGCTGAACCAGGCGGAGCGACAATGCTTGCACTCTGTCCAGCAGATTCTGCTGGGCAGTAGGAAGCCTTCGACACGGACCACGTACTTGGCCAAGTGGAAGCGGTTCTCCTGTTGGTGCGAACAACGAGCCAAGTCCCCGTTACAGGCACCTATTCCTCTCATATTGGAATATCTCCTATCCCTAAAACAGCAGGGCTTGGCGATATCTTCAATTAGGGTTCACCTGGCCGCTATATCGGCCTTCCACCCAGGGGAACTCGCTTCCTCGGTATTCTCTAACCTGATGGTCGTTAGATTCCTCAAGGACTTAGACCGGATGTACCCACATCAACGTCAGCCCGTTCCGACGTGGGATCTCAACCTGGTTCTCTCCAAGCTCACAGGGCCTCCATTCGAGCCACTGGCTACCTGTTCACTCCTGTACCTATCCTGGAAGACAGCCTTCCTCGTAGCCATCACCTCAGCAAGGTGCGTTTCTGAACTTAGGGCGCTTACATCCGAGCCCCCATACACGGTTTTCCATAAGGACAAAGTGCAGCTTCGCCCACATCCTGCCTTTCTTCCTAAGGTGGTCTCACCGTTTCACATGAATCAGGATATATTTCTCCCAGTCTTCCATCCTAAACCACATGCTACTCGCCAAGACCAGCGTTTGCATTCTTTGGACGTACGCAGGACCCTGGCTTTCTATATTGACCGCACAAAGCAGTTTAGAAAGACGACACAACTCTTCGTTGCAGTGGCCGACCGGATGAAAGGCTTACCGGTCTCCTCACAATGCCTGTCCTCCTGGATCACGTCTTGCATCCGGACTTGCTATGACCTGGCCGGTGTCTCGACGCTGCACCTCACCGCTCACTCAACGAGGGCCCAAGCTTCCTCGACTGCCTTCCTGGCTCAAGTTCCGATCCAGGACATTTGTAGAGCTGCAGTTTGGTCATCATCCACACATTTGCAGCTCACTACGCACTGGTACAGCAGTCCAGGGACGATGCTGCATTCGGATCAGCGGTTTTGCACACAGCAATGTCTCACTCCGACCCCACCACCTAGGTAAGGCTTGGGAGTCACCTGATTGGAATCGATATGAGCAAGCACTCGAAGAAGAAAAGACAGTTACTCACCGTTGTAATTGTTGTTCTTCGAGATGTGTTGCTCATATCCATTCCAAACCCGCCCCCCTTCCCCACTGTCGGAGTAGCCAGCAAGAAGGAACTGAGGGGGCACCGGGTTGGCTGGGGTATATATCCAGCGCCATGAAGGTGCCACTCTAGGGGGCTCCACAGCCGACCCGCCGGGTGTTGCTAGGGTAGAAAATTCTCCGACGATCGTGCACGCAGCGCGCGCACACCTGATTGGAATGGATATGAGCAACACATCTCGAAGAACAACAGTTACAACGGTGAGTAACCGTCTTTTTCTATACAGCAAATAACATGTAGTCTGTTTAACTAAAAGGCCTTGGTTACCAGAATGAATCTCTGTCTGAGGGAGAGGCACTGTGACTCCCCCTTTGTACCCTGCGGAAGTGCTCCACTTTACTTCTCATTATAAAGTCTCTCACTTATCTATTTCCAGGTACAAATCACTCTGTTCAGAAACGTGGCCCACATGGGAAGGGAGGCCCCATGATGGAGTAGCTGTGCTTGTGAAACATCTAGGCTACAAACAGGAAGAGTATAAGATGGGCCGGTCAGTTATTTCTTTCTTCCCTAATTTGGGGTTGTGAATCATAGGAAGTCTGTGTTTAAATATGGCCCCTGTGTCTAGAGGGTGGGGGAGAGAGCAGAAGCCCCAAGGGGATGGTGAGGGCAGGAAGTAGGTCCCTCTGGCCTCTTATACATAATCGTATATTTCCATTTCCAGAACAAAGATTTTTATTCGTTTTCCCAAGACTTTGTTTGCAACAGAAGATGCTTTGGAGATACGGAAGCAGAGTCTGGGTAAGTCATACACATTTAACCAGCTGGTTTAGCAGAAAATTATCAGTGTGCCTTGTTTTTTCAGTTGATCTATTCTCTGTCAGAATCCAAACCTTGGCCACTATTTCTAATTGATAGCTCTTTTCTTTTCCAATTTCAGCCACAAAAATACAGGCCACATGGAGAGGCTTCTATTGGCGACAGAAATTCCTGCACATGAAACATTCAGGTATGTGAGGGCATGGGAAGCGGAATAAGCTTATGGCTAATTACCTGTATAGTTCAAAGCCCGTATTCTGTTTCTAGCAAGGGGGTGGGTGGAAAGGGGAACAGAAGTTGATCCGAGTTTGAGATGCAAGAATAAAAAGCCAGAAAGCATAGAGTAGAGGGGAATATTTTGGATTATATTGAATTAAGGAGTTCTGTCCAATGTAATACCTTTTGTTTTTATTGTCTTCAGCAATAACTATCCAGTCATGGTGGCGTGGAACCCAGGGGCGCCGAATAGCCACCAAGAAAAAGTGGGCAGTGGAGACAATTAGACGGTGTGTTTTTAAAAAAAAAAAAAAATTGTCACATAGATTGTAATGTAGGGGGAGATTCTCAAAACCTAGTTGCCATGCGGGCAGAGGACTGGACTCGATGACCTCTCGAGGTCCCTTCCAGTCCTAGAATCTATGAATCTAACAATGAACAGATGGGGATAAACTGTCTTTTCAGTGTCGTTTCTGTGACTTTTTAAAAAAAACACATCTGTTGAACAAAGCTCAAGAAATGTGGGAATTTGCCTGTTTTCAATAACACAAAGATTCTGGTTCCTCAGTGGAATGGAGAAGTTGGTGAATCTGTAGTTATTTTCATACACTTGAGACTATGATGTGAAATTTGAGTATAGTGGCTGAAAATAAGCACTGCTTTTCCTATATGACAGCACTGATTACAGATCTCTAAATCAAACCTCTAAAACTGGGCTCAAGTGCAACAGGGGAACTGAAACGTTACCCCTGCATTTTTTATATATGTTGAATCCTCTATCCCTATGGACAGTTTCCCTGTACTATCCGCTCTCAACCTTATTTGCCCTGGGAGTTGCTTAAAGAGCACATGTTCTCAGTTCTTCGCAGATCGCTGCCCAGTTCCCATTCCTTTGCAAGGTGTGTCTTCTGTTTGTCTGACAGCTTCCAATTAATTTGTTTTTTTCCCCACAGATGCGAAGTTTCTTGTTTATAGTCAATTGCCTTCAGTAATGGGGGCATAGGAAGTCTTAGTGTTAAACAGGTTTGTTGTAGAACCATAGATGATTAGAGTGGAAGACACTTAGATTCTTTAGTCTAATCATCTGTATCAAACTCATCCATAATGGTTACTGATCTCCCTTCTTCTGCCCATTCAGGTTTATTAAAGGTTTTATTTACCGGAACTACCCTCGCTGCTCAGAGAATGAATACTTCCTAGATTACATTCGCTACTCCTTCTTGATGAACCTCAAACGCAATTTACCAAAGAATGTTTTGGACAAATCATGGCCAACTCCCCCTCCATCACTCTGCGAGGTAGGCAGAAGAAAAAGAGGAGGAGTTGACTACTTTGTGTAGACAGAGTCCTGCACTGTAGTTTCAGTTATTGAAGGCCCTGGGTGTCACACATGTCACTGAGAGCAGTGAAACCTGTGGAACCTTCATTAGTAGCGGTGATGTGTGAGAAAGAAAGAACTATGTTTGACTCTCATTCTACACTGAATTAGCAGAACTGGCAGAAAAAATAACCAAAACATAAGTTAACATGTATACTGAGCATCTTTGTGAAATTACAAAAATGAAATGACTGTTGATTATTTAATTTATTTTACATATAATTATTACTGAGATCAGTAAGTGACACTAAAAATGGAATCCAATTATGACATTGTTAAAAACAACTTTTCAAAGTAGAATTGCACTTTAAGACATAGGGTATGATTTTCAGAAATGCCTAAGTGACTTAGTATTTTAAGTGTTGGACAGATATCATTTAGCTCAGAATAAAATTTTCAAAAGCACATCAGGGACTTCTGTAGGCATTTTTGACAATTTTACACATTTTGTTCTGAGTTAAATGGCTTTTGCCTGAATGGTTAAACTTGGCTGAAAAGCAATGGAATGGTATTTGATTACCCATAAAGAAAGTAAATAAACTTTGTTTTCCTGTCCAGTATATTATTTTATGTTTTGAAGAGTCAGTTCTCTGGATACATGTTTTCTCCACCTGAAAGTTCACTGAGCTGCAAAAAAAATCTTATCAAAAGGACCCATTTTTATGACATTTTCCAAAAATTTGTTCCTAGGAGTGGATCTTCTTGGCCCCTTAAGATTCTTGTGTGTGCCTTGTTTGGCTCATAGGTACCTCCAAAACAGGCTGGAGGATGTGAAGAGGAAAATTCCCAACCCCAAGCCCTAACAGTGTGGTTGGAGCACAATACAGGACAAACTGTCTCAGCACAGGGCAATAGATTACTTGTTGCTATTTAATTTTAAAAATATTTCTGCAATAACATACAGTGTTGAAGATGAACTGTTCAAATTCAGCCTTGCATTTTCTGCATTCATATCTCTTCTCTGTTCTCTCCTTCTATTCTGTTAGAATTGTTTTGCCTTTGTTCAACTTAAAGCCATCTTCACTTACCATCTTATTTCTTCAGGTATCTCAGCTCTTGAGACAACTGTGTATGCAAAACATGGTGTGGAGCTACTGCAAGAGAATCAGCCCAGAATGGAAACAGCAGGTACAGGACATTTACATTACTTACCAGATCTCTCAAGTATTGCTAAGAACAAGAGGGGGGAGGGATAGCTCAGTGGTTTGAGCATTGGCCTGCTAAACCCAGGGTTGTGAGTTCAATCCTTGAGGGGGCCACTTAGGGATCTGGGGCAAAATCAGTACTTGGTCCTGCTAGTGAAGGCAGGGGGCTGGACTCGATGACCTTTCAAGGTCCCTTCCAGTTCTAGGAGATGGGATATCTCCATTAAAAAAAAGAGGTGGGATCCACATAGGCACTTAGATGCCCAGAAAAATCACAGGGACAGCACTGTGATCCACAAAGCCAAGTTTGAAATCTAGGCTCCCTATATAATGAATGGGGAGAGATGGGTACCTTAGAATGTGATCTACCACACTAGGTAGGGAGCCACATAAAGTAGCCAATGGGCATTACAAACTGGGGGGTGGGAGCGAGGAGTCCTAAGCCTTGCCCCACTCACAGAGTTAGGGACCTATTTCTGCTTAGTGATCAGTGATCCACAAACTGCCTGGAGTCAGGTGGCTTAGGCACCTAAAGTGTCTTGTGGGAATGAGTTAGGCACCTGCCGTGCTCCACACAAAAGGGTGAAGTCAGGAGGAGTGGTGATGCCCACATTATAACTTCTAGCCCAATGGCTAGCGGATTTGCTTGAGATATGGGAGACCCAGGCTGGGTTTTAGGTGCCTAAGTATGGTTGAATGGGATGCGGAGGAGGGGGAGGCAGATAAGACCAGATGGAGGAGAGGGCAGGAGTCCCAAGAGGGTAGCTAGAAGCAGCAGGGAAAGAGGGCATCTCGGGAGGAAGAAGCTGTCATCAGATGTCCACTGACAGTCAGTTTCACAACTGTCTCATCATCGTTTAGTGGCTAGTCCACCTGGAGGATAACAGCCTACTACTGCTACTAGTTAGTCTATCAGCTCAAGTGGTAGAGTTATTTGCTATGGATCTAAAGGTCCCAAATCCTGCTGCTGATCAAGCTGGAGGTTAATACAGTTCCATGTGCTGTAATTTCTGGTGGGGTTTTCAGTTTGCTTTTAAAAACAATTAGGAAATCAATTCCCAAAAACTACATTAAAAGAACATTACAGTTGCAAAGTGAAACATTCGAAATTTAGGAAATGTCAGAATTAAGGTTGCCCTGGTGCATGTGTATTTTGATATAGTCTTTCATTGGGAAGTTTGTGCTTTCATGGAAGAAGTTTGTTTTGAGGAGCAGTTTGAGGTATGGTAAATCAGGTCAATTACGGAAGGGAGTCCTAGGGTAGAAACAGCCATATATAACCCAAATAAATAAAGCATAGAAAATATTAATAAAATATTAAATATGTGCAATATAACTGAATTACCACTGCTGTTAGCACCTTAGCATTTCCTGACTTTGGACTTGTCTACACAAACATTTAGTTTCATTTCAAGTGCTGGTCCCTGTGTGTATTTCACTGTGGGATATACATATGCTCTACAAATCTGAGAGAGCATTCTTGCCAGTGGTATCCATTGCTCGACACCATCACCGTTGCCTTCTTCATGCTCTGCATCAAGGGAACAAGGAGTTATGCAACCCAACTGCCTCTCCAGTTCCTTCTTACCATCACAGGATCTGAGTCAGAATCCTTGTGTCCAGAGCTGATCCTTGGTTTCAGTCTGTAAATACAGTGTTAAAAATGTGTTTGTGTTAGTTTACTTAATGTAGATAGTTAATACCTTCTGCACCCCAGGGAGCCTCCCCTGCCTCCTCAGTATGGAATATGGATTATGCCCAGGTTACAAGGCTTTAAAATCTGTCCCTTCTGCCCTCACTCCTCTTCGGTCAATGACAAGCACCAGCAGTGTCTTTATTGCCTAGGAGAATGCCACATCTCTGCAAAGGGCAGTGTTTGCCGCTCCTTATCCAGCCAAACTTGGCAAGTGTGGGAACTCTGGTTTAAGAAACATATAATGGAGTGTGCAATGAGAGACCCTGCCAGACATCCAGGAGCACACATCATGGCCCTGGCCAGAAGGCTAATAAAACCAAGACTGTTTAGATACCAGCCTCAGCATTAACAATGGCACCAGCTCCGGTACCAACCACAAGTAAACACGGGGATCCGAAGCACTGGAACTGTTGGTATTGGTTAACGACTATTTGGTGGAAGCCCAGTGCATCATCGGTAACACCTCAGTCCCATAAGGAACCACTGATCACTAAAACCCTTCCCACACCAGTTCCAGAAATACGGGGAGACAAGACTCCATGTCCTTCAAGAATGGTAGAGACACATATCTCACCAGAGGGTATTTTGGTCCTCCCAGACCTGCAGTTTCCCTTACTGATGGAACCAACCCTTACCAGGAAGATTCTGACTCCAACAGACAAAGCAGACTATGGGAAGAGAAGTTCATCCCCTATCCCATCTGCCAGCCATGGAATCCTGGTTTCATCTGCACTGAGGGCACTGTCAGTGAAAATGGACTCCATTTTTTCTTCATTCGGGGAACTGTGTGGGGCTGTGAACGGGGGTGCCAGGGGAGGCTACAAAGGGAGAGCAGATACTCCCAAGACTGGTGGGTAACACTGAAGTTAAACTCCCCAACCAATCACAAACTATGCTTCTGATCCCCCACACTGGTTATCAAGAAGCAAAAAAGAAATCACACAGCCCTCTTTATTGCATTCCAGTTCTCTGTCTCCCAGTCAGCACCTAGGTCCAGTACAGTGAGAAGTTATTTTAAACTCTGCTCACGTATACAAAAACGTTCTTCTGACCCCAAAGGGTCAGCCACATTACCAGGTCAGTATAGGTTTGGATCTTACCCAAAAAACCATGCTGCCAGCCAGTCCTTTAGTGTCCAAAACTAAAGGTTTATTATAAAGAAAAGGGAAAGAACAAGAAGAGAAATGTTAAATGGTAAAGCAGTTACATAAATATAAAGACTTCAAAGTCCATATATCAAGTTCCTAGCAGTATTGGTGAGTTTGCTGGCTTGAAAGTCCCTCTGGATCACAACCACAGCTTGGATGGGTCATTCAGTCCTTTGTTCAGAGCGTCAGTTTGTAGCAAAGTTCCTCCAGAGGTGAGGAAAGCAGGATTGAGGACAAAATGGAGAAGATGCAGCTGCCTTTTATAGTCTTTTGCCATGCGGCCTGTGCTTCCTTTGTTTCAAACACAAGCTGTCCAGCACACGGCTTCAAAACGTTCGAATTCTGTCCATAGGCATGTCCGTCTGAGTCATAATGTGTATCTGCCTTCTCTCAATGGGTCAGTTGTATAGCTAATGGTCCTTAATGGGCCATCAAGCAGGCTAGGCAGGGCTGCAGATGCCAAACTGTCTGAAGGTGTCACCCAGAAGCATAGCACAGGTTTGGAATACAGACATATCTATAACTCACAATACAAAGGTGATACAAACACACAAATGAGGTGATCATATCTGGCAAATTATAACATTTTTCCAGATATCTTACATGGCATATCTGGAACAACTCATTGCAATTTTACAATATTAGTATTCATAATATCCTCAAGTATCCCCCAGCATCGTGGTGGGGGGAAGCACAAGGGACCAGAGGATGAGTGGGATGTAATTTAATCAAAACAATTAGGTAGGAAGATGATAGAAGCACTTTGAATGGATTTGAGAAAATGGATGAAGCTGTAGGGATAGAAGAAAAGGAATGGCTCTTCTAAGTGTCTGTGTGTAAGATAGGTAGCATTGCGCGCGCGCGCGCACACGATGCAGAATAACAAGACTAGTCATTTTCCCTTTCCACATTACTCCTAAAGCTGTGCAAATCAGCTGTGTGAATGAGCAATATTCCAGTCCAACAGCACTCCAGATTACATGAAAAGATCTATGTAAATTCATATGGATATATTTGAGTCATTGAGAAGAATAAACCACCAATGAGATTCCATTTCCTACATGCAATAGCTCTGCAAAAGCAGACAATGAGAAATATATTAAACATGTGAGACATTGCTAGAATATCTCCTAAATATGTTATATTTTAATTTAAATACAGTTGTTTTATATTTACATAGCTCTAGTTACATACCTTATGCCGGCTACAAATCTCTGAAAAGGTCTGAATAACGAATTGTGCAGGGAATGGCTGGTTATTGTAGATATGGCTGTGCCAGTTTGCACAGGCAATTACCCAGATCTTCAAAATACTGTTCTCAGTAGCTTGCTTTATTTAAAAAAAAAAAAATAAATGCATCTTTGTCTTGGAGACTTATAGATAGGACCCTACCAAATTCATGGCCGTGGAAAACACGTCACGGACCGTGAAATCTGGTCATGTGCCTTTACCCTATACTATACAGATTTCAACGGGGAAACCAGTGTTTCTCAAATTGGGGGTCCTGACCCAAAAGGGAGTTGCGGGGGGGTGGGGTGTCATAAGGTTATTTTGGGGTGGGGGAGGGTGTCGCGGAATTGCCACCCTTACTTTTGCACTGCCTTCAGAGCTGGGCGGCCAAAAAGTTGCGGCTGTTGGTCAGGTGCCAGCTCTGAAGGCAGCGCCTCTGCCAGCAGCAGCACAGAGGTAAGGGTGGTAATACTATACCAGGCCATCCTTCTGCGCTGCTGCTGGCAGTGGCTCTGCCTTCGGAGCTGGGCTCCAGGCCAGCAGCTGCCACTCTCCAGCTGCCCAGCTCTGAAGGCAGCGCCCCCTACCAACAGCAATGTAGAAGTAAGGGTAGCAGTACCACAACCCCCCCAAATAACCTTGTGATCCCCCCCAACTCCTTTTTGGGTCAGGACCCCTACAATTACAACATTCCTTGTTCTATGCTAGATCTCCCACTTGGGCCTTGTCAAGCTGAACAGAATGCTGTTTTTTTGCCAACTAGTTAGCAATGGCTATCCCTCAGGACTGACACTTTCATCTTTTTCTTCTATAAAGTATTTAGTATACTTTAGGTATACACACACTGCGATTAAAAATATGTATTACTGAGTTGCAGAGCCTGGGTCAGTTGATTTGGGCTTTCAAGTTTCAGGCTGCAGGGCTAAAAATTGCAGTGTCACCAGTCAGGCTCGGGCCTGAGCCTGAGCTCGGAGACCCTTCCCACTCACAGGGTTTCAGAGCCCAGGCGCCAACCCCAGCCCAAATGGCTATGGTGCAACTTTTAGCTCTGCAGCCTGACCCCCACGTGCCCAAGTCAGCTAATCCAGGCCAGCCACGGCCATGCTGCAAATCTTTTATTGCAGTGTACACATACCCATTGGGTGCTATACAAATAATACACTTTGTAATGTTCTATTTGTCCTTATATGGCAAAAGCTGTTCATTTGCAAGGTCATACATCTAAGAACTAAAAATGTGGGTCATGTTTATATGACTGAGGACTGTCCAGGAAAGCAGTGCCTCTGAAAGACACTTGCCTGTCATGGTGCATAACCAGCTGAACACGAGCTCACAGTGTGGTGTGGCGGATAAGAGAAGAATTGCTATCCTTAGCTATATAAGCAGGGGAATATTGAGCAGAAGTAGGGAGTTCTTGTTATCACTGTATATAACATTAATGAGATCATTACTGAAATACTCTGCTCAGTTCTGGTGTCCATGTTTCAAAAAGGATGAGGACAAAATAGAAGGGTTTCATAAAAAGAGCATAAATTACTTCAAGTCTGGAAAATGTGCCTTACAATGATAGAATGAAGCTCGAAGTGTTTAGCTTAACAAAGAGCAGGTTAAGAGGTGACCTGATCAGCATCTATAAGTACTGAACCTGCATGGGGAAAAATTGCCAATACCAGAGGATTTTTGTAATCTAACAGACAAAGGCATAAAAGATCCAATGGCTATAAACTGAAGCCAAATAATTTCTCACTAAGGCACATATTTTTAACATTAAGATTAATTAACTGTTGGAACAATTTACTTAGGGATACGGTATTCTCCTTCACTTGAAGGCTTTCTATCAAGCTTGAATGTCTTTTTAAAAGAAATGCTGCATCACCACCAGAAGTTATGTGCTTACTACAAGCAGTACTTGTTGCAATTCTGTGGCCTGTATTATGCAGGAGGTCAGACTACACGATCATAACAGCCCCTTCTGGCATTAAAATCTAAGACTCCTTTACAGAGCTTCTGGAGATAGCTATTGGTCTATATTTAAATAGAATTTTACTCTGTTACACAGATCCAGAAAACGTCTGTTGTTTTTTTTTCCTCCCCTCCTCCTCCCCCCTTGCAGTTAGATCAGAAAGTGGTTGCAAGTGAGATGTTTAAGGGTAAAAAAGACAATTATCCTCAGAGTGTTCCCAGACTCTTCATCAACACTCGACTTGGTGAGTAGCACTCAGAAATCTGAACAGGGAATACTAGTACTTTTTCTCTCTCTTTTCTAGTAATTTCTGTTCCTGCCATTGTGTTACTCCTGACCTTCTCTTTGGTTTCTCTTTTAGGCACCGAAGAGATAAACCCTAAAGTCCTTCAGGTTTTAGGAAATGAAACAATCAAGGTGAGACTTTGTGTCCTGTGATTACTGTGAAGCTTCTGCAATGATTCAGTAGAAGTGAATTCTTTACCAAGTGTCTGGATTTCCTGATGCAATGTATTAAGAATTCTACATTAGATTAGGGGGTATCTGTGATGATAACTCTGTGCTGAGGTGTTAATGTTCCAATTGCAAAAATTGTAGTTTTGAGGTGTGTATAAATTTGGATTATGGTGTAGAATTTGGAATTGAAAAGGGTGTTTGCCTGCTGGTGGAGATGATACACTAGGTGAAAGGGGCTAGAGTAGGCCAAAATGCATTATAGACATGAGTTAAATTTGGCCTTTCAACACCTTTGTGAACTGGGTGGCATTATCTTCTTGTTGGTGGAGAAATTGAGGTATGGGTTAGGACCAGTTTAAATCACATAGGCAGTCCTGAAAATATAAGCCAGAATGCTTGTCTGCCACCCCTATAAACTGTATGCAATGTTGTTATAGCCATGATGGTCCCATGATATTAGAGAGGCAAGGTGGGTGAGGTAATATCTTTTATTGGACCAACTTCTGTTGGTGAGAGTCACATTTTTGAGCTTAGAGCTTGTCTTCAGGCCTGGGATTATATATAACAATGAAAGATATTAAATTCCAGACCTGAAGACGATGACCTCTGTATGAACTCAAAAGCATTTCTGTCTCTCACCAACAGAAGTTGGTCCAATACAAGATATTACCTCATCACCCCACCCCCCCGTTGTCTCTCTGACTCCCGTAAACTGACCACTAGTCAGTGCTTTCTACATTGGAGGGCAAGAAGTTCCTTTTGGAAATCATAACACTTGTTTCAGTATGCAGTTCCTGTGGTCAAGTATGACCGGAAAGGATACAAGGCAAGAGTGCGGCAGCTACTTCTCACTCAGAATGCCATCTTCATAGTTGAAGAAGCCAAAATCAAACAACGAATTGATTATGCCAATCTGACAGGTAAGGCAACTGCAGGACACATGATTTTTGCTCACTTAATGATTATAGGTGGGGGCAAAGACTCCAGATGTTTGTGTGATCTGTACATAAGAAGACAGAGTGTTAGATATAGAGTAGCTTTTTAACTTTAATATCCTAAAATTGGGATTTCCCAATATTGAGCCCCTACTAGTGCGCATTGTATATATTCTTTGTACGAGTGTGATTTTGGGGATTGATCAACTACATACACTTGCTACAAGGGAGTTTCACAGTCTCCAAACACCAGGCAGAGCAGTGTTAGTTTCTCAGCTTTTTGGGACATTGTTTAGTTTTCCAGGCCTCAGGCCTTTAAAGATTATTGTTGGCATTTGTGTAAAAGTTTATTGGTTAGGATACGCTAGAAAAATGCTAACAAAGGAATCTTATTCAGAAATAATTGTACCCAGTTCAGCCCTTGGCTGATGTACTGTAGTCACTACTTTGCTTTACCTTGTCTGTGAAATCTCTTCAGTCCTACTTACTCCCACCCCCATCCCCTTAGTTCCAAAACTCCCTACAGTCCCAGACACTGCAGTCTGCAGCATTATTGCAAGTCCCCTTTCCTCCTTTCTCACCCAGTTCAGTAATTCACCACTGCATTGCTCCAATCCTGACCTAACAGAGTCTTCTATTGCAAACATAGTTGCCAACATTTTAAAGAAGTTTTCAAGGGCAACACTAATTCAGGGGTTTGGGTCCCACAAGCCCCTATCATTGCAGGGCTGGGGCATGTTTCAGTGAAAGTTAGGTTATTTTGATTTGAATGTCCTAATCTCAGACTGCAAAATGTTTGCATTTTAGATTTTAATCTGATACACTTCTAACTAAAAACCAAACACACCCAAATCCTTTCAAAACAAAATGCTACACCGCACACAGGTACTCAATACTATGGTGATGAAAACAGTATAAAAATGTACGTACAATAGAATTTCTGCATACTTCAAGTTATCTGGGTGGGCCCATTAGGGTGTGTTCAGGGGGAAGACTAGGTTCCATCTCCCCTTCATCTCCATCTCAATTTTAAGGAGAGGATGGCAGGTCTGTTCTCTTGTCACATTCTCAGGGGCATATGTCCTCAGTGAAGCCCTCATTCTCAGGGATAACTTAGGCATTTCCTGACTTTTGTTTTATATTCTCAAACTTAGCAATGCCATTTAATATATTTTTATATTTAATGTAAGTTTACATTTTGGGCCAAGCCTTGGTTTCTGAGTGAGTATTGGGAGATAGGGACAGAACAATAAGCGGCTCTTTCATTCTCTTCCAACTAGGGCATCATATAACTTATTTGTCACACTCACGGAAAATTTCTAAAATGCTTGGAAAATTGATGGAGTCCTTTGTACTCAGTTCAGGCTTCACAAGGACCACTAGTATTCAGACTGTCTAGGCATCAAAATATATTGGAGTCAAACAGCATTTCTGTTTTGCAGGAATCTCAGTCAGCAGCTTGAGTGACAGTTTGTTTGTACTTCATGTGAGCTGTGAGGATAACAAACAGAAGGTAGGAGAACCTCGTCTCTGTCATTCACTGTCTCACTAACCATAAGTGCTGAATGTCCCAAACTGTATGAAACAGCTGCAGGTCCTGAGTTTCAGGGAGAAGGAGAGAGGGAATATTCAAAGAGCCAGAGAGAAGATGTAAATAGATGGAATGCAGGGTGGTACCTAGATCTAACTGACTTTTGATTTGTCACCACTTTCTAATTGGGTTGGTGGGTTTTTTTTTTTTTGGTCGTCATTGTCCTGTACTGGGGAGATGGGTTCCCTCATAGGTGCCGACTTCCCCTCTGCCCCATGGGTGCTTGACCCCTGGCCCCACCCTTGCCCTGCCCCAATTCCACCCCCATCCCAAATTCCTACCCCTGCCTCCTTCCCTGAGCATGTCATGTCCTCACTCTGCCCCCTCCCTTCCGGAAAGTCCTAAGCGCTGCCAAACACCTGTTAGGTGGTGGGGGGAGAGGGGGCAGGAAGCGCTGGGAGGGGGAGGAGGAGGTGGGGGCGGGGAGCTTGGCTGCCATGGAGTCAGCGCCTATGGGTTCCCTGCTGGATGTTGCAGCAGTTTGGATTGGTTCTGTCTTGGCCTTATTATGAACAGCATCAGAAGTGTTTAAGTCCCTATCAGGAGATTTATATTATGATATACATGTCCTGGACTTCTCCAGCAAATGAAGCTTATACAAATACAAATACAGACTATCCTGCAGGCCCTTGGGGATAATTCTGGGCTCTTATACATTGAAATAAAATCTGTTAAGAATTAATGATTACAAAGATCTTTTATGGCTTTTTTTCAGGGAGATGTTGTACTACAAAGTGATCATGTCATTGAGACACTAACCAAAACTGCCATGAGTGCTGACAAAATCAATAATGTCAACATCAGTCAAGGCAGGTGAGTTAAGAAAGAAGTTCCTTTTTTGTTCTGAATAGGGTACTCTGTTCAAGCCTTGCTGGGAAGTGAAAAGAGTGTTACAGTTAATCTAAACAAATGATTGACTTCAAAACCTCCTTAACTAACTGCATGTTACTAATTACTTTCTCACAGAAGTAGCAGATCATTTGTCATTGCTGCATGATGTGACCGTAGCTGTACTGACTACCATGGTAGCTATGATATCATTACTCTTCTGTCACTGACAGAGTGATGAGTCACTGTGGTAACATGCAGCCTGTAATTATCTAGATACTTCTAAGTAAAATAAGTTACAATAAGGAGCACAGTTCTTCGAGTGCTTGCTCAGGTCCATTCCATTGCACGTGTGTATGCTTGCCACATGCACCGGTGCTGGAAATTTCCCCCCCAGTGGAATCCATAGGGCCAGCTCCAGCGCCCTCTGGAGATGTGCGCGTGTGCACCAGTATAAGGAACAACGCCAGTCGCCCTTGCCCCCCTTTCAATTCCTTCTTGCTGGCAGTGACAGTGCTGGAACGTCCTCCTGCTTTGGCAAGGAACTTAGCTTAGGAACAAGGCGTGCCCCATGTCCCAGGATTTCAAACCGTGTGAGCAGTGCGAGAAGACCCATGCCAATCAGTGAGCCCCTCCAGAGCTGCTTGAAGTGCCTGGGGGAGACCAACATGCACACAAGTGTAGAATCTGAAAAGGATTCAAGCCATGCACTAAGAAGGAGTAGGACATAAGGATGAGAGTGCTGGTGCCGCCAACACCTTGGGATGACAGTCCTCTCTAGAGGAAAGCCAGCACTAGGGGCACTGCAACAATCCCCATAGTCATGGCATCGCTTCCCTGCACCGCGACGCTCAACATCACTCACGCCAGCAGTCTCTGGAGCTGTGCTACCAGTTTTCAGAAACCCACCCAAGTCTTCGGCACCAATCTCTGGACTCTCGGCACTGGTCCCCAGACTCACGGCAACGATCACCAGACAATCAGTGCCAGCTTCCCAAGGCACACCATCAGTCCCCAGAAACCCAGCACCAGTCCCTGAAGCCACAATGCCAGTCCTCATGGTCCCACTCTTGGTCACCGGAGCCCTGGCACCAGTCCCCAAGCTTGAGGCGTCGATTGACAGAATACTGTTGCCGATTCCCCCAAGCACCATCGCCAGACATGTGGCACCCTGATATGGGGCTGCAATACCGCTCCCCAAGTGCGAAGCCCTGGACCATCTTGTATGTTGGGGAAACGGAAGCAGCAGCGGCACCGACCTGCTCACCGAGGGAAGACCCTGCCTCCTTGGGCTCTGAGGAAGTCACAGCGCCCAGGCGCACTCTGCAATGCCAGTGGGTTTTTCCCCGGGGCCGCCAACAAGCACATGGCCCCAGAGCGAGTGGCCTGCACCCTGGCAGTTCTGGAACCCAGGGGGGATCTCCCGCCCGCCTCCTGACTCAGACAAGGGATTGCTTCAGATACTCAGGAGCCTCCGTCAGCTTTGGCTGAGGCTGTGCCAGCCAGGAAAGCGGAGTCAGTCCCTTCCCCGGTTCTAGCCTCCTCATCGTCCTCACCCAATGAGGCAGTGACGGGCCAATCCCATGTGGTGCCACAGGATGATTTTAAGACACACCAAGAACTACTTAAGCATGTGGCCACTAAACTTGGACTGGAAGCAGAGGAGTGTCAGAACCAGCTGACACGTTTGACATCTTGGCTGCAGTGGCCCTATCGAGAGACATCCTGCCTGTTTACGAGGATGTAAAACTGGTCAAGGTCTGTCCCATTGCAAAGCATGCAGAGAGAAAATACTATGTCCCTGCTAAGAGCTTTGAGTATCTTTATTTCCACCCCTCCCCAAGTTCCTTGGTTCTGTCTGCTGCCAATGAGCAAGATAGGCAGGGTCAATCCAGTTCAACCCCCAAAAATAAGGACACAAAGAGATTTGATCTTTTCCGCAGAAAAGTTTATTCAACTGCCAGCCTCCAGTTATGTGACACAAATCACCAAGTCCTGCTCAGGTGGTTTGATTTCAGCGTGTGGCAATCCATGGCCAAGTTTGCGGACTCATTGCCACAGGAATCCAGGCAGGAGTTTTTGGCCATACATGAAGAGGGCAAGACTGAGGTGAGGGCTTCCCTCCAGGAAGCCTCTGACACAGCCAACTCCGTAGCCAGAACAATGGTGTTGGCCATTTTAACAAGATGGGCATCGTGGCTGCAGTCCTCAGGCCTTTCCGCGGAGGTCCAGCCAGTCCATTCAGGATCTCCCTTTTGATGGATTGAACCTGTTTTCCGAACAGATGGACAGCAGGTTGCATGGTCTGAAAGACTCTAGGGCAGTGGTTCCCAAACTGGGGTTCACGAAATGAACAGGGGGTTCTCGGGAAAAAATTCCCTAATGGCGGACAGAGCTGTCCCTAGGGACCCCGGCACGGGGCCAGCAGCCCGGAGCCCCTGGACTTCCAAGAGCTAAGCAGATCAAAGCAAGCATATCTATCACACTGAGGAGATTTAAACTTGAAGACTCCTTATAAGAAATGGAAAGGGAGGTGGATATTTTTTGCTTTTTTAAAATTAAATAGACAGCTAGTATTGTCTTTAAAATTATTATGAAGAACAAGTTTAAGCTTTGTTGTAACGTGCGTTGTTTGCCTGGACTGCTCAAGACCTGAATACTTATGTAGGAGGAACTCTTTGAGTTGGCTTCTTAAATATCTTCATGCTGTTTCACATCTGAGACTCCTTGATGAACCATATGAGCCTTGTCTTATAACAGGCTTAGTCAAAGAGATACAAGCTACGAAAGTGAGATCTTGGAAGCGTGTTGCCATTTTCATAATGTAATAAAAATACTGTAATGATAAATAATAATAAATAGTGTGTAATAAGTATGTCATAAAAACAAATTTTATATTTCTAAGATCACTGCTTTTATAATTTATACTCGGGTAAAGGAGAAAATCCCTGTAAATATTAATTTTTAGGAGGGGGTTCGTGAGACTTGACATTTTAGTGAAAGGGGTTCACAGGCTGTAAAAGTTTGGGAACCACTGCTCCAGGGCTACATTACACTTCCTGGGCCTTTATACTCCTGTGCCTGCAAGGAAGCGATTTAAACCCGGCAGCTTCAGAGATTTGTGGGCCAGACCAGGTCAGAGCCCTACTGAATGACGCACTGGCTGCATTTACCCAGTCGGGCTCTACCCGATATACACCTGGAAATAAGCAGATATTTTGTGTGTGCACCCAAGGGCGACCTCCCAGTCTACAACCCAGGATCCAAGCACCCTTTTATTTTCAAGCGGTCTCTTGCCCTACCTCGCTGCTTGGGCCACTATAACGGTGGATCAGTGCGTGCTCAGCACCATAGCAGTGAGGTTCACCCTCCAATTTTTTTTCCATCCCTCCTTCCTCCCTCTTCAGGGACCCTTTTTACGAGCAATTTCTTGCCCAGGAGGTGCAAACCCTCCTGTAGGTGCGGGCCGTACAGGAAGTTTCAAAAGAACTGAGAGGGAAAGGGTTTTACTCCTGCTACTTTCTGATACTGAAGGCCAAAGGGGGTCTACGACCAATCTTGGCCCTGCGAGGCCTCAAAAAATATCTCAAGAAGTTGAAGTTCTGCATGGTCTCTTTGGCCTCCATCATCCTCTCCCTGGATCCTGGAGACGTGTACGTCTCAACTTAAAGGATGTGAACTTTTCTATTTTCCATAGGAACAGAAGGCTCCTACGATTCGTAGTCGGGCAGACTCACTACCACAGTGGCTCTCAAACTTTTGTACTGGTGACCCCTTTGACATAACAAGTCTCTGAGTGCGACCCCCCCCATCCCATGAATTAAAAACACTTTTTTATATATTTAACATCATTATAAATGCTGGAGGCAAAGCAGGGTTTGGGGTGGAGGTTGACAGCTTGCGACCCCCCCCCATGTAATAACCTCGCGACCCTCTGAGAGGTCCCGACCCCCAGTTTGAGAACCCCTGCACTACAAGTTTGCAGTGCTCCCATTCAACCTAGCAACAGCCCCAAGAGTGTTTATGAAATGTATGACAGTGGGCACAGCCTACCTCAGACGTCAGGGTATTCAAATTTACTCGTACCTTGACAATTGGCTCATCAAGGGTCACTCAAGAGCACAGGTCCGTAGTCCAAGCTACCTGCCAAGCGCTGGGCCTGTTGATAAATGAACAAAAATCAACATTGGTGCGGGTGAAAAGGATAGAGTTTATAGAAGTCCTCAACTCTACTCACACCAGAGCCTTCTTACTGGAAGCCAGGTTCTGAGCAATGTCGGATCTGATTGCCCGAGTCACAACCCATCCACTCACCACAGCCCAGGTATGCCTCAGCCTGCTAAGCCACATGGCAGCGTGCACCTATGTGATTCAGCATTCAAGACTGCATCTCAGACTACTACAGATGTGGCTGACATCCATCTACTCCCCAGTCAGGCATCACTTGGACAAGGTCCTCACAATTCCTCCGCAAATTTTTTCTAATTTTTTTTTTTCTTCTAAAACATATTTACCTCCTTTGCATGGTGATCGAACCCGCACAATGTAACCAGAGGAGTTCCGTTTGTAACCCCATGGCCTATGGTGTCCCTGGTGTCAGATGCCTCGGACTTGGGGTGGGGAGCCCATCTTGGTCCCTCAGGACTCGAGGCTTATGGTCCCAACAGGAGCTATTGTTAAATATAAATGTTAGAGAGCTCAGGGCCATCTGTCTAGCTTGTGAAATATTCCTTCCCTAGCGCTCGGGCAAGGTAGTGCAAGCGTTGACAGACAACACAGCTTCTATGTTCTACGTCAACAAGCATGGGGGAGCGTGGTCATTGGCCCTCTGCCCAGAAGCCCTTCGCCTGTGAGGCTTCTGTATCCAACACGCTGTCCTTCTGGAAGCCTTGCACATCCCTGGGGTCCGGAACACAGATGATCAGCAGCTGAACAGCAGATTGCTTCAACGGGTCCTTCTTCTCTCACCATAAGTGGTCCCTCCACCCAGAGGTCATCAGGACCATCTTCCAGAGGTGGGGAACTCCTCAAATGGACCTATTTACTACTAGGCAAAACAGAAAATGCCACCAGATTAGCTCCCTGCCAGTTCTTGACAGCGGTTCACTATCTAATGCCTTTCTTGTCATGGGCAGGCGACCTGATATATACCTTTCCACCAATCTCACTTATCAGCAAGGTCCTCCTGAGGATCACGACAGACAAAGTACAAGTCATTATGATAGCCCCGGCATGGTCTTGCCAGCATTGGTTTGGCATGCTCATGGATTTAGCGGTGGCAGCCCCTTGGACGTTTGCCAACCACCCAGATCTGCTCTTGTGGGACCACAGGCAATTACTGAACCTGAACCATGCCTCCCTGCACCTGACAGCATGGATGCTGTATGGCTAAGCCTCGAGGAAAAGGCCTGCTCTATGCAGGCCCAGCAGCTTCTCTTACAAAACAGAAAACCCTCCACCAGAGTGATTTACCTGGATAAGTAGAAACAGTTCACCTGCTGAGCATCTGAATGGAACTTTTCTCCAGCTCAGTCTTCTTTACAATTCATTCTGGGATACCTGCTCCGTTTAAAACACCAAGGTCTGGCACTCATCAGGCAAGGTACACCTGGCAGCCATATCGGCTTTCCACTCTCACATCCAAGGATGATCAGATTCTTTAAATGCCTTGAAAGACTCTTTCTGCAGGTCCATGATCGGGTTCCCTAATGGGATCTCAGCCTGGTCCTCACCAAGCTCACTGGTCCTCTCTTCAAGCCCCTTGCCTCCTACTCTCTTACATCTTTCGTGGAGGGTCGCCTTCCACGTAGCCATCACTTCGGCGAGACGAATCTCCAAAATTAAGGCCATGACCTCAGAACCCCCTTCTACGGTGTTCTACAAGGACAAAGTCCAACTGCATCCCAACCCAGCCTTCATGCAAAGGTGGTATCGCAGTTCCATGTCAGTCAGGGTATCTTCCTGCCAGTGTTCTTCCCAAAGCCACAAAATTCCAACGAGGAGAGGCGTTTGCATACTTTGAACATCAGATGTGCCCTGGCCTACTTTAAATGAACCAAGTCCTTCTGCAGGTCTACTCAACTTTTTATTGCGGAGGCTGACAGGATGAAGGGTTTCCTGATGTCCTCTCAGAGAATTTTGTCCTAGATCACTGCCTGCTTGTGGATCGAGCCACCACTGGAGGGACTTGAGAACCTGAGGAGAGAACATGACCAGTCTATCTATATGGTCCCGGTTCGGCCTGTACATGGGGAGGGTGGGTGGGTGGGAGGGAAGGAGGGAACAGAATTGGAGAGAATATCCCAATTCTACCATGCTCAGGACCCAGTGGTCTGAGGTTATTTGAGCCCTGGCATGGTAGAAATGGGATAGACGGTTCACAAAAGGAGGAGCAGGATCCTGGCATTGAACTGGTTGTTCCATCCTCGGGCGCACCTTCAAAAGTTTGGCTTTGAGCTCGAAGGCTGCTTAGCTGAGCCCTGGCCCTGGCCGAAGGAGGATTGAGATGGGTGCCTCCTGTTACTCCTGCCCTGCTTCCTAGCACAGGTCCCCAGCCAGGACATCTTTTAGTCGCAGTACGCTATCAGACAGAAGGCTAGAGATGATGCTGCGTTTGGTAGAGCAGTGCTCCCCCTCCTCCTGGGGACCGCTTGGGAGTCACCTACTTGGAATTGACATGACCAATAACTCTAAGAAGAAAAAATAGTTACCTGCCTTTTGTAACTGTTGTTCTTCCAGATGTGTTGCTCATGTCCATTGCAAGACCCACCCGCTTCCCCTCTGTCGGCGTGATCTGGCAAGGAGGAACTGAAGAGGCGGCGGGTCGGCAGGGCCCTATATACACTCCTGGGTGCTCCACAGCCAACCCGACGCGTACTGCTAGGGAAAAGCTTTCTGCCGATTGTGCGCACGCACACCTACTTGGAATGGACATAAGCAACACATCTCGAAGAACAACAATTACGAAAGGTAGGTACCTGATTTTTCTTTGAGATGTGTTGAGTCATGGAATGGACATGAGTATTCTCCTTCCCCTCTGTCGGAGTTCCGGCATCAAGGAACTGAGGGGAGGGGCACAGCGGTGTCTTATACCAACGCATACATGCGCGACTCCAGATACCACTGGGGGAAAACTTCAGGCACCAGTGCATGTGATGAGCATATACACCTGACATGGAATGGACATGAGCAACACATCAATAGTTATGAGAGGCAGGTAACTGTTTTTTGTGAAGTATTTGATTGTACTGTAGCATTAGACACAATTATACTGTTCGTGAGCAAGTTGGGACTTAGCTAAGATATCATGTGAGGACTCTTCCTTTGTTTCTTTCAGCATAAAATTTACAATTGGGCAAGGCAAAGAAGGAATAATTGACTTTACTTCAGGATCTGAACTGCTCATAGCCAAAGCCAAAAATGGCCACCTTGCTGTGGTAAGTGTCTTTGGGCGTAAGAGTTTGCACAGCTTAAGAAGGAAAGTAATTAATCTAAACGTGTTTAGAAAAGTGGGTTTTAAATTATGATTGTCTTTATAGTTCCCTACACAATACAGGAAGCATTTGCATTCCAACCTCTCTCCCATTCTGAGATGTTTAAGGACTGCACACCTCTTTTCCTGCAATTACCAGAAATCGTTCAGACTTGGCTAGGCTGTTTCTCTACCTCTAGTAGTGCAGTTCAATATTCCCACCTTATCGGTTCCAAACCCACATTAGAAACTGTTGATTTTAGAGCAGAAGTAAGAAACAATCCTTTACCCCAATCTCAGTTCCCCTCTGGGACTGAAATAGCCATATTGCTGCTTGAACAGAACCACTTGTCATACTCCTCCAGATTTGTTCCCCTGTGCTATCCTGTCACAGCAGGCCAGAGGTAAGTCCAAACACACTGAATCTAAAAGGGAAAAGTTCCAAAGTCTCCATCCCAGTTTCAGACTGGTCAAGAGGTCAGTCCCAGAAGGGAAATAACTTTCCACCCCACCCCACCCCTAAGGTGGAACCATCTGAGCTAGCAGCCCTACAGATTGGGGTTTGAGGAGGACAAGTGAGAGGGGAGTTACTTATTCACATAAAACAAAAGAATTTACATAGTAAAATTGTTGGAATTTGGCCAGGACACTGAAACCAGCATCCCTTTTCTGGGCTATGGACATCTTCCATAGCCCCATCAAGGCCCGTTTGCTCTTATGCATCCATTATGATTATATCCCAAAATATTTTATGATTTCAACCCTATGGGACTGTACACTAGTGTTTGCCCATTAGAACAACTTTATGTGGACTCTGCTTAACAAAGCAGATCTTCCTCCAGTGAAGTTCCACACTGCTGGGGTAAACTTTTGGGAGTCTGGATGAGATTTAAGAAACCCTGACTTCCTGCATGGGCAAATCGGTGTGTTTGCTTTCTGATTTACAGAATCTGTCTGAGTTTGTTAGATCAGGACAAGTTCTTATTTATTCTGCATCCCATATGGGGTAACACTACTCCAGTCTCAGAGGGGTAGCCGTGTTAGTCTAGATCTGTAAAAGCAGCAAAGAATCCTGTGGCACCTTATAGCCTAATAGACGTATTGGAGCATAAGCTTTTGTGGGTGCATCCGACGAAGTGGGTATTCACCCACGAAAGCTCATGCTCCAGTATGTCCGTTAGGCTATAAGGTGCCACAGGACTCTTTGCTGCTTTTACTACTCCAGTCCAGACTGCGGTAGCTTCATGGGCTAATTGTTAAAAACGTTTACATTATCTTTGTTTCCATTCCACTTTCTCCTCAGGTTGCTCCTCGTTTGAATTCTCGATGATAAAATTTGTCAGCAGGAAAGGATCTGTTCCTCCATCACTCGGGATTGCCTTTTGTACCAGTGGTTGAAAGTACTTCCCTGCAGATTTTTTTTTTTTTTTTTTTTTGCTGCTTTGCTCATTTCCTTAATAGTTACCAAAGAACTGCACTTCCACAAAACACAGTGAAAACGAAAATGTTATCTGAAACTACCCAAAAAAAAAAAAAAGCACCTTCTCTTCCCTCCTCTTACTGGCAACTGCATGGGTCCGAGTTTGTTTTCACAGCTGGGGCTCATGGAAACTCATGTACATGGCTGGGCTCAGTGGGAGTTAAGGGTGTCACTGCTGCAGAGACCAAGCCCTGAAGTGAAATTGCCAACTTTTTCTGATCCATTCTGATACATACATGATCATAAGAAATACACAGTGGCAGATCTGTATTGGCCAACTCAATAAAGTGCCAGACTTTATCATCAGAGAACAATTTATGAAGAATTTTGCTTTGTATAAAACTTAAGAAGCCATATATAAATGAGTAAAACCCTGTAAATATTTTTTAGCTCATTGGGTGAGTTGCACTAAGAAAAGCAGAGCTTCTATGGGAACTTTTGAGACTTTTCAAAAACAATTACAGAAGGTAATGTAGCAAATGTACTCGTTTAAAGCACCCATCTTTCCTCATATGGACCCTGCCTCCCCCCTTTCCTGTGCTATAGTGCCTGTTTCTTATGCCCACCTTCCTAACATGTGCATGTAAAAGACTTTGCAGACACATACAGCTCCCCCACCACCATGTGATGCCTGAAAGAGCCCTTGTGTGTTTCTTGGCCCTTACCATATGCCTTAGTAGTACTGGTGAAGGATTCACAAGTGACCTGTTCTGCTATAAAAATGTACCTCCCCTAAAACCCCTGCTCTCTGCCCAAGTTGCTATGTGCTGCAGTTATTCAGCAGTGCCATAGGTAAAATCCCTACATAGTGGCAGGGGGAGTTAGGCATTTGCAGTCTCAAAATAAACACACAGCCCTTAGACAAACAGAGTTTTAAATGGAAACAGCTTGGCCACATGGTGGCTGCACTTTGTGGAATCCTTGCTATAGCATTTTACTTTATAGCTAAGAGTGAACTCTGTATGTTAAAATATTCACCAAAACTGCACAGGGGGGTAAGAGGAAGGAAGAGCACTACTGAGGCAAATAGAGCTAAATATGAAGTGGTTTTTTTTAAATACATACATTTAGGAGGAAAAAGCTTGGAGGTGAACTGCTTTCTAGTAAACAGCAGAATCACAGTGAGCTGCAACCTCCACAGGCTACTGCTAAAGATAGGCTGCAAGGCACCATGTACTTGCCTCCATAATTCCATCTGTAATCATGGGGCAGTGGCAAGTATACATTAAGCTCAAAAAACCAAACATGCTGGAACTGGGATGCAAGAAGCTCAATCTAATACTGTGTTTTTCCCCTACTTCTGTGTGTTCTCAGATCAACACTGCATCACGCCTGGAATGCTGTACACGCTGTAGTGTATGTGCTGTATTAATGCTGTATACACTTCATGATATCATCTCTAAAGTCTGCTAAATAAACGTTTTTTTAAACAAAACTGAGGGTTTAGTTTAGTTGTTTATTAAGAGTAGAAATATAAAGGATATTCAACATGTGAACTACACTGTGTTTATTGTTAACAACTACCCTAAAACCAATACAATTCTTACTTTTAGAAGCACAACATTTGAAGGTATCAGCTGGCACACTTCTTGTGCCTGAAGCTTAAGTTAAGTTGGGTCAGTAGTGGCACTCCCCCTTGTAATGCTGTGACTGGGAAGGGCATAAGTTTAGTAGAACACCAATGAGCCAAGCCCTGCTGTGGGCCATGGCATACCAACACTGCACAAATATAAATGCTGCCTCTGACCCATTCCTATCAGGTCTTTGACTGCTGGAGACAAAGCACCCAAGAAGAGATGCAGATGATTAAGTTGTGGTCTACATTAAAAACTTAAGGCAGTATAAATTTGTGACTGAGTGGTGTAGTAAGTCCACATGCCCGAGCAATAGTTATACTGATCTAATGCCCTCAGCTATAGACAGTGATCCGAAGGTAGCTACTGCCACTTTGGTGGACCTATGCCAATGGGAGAAGCTCTCCAAGCACTGTAAGTAGGATCTTCACTAAATGCTACGATGCAGACAAACCCTCAGCCTATGCCTTAGAGAAACATAAAACCTGTAACTGAGGAGAGGTGGGATGAGGAGTGAAAAATGTGTAAGACAGTAGTTTTAGAAAAGCAGAATTTCCAATATGTAGTTTTCACTTAACTAAAGATATATCCAACATCAGTGCTTTTAACTCTGAGTATAACGAGCTCATAATAGCTAGCAAAAGCAAGCTTCTCCTCCCACGTGAAAGAATTTAGTCTCCCATTCCTTGTAAACAAGGACTAAAGCACGGAGGATTAACCCTTTTAGATGATAAAAAGTAATTGTGCTGACATAACAGACATTCATACAAGACAGTCTGATAAAAGTTACCATTCTTAAAAAAATCAACATAGGCCCTTGTTTCATAGCTTAAGAACTATCAGTTACCCAAAGTTTAAGTAATTGTGAACTGATCATTGTTCTCGCTTAGACATTTCTCATACAGTCCTGTAATGAACTGGTCTTAGCCCAATACTAGTCACTAGCTTTAAGCAATGATCTGGGGAAAAAAGAAAATAATTTCTAGTAAAATTTGCATGCAACAAAAATTGATGCCAGGGTATTTATGACCTGACCCATTCAATAAAGTGGACTCATCTGACCAACATCCACATTTTAGTACAGCCAATAGCAACATTACATATCCAGGCATATAGACTATTGCAACTTACATGATGAAGCACTACAGGCTGCCAAACCATAACTTAGGCCTTGTCTACAATTCAGTTTTGTTGACAAAACAGTGGCAGTGTACACACTAAAATGCTCCTGCTGATGTAACTCCAACATAATCAAATCCCCTCAATGAGCAGTATAGGTCTTTTTGCAACTATGACCAGGCCTACACTAAAGTCAAGCTAGTTTATAGAAAATTAAAAGGTAACAAGATGGAGTTTGGAGTGAGATGGGCAAACCACATGTCTATGGCTGCTTCACTTAGTCAGAACAGAGGCCATTACCCATACTCTAGTTAGAACATCCTCAGGAAGTCCATTAGATGTAGATAAGCTTCTTCCAGGGCCACTGTGTTAGCTGATGAGCTATCATCTTGAATACTTCATTAACAATGTGCTGGCTTAATATCTTGTAAGTGTTACCACAGGAGCAAACATTTGAAATACAGGTAGTTAATATTCATAACTTCAGATTAAAAAAATGATTGCATGCAAGTAGCATAATCATTCAACAAATCATAACTTTTCCACAGACAACTTACATGCCATAATTTTGTTGCAATTTTGTAACCGTGGTAGCAACAATGATCTACATAGTCATATTTTAATAATATGTCACCGTCAGTCCACACTGCTTTGGATAGTTATCGAACAGAACCAGTCATCAGCATTGGATGCATGTCCCCTGGAAGGGTAGTTGAAGCATGAAGGAACATATGAATCTTTAATGCATCTGGCACAAATATCTTGTGATGCCAACTACAACAGTGCCATGCGAATGCCTGTTCTCACCCTTTCAGGTGACATTTTAAACAAGATGCAGGCAGCATTATTTCCCACAAATGTAAAACTTATTTGAGCAATTGGCTGAACAAGAAGCAGGGCTCAGTGGACATGTAGGCTCTGAAGTTTTACATTGAGTGCACTTTTTTTTTTTTTTTTTAAACACAATTCTACAGTTGCAAGTTCAACTTTCATGGTAAAGAGACTGCACTACAGTACTTGTATTGGGCGAATTGAAAAATACTCTTTCCCTTTACAGTGCAAATTTATAATCAAAAAATATAAAGTGAGCACTGTACACTTTGTATTCTGTGTTATAACTGAAATCAATATATTTGAAAATGTAGAAAACATGGACAAATATTTGGTATTGTTTAACAGTGTGATTAATCACAATTAATTTTTTTTAATCATTTGACAGCCTTTATGTAGGAATGTTCTAACTCTGGAAAGGGCTGGTGGGAGACCTGCAGATAGTTCTGAGGCCACAGAGCAGCTACTGACCCTGCACTTGTTTCTAGGAAACACTTGCAAGGAGGTATTTTCTCCCCCTGTACTTCATGGGCTGCTTCAATTTGCCATTTGACCTGTATTTTTTTCTATAGCATCGGGCAGGATCCAGGTTTGTTAGTTTATTTTTCTGACAACACAGAAAAACTTCAGCTTCTTTTCATATAGTTACCATCGTATCAATAAGATGGCCCGGAACTTGCATCATCTGATCCAAAAACCTTCATACAACAGCCCTGTGCTCCCCGCCCCACCTTAGAAAAAGGTTGAGGAACAATACTTGCAATTCTGTCTACCCATGTAAGCATTGCTTGTGAAAGCATTCAGGGGGAATCTAGGGTGTCAGATGACAGATCATGGTTGTTTTTATGAAGGAGGGGGCCGACAATATCTAGCTAGACATGGCTGCCTGTATAATGAGGAGACCACTACTTCAGGTAAAAATCTCCCCCACTTAGGGCCACCGAGTCCCTGATCACCAGGCATATTTTCACTACTGAAGATAAATGGGGCTATCAGGTTAAATTCTGACTGGTGCCCACTAAGGAACTGTCTGGCCTCATAATATGGAGATCAGGGGAGATCAGTAGAAAAAAATAAGTGATGGGCTGAGGCCCCTTAGTACCTGCCAGTTCTTCCACAGCTGAACCTGCTGTCCCTCATCTCTCTGTAGGCAGCTGCTGGGGGCAGAAGGTGGTAGAGACAACACCCTGCAACAGAATCTGGGAACATTGGCATTAGGACATGGTGATCAGCAGCTCCTGTTGGTCACAACCAGGTATTTTCCCAGTCCTTTAAGGGTGGCATAAAATCCCTATCCCATTATTCAGTCTTTCCAGCATGAATGATATTGGATACATAGCTATAACCTTTGTCTGGGGCAGCTGCAGACCTCCTGAGCATAGTTTCACAATACACAATTCACTCTGAGTCTAGCTCACCTTTTTTTTTTTTTTAAATAAATATATATTTATTTTACTATTGGATTCTCTGTGAAGGTGAGCAGGATAAACTACGCTATTTCCCCTTTGGCAGTTTGCCTTCTCATCCTGCTTCAGCAGCAGGAGCAAAAAATGGACTCCAATGCTCTGAAAATGTTTCAAGTGGCTAATGCTCTCCTGTTCTCAAAGAAGATGGGCTTATTCGTCTCCCTCTGCCATGGGGTCTCTCAATGTAGGCACTGGGCTAGAGCTAACCCTAAACCCTCTTTGGGTGGGAGCCACAAGGGCCAGTCAGACCTGTGTCTCTCCTGGAAATCTCACTCTGAGATAACAGTATGGGGGCACCTGTATAGAAGAGGCAGCAGGGAGAGGGAACTGGGCTCAAAGGTCCCTTACCACATTCTTTGGTGTTGATATTGTCCATACTCTGTCTGGTCCCCGCCATCCACAACCTGCAGGCCAAGGGGCAGCTGAGCTCCACAGTCAAGAGGTGTGTGGCTGCTGGTGTGGGTTGTAAGGACTCAGGAGTGACCTCCTATCTGGTATTTTGTCCTTCAACTTCATTCCTCTCATGGAGATAGATATGGGGCTGCTTTCCCTAGAGTATGTTCTTTTCTAATCTGCTGCCTCTTTTTTCCTGCCTGAAGTGGAACCCTATCCAATCTGGGCTGCTTCTTACCCAGTGGAGCTATCCTCTCCCAACCTGCCTGGCAGGACGGAGAAAGGGCATGCAGAGGCAATCCACTTGGGCTGGGCTGAGGAAAAATTACATCCTATCTGCAGAACCAGCTGAGGTCCCAACAAGGAGAGACCAGGAAAAGACCCTTCCTTTTGCCTCTGGCTTTTCTCACCTTACTCCCTTCCTCAGAAGGTGAAGTGGAGCTGAGGGGACAATCTCACCCAGAAAAAGCAAACCATCCTGGGACACAGCTGGTTAACATTACTGAATCACATTTTAGTTTAAAAATTTGAAATACAGTGTTTAAATGTTTACTAGTGTTTAAATGTAAGCTATCCTGCAGATATATATTTTTATTCCTATTACCCCTCCCCCTCCTTTGATATATTCAAATTTTCCTGATACTTGTAATGTATGAAAGTCTACTCTAGCTAAATTCTAATCCAAGTATAAAAGAGGAACTCACAGTGATATTTGGCATTTTTTAATTTAGGTTTGTTTTATTTAAGTTTAATGTTAATTCCATGCTGTGTTTCAGTAAGAACAATACAGATTCTGTATCTGTGGCTCCAGTCAGATATCCAGTAGTACAAATTAGCTTCAAGTTACACATACTGAACAAAAGAGGTTGAGCGAGCGAAGGGGGAATAGGGATGGGGAAGGGAAAAAAAAATATTGAACACGCATGCAGGCTTTTCAATGCCACCTTCAATGCTAACCTGCTTTGAGGAAAAGTAAAAAGTAGGCAAGAATGAGCAGCCACGGATTGTTGAACTGTTACCAGCACCAAATTTTTCAGCAACATTTCAGCAGTTGGGAAACTTTTTTTAAACAGTAAAATCACTACAATAAACGTTCCAATGCAACCTGAAACTTCAAGCTAAACACCCAATTAAGTTTAAACACTGGTATAAAATTCAGTTTAAACAATTATAAAAAAGGAAAAATGCCATCACATGCGCCCTACAGTGCGATAACAAATCTCTCCCCTAAAAGTCTAATGGCTTTCAAATGTAATATTCACTTCTAATAATAATCATCACATCTGGCAGAAGACAATACAGTAATGCTGAAAAAACCTTTATGCAGTCCTGTTAGTGTCTTAAAGAACCTAAAAGCTGGCACCAGTAAAATCCACAGAAATTCACTCTTGCCTTTAAGAACTTTTAAACTGTATAAAAACAAAAAACAAAAACAAAAAACCCAAAAACAAAAACAAAACAAAAAAAAAGAAAAAAAGAAAAAAAAAAAAGAAACCCAACAGGGCAGGAACCTAAATTCTGAGACCCAATGTAAAAGTCAGATTTGGTGGTTCTCAGAGTGACACTGAGGGATTTGTTGGGGAGGGTGGGTGTGGTCAGAGATGGGTTCTCTTGTTGGCCATGGTGTCTCACTGGTTTTCATCTTCCACATCCTGCAGCGCTTCTTTATTCTGTTCTTCACCTACAAAAGGTGTAAAAACGTAGTCAGCTGCTTCATCATTTCTATACAAGAAACCTACAAAGTTGCTAACATCTTGACATTGACGGTTTTCATGCAGTTTAATCATATATAGAACATATTTATAAAACCAGTTTTAATGTAAAGTCCTTCCAAGGAAAAAGTTCTGCACTCCAAGCTTGTGACGTTTTTTAAACACTGACTGATGCCACAGGCTATTAGTACATATTCCCAGCTAGAAGGACAGAGTCAACCAAGAACCAATAAACTGACAATCAAAAGATGCACATATGCTCTCTAAAAAGGCACAGCCAAGATAAAATTATGGAACAACTGAAAATCAACACAAACCTAGCGACAACTACAACCATACAACACATCAAATCGTACTTCCCTAATAACTTCACTTTTACTGTTAAAAAAATGAAGAATGTTGACTTAAAATGAAGAAATGGTGTTTAAAACACTGGTATTTAGAAAATGAAACATCTGCCATTCATTTTGCTTAGGCCTGATCCACATTTGGAAGTTTAGGTGGCATAGCTCTCATTTAGGTGTGTGGAAAAAAATCCACCATCCCCAATCAACATAGCTATGTTGGCAAAAGCCCAAGTGTAGATGCAGTTCTACTGGCAAAAAGGGTCCTTTTGCTGATATAGCTTATTTTGTTCAAGGAACTAGTATAAACTATTCTGACAAAAGAACTGTTGCCGGTAATGTCTGCATCTCCACTGGGATAGCTATACCAGGCAAGCCTCTTCCTGTGACGAGAAGGCCACCTCAGTCTCAGTGCTACAGTCAATTTTGCAGAAGAACTCCACTGAAGTTGCACAGTATATTAGTCTTGCCAATCAAAACTGGTATATACGAATACAGTTTCCAACTTTGCAACTCCAATGCAGGAAAACAAGCCAAAAATCCTGGACTTGAGGTTATTAAAGATGACATTTTAGGCAGATTCTCTCCATGCTTCTTGTTTGATGCCAATTAGTTTGGAGCTATTTACCCGGGCTGTAACATGCAGTGAAAAACCAGCTTTTTCATTTAAACTGTTGCCTACCAATGAGGTCTAAACTAGTTGTCCCCTCCCATTCCCCAATAGAAGCATGCTTGCCATCTGTCTGTCTTTTCCTGAAATCCAGTGGAACTACATAAAGTCTTAACATATGTAAGCTAGTGCTGCAATATGTGCAAGGGTCAAATGAACTGATGAAGTAATTCAGGTAGATTTGTTTCTATACAACTACTCTTAACCACAATGAAATAGTTCTGCCTCCAGGGACAACATATAAACAGGATTATCCATTCACACAATTTGCTGTAAAAGCCAATCAGATCAGTCAAATGACTTTTGGCTTCCAATCAAAATGCCTGCAAAGGGCATCTCCAGGATTAGCACTAGGTACAATGTAAGGGAGATTTTGGAAGATATAGCTTATGGTGAACAAAAAAACAACACACAAAATTATATGACAGATCAACTCAATTTAAAGAGCAAAACAGTAGAAGACTTAACTCAGGAATATGGTTAATATGTACAGAAGATCTGAGCATGCTCTAACAGGCACACTTAAGCAAATACTATAAAACAGACCAAAGTGAAAGTACTTTTCATGCCCAGGTATTCTTAGTATCTATCCAGTCCAGTTACAAAAATGCCTAAGTCAATTCGGGTCAGTTACATCTGATGCTGGGTAGGGGAGATAGGTCATGAATGGGTAGAAGAGAGCTTAGCCCTGGACTGGCATCAGATACAAGCAATTTATCAGCTGCAGGATAATTGTATGCAAAGCATAATTAGTGACAAGAGGAAAACTGAAGTTGAAAAACTTCACTGAGCCATGATGAGGACTTACAAAGTAGAGTTTTTAGGAAATGAACAGTTGGACTTTCCTTTAGGAATCTACATAGCAGGAAAGAAGGGGAAAAACAGAAATCATATGAAAGACAACATTACAAGCATGAAAATAAATTAACAACTTGGATATGACACATGGTTAAAAGATACAATGAGATGGAGAGCTGTAGAAGCCCAGTGACAGCAAATTTGTTAAGGAACAGTGATACATAACCTACAAAATTCAATCGAAAGTGAACAGAAGTAGTTAAAGCCAAACTATAACTACAGTTTTATTGGGTCCTTGATTTATCAGATAAATTAGTAGTTATATAGTAAAATAAAGTCCTCCCTTTCATTTTTTAAGGCATTTCTCACATGTACACAAACAGGTGCATATACATTATGCTTTTTGTATACATCAGTGCCCATTTCAAATGGTTCACAATCAATAGGCCCCTACCACATTCATGGCCATGAAAAACGCATCACAGACCGTGAAATGTGGTCTTTTTGTGCTTTTACCTTGTACTATACAGATTTTACAGTGGAGACCAGCATTTCTCAAAATTGGGAGGGCTGACCCAAAAGGGAGTTGCAAGATTATTTTAGGGTGGCAACCATGCCACCCTTACTCGCATTACTCCTGGGGGGGATTCTGCACCAAAACATTTAAAATTCTGCAAATTTTATTTGTCAAAATAATGCAATATAATTACACCGGTTTCAATTGTTCTGGTAAGTTATTTGAACTACAGTAACTCCTCACTCTAAGTCCTCCCGGTTAATGTTGTTTCGTTGCTGATCAATTAGGGAACATGCTCATTTAAAGTTGTGGAATCCTCCACTCTTAAGTTGTTTGGCTGCCTGCTTTCTTCACAGCTGGCAGCCGCTCTACCCGCCCCCTCCCCCCAGTGTCTCCTGCCCGCCGCAGACCTGCGGATCAGCTCCTTCCCCCCTTCCTCCTGCCCGCAGCAATCAGCTGGCTTGCGGCATTTCGGGGGTAGGAGCGAGGACTCCCCCTGCCTCCCGAACGCCACAAGCCAGCTGATTGCCCTGGACAGGAGGGGTGGGAGGGGAAGCCTGCACGCCCAGTCCTCATTCCTCCCCTTCCCTCCTGCCCCCTAAACACTGCAAGCCAGCTGATTGCCCCAAGCAGGAGGGAGGGGGGAGGAGCAAGGACTCAGCATGCAGGCTCCCCCTCCCTCCCCTGCCTCCTGTCCTGGCAATCAGCTGGCTTGCTGCATTTAGAAGGGAGGGGAGGAGCGAGGACGCAGCCTGGGAAGTAAAGGGGGAGGAGGTGGGGGGGGGAGAAGAGGCAGGTCAAGGATGGGGGCTTGGGGGAAGGGGTGAGTGGACGGGCTGAAGGTTGAGCCCCACCCCCCGCCCCTGGTGCTTGCAGAGTAGGGGAAGCTGCCACTGCTGCGCAACATGCTTCTCCTAGTGCTTCTCCCAGCACCTTCAGCCTCCTTGCCTGCCTCATCGCCAGTGCCAGTGGGCTGTGCTTGTGTGGGGTAAGGCAGGGGCACCTCCCAACTGTAGTACTGTACTGTATGTACAGTATGTTTGTAAACACACAGCATGTGCACACTACTCCCCCGCAGCGTAGTATTAAATTGCTTGTTTAAAATTGTTTAAAATTTCCCTGGAACCTAACCTCCCCCATTTACATTAATTCTTATGGGGAAATTGGATTTGCTTAACATTGTTTCACTTAAAGTCACATTTTTCAGGAACATAACTACAACATTAAGTAAGGAGTTACTGTACAATACAGAAAAAAGTCACAGTAACTATTCAGCATTTCTTAAAACACATGAAAGTTAAGTTCCAAATACTTGGTAACTAATACCCTGCATTCCAGTTATAATCCTGGATTTTCATTTAAATCACATAACAGAACAACAAAGAGGGGGAAAAAAAGTAGAATGTCATTTTAAATTGCTCAGACTTTCACACATGAAAGTCAGAGTTTTGCTAATCACTGTCCTGTACCTAGCTGGGTAGTTTGGGAAGTGCTTGGTTCTGATTGTCCTGACATCTTATTGACTACTTAGTAAATATTTTATTTTGCCCTCAAAAGTCTTTTATTAAAAAAATGGGTAAGTAAAAATCTAACCCCATTGTGCCACTTTGGCCCAGGAAAAAAGTGAGAAAGTGCATAGATCTTCCCAGCTGATTCCCTTACTGACATTTATAAGGCTTTACATCACCCTGGCAATGTCGGGGGCCTTAAAACTTTTACAGGTTTTATGCTCCTGGGCGAATTGATTGAGAATGGGAACAGTTAACTAACCATAGGATAATTAATGTTACTATGCAGAAAGGCTGCTACATTTCTGCCACAGAGATGAGATAAGTTAACCATCAACGGCCACATTAACAAAAAGTGTTGGTGGGTGTTCGTTTTGTTTTTCTTTTTTTAAACACGCATGCTAGTTTCTTTACTGAAAATTGATTGTTTTTAAGTTAACATGATACTAATATTTAATTAAGTTTTTTCAATTCTCAAGAAGTGACATTTTACTAGGCAGGCTGCTACATTTCTGCCTGGGGAGAGAGCTTTCCTCCTGCATAAGAAAAAATCCTACCTTCCTTCACGCCCCTGGAGCCACATTATCAAGCGAGAGGCACAGAGTCTCTCTTGTTGGCCAGCCCCACCCCGAAGGTGATCAATGTCTCCCCGCAGGCATGCACACCCAGAGCCCCTCTCCCCACAGTGATCTGCATCTCTGAAGCTGCTCCAGGCATGCTGGAACAGATATGCTGCCTGGGTGGACGGGGAAGAGACGTGTATCCCCCCTGCAGATCTCTTTTACATTTTTCTGCATGGGGGGCACAGAAATAGGAGGGCCATATGAACTGAGTGCTGTCAGTAGTTTCCTGTGCTGCTGCCTTCAGAGCTGGGTGACCGGAGAGTCATGGCTGCTTACTGAGGGCCCAGATCTGCAGGCAGCAGCGCCTCTGCCTACAGAGCTGAGCTCCCTGTCAGCAGCTGCCGCTCTCCAGCTCTGAAGGTAGCACCGCCGCCGCCAGCAGCAGCGCAGAAGTAAAGGTAGCAGTACCGCAACATCCCCCCCCCAATAAGCTTGTGACCCCCCCCCAATAACCTTGTGACCCCCTGCCCCCCACTCCTTTTTGGGTCAGGACCCCAATTATAACACTGTGAAATTTCAGCCGTAAATAGCTGAAATAATGAAATTTACCATTTTTAAATTCCTATGACTGTGAAATTGATCAAAATGAACTGTGAATTTGGTAGGGCCCTAACAATCAGATACTATCAGTCCAAAAAAAAAAAAAAGAAAGAAACCCACCCTGATTTCTAAATTTAGCATAGTTACTAAAAATTGTATTAATATTAGAAAAATCAAAGTCATAGTAAGATACCTTTATCAATAACACTATTTCACATTCAACTGGGCTCTAGGGGGAGGAGGGAGGCCCCACAACTGGACTCTGGGGAGTTGGGGGGAGTGCAGGTGTCTGGACTCTGGGGGCCCACACAGCCCCCTCCAGAACTCCCCAATTGGAACTGGGTTGTCATAGGGATTACTTTAACTCTCTACTCCTGGGGGAATCTTTTTTTGATGCTCTGTGTGTTGACATACTTGTTAACATTTTGAAATAAATTACCAAAATAATTGAAACTGGAGTGATTATATTGTGTTTTTTTGACAAACAACACATGCATAATTTTTAATTGTTTGGCACAGAATTCCCCCAGGAGTATCCTGTTTGGGAGTACCATTTATGCATCCCAGGATCATATTAGCTCTTTTGGTCACGGCGTCACATTCAGCTACCATGATCCGCTCATCTTTTTCAGAGTCACTGCTTCCCAGGAGAGAGTCCCCCCATCCTGTAAGTACGGCCTACATTTTTTGTTGTAGAACACATACATTTAGCCATGTTAAAAACACATTGTTTGCTTGTGCCCAGCTTACCAAGCAATCCACTGAATCAGTGACCTGTCCTGTTCATTATTTACCACTCCCCCAAATTTTTGGATCTTCTGCAAACTAACACTGATGATTTGATGTTTGGGTTATCGATGAAAGTGTTTAATAGCCTAGGGCCAAGAACCAATGCCCATTGGACCTCACTAGAAACATTCCTTTGATGATTCCCCATTTATAATTACATTTTGAGATCTATCAGCCAGTTTTTAATCCATTTACTGTATCCAAAATTAATCTGATATTCTAGTTTTTAATCAAAATGTTGTGCAGTACCAACTCAAACATCTTACACAAATTTAAGTCTATAATTCAATAGCAAGCCTAATTTTCAGGAGGTGATTAATGTAACTAATATTTTTCTCCCATGCGGTTCTGAGTAGCAACCTCACATCCCAATGATATCTATTGCTCTGCTCATCAAGACAATCAAAAAAGTGAAGGTGTATTGACTGATAAGTAAGGCATGATCTCAAGCAGCATCCCGTGTGGTTGTTACTTGCCTGGGGGTGGGGTGGGGGGGAGAAGGAAGGCAACATACTAGTAACTGTATTGTTAACATATTCTAACATACTAGCTATCATCACTACAGTGTTATTTCTTTTTACACAGATTAATCAGTCCACTAGTCAAATTCCAATTTTGTAAATATATTTTGCTGACCTAAAATTTTTTATTATTTCAGTTAAACTATTGAAAAATTATCTTCACAATTCTATGCGCAGACAAGTGGTTTTCAGCTATCCTGTTTAATAATAAAAACCAGGAAAGCAATGAGATTAAGTTGAAAAGGGAAAAAAAAGTCAGTTGGAACATCAGGAAAAGCAAGCTCTACTATGACATGGAGCCAAGGAAGAAGAAGCCCAATACTTGATTAGGACAACAAAAACTGAAGATGCTATAATGAATAATTTGCATTGGCAGGAAGAAGAACAAAGTGACCTACTATAAATAGTTTTTCCTATCTAATTTCTATGGATTCTACTGAACACATTTTAATGAACTTGCATTCAACTAAGCACAGCTTCTTAGAATGAGACAATGCACTGGTACCTCATGGTAGCAAGGCAAAGTTCAGTGCATCACTGACACTAATCCCACTTGGTTTCATCAAAGGGCAACCACCATACTAAAGGAACAATGATTTTGAGCATCTAATCATAGGGAAGACTGCATTTACCAGTAAGTGTAATATACTATCTGTACAGATCCATAAACTTGAACATGCATGAACTTTCTGCACCAGTTGAAATGCTCTGTCTAGAACAGTGGCTTTCAACCTTTTCTCATTTGCTGACTCCTAACAAATTTCAAATGGAGGTGCGGACCCCTTTGGCAAGGTTACAGGTTGAAAACTACTGCTCTAGAAACATGTAGGAGCAGCCTGTGTGCTCCCTTGTGAAACCTGAAGTTTGGACCTAAGGTTACACTGGGGGTGGAAAGGAAGGTCTGTGGTTCCTTTCACTTATTCAGAAAATGTCAGACTTCAAGGAAGTAGGAATAGGTGAGTAGTCTGGATCTATATTAATGATCTAGCCCAATAAATTAAGGTTACTTACCTGTAATTGGAGGTTCTTTGAGATGTGTGGTCCCTATCTGTATACCACATGTGGGTATGCATGAACACCACGTACTTGAGACTGGTAAAGTCTTCCAAGTAACATCCTTTGGAAGGAAAGCAGGTAGTGGAATACAGATAGGGACCACACATCTCAAAGAACCTCTAGTTACAAGTAAGTGCCGTTTATTTCCTCAAGTCCTGGTTCCTGTGTATTACACACATCGGTGAATGGCAAGCAGTACTCAAACAGAAAGGGGTGCAAGGATGCAGGCAGTATAGATGCCTGTTACAATGGAAACCCCAAGGTTGCATCAGCAGAAGAGGCTTGGACCAAAGCATAATGTCTTGTGAAAATACAGCTGTTACTCCTGGTTTCCCCCATAAACATGTCCAGCATAGGCACATCTCAGAGAGTGGTACTGATCCTGCCTCTGCTCTAGTGAAATGCTCCCAGGTAGGGATATGCGTCAACTGATAGCAAAGGAGAATATAGCCAGAAATCCACTTAAGAGTTTGAGCAGTAAGAGTCTGAGTAGTCAGTGGTCGCTCTGCTACAGCAACAAATAGTCTACTTTAGGTGATTTCTTAATAGGTTTTGTTCTTTGCAGGTTGAACACTAGTGCTTGTTCTGACATTGAAAGAACGAAGTCTCCTCTCTTCTCTAAAAGCACGAGGCTTCAGTAAGAATACTGGTAAGTGAATTGATTTGTTTACGTGTAACTCAGAAATTACCTTCAGGATGAATTTTGGGCGGAGGTCAAGGGGTAGCGTCTCTTTATGAAATGTAATGACTGGGGCAGGTTAGCCCCAATTGACCCCAAGGTCACCTCTCCCTCCTTGGCTGACATAATGGCAACCTGGAAGGCAACTTTCATAAACAGATGGGACATCAAGCACAGGGACAACAGTTCGAAAGATGGTCCAGTAAGTGATGAAAGTAGGAGACTGAAGTAGTAAGTTCCCAGTCACACCCTTTAGAAATCTGGTTGTTACCACACGAGTAAAAAATAGAATAGCCATTACCAGAGGATGAAATGGTCTAATTTGGCTAGGTTGATATCCAATGAGTTAACAGAGAAACCAGATGTCTTTAGAGTGAGGAGGTTGTCTAAAACTGCAGAAATATCTGCTAAGCCTGATAACTGATTCTGTTGCACCCACATAGAGAAGGGTGATCTTAAGGTGTTGCTGCTTGGATCTTTCCATGGCTGCTTGTTCTACTAGCAACTGGGGACAGTGTGCGAGAACAAGAATAATGCCCCTTTTACAGACACAAAATAATGTTTTTCAACCCTTTTAGGGGTAGGTACATATTGCCAGTGTATGCCTAGCTGGTTCCATAACAGCTTCACTCACCAAGAGAGCTACCCTGTTGGACTCTGTGGACTGCAGGATATCCAAAAGCTTGTACTGTGTACTTGGACTTCTAATGGAATGTGAAGTTCTGCCAACAGTTCTCGATAGTGCCTATGGTAATCTGGTGGGACTCCTCAAGTGAGAAGAGGGGTATGCCTATCGGTACCAGCTCATCTTCCTCTTCCATGTACTCCTATGGAGTTGGGTGCCATTGTCTAGGAGGAGAGGAATTATGTGACTATCTAGTAGAGAACATGTATCTAAGGAGTTGTGCATAAAGATCCTCTGGATACCAGCAGGGCCAGTAAGAAAGATCAAAGGCTAGTTGAGAGGGCCCCAAGCCATTGGGTACCAGCAATCTCCTGGAGGGTGACCCTGCTTGGGCAGAGGACAGGTCCAAGAAATACCTAGGCGAGGGGAGGCAGGAGGATGTTTTATCTTGACATCCGTTTCAGCTAATAGGAAGGCTGGATCCTGCTTCAATCAGTGGTACCATAAGAGCTGCTGAGGAAGCACTGGCTCACAGATGGATTAGGAAAGTAATTCTTTTCTCCTTGAGGATGTATCCTCTTCTGGGGTTTCCCTGAGAAGGACTGGGCACAAAAGTAGAAGAGACTGTGGGTCCAGAAGTGCAAAGGGATACATATACTATCCCAGAGGATCTCAGCCAATCCAGGAGTACAAGGGTCCCAGTTGTTGGATCTGTCAGATCCCATACCATGTCAGACTTAGTGGTCGGTGGGTCTTTACAGAATCAGTCCAGTACCAAGGAGAAAGAAAGCAAGCACCTCATTTGGAGCTCTTGGTTGTTACAGTTGTCAGTCCTTCAGCTAGTTAGAGGTCATGACCAGCACTGGTGTTTGTTACCAAGGTTAGTACCATTGGAGCTTTACTCCTGCACATTATCCCTTCATGGTTGGGACCTGTGTGCAAAGGCTCATCCAACTTGGAAGAAGTTAGAGAGGGATCCTTCTCTCCAAGCAGGCTTATAGGGGGAATCTGATTTTATGCCTGTGAAAGCACTCCCTAGTTTCATGAGAAGCCCGAGAGACAGTCTGGAGATCGATCTGAGGGTGTGCTGTTCGAGGAGCGTAGCTGAGGTAAAGGGGGAATCTCCGCACACTGGATCTCACTGACAGTCTCGTGGCTTTCTCCCTGAGAAACTTCCTTACTCAGAGCTCTCGTCCAGCTCTGCTCTGGAATGGAAAGGAGTGACAGATACTGTGCCTGACTGAGGTATGAGCAAGCTGAAGGCACCAAAGGTAGTCACTAACAAAGAGCAAGGGCAGGAGCCAGTTTCTGAATCCCAGAATTTTGTGCATAGTTATACTCCCAAAAGTGGGCACAGAAGGTCCCCAGGATGAGGACAAACTCAGCTACAGTAAGTATATAAAATACTATAAAAACAGTAAAACTATACACAATTATATTTACAGGAATGAAGACAATGAGAGGATAGTTCCAGACACAGAATTCCAACTCAGGCCATGCGGTGGTGGTAAGGAGGAATTGAAGAGGAAGCCAGTCCACACCACCCCTTATAGCCTCTGTGCAGAGCATGAGAAGAACCAGAGCACAGGGATGGACCAACAGATGCCACTTGCAAGATTTTCCAGTCCCATGCACATGTAGGCAAGTACTCTGAGGAAAAAGGGTTATCATCAATAGAACAACCTTACAAAGTTCAATATCAGAAGCAAGTTCCCCATATACCAGGAGACAACTCCAAGTGGCATCGAACCCTGCTAGAACAGATGCAAAACCTGCAGACATATCTCTACTGTTACAATGATCAATACTGCCCCCCAATACACCTTTCAAGATTAACGAGTCCTACACATGCTTATCACAACATGTGGTATACCTCATCCAGTGCATCAAATGCCCCAACAACAACTATATGGGTGAAACCAAACAATCACTATGCTCTAGAATGAACTCACACAGAAAAATGATAGAAGACAAAAACCACTATCACTGGTGGGTGAACACTTTTCAAAGTGATCACTCCATACCTAATCTTTCAATACTTCTCAGGGGAAACCTGCAGAACACTTTCAAAAAACAAGCCTAGGAACTTGAATTCATAGCTCTGCTAGACACAAGAAAACATGGATTTAAGAAGGACACTGATCTTATGGCTCATTACAACAATTTAACAGACCACACCACCCGCTACCCCTTAATTATCCACTTCAAACCCTTTATGGATAACAATCTAACCCGATTGCGCACTTCATTTCAAGTAACCAACTCCAACACGTTATGCCTTCAGTTTATCAATCTGTCCCAACCTGTATTTAGCTCCGACATACTGCATACTTCCCTTGATCGGGGGAAAGGAAATTTGGCTCAAAAAATTGTACCCTCCAACAAACACGGCAAACAATTAAAAATAGGAATCTGGCTAAGATACCAAGATAAACCTCTTTAATCCTTGTGAAAAGAACTGGATATTTAATTACCCCAACTGATCAACGCTCTACAACCAAGCACAATGCTGATAGGGCACTCAATTTTATTTTAAGGGAATACCACCACCAAATTAATCACTAGCACCAGGCTAGTAAATAAGACTGTCAATCAATTGCAATTAACTCTCACGATTAACTCAAAAAAATCAATCATGATTAATGGCAGGTTTTAATTGCCCTGTTAAACAACAGAATACCAATTGAAATGTAATTAATATTTTTGGATGTTTCCTACATTTCCAACTATATTGATTTCAATTACAACACAGAATAAAAAAAGTACAGTGCTCAATAAGACAAATATTTGCACTGTACAGATGATAAACAAAAGAAATAGTATTTTTCAATTCACTTCATACCAATCTCTATCATGAAAGTGCAACTTACAAATAGTTTTGTTTTTTTAAAAAAACAATTGCACTCAAAACCAAAACAATGTAAAATTTTAGAGAGCCGACAAGTCCACTCAGTCCTCCTCCTTGTTCAGCCAATCACTAAGAAAAACAACTCTACATTTATGGGAGATATGCTGTCCGCTTCTTACTTACAATGTCACCTGAAAAGTGAGAAAAGGCGCATGGTACTTTTGTAGCCAGCACTGCAAGGAATTTACATGCCAGATATGCTAAACATTCGCATGCCCCATCATGCTTCGGCCATCATTCCAAAGGACATACTTCCATGCTGATGACACTTGTTAAAAAAATAATGCATTAATTAAATTTGTGACTGAACTCCTTGGGGGAGAATTGTATGTCTCCTGTTTTACCCGCATTTTGCTATATATTTCATGTTATAGCAGTCTCGGATGATGACCCAGCCATGTTCATAGACTCATAGACTTTCAGGTCAGAAGGGACCATTATGATCATCTAGTCTGACCCCCTGCATGATGCAGGCCACAAAAGCTGACCCAACCCCTTTCCCTTGACTCTGCTGTTGAAGTCCCCAAATTCTGTGATTTAAAGACTTCAAGTCGCAGAGAATCCTCTAGCTAGCAACCCCCGCCCCATGCTGCGGAGGAAGGCGAAAAACCTCCAGGGCCTCTGCCAATCTACCCTGGAGGAAAATTCCTTCCTGACCCCAAATATGGCGATCAGTAGAACCCCGAGCATGTAGGCAAGATTCTCCAGCCAGACCCTCATTGGCCACTGATATTATTTAGCAGCGATGGCACGCTGTTGATTTGACTAAAATCACGTTATCCCATTGAACCATTCCCTCCATAAACTTATCTAGCTTAATCTTAAAGCCAGACAGGTCCTTTGCCCCCACTGTTTCCCTCGGAAGGCTGTTCCAATATTTCACCCCTCTGATGGTTAGAAACCTTAGTCTAATTTCAAGCCTAAACTTCCCCACGGCCAGTTTATATCCATTCGTTCTCGTGTCCACATTAGTACTGAGCTGAAATAATTCCTCTCCCTCCCTTGTATTTATCCCTCTGATATATTTAAAGAGAGCAATCATATCCCCCCTCAGCCTTCTTCTGGTTAGGCTAAACAAACCGAGCTCCTCGAGTCTCCTTTCATACGACAGGTTTTCCATTCCTCTGATCATCCTAGTGGCCCTTCTCTGTACCCGTTCCAGTTTGAGTTCATCCTTTTTAAACATGGGAGACCAGAACTGCACACAGTACTCCAAATGAGGTCTCACCAGTGCCTTGTACAACGGAAGCAGCACCTCCTTATCCCTACTAGATATACCTCGCCTAATGCATCCTAAGACCGCATTGGCTTTTTTCACCGCTACGTCACATTGCAGACTCAGTCATCCTGCGGTCTACCAGGACTCCGAGGTCTTTCTCCTCCTCCGTTACTTCCAACTGATGCGTCCCCAGCTTGTAACTAAAATTCTTGTTAGTCGTCCCTAAATGCATCACCTTACACTTTTTACTATTAAATTTCATCCTATTTCTGTTACTCCAATTTACAAGGTCGTTCAAGTCTCCCCGCAGAATATCCCGATCCTCCTCCAAATTGGCAATACCACCCAACTTTGTGTCATCCGCAAACTTTATCAGCCCACTCCTACATTTGGTTCATTTAAAGAACACTTTCACTGCAGATTTGACAAAATGCAAGAATGTACCAATGTGAGATGTCTAAAGATAGCTACAGTACTCCACCCAAGGTTTAAGAATCTGAAGTGCCTTCCAAAATCTGAGAGGGACAAAGTGTAGAACATGCTGTCAGAAGTCTTAAAAGAGCAATGCTGCGATGCAGAAACTACAGAACCCGAACCACCAAAAAAGAAAATCAAACTTCTGCTGGTGGCATCTGACTCAGATGAAGAAAATGAACATGCATCAGACTGCACTGCTTTGGATTGTTATCAAGCAGAACCCGTCATCAGCATGGATGCATGTCCTCTGGAATGGTGGTTGAAGCATGAAGGGAAATATGAATCTTTAGCACAGGGGTTCTCAACCTGGGAGTCGGGATCCCTCAGGGGGTCGCGAGGTTATTACATGGGGGTGGGGGAGGTGTTGCAAGCTGTCAGTCTCCACCCCAAACCCTGCTTTGCCTCCAGCACTTATAATGGTGTTAAATATGTTTAAAAGAATTTTTAATTAGGTTGTCAAACGAATAAAAAGTCATTTGCGATTATAATCGCACAGTTAAACAGAATACCATTTATTTCATAGAATCATAGAAGATTAGGGTTGGAAGAGACTTCAGGAAGTCATCTAGTCGAACCCCCTGCTCAAAACAGGACCAACCCCAACTAAATCATCCCAGCCAGGGCTTTGTCAAGCCAGGCCTTAAAAACCTCTAAGGATGGAGATTCCACCACCTCCCTAAGGTAACCCATTCCAGTGCTTCACCACCCTCCTAGTGGGTTAATTGCAATTGATTGACAGTCTTATTTACTAGCAGTGGTGCTAGTGATTAATAAAAGTCAAACCTAGACCTCCCACACTGCAACTTGAGACCATTGCTCCTTGTTCTGTCTGCCACCACTGAGAACAGACTAGCTCCATCCTCTTTGGAACCCCACTTCAGGTAGCTGAAGACTGCCATCGAATCTCTCCTCACTCTTCTCTTCTGCAGACTAAATAAGCCCAGTTCCCTCAGCTTCTCCTCATAAGTCATGTGCCCCAGCCTCCTAATCATTTTCACTGACCTCCACTGGACTCCCTACAATTTGTCCACATCCTTTCTGTAGTGGGGGGCCCAAAACTGGATGCAGTACTCCAGATGTGACCTCACCAGTGCCAGAGGGGAATAATCACTTCCCTCGATCTGCTGGCAATGCTCATACTAATACAGGCCAATGTGCCGTTAGCCTTCTTGGCAACAAGGGCACACTGCTGACTCATATCCAGCTTCCCGTCCAGTGTAATTCTCAGGTCCTTTTCTGCAGAACTGCCCCTTATCCAGTCGGTCCCTAGCCTGTAGCAGTGCATGGGATTTTTCCATCTTAAGTGCAGGACACTGCACTTGTCCTTGTTGAATCTCATCAGATTTCTTTTGGCCCAAACCTCCAATTTGTCTAGGTGACTCTAGACTCTATCCCTATTCTCCAGCATACCTACTTCTCCCCCAAGCTTAGTGTCATTCGCAAACTTACTGAGGGTGCGATCCATCCCATCATCCAGATCATTAATGAAGATATTGAACAAAACCAGCCCCAGGACCGACCCCTGGGGCACTCTGCTTCATATCAGCTGCCAACTAGATATCAAGCCGTTGATCACTACACGTTGAGCCCGAAGATCTAGCCTATTTAAATATTTTTGGATGCTTTTACATTTTCAAACATAATACAAATTGTACAGTGCTCATTTGAGATTTATGTTTTATTACAAATATTTGCACTGTAAAAAACAATACTAATTTTCAATTCACCTAATACAAGTACTGTAGTGCAATCTCTTTATCATGAAAGTTGAACTTACAAATGTAGAATTATGTACCAAAAACCTGCATTCAAAAATAAAACAATGTAAAACTTTAGAGCCTACAAGTCCAATCAGTTCTACTTCTTGTTCAACCAATTGCTCAGATAAACTAATTTGTTTACATTTGCAGAAGATAATGCTGCCTGCTTCTTGTTTACAATGTCACCTGAAAGTGAGAACAGGCGTTTGCATGGCACTGTTGTAGCCGGCTTTAGCATAACTGGCATGTAAATATCTTGCAAAGATTCACATGTCCCTTGATGCTTCAACCACCATTCCAGAGGACATGCGTCCATGCTGATGACGGGTTCTGCTCGATAATGATCCAAAGCAGTGCGGACTGACTCTCATTCATTTTCATCATCTGAGTCAGATGCCACCAGCAGAAGCTTGATTTTCTTTTTTGATGGTCTGGTTATGCAGTTTCAGAAGTCTTAAGACACTCTGATGCGGAAAGCATGCTTCACACCTCATCCCTCTGAAATTTTGGAAGGCACTTCAGGATTCTTAAATCTTGGATCGAGTGCTGTACCTATCTTTATAAATCTCACATTGGTACCATGACGTTGCACCCCATAATGCTTTATAGAAACATGCTTATGAGTGTAAATATGACATAACTGGAATATGTTTTACGCTAGATATGCCATGCAACATATCTTTGCCATGGTTACGTTCTACTGAATGTATTCATCCTATTTGTATGCATGTATCATTTTTATATCTGAAGTTATGAGTGTTGGCTCTATGTTTGTATTTAAAGTGTTTGCTGTAGGAAGCACCTAAGGCAGACTTAGTGTGAAGGGGTTATTCAAGTAATTGGGAGTACTTAACTAACAATGGACCTTGAGAGACACCAATCCACATCTGAGCTTTCTTGGGAACTTTCAAACTAGCATGTGAGCAATGGAATCGGCCTGTAAAGAACTGAGTCATGCTTGGACATGTGACTTGACCATGCGACTCCAAAGCTCCATCTTGTCGTTTCTACACAGGGAAGAGAGGGGTTTCCATCCACAGGAGAGATACCTGCAAACCCCTCCATTTTGTCTTCAGCTGGCTCAAGAGAGCCTCTCCACCCCAAAGAGATGCCTGAAAGAAACTGGAACAAAGGACAATAACTACAGGGGTGACAGCGATTGCTGGACCCAGACTAGGAGGAAGTCTAGTCTGTCAAAGAAGCTTATTGGAACATCTCTGAGGGTGAGATTTACCTGCATTTAGTTTCCTACTGTATTAGGCTTAGACTTACCAAGCAGAATAAAATAAAACAGGCAACTTACTTTGTTCTGTTATTACCTAGAACCACTTAAATCCTACTTTTTATACTTAATAAAATCACTTTCTGCTTATTAACCCAGAGCAAGCAATTAATTCCTTGGAGAGAAAACAGCTATGCATCTCTCTCTATCAGTGTTATAGAGGGCAAACAATTTATGAGTTTACCTTGTATAAGCTTTATACAGAGTAAAATGGATTTATTTGGCGTTTGGATCCCATTGGGAGCAGGGTATCTGGGTGTTGGAGACAGGAGTACTTCTTAAGCTGTTTTCAGTTAAGCCTGCAGCTTGTGGAAGACGTGGTTCAGACCTGGGTCTATGTTTGTAGCCGGCTAGCGTGTCAGGCATAACCAGGCAAGGTACTGAAGTCCCAAGCTGCCAGAGAAAATAGACAGAGGTAGTCCCAGCACATCAGGTGGCAGTCCCAACGGGGTTTCTGTGACCCAACCCGTCACAGTTACCTTCTTTGCATTTTGTCAAATCTGCAGTGAACGCGTTTTTAAAACAAACAAGTGCTGGGTCATCATCCAAGACTACTATAAACTTGAAATCTATGGCAGAAGGTGGGTAAAACAGAGCAGGAGACGTACAATTCTCCCCCAAGGAGTTCAGCTGCAAATTTAATTAACATTTTTTTTAATGAGACTCATCAGCATGGAAGCATGTCCTCTGGAACGATGGCCGAAGCATGAAGAGGTATATGAATCTTTAGCGCATCTGCCACGTAAATATCTTGTGACGTCAGCTACACTTATACATTGTTTTGTTTTTGAGTGCAGTTATGTAACAAAACTACATTTATAAGTTGCACTTTCACTACAGAGAGATTGCACTACAGTACTTGTATGAGGTGAATTGAAAAATATCTTTTGTTTTTATAGCATAAATGTTTGTAATCAAAAATAAATATAAAGTGAGCACTGTACACTTCGTATTGTGTTGTAATTGAAATCAACATATTTGAAAATGTAGAAAACATCTAAAAATATTTCAATAAATGGTATTCTATTAACAGCACAATTAATTGTGCGATTAATCGCAATTTTTTAAATTGCTTGACAGCCCTACTCGTAACATTTACTCATTCCTCCATGAACAAAGTCATTCACTATGAAACCAAATGCCTATGGAGATATTAACGCTGACCTTCAGAGGGAAAATAGGAGGCTTACGTTTTGGGGTTTGTTTGGGTTTTTTTGTTTGTTTTAAATAGTGTAGAGAAACCCTGAATAATAGTGATAATAGGGAACCTAAGGGGGAAAGGGAAAGAAGACTGGTCTTCCTGCTAGTCTTACTTATTAGAAGTTCAGGTCTATAGACTATGGATAACTGGAAAGATGACAAGCACCAAGGAAATTAAACCTGATTAAATGAAAAATAACTTCTGTCCTCAAAAGGGTTATTGCTGAAACCAAATATTTTAATTTAATAGGGAGAAAACCTCTCAAGGATTCAACACATCATCCCTTCAATTAAGGGCTAAGAAAAACTCCCAATGTACACTAGTTTCATCTCCATGAAGTCATCCAACATAAGACGGGAAGATAGAAATTCGCTATTGTAAGCTGTAAGGAAAACACAGTCAAACAAAAAAGTGCACAAGTCCAAATCCACCCCACACCTACATGCTTGCAGGTCCCCTTTAGCTTAACTTGAATTTTTGGGGGAGATAAAGGGTGGAGCAGCATTTTAGAGCAGATGTCTACTTACCATCACCCTGCATATCTGAAGTCCATAGTGTCAGGTTATCACGTAACAACTGCATGATAAGTGTAGAGTCTTTATAACTTTCTTCACTCAGTGTATCCAGTTCTGCAATAGCATCATCAAAAGCTGCTTTTGCCAACCTACAAATATCAGATTAATATACAAGATGTCATAAAACAAACACCTATAAAGGTATCTAGCTTAACTTGTTTCATTGAACAAACAAGATTTTTTTAGTTCAGTTAACGAGACCACAGCTACAGTTTTTGGGTAAAATTTTCAAAAGCACCTAAATACTTAAGAACTTAAGTCCCATTGACTTTCAAAGTCACTTGGATGCTATGTCACAGGGTGACACTGGGCCTTTAATAAGGTAAGAGCCAATGTTCCTGTGCCTCATCAGCTAACTCCAATTGATCTTAAAAGAGGGTACCTGGGACCTAAGGAGAAGAGACCTAGTCAGTGAGGGCTCACTTAAGAGCACCCACTGATTCAGCTGGGAAAGGGACAGGTGAGCTGCCAGAGCCAAGAGACTGTATGTGATTCCTGGGAGAAGACTCAAGGCAAGCGAGCAGCAAGAGAGGTTTGTTGGTTAGCATCCCTGAACCAGGGCTAGATGCCAGACAGCAGCAGAGGGAGGTGCTTGCTGGCTCGAAGTCAGAGAGCCAAAGGCAAGGGTTGAAGACAGGGAGCAGCAGAGAAGCTTACTTGCTGATGTCTCCACACCAGAAAGCTGGATCCAGGGGAACAATGGGAAGGCTGGGGGAGTGAGGGATGCTCCTAAGGTAAAGGTGAGCTATTAGCAGAGAGGATGTGGGCATTCCCACTGAGAAGACTGGGGTTGCACTCTAGCTTGAAGGGCTGATGTGGCTGTCTTGGCAGAGGGGCAGAAGAGAACTGACAGAGTCCAGCCAGGTGTGGCTGAAGACACTGGTGTAGGATATACAGCACACTGAGGGGGAAAGGTGTCTTGGGATTTTAGTGACTACTTGCACTGTGGCATTAAATAGACTATGTGTTGGGATGTTCTAGACCATTTGTACAATGTTTTTATCATAAATTGGTTCCAAGGAGGGCTATTTAAGCAGGACAGCATGAAATGGAGTTACTAGAGATTCTGAAAGGGGAACTGAGGCAGGCACACAGGTTGTGGCATGGTCTGGCACACAAGGGTGATCCAGCCTGGGCCACCCTCTTACACACTATATCCTGCAGTATACTGAAAATAAAGATCAACTGCTTCCTGATTCGTTAGTAAACTTGAAAATAGATTTAATGGCCTTTAATTAAATTGTAATTGCTTTAAGTTAGGGCTGTCGATTAATGGCAGTTAACTCATTCGATTAACTCAAAAAATTAATCCGCTGATTAATTTTTTTAAATCGCACTGTTAAACAATAGAATACCAATTGAAATGTATTAAATGTTTTTGGATGTTTTTCTATATTTTCAAATATACTAATTTCATTTACAATACAGAATACAAAGTGTACACTGCTCACTTTATATTATTTTTTATTACAAATATTTTCACTGTAAAAATAAAAAAGGCAGTATGAGGTGAATTGAAAAATACAAGTACAGTAGTGCCATCTCTTATTGTGAAAGTGCAATTTACAAATGTAGATTTTTTTTTTGTTACATAACTGCACTCAAAAACAAAAAGAATGCAAAACTTTAGAGTCTAAAGGTCCACTCAGTCCTACTTCTCTTCAGCCAATCACTAAGACAAGCAACTTTTTTTTATGTTTACGGGAGATACTGCTGCCCACTTATTTGCAATGTCATCAGAAAGTAAGAAAAGGCGTTTGCACGGGACTTTAGTAGCCCGCATTTCAAATAGGGATGTAAATACCATTTAAATAGTTAACCATTTAAACGATTAAAAAAATTTCCTTGAAACAGTTAACCAATTAAAGGGCCAGCCAGCCCAGCTGGGGCTGCAATGGCCAGGCAGCACTGCTCCAGCCAGGTGGTGCGGCTGGGGCCCCTCTGGCCGTCCCAGAGGTTAATGGTTAAGGCAGGTTAACCAGTAGACTAATGCTTACTGGTTAACATTTTACATCCCTAATTGTAAGGTATTTACATGCCAGCTATGCTAAACATTTGTATGCCCCTTCATGCTTCAGCCACCATTCCAGAGGACATGCTTCCATGCTGATGATGCTCATTAAAAAATAATGCATTAATTAAATTTGTGACTGAACTCCTCGGGGGAGAATTGTACGTCTCTGGCTCTATTTTACCCGCATTCCGCCATATATTTCATGTTTTGCTGCAGATCTGACAAAACACAAAGAAGGTACCAATGTGAGATTTCTAAAGATAGCTACAGCACTCTACCCAAGATTTAAGAATCTGAAGTGCCTTCCAAAAATTTGAGAGGGATGAGATGTGGAGCATGCTTTCAGAAGTCTTAAAGGAGCAACACACCGATGAAAAAACTACAGAACCTGAATGACCAAAAAAGAGAATCAACCTTCTGCTGGTGGCATCTGACTGAGATGATGAAAATGAACATGCGTCGGTTCGCATTGCTTTGGGTTGTTACCTAGCAGAACCAGTCATCAGCATGGACGCATGTCCTCTGGAATGGTGGTTGACATCAAGGGACATATGAATCATTAGCGCATCTGCCACGTAATTATTTTGCGACGCCAGCTACAACAGTGCCATGTGAACACCTGTGCGCACTTTCAGGTGACCTTGTGAACAAGAAGCGGGCAACATTATCTCCTGCAAATGTAAACAAACTTGTCTGTCTGAGCAATTGGCTGAACAAAAAATAGGATTGAGTGGACTTAAAATGCAGGTTTTTTGTACATAATTCTGCATTTGTAAGTTCAACTTCCACAATAAAGAGATTGTACTACAGTACTTGTATTAGGTGAATTGAAAAATACTATTTCTTTTGTTTTTTATAGTGCAAATATTTGTAATAAAAATAAATATGAAGTGAGCACTGTACACTTTGTATTCTGTTATAATTTAAATCAATATTTGAAAATGTTGAAACCATCCAAAAATATTTTAATAAATGGTATTCTACTATTAACAGCGTGATTAATCGTGATTAATTTTTTAATAGCTTGACAGCCCTACTTTAAGTATTCACCCCTGAAAAGTTAAGTTCAGATTTTACAAATTAGTTTACCACTCTCTGCTTTATCACGTTTGTTTCTCCCAAATAAATTAAATGAATCTGGACTCCTTGAATGCTCGCCAACTCTTGAATGAATTAAAAGATGCACAAGGCAGAGCCCTAACACTGGGTGAAGTTTCAAGGCTTCTCTTCCGTGCCTATGTGGTTAATTTATTATAAAACTTTTCAACTTATATACAGCAGAAAACAAGGAAACCCAGCATATTGCTCATAAGAACGGCCATACTGGGTCAGACCAAAGGTCCATCTAGCCCAGTATCCTGTCTATCGACAGAGGCCAATGCCAGGTGCCCCAGAGGGAGTGAACCTAACAGGTAATGATCAAGTGATCTCTCTCCTGCCATCCAACTCCACCCTTTGACAAACAGAGGCTAGGGACACCATTCCTTACACATCCTGGCTAATAGCCATTAACGGACTTAAGCTCCATGAATTTATCCAGTTCTCTTTTAAACGCTGTTATAGTCCTAGCCTTTCACAACGTCCTCAGGCAAGGAGTTCCACAAGTTGACTGTACACTGTGTGAAGAAGAACTTCCTTTTATTTGTTTTAAACCTGCTGCCCATTAATTTCATTTGGTGGCCCCTATTTCTTGTATTATGGGAATAAGTAAATAACTTTTCCTTATCTACTTTCTCCACATCACTCATGATTTTATATACCTCTATCATATCCCCCCTTAGTTTCCTCTTTTCCAAGCTGAAAAGCCCTAGCCTCTTTAATCTCTCCTCATATGGGACCCGTTCCAAACCCCTAATCATTTTAGTTGCCCTTCTCTGAACCTTTTCTAGTGCCAGTATATCTTTTTTGAGATGAGGAGACCACATCTGTACACAGTATTCAAGATGTGGGCGTACCATCGTTTTATATAAGGGCAATAAGATATTCTCCGTCTTATTCTCTATCCCTTTTTAATGATTCCTAACATCCTGTTTGCTTTTTTGACCACTTCTGCACACTGCGTGGAGGTCTTCAGAGAACTATCCATGATGACTCCAAGATCTTTTTCCTGATTCGTTGTAGCTAAATTAGCCCCCATCATATTGTATGTATAGTTGGGGTTATTTTTTCCAATGTGCATTACTTTATATTTATCCACATTAAATTTCATTTGCAATTTTGTTGCCCAAACACTTAGTTTTGTGAGATCTTTTTGAAGTTCTTCACAGTCTGCTTTGATCTTAACTATCTTGAGCAGTTTAGTATCATCTGCAAACTTTGCCACGTCACTTTTTACCCCTTTCTCCAGATCATTTATGAATAAGTTGAATAGGATTGGTCTTAGGACTGACCTTTGGGGAACACCACTAGTTACCCCTCTCCATTCTGAGAATTTACCATTTATTCCTACCCTTTGTTCCCTGTCTTTTAACCAGTTCTCAATCCATGAAAGGACCTTCCCTTTTATCCCATGACAACTTACTTTACCTAAGAGCCTTTGGTGAGGGACCTTGGGTCAAAGGCTTTCTGGAAATCTAAGTACACTACATCCACTGGATCCCCTTGCCCACATGCTTGTTGACCCCTTCAAAGAACTCTAATAGATTAGTAAGACACGATTTCCCTTTACAGAAACCATGTTGACTTTTGCCCAACAATTTATGTTCTTCTATGTGTCTGACAATTTTATTCTTTACTATAGTTTCAACTAATTTGCCCGGTAATGACGTTGGACTTACCAGTCTGTAATTGCTGGGATCACGTCTAGAGCCCTTTTTAAATATTGGCGTTACATTAGCTATCTTCCAGTCATGCGGTACAGAAGCCAATTTAAAGGACAGGTTACAAACCATAGTTAATAGTTCCGCAACTTCACATTTGAGTTCTTTCACAACTCTAGGGTGAATGCCATCTGGTCCCAGTGACTTGTTAATGTTAAGTTTATCAATTACTTCCAAAACCACCTCTAGTGACACTTCAATCTGTGACAGTTCCTCAGATCTGTCACCTTCAAAAGCCTGCTCAGGTTTGGGAATTTCCCTAACATCCTCAGCCGGGAAGACTGAAGCAAAGAATCCATTTAGTTTCTCCGCAATGACTATCATCTTTAAGCGCTCCTTTTGTATCTCCATCAGCCAGGGGCCCAACTGGTTGTTTAGCAGGTTTCCTGCTTCTGATGTACTTAAACATTTTGTTACCACCTTTTGAGTTTTTGGCTAGCTGTTCTTCAAACTCCTTTTTGGCTTTTCGTATTACATTTTTACACCTAATTTTACACTTAATTTATGCTCCTTTCCATTTACCTCACTAGGAGGATATGACTTCCATTTTTTAAAAGACGCCTTTATCTCTCACTGCTTCTTTTACATGGTTGTTAAGCCACAGTGGCTCTTTTTTTTAGTTTTTACTGTGTTTCTTAATTTGGGGTATACATTTAAGTTGGGCCTCTATTATGGGGTCTTTAAAAAAGCGTCCATGCAGCTTGCAGGGATTTCACTTTAGTCATTATACCTTCTAATTTCTGTTTAACTAACTCCCTCATTTTTGCATAGGTCCCCTTTTTGAAATTAAATGCCAATGTTGGGCTGTTGAGATGTTCTTCCCACCACAGGGATGTTAAATGTTATTATATTATGGTCACTATTTCCAAGCGGTCCTGTTATAGTTACCTCTTGGACCAGCTCTTGCGCTCCACTCAGGACTAAATCGAGAGTTGTCTTTCCCCTTGTGGGTTCCCGTAGCAGCTGCTCCAAGAAGCAGTCATTTAAAGTATCGAGAAATTTTGTCTCTGCATTTCGTCCTGAGGTGACATGTTCCCAGTCAATATGGGGATAATTGAAATCCCACACTATTATTGAGTTCTTTATTTTCATAGCCTCTCTAATTTCCCTTAGCATTTCATCATCGCTATCACTGTCCTGGTCAGGTGGTCGATAACAGATCCCTAATGTTATATTCTTATTAGAGCATGAAATTACTATCCATAGAGATTCTATGGAACATGTGGATTCCCTTAAGATTTTTACTTCATTTGATTCTACATTTTCTTTCACATATAGTGTTACCCGTCCGCCCCGCACGACCTGTTCTGTCCTTCCGATATATTTTGTACCCCAGAATGATTGTGTCCCATTGATTGTCCTCAGTCCACCAAGTTTCTGTGATGCCTATTATATCAATATCCTCCTTTATCACAAGGCACTCTAGTTCACCCATCTTATTATTTAGACTTCTAGCATTTGTGTACAAGCACTTTAAAAACTTGTCACTGTTTATTTGTCTGCCCTTTTCTGATGTGTTAGATTCTTTATGTGAATGTTTCTCATCTGATCTGGCCCTTACATTATCCTCCTTCCATCCTCTGCTCCTGACTATAACCTAGAGAATCTCTATCAATAGACTCTCCTCTAAGAGAAGTCTCTGTGCGATCTACATGCTCCTCTGCAGCAGTCGGCTTTCCCCCATCTCCTAGTTTAAAAACTGCTCTGCAACCTTTTTAATGTTAAGTGCCAGCAGTCTGGTTCCATTTTGGTTTAGGTGGAGCCCATCTCTCCTGTATAGGCTCCTCCGATCCCAAAAGTTTCCCCAGTTCCTAATGAATCTAAACCCCTCCTCTCTACACCATCGACTCATCCACGCATTGAGAATCTGAAGCTCTGCCTGCCTACCTGGCACTGTGTCTGGAACTGGGAGCATTTCTGAGAATGCCACCATAGAGGTCCTGGATTTCAGTCTCTTCCTTTGCAGTCTAAATTTGGCCTCCAGGACGTCTCTCCTACCCTTCCCTATGGTCACTGGTACCTACATGTACCACGACCATCAGCATCTCCCCAGCACTACACAAGTCTATCCAGATGCCTCGAGAGATCCGCAACCTTTGCACCAGGCAGGCAAGTCACCATACAGTTCTCCCGGTCATCACAAACCCAGCTATGTTTCTAATGCTCAAATCTCCCATTACTAACACCTGCTTTTTCCTCGTGACTGGAGTTCCTTCCCCCAGAGAGGTAACCTCAGTGTGAGAGGATACCCTAACACCAGTTGGAAGGAGGGTCCCAACTATGGGAAGGTGTCCCTCTGCTCCAGTTGACTGCTCTGCTTCCCTGGGCCTTCCATCCTCCTCAACAGCGCAGCCTCTGTCTGACTGGAGGTGGGACAATTCTACAGGAAAGCCTCATCAACATACCTCTCTGCCTCCCTTAGCTCCTCCAGTTCTGCCACTCTGGCCTCCAAAGGCCGTACGCGGTCTCTAAGGGCCAGGAGCTCCGTGCACCGAATGCACATATACGCCACCCGCCCACAGGGCAGGTAATCACACATGCTGCACTCAGTGCAATAAACTGGATAGCCCCCGCTCTGCTGCTGGTCATCTGCTTGCATTGTCTCCTGCAGCTATCTAATTAATGAAAGGGTTTTGTTTAAATCAAGGAAGTTTTGAATGTAGTTTAGTTTACAGGTTTTAAAGAACAGCAAGTCAACCTTGCCCCCTTCCCACTCCCCTTGTGAAACTCCCTGTTAGCAGCCCCTGCTCGCAAAGCTCCCTGGTCACAGTGGTCACTGCTTTAAAAAGCCCTAGCCTTCTTGATAGCCCTGCCACTAAGGCTCAGCCAATTAACAGAGGCTTCTAGCTTTCAAACCTTACTTTGAAGCTCACAGCTTCCAACTGCCAGCAACAGCACACGGTCCTTCAAACAACCAACAGACAGAAACACAAGCTCAGCACACAGCAAGTAACCCCCAAACACAAACACACACTACAGGCAGCCACTTACCACAAGGGTGCTGTATTTGCTCCTCCTTCACCTAGAGAACTCCCTTGGGAAACTCCCTGTTAGCAGCCCCTGATGCAGTTATTCAAATTTACAAGCTATACATGCTACACTGTAGCTGGTTTTATATTTTAAAGAAACCTTCCAGTCTCCTCAGACATTACTTACCTGCAGGCACGGTCAGGGGAATTAAGAATTTCATAGTAGAATACAGAGAAGTTGAGAGCAAGACCCAAGCGTATGGGATGTGTTGGCGGAAGTTCTGTCATTGCAATATCACTAGCTGCTTTATAAGCCACCAGGCTATTCTCTGCAGCCTCCTTCCTGTCATTTCCTGTGGCAAACTCAGCCAGGTACCTGTGGTAGTCCCCTTTCCTGAAAGAGTAAAGAGCACAAATTCAGGATTCCTTGATTTCACATTAGCTGTTGAAAAAAAAAAGTTAATGTTGATAATAATTGTACATTAATAAATTGGTATAGCATGGGCATTTACTATAGATATGTGTCTAGAAAATACAGGGTTTGTACTTTATAAGAACGTTAAGACAATCAGCCATGGAAGACAATGTGAATAACCAAGTCCTGTGTCACTTTCTGAAGTAACTAAAACCACGCTACTCCTAAAATAAACACACTGAATGTGTTTCACTGAAGTTCAAGTTACTGAGACAATTTTCTAGTCCAGAAAGAAGAGAATTCCACCATTAGAGAAGCCATCCTGGACCTTTTTACAAGTAGCAGGAAAAGCTTGATAAAATGAAATGGAGACTCACCCACTGGTCAGTATCATACACGGAGGCCTGATCTACACCCTGTGTGATATAGTTAGGTCGACCTAACCCCCACTGTAGATGCAACTAGATCAATGAAAAATTCTTTTGTTGATCTAGCTACTACCTTTCCATGGACTGGATTTATTACAGCAATGGAAAAACACTCCCTCCCGTCACTTTAGCAGAAGTCTACACTACAGTGCTCAGTTCCTTCTCGGTGATGGATAAACATTCAGGTGTCCATGCTGACATTAGCTACCTCTGATGTCATGAATGTTCTGATCTATCTACGTATTCTATTACGAGTGGATGGGTCTGTCTTTAGGTGGTTTCATTCCTCAAGCTCAGAGGGTAGTAGGAGGCAACGGCTCTTCTGTTCCTAGGGCTTTTACTTTGTCATACTTCCCAGTCAACATAAATGAGGCCATTAGGAGGGTTAGTAAAGAGATCAGGCTTAAAGTTCCTTCACAATATGCTGATGACACTCTTATCTAGCTCCGTCACATTCAGTTCAGATTACCTCAGATACATATGTAACATGATATACTACTGAGTATTCCAGACAGTCCATGAAGATATATGAAAACTGCAAGTATAAACACAAATAAATACAGTAATAATGAACTTTCCTAATTTTTGCAATCCACCTAAGCTTGTAGCAAGCTGTCTCTACCCCAGAAGTGCACCTCAGAAAGGCTATGCCGATGGGTAAAAAGAAAATGTATAGTGAATGAACACTGGAAAAGTTATTAAAATCCATATAAAAACTAAATGAAAGTTTACAACAATTAAATTACTTATAACTATAATAGAAAAAATACCACACAATTCTATACATTATTTAAGAAAAAAGTATATCATAATTAGCAACTATCATGATGGGTATGCACAAGGGGCTGAACTTAAGTTAGACATGCAATTTTAATGTTGGCATTCCTTGATTTAAATATTTAGGTGTGTTAAATTAACCTAGTTTTTATGTATTATACACATTTTACACAGAAAGCACTGAATGGTTCAGTGGGTTGCTAATGTGGGTAAATAGCCTTTCATTTGGGGGGAGGGATAGCTCAGTGGTTTGAGCATTGGCCTGCTAAACCCAGGGTTACGAGTTCAATCCTTGAGAGGGCCGCTTAGGAATCTGGGGCAAAATCAGTACTTGGTGCTGCTAGTGAAGGCAGGGGGCTGGACTCGATGACCTTTCAGGGTCTCTTCCAGTTCTATGAGACAGGTATATCTCCATATTTTTATTCTGTATCAATTGTTCAAGACCAATTACAAGTGTATAGTAATTAAAATTTGTTTCCACTTGAGTGCTATTTGGTGGTCTTAATACAGTTTATCTAGTTGGCAGGCATCCACGAGAAAATGTACCATCACAATTAGTCACTGAGCCTCTTGTTGGTGTTCAATACAAGGACTGACTGGGCAGAATGACCAAACCATCATCTTATTTCTTGAAGTAGGCAACAGTGGTAGGACAGTGTGGAGAGAACTACGTTTCCACTCTATATGCAGTACCTATTCCATGGCTGTAAAATTTTAATCTCCATGACTGTTAATCTGGCATATTTACCAGTACTGAATTCACTTCAATATTTTATGCAAACTATAAGGATGGCACTGGCCCAAACCCCACAAGTCACCTACATTTTATAATAGAAAACCTTGGACTCGCCCGTGTTAGCTGCTGGAATGAGGTGTTTGTCCAGTACATCCAGAATGTCGCAACAGATTAATTTCAGCTCGGTCTCAACCTGGGGTGGAGGGTGGGGAAGGAGGAAGGGAAAAAAAAGCAAAGATTAGCAAAGAAAATGTAATAGTATAAAGGGAATCAAGAAATATTCAATCCCAAATGCTGAAAATAGGAAGAATAATCCAATTTAGATAGGAACTAGCATTTGTGCATACGAGTCCAACTTCTTTTGGACAGTATCAAGAGACCATAACTTCACCAGTCAAAATAAAAAGAGGGGAAAGATGATGCAGAAGTTCCTAACTACAGCAAAGTCATTTTCCCCATATACTTTATCTTATTTTTCAGTTTTTAAAACTACCTCAGGGCCGGTCTTCTCTGGGAACAGGTACGTATTTTATAAGTTGTAAATAAATATTAACTAGATTCAGGGAGACTCATCACATAATGCAGTGGTTCTTAACCAGGAGTCCAGGGCCCTCTGGGGGGCCATGAGCAGGTTTCAGGGGATCCGCCAAGCAGGGTTGGCATTAGACTTGCTGGGGCCCAGGGCAGAAAGCTGAAGCCCCACCGCCTGGGGTTGAAGCCCAGAGGCCCGAGCCCCTCCACCTGGGCCTGAGGCTGAAGCCTAAGCAACTTAGCTTCATGGGGCCCCATGTGGCACGGGGCTCCGGGCAGTAGTCCTGCTTGCTGCCCCTTAATGCTGGTCTTTGCTTTTATATGCAGAAAAACAGTTGTTGTGGCACAAGGTGGCAGTGGAGTTTTTAAGAGGATGTTGGGGGGCTTCAGAAAGAAAAAGGTTAAGAATCCCTGACATAACAAACAGTAAATAGGCAGTTAGAAGGCTGAACTGACTATACTGGACCAAGGAAGGAAGTAAATTCTAGAGTCAAGGTCCCTGCCACCAACACTAAGGGTATGGCTACACTTGCAAGTTAGAGCGCATTAAAGCAGACCAGTGCACTCTAACTCACGACGCGTCCACACTGGCAAGGCACGTAGAGTGCTCCTAGTACGCCACCTCAGTGAGTGGAATAACGTTTGATGTGCCCCTGCTGGAGCACCGCGTTGCCGGTGTGGATGCCCTGGTCTGTTAATGCGTTCTGATTGGCCTCCAGAAGTATCCCACAATGCCTGTTCTAGCCACTCTGGTCATCAGTTTGAACTCTACTGCCCTGCCCTCAGGTGACCAACCATCAGACCCGCCCTTTAAATTCTCTGGGAATTTTGAAAATCCCCATCCTGTTTGCTCAGCCAGGTGTGGAGTGCTCTCAGCGATTCTTTCCAGGTGACCATGCCTCCACGTGCCAGGCAATCCCCAGTATGGAGCAATGGCGAGGTGCTGGACCTCATCAGTGTTTGGGGGGAAGAAGCTGTCCTGTCCCAGCTCCAGCCGTAGGGTTCAGTATTAGGGGCCCCTGGCACCTCTTGGCTCTCCCCAAGGCACAGAAACCCAGAGGACAGTACAGTCATGAAACAATCAGTCCCCCTTGACCCTGCGCTTACTCACCATTTTGGGAGCTCCCATGGGTTATGTGCGCTCGCTTTGGGACGGGCAAATTATGCTATAGTGTAGACTGTGCTTGCCCTCCTTAAGTACGGGGGAAGCATTGCTCTGTCTGGTGTGAACAATGCTGCCTCTAAGTGTTGCATTTTGCCTTTATAGATGCAACCTTCAGATCTCAGCCGTCCGTGTTATCACTGGCCGAGAGACTGCAAAAAATCAGGAAGAGGCCACATAGAAGCAAAGATGACATGCTGCATGAAGTAATGCAGCAGTCACTTAATGAGAATCTAAAAGCACAGGAGTGGAGGGAGAGTGAAAGGAGGATCCACCAGCAGACTGCGAATCGCCGGCACAAAAGCGTGGAGCTCCGGCAGCAAAGCATGGATTGGCTGATAAGCATCATAGAGCGCCAAGTGGACTTGATCCAGGCGCTAGTAGCCATGCAGGCGGAGCACTACCGTGCCCACTCCCCCTTGCAGCTCTTGTCCCAAAACTCTTTCCCTTGTGCCCCCATGTCACCTCCAACCCACTTTCCCCAACATCCAGGTTCTAATCGCCACCAGCTGCCTCCAACACCTGTAGTTTCACCACCCAGCCCTGCAAACTACAACCTTTACCCACTGCACTCAATCCCCATCACCATGCAGTATAGCCATCCTGAAGTGCAGCACTCACTGCACAGCACTCCAGACAGGAAGGCTGAGTACAACAACAGGACATATGCAAATCTGTGATTGTACCATTCCGCACTCCAACCCCTTGCCCTGTTTCCCAAGCAGTTGTGTTTCTTTTCAATAAATGAATTGTCTTTTCAATAAATAGATTCTTTGGCTTTGAAAACATTCATTTGGAAAAGAGAAGACTGAGAGGGGACACGATAGTTTTCAGGTATCTAAAAGGGTGTCATAAGGAGGAGGGAGAAAACTTGTTCACCTTAGCCTCTAAGGATAGAACGAGAAGCAATGGGTTTAAGCTGCAGCGGGGGAGGTCTAGGTTGGACATTAGGAAAATGTTCCTAACTGTCAGGGTGGTTAAACACTGGAATAAATTGCCTAGGGAGGTTGTGGAATCTCCATCTCTGGAGATATTTAAGAGTAGGTTAGATAAATGTCTATCAGGGATGGTCTAGACAGTATTTGGTCCTGCCATGCAGGCAGGGGACTGGACTCAATGACCTCTCGAGGTCCCTTCCAGTCCTAGAATCTATGAATCTATTATTACTGCATAAAGTAAAAGATACCTTAGCCCAGGAAAGCAACAGACACTGCAAGTCAGCGTAGCAAACACAGATTCCTATTAACATTGGAACCACTGTACTTCACTCCCATGCAGGGCACCAGACATTACTGGTGGCTTTCAGCCTCAAATTGCTCCCTCAAGGCATCCCTAATCCTTGCAACCCCGCGCTGAGCCTCTCTAATAGCCCTGCTCTCTGGCTGTTCAAATTCAGCCTCCAGGTGTTGAACCTCCGAAGTCCATGCCTGAGAGAAGCTTTCACCCTTTCCTTCACAAATGTTATGGAGGGTACAGCACGTGGATATAACCGCAGGGATGCAGTCATCGGCCAGGTCCAGCTTTCTATACAGAGAGCGCCAGTGGCCCTTTAAACGGCCAAAAGCACACTCCACAGTCATTCTGCACCAGCTCAGCCTGTTGAACTGCTCCCTGCTGCTGTCAAGGCTCCCTGTGTAGGGTTTCATGAGTCACGGCATTAAAGGGTAAGCGGGGTCTTCAAGGATCACAATGGGCATTTCGACTTCACCTACGGTGATTTTCTGGTCTGGGGGAAAAAGTCCTGGCTTGCAGGTTCCTGAACAGGCCAGTGTACCTTTCTGGACCAGCCTGTGTTAATGTAAATGAAACACCCACGGTGACCCACAAGCGCCTGGAGAACCATAGAGAAATACCCCTTCCGATTAATGTACTCTGAGGCAAGGTGGGCTGGTGCCAGAATTGGAATATGTGTCCCATCTATCACCCCTCCGCAGTTAGGGAAACCCATTTGTGCAAAGCCAGCCACAATGTCATGCACGTTACCCATAGTCACGGTTCTTCTGAGCAGGATGTGATTAATGGCCCTGCAAACTTGCATCAACACGATTCTAACGGTAGACTTTCCACTCCAAACTAGTTAGTGACCAATCGATAGCTAACTGGAGTTGCCAGCTTCCAGACTGCAACAGACACCCGCTTCTCCACCAGCAGGGCAGCTCTCAATCATGTGCCCTTGCACCGTAGGGTGGCGGCAGGCTCATCACACAGTCCCATGAAAGTGGCTTTTCTCATCCGAAAGTTCTGCAGCCACTCACTGCTCATCATCCCAGACTTGCATGACGATGCGATCCCGCCACTCAGTGCTTGTTTCCCGAGTCCAAAAGCGGCGTTCCACGGTGGTGAGCATGTCCGTGAATGCCAAAAGCAATCTCGTGTCGTATGCGTTACTCGAGTCGATATCATCGGAGTCCTCACTGTCAGTTTGGATATTAAGGAGTAATTCTACTGCTAAACATGACGTGCTGGCGAGATTCATCAGCATATTCCTCAGCAATTCGGGCTCCATTCCCGCAGACCAAAAGAGAGGACAGAGCGCACAGCACAAAGAATGTTGAAAGATGGTGCCAAATGTGGATGGAAGCAGAGGGACTGCTGGGATGCGAACCGATGCATCACGGGGCATTGGGACAAGACCTAGAATGCTCCACACCCTCCGCCCCCTTCCCACAAGTCACAGCACCAGAATGGGAAGAGGTGCTCTGTGGGATAGCTGCCCATAATGCACTGCTCTCAATGCCGTTGCAGCTGTCAGTGTGGACAGACTGCAGCACTTTCCCTACTGCACTCTCCAAAGGCTGGTTTAACTCAAAGCCCTCTACATCTGCAAGTGTAGCCATACCCTAAGATGTTCAAGTCTACAGAGTACTTTGAGAGAATCAGCAGAATTAAACTTTTCCCAGGTACATGAGGGAAGAGATGGTAGCAGGTAGCTAGTACCCACATCATACATGCAAAAGTCTTTAAAATGTGATTACATAAAAGGCTGCAAAAAGGATGAGTTACCAGTAACTCTGTGTCTCTGGAAATGTTCTGCAAGATTATCTAGACTGGTATTAGAGCTTCCTTTTGCGAGACTGGCACAACTCTCCTATCTCTTCACTTTTCTTTTCTTTTTTTTAAATCACAAACTGGCAGAGAGCTGTAATGAGGAATAGCACAAGCCACCTACCCTACTGGTCACCTCATGGCACCCCTTTTAGGTTATAAACACCTCCCTCAAAGCATTCAATAAATTTCTACACATTCTTGGAGCTTTGCCTTATAAAGAAAAGCCAACTGAAGATGAACAAGATAAAAAAACATGCCAAAGGGCAGAACCAGATGCAAGAGAAAAACAAAGCCAAAAAAGGTAACCTATGAGACATATGAATATTAAGAGACATCCCAAAAGAAAACAAGAGTAAAGCAGCAACAGGCAGCACTAATAAAGCGAAGACCATCAGTAAGAGCACAAGCTGCCAAAAGTTACTGTATTTAAACTAATTATTCAAATTTAATAATTACAAGACAGTCTGTTATGACCACACCATCTACAATTCTTCTGAATTAGAACACATCTGTAAGGTATTTCCTTTGTGATTATATACAATCAATTACAAACATCACAAAGCAAAGATTATATTTTCTTTATTTTGTAATGTATTATTGGGCCTATTGCAGGGCTGGGTGGCCTTGCAATATGATTTTACTCCTGGGGGAATTCTGCACCATTGCGCAATGCAGAAATTAACGTGCGCGCAGAATTTCCTTTCCCCCCCACAGAAATGGGCTGCTGTGCTGCTAGCCACCACTAGGGACCACTGGAGCTGGCAGAGCCCAGCTCGCACATAGAAGACACTGCCTGGGGAAAGGGGAGGGAGCTAGAGGGTTCCTGGCAGCTGCAGTTCCCAACACCCCTGAGGGAAGGAGAGGGCAGCACGCAGGAAACTCCGTACAAGCCTGGGACCAGGCTGTTTCTCCCTCTTGATACCTGGGGGAAGAGAGGCAGAGAAACAGGAACTGGGTTGTCATAAGGATCTCTAACTCTCTTAGGGTGACCTGACGTCCCGATAAAATTGGGACCGTCCCGATATTTCCCAATCTTCAGTCGGGACGCAATCTGTCCCAATATCCACCGGCAGCGCTAGTCCCCCCCCTCTCCCCCACGTGTCCCAATATTTTCTTTCCCTCATCTGGTCACCCTGAACTCTCTACTCCTGGGGGAATTTGTGTGTGTGTCTGTATTGTTACAGACATACTTGCTGACAGGTATTTTGAAATAAATTATCAAAATAATTGAAACTGGCATGATTATGCAGTGTTATTTTGACAAATAAAATTTGAAAAATTTTAAAATATGTGCAGAATTTAATTTTTTGGCACAGAATGTAATGATTTGAAGGTTGACAAAGCTAGGCTGTATAAGTCCAAGGAGGAAAGAAATTCTAAAAGCTAAGGAATCCAGCCTACTTTGAGCCCAGTGCTGCTTATATTATGAGCACACACACACCCCCCTTTTTTTTTTTTGCTGAAGCAGCTCAAACATGAGCAAAATAAGGGAAGTATTGGTTGCAAATCTGAAGGTAGAACAGAATTTAGGTGAAAGTGATCATGAAATGAGGATTTCATAATTCTAAGGAAAGGATGGAGGTGGAGAGCAGCTGAACAGAGACAATGGACTTAAAGAACGGTTACCTGCCTTTCATAACTCTTGTTCTTTGAGATGTGTTGCTCATGTCCATTCCATGCTAGGTGTGCATGCCCACGTACACAGTTGTCAGAAACTTTTGCTTTAGCAGTATCCATAGGGCTGGCTGTGCCGCTCTCTAGTGCCGCACTCATACAGCAAGATATCAGGCGCCACCGGCCCTATGCACGCTCGGTTCCTTCTTGCCAGCAATTCCGACAGAGGGGTAAGAAGGGTGGGTAATGGAATGGACATGAGCAACACACCTCAAAGAGAACGGTTACCTACCTTTCGTAACTGTTTTCTTCTTTGAGTACTTGCTCATGTCGATTCCATTCTAGGTGACTCACAAGCAGTATCTATGGAGGTGGGCTCCGAATTTACCATTTGGCGACTTGCTGTACTGCTCTACCAAAACCAGCATCGTCCTGGGCCTGCTAGGTAAGTGCATAATAGGACGTGAAGGTATGGACCGACTACCAGGTGGCCGCCTTACAGATGTCCTGAATAGGCACTTGGGCCAAATAGGCCACCAAAGAGGCCTGCGCCCTGGTAGACTGGGCAGTGACAATTGCCAGGGGCGGGACCTTTGCTAGATCATAGCAAATGCGAATGCAGGCAGTGATCCAGGAGGAAATTCTTTGAGCGGAAACAGGTTGACCTTTCATCCTGTCGGCCACGGTGACGAATAATTCCGTCAACCTGCAGATTGGCTTGGTCCTTTCCATATAGAAGGCCAGAGCCCTCCTGACATCCAGGGCATGTAGCCTGCGCTCCTCCTCCGTCTTATGCAGCTTCAGAAAGAGGACTGGTAAGTAAATGACTTGGCTCGAATAAAATAGACTACCTTAGGAAGGAAGACCGGGTGCAGTCTTAACTGGACCGTGTCCTTGTAGAAGACTGTGCAAGCGGTTCTGAGGTGAGCGCCGGAATCTCGGATACCTGGCAGGCCGACATCTCTGCGACCAGGAGTGCGACCTTCCAGGAGAGAAGGAGAAGGATAGAGCAGGAAGCCAGAGGTTCAAAAGGCCTTTAAATTGAGGGTGACGTACCAGTCTCCCGGATCCAGGGAGGGGATGATGGTGGCCAGGGAGACCATACAAAACTTCAACTTTTTGAGAGACTTGCTGAGGTGACGCAGATCTAGGATAGGTCTGAGGCCCCCTTCTGCCTTTAGAATGAGATAGTAGGGGGAGTAAAATCCTCTTCCTTCCATGTCTTGTAGAACTTCTTCCACTGCCCCTAGGTTCAGGAGATTTTCGACCTCCTGAATGAGGAGTTGCTCATGAAAGATCCCTGAAGAGGAACGGGGAAGGGGAATGGAAGGGTTGGTAGTCTACAAATTGCCGAGTATAGCCCGACGAGACTGTGTCAAGCACCCAGAGGTCCGAGGTGATATGGGACCAGGCCGACTGGAAAGGGTGAAGGTAGTTGAGGACGACAGGGTACGGTTCCGGTGCAGCAATGGGGTGTCGTCCTTGGGCGCACCCTCAAAATGACTGCTTTTGGCTGCTTTGGTCACTGGAAGGACCAGGCTGGGCAGGTGGATGAGGAGGCTGGTGGCATCACTTAAAATCCAGTCCTTCACCTTCTAGGAGCCGGATCAAGGGGTACCCCAAGATCTCAACGAAGGTGGAGGGGGGTGGAACAGCTTTCTGACCTGCTGAGTATGTAGGCCCAAGGAGCAGAGGGTGGCCTGGGAGTTATTAAGGCCCTGGAGCCTAGCATAAGTTAGCTCTGAGAAGAGCCCCGTTCCCTCAAAAGGGAGGTCCTGGACAGTGGATTGCATCTCCTGGGACAGCAGGGAGGTCTGTAACCAGGAGCTGTGCCTCATGGCTATTGCAGAGGTGACAACTCAGGACGCTAAGTCCATGGCATCCTAGGCCATCTGTAGGACACCCTTGGCCACTGCCTTGCCCTCTATCAGAATGGCAAACTCCTGCACCCGATCCTGTAGGAGGCTCTTTGAACTTGCTGATTGAGTCCCACAGGTTGAAATTGTACCTGACAAGTAGAGCTTGATGGTTAGAGACCCTAAATTGGAGGCTTGGTGTTGAATAAATTTTTCTACCAATAAGTCCAGCCTCTTGGCATCTTTATTTTTGGGGATGTCACTCGCCTGGCCCTTTCGTTGACAGCAGACTTGACCAGGGACCCTGCAGCAGGGTGCGTGTATAGGTATTGAAACCCTTTTGCAGGGACATAGTACTTCTTTTCCACCTTCTTAAAGGTGGGCAGAATGGAAGATGGGGTCTGCCAGACCAACTTGGCGATCTTTAGGACTCCTGGATGAACGGGATGAACGGGCAATGAGACCGGGGCTGGGACATAGGAGGCAATGATACTGAAGAGGTCATTGGGCTCCTCAGCTAGTTCCTTGACCTCCAAGTTCAGGTTGGCCGCCACCCTTTTAAGTAGGGCTTGGTGCTCCTTGAAGTCATTGGGAGGGGGAGGGGAGAAAGGGAATGCTACCGGTTTGCAGGGCTCTACCATTGCCTCTACCAGGGACGATGACTGCATTGCCGGATGGGGCGTCCCCTTGCTGTGTCGGGGACTGCTCCACGGTTGGTGGGGCCTCCCTCAGAGTCACCACTTCGGATTCGGGCCCTTGCTCTGATACCAGTGTCAGCCGTGCCAGGGATAGCTTCGGAGAAGCCGATGCCGCCTGGGAGGAGTATGGTGCCAGCCTAACAGGCACCCCCTACAGGTTCCAATACTGTCACTGGGCAGGCCCTTGCCCTTGACTCAATGCCAGTGCCGCAGACGCCTTGGCGAGCTCTTGGCTGGGAGATGATTTGCCCCATACAGAGGAAGGGCTTGAACTGTCCCTTTGACCCAGATCACTGCCCTTCTGGTGACCAAGGCAGGGCCATGGAAGCCTGAGTCTGTCGACTGACTCTTGTGGGCAACCGGTATGGGGAAGGTGAGGGCCGGTGCCTGCCCGAAGAACTGTACCGGGGCCCCAGTCACCGGTGCCGCAACCAGGAACAATCTCCAAATGGAGGAGACCAACCCCAGGAGACCTGCAAGGTGATGGTGACCAGCGCCTTACCAATCTCTGACAGGAAGACCGCTGAATAGAGAATTAGGGGATCAGCGTCAGGACTCCAGAGTCCCGTGTCTCGTATGCAGAGACTGCAGTATCTGAGATCTGGCCTCCTGGCTGGAGACTGGTGTTGCAGTACCGGGGTCCTTGGCAGTGGCAATGGGGTACAATGCCTGTGGTACGGGGATGTTCAACTGCCTTTAGGGGCGAACCCATCACTAGCTTGGTCATCTGAGCTGGTATCTTGCCGGGATCCACCATATGGCCGGGTGTCTAAGGTGCCAGTCGGCCTAATTGTTCTTTGGCCGCTGGCCCCCACCTCGGGCTCAGATAGCCCTGCAATGGGCCCACCGTTCCTGGGAGTCGGGTCCCTGGCTGGGCTAGAGGGTTCCACCACAGCGGTAACCCTCCCTCCCCCAAGAGAGCCTCTGTTGCAGGTATGGGGCCTAGCTCAGGTCCTTTGCCCAAAATTTCCTTGCGTGGGGCCTGCAGACCAGACGACTTAGACTGCTTCTTCAATACTGGTGTGGGGGAATGGTGCCGGGAGGATCCTGGTGATGGTGGTGCACTGAGTGCGTGCGTGGAGTCCGAGGGCTCCAATGTCGGGGGCAGAGCAGCCTCCATGAGGAGGGCCATTAGCCAAATGTGCAGCTCTTTTTGAGTCCAGGGACGAATGTTTTTGTAGATCCAGCACTCGTCTTTTCGATGGGACTCCCCAAGCACTTCAGACAACGTTCGCGAGGGTCGCTGAAGGGCATCGGCCGGCTGCATTCAGAACACGGCTTAAAGCCTGGGGAAAGGGGCATGCCCCATTCCAGGACTCTAACTATTAAACTACTACTAAAACACTTAACAGCTAACTAATCACTGACTAAATAACAGAGGAGAACAATCAGAACAGTGAAGAACCACTAATGCTCTGGCTAAGCAAGACCAGGCGCTCCAACCAACAGTCATAGGCGGTAAGAAGGAACTGAGAGGGCGTAGGGCCAGCGGTGCCCGATATACTGCCGCATGAGCGCAGCACTCGAGAGGACGCCACAGCGGGCCCTACAGATACCACTAAAGCAAATATCTCCAATATCTGTGCACATGGGCGAGCACACCTAGAATGGAATCGACATGGGCAAGCACTCGAAGAATAGATGTTAACTCAGAACTCATACGCAAGGTCCTCTGGGAAGAAAATCTAAGGAAAATAGGAGTTCAGGAGAGCTGGAAGTTTCTCAAAGAGACAGTATAAAGGTACAATAGCAAAGACAGGAAGAACTGTAATAAGAAGCCAATATGGCTCTATCAGGAGCTCTGTAGTACCCTGAAACTCAAAGGAATCTTATAAAAAGTGAAAACATGGACAAATTGCTAAAGATGAATACTACAGAATAGCGCAAGCATGAAGGGATAAAATCAGAAAGGATAAGGCAACAAGAGGAGTTACACCTGGCAAAAAAATAAAGGGAAGTGTAGGCTTCTGTGAGCAGTAAATACAACATCTGAAGAGGCTTTTAGAAGGAAGACAATATGGATAGCGAGCAATCAGATGTTGTGACCTGCACAGGATGTGCCATATTTGTCTTTCTCCCAGAGAACAGAAGCAACTTCATCTGTATGAAGTGCAAGCTGGTCTCCATATTGGAAGAGAAGGTTAAAGGACTAGAGACCCAAGTACCAACCCCACATTGCATCAGAGAAAATGAAGACTTCTGCATAGAAGTCAGCGTTTGATACTGCAGGCATAACATGCTGAAGAATCAGAGAGGGCAGTGCAGAACAGGGAAGAAATCTGGCAGCATGTGACCTTCAGAAGAAGAAAGAGGGGAACCAATGTACCACCAATGCAGATAGAGGTAAGAAACCGTTTTCAGGCTCTCTGCACTGGTATTATGGTGGAGAATGGTTTGGAAGAGTCATCTGAGGGAAGGGATCAGGAGACCCGATCGACCAGAAGGCATGAGAAGCACTGTCCTACGGATGGGGGTTCCATGACCACCCCTCCCAAGAGGATATGGGTGATGGTGGTTGGGGACTCCCTCCTAAGAGGGACAGTATCATCCATCTGCCATCCAGACCAGGAAACTCAAGAAGTGTGCTGCTTGCCTACAGCTAGAATTCAGGATGCGACTGAGTGTCTGCCCTTGGACTGAGACTGATCAAGCCCTTGGACCGCTACCCCTTGCTACTTCTCCACATGGGCACCAATTATACTGCTAAGGATGACCTTGAGCATTGCAGACCTTGCAGACTACATGGCTCTGGGAAGAAGGATAAAGGAGTTTGAGGTGCAAGTCATGTTCTCATCCATCCTCCTTGTTGAAGGAAAAGGCCTAGGTTGCGCAGGTAGAGATGGCTTTGGATTCTTCAACCATGGGATGTTGTTCCAGGAAGGATCGCTAGGAAGAGATAAGATTTACCTAACAAAGAGGGAAGAGCATCTTCGCAGGCAGGCTTGCTAACCTAGAGAGGAGAGCTTTAAACTAGGTTTGCCAGGGAATGGAGACTTAAGCCCTGAGGTAAGTAGGATACCCGGAGGAAGCACAAGGAGGAGGATGCAACAGGGGAGGCCTCCTGATTCATACTGAGAAAGTAGGGCAGTTGGCTAGTTATCTTAGGTGCCTGTACAAGAATGCAAGAAGCCTGGGAAACAAGGAGGAAGAATTGGAAGTCTTGGCACAGTCAAGGAACTATGATATGATTAGAACAGAGACTTGGCGGGGCAACTCCCATGACTGGAGCAATGTCAGGGATGTGTATAAACTGTTCAGGAAGGACAGGCAGGGGAGAAAAGATGGAGGAGTTGCACTGTACATAAGAGGAGTACAATTGCTCAGAGCTCCAGTATGAAACTGGAGAAAAGCCTGTTGAGAGTCTTTGGGTTAAGTTTAGATGCAAGAGCAACAAGGGTGATGTTGTGGTGGGCGTCTGCTATAGACCACCAGACCAGGAGGATGAGGCAGATGAGGCTTTCTTCGGACAACTAGCAGAAGTTTCCAGATCACAGGCCTTAGTTCTCAGGGAGGACTTCAATCACCCTGACATCTGCTGGGAGAGCAATACAACAGTACACAGACCATCCAGGAAGTTTTTGAAGTGTGTTGGGGACAACTTCCCGGTGCAAGACCTGGAGGTACCAACTAGGGGTCATGCTCCTCTGCTCACAAACAGGAAAGAATTGGTAGAAGCAGAAGTGGGTGGCAAGCTGGCTAGCAGTGACCATGAGATGGTTGAGTTCAGGATCCTGACAAAAGGTAGAAAGGCAGACTGACTCCTTCAGGGAACTGTTGGGCAGGATCCCCTGGGAGGCTAATATGGGGGAGGAGAGTCCAGGAGAGCTTGATGTATTTTTAAAAAGCCTTATTGAGGGTGCACGAACAAGCCATCCCAATGTGCAGAAAGAATAGCAAATATGGCAGGCAACCAGGTTGGCTTAACAGAGAAATCTTCAGTGAGCTTAAACACAGAAAGGAAGCTTACAAGAAGTGGAAATTTGGACACATTATTAGGAAGGAGTGTAAAAATATTGCACGAGCACCCAGGAGTGAAATCAGGAAGGCCAAAGCACAATTGGAGTTGCCACTAGCAAGGGATGTGAAGGGTTTCTACAGGTATGTTAGCAACAAGAAGGTGGCCAGAGAAGGACCCTTACTGAATTGGGGAGGCAACCTAGTGACTGAGGATGTGGAAAAAGCTGAAGTACTCAATGCTTCTTTTTGAGTCAGTCTTTACAGACAAGGTCAGCTCCCAGACAGCTGCACTGGGCAGCACAGTATAGGAAGGAGGTGAGTAGCCCTCAGTGGTGAAAGAGCAGCTTAAGGACTATTTAGAAAAGCTGGACATGCACAACTCCATGGGGCTGGATGCAATGCATCCGAGAGTGCTGAGAGAGTTGGCTGATGTGATTGCAGAGACATTATCTTTGAAAACTTGTGGTAATCAGGGGAGGTCCCAAACGATTGGAAAAAGGCAAATATAGTGCTCATTTTTAAAGAAGGGAAGGAGGAGAATCCAGGGAACTAAAGCCTCACCTCAGTCCCTGGAAAAATCATGCAGCAGGTTCTCAAGGAACCCATTTTGAAGCACTTGGAGAAGAGGAAGGTGATCAGGAACAGTCAACATGGATTCACCAAGGGCAAGTCATACCTGACCAATCTGACTGTCTTCTATGAAATAACTGGCTCTGCTGATATGGGGAAGCGATGGACGTGATATACCTTGACTTTAGCAAAGCTTTTGATATGGTCTCCCACAGTATGTTTGTCAGCAATTAAAGTATGGATTAGATAATGGACTATAAAGATGGATAGAAAGCTGGCTAGATCATCGTGATCAATGGCTCAATGCCTAGTTGGCAGCCGGTATCAAGCGGAGTGGGAACTGGGCCTATTTAGTCTGCAGAAGAGGAGAGCGAGGGAGGATTTGATGGCAGCCTTCAACTACCTGAACAGGGGTTCCAAAGAGGATGGAGCTAGGCTGTTCTCAGTGGTGGAAGACAACAGAACAAGGAGCAATGGTCTCAAGTTGCAGTGGGGGAGGTCTAGGTTGGTTATTAGAAAAAAATATTTCATTAGGAGGGTGGTGAAACACTGGAATGGGTTACCTAGGGAGGTGGTGGAATCTCTATCCTTAGAGGTTAAGGCCTGGCTTGACAAAGCCCTGGCTGGGATCATTTAGTTGCGGGTGGGGTCCTGCTTTGAGCAGGGGGTTGGACTAGATGACCTCTGGAGGTCTCTTCCAATCCTAATCTAGGATTCTATGAAGGTCCACTACTTAGTGGAGAAGAATCATAGAATATCAGGGTTAGAAGGGACCTCAGAAGGTCATCTAGCCAAATCCTCTGCTCAAAGCAGGACCAATCCCCAGATAGATTTTTGCCCCAGATCCCTAAATGCCCCCCTCAAGGATTGAACTCAAACCCTGGATTTAGCAGGCCAATGCTCAAACCACTGAGCTATTCCTGGAAGGAACCAGGTAAGGCTACCCAGTGGAAGCTGAAAAGGACTCTGCTGGCTGGGACCACGTGTTTTGCATTGTTTTGAATCCTTTTGTGATGGTAAAGCTACCCCGGAGGAAAGGACCTGATTGGAATGGTAGTTTGCCCTTTATTTTACATTCCCTAGCAGATGTATCTGCACATCAGTGTACACCAGTCTATTCCACATGCCTCTATCCCAGGGACAGGGCTGGTCAGATGGGGGTGAGCCTCCTATTCCCCTCCCTCATCCCACACAGAAGAGTTCCACAAGAACACCAGGCAGAAGGTTTCCAAAAACGTCAGAAAGCTGCAGTGGCTAATCTAGTTCCCCTGCTCTGCACATTGTCCCTTACAGAAAAGCCCTGCTATGCTTTAGGGCTCTATTCTCTTTGCTCCTCACGACCAATGCCACATTATCTGCCCTACATGCTGGGCTTTGCCTTGCATACAGCCCTGATCAGAAGAGGGCATTTATCACAGGCAAAAATAGAGTGACAAGAGCCAACAGGTGCCACCAAATCATGCTGCAGCCAGAACACATGGATGTGAGAACCTCCACTGGTGAGAAGCAGTCAGCAGGAGTTCAGCAGAAAACAAGCCAGCCACACTGTCAGACCCAACAGTCTGCACCGCCATCACTTCAGAGACCAGCACAGCACAGCTTCCACATTAACACTCCCTGACAGGGGGCAGAATCCATCAGCCAAACAAGAGTGCTTCTTAGGTGGCAGATTAGTCCGTCCAACAACCCCTGCATCCTTTAATCTTGTTGGACAGTAATCAAATGGGAAGCATGGAAGGTCTGCATTGGCCACAGGCATAACTGGGTGTGAAATGAGGTGATGCCCTTGTAGCTAGGTACGGTAATAGCTCTGCTTAGGGTTGAGGGGGAGGGTACATTACCTGCGTGCTTTCCCATAGTTTGCTGTGTCGTTCGCTTGCTCCCTGTACCGGCAAATGTCCCCTTGGCAAGTCATACACCTCTGGGCACTGATCAGCGCGGCCCCATGACTCGGCACCAAGCTGCCGTAGTTTGCCCACCCCTGACCTAGCTGGTAATTGGGTAATAAGTAATAGCCAAAATGGATCTGTCAAGAATGAAATCACCTCAAGCAATCTAATTTCCTGCTCTGACATGGTTACAGACCAAGCGGATAGCGAGGAAGCAGCAGACATGAAAGATTTTGATTTTAGCAAGGCTTCTGACAGCGTCCCTAAAGAAATTCTCATAAGCCAACTAGGGAAATGTGATCCAAATGACATTACCATAAGGTGGTACACAACTGATTGAAAAACCATATCGAAAGAGGAATTATCAATCCACTGTCAAACTGGAGGATGTATCTAGTGAGGTCCAGCACTATTCAATATTTTCACTAACCACTGGGATAATGGAAAGGAGAGTATTCTTATAAAATTTGTATAAGATACCAAGCTGGGAGGGACTGGAATCACATTAGAGGATAGAATTTGAATTCAAAGTGACCTTGACAAATAGAAGAATTAGTTTGAAATCAACAATATGAAATTCAATAATGACAACTGCAAAGTACTACACTTAGGAAGGAAAAAAAAGCACAAATAGAAAATGGGGAATAACTAGGCAGGCAGTAATACTGCTGAAAAGGATCTCAGGGTTACAGCAGAGCACAAATTGAATGAGAGCCAAAAATGTTACTCAGCTACAGGGGTATCTCATGTAAGACACAGGAGGTACCTGCAGTACTCAGCACAGGTGGGGTATTAGCTGAAGTACCGCATCCAGTTTTGGGTTCCACACTAAGACAGACAGACAAACTGAAGAGTCTAGAGGAGAGCTACAAAAATGATTAAAAGCGTAGAAAAATTGTCCTATGAGGAAAGACTAAAAAAAATTAGGCACGTTTAGTCTTGAGAAGTGACACTTAAGGGGGAACCTGACAACAGACTTCAAATATGTTAAGGGTTGTTATAAAGAGGACTGTGATCAAATGTCCTCCATATCCACTGAAGGTAGGACACGAAATAGACAGTCTGCAGAAGGTTAGATTTGGGGGGTGGGGGAGGAGAAGAGGAAGGGATCGACAACTAACAGTACAGGTAGCTCTGGAATAGGCTTCCAAGGGAGGTTGTGGAATCTGCAACAAAGGTTTTTAACAGGTTAGACCAGGGGCAGGCAAACTTTTTGGCCTGAGGGCCGCATCAGGTTTCGGAAATTATATGGAGGACTAGTTAGGGGAAGGGGTCGTGGCCTGGCCCCCACCTCCCATCAGCGTCCACCTCCCGATTCCTGCTCCATCCAGCCTCCCCTGTACCCCCCACCAGGACCCCTACCCCATCCAACCATCCCTTTTCCATGTCTGCCTCTAGAACCCCTGCCCCTGACTGCCTCCCACTGACCCATCCAACCCCCCCTCCTTCCTGACTGCCCCCACCCGGGACCCCTGTTCCCCACCCTCTGACCACCCCCATTCAACCCCCCATTCCCCACCCTCTGACTACCGCGACCCCTATCCACACCCCTGCCCCCCACCACCATCCCGAACTCCCCTGCCCGCTATCCAACCCCCACGCTCCCTGCTCCCTTACCACGCTGCCTGGAGCACCGGTGGCTGGCGGCGCCACAGCCGCGCCACCGCGCAGCACAGAGCACTGGGTCAGACCAGGCTCTACAGCTGCGCTGCCCCAGGAGCTCGCAGCCCTGTTGCCCAGAGCACTGTGCCGGCGGCGGGGCGAGCTGAGGCTGTGGGGGAGGGGCAACAGCAGGGGAGGGGCCAGGGGCTAGCCTCCCAGGCCAGGAGCTCAGGGGCCGAGCAGGAGGGGCCCACAGGCCATAGTTGCCTACCTCTGGGTTAGACAAATACCTGTCAGGGATGGTTTAAGTACATTTGATCCCATCTCACAGCAGCGGGCTGAGCAAGGTGACCTCTCATGGTCCCTTCCAGACCTACGTTTGGATTCTATATGAACTTGCTATATTATGGAAGAGCAGTGGGGTCTTTCTATAGTTAAGACTGAACAAAGCTTTCTGTTTAAGGACCAATTTTAAAATGTGCTCTAAAATTCACATGCACATTCAGATTTTTTGAATCTTGCTATACCAGCTGAGAGGTCAAGGTACAGTTAGTGGAGCAAATCTGGGTCACTTGGGGGACTGTATCTTGGCAAACCCTATGGCACTTATATATATATATATATATATATATATATATATTTTTTTTTAAACTGTTTTGACCACAATTGGGAAAACACTGAATGGTAGCTACAAAGTCATCACTGGACAGCTCCTAAGCTCATCTGGTATCCAACACCAAGATCCAGCTTCAAAAGCAGAATAATAAAGTTTACAGATCCATAATGAAGGTCTAAAATAACACTCATGCCGATCTAAGTAACAAAATTTAGTACATATTTAGGAGCTCGCACAGAAGAGAGACAGCAGCAAAAATTTCAAACATGCAACATTTCAGAGCACTCTGAAATTCACAGGAAGAGAGACTTCGAGGTCATTTGGTCAAGGGAGTTCCTGAGATGCAGTCCCTCCTAAATGTGCTGCCTTAAAAACTGCATTTTTTTTTAAATTAAATACACAGAGTTAAGAAAAAATAAACTCTGATATTCATAAAAATTACATCGCTGAAATGCCCCTGGTCCCAGACATTCAATGGTATCAAGAACCAGTTTAGAAATCCAATATTTCAAAGGTTATTTCACTTCAGTGGTTGTAGTAACTTTGCTTACAAACAGTCCACATCACTGCAATTTGTTCAGGAACTCTTCTGAAAGGCATTCTGAGATTTTGTCTACACAAGGAAATTGCTGTTTCACTTAAATCAATTTCTATACCATTTTAGTTACACGGGAATCCAACATGGCATATGGCCTTTGGGGCTCCCCTCACAACTCCCTTGCTGCATCTAGCTGGTAAATGCATTCCTCACAACCACTCAGCACCAATTTCCCTCCCTCCACCCAATACTCCCTTCCAGCCCAAATGGGAGGCATGGAGAGACCAGGAAAAGGGTGGAGCTGGTAGTTGAGCCCAAGCCCACCCCCACCCACCCACGTGCCCCTCAATCATGTGCCCCTTTCTACCACTTTCTCAAAAAAGTCAAGAACAATCCATCTTGAAAAATGATTTGTTAATATTGAAGGGCAGCACTACGCAACTTGTTTCCTTCCAGAACATGGAGGGTGACAAACAATGCTTCTGAAAGTCAGAATAAACAAAAAGTTGTAACTTTGTTTACTCTGCATTTCAGCATTTCAGAGTTGGGAATACCTTAGAAATGGAAGTTGTTAGTAACTCTGAAATGTTTAACAAATTTATTAGAGCATAATCTTTCGTGGACTACAGCCCACTTCTTCGGATGCATCCGAAGAAGTGGGCTGTAGTCCACGAAAGCTTATGCTCTAATAAATTTGTTAGTCTCTAAGGTGCCACAAGTACTCCTGTTCTTTTTGCGCATACAGACTAACACGGCTGCTACTCTGAAATCTGAAATGTTTGTATCTCTGAACTAAACGTTATGGTTCTTTCTAAAGTTTAGAACTGAACAGTGACTTAATACCAGCTTTAAAACGTTACTATGCAGAAGAAAAATATTGCTTTTAATCTTAATTTAAACAAAACAAGCAGATAGTTTCCTTATCTTGTCAAATCTTTTTAAACTTTCCTGTTTTTAACAGTTTACATTTAACAGTACTGTATTTGCTTTTTTTATTTGTTTCTGCTGCTGCCTGATTGCGTACTTCCAGTTCCAAATAAGGTGTGTGGTTGACCAGTCAGTTCTTAACTCTGGTGTTCGTAACGGAGGTTCTACTGTACTACCCTTGCGTAACTGTTCTTCGAGATGTATTGCTCATGCCCATTCCAACGCGGGTATGCACGCGCAGCATGCATCGCCGCTAGAAAGTTTTTCCCTCAGTACTATCTGTTGGGTCGGCTCTGGTGCCCCCCGGAACCAAGCTCTCATAGCACCAGTATATAGGGTCCAGCAGCCCCACCACCCCCTCAGTTTCTTCTTGCCAGCTAACTATGACAGAGGGGGAGGAGGGTGGGCTTTGGAATGGACGTGAGCAACATCTCAAAGAACAGTTACAGAAGGTTAGTAACCATTTTTTTCTTCAAGTGCTTGCTCGTGTCCATTCCCATGTAGGTGACTCCCAAGCAGACGTAGTAGAGTTCAGAGTTCAATGATAAGCAGACCGTAGTACCGCTCTGCCAAATCCAGTATCATCTCTGGTCTGCTGAGCAATGGCATAATGAATTGCAGAAGTGTGGACTGAAGTCTACATTGCTGCTCTATAGATAGCCTGAATGAGAACCTGTGCTATGAATGCGGCTCAAGAGGCTTGCGCCCTTGTGGAATGTGTAGTCAGGGCTGGAACAGGGACTTTCGTCAGGTCATAGCATGCATGAATACAAGAAGTAATCCACAATGAAATTCTCTGGGCTGAGACTGGGAGACTTCAACCTGTCTGCCACGAAAAACTGAGTAGTCTTCCTAGACGATTCAGTCCTTTCTTTGTAGAAGGCAAGTGCCTGCCTGAGATCTAGTGAATGAAGCCTCTGTTCCCGCCTGTTGGCATGTGGCTTTAGATAGAAGACTGGGAGAAAAATGTCCTGCTTATTGTGGAATTGTGACCCCACCTTTGGGAGGAAAGCTGGGAGAGGGTGCAGCTGGACACTGTCCTTGAAGAAGACTGTGTATGGGGGTTCTGAAGTAAGAGCCCTAATTTCCAAGACCCTTCTGGCCAAGGTGATGGCCACCAGGAAGGCTACCTTCCAGGACATGTAGAGTAGCGAGCACATTGTCAAGGGCTCGAATGGGGGACCTATGAGACTTGACAATACCAGGTTTATGTCCCAGAGCAGGATTTGCTATCCTACTTGTGGGTACAGCCTGTCTAGCCCCTTGAGGGAGCGACCCCAGCGCAAGTTTGCAATACGGACCTGCTGTTCAACCATGAATGAAAAGCCAAAACCGCAGCCAGGTGGACTCTAATCGAAGACACCGATAGCCCTTGCTGCTTCAAGTGTAGCAAATAGTCCAGAATACATGGCACCAGTGCTCAACGTGGGTGAGACCCCTTTCTGCGCTGACCAAATTGAGAACCTTTTCCACTTTGCCAGATACATGGCCCTAGTGGATGGCTTTCTACTCCCTAGAAGAACCTCTTGCACTGGATCTGAGCATGCTAGCTCCAAAGGGTTCAGCCATGGAGCTTCCAGTCTGAGAGATGGAGGGACTCGAAGTTCAGATGATGTATGAGTCAGTGATCCTGGGAGAGGAGATCCAGAAACAGAGGTAGAGTGATTAGTGTTTCCACTGAGAGGTCCAGAAGGGTGGTGAACCAGTGTTGGTAAGGACAGGTTGGGGCTATCAAGATCAGGTTTATTCCCTCCTCTCTGACCTTTAGCAGGACCTTGTGTATGAGAGGAATGGGGAATGCATAATAGAGATTTCCCCTCCCTTGGAGAAGCAATGTGCCCCTGAGCCAGACGGATTCCAAGAGGAACAGAACTGCTGACACTTTCTGTTGTGCCTGGTCACAAACAGGTCTCCGCTGAGAGTCCCCCAACTCTGGAAAATGACCTTCACGACATCAGGATTGATAGAGTATTTGTGACTGGAGAAAGATCTGCTGAAGCAATCCACTACTTCATTCTGCGCCCAGGGGAAGTAGGAGACTTTGAGGTGGATTGAGTGGGATATGCACAATTCCCACAGGCAGAGAGCTTCTTGGCATACGTGAGAGGCATGCGCTCCACCCTGTCTGTTTATATAGAACATCACTGTCATGTTGTCTGTAAGCAATGATACACATTTGCCTTTGAGATGGGATTGGAATGTTTGGAAGACAAGGTGCACTGCTACAAGTTCCCTCACATTGATATGCAGTGAGAGCACTGCCTGGGACCAGAGGCCCTGGGTTCTGAGGACCCACAGATGAGCCCCCCAAACCAGCACGGAAGCATCAGAGACTAGAGACATAGACAGCTGCAGTTTCAAGAATGGGACACCCATACATACTGTCTCCGGCTCCAACCAGCATCGGAGGGTGATGATCACTGAAGGGGGAAGTGTGACTGCCATGTCCAAGCGATCCCAGCAGGGTCAGTACACTGATGCTAGCCAGGCCTTAGTCGCAACCTCACTTGTTTCTCTATGCACGTGTATGATGTCATATGCCCCAGGAGTTTCAGGCAGTTGCTTGCTGTGGTGATGGGTTGATTTCCGAGGCTCTACAATTGAGCCTAGAGCCCGGAACCGGGTTTCCGGAAGAAAGGCTCGTGCCTGGACCAAGTCAAGGACTTGATTCTATCCTTTGAATGGGGACAGTGTTGATTTTTGCATGTTTATCAACAGGCCTAATCTCTGGAAGAATGACAGTATTAGTCATATGTCTGCCTCCACCTAGGCCCTAGTCCGATTCTGATCAGCCAGTTGTCGAGGTAAGGACATACCCTAAACTCTGTTTCCTTAGGAAAGCCGCAACAACTGCAATGCACTTTGTGAATACCCATGGGGCTGCTGACAGGCCAAAATGTGAGCACTGGTACCTGGTTTACAATGAATAGGAGGAATCTCCTGTGACCTTGGAAGATTGAGATATGAATATAAAGCGTCTTTCAAGTCGAGGGTGGCATACCAATCCCCTGGATCTAGGAAAGAGATAATGGACGCCAAGGAAATCATGAGGAACTTAAGCTTCCGCATGAATCTGTTGAAGTTCTGCAGGTCCAGGATGGGTCTGAGACTAGCGCTGGTCTTCAAGATTAGGAAATAACAGGAGTAAAACCCCCTGTCCCTTAGCTCCAGAGAAACCTCCTCTTCTACTCCCACTTGCAGGAGCATTTGCACTTCCTGGATTAGGAGTCGCTCATGAGACGGGTCCCTGAAGAGGGACAGGGAGGGAGAACTGAACTGCCGGGGGTATCCTAGTTCTACTGCACGTAGCACCTAGCAGTCTGAGATGATTTGTGTCCACGCCCAATAGAAGTGGGATAACCAGTCCACAAAAACTGGGGAGGGGAGATCCAGACACTGTTCTGGAACGACGTCTTCGAGCGTACTCTCAAAAGGCATGTTTAGACCCAGACAAGTGTCTGGTGGGGCCAGCCCTGTGGGCAGATGAGAACTGGGGAGGCAGCCTCCTCTTATAGCTCGTACCCTGCCTCTTACTGTAATCCTGCCTCGACTGAGGCTGGTAGAAACAGGGCAATGGCTGGGGTTTAAAAGTGCTTCCTCGATGGCTAGGGTATGTAGTCCTAGGGACTTTAGGGTGGATCCTTTAAGCTGTGGAGCTCGAGTGTCAGTGGCTCAGGAACATCTCTTGGTTGGTGATTTGAAGTTGGAGGCCCCACAACGTGGAGTAGATCTTTCTGCCAAAGAGATCCAGCTTCTTGGCATCCTTGGCCTTGGGGGTAGATCCTTGCTGTCTCTGCCTCTCTTGTTCGTTTGCCACTGACAGCACTAGCAACCCTGGAGGAGGATGGGTGTATAAGTATTCAAACCCCTTTGGGGGAACAATACCTTTTCTTCATCCCTCTTTGCAGTGGGTTGCAAGGATGCTGGAGTATGCCACAGCACCCTAATGAGTTCCAGAATGGCACCATTCAGAGGCAAAGCCACTCGATAGTCCCGAAGGGGCCAAGATGTACACCAGGGCATGGGAGGCCTCCGAGATTTCCTCTACCTGGATCCCCAGGCTTTGGGCTACTCTCCTGAGGAGCTCCTGGGGTGCCCTTTAATCGTCCAGAGCAGGGGCAAATTAAGTCCCCACTACCACCTCATAAGCGAGGACGACAACGTTAGGAGAGGTACAGGGCCCTGTTCCTGTCCTCCAGCAGCTGAAGGATCCCACAGTACTGGATCCTGAAGTTAAGTGCCAGGCTTGGTACTGGGTCCTGAGTCCCGTACTGAGGAAAGTGGTGGGGAAGCTGTACGCTCCAACACAATGGAGTAAGATCTCCTTGAATGAGACCCTTGGACCACATGGAAGGTTCAGGGATTCCAGAGAGGCCATGGCACCAGTTTCTGCAACTGTGCTGATCAGGCCATTGGTCGGAACTCTTGGCCCATATCAGCCATCAGGTATCAGTGGTTGGACTGGTCTGGGCTCCTGAGAGAGGTATAAGTTTCTGCCTCGGCGTCCGACTGAGGAGTTACCAAAGAGCGGTGCCAGGAGGTAGGCAACAGGTGCCGTAACATCACTACCTGTTTTCCCCACCATGTGGGACCTCGTTGCCATAGCTGCTCATCTCTGATGCCTGTTCATGCCTGATGAGGGATAGCAGTAAAGGAGACATAGTAGTTCCCTTGCTGCCTCGAACACTTCTGGTGTGGATGGAGGCACCAGAGCTACACTCCAATGGCTCTCCCCCAGAGGAGAGTCCAACAGTACTGGACTCAATGGGTCCCTTTCCTGGGCCGGAGTCAATGGTACTAGGCTGGCAGCTGTTGAGTCCAAGTGGCCTGACACAGCCCTCATTCTGCCAGCTTCCTGTGACCGGCGGGCCTTAGAGTTAGGGAGCACCCCCATCTGTTTTTCTTTGCTTCTTCCTCCACACTGGTAACGGAGATCTGTGCAGATCGTCCTGGTGAGATGTAGACCTCCTCTGTATGGGAAAGCCCTGCCGGTGCAGAGTGTCCCGGGACGTGGAGTCCTTCCTCGGTGCTGGAGAGGCTGAGCTATGCTGCCTGTCTCTCAGAGAAGCCAGTGCACTTCTCACTGAGGTAGAGATGCACAGTGTCAAGTCAGCATGACTTGGCTTCGAGGGGGGTTGGAGAGCCACCTCCATAAGGAAGTATTTGAATCTCTGGTCCCTGTCCTTTTTGATATGGGGTTTGAACCCCTTACAAATCCTGCAGTGCTCACAGAGGTGGGACTCCCCCAAGCACTTAAGGCAAGTAGAGTGAGGGTCACTAATTGGCATAGGCTTATGGCAAGCCTCACACGGATTAAAACCCCAGAGACTGAGGCATGCCCTGGTGCCTGGGAAGGGGTAAACCCAAGCCTAATCTATTAGCTAACTCTAAATTGTAAACTCTAACAAACCACTATTATTTAACTATATACAGGAAAAGAATCAAAGTCCACTGAGGAAATGCATGAACACAAGAATGAGCAGAAGTTCCAGCAACTGTCACAGGTAGTAAGAAGAAACTCAGGGGGCAGCAGGACCCTATAAACTGGCACTATGAGGGCACGACTCCAGGGGGCACCAGAGCCAACCCGACAGATACCATGGAGGGAAAAACTTTCTGATGGCGGTACACAGAGCGCATGCGCAAACCCCTACATTGGAATGGATGTGAGCAAGGATATAAAGGAGAACAAGTTATGATCAGGTCTCTCTCGTCACACCCCCACATAACCAGATAGTGACTTCTGGTGGGAATGCAGAACATACAAGCGCATGTAGAAGTGCTCTAGTCCCATCTGTTTTAGAGATCACTAATGCAATGCCTTGGGAGGCGACAGCGAGACCCATGCTAAGTACTTCCCAGATCAATACTCCTTGATGTAGCATACATCACCATCTGTAACCCAGAATTTGCCAAGTAACTTAACTGGACTATTGCCAGTATTCCCCCATATGTGTCCTGACCATCCAGTTACAGAATCAAGCCAAAACATGCATACAGTGAACACTCTACAATAATCAAGCATAAAACAGATATTGATCACTACAGGCAATACCAAATCAAAGATTTTATCATGAAATAAGTAGGCAAGATCAGCACTACACCCCTGACCTAGTTTACCTCATAGTAAAACAGTGTCTTGTCTCCTCTATGCTTTTACTGCAGAAAAACTAACATGTTTTGGTTATCCCGTGACGAAAAAAAAAAACCACACACACCCTTTGGGGGGAGGGAGGTGTTAGTGATGACATATTTGGTTAATATGCTCAACTGTCTACCAAAAGTTTGTGGCATGCCAAAAAATAAAGTATGTAACATAAAATAAATAGAATATAATACCAAAATCAAAGAATATTTGTCTATTGTATTAACTGTCATGCTTCCTTGAATAAAAGCTTCTTTTTTTAATTTACCTGAAGCTGCTACAGAATTACACTGTGTCACTCCAACGTCACAAAATTTAGAAGGCCGTTCCATATAATTTGGGTCCCATTATTACCAATTACATGATGCCATGCCATCAACACTCCAAATATATGTTGGACAAAATGGTACTCTGTGGAACCTCACATGCAAGTGTCCTCTAAGTAGAGGAGCCTGGATCTATTGTCTAGGACCTTTCAGAAAGAAGAGTCACCCAAGAACGGCCCTTGTCAATTCATACAATTGCATAGCAGACACCTACAGTATTAAAGACAAGAGAGACTAGGAGAACCAGAATGTTTCATTAATCCCAGCAGATCAACCACCACAGCTGACAACTTCCGCTGTACAAGGACTAAAATCAAAATGACTGAAAACAGAGACCGGATCAAACCACTACCTTGCATTCCTTTGCATTGTAATGCCAAATTATTAAAATGGCCTCAACATTTCCCTGTGAGTAGTCAGTCAATTATCCCACCAAGTCTAAAGCTCCTCTAAGTGTCAGACTGAAATTCACGCAGAAAAACTCTCCCAGAGAAGAAAATTCAAATTCACAGAGACAAGAGCGTCCTTAAAGCAACTGTATTTAAGAAATAATTGGAAAATTCACAGGAAAATAAAAAATAACCACCACACTTCACTGTCACCAGGTGCAAATCAACTGGATTAGCAAGTCATCACAGTTCTGCTTTGTTTACAGCACACCAACAGCAGAAGATCTCAAGAAAGCTAACTGAAACAGATCCACAATTTGGAACACAACTTCTGACAAGAATACTCTAAACAGTCTTCTCTTCTGCTTCTGTCATGTGTCACCTGTATATCACGGCAATTTGGAGGAGAAAGAGGGTGTTTAGACATCACAATATCGATGGAGGAAGACAACATGCATTTGATTAAATGATCACTAAAATGTTTTTGTCAGCCAAGTATTGTCCCTGAGAACCCACTGGAACTCAACAAGGATTCATTAGCCCCCAAGGCCAGACAGTCAAATGGTATTTTGCCTTAGCAGAAGAAATTTTTAAATGAAGTACATAATTATCTCACTAACTAGATCTTACCATTTGCCGATATTCCCGAATCATTTTTAGTTTATCTTCTCCACCTTTGTTTTCTTCTTTCTGTTCGATGCTGCTGATTATTCTCCATGAAGCTCTTCTAGCTCCAATCACGTTTTTATATGCAACAGATAGAAGGTTTCTTTCTTCCACTGTCAATTCCACATCCATTCCAGCCACTTTCTTCATTGATTCAACCATTTCTAGGAGGAAAAGGTTACTGATTAGGGGGAGGGATAGCTCAGCGGTTTGAGCATTGACCTGCTAAACCCAGGGTTGTGAGTTCAATCCTTGAGGGGGCTATACTTAGGGATCTGGGGCAAAATCAGTATTTGGTCCTGCTAGTGAAGGCAGGGGACTGGACTCAATGACCTTTCAAGGTTCCTTACAGTTTTAGGAGATAGGTATATCTCCATATATTAAAAAAAAATAGAGTTTCCCCACAGACTTCTGAATTGCTTATTTACTTTATTCCTTCTCACAACCAAGACTTTCAGGCCATTCAGTAAAAGACTACATTTTCAGAATTATGCACTGATCTTCATTTTCAACAAACTGGAGTCAGTCCTACCCACCCTTCATCACCTGAGATTCCTCATCTTTCAGCAGACAGGTGAGAACTTAAGACAAGCAACTCCAAAAATATTAGACCAATTCCCACTGCAACATTAGACCACATTAAACCACTAAAATCTTCTGGGCAGGGATGAGTGCCTCTTTGTACAGTGTCATGATCCTCACTGGTGCCTGAGCACTAGTACAATGTAAATATTAAAATTAAAGCATTCTCTTATGTTAAAGCTTCAAAATCAAACCCTCTAAAGTTAGGACATGCCAAAACTAAGTTTGTCCGCGCAACTATATTCTTCCTGTTTGTACGTATTAGGATCTAGTTTTTATTACAGGATTACATAATTTTTTTCCACAGAATGCCTACCTCATTCAATGCACGGGATGGACAGTGTCCACTGAACAGCTAGGTATTCAATATTTCTTTGTAGCCTTGTCACTCTATGACATGGTATGGCTACATGCTTTACTTACTGAACACCATTTAAACCCTACAAAATACAATACAGGAGTGTGAATGCTTTAAAAGTATGTGAAATTATCTTTACAACACCTCTTAGAAAAGAGGATATTATCCCAGTTTTACAGATGAGTATCCAAGAGAAGGCACTAATTTTGGCTGCCCAACTTGAAACATCTAGTGGCTACTTATTTTTGAACAACTTTCAATTACTGCATTAAATGAGGTAGGGTTAGCAGTGGTTCTCAAACTTATTTGATTGGGACTGCCTTTTGTGTCTGTAGTAGTTTACGCCCCCAACTGCCAGTACGGAAACCAGCACCCAGCTCTGAAGGAGCACTGCACCAGCAGCAGCACAGGAGGGTGGCAATGTTAAAAGTGATATTGATCAATATCACGTTTTGCAGCAGACTTAGTGCCCTATTGCCATTTTTACTTTTGCACTACTACGGCCATCTCGGGGCTGACAGCTGGAGCTCCGCTACTTTCCAGTGCTGGATTGGGGGGGGGGGGGGGACCCAAGCCCAGATAGCGATGCTCCAGCTGTCCTCTTTATCCCAACCTAACTGGCGTGCACATCCCTTCTGCATGAGCCCCAGACACCCAGAGCTCTTAAAAAAAAAAAAAAAAAAAAAACACAAAGTTCGTGCCTCCCTTGGGAGGCCCTCCCCATAGTTTGAGAACAGCTGATATACAGAGACCTCAGCCTGCTTAATACCATAGGGTATGCCTACACTATGAAATTAGGTCAAATTTATAGAAGTCCATTTTTAGGAAGCAATGTCATACAGTTGATTGTATGTGTCCCCACTAAGCGCATTAAGTCGCATTAACTTGGCGGAGTGTGTCCACAGTACCGAGGCTAGCATCAACTTTCAGAGTGTTGCACTGCGGGTAGCTATCCCACAGTTCCCGCAGTCTCCGCCACCCATTGGAATTCTGGGTTGAGCTCCCACTGCCTGATGTGGCAAAAACATTATCGGGGGTGGTTTTGGGTACATGTCCTCAGTCGCCTCTCCGTCCGTGAGAGCAACGGCAGACAATCATTTTGTGCCTTTTTTCCGCGCAGATGCCATACCATGGCAAGCGTGCAGCCCACTCAGCTCAGCCACCGCTGTTGTGTCCTGGGTGCTGCTGGCAGCAGACAGTACAATAGGGCTGCAAACCATCGTCACGCTTCCGCTGCCACTCTGCTCTCCTGCAGACGCCATACCACGGCAAGCATGGAGCCTGCTCAGATCACCGTGGCGGTTATGAGCACTGTAAACACCTCGCGTATTATCCTTCAGTATATGTAGCACCAGAACCTGCAAAAGCAGGCAAGTAGGCAATGGCAGCGTGGTGACAGGAGTGATGAGGACATGGACACAAACTTCTCTCAAAGCACGGGCCCTGGCAATTTGGATATCATGGTGGTAATGGGGCAGGTTCATGCCGTAGAACGCCGATTCTGGGCCCGGGAAATAAGCACAGACTGGTGGGACCGCATAGTGTGCAGGTCTGGGATGATTCCCAGTGGCTGCGAAACTTTCGCACGCGTAAGGGCACTTTCATGGAACTTTGTGACTTGCTTTCTCCCTCCCTGAAGCGCAAGAATACCAAGATGAGAGCAGCCATCACAGTTCACAAACAAGTGGCGATAGCCCTCTGGAAGCTTGCAACACCAGACAGCTACCGGTCAGTCAGGAATCAATTTGAAGTGGGCAAATCTACTGTGGGGGTGCTGTGATCCAAATAGCCAATGCAATCACTGAGCTGCTGCTATCAAGGGTAGTGACTCTGGGAAATGTGCAGGTCACAGTGGATGGCTTTGCTGCAATGGGATTCCCTAACTGTGGTAGGGCAATAGATGGAACGCATATCCCTATCTTGGGACCGGACCACGAAATGGGTACTTTTCAATGGTGCTGCAAGCTGGTGGATCACAAGTGACGTTTCACCAACATCAACGTGGGATGGCCGGGAAAGGTACATGACACTGGCATCTTTAGGAACTCTGGTCTGTGTGAATGGCTGCAGCAAGGGACTTACTTTCCAGACCAGAAAATAACCTTTGGGGAAGTTGACATGCCTATAGTTATCCTTGGGGACCCAGCCTACCCCTTAATGCCCTGGCTCATGAAGCCGTACACAGGCACCCTGGACAGTAGTCAGGAGCTGTTCAACTATAGGCTGAGCAAGTGCAGAATGGTGGTAGAATGTGCATTTGGACGTTTAAAAGCGCACTGGCGCAGTTTACTGACTTGGTTAGACCTCAGCAAAACCAATATTCCCATCGTTATTACTGTTTGCTGTGTGCTCCACAATATCTGAGAGAGTAAGGGGGAGAAGTTTATGGCGGGGTTAGAGGTTGAGGCAAATCGCCTGGCCGCTGATTACACGCAGCCAGACACCAGCGCGGTTAGAAGAGCACAGCAGGGCGCGCTGTGCATCAGAGTAGCTTTGAAAACCAGTTTCATGACTGGCCAGGCTACCATGTGAAAGTTCTGTTTGTTTCTCCTTGATGAAAACCCACCCCCTTGGTTCACTCTACTTCCCTGTAAGCCAACCGCCCTCTCTTCCCCCTTTGATCTCAGCTTGCAGAGGCAATAAAGTCATTGTTGTTTCAAACTCATGGATTCTTTATTAATTCGTCACACAAATGGGGGGAATAACTCCCAAGGTAGCACCGGGTGGGGTGGCAGAGGAGGGGAGGAAGGAAGGAAGGACAAGACCACACTGCACTTCAAAACTTATTGAATGCCAGCTTTCTGTTGCTTGGCCAGGACTCTGGGGTGGAGTGGTTGGGTGGCCAGAGATTCCCCTACCACGTTCTTGGGCATCTGGGTGAAGAGGCTATGGAACTTGGGGAGGAGGGCAGTTGGTTACACAGGGGCTGCAGCGGCGGTCTGTGCTCCTGCTGCCTTTCCTGCACCTCAACAATACGCTGAAGCATATCAGTTTGATCCTCCAGTAGCCTCAGCATTGCCTCCTCTCATTACGCTGCTGCCACCGCTCCTCTTGCTCCCGCCACCTCTTCTCTTGATCCTGCCACCTCTCATCTCGTGCATCCCTCCTGTCCTCACGTTCATTTTGTGCTTTCCTGGACTCTGACACTGTTTGCCTCCACGCATTCTGCTGGGCTCTTTCAGTGCGGGAGGACTGCATGAGCTCAGAGAACATTTCATCGCTAGTGTGTTTTTTTTGCCTTTTCATCTGCACTAGCCTCGGGGACGGAGATGTTAATGTTGGCATTGAAACATTTTCAGCTGCGGGAGGAAAAAAGGGAGAGTTGGGTTAACCATTTAAAATGGGTTGGCCATTTAAAAGGAGGGGCTAAGGTTTTTAGGTTAACATGCAGCACAAACCCAACTCACTCCCAATTCTCTGGGCTGATTGCTTCACCCCTCCCCCTACCGCATGGCTAACAGCAGGGATGATCTTTTCAGCCATAGGCACACAGCCCAGCAGGAACAGCCACCTCTGAATGTCCCCTTAATAATATTCCCCTATTTTCACCAGGTGACCGTGAATGATATCACTCTCCTGAGGATCACAGAGAGAGATAAAGAACGGATGTTGCTTGACTGCATTCCAGTAGCTTTACTGGCCGCGAACACATCCCAAGTCTTCAGGGCAAATTTATCATTAAACACGCTTGCTTTTAAACCATGTATTATATTTATAAAGGTACACTCACCAGAGGGGTCTTCTCCGCCTTCAAGGTCCAGGAGCCTGGGTTGGGCGGGTAATGTCTCCAGGGTGATAAACAGTTCCTGGCTGTCGGGGAGAACGGTTTCTCCGCTTGCCTGCTGTGCGCTGTCATCATCATCTTCCTCATCCCCAAAATCCTCATCCCTGTTGCATGATACTCCCTTGCAGGAGTCCACGTACAGGGGTGGGGTAGTTGTAGAGGCACACCCTAGAATTGCATGCAGCTCATGATAGAAGCAGCATGTCTGGGGGTCTGACCCAGAGCGGTCGTTTGCATCTTTGGTAGGCTTGCCTGAGCTCCTTAAGTTTCATGTGGCATTGCTGCGGGTCCCTGTTTTTTTCATGCCCTTGGAGATTTTTTTCAAATATTTTGGCATTTCGTCTTTTGGAACAGAGTTTTGATAGCACGGATTCATCTTCCCATACAGCGATCAGATCCCGTACCTCCCGTTCGGTCCATGCTGGAGCTCTTTTGCGATTCTGGGACTTCATAGTCACTTCTGCCGATGAGCTCTGCATGGTCACCTGTGCTGATCAGCTTGCCACTCTGGGCAAACAGGAAATAAAATTCAAAAGTTCACGGGGCTTTTCCTGTCTACCTGGCCAGTGCATCTGAGTTGAGAGTGCTGTCCAAAACCGTCACAATGGAGCACTCTGGGATAGCTCCCGGAGGCCAATACCATTGAATTCTGTCCACACTACCCCCAAATTCAACCCGGCGATGTCGATTTCAGTGTTAATCCCCTAGTTGGGGAGGAGTACAGAATTCGATTTTAAGACCCCTTTAAGTCGACAAAAAAGGCTTCGTTGTGTGGATGGGTGCAGGGTTAAATCGATCTAACGCTGCTAAATTTGACCTAAACTCGTAGTGTAGACCAGGGCATAGTAAACATAGCATTAAAATCCTTTAAACCTTTTATTTAAAAAAAAAAATAGTTAAAGCATTTAAAATGTAGCATTAAATAAGCCTCTCATTTTAAAAATATCCCTTGTTCTCTCCCCTTTTAGCTGGAGAGAGATTTTAGAAGGAAAACCCCCGTTTTACAGTCTTGGGCTATGTCTACACAGCACACCTTACAACAGTAAGGCGAGTTGTGTGGCTGCTCTTTATCACCGACGACAAAATAAAACCACCCCAACAAGGGGCAGTAGCTTTGTCAATGGGAGCGTGGCTCCGGACAACAAAGTACTGTCCACACCAATGCTTTTCATCGCTAAAGCTTTGGTCATTCAGATGGGTCTTTTCTCCCCACACCCCTAAGCAACAAAAGTGCCACTATAGACATAGCCTTAGATAGTAACAAAGATGGTAATAATTGTCCTTTTGTGGAAAAGAGAAGAAGCTGGAGATGTTAGCTGAGATGAGCTGGAGTTGCTATTTTTAAAGTCCAATCCCATTTCATCTCAGGTGGTGTTTGGGATTCAGCTGGAGCTGGTAGGGGGTAGCAAAGTCATCTGGATTCCTCTCTGGTCCAGTCTGGTCTGACATCACTTAGGATTGGGACAAAAAAAGTCCAGGGGCCTAGGAGATGGTGGAGGTGGCAGCCATGATGAAGCTCACTTCAGTAGTCTTCATCTGTTCCTCACCATTCTGCCTTCCCCCTCTCCCCCCAAAGTCTCTCTTTAAGAACCCAACAAAGGAGTGATGGATAGAACAGCCCATCCCCTCGTTATTTTGCCCATCAGTTAGGTCTAATATCCGACACCAATTTTGGTTAATTAATTTTTGTTCCACATATTCTGTTTTTACCAAACATGATTTCAACATAATCCTTGAATTTTATCAACATGGCCTTTTTCTGTTAACTAGGCATTTTCCATCAATATTTATTACAGGTTATTGTAACAACTTAGGAACTTGCACATACTTTTTACAATTGAGCTTACAATTAGGGTAAATTTGTAGGCTCAATTATCACAACAGGTTCCACAAACAGCCTCATTCACTACATGACCCTGATTCGTTCCCCGAGCACCATCCATCCTGTGCACTTAATGAGAAAGGATTCTGTGGAAAAACAGAAAGTAATCATAAATTAACTACTGCACAACAACACTTATGCACAAGAGGGCCAAATTAAGGTTGCACAGAAATCTAATTCTGACATTTTCTAGCTTTTGATTGCCTGACTTTGCAATCAAAGATCTTTTAAATCCGGGGGGGTGGGGGAGGAGGAATATAATTTCCTACTTTTAAAAAAAGCAAAATACAAATTCCATCACATGGAACCACAGATTCCCATGCAAGTCTAGATCAAGGTTGGTACCTTTAGAGCCACAACCCAGACAGTTAACAGGATAACTGATAACAGGAACAGACTTATCTTGTATGTGGACTTCAGTCACTATGGTTATGTCTACACTGCAATTAGACACCTGTCGCTGGCCCGTACAGATTCGGGATCGCGGGGATTGGGCTAAGGGGTTGTTTAATTGCTGTTTAGACCTCTAGGTTCAGGCTGAGCTCTGGGACCCTCCCACCTTGCAGAGTCCTAGAGCCCAGGCTCTAGCCCAAACCCAAACATCTACACCACAATTAAACAGCCCCTTAGCCTGAGCTAGGTGCCACAGGCCAGCCAGGGGTGTCTATCCGCATCATAAACATAAATCCTAATAGGAGGATAAGAGACTTTGCCACTGGGTTTCACAGCTATCTGCCAACACCAGAGGACTATTGGGACTCAAGAGTCCTGGGTTCTAAATCTAGGTTCTGCAGGGAAGTGTATTCTAGTGGCTAGACTTCTGCTGTCTCCTGCTGATGCATCCCCATCTCCCTGATCCCCAGCCTGTCCAATCCTGTCTCCATACCCCTGCTCCCATTGCCACCACCACCAGCCTGCCCCAGTGTTACCCTCCCCACCTCACCTCTCTACAATCAAGCAAGTCAGACTATCTACTCATTCTCCATGCCAACCTGTCACCAGCTAGGGGAGCACAAACCATAGCAGCGTTGTCTCCTTGCGGTCAGTTACCAGAGCAGCCCCTCAAGCTGGAACATGCTCAGTTGCTCCATAAGGATGATGAATGTTCAGTCCAGTCTGCATGCAGAAATTGTGTTGGTATGGCACATGCTCAGTGCAGACAGAATCCTTGGAAACTAATGCTGCCAGTCCCTAACAAACCTCTACTAAGGATGTGTGCACTGAGATTTTCAGAGGCTTACAATTTAGCCAAATTTGGGCAGACTGTCACCTGGATAGAAAAGGCATTTTCCTAATCAGTAAGGTGACCCCCCCCCCCAGTCAAACTTCAAATCCCTACTTGAAAGCATGGAGGGACTCTTGCTTTTTAATTAATCCATTGTAAGAATTTAACATGGGGTCACAGAAAAATATATTGTTTTTCCTTTCTCAGAAATAGCTTAACCGTTTTGTTGAAACTTCATCTAGTGTGGAACATTTTGATCCAAAGAGCTGAAATTCAGCAAAATTATAAGCAACTAAAAACAGGGTCTTCAAACAAACATTTGACTACTTTAACTAGTGGCAGTATTACCAAACTATGATTATAATATGTAGTTTTTGTAGCTTGTATGAGAGAGAGGTTCTATAAATTAATTTTGCTTTTGATTAAAGAATGGCTTTAACTCTGACCGAACAGTTGATTTCTAAGCTTTTAAAAAAGGCATCTTAAAATATTTCTATATTCACTTCTAAGTAGAATCATCCAATATGATTTAGTATTTCTGACCACTATAGATACATAGCTATGCAAGGCATTCTGCCCTCCAAAACACTTGGTCTTGTGGACAGAGACCACTACTGGGGTTCAGCCCTGCATTCTACTCCCAGCTCTGCCATAAACTTGCTGTGTGATCTTGGGCAAAGTTTCGCTGTCACTGTTGTGTCAACAAGAGAAATGTTAAGTGAAACTGTTTTGCAACCTTAGTTAGTGCACATACCTGCAACTGTTGTGGGGCTCCTGCACTTTACATCACTTCAGCCAACTTGCAATAAGATTTGTCAGCTGTTCACTGATATGGTATTGTCACCCATTTGCTGCACTTTATCTATTATTACATATCAATACTGACAATCAAGCCTGCTATCCCCAGGCTAGCATGATCAGCATCAACTTGGTTCTGTCCTAGCAAATTTTCTTCAGAGTCTTAGGGGGCCAAAAGAAACTTACAAAGGCACGTAGGAGAGATCTTTCCTCCAATTCAAAAGAATGGCATTCAATACACAACGCAGGTCCCTGTCTGTTCTTGAGCCGGGGGGGGGGGGGGGGGGAGGAGAGAGATAGCTCAGTGGTTTGAGCATTGGCCTGCTAAACCCAGGGTTGTCAGTTCAATCCTTGAGGGGGCCACTTGGGGATCTGGGGCAAAATCAGTACTTGGTCCTGCTAGTGAAGGCAGGGGGCTGGACTCAATGACCTTTCAAGGTCCCTTCCAGTTCTAGGAGATGGGATATCTCCATTAATTATAATTATTAATTATTATAATTATGACCTCACATTTGCCAGTTGTGAGAAATAAACTTACAGCCAGAGTTGATCCCACATGACAAATAACTGGCGTGCCACTAAAGGTTTTATTAGCCACTAATGGTGGCCTGTACTTTTCCAATGGGATCAACTATCGTGCTTTTTAGCACAATTAGGTAAAAAGTGAATATTGTCTTAACATTGAACCTGTCCTACAAATGGTCTCCCAACAGAGGTTAATAACCTTCTCCCCATCTGTCCAGTTAATAATCTGCACAGAAAGCCAAGAGGTGTCAAAGCATGTACCATTATAGGCATTATCCCCATTTCATTATTTCCAGGACCCAGGCATAAGAAGAAATTACATGTCATGCCAAAATAAGTTGGGACAAATTAAACAGAAAGAACTGGTTTTATCAATCCTGCTACAGGTTCTTTTACCTTCAAATCTGTTGCCTGGATGCAGCTCTGCCTGACACACACTGCTAAAGGGAGTTACGACATTTTGTTCTCTGATAGAAGAGACTGATTTTCAGAATGTGCTTGTGAATAACTGCTATAAAAAAACAACTTTACTCTGTTTTCAGTTTCCTCCAGAACCCATCCATCTTTGGCCTGAAGAGGCCTGAAAACCTTTGAAAGGGAGATCAAAAGCCTTTGCATGGGCCATGAAGAACAAATCCAAATTCCTAACCCAAACGGGTCTTCATAAAAGCCATGGCCAAAGCAAAGGAGCTGGATACAGTTTGGTCCTTCATATGATGCACCCACCATATGCCCTGACACCATCTCCTAACCTACTCCAAGAAGGATTCACTAACTTTCTTCCTCGTTCTCCCCCCAGAATGAGTATGGCTCAGGAAGCAGCCCTTATCCACAAAGAAGTTAAAAGGTTCATGAGCACTCAGTAATTGGGCACATTCAGAGTCTGGTATGCAGAGGAATAGGCCTTGTGCCCCATTATATGCAGTTGTTTTGATTCTGTTGAGGATAAATCAAACCTGGATTACCTGAATTACCAAAATTCTGGTAAGAGATCAAACCCTTCTTTGGAAACTTGTACAAAGGGTATAAAAGTCACCAGCCCCCAAACTTCCTTTAGTGCAGAGGTGGAGGGGAGAGGGACAAGAAAGACACGCATTTCTTTAGGCTCTCCAAAACCTTTAAAACTATTAATACTGCCTAGACAACCGGCCGCCTAGTGGTAAGTTTCTGTGAATTTACAAATATAAATGTGTCTTACCAAGAGAAATACAAAGATTTAACGACCTAGCAACCCGACAAACAGATTAAGCAATTCTGGTCCGGGTGAAAAACCTGATCTTTATAGCTGATACAAACAGTCTGGGCTTAGAGAAAAACAGAGGATTTATTTCCTTCAGCGTGGCTAAAAGAACTGAGGAATGTACATGGGTGAACCCAAGTTGGCATAACCAGAATCCCTCATCCCCCGGGCCTCTAATCCTGCCAGATTTTCCTAAGAACTTCTAGCTAGGCAAGGGGGGCATGGAGGAGATGACTAGATGTCCTGTTGAAGCTGTTCCACTTGGGTTAAATATCTGAAGAAACATTGGGCCAGAGAGAATTATTCTACTGCCTGGTGGTTAGGGAGGGTCAGAGACCCAGGATCTAGTCCCCCCTACTCCAAGTATTCTATACAAAGTGGAACAGCTTCAAAAGGAGAGAATGAGGGAGAGTCCCACATCAGAATATCCCACAGCTCAGCGGCTGGGAGAAATTACTTATTCCCTAACAGGTTACAGCAGACAAAATCTAGACTGCTCACAAAACTAATGAAAAAATTCCTTTAGACAGTCAATGAATTCTGCAAATTCAAAAAGGTACACATCTATTACATTAACAGCAAATGTGAATGGTTCAGCTGCAGCCCTACTAGAGTTGTGAAGGTTCAGAAAAAAAATTACACCTTCCCCACCCCCTGCCCCCAATGGAAAAGTTGGAAATATTGGGGGGAAATTGCAAAGCAATTTATGAAATAGTCTCTCAGAATTAACAACGAAAAAATTAGGGTAATGTTTAAAATAATGTTATTGCTGTCCTTCAAAGTGCTTTCTATTAACAACTGAAGTGTTTAATATTAATAAAATGTTTCTCGAGACACTCAAGTTTCTTCTGGGGTTCCCCCCCCCATTATTGTGTCAGATCAAGTCTTTTATTATATTATTTCTGAACCCAAAAGATGTAACTTTCATTTTAGTTTACAATATTGAGGATTTCTATTGTCAATATTTTGTATTTTTCCCCATTGTCAACAGCAAAAAAAATACACCTAAGTACCTCAGTGTGCAGCTGCAGCTCCAACCCTAATACTAGGTATATTTGTCATTATGAAATAAGTATAAATTTAGTTTTGATTCAAATCAATATACAAATCAGTATTTATGTGCTAAGTAAATTATACATAATTCATTTCTAATTCTTAAAGAAGAAAAAAATATTAGTTTTGATAAGTAACTACTGCAGACACACCTCTACCCCGATATAACGAGACCTGATATAACATGAATTCGGCTATAATGCGGTAAAGCAGCGCTCTGCCCGGGGAGGGGGACTGCGCACTCTGGTGGATCAAAGCAGGTTCGATATAACGCGGTTTCACCTGTAACACAGTAAGTTTTTTGGGCTCCCGAAGACAGTGAGGTAGAGGTGTATTTCTATTTTAAACAAAATTTCCATTTTTTTCCTGGAAAAAAGATAAAATAATGGGTTTTTCCATGCCTTCAAACTTTCCAGAAATTGTGCACTCTAGGCCCTACAATCAATTAGGTTTGTCATGACTGATAAACATTTAACAGGTAAGCATATCATACAAGCATATGCCACAATCTTCCAAAACACAACTTTTTGCAAACAGAGGCACTAGTTCCTGTGTTCTGACTACCTTCAATTCCCTCTCTGAAGTTTGCCAGCCTCCTCTTCCCGAAGAAACACCAAGGTTGGTTCAACATGGAAGCGTGGGTGCTACTTTAGAAGTGGCTCGATTCCAATGGTAATGAGAGCTGCATATGTAGTTTGCAATGCACTTTGGGAATTTGAATGATGAATGGCATATTAATGTAAAATTATTTAATGAGACTAATATATCTGCAAACAAGCATTTTTAATATAGGACTTTTTTTGATTACTTTTTTTTTTATTATGCATAAAGAGGCCTGAAAGGTTTACTTCAGCTTGTATTTCATTTTAGAAATTACAAAGCCTGATCTACTCTTATTTTGCAGGAGAACCTACTAGGTGTCTTGTATTATTAGATACAACTTTAAATGAAGTGCAGGGATATGAGGGAGGTGGAGATGGTCCTTTAACAAAGCATCTGTTCTCCAAAATGACAGTCACTAAAGTGAAAAAGGTATTAGAAGAGCAAACAAATAGTAACTACAAGTTCTGTCTCTTAACTGATCAATTTTCACTATCTGCGCTCTTCTGATATATTTCACTAGTCCTCCACTCATCATATAATCTACAAAGTTTCACAGGAACTAAATGTCAAATGTAAAAAAAAGCAGAAATTAACAACAAAAAAGTTAAGTTGAAGTGACAGTATTCCCTATATTAGATTGACCATCACGATCTGTTATAAAAAGAATTCTTGCATCTTTAAAATAAAAGGCCTCCATGGTTTGCAGCAGCATTTTGAAATTTGGCAGGGTACTCCTGGGGTGAAGTGGTTCCTTTTTCTGACCTCATGAAAATCTGTTCTAATTTAGCAGAGTTAGTGTTTAAAATTGTCAATGCCCATCTCCATTTCAAACAGCACAGCTTGCTTATGGCTTCCTGACAAAAGCCTATTCACTATTCCATCACTATTATGCGTGCATTATCCCAATTTCCAACTTAAGCAGTCCACACACAGGAGAATCTCTGGATGGGACAGACACCACCTCACCCTCTGACCTCTGGGAAGAGACACTGAAGGGAACCAGGATACCATGATTTCCAAATGGAGGGAGGAGGGTCAAACATACAGACCATAAGCCAGATTGAGCACACAGGACATATCCGGTCTGTGTACGATGTCAGCTTTCATATTAAAAAATCCATTTAGTCCTATGGCTAGAGAAGTTACCTTCCAAATATGAAACAAGCATAAACAATGCAGTGATATCTGCCTGAGTCTGCAGACGGCTTGAAACAATGACAAAAGGGCAACCTAATCTTTCCCCTACTAATCTTATTGGAATGTCAGCTCTAGTTCCCAATGATGAAAATACAATGTCACCATTAAGTATTGACTTGCTGATCATTTTAGCAGATGGAAATAGGAGGTGGGAGGGAAGCCCATTGGGTTGGAATTGGAAGCTGCTGCAGAGAGAACAGAAGACTCAAAGATAGGGAAGGCTGAGCAAAACAGATAAAGGAGGGTGGGTAAAGAAGAGAAACAAAGGCCCAAAATAGTGATGGCCAAAAGGGGAGCAGAATTTTCCTCACTGAACCATAGATATGAGAGCTGGAAATAATAAATAGTTTGTGTAGTAAATGAAAAACTAAGATCTCTGCAAATCTCTGACAACGGGCATCCCTTGTGCAATGTGAGTAGACAATCCTGAATTTAAACTGTAGCCTATGGATAATAAACATTTAGCTCTCGCCTCTGCATGAGTTTAACACCCCTGATCTAGGCTCACTAATGGAGTTAATTCTGTGTCCTTAATCTTTAAAATTGGGCAGCACAGCATGGGGAGGAGGTGACCAGCCTTCTGTGGAGAAAGAAGTGGTTCAGGACTCTTTAGAAAAGTTGAACGAGCTACAAGTCCACGGGGCCGGATGCGCTGCATCCGAGGGTGCTAAAGGAGTTGGCGGATGTGAGCCATTGGCCATTATCTTTGAAAACTCATGGCGATCCAGGGAGGTCCCAGATAACTGGAAAAAGACTAGCCCGTCTTTAAAAAAGGGAAGGACGATGATCTAGGGAACTACAGGCCAGTTAGCTTCACTATGTCCCTGGAAAAATCATGGAGCAGGCCCTCAAAGAATCAATTCTGAAGCACCTAGAGGAGAGGAAAGTGATCACGAACAGCCAGTATGAATTCACCAAGGGCAAGTCACGCCTGACTAACCTAATTGCCTTCTATGACGAGATAACTGGCTCTGCAGATGAGGGGAAAGCAGTGGATGTGTTATTCCTTGACTTTAGCAAAGCTTTTGATATGGTCTCCCACAGTATTCTTACCAACAAGTTAAAGTAGTATGGGCTAGATGAATGGACTATAAGGTGGACAGAAAGCTGGATAGATCATCGGGCTCAACTGGTAGTCATCAATGGCTCCATATCTAGTTGGCAGCCGGTATCAAGCAGAGTGCCCCAGGGGTCGGTCCTGGGGCTGGTTTTGTTCAATATCGTCATTAATGATCTGGAGGATGGTGTGGACTGCACCCTCAGCAAGTTTGCAGATGCCACTAAACTGGGAGGAGTGGTAGATACACTGGAGGGTAGGGATAGCATACAGAGGGACCTAGACAAATTAGAGGATTGGGCCAAAAGAAATCTGATGAGGTTCAACAAGGACAAGTGCAGAGTCCTGCACTTAGGACGGAAGAATCCCATGCATTGCTACAGACTAGGGACCGAATGGCTAGGCAGCAGTTCTGCAGAAAAGGACCTAGGGGTTACAGTGGATGAAAAGCTAGATATGAGTCACAAGTGTGCCCTTGTTGCCAAGGTGGCGAACGGCATTTTGGTCTGTATAAGTAGGGGCATTGCCAACAGATCGAGGGACATGATCATTCCCCTCTATTCGACACAGGTGAGGACTCATCTGGAGTACTGTGTCCAGTTTTGGGCCCCACACTACAAGAAGGATGTGGAAAAAATGGAAAGAGTCCAGAGGAGGGCAACAAAAATGATTAGGGGACTGGAGCACATGACTTATGAGGAGAGGCTGACGGAACTGGGATTGTTTAGTCCACAGAAGAGAAGAATGAGGGGGGATTTCATAGCTGCTTTCAACTACCTGAAAGGGGGTTCCAAAGAGGATGGATCTAGACTGTTCTCAGTGGTACCAGAGGACAAAACAAGGAGTAATGGTCTCAAGTTGCAGTGGGGGAGGTTTAGGTTGGATATTAGGAAACACTATTTCACTAGGAGGGTGGTGAAGCACTGGAATGGTTACCTAGGGAGGTGGTGGAATAATCTTCTTGAGAGGTTTTTAAGGTCAGGCTTGACAAAGCCCTGGCTGGGATGATTTAGTTGGGGATTGGTCCTGCTTTGAGCAGGGGGTTAGGCTAGATGACCTCCTGAAGTCCCTTCCAACCCTGATAATCTAGGATTCTATGAAAACAGAGCAAAGCCTTAACAGGCTCTACATGTGGGAATAGAACCCAATGCAAATCTCAGTCACATACATAATAAACTTGATGAGGGACAGTATGAGTATTTTTTATGGCAATACTGTCTGTAAAATGGAACTATAATTCTGAATATGTAACCTGCTGTTTCAATGCACTGTGTCCTTTTCCAATGGCTGGGCCACATATCTTCTCTGATAGCTAACTTATTTAGTCCTTTAGCTGTGGTATAGGTCTGTGCTGTAGTGTTAAGTATTTACAGATCAACAAATCCTGCTGCTGGTGCATGATGGGAGTTGGAGCTGTTAAAGTTGCAAAAGCAAGTTCTGTTAGGTGCCATTTTTCTTTAAAGTATAGGAAGTTGAATACAAAATTACATTAAGCACTCAAAACTTAGGAAATACTAGAATTAAGTTTGTCTATACAATCATAATTCTGCCCTGATGTGTGTATTGATAATACATTCTTTTAATGAGATGATCAAATATTGTTTCCATGGGATCCCTTCTTCACTCAGCCAACTGAATGGACAGCACTCAAGGAATTAATCAGTGCTGTGTAGCGACTGCAGCTGTTGTCTGTAAAGATCCCTTCTCACTTGTTCTAAATGTAGGGGATTGCAGGAAGAACAAGTTAGCAACAGCCACCTGGGTGAATTTGGTTCTATCCCTACTTCTGCCAGACTTCCTATGTGATAATGGACAAGACACCTCAACATAAAGTTTGCATATTCACTACTGCTTATGAAAGCAATGAAAACTCAATATGCCCAGCTCTGGCAGTAAGACTGAAGAAATGTCCACAGGGATATCAGGTAGGGGGCTGTCCTGCCTCCTAACCTCACCCCTCTGCTGATTCATTATATGGTCCTGGACAAGTTACTGTGCCTCTCCATCACAGTTTCCCCAGTCCACAAAATAGATATAAAATGTCCCCACATACATTTCAAGTGTTTTGTCATAATGAGTTCATGTCTGTATGGTGCTTTGTATATATGAAGTCCTATGAAGATGCTAACTATTCTGAAAAATAAGGTCCTAGGTGTCCCAACTTGGGAAATAATTAGCAAGGAATGCAAAATTAGTAAAGACTTCAAGTTATGGCCTTAAGTCTCCCTGTGTCTCAAGTCCCAGTCTGTTAAATGGGAATAAATACTCTGCTATCTCGCAAGGGAGTTGAGAAGAAATATTCACTAATGTTTGTGAGGCTCAGATTTGTAAGGACCACAGAATAGCCATGAATAAATAAATAATTGTATTTTCACTGTAGCATGCTGTGAATAAGGTACTGGGCTAACCACTGAACAAGGATTCAAGGAAATACTGAAGAGCTGCCTTATTCCCTGAGCACCATCCATCTTGTACAGAGAATGAGGCAACGATCCTGTGGAAAAAAACCAGTATGTGATCACGTAATTAAACAATTTTATCATAATGCATATGCAGAAGGGGGCAGATTTAAGCTTGCACAGGCAAATGTAAAGCTGGCATTTCCTAAGATTAGAGTACTTTACTGTGCAAACTAAATATGTTTCCAGAGTAGACTAACTTTACATGCAAATAGATTTTTAAGGCCAGACTGGACCATTATTTTCATCTAGTCAGAGTTCCTGCATAACAAAGGCTGTAGAATCTGGGTAAGCTACAGCATTTTTCTTAGAAAGACATTTTGATTTAAAGATTTCAAGTGATAGCAAATCAACCCTCCACACATTGTTCCTTCGGTTAATTCTCTTCACTGTTACAAGATTTGCACCTAATTTCTAGTCTGAATTAGTCTAGTTTCAAGCTGCTGGATCTTATTATTATACCTTTGTTTGCTAGATTAAAGAGCACGCTATCAGAAATCTTTTCCACATGTAGGTACTTACAGACCAAGGTCGAGTTACCTCTTAACCCAAAAAGGGCATTAGCCCATTTTACACAGAAAACACTGAAATTGCCATACCAGGGCTGAAGCCCGGGGCCCTGAACCCTGCCACCTTGGGCTGAAATTGAAACCTGAGCAACTTAGCTTTGCAGGATACCCTGTGGTGTGGGGTCTTAGGCACCAGCCCTGCTTGCTACCCCCTAATGCCAGCTCTAGCTTTTTATATGCAGAAAAATGTTGTTGTGATACAGGTGGGCTGTGGAGTTTTTAACAACATGTCAGGGGGGGCCCAGAAAGAAAAAGGCTAAGAACCCCTGATCTAGCCATCTCGGAAAAGGGAATTAGGGAACAAGTAAAGTTGCCTAATTAGGGAAGAAGGGAAGTTATTTTTCTGACCTCCCTTAAATACGAATTAAGAACATAACATAAGAATGGCCATACTGGGTCAGACCAAAGGTCCGTCTAGCCCACTATCATGTCTTCCGACAGTGACCAATACCAGGTGCCCCAGAGGGAATGGACAGAACAGGTAATCATCAGCATTGATCCACACACGCCACCTTGTCACCCATTCCCAGCTTTGGCAAACAGAGGCTAGGGACATCATCCCTGCCCATCCTGGCTAATAGTCATGAACTTACCTAGTTCTTTTTTTGAACTCTGTTATAGTCTTGGCCTTCACAACATCCTCTCGCAAAGAGTTCCACAGCTTGACTGTGTTCTGCGAAGAACTTGTTAAACCTGCTGCCTATGAATTTCATTTGGTGACCCCCTAATTCATGTGTTACAAGGAGTAAATAACACTTCCTTATTGACTTTCTCCACACCAATCATGATTTTATAAACCACTATCATATCCCCCTTTAGTCATCTCTTTTCCAAGCTGAAAAGTCAGTCTTATTAATCTGTCTTCATATGGCAGCCGTTCCATACCTCTAATAATTTTTGTTGCCCTTTTCTGTATCTTTTCCAATTCCAATACATCTTCTTTGAGATGGGGCAGCCACATCTGCACTTAGTATTCAAGATGTGGGCGTACCATGGATTTATATAGAGGCAATATGAGATTTTCTGTCTTATCTATCCCTTTCTTAATTATTCCCAACATTCTGTTAGCTTTTTTGATTGATGCTGCACTTTGAGTAGATGTTTTCAGAGAACTCTCCACAATAACTCAAAGATCTCTTTCTTAAGTGGTAACCGCTAATTTAGACTCCATCATTTTATATGTATAGTTGGGATTATGTTTTCCAATGTGCATTACTTTGCATTTATCAACACTGATTTTTATCTGCCATTTTGTTGCCCAGTCACTTAGTTTTGTGAGATCCTTATGTAACTCTTCGCAGTCTGCTTGGGACATAACTATCTTGAGTAGCTTTGTATCATCTGCCAATTTTGCCACCTCACTGTTTGCCCCTTTTTCCAGATCATTTATGAATATGTTGAATAGGACTGGTCCCAGTGCAGACTCCTGGGAGACAGCACTATTTACTTCTCTCCATTCTGAAAACTGACCATTTATTCCTACCCTTTGTTTCCTATCTTTTAACCAGTTACCAATCCATGAGAGAACCTTCTCTCCTATCCCATGACAGCTTACTTTCTTAAGAGCCTTTGGTGAGGGACCTTGTCAAAGGCTTTCTGAAAATCTAAGTACACTATATCCACTGGATCCCCCTTGTCCACATTCCTGTTGACTCCCTCAAACAATTCTAGTAGATGGGGTGATTCTCCTTTACAAAACAAATCATGCTGACTCGCCCCCAAGAAATTATGTTCATCTGCGTGTCTGATCATTCTGTTCTGATTGAATGTTTTTAAATGGACAACCTACCCTAAATTCTCAATTATTGAGGGACAATCTTCACTCCTTGATATGTTTTGCTTTCCACAACCAACGCTCCATATAAACTTTTCATAAGTGATGTACTCAAATACTTGGATGCTAATATCTAAACTGTATTGTTAATTTTATTCACCTAAATTTGGGTTATTGCTGATTATGCACTACATATATCTTATGACTTCAAACAAACTTTGTATTTGTGGATAATCTAAGCACTATACTCAGATGTACACTCTTTTCTTACCCTGTGTACTATATAATTTTTTAACATTAGTTTTAACCAGTTTGCCCGGTACTCAAGTCAGACTTACTAGCCTATAATTGCCAGGATCATTTCTGGAGCCCTTTTTAAAAATTTGGTATCACATTAGCTATCCTCTAGTCATCTGGTACAGAAGCTGATTTAAATAATAGCTTACAAACCACAGTTAGTAGTTCTACAATTTCACATCTGAGTACCTTCAGAACTCTTGGGTGAACACCATCTGGTCCTGCTGACTTATTACTGTTTAATTTATCAGTTTGTTTCAAAACCTCCTCTAATGACATCTCAATCTAGGACAGTTCCTCAGATTTGTCACCTAAAGGGATGGCTCAGGTTTAGGAATCTCCCTCACGTCCTCAGCCGTGAAGACTGATGCAAAGAATTCATTTAGTTTCTCCTGGCCTTATTATCCTTGAGTGTTCCTTTATCATTTCCACTGTCCAGTGTCCCACTGGTTGTTTAGGCTTCCTGCTTCTAATGTACTCAAGGAAAATTTTTGCTTTTACTTTTTGAGTCTTTGGCTAGCTGGCTTGTACAGTAATGCATGAGAGTTTATATTGCTTTTTTTTAATTCTTGCTATTATATCTCTGTATGATGTTCTTACCCATATACTCCATTCATTTTTGAATCCTAAGGTCTTTGCTTCAGTGATATTCTTAAATATTTATTTTCTTCACCTTGATTGTGGCTAAGTCAGCCAGATCTCATTTACCAGTTGTTTCCCAAACAATGTTTTGTATAAACAATGTCACTTCAAGTAGGTTATTCTTTACTTTGAGGCAACAGCTTTAAACCAGTGAGAGCATCCAAGGTATGCAAGGATTGGCCCACATTGTGTTTCACTATTTACATTACAAGATGCATTATTTGGTAAGCAGTTTATAACACCAGGAGACAGCATGGTTTAGTAGAAAAGGCACAAAACTTGGGGAGTCAGGAAACCTGGGGTCTCTTCCCAACTTTGTACAAGATCACACAGTAGATCAGTGTCAAACCATTTCCAAATCCTTATGCCTCAGTTTTCCCATCTGTAAAACTGAAATGATACTTACATTTCAAGGTCTATAAATAAAAAGTGCTATACAGAGATCTAAATATTTTAGAAGTCATTGCATTTGTCTTCACAGCCTCATGACAAATCAAAAAGACTGTACTTATTTCATCATCTTTTTGCATTGTTGATATCACCATAATACTTGATATCGCAATGCAGGTGCATGCATTCCCCACATATCCAATGAATATGCCAAGGTAAGCACAGATACAAAAATGCATTTCTAACAATGATTTTAACCTGACATCGTCCCTTTAATTTATTTTACAAAGCCATTCCAACAAACTGCTTTGGACTCTACAAATGTTGCATTCTAGCAAAGCCTGATTAACAGAAAAACTCATTACCAGCCATATCACTGCGTGATGCATAACCTTTCACCTCTTGAACTATCAGAGTCTGCTTCCTTTTTCCTGAACAGACATTGATAGAGGCACAAAAAGTAGATGGTGCATCTTCTCAACAAAAGGCAAATCCCACGAATTAATATTCTAATCGTCAGGAGGGCTGGTTACTTTGCACTGCAGATGTCTATAGCAGAATTTGAAAAATTACCAGACACTAAGAGGAAAGATGTACCACCTGGAAAATGCCATGCGGAGAGGCATACCTCAAAAAGGATGGAGACATACCTTCCAGTGTGCTGTTCACAGACCCTGCTTGGGGCTTCAAATTGGGCCTGATCTACACAAGTTTTCCCAGCATAGCTAGATTCTTTAGGATCATGACAGAAAAAATGCCAGCAAAAACCCCAGTGTTGATGTAGTTATCAGCAAAGAGTGCTTTTGTCGATATATGCTACATCTACACTGTGATTTACCAATATAACAGGTGACCTAGTATTGTCAACTAGGCCTTATGTATCAGCCACTGTCTACAAGATAGCCAATACGTTTTAAACCCTTCTCTAGCTACTGGAAAGAAGAAATATTTTAATTCTGAATTACTCTAGCACAGTGGCTCTCAACCTTTCCAGGTTACTATACCCCCTTCAGGATTCTGATCTGCCTTGAGTACTGCCAAGTTTCACCTCACTTACAAATGACTTGCTCACAAATTGAGACATCAAAATACAAGAGTCACAGCACACGATTACTGAAAAATTGCTTACTTTCTCATTTTTACACATAATTATAAAATAAATATTTATTTACATTTCACTGTATAGCATATAGAGCAGTATAAACAAGTCAGTGTATGAAATATTAGTTTATATTGACTTTGCTAGTGCTTTTTATGTAGCCTGTTGTAAAACTAGGCAAATATCTATGAGTTGATCTAGCCCCTGGAAGACCTCTGCATACCCCCAAGGATACATACAGCTCTGCTTGAGAGCCACTGTTCTAGCACTCCCCCAGTCTCATGGCTATTCCAAAGGTAAGCATTTTCTTGATTCATCACTTCTTATGGCTCCATTTTGTGTCCTCCCCCACCCCCAATATATTCCTCCAGTGCCTGCAAGTATTGCTAATGACAGTAGCTCCAGAGAGAACCTGACCTAGTTCTTGTCAGTTTTACTGCCTCCCCTTCTGAACAGCAGTAATGGTAGGAAAGATCCTGATCAATTTTTGTCTTGTCACTTGGGAAAGCTATGAGCAGCAACTAAGGCACCAGAGTGGACTGCCTACCTATCAGAAAGCCTGTATTCTATAGGTTTACACTACTTTCACATTCAGATTGTTTTTAGTCAAGTGACAAATCTAATTTAGTTTTAAATGAGAGGCAAGGGTTTAAAGTAAGCATGACAAGCAGATTTTTCAAATCCTGCCAATAGCATATATTACCTAAGTGTAGATTCAGGAAGAATAGCCTTAGTGCTCAAACCTATTCAACACCTTACACATATTTAAATCAGCACAGCCCATGAACATTAAAGAAAAAAATACAATGTTTAGGATTTTTTTTTTCTAAAATTCACCTTATGCTTAAAATTATTGGAAGACTAATAAGATTTACATTTACTTCAGGTAGGGAGAAGTACATTGTATTTAATAAACTCCATAGCCTATGCCGGGGAAATAGAGAGGGTAAAAAAAATATCAATCTAAAAAGACACATCGCCAAACTATGTTGGGCAAAAAAGGGCGAGGCACCTTCGAGGGCCAGGAACCCCGATCCCAGACGGGGGGGGGGGGGGGTCTGTACGTTGATTGCGACGAAGTAATCTGCCCCCCCCCCCTTCCTCCTCCACAGGGCTCAGCCACTCTGAACCAGCCCTTTTCGGCCCGATGCCGGGCAGAGCTCGAGTAAGAGAACCACCTCGTGCCGTCACTAGTGAGGGCACAAGAAAGGACGCAGGGTCCCTTTGTCGGGCTCCATCGAGCCGGGGGAGGCGGGTCCCCACCGGCGGGTCCCCACCCCCCGACTCGCCCTTCCCAGCCACCATTTTATTCCCAGTTGTTGCCGCCGACCCCAGACACAGACGAGCCGAGACACCACCCACTAGGACTAGGCCGCCCGTCCACCCTAGTCCCCTACTCCTGGCCCCTTCAACCCCGCGGGGCAATCCCAGTCGCCATTTTGTTCGTGCCCCCCTCCGCCGCCTCTGCCCCCCTGCCCAGCCGCCGCCATTTTGTGGCCGCTCCCTCCCTTTTCCCCCGGCACTACCCGGCCCGCCCGTCCTCCCGGCTCTCACCATCATAGCGCTCAGCCTGCTCAGCTAGCTTAGCCTGGTACACAAGGTCCTCCCGATCGTCCATGTCCAAGAGACGGGGCGGCGGCGGGGACTACACGGGGTGGATGGAGCCTGATGAGTCCGGGATGCTCAGCCGCTACTAGCTCACTGTTCTCCTGGCAAAGATGGCGGCGGTAGCACCGCCTCCTGTTATATCCGGGGACTTCCGCCAGCGCACGCATGCGCATCGCGCGCCCCACCATGGCAACAGCGGCTCCCTGACAACCGGCGGGAGGAGAGCGACTCAGGGGTGGGGTCCGACAGGACGTCACGTCTCTTGCGGCTGCCAGGTCCCGGAAGCGTGCGGGAAGGGAGCTGTGGCTGGGCTACGAGGGGTAGGGCCCTTGGCACTGTGATGGCGATGTGAGGGTGAGGGGCTGCTGGCACTCTTAGGATACAGCGGTTGAGGATCCCCTGGAACTGGGGGAGGGGGCGATGCGGGGCCTCTGGCGCTCCTGGGAAATGAGGGAGAGACGGGGACCTGAGGTGTTAAATGGGAGTTTAGGGGCCCCTGCACTAGGATATAGGGGGTGAAGGGCCCTTGGCATGGATAATGGCGAGTAAGGGGCCTCTGGCACTACTGGGAAATGGGAGGGACAGGGGCCTGTGGCACCCAGATATACGGGGGGGGGGGGGGGGGGCTGAAAAGCCCCTGGCACTGAGATATTGGGAGGGGTAAGGATTCCTTGGTAGTGGGTTGTGGGTTTACATGATACATAAATGTAACTACAGTGACCGCTGAAACTACTGATTTATGCCAACACACTCATTTTTACTGTTCCCTTGACCCCTCACACCCATTGTGTGTTCATTCACCTGTTGCATTTTGTCATAGCCCTGGAGCTCTGTGGGGCAACAGGGAATGTCTGTCCGTGTTACTCATTTACAATTAGAGAGACACGGTGGGTGAAGTAATATATTTTAGTGGATCAATTTCTGTTGGTGGCTATGTCTAAACTAGCACCTTTGTCAGTATAACTTATGTTGTAAGATAAGTTACACTGTCAGAAACACCAGTGTGGATAGAGCTATGTCATCGGGAGGTGCTCTCCTGATGAAATAGCTATTGGTGCTCATTGGAGGTGGTTTAATTATGTAGACGGGTGAGTTCTCTGCATCGGTACAGCTGTGCCGCTGTAAGCTCACTAATGTAGACGTGGCTGGTGAGAGAGACAAGTTTTCAAGCTTACCAGAGGCATAACTAGGCATTTTAGTTCCTGGGGCGTGCAAGCATATTTGTGCCCCCTTCCAGATTTTTTTAATAATTTTTCCACCCCCTGTAGATTTGTGCCCTGTATGGCTGCCCAGCTTACCCTACCCTGGTTATGGCCCTGCAGCTTACATAGAGCGCTTCTTCAGGTCTGAGGAAAAAAACACCCAGCATCGCTTCACAGCTAAATGCAAGGTGGAACAGATTGTTTTGCATAAGTAGTTAGCACATACTGTAAGGGACCATTCAAAGAAAGCAGAGTAGTCTGTTAATACCTTTGGAGACATAGGACAAATAAAAGGGGTTAGTGTGTTACAGATTGTTGGAATAATCCAGAGTCTCTGTTCAGTACATTATGTTTAGTATCTAGCAAAGTAATTAATTTAAGATCCCAAGTTCATCTTTTGAAAGGGTTTGGGTTTCTTTGAGGATGAAGACTGATAGGACTGCCCTCATAGTTGTGAAGAAAACCTTGAAAATGTGACCCAGGGGTCACATAAGGTTTCAGCCCTAGAATGCAAATAAAAAATTCCAAATTTATTATTTGTTTTTAATATAATGATTTTGGAGGGCCTGACTCATGATTTTTAAATGCTTGGTGTTGGCAATGCTAAGGTTTTGAGAAGGAAATGTATAGCACTGATCAATTTCAAGTAAACACAGCAGTAATTTTTTACTCTTTCATAGCCATAACTTAAAAGACTTTCTCATGGACTTCTCCCCTCTAATTTGTAAATAATATCCTTGTGGCAACTACAGGAATTGTTTCCATGAAGAATTAATATTAGAAAAGTATGTACAGTTTTGTTTTTATTAATAGATTATAAGGTCAAAAAGAGACCACTGTGATCAGCTAGTCTGACTTCCCACACAATAAAGGCAATAGGACTTCCTTGAATTAATCTCTGTTTGAATCAAACCATATCTTTTAGAATAACTTCCAGTCTTGATTTAAAAACTTCCAGTAATGGAGATTCCACCACAAATGTTGCTAAATTGTTCTAATGATTAATTACTTTGTTACAAATTTGTGCCTAATTTCTAGACCAAATATACTTAACTCCAACTTTCAGTAATTGTTTTTTGTTATGCCTTTGTCTGCTAGATTGAAGAGTCCTCTATTATACAATTTCTGTTCATTATATAGGTATTTATACATGGTATCACATCACCCCTTTACCTTTTCTTTTATAAGATAAATGGGTTGATCTTTTAGTTTTTCACTAGGAAGTACGTTTTCCAGTGCTTTAATCATTCTCATGGTTGTTCTCTGAATCCTCTCCAATTTGTCAACATCCTTCTCGAATTGTGGGCATGAGAATTAGACATGGTATTCACGTCAACTACAGTAACTTTTCACTTAAAGACATCCTCGTTAACATTTACGTTGCTGATCAATTAGAGAACATGATCATTTAAAGTTGGGAAATGCTCCCTTCTAACGTCGCTTTGTCCACTGCATTCAGGAAGAGCAGCCCGTTGCAGTTAGCTGGTGGGGGCTTGGAAACAGGGTGGACCGGCAGCCACCCTATCAGCTCCTCACTCCCCTAAGTTCCCTGTGCAGCAGCTGCCCAGCAGGCTAGCAATTGCAGCTGTCCTTCCCCCGACTGCGATGTGCTGCTCCTGTGCTCTGCCTTGGAGCTGCTCCCTGAGACTCCTGCTTGCTGGGGATGTCAGGGTGTCCCCCTCGCCCCTGCACCCCACTTACCCCATCTTCCACAGAGCAGGGGGGACATAGGACAGGGCTCAGGACAGAGAGAGCTTGCTGGCAGCAGCAGCTGCTTCCTCAGCAAGCTGATCTAATTAACAAGGTAGTGTACTTAAAGGGGAAATGCACATCTCTCTCACACACACAGTGTGTATCTCTGTCTGCAATGCTCTCTCCCCTCCCTCCATTCCTGCTGCCTTGCAGACTGTGTGAGTTAACCCTTGAGGGCTCAGCCAATTGCTAGTTCATCAGTGGTTTGAGCATTAGCCTGCTAAACTCAGGGTTGTGAGTTCAATCCTTGAGGGGGCCATTTAGGGATTTGGGGCAAAAATCTGTCTGGGGATTGGTCCTACTTTGAGCAGAGAGTTGGACTAGGTGATCTCCTGAGGTCCCTTCCAACCGTGAAATTCTATGATTCTATCATTTAGCAGTAAGGCATATCCCACCTTCTGACTCCTCCACCTCAACCAAGCTTCACAATCATCATCACTGTGTACTAGTATTAAATTGTTAGTTTAAAACTTATACTCTGTGTGTGTGTGTATATATATATATATAATATAGTCTTTTGTCTGGCGAAAAATAATTCCCTGGAACCTAACCCCCTCATTTACATTAATTCTTATGCGGAAATCGGATTCACTTAACATGGTTGCATTTTTCAGGAACATAACTACAACGTTAAGTGAGGAGTTACTGTACCTTACAGAAATCACAGGGTACGTCTACACTTACCGGAGGGTCCGGCGGCAGGCAATCGATGTTCTGGGATCGATCCTGGAAGTGCTCGCTGTCGACGCCGGTACTCCCGCTTGGCGAGAGGAGTACGCGGCATCGACGGGGGAGCCTCCCTTTCGCGTCTGGACCCGCGGTAAGTTCGGACTAAGGTACTTCGAATTCAGCTAAGTTATTAATGTAGCTGAATTTGTGTACCTTAGTCCGAAGTGGGGGGTTAGTGGGGACCAGGCCTAAGTATATTACAGCAACACTATTACCTATATTAATCAAACTTGTAATCTTGTAAAAAAATATATATTCAATTCGTCTGACTGGATCTATTTGCCATAATCCATTATTGATTGACCTAAATTATATGACTTTCCTTTAAGTCTTTATTAACCAAATTCCGCATCTGCTGCATCATTATTTCACCTGGAAGCAATGTCAGTCTGACAGGCCTATAATTACCCAAGCATTCTGTTTACTCTTTAAAATATTGGCACAACATGAGCTTTCTTTCAGTCTTCTGGAACGTCCCCACCGCTCCCAGACTTACTGAAAATCAACATTAATGGTCCAGCAAACTCATCAGTCAGATCTTTTAAAACTGTTGGATACAAATTAGACCTGATGATTTTTAAATGTCTAGCTTTAGTAGCTGCTGTTTAACATCCTCCTGAGTTCCTGTTGGAATGGAAAATGTTTCATTCTCATTATATGATATGGCTATATCATTTTTTTTCCAACACACATAGAACAAATATTTATTGAATATTTCTTCTTCTTCTTCCTTTTGTGCATTATTGACAATTATACCATTTTTCATCTAGTAATGGACCAATACTATTGTTAGAAGTCTTTCTGTTCTTAATATACTTTAAAATACTCCTTATTGTCTGTAACTCTGCTGGCTATTGTTTCCCTTATCAATTTTCTACAATTCCTAGCTTCTAATTTATATTAATGACTATCAACTTTCCCTTTCTTCCATTTGTTTTAGAGAGAGGGTGCGCAGCTGTCACTTCCCCACTACGCCAGATTATTTTTTTAACCAATGCTTCCTTCTTTCTTGAGTATGGCTTTTGAGACATCTAGTAAAATATTAATAAATGATTTCCAATTATAAATCAAATTTTTCTTTTTAAATTCTCTCACGCAGCTGATTTGGATCATAATTGTTTTGAGCTTTTTGCAAAACTGGCCTTTCAAACCACTGTGTGTGTGTATTTATTCATTATATATATATATATATATATACACACACACACACACACACACACACACACACACACACACACACACACACACACACACACACACTAGGTGTCACCAAATGAAATTAATAGGCAGCAGGTTTAAAACAAATGAAAGGAAGTATTTCTTCACACAACGCACAGTCAGCCTGTAGAACTTCAGGCTGATATGCCTGAGGATATTGTGAAGGCCAAGACCATAACAGGGTTAAAAAAAGAACTAGATACATTCATGGAGGATAGGTCCATCAATGGTTATTAGCCAGGATGGGCAGGAATGGTGTCCCTAGCCTCTGTTTGCCAGAAGCTGGGACTGAGCAATGGGGGATGGATCACTTGATGATTACTTGTTCTGTTCATTCCCTCTGGGGCACCTGACACTGGCCGCTGTCGGAAGACAGGATACTGAGCTAGATGAACCTTTGGTCTGACCGAGTAGGGCCATTCTTATGTTTATATATAAAGCTACCACCAACTTTTCAAAATTCTTAGGCTGTTTTAGTACTGGCTGCATGAGACCCCCGTGGAATCCCCTATGGTCACTGAGCTTTTTTTTAGTACTTGTTAGTCGTTATAGATAGGTGATTAAGGAGCTGGTCATCCTGTTTCCATGTGTGATTTGGTGGTCTTTAACGGACACCAAGTAGTACCATATCTTGTGCTTTAATCTTTTAGTGATGCAGAAATGGGTATGCTCCCTATATGCTCATTGCATCCTTCTTAAATAGGTTATAATCATTGATTTTTTTATTTTGCATTCATACGGATCATCCCATCATGCTGATATATAGGCAGAGAATGCTGGGAGCAGAGAAATGTAGGCTGAACTTTTTTCTGAGGCTTCCACATATTTGGATGTTTGCTGGCTCAGATGAGCTTGTGGTATGGACTAGCCTGGTTTTCTCCACTGCTAATGGAAAACAGTGGTAGGTGTGAGTAAGTAGCAGGTGACACTGACATTCCTGGTGAAGGAGTTGGAAGGAAGGCAGACTTCACACACAGAATCCTTAGTCTGTCCTAATAGGAAAAGTCACCAGTTTTCAGTTACTGACCATCCAGTTAATTTGAATTTCCCAGCTGTTTGTGAAATACATTATCATACTCACAACCTATCTATTATGGAGAACAGTGAGCCTCCGTCATTATTATTAATTATTATTATTAGATGGAGGTAGAGAATCAGGAATGCAGTGCTGCTGCAGTCCAGCAGATGGAGGCAAAACTCAAGAGGAAGGGGAAAAAAATTAAACTCCCTTCTGTACCTCTTTCAGGAGTCTGATTTGTCTTGTGCACTCCTAAGTTTCATTTTGCTTAAAAATTACTTACTTACAAAATCAGACATAACAATACAGAAGTGTCACAGTACACTGTTAACTGAAATATTGCTTTATTTTATCATTTTTGCCATATAATTATAAAATAAATCAATTGGAATAAAAATATTATGTTTACATTTCAGAGTATAGTGTATTATGTGACATTTTAGTTTGTACTGACTTTGCTAGTGCTTTTTATGTAGCCTGTTGTAAAACTAGGGAAATATCTAGATGAGTCGATGTACCCCCAGGAAGACCACTGCATACTCCCAGAGGTACGCGTACCCCTGGCTGAGAATCACTGCCCTAGGATATGCTTGCAACATTTTTAAACAAGGGGCTCTCTTAAAATATTCTACTGCAGTTGTTGATACACAAAACACTCCCTGGGTAAGATACTCTCCCATAAACAAACAAACCCTAGTTCCACTCTTCTCCTTCCCATATTGATCAATCTTTTCACCATCCTCCTCTCCAGTTCAGCCTGCTTGGTAGCTGCGTCTCACAGGCAGTAAATGCTCCTGCAGTTTGTAGTTATAGGGTTGGCATCAGATCCCTTAGGTGGTGGGCTGAGAGGGCCCTTTCAGCGATTTAAAGACCATAAAAGACCATTACAATCATCTGCCAGTTGTCATGCTATAGAATTTCAACCAATAAAGCCTGCATCAAGCCCATAGCTTTTGGTTGACCTACAGTACACCTCTACCTTGATATAACGCTGTCCTCGGGAGCCAAAAAATCTGACCATGTTATAGGTGAAACTGCATTATATCGAACTTGCTTTGATCCACCGGAGTGCGCAGCCCTGCCCCTCCCCGGAGCACTGCTTTACCGCGTTATATCCGAATTCGTGTTATATCGGGTCGCGTTATATCGGGGTAAAGGTGTATATGTTTTAGAAAGACATTAAATTCTGGTTTAAGGATTTCAAGTGATATATGCTACTACATTCCTCATTAATTACTCTTTAAAAATTGTGTTTTATTTCCATTCTGAATTTGTCAATCTTCACCTTCAAGCCACTGGATCTTGTTATGCCTTTGTTTGCTAGATTAAAGAGCCCTGCCCTCTGCTATCAGAAAACTGCTCCCCATGTAATCAAGTTACCTCTTAACCTCTTTTGTAAGTTTAAATATATGGATCTTACATTTGTCTCTCACTTGGTTTTGTGGTTAAGATACTAGACTGGTATTTGATATCTGGACTGTGTTTTTGGTTCTGCCTTAGGCTTCCTAGGTAACCTTAGACAAGTTAGTTTCTGTGCCTCGGTTTCCCCATTTGAAAAAAAAAGGGCTAATATTTCCCTAAATTCAGGAGCATTTTGAGAAGAGCCATTAATGCACACACATTTCTCAGTGAAGCTTGCATGCAAAATCTGTAATTACAGTAGTGGGGTGGACTCTCTTCAACAATATGCATTTTACTTTAACTAGATGCTAGAGCATCTAGAAACCAAGAGTATAGGTCACACTTATAGGATAAAGGACCCTATGTTGGAACCTATTGATTCAGAAAAGGACTTATAAACCAGCTGAACATAAGCTCTCAGTGTGACATGGAAACTAAGAGAACAAATACTGTCCTTAGATGTATAAGCAAGGGAATAAGAAGAATCAGGAATGGCTTATTACTCCTGTATACAACATTAGTGAGGCCATTCTTTGTGCACTTCTGGAAGCACCTGGTGGTGGGATGGATGTATTTGTGGGGAGTATTTGGTATGTCCTCCACATACACTCCAGAGCAGTGGTGGGCAACCACCACTGGCGGGCTAAAAGACAGTTTGTTTACATTGACCGTCTGTAAGCACGGCTGCCCGCAACTCCCAGTGGCCGCGGCTCGCCATTCGCAGCCAATGGGAGCTGCGGGAAGCAGCGACCAGTGTAGCCCGCGCCACTTCCCTCAGCTCCCATTGGCTGGGAACGGTGAACCACGGCCACTGGGAGCTGTGGGCGGCCGTGCCTGTGTATGGTCAATGTAAACAAACTGTCTCGTGGCCCGCCAGTAGATTACCCTGAGGGGCTGCAGGTTGCCCACCACTGCTCCAGAGGCACTGGTTGGAAAGCTCTCCACGCAGCAGTGGTGTGGAAATAAATGAGTATACTCAGAGGGTTGAAAATGTCAAACAACAACACTAGCCATAGGCATACATTGTGGGGGGGAAAAGTTTTCTGCCACCTCCCCTCAAATACAGCCAGTTTGTGCCCATGCCTTGTCACGCTGCTATATACAGGGCTAGACTAAGGATTCGAGGGGTAGGAGAATTAGTAAACTGATTCTTTGGTATACCCCCACAAACTAAACTGACTTGTTTTACATAAAGTGTGTATGGTGGTGGCAATGGAGAGTGTCTAGTTTCTGTCCTCCCACTCTCGTGCTGCAGGAACAGGCCACAGCTGTGCTTTGAATTGTTTCATTCTGTTCGCATCACTTTATACTTTTAAGGCTACCTTTGCTAAAAACACACCTTTTAAAAAATAAAATGAACACTAAGACTTTCTTCATGAGACCCAAAGCCTAGATCTATTAACCAGATGGCCCCGCGGCCCATCAGTGATTATGATGGAATGGCCACATCTAACCCATGAGTACTCTCCAGAACAGTGGATGCCCACTATGAGCTCTATGGCCACAGAATTTTCCACTGACTTAACTTGTAGACTTTAAAATTTAATTACAAAAAATTTCTCTCACTAATCACCGTGGTTGTGAAAATAATCTTGAAACTGTGTGCAGATTCATGGTATCAGGATGATGCATTGTGTTCAGGAGCTCAGAGGACAAGACTGCCATTAATCTCTGAGGTTTTAACTGTCACACCTAAAAAAAATTTTAATGTGAATATTGTAAAATTTGTTTAATTGATGATCATTCTAGTAGAAACATTCAGCTAAAATTTATCCCATAATTCGCCATTGTCCTTTACCCAGATTCCCCATACAACGTTGATAGTTTTAAAAGTCTGAAGATGAAAGTGTGGGACCAAGGTAGAATTAACTGTAATATGCAAAAAAACAAGTACTACACTGTACTGCCTATATTTAATAATTTCTAAAAGTAAATTAAAGGGTCTGAATTTTCCTAGTGAGCCTATTCAGATTGCCAAAATATTATTTATTTGCAAGACTGAGAATTATTGTTAGAATAGTGTATCTAAGAATCGTAAAAGTTATTTATTATGGGGGAAATTTTGCATGTGATTTTAATTTCTGCATGGAAAATAAACATTCATACTTTTCAGAAAGAGTTAAGACTACATTCAGGTTTTTTTAAATGAATAAATCACCTTTTTTTCAGAGGCCTAAGTATTACTTTTCTTGTCAGTTAAGTTTACTAAAAGCTGACATTGTTTATCAACTTCTCCCAAATGTCATGTTTAATAGCCTCTTTTGGGTAAGGACATAATTAAGTAAACCATTACTGTAGAGACAATCATATTGTGCCCTTTTAAATTTATATTTACACCATTAGAAAATAAATGAAAAACTTCCAAAGAAAAGCTGCTCCAAAATTATTCCAACCCCATTTTTTACTATATTTTTTATTTATTTCACATAGTATGAACATATACATTACATGCTACAAAAAATAAAAAAGTAGATTTTAACTGTCAAGAAAGTGTATAGTGTTATAATACAATGGCACGTTCATATATTTTTACTTCAAATTGGTTTGTTTAGCATCTTTCCCCCAAAACCATTAAGAACATGAAGTGTTTTTACTCAAATTATTAGAAATATTTGCATTAACAAATACAATTGAAACAGATTAACCAGGTCATATATTAGTATAAAAGTCTGGGTTTTACAGAAATGAAATATATATTAAAAAAACATAGCAGCCAAGTTGTACTTTAGTGTGATATAACGTGTAAATGCACTAGGAGAACACAGTGTAGTTGAGCATTCTGCTTTTCATGGTGTATTTCTAGAAACCATTAGTATTCTCGTTCTAGCACCTGTCTATGCACAATAAATCCAAACACTGACGGAGACAACTAAAACTTGTATGACTTCTAACATTCTTACTAATGAGTTTGGTTTTTTGGAAGGTAGGGGTGTGTGCAAAAGAGGGAACAAAGGCCACAAGACGATTCCATCTACATATTTATGAATTATTTAGTTTTATCTATCCTGCTTTAAGACATTGGTGAGATAGGTTGAATCAGTATCTTGTACAAATGCCGTCTTATCCTGTAGACCTGTTATCTGATGAAGAAACTTATATTTCATCTGAAAACTCAGCAATTAGTATACTGGGGGCTTAGCAAATCTGTTTCACAAGAACTTATGCTTCTAGAATAACAGCAGGCATTAAGACTTTTGTAGGGATGATTGTTTTTCTGCTCTGTCAAAGTCTATAATAAAAGTAAAGTATTTGCAATGATATCGTCTTCACAAAAACATAGCTACATAATAATACAATTGTATTTTTAGTTTAAATGAGTGTATAGGGCATTTATTTAGCAATTAAAATTTCCTTATATCCCCTCCATATTAAAAAAATAACCTGCATACCAAAATCACATTTTCTTAAAGGAACTTTACTTACAAAAGTTGATGAATGGAATCTTGTAGTCATGACTAAGGATATGCAGGATGATTTAATTATGATTGGAAGAATCAGCTGAAGTTGACTAAATTGTATTGCCTTACTGAGAATATTGAACGTGTCTCTCCTTTATTTATGCTTCTTTTGCGATATGTGAAGAAAAATATATGCATCTATCAGCAATTAATCTATATGTATAGATACCGTACTTAGAGACTGCCTGTATCAAGTATTCAATTTCTGTAGGTAGCAAGGTCAGGAAAAAAAAAAAAAAAAAAGTATGAATTAGATGTAAAGAAAATAACATTTTACCAGCCCAGTATTAGTTTATCTTTAAGCATTTTTAAGCACATTCAGCACTAACTTAGAAGCACAATATCAATTCAAATTAGATTAGAAATGCAGTCACTTAATTACTTCTGTCCGTCAAGTAATTAGCACAAAAATAGATGTTGTAAGTTTTCTACAGAGGGTTTAGTAGTACTTTAAAAAAAATCATTGTTTGTTAGGATTTCTCTACAGTAATCTGGCCCCACTACCTGAAAATTGGACAGACATACTGATCAATTAGTTCTAACGTAAAGCAACTATGTAACAGATAAAGGAAACCTATTACTGTTTTGAGTAATAGTTTTGAGGTAAAATGTTAACAGTATTCTATTTTATGGGCCCATGCCTCTCAGCAGTAGGCTCTGTGGTGGGAACTAGCCCTTGAAGCATTTACAACTGTTCAGAGACATTCTAGTGGTATTTAACTACTTGTACATGTCCAAGGTGTTTCAATTTTATACCATTTAGAAAAATCCTGTTTACAATGAAGCCACAAAAGTTACAAAATAACTTTAAATATATTGGTCACTAGATTGCTGTATTTGGAGAAATTAATTTAAGATACAAGCAAGGGATAGTTACCTCATTGTTGTAATTTACAAACCTTACTGCATCCATTCTGATTTTAATGTTAAAAAAAATCAGGTAAGGATTAGTAGAAAAAGTTGAACATTCAAGTAGTGCATAATATAACCTAGCCAATGCACTGATTTTTATCATTTGCTATGAAGTAGTATTTTACTCTATTATGCCTTTTTATAATCAGTCCAGAAGCACACAAGTATTTCTATTAGTTTATTACAAATAAAATCTTCTCATGAATTCACTATCAAATGCTTTACAGATGGAAACAAGCAGAGCAGTCCCAAAAGTTATTTTAAAATAAAGGTAATGTTTGGTTTGTTAGTTCAAGGCATTTGACACTGATTTGCTCTAGCCAATGACTAAAACTATTCACTAAGGATAAAGGAGTTATGAAACTGTCCCAATGTAATTTAATTTTATCTCTTACAACTGACTAATGTGCTCTGTGTCACTTTTTTTCAGAGCAATGCTGCATATTTTATTACACTTATGAATCAAATACTACCTTGAAGCTATGAATTAATGAGTAAAGTGCTATGCACACATTTGTCAGCACTGGTATGGAGGTCTACAATTCCTTAAAACATGTATTTGTGGGTAAAAAATATCAGGATCTGTTAATATAACATCTCAACTTGAAGTTAAATTATCTACTAGCAAAGTTTGTAGCAACAGTACTGAAGAAACCAATCTCTAGTGTCCTCAAACTCATCTGAAGACCTGGATGAGGATTTGATTTCTTATTTACTATTGAAGTGGTAGATATCTGTAACTCAGAAAGCTATCCCAATGTATGTTCTACATCTAAAAAGATTATTTGCATGGTGCAAAACATTATGTAGATTTGTTAGGGCAAAGAAAGTTAGAACGAAAACAAAGGCAAAAGCTCCAGAATTAACTGTTTGTGAAATTCCTACCCATACGTTGAATTTTCTAAGGTTGATTTGCATTGCCTGTGGAAGCAGCAACATAAGCAATGGGATTGGAGAAAGCTAAAAACTCTAATCAACAGATGTATTGCTGCTTTCTCCACCTGCTGCTGGAGGTAAGGTACGGTATGCTCTGCACATGAACATATGCAGGCATTACAACCTACAATCATGTACTAGTTCTGCCACTTGACACACAGGTTATCTAATTTCGTACCCTGAATAACACGAGTCTTGATTAAGGAAAGGTGGTGTTCTGTCCCAGGGGTTTGCAGGTATCAGAATGCTTGTATAAGCAATACTCCTTTCGACATCTGTAGGAACACAGTCTAAATGGCAGCTGCAGTGAAATACAGACAGACTGTTCCCATCTGTAAGCAAAACTGTTGAGCCACACTCAGCTGAAGTCCTCATCAGGATTCTGTTGGTCCAGCAGGCGGACATGCGTGAATGGAAAGTGACCACGTTTACCATTACACTCTCCTTCCCATTGACCACTAACATTAATCTTTGTGACCTTGACCAGCTCACCGACCTGCAGGACAGGAACAAGTAAATGGTTATTACATAGTGCAGAAGAATATTTAATTCCTTGTTAACCTCATTTTGGTACTGTTTACACTTGTACTCTTCAATTAAAAATGCTTATTTGCTGTCTCAAATAGTCAGTCTTTGGCAGCCTAATCCAAATTATTAAACTCTTGAAGAAAGCAGAAGAGCAGAGAGAGAAATGCAGCAATGTGTGGATAGAAGACTACCTACAGTATAGAGTCTACAACCCTGCACCAGTCTCTTTCAGTGTGTTCTTGTGGCTTGACAAATCAGCCCTCCTGTTGTGGTAAATTAATTATTGCTGAACTAACATTAGATGGTTGCATTTCTCCTGGGTGGGACCAATAACTGAACAGAAGAGGGAAGACAGTTTGCAAGTGTATAAAGGAAATACATTACTATATTGGAAACATAATAGCTGTTTAAAAGAGAGACATCTCAAATACAACTGAAAGGTTGAGCAAAATATTTTAAGAAATAATAGGTCAGATACAACAACCCTGCTCAGTGTCAACAATTCCTCAAAGGAGTGTTGCAAGACCCTGAACACAGAAACAGGTGATAATGGTAGCTTATAAGAGTATAGTGGTGAAATTCTCTGGTTTGGGAGAGCAAGTTAAAGGTATTACATTTTAGTAATAAATAGCAGCATTTACAGCATCTTCCATATGACTGAGCACTTCACAAACATCAAGACTTGATCAGTTGTATGGCAAGCATTATCTCCATTTGACAGACAGGAAAAATACCGAGAGCTATTAGGTGACTTGCCGAAAGGCATACAGTAAGTTGGTGTAAATGTCAGACTACACTCAGTCTATATTTTACCACATTCCAAAATTAAACACACTTTAAAAAGTTCAGTGTTTGAACAAGTTATTTCCTTAGTATTTTACTTTAAGTGTTGCTCAATTAATATTAGAGAGATAAGGTGAGTGAGGTAATATCTCTTATTGGACCAACTTCTTTGTGACCTTTACCAGCTCACCAACCTGCAGGACAAGAACAAGTAAATTATCACATAGTGCAGAAAAGTATCTGATTCCTTGTTACGCTCATTTTGGTACTGTTCATGCTGGTACTTTTCTATGAAAAGTATTTACTTGCAGTCTCAAACAGCTCTAAAGCGTGTCTTTCTCACCAACAGAAGTTGTTCCTTGTCTCTCTAATATCCCGGGACCGACACAGCTACACCTACCCTGCAGATCAATTAATATAGCAGATATTTGATTACATAGAAAAATCTATAATTAGAAGAATGTAAGTTGGTTGCAAAGTCAAACCCTCAAGAGTTAGATAACACCAAATGTAAGGCTGCTTGTGGAACTTTATTTCTGCTCACTTGTGCATAGACATTATGATAGTCTTTTAAATTACATGATTGCAAACATATAATTTTTTCCTCAGTACTCACCTAATTCAGTACACTGGATGGATGATTCTCAGAGAATGGGGTAGATGTTTAAGACGAGAAGGAACCTTTACAATTATCCAGTCTGACTGCTACATGTGGACCAATGTCCTATTTATTGCATACCATCCAAATGCCACACTGAATATGTCATTATTAATTTACGCATGGGTTCGTCTATGGTGCTTATTATCATATCTGAGTGTCACAAACATTAATTAATTAATCTTCATAACTGCTCTGTAAGACAGAGTATCAATATTCCCATTTGACAGACAGGAAATTAAGGTACAGGGAGATAAAGACAAGAATTTGCAAGTCTCCACTAATTTTTTGTGTCCTGGTAATTAGGGATGATTTTTTAGAGTACTTGGAATTGTTATAACAGCTTATATGTTCAGAACACTGTACAGATATTAACTAATTAATAGGGCTGTCAAGCGATTAGAAAAATTAATCTCAATTAATTGCACTGTTAAACAATAATAGAATACCATTTATTTAAATGTTTTATACATTTTCAAATATATTCATTTAAATTACAACACAGAATACAAAGTGTACAGTGCTCACTTTATATTTTTTATTACAAATATTTGCACTGTAAAACAAAAATAAATAAATAGTACATTTCAATTCACCTAATACAAATACTGTAGTGCAATCTCGATCATGGAAGTTGAACTTACAAATGTAGAATTATGTACAAAAAATAACTGCATTCAAAAATAAAACAACGTAAAACTTTAGAACCAATAAGTCCACTCAGTCCTACTTCAGCAAATAGCTCAGACAAACGGGTTTGGTTACAATTTGCAGGAGATAATGCTGCACACGTCTTGTTTACGATGTCATCTGAAAGTGAGAACAGGTGTTCGCAAGGCATTGTTATAGCCGGCAGCGCAAGATATTTACATGCCAGATGCGCTAAAGATTCATATGTCCCTTCGTGCTTCAACCACCATTCCAGAAGACATGCGTCCATACTGATGATGGGTTCTGCTCGATAACCATCCAAAGCAGAGTGGAACGACACCTATTCATTTTCATCATCTGAATCAGATGCCACCAGCAGAAGGTTGATTTTATTGTTTGGTGGTTCGGGTTCTGTAGGGTTAAGACATCTGAAAGCATTCTCCACACCTCGTCCCTCTCAGATTTTGGAAGGCACTCCAGATTCTTAAACCTTGGGTCGAGTGCTGTATCTATCCTTAGAAATCTCACATTGATATCTTCATTGCGTTTTGCCAAATCTGCTGTGAAAGCATTCTTAAAATGAACATGTGCTGGGTCATCATCCAAGAGCGCTATAATACCAAATATATGGCAGAATGTGGGTAAAACAGAACAGGAGACATATAATTCTCCCCCAAGGAGTTCAGTCACAAATTTAATTAATGCATTATTTTTTTTACCAAGCATCATCAGCCTGGAAGCATGTCCTCTGGAATGGAGGCCAAAGCATGAAGGGACATATGAATGGCATGTAAATACCTTGCAATGCCAGCTACAAAAGTGCCATGCGAAAGCCTGTTCTCACTTTCAGGTGTCATTGCATATAAGAAGCAGGCAGCAGTATCTCCTGTAAATGTAAACAAACTTGTTTGTCTTAGCAACTGGCTGAACAAGAAGTAGGACTGGGGACTTGTAGGCTCTAAGTTTTACACTGTTTTGTTTTTGAGTGCAGTTATGTAATAAAAAAAAGTCTATATTTGTAAGTTACACTTCCATGGTAAAGAGATTGATTGCATTACAGTACTTGTATAAGCTGAATTGAAAAATACTATTTCTTTTATCATTTTTACAGTGGAAAATATTTGTAATAAAAAATAATATAAAGTGAGCAGTGTACACTTTGTATTCTGTGTTGTAATAGAAATCAATATATTTGAAAATGTACAAAAACATCCAAAATATTTAATAAATTTCAATTGGTATTCTATTGTTTAACATTGCGATTAATTTTTTAAAATCGCAGTTAATTTTTTTGAGTTAATCATGCGTTAACTGCAATTAATCGACAGCCCTATTAATTAATCTTCTACAACCCTGAGTATCAGATGCCCAAGTATATTTATTCCCATTTTACAGATGGGAAAATAGAAAGAAAAAGGCAAACAACCTTGACCAAGGTGTCACAGTGATATCAGTGGCAGAGACTCAGGACCTCCTGACTTTCAACTCTGTGCTCACTTCTCCAAATCAGTTTACTACCAGAGTTTTTGAGTATCTAGAGCTTCCATGTAGTTCAGCTGAAGTCGTTGAGCATTCAGCCATTCTGAAAAGCACTGTCTAAGGGTCTCAGGTTAGACACTCAGAAAATGAGGAACACACTCCCTCCAAAAAATTCTGGTAAATTGACTTGATCACCATTACAGTGGAAGTCTGTGCTGAGGCAGCAATAGAACTATGTTCTCCTGGGTAGCACTAATCTACCTTATATCATTCTTCCTGCAGTCCCCTGCATCAATCTCTATACTCCTTCCAACTTTAGTAGAGCAAGTGAAACTGGGAGCCATGAGCGACAGGCTACACAACTCTAATTAATTCCCTCAGCACTGCCCAGACAACCTGAAGTCTGGCATTTCCTAGTAACAGTACTTGACTTTGCAACCTAAACAATTTTAATCTGATTTTTTGTATGTGATTTCTTAGATTTTGTTTTGGCCATTCTTCTCTTTTTAAAAAAGGGCATACCAAGTTCTATTATATGCAGCTGTCACAAATCCTACCCCCCAATCCCCAAAAAGTATCATGCATCAGCAGCAGGGTTTGAGCACAAAGACTTCAGCACTGTTGCACATGCTTTACAAATGCTAGATTAGTGCTATTTAACAGTTTAGCCAAGCACTAATATTTGGCACACTGACACACGGTGTCAGTAAATGATCAAGATTTGGGTCTGGTTTCTACTTGCACCTGTGTAGTCTATGGGTATGTCTGCACAGCATTTTGGAGCCTGCCCACACAACAAAGCCTCCAAACCTGGGTTGACAGATTTGGGTAAGCAGGGCTCATGACAGCACTCTGAAATTAGCTGTATAGACAGCACTTTGAAGTTGCAACTCAGGCTCTGAACCCTAGGGAGGGGATGGGCTGAAGAGCCCAACCCACAATTAAAAAGTGCTGTCTATACAGCTAGTTTTAGAGCACTAGTCAACCCGGACTGAGAGGCTCACTCTCATGGGCAGGGCTCCAGAATGCTATGTAGACATACCCTGTAAGGGTTTGCTCAGTAAAAAGGGTTGTGAAGGACAGAGCATTATTACTACCAGTTGGTAGAAATCAGATTAGAATTAATGTTCTTCTGGTTCCCTGTACAGTTTGTTTTCCCCTGAGCCAGAGGTAATTTGACTGTGTAAGTACAGACGCCATGGCAGTATGTAGACAGACATGGACAATCCACTTGGCTGTGTTCCATCCAGAGTTTCTAGTCTGTGTGTGCACTACTAATGTGAAAAACCAGGACAGTGCATGCACAGTGACATGTGGGTTGAAGGGGTTTAGCAGCAAACCAAAAACAAACGGTACCTTGTGAAGCACAGACAGGCAATGGCCAGTTTTCAACAGCTTATAACTGTCTAATGTGAACATATTTTCATGAGGCCAACAAAAGCCATCTCCTTACCCCCAAGACTATCTTCCTGCCAAATTTAAGTTTGCTCCAACCTATGGTTGTATTAGAGTTCTTTAGAGAAAAACTAAGATTATTATTTTTAAATAATGGAAAGCTTTAGGCACCCTACAAAAAGGGTTGCTACTGCTGCTGCTTCCCCTATAACCAACCATGGATATTTTTCTATTTCATATAATTAGTGACGGAATACCTATGTTTGGGAGTTCAAATAATCCTGAACAGCCAAAGGTGCTTAATATTTTTTCCTTCAATCGCTCATCAATTATCTGCTACTAAATTATTAAGCTAGGAATACTTAACTAACACAGCTTACAAACTTCTTGACCTAGAAGAATATATCTTGACAAAGTTTACTAGCTCTGTAGCTAAGCCAAAATTCAGTGAGCCAGGCACTCTGAATCTGTGTGAACAGATTTGGACTCATGATATCTCCAAAAGTTCTCTACCAGTAAGGCTGCTTTAAAGTGATGCTCTGTCATCACAGCCATGACAAAGGGGATTGAATTCTCCATTGAAATTACCTTGCCATGGGTACTTTTTATTTAAGGCAAGTTTATTTAAGCTCTATTTAAGGATTGATAAGCAATCCTTATCAAAACTAGTCCCGGGACTAACAGTAAATAGGAAGTTGTTTCTAGACCAAGCCAATTTTGAAATAAGGCTTTTATAAAAAAAAATTAAGAAGTCAGAAATTAAACTATCCCCTTTCAAAGTCCAGCTTCTCCAAATTCCCTTGTCTGATTGAACTGTCTACAGGACAACTGAACCATCAAGTAAGACAGACAAAATTCACTGTTCTTTAGGTAATGCCGAGGCCACAGCAGATGCAACAGTGATCGATTTTGTATTACTTAACATTGTGCCACATATGCACATGGTGCTTTATAAAACAGATAAACATGGAATTCCTGCCTCCCATGGAAATTACAATCTATATTTAAATTAAAATGACATGAGAGGAAAAGGACCAGGAATGCATGAACACAAATAATATGACCATTTGGCCACAGAGGCACCTTGAGGATTTTGTTGTTGTATTTCTTTTGTAATGTGATTAATAAAGAAGTTTCCATGAAAAGCATATTTGGAAAAAATCCACTAATCTATTTGCCACAGGCAAACAGGAAGCTTTCCATGACCAATCAGGGCTCCTAACTCAATTGCTGTAGAATTTACGTTTAAGAATTATACCTCTACCCCGATATAACGCTGTCCTCGGGAGCCAAAAAAATCTTACTGCGTTATAGGTGAAACCGCGTTATATCGAACTTGCTTTGATCCGCCGGAGTGCGCAGCCCCCACCCCCCACCCCGCCCGGAGCACTGCTTTACCCCGTTATATCCAAATTCATGTTATATTGGGTCACATTATATCGGGGTCAAGGTGTATATATGTCTCTTTGCTGCTTCTATAGCAGTCAAGGCACTAGAGCTGTGGCACCTGGACTTGCTGGTGGCCCATCTTCAGCTCTTTAGTAGCAGGCTCTTGCTGTTAGGTATCTGATGTTTTTCAAGCCCTGGATGTAATTTGTGTCTTGTAAGGCTTTAGTTACATTGTCTTGGCTAAGAAAACTCAGGTGAATGAAAATTGGCTTAAAAGACTTGATAATGATAAGTATTGAATTGGGAAATGGGGAACAGAAGAGAGTGTGCGTCTAGTGAGACACCATACTGATCAAAATTAGGACTGGATTTATTTAATTACTTAATTAAATGATCCAGAAGAGGAGGTAAACAGCATACTGCTGCAATATAAAGATATGAAATTCAAAGCATTTGAACACCAGAGAGGTCAGAGAATAATAAGGGACCTAGCGATTAGAAACAGGGTAAAAACAAAAAGATTAATTTTGGAAAAATGCAGTTGGGGGGGAAATCTGAACCCCTAATTAGCAGGAATCTGGGAAAACAATAATATTGACCAACACCTAGAAATGACAGTGGATAGCAAATTGCACAAGGATTTACAGTGTGATATAGCTGGGAGAGGGGGAAAGAGTCCAGGGGAATAAGCCAAAGCTATTGAGTGTGTGGAAACATTGATCCAATTTGCTTGCCCTCCACATAGATCAATACAGTTCACTTTCAACTTGTGTCAGATGAAGTGCATACGCAGGCAAATAGAGTACTGATACTAAGAAATCCACTTTAAATCCATCCATTAACAGCACAAAGACTTCTCACAATAAAAATAGAGAACTTATTCCTCCATCATCACCACCGCATAAACCATGGCCAGCAGAGCTATCCTGTATAGTGAATTGCCTAATTAACCCAGACTGAATAATCCAAACATCAAAGGAAAGAGCGCTGATCCTACTTTACAGAAAAGAGCAACCAAATATGAGAAGAATTCATTATTAAAGCAGAAAACTTTAAACCAAACCAGAGTGCATTAATCATTTAACTATCTGTGTGGAGTATGGCCCAAAATCATGATCAAGATCTGAGAAATATGTGAGCCACCAGTGCAAAACAAATCCATGTCCTGCCCTCCCATTCTGCCTAGTGAATGCAATAAAGAACGCTGCCCACTTCTAATGAAAATCAAAACGCACTTTCCACAGAAAAGCAAGCCTACCAACATTCCTGAAAAATGAAGTATTCTGCCTAATCCTCAGGAAGCCAATACTATTAATATGTATTATTTGTATTGCAAAAGTGTCAAATCATAGCCCCATTGTATTAGGTCATGTATAAACACTGAATTCATAATCTAGGTATAAAATGAGACAATAGCTGGTTCCATAATAGTAGATGAAGGAAACCTCTCAATTTCTAGTCAAAATCATAAGAGATAAGACAACTGAACTCCAACAATATGCAATAATGTCAACATCCAGAATGCCTTGCACACATACCATCTCTGGATCCACATGCTGAACCTAATTGTTGGCTTAGAAGTGGGCATGGTACATAAATGGTTTTGCTTTCCTGTTCTTACTGCCTCTTCTTCTAGGCAAAGACCAAAGCCTTCCTTCTACCTCACAAGGGGAATGAGCCAAACCTGGTGGAAACTCTCAGATTATTTGCATTTCCAGCATCTCCTAAAAGGGCAAAACAAGGCTGATGAGCTGGTAGAACAGCATAACAACTTGTTGACCAAAACAGATAATATGTTGTCCCAATTTGCCAAGCACAAGACAACAAGTGGATGCAACTATGCCAGACACAGAAAATCTCAATTGCTAGTAAAAATCATTGAGAGATTAGACATAACCAGACTCCAAGAGTATGCAACACCCGCCAACATCCTGGATTCATTGCAATTAGGCTTCAGACTAGGATACAGCCCTAATAGCATTAAATTATGACCTATGACAATGAATATAGGGGGAGATTTTCAAAGGCACAAATGGTGATTGGGGGTCAGATTTACAAAGGTATTTAGGCACCTAACATTGCAGACTGACATCTAGTGGGATTTATTGGAGTGTCTAGTCATATTAGGCAACCAACCTCAGTATTCTAAATCCTACTAGATGCCTGTCTGCATCATTAGGTGCCTAAATACCTTTGTAAATCTGGCCTTAGGTGGCCTAACTTCAAATGACTTTGAATAGGAGTTAGTGATCTAACTTTTATTTGTGCCTTTGAAATTCTCCTCCAGAGACCATAGGTCAACACTCATATTACTCAGTCTTTCAGGACAGTTAACCATAAGGTGCTGGTGACGACCATGCATGGTGGCAGACAGTACAGAATTACATATTCTCTAACAGGACCCAGAGTAGTAATGCCAAAACCTTCACCTCATGAGGCCCACAAGGATCTCTCCTCTCCCCTCAAGGATTTATCCTCTCTTCCTACCCAATATCTAAATAAGAGTTGAAGAGGCAAGACTTCATGTGCTTCATTACCAGCAATATGCTGGTGACATTCAGCTGTATATCATTTTCCATAGAAGCAGCCAATGCTAAGACTAGGATATCAGAACATCTTCAAGAGTTTAGTTTAAGCAATTATAGTTAGGGAAAGGGAAAAATGTTTCAGAGAACTAACCAAGACGCTGATCTTCCCCTTCCACAGAAAGCATCTAACCCCTATTCATCAAAATAGTACAAAGCCTCAAGTCCTGTTCAGCTCATCACTAGATCAAGACACCCATATGGTATCAGTGGTGAAATATGCCTATTTCTACCTTCAGCTGGCTAGTAGAACTTCAGACCTACCTCCCAGATGATGATCTGGCCAAAATGATCAATGTATTCATCACCTCCAGACTGAAATGCTGCAACACACTATGAGGCAGATACAGTATGTTAACACTGCTTTCATTAGCAAATGAATTTTTTCCAGAACAGCTGTTGAGAGCTTTAAAGCTCCTTTGCCATCTAATGCTGCCAGTCCATCTGGCAAATTTCAAGTTACTTTATGTATAAAACTTTGTCTGGGAATAGTGTTCCACCAGTAATAAGCCCTGATACCACACAGTTCTATCAGTCTTTCACCATTCTGATTTTAGAAACCAAGGTCAAGCTTGCCCATTGCTTTATCCACTCTGTCATCATCATCCCCAATGTTGGCACTGAAATCCACCATTATTAAGCAAATCTCATGCTTGGGAATATTGTCGGCGTTTGTTGACAACTGTAGAAATGATCACTGATCTTACTATAGTTGTCTGTTGGTGCATAACACTGTATAATTGTCATACTCTTATCATGTTTGAAACATAATCTGCTGTTAATCAGCTCCCTCTCTCTATGTGATTTTTCTGCTTTGGAAGTCATAGTTAATGCTATTCCTGAGCGCTAACCATCTTGCCTTCCTGATTACACTGACATTTTTAAAAATGTTTTTTATCAGCTCTTGGCCATTGACATTAATTTGCTTCAAGAATTTCAAAATTTCTTTCATCGCCTGCACAGCTTTTGTTGTTTCATCCACTGTTGTCATGTTCCAGAAACCTACTTTCAGTTTATTTTGCCTTTAGTATAACAAAGGTTTTAACAATGTGTTATAATCAAGTTTTTCCATAGATTCAAATATTTTCTGTGATAAGGTTAAATCTTCTGTTTTAGATGTGACAGGGTATGTGAATTTTGAAAGGGATAATTGGAAATGAAGTGAGAGTGCTGAAGAGGGAGAATTCAGAGCCCACCACACAGGAACAGTGGTCGTTTGCATCTCTCCTATCCTGGGACTGCAGGTTAGGGTAGCCCAGTGGTTCTCAACCAGGAGTACGCATACCCGGTGGGGTACACAGAGGTCTTCCAGGAGATACATCAACTCTTCTAGATATTTGCCTAGTTTTACATAAAAAGCACTAACATTTCATACAGAGAAAATGAGAAAGTAAGCAATTTTTCAGTAATGGTGTGCTGTAATCCTTTCATATTGTTATATCTGCTTTTGTAACTCAGTAGTATTTAAGTGAGGTGAAACTTGGGGTGTGCAAGACAAATCAGACTCCTGAAAGGGGTACAGTAGTCTGGAAAGGTTGAGAAACACTGGGGTAGCCTTGAAGATACTGCAGCACCTAGTGGTGAATGAAGGACTAGCAGCACCGGGAAACAGATGGAGCAACGGGCCACCCTCAGCCATGCCCCCCACTTTGACCTCCTACCACTACTAGTGCACTCTCTGCACTGGAGGAAGCATGGAGACAATGGAGCCAGCTCTGAGCTTGTCGGAGTCCCACTGTACTGGAAGTAGTCTCAAGGGGCTTTATGATTGCTTTGCAATCCCTCTGTGCTGGCATAACCTGAAATAAAGGGACTGTGGGACACCAGTAAATACAGATCAATAATTAAATTCTAGGCAGAATATACTACAAAACAGATAATTTGGTTTTTAAGTTCTTTTTATATTATAAATCTTGTAGAATAACTAGCAACTTATCTTGGCACCTTCCCCTCTCCCTCCCTGCCCAGAAGTCTCCCCTGGCCCATTCCTCCCAAGAATGTACAATATATGAAAATCAAAAAGCCTTTTTAGTGCATTGTTATATATTTAAAAAAGCAACCAGAATCAGTAAAGAATGAATTATGGTTCCCAAAGCAAATTTAACTTGTCCCTCTGGCACATATATAGTACTACCGTACACAGTTAAGAAAAATAGTTGTTCTGGTTCAGAGACTTTCAATGAAGATTATCAAAAGGGGAGATTCCTATATTTTACTATTCTTTGTCACTGTTTCACTATCTCCATTTAGTCAATAGAGCTCTCTCTCATTTGGATGTGACCTGTCAGTAATACTTCCAATCTCTTTAGATTGAAAAAAATCTTTACCTCACTGGAAAGCAGGTATAATCAATTTCCAAGCTATTACAATAGCTTTTAATTTTTTTTAAGTTAACAATTTAACTCTCAACCAATCAAAGTCAGAGCTTCTTAAATCAATTTCAAACTTGACATTCCAATGCTTTGTTTCAAATATCTGACAGAGTCTGGTAATGCACAAAATAAGACAAGTTAATTTAAATGCTCTGTTTTTCTCAGATGCCCTTAAAGAATGGTTTTACAGAGAGTTTATCTATCCCATTTATGGAGAATTGGGAAACATTTATTTTTATGAAAGAATATGTGCAACTCCGTTTTCCCTCTCACCTTGTATTGTTCTCTGCTGGGTGTAAAGAGGTTAATTTCCTTCGTGAAACAAGACAAGCAATGCAGTAACTGAAGGGAAGTCACTAAACAGGAATGAACTATTAGGAACCTATGTCTCTAAGGGTAATTACTACACATCTCTAGGCAGATAAACAAGTTTGCAGAAATACTACACCTTGGGGGGAAACTGCATATACTCGTTTTGACCCAGTTCAAGAGGCCCAGAAGACAAAGAAATGAGAACTGTATCTAGTGGTCAGCCTGCTATGGGTGGGCGGTGGGAGGTATTACTCATTGGATCCAAGATCTAACATGAAACTGTAACCAACTGGGGAAAACCTTTCTGAAATGGTTTGATGGATTTTGAAACATACCAGGGTCCCCACGTGGAAGATTGCTGACACCTAGTAAGACTGGAATATATATAAGCTGTTTTTTGTTTTCGAGACATGTTTTCTCTAAATAAATACTTTGCTTCATGAAGGCTGGTTGGCCACTGATTAACCCTGTCATAGCCCATGGGAGGTAGCAGGAAAGTAGTTGCTGAACTTAACTGAGACTTGCTAAAGCAGTGGTTCTCAAACTTTTGTACTGGTGACCCCTTTCACATAGCAAGCCTCTGAGTGCGACTCCCCTTTATAAATTAAAAACACTTTTTAATATATTTATCACCATTATAAATGCTGGAGGCAAAATGAGGTTTGGGGTGGAGGCTGACAGCTTGCAACTCCCCCCATGTAATAACCTTGCGACCCCCTGACGGGTCCCAATCCCCAGTCTGAGAACCACGGTGCTAAAGTGATCATAGTGAGCTGTAGGAGGAAATTGCAGCCTGAATCTCTTGTCTGGAGGGAGAAGAATGCAGGTTCCTGCTGCGAAAAAGGTAATGGCTCGAGGCCTGAGAATAGTGCCCTCAAGGAGGCCACAAGGTCAGAGGTGCAGTTACCCCAGAACTTTAACACCATCTTCATTACACCAGCTGTAGCTGTTACACTTTTACAGCAAAACCCAGGCATTTACCACATAATGATCTCCACTGACCCAAATATAATGAGAGTTACACAGAGTCCCACTAGTGCTGCATAATGGATCTATACAAGGCACACCCTTTGTAACAAAGTGGTGATGAAGGTATTTCAGGATCATTTACATCCTTAGTGAGATTCTAAACCTTAATTTCCTTGACTATGTTTGAAAGTGAACATTTATGCATATCAACATAGCTTTAATTTTACAACATCTGATACGTATACTAGATCTTTCTTCCAATATTCAGTATATCCTTTGTCAGGGTGTCATTTCCTCCAGAGAGCAGCTCTTTTCTTGGGCTTTTCTAAAATACACTATTTTTAATCTTATGGAGGCAGTACAAAAGTGCTATTTGTAGTCTGGATCACAAATAGAGGGCTTGAAAAAGCCACTTGCCTGGGGCAAGCAGATAATTTTCCCAGGCAGCACAGTCAGCCTCTGCAGGATCAAAGCTTTCATTAAAAAAAAATTAGTCTCTTGCCTTTACGGCTATGTGGAAATTTTTCCAAACATGAATTGAATATAAGTCAATGGAGTGCTGTTTCCTTAGACAGCAGAGACAGTGCAGACAGAGTAGGTGCATGACCAGGGTAGGGTACAGATGCACAAATAGTGTACAGTGCATACTGGAGAGAAAAGAGAAAGATTTAAGGAAATGAGAGGGAATATGGTACTAAGAGACAGATGGGGGAAGAGATCAAGACAACTATTTGGGAGGAGGTAGAGTGCACAGGGTATAGGGAAAAGAAACACACAGTGGAGACAACTCAGTAAGATACACAGTGATCTGTTTGAGACCAAAAAAATTGTGTTGAGTGAAGCCAGGAAGGGGGGAAAAAAGATCTACCAGAGCAAGAGAAATGTAAGGGCAATTTTTTAAAAATCAGAATTGCCAATAATAGAGAAAGAACAAGAACCATACAATTATTTTTATTTCTTTAAATTGTGAGGGACATGGCAGAATTGATATTTTGCACCCTCATTGGTAGGCTCAGCCCTTGGGCTAGTAGATGTTTCACTAAATTTTCAAGCCCTACATACATGGTAGTTCAAATGTAAATAAAATAAGCAAACTAGATGAAGATGCTATAAAATGGGTGCACAACTAGTTGAAAAACCATATTCAAAGAATAGTTATCAATGATTTGCTGTCAAACTGGGAGGATGCACCTAGTGGGGTCCCACAGGGGTTTGTCCTGGGTCCAGTACTATTCAGTATTCTCATTAATTACTTGGATAATGGAGTGAGAATATACTTATAAAATTTGCCAATGACACCAAGCTGGGAAAGGTTGGAACTTGGAAGTACTTTGGAGGACAGGATTAGAATTCAAAATGACCATGACAAATTGGAGAATTGGTCTGAAATCAACACGATGATATTCAGTATAGATAAATGCAAAGTACTACACCGAGGAAGTAAAAAATTATTGCACAAATACAAAATGGGGAACAACTGGCTAGGCAATAGTATTGCTGAAAAGGATCTGGGGGTTACAGTGGATTACAAATTGAATATGAGCCAACAATGTGATGAAAATTCTGGGGTGTATTAACAAAAGAGTTGTATGTAAGACATAGGAAGTAATTGTCCTACTATACTCAGCACAGATGAGGCCTCTGGTGGAGTACTCTGTCCAGTTTTAGGTACTATGTTTGAGGAAAGGTAAATATAAATAAATAAATGGAGATATCCTATCTCCTAGAATTGGAAGGGACCCTGAAAGGTCATTGAGTCCAGGCCCCTGCCTTCACTAGCAGGACCAAGTACTGATTTTGCCTCAGATCCCGAAGTTGCCCCCTCAAGGACTGAACTCACAACCCTAGGTTTAGCAGGCCAATGCTCAAACCACTGAGCTATCCCTCCCCCTTAAGGTGTGCACAAACTGGGGAGAGTCTAGAGGAGAACTACAAATATGATCAAAGGTTTAAAAAAAACCTGACCTATGATGAAAGGTGAAAAAACTGGGCATGAGTTAGTCTTGAGAAAAGACAACTGAGGAAGGACAAGTCTTCAAATATGTCAAGGGCTGCTATAAAGAGGACAGTGATCAATTGTTTTCCATGTCCACTGAAAGGTAGTAGGACAACAAGTAACAGGCTTAATTTGAAGCAATGAAGATTTAGATCAGATATTAGGAAAAGCTTTCTAAATATAAGGATAGTTAAGCACTGGAATAGGTTACCAAGGGAGGTTGTTCAATTCCCACCATTCAAGGTTTTTAAGAACAGGTTAGAAAAACCCCTGTCAGGGATGGTCTAGGTATACTTGGTCCTGGCTGAGCACGTGCGCAGACTAGATGATCTCTGGAGATCCCTTCCAGCTCTACATTTCTAGGAGTCTATGAAAAAGGGAAAAGGGAATCGAATCTTAGTTAAATCCTTAACTTGTTGAGCACAATCAGTGTAATCCCCACCCCCCATTTTAAACGGCTGAGTCTCTAGGGGTACCTACTTGAATGGGGTATTCACCCATGCTTGCCTGGAAGGGGTTAATGTAGGATAAAATGGGGGGCCAATTAACCAGACAGGCCACAGTTGAGGGGAATCAGGTGTTTTAGTAATCCCCTGACTCATAGGTGCTGGAACTAGGGGTGATGGGGGTGTTGCTGCACCCCCTGGCTTGAAGTAGTTTTCATTATATACAGAGTTTACAGTTTGGTTCAATGGCTCTCAGCACCCCCACTATACAAATTGTTCCAACTCCCCTGCCTTGACTGAATAATGAGGGAGCCCAGCTGAGGAGGAACGAGTGGTCTGGGTTTATAAAGACAGGAAACTAGCAGCAGAGGGGGGCTGAAGGAAGTAGCCTAGAGTCACTCCATGGGAGGAAGGAGCTTTGGGGCTGACAAACCCAGAGGAGGGGGAGCCAGAAGGTTAGGAAAGGCCCAGGGAAGAGGCAGTAAGGTCCAGAAAGGAGCAAACCTTGGCTGGTGATTAGAGGATCCCTGAGCTGGAACTTGGAGTAGGGGGGCGGGCCCAAGTTCCCCTACCAGCTACTGGGGAAGAGGCACTGGCTGGGCAGTGAATGGGAAGACTGCCTGCGCCCGTTCACAAGAAGAGACTTTGATAATCCGGAAGGGGAGGACACATCTGACTTGGCCAGAGGGCTGAGCCATGAACACAAAGTATCTTGCCTTGCTGAGAGCCAGGAAGAGAAGGCAGGGTGTGTGGTGAGAGACGGAAAAGAGGCATTGGACCTGGAATCAACTAATCTCCAGAGCGACCCAGAGGAGGCACAGTAGCGATGAGCAGACCCTGTGACACTATGACTTCATGGCTTTAGTTAGGAAAGTAGACTGCAGCAGTTCTCAAACTTTAGGTTGGGACCCCAAAGTGGGTCGCAACCCCGTTTTAATGGGGTTGCCAGGGCTGGTTTTAGACATGCTGGCCAAAGTCAAAGCCCGAGCCTCATCGCCCAGGGCCAAAGCCGAAGCCCAAAGGCTTCAGCTCCAGGTGGTGGGGCTTAGGTTACATGCCACCCCCTTGCCTGAAACCCTTGGGCTGAAAGCTTTGGGGCCCTCCCGCCCAAGGCAGTGGTGCTCAGGCGAGCTCAGTCTTCGATCCCCTCTCCTGGAGTCATTTATTAATTTTTGTTGTCAGAAGGGGGTCGCAGTGCAATGAAGTTTGAGAACCCCTGTGCTAGTAGTATTCTCTAAGTTCATTTGGAACAGGGGAGAAAAGGTCTCAGTGGAATTTCACTTCCTTACAAACTGTGGCAGACTGATAGGTCATTTATCATGAAGGGATGAGTGTCCAATCCCATGAACTCAACTACTGGAAGACCTGCCCAAGGCACCTGCAGGTAATTTGCCCCTTATAAATGGACTGCACAAGACAACTTACATTTCCAATGCTTTCTAAGGGAAAATAAATACTTTCAATCCCACTTTGTATCACCAATCAACACAGCAGCTTTCTGTTAACGTACATGTAATTATAACATACATTTTCTTAATTCTTTATAATTAAAGTTTACTTACAAGCTTTAACTTTGCATTGGAATTTTTTATTAAATGTGAACTAAACCTAAAGAGGAAAGTCCAGAAATGTGTGCCAACTGTACCCACTAATAAAGCTGCTAGAGATATTGAAGATTATGATGTCACTCAATACACAATTTAAAATTTCACTGAACTTTGGGGGGGAAAAAAAAACCTGCTCTTTTTGGTTTGCTAGAGATGCCACAACATCAATATCGGAGCTCGAGTACATCAGGTATCTATGATATCCCAGAATGCATCATTCTGGGCCATCTCCAGTAAACCTAGAAAAATAAACAATTTTAGGGCTTTATGAAATTCCAAAAATTAAAAACTATGTGCTGAGTGTCCATCAAAGCCTGGAAAAATTGTGTGTGTGTGTGTTAATTCTAAGCACATTTCTTGATTTACTCAAATTTATATTTTAGCTTTCCATTTCACCTTTAAAGCATAAATGCAACAGCATATATAGTAACAAGTTACATGCGTGCACCCTGGTTACAATATCTTTAGGAAACAAAGTTTTGGATTTTCCAGGTTATGCATCTATAATCTGATTAACACCACATTACTTCTGATGTTGCTATGACAGCATTATTAATTAATTATGTATAGTGTCCACATCACTGAGGTATTTAGGTACATTTTAACAAGACAAAACTAATTATCACAAGAATGGGAAGCGCTTCCTCTGTGCCTCCTCACAGAAACTGTCTCAGCTTCTCTGAAAGAACCCAAGATGGTGGACAACAGGAAGCAGATTAAATAAAGAAAATCCAGAGATTGTAGTTAAAGGAAAGCCTGGATAAAGAGATGCATTTTATATGCCATCCTGAGAGGAGAGCCTACCACTGAGAATGCCCTGCTCCCAATTCCCTCAAGCTTCACTTTAAGGATATCTAGTTGAAGTGTGTCTATAGAGTACTCCTATTTCCTTGGTATTTCATTTTAAAAGAAAAAAGAAAAGAATGCATGTATTACTATTTGAATGTACAATCAAAAAACGATTCATCCCTTTAAGGAAAAGTGGTGATGCATCAAGAAGCATCCTGCATCCACTCGTCCCAATGCTTTCCACATGTAGAGTTACCAGACCACATGAAACACAGGGAGGTATTGAAAGAGCAATCACCTAAAAGGTGCTCTTATTTCAGTGTGTGATGTTCCAGATAAACCACATGCATGATCAGCACCATCTCAGTGTGTTATTAAAGGAGATCATACATGAATCCTGACATAGAACCATCTGTGTTATTAAATTGGAGGTGTGGGAGAGAAGTCAGCATGCCCACTTAGGAATGGAAAGAGACTGTGCCCAAGTATTCAAACTAACCAGTTTATGAACTCTTAATTTTGTTATTGGAAAAAAACCTCAGAAGCATGAAGAAGTGAATAAGAATGTGGATGGGGAAGCGTTGCTATATTAGTAATGCTTGAAGTGAAATAGGTTATTTGTTCAGTGAATATAATACCCTAAACATTTTAGAATATAAATTATCAGAACCTTCTCTAGTCTAATAGGTTTAAAATAAAGACTCCATCCAAAACATTAAACTAGTTATTAGTTTTACATCAAGAGTAATATTACAATGCTTTCTCCCACTCAGCATTCCTACAAAGGCTATGTGTTTGAAAGGGAAATCCCTTGAACAAATCTCTTCTTTCTAATTTTTGCCCATTATGTACCTCCAAAGCCAAGGCTGTCTTGTCGTAGGCATTAGGGACTCGCTTCTGGATAACCCGGGCATAAATAGGGCCATTCTGAAGGTTAGGGAGCGGAGTGTTGATGCTGGGTTGGGCATAGGGCCCTGGCTCCGGCCCTCCCAGTGGCTGTGGGTGGGAACTATCCTGGTTACCTCCAATCAGAGTAGATACTGAAGCAGAGGAAGGTCTATACTTCTCCACGTAAGGAACAGGTATCATTCCCCTCTTTCCATCGCTGTCTTCTGCATTCCACCATTGCTCTTCAGGCTTATCCCGGATTCTCAGTATGTCTCCTTTCTTAAATGGAAGATCTTCCTCATCATTTCCATTAAAGTCAAAGAGAGCTCGCACATATTCAGCTTCTTCCTGCCTCAATATAACTCCACTATTCTGCTTGGATTTGGAAACAGGTTCTATCAATGTTGTAGTATCCAAATAATGTATTTTGTAGAATTCCAGTAAAGATGGTAATGAATCAAACTCTTGGTCACCTATTCGGAATCTGGAGGGATTCAACCCTAAAAGAAAAATGGCAGCACATTATTAAAGAGAATATAATAAAAATGTGACAACTTGAAATGAAATCTCTACGAAAATTATTTAAGTTTACAGATGAATAATTTGATGCAGAATTAGGCACTATACTTCAGGATAATGTTGTTAATTGTATCTAACCTTTGTACATAGTTAGTGATTTGTATATATGCATACATGGAAGAAAAATGAAGTTTGATTTGTTAGAATAGTGAAGTGAACAGTATCCTGTACCTTCCAGAATTGGGAGGTAGAGTGTGTGGATCTTATTCAGATGGAATGGGATCTTATTTTTAGAAGTGAAGTTTGTCAAACTAGGAAGGTGGGGTTAGGTAGACTAGAACAAAATTATAGCAGTGGGCCAGTTATGCTATAGTTAAGATTAAGACCAACTTTCTGTTCAAAGCACAACTCTAAGTGCTTGACTCCTGTAAAATTTAATAACCACTTAACACCGTTTTATACCCCCTAAACGCTTGCATACAGGATGCCACCTAAACCTATACTTCCCCTTACCCATCATTAAATCCACAGACTGCTCTCATATCCCTTCTTACTATTGACCAAATCCATGGGAAGTCAACCCCAGAGCCCTGCCACTGACATACCCTACACAACTCTCCATTGACATGATGCAGGCTGGAACCTCAAGTTACACATTCGCCTCTTTCATTTGATCCTACGCATGGGGGCACAGAGCCAGATACCCACATATCAAAATCACACCTCTGCATTCCTCAAACAAATCCACAGATCTCCTTATATCACAAACGCACCTCTAACAATCGGCCCCACATATTGCTTCCACTATTAAGTACCTCTATACCTAAAACAATGAAAGCAACTGGCCTGCATGTAGACAATTGCCAACGGCTCTTTCCAGCTCCAGAGGGGCAGAGTTACGGTTGCATGGGCACTTACCTTAACTTTGTATTTCCTTGTTTTCACAAGTTTGAGTTTTGCTGAACTTGATGTTCTGTGTTAATGAAGATTTTTACTATTTAATAAGTGTCTGATTTTCACTCCCAAGTTTATTCTGAAGGAAATGAAGGAGTTTTGTTTCTTATTTGTAAAAAGAACAGGAGGACTTGTGGCACCTTAGAGACTAACAAATTTATTAGAGCATATGCATATATGCATCCGAAGAAGTGGGCTGTAGCCCACGAAAGCTTATGCTCTAATAAATTTGTTACTCTCTAAGGTGCCACAAGTACTCCTTTTCTTTTTGCGGATACAGACTAACACGGCTGCTACTCTGAAACCTTTCTTATTTGTGTGTGTCTTCGACCTACCACATCTATAAACTCAGCCACATTCAGCTTTTCACTTGGGACGGTACAGGATTTTCATTTCCAAAGTATAAGACATCTGTATATTTCATATAGAATGAATTTTAGGTACAAGCCCAAGATAAAGAATGAACCGTGAAGCTTTTTTAGCCCTCTACTCTTTACAGCATAACTGTCCTGAATGTTACATCAAGAGAGCAACGTTGCTGTTATGGTTAGTTACTAGTAGTTGGTCAAAAAACACACTAAGGCCTTGTCTACACTGCCACTTTACAGCGCTGCAACGTTCTCGCTCAGGGGTGTGGAAAAAAAAAACCCACCCCCGAGCACTGCAAATTTCAGCGCTGTACAGTGGCAGCGGAGACAGTGCACCAGCGCCTCCCCTCGAGATGGGTTTTTTTTTTTTTTATAGTGCTAGGAGAGCTCTCTCCCAGCGCTGGTACCGTGACTACACAGCCACATTAAAGCGCTGCTGCAGCAGCCCTTTAACGTTGCTAGTGAAGACATGCCCTAAAACGGTGTTTGAAGACAGATACTAAACACTACAAAGAGTTTTTAGCAGCTTGGCTTTGGAGCAAACACAAATGAGGCCATTCTTCCTTTTTTTTTTTATGAAAGTCATAAACACCACAAATCAACGTAGCAATATACATTTCCAAAACATGTGCAACAAGTGCATTAACCTTTTACTTCTAATTTCTCTTAGCATAAGTCACCTTCTTCATATTTGTCAAATGGCAGGTGAGTTATAAACCATCATATCAAATGCATCAACAAATATTTAACTAAATAAATCACATCCCACACTACTATACATTATGAATGATATACAACTGATGAATTGCCAATCTTGGTTTCAGTGGTCCAGCTGTCTATTTCTCTTTTTTCCTGGTTTTATGTTCTTCAATTTATTTGGAAAACAGTAAGTCTGATATTCCATATATAGTATAACCAGTTGTTGTGGGAGAAATGGAGACAAAGAGATTCACACTTCAACAAGTAATGATGAGGGGTAAGGAAGGAGAGACCGTCATACTTCAAGTTCTTAGTCTAGTTCATTTTCCTTCTATCAAAAAAGAGTTGCTTACCTTGTAAATCTGTTTCTCCAAAGAGGATCTCTAACAGAACTCTTGCTTCTGGGCCTTAGTTCCTTAGTGCAAGGTTAGAAGAACTCACCCTAGCTCTTAAAAATTTTTGACCATCAAGGGCAGCATTACCAGGGTGGATCATTGGCTCAGCCTGACTTCCTGAATATTCCAAGTAGTTCCTTCAACTGAGCAGGAGATAATGCTCCCAGAAAGAAAAGCTGATTCAAGATGATCAACTAGCAAAAAATACTATCAGAGAAGAAGCATATAATAAAGTACCTCTCAGAATTATGGGATGAGGTGTTTGCGATGAGAGAATTCACCTAGATAATATCTTCAGAGAAGCAAAATTATAAGGTACACTCAATCAGTCCAGGATTCACATTCCAGCAGACTTAGAAGCCCAAGAGGTGTCCACAAGGAAATGTAAGCAAATGAGTAAAAACAACATGACCAATGCCAATAGGGCAGAGAAAGAGGAAAGAATTAAGATACCTCCCAAAATGCCTACATTATAATATATAAACATAAGTATAAATTAGCTAACTGAAAGTAAGGTACATCCTATAACAAAACAAAACAAATCTTTTTTGGTGGGGTGGGTAGTGAGAGTTTAGCCTCCCTTACCTCATAACGGGGGGCGGGGGGGGGGGGGGGGGGGCGGGGAGAGAGGGACACGACTCTTTGGCCTGAGGGCCACATCTGGGTACGGAAATTGTATGCAGGGCCATGAATGTAGGGCTGGGGCAGGGGGTTGGGAGGGAGCGTGTGAGGTGTGCAGGAAGGGGCTCAGGACAAGGGGTTGGGGTACAGGAGAGGTGCGGTGTGTGGGAGGGGGCACAAGGGAGGGGGTTAGGGAGCTGAGGGGAGGGAGTTGGGGTGCAGGATGCAGACGAGGTTTGTGGTGAGGCCTCCCGCCTGGGGCGCTTACCTCGAGCGGCTCTGGGGTGGCAGCGGCACACAGAGGGGCTAAGACAAGCTGCCTATCCTGGCCCCGCGCCTGGAAGTGGCCAGCATGTCCGGCAGTGGCTCCTGGGGGTGGGGCGGGGCAGGCGGCTCTGCTGCACACTGCCTTCGCCTGCAGGTACCACCCGTGAAGCTTCCATTGGTTGGGTTCCCCATTCCCGGGCAATGGGAGCTGCAGGCAGTGCCAGCCGCTTCCGGGAGCTGCACGGGGCCAGGACAGGCAAGAAGCCTGCCTTAGCCCCGCTGTGCCTCGGGGCTGGCAATCCTGTGGGCCAGACTGAAAGCCCTGACGGGCCAGATCTGGTCCACAGGCCACAGTTTTCCCTCCTACCTTATAAACAAGGTCTGGAAAATAGAGAACCAATAAAGAGGATTCCTTCTTGTAGGCCACATCCAAGCAACAATGTTTTGTAAATGTGAGGAGAGAGGGCCATATAGTTGCTTTGCAGATGTCTGTGATAATTTTTTTTTTTTAATCTCCCTAGCAAGCTGTGATGGGAGCCCAGATATGCCGTTCTAATTTCAGGCCAACCAGGTCACAGCAGTATGAAATGCAATCAGGCATCCACTTAGACATGATCCTCTACGGTGTTGGTACCAAATGAAGCAAAAATTGTGTTGATTTTCTAAAGGTTTTAGTCCTCCCCGGGACTTTTTAAGATCAAGCATATGGAATGGGCAGGCAGGTGTGGGAAGAATGTTGGCAGGCCAATATGATCACTAGTGTGGAACTCCAATACCACACTGGAGAGAACTTGAACTCTGCAGCAACACTTTATCTCAGGAAAGACTGGTATACGATAACTTGGTCGTTAGACTAAAGTCATTGCCACCAGCAAAATTACTGCATGTAAAGAACTTAAACTCATAGGAAATAAGTGGTTCTAAAGAAAGTTTGATAAGCTTTGTCAGGGCCACATTAATATCCCATGACCAAAGGCTTTATAATGGGGGTGGTGTTGCGAGACTTCTACTAAGGGACAATAAACTGAAATAGATGTGACAGATTGACAATATCCTACATTATCCTGAACAAACCTTATGGAATTAAGATGAAATTTACTAAATTAAGTTAAACCTCACTGAATTACAGTTAATACCTTTGGGGGACATTGTACTAAAAATGCAGTTATATGTGTGTTGTTAGGACACTGTACGTACCTTCTCTAGCAGGGAGTGGGGATGCTAATGTACTTTCCTACGTTATCAGCCTTGGAAGCCACCCACCCGGACAGATATGCATCTAGTAGTTTAAACTGGGACCAACAAAAAAAAGTGTTTGGGGATAAATAGCCTGTTTTTAAACTCGCTCATGGGCTTCTTCCTGATCCAGCAAATGGACAGGACCCCTGGTCCACGGAGGGCTCCAATCCTTATGGTAGGGTTGGAAGGTCTGTGCCTGCCAGACTGCATGTTAAGAGTTGTGTAGGTGTCTTTATAATTATTGTTTTCTCTATCATGCTTTTTACCTTAAGAATAAAGTAGGTTTGCATAGAAAGAACTGTGTAGAACTTATGACTAGGGCTGTCGATTAATCGTAATTAACTCATACGATTAACTAAAAAAATTAATCGTGCTTACGCGCAGTTTTAATCACATTGTTAAGCAACAGAACACCACGTTAAATTTATTAAATATTTTTGGATGTTTTTCTATATTTTCAAATATATTGATTTCAGTTACAACACAGAATACAAAGTGTACAACGCTCACTTTATATTATTTTTATTACTAATAGTTGCACTCTAAAAATGATAAACAAAAGATAGTATTTTTCAATTCACCTCATGCAAGTACTGTAGTGCAATCTCTTTATTGTGAAAGTGCAAGTTACAAGTGTAGAATTTTTTTTGTTACATAACTTCACTCAAAAACAAAACAATGTAAAACTTTAGCACCTATGAGTCCACTCAGTCCTACTTCTAGTTCAGCCAATCACGGAGACAAAAGTTTGTTTACATCTACAGGACATAATGCTGCCTGATTATTTACAGTGTCATCTGAAAGTGAGAACAGGCGTTCACATGGCACTTTTGTAGCCAGCATTGCAAGTTATTTACGTAAGTTACATAAGCTAAACATTCGTATGCCCCTGCGTGCTTCGGCCACCATTCCAGAGTCCATGCTTCCATGCTGATAATGCTTGTTAAAAAAAATAATAATAAAATTTGTGACTGAACTCTTTGTGGGAGAATTGTATGTCTCCTGCTCTGTTTTACCCGCATTCTGCCATATATTTCATGTTATAGCAGGTTCGGCTGATGACCCAGCACATGCTGTTCCTTTTAAGATCACTTTCTCTGCAGATTTGACAAAACACAAAGAAGGTACCAATGTGAGATTTCTGAAGATAGTTATGGCACTCAACCCAAGGTCTAAGAATCTGAAGTGCCTTACAAAATCTGAGAGGGACTAGGTGTGGAGCATGCTTTCAGAAGTTTTTAAAGAACAACAGTCCAATGCGGAAACTACAGAACCCGAACCACCAAAAAAGAAAATCAACCTTCTGCTGGTGGCATCTGACTCAGACGATGAAAATGAACATGCGTTGGTCCCACTGCTTTGGATTGATATCAAGCAGTGGGTGCTTGTTGTTATAACAGTCATCAGCATGGATGCATGTTCTCTGGAATGGTGGTTGAAGCATGAAGAGATATAAATCTTTAGGGCATCTGGCACGTAAATATATTGTGACGTTAGCGACAACAATGCCATGTGAACGCCTGTTTTCACTTTCAGGTGACAGTGTAAAAAAGAAGCGGGCAGCATTATCTCCTGCAAATGTAAACAAACTTGTCTGTCTGAGCAATTGGCTGAACAAGAAGTAGGACTGAGTGGAGTTGTAGGCTGTAAAGTTTTACTTTGTTTTATTTTTGAATGCAGTTTTTTTTTTTTACATAATTCTACATTTATAAATTCAACTTTCATGATAAAGAGATTGCACTACTGTACCTGCAATCGGGGAATTGAAAAATACTATTTATTTTATTTTTTACAGTGCAAATATTTGTAATAAAAATAAATATAAAGTGAGCACTGTACACTTTGTATTCTGTGTTGTAACTGAAATAATATATATTTGAAAATGTTTAAAAACATCAAAAATATTTAAATGGTATTCTATTATTAACAGTGTGATTAATCACGATTAATTTTTTTACTCACTTGACAGCCCTATTTATAAATGTAGCAATTACCCTGTTAACAGTCTCTGAAAAGAAAGCAAGCAGGTATCCTTGGGTAACTTATCTGTACTGGTAAATACACAGTGAACACAAGAAACAGTTCAGCCTAGAAATACCCTTGTCAGAAGGGAGAGGGACAGGGATCCACCCAAGACAGCCAACAGCTAGGGAGCTGGAAGCCTGACTGTGGATGTCCTTGCTGGGCCACTAAGCGAAAATACAGATGCAGTTGCCCCGAACTGTCTGAACCTTATGACAAAGAGCTGCAGAGTCTAACTTCTGCTAGGGTACAATAAACTGAAATAGCTGCCAAATTTATCTGGATAGAGTTAATTTTTAAGTTGTACTCAAACAGATAAAGAAGATAGTCAAACATTTTTGCACAGGACAAGTCAAAGGGACTAATTGGGCCTGACTGTACCACAGGCAAACCTTTTTATCTCAAGCTGTAGATGGCCTCTGAGATGACACGACATAAGCCACCTGCTTGAAGAGTCCATGCTTATGGATTTCTATCCTTTCTAGCCAAACTAAACAGAAGGCTTCCAAGTTAGGACAGAACAATGTGCTCTGCTGAAGTGAAGCTCTAAGGCCAATGGCATCAGATTTGGTCACCTGCAACACAGTTAAGAACTCTGTCAGTGGGCTAGTTAGAGGGGACTATCTGGATCAAACCTTAGTCACCCCTAGGGAGACACTGATCTGGAACTCAAAAATTCTGGGTTCAATTCCTGTTTCTGCCAATCTCGTGTGATCATGGACATATCACTTAAACATTCTGGGTCACATTCTGGCATCCTTAGGTCACGTCTACACTACAAACTTTGATTGACAAGTTATTTTGGCATAAAACCATCACAGTTAGCATACTGCTTGTGCGTGCACATACTTGGTTCCCTGCATTGACACTTCAGATACTCACCAGGTGTTTGTGTCAATGCAGTGCGTGGTACACCAGGGTAAATATTCCAAGGCGAAACTTGCCATTGTCTGGCACACTGCCTTTTGGGAAATTGGTGAGGCAGAAACAAGTTGCACAGGAGTAAGTAGGAGCAAGGGGTCAAATTCCCATCATGCAACTTCCTCCATCCCATAATGTCACCCGTATCCCATATTTTTCCTCTTTTTAAAAAATCCCACAAAGCCTTGCTGCACTTTTCACTCTCTGCCATCTCTGACAGAAGCATGAAGTCCGAACAGCTCTGCACTATCGTCATGACTGTTGCAAGCAGAGGATGAATGATCCTCTGGTATTTGGAGAGCCATACTAAGAACTTCAGCATTGGGTTACATGAAGATTTTGTGGAGGACAGTTTGCTGAGTGATATAGCAAAAACCAATTCAAGGATGGTGGTGGCATTCACAGAGCAGCTGCAGACCAGGGAGCGCTGCTTCTGTGCCGAAGAAACAAGCACTGACTGTGATCACATCATGATGCAGGTTTGGGATGACGAGCAGTGGCTGCAGAACTGTCAGATGCAAAAGACCACATTCCTGGATCTGTATGCCAAACTCACCCCAGCCCTCTAGCACAGGGAGACTAGAATGATAGCTGTACTGACAGCCAAGTGAGTGATGATTGCTTTCTAAAAGCTTGCAACACCAGATTGCTACCAGTCAGTAGGACATCACTTTGGACTTGGAAAATCTATAACAGGGGGCCATTAATGGTCTCCTGCTATGCAGGACTGTGACTTGCAGTAATGTGCAGGACATACTGGATGGATTTTGGCACCAGCCCATCTTGTCACAGAGTACATCAACAGAACAGGCTACTTTTCTAAGATTATGCAAACATTGTTGGATAACTGGGAACGCTCCACTGCCCTCAGCGCTGGCTGGTCAGGGAAGGTGCATGATGCTTGCATCTTTAAGGACACAGGACTGTTCAGAAAGCTGCAAGCAGGGACATTCTTTCCTGACTGGTGGATTATCGTTAGAGATGTTGAAATGCCAACAGTGACCTTGGGGTACCCGGACTACCCCTGGCTCGTGAAGTCATACACCAGCCACCCCGACAGCACCAAGAAGAGATTCAACTACTGGCTCAGCAGGTGCATAATAAGAGATGAATGTGCTTTTGGTAGACTGACGGGATGCTGGGGTTGTTTACTCAAGACTGGATATGAGTGAGAAAAGTATCCCAGTGATTATAGCTGCCTGTTGCATTCTGCATAATATCTGTGAGGCAAAGGGGGAAAAGTTGCCGCTGGGATGAAGGGCAAAGATGGAGTGGCTGTCTGCTGCGTTTGAACTGCCAGACACAAGGGCTATTACAAGAGCTCAGTGTGGAACTATGCAGCTGAGGGAGGCCTTGAAAGAGCACTTTAACAGTCAGCCACAGTAAGATGATATGGGCGAACGTGCTCTATCTGCCCTGGAATTTTGGTGGTTATTAGGAATTGTGTGGTGCTTGTTGTACATTTATGAATACAACACTGTTTGTTAATGGGCCTATTAATTTTCCAGTGCTGCTTGTACATTTACAATTATTACACAGTGTTTTTGTCACTGATCCTATAAGTTTTGTCCACCTGTACAACAAGCAGTCAGTGCTTTCAATAGTGCTGGGCATTCTGCAACATATGTTGTGAAGTAATAAAGATGAATTTACCAAAAAATATTTTTATTGAGAACCGAAACCAGTGTAAAAAAACCCAGGGTACAATTAAAAAAACAAATACAATAAAAAGTTCTGAAATAAATTAACAGAACTTAACAAGGAGACAGAACATTCATGTCCTTTTCAATTCATTCTGGCTACACATGCAGCAATAGCGACTCTCATGCATCAGTGTATGTGAAGCTATGGTTCTCCTAATTGTCCACCAGCGTGAAGTGGTAGGGGATATGGATGCATCCCCTGATGCTATGTGGAAAGTTGGCGGGGGGAGGCGTAGAAAGGTGCTAAAATGGAGTTCTCCACGGACTGCAAAGGGAAGTGAACCCGTAATTGTTGAACCTGTAGGTCAACAAGAGTCTGCAGCAGTGTTCCCTCTAATTTTTCCCCCACACATGTGCAGAATAAATTTTGTTATGTGAGACACATCACCTTCATATTGGTGCACATAACAAAATTCATGTGGTGGGGTGGGGCCAAGGGGTTCAGAGTGTGGGAGGGGGCTCAGGGCTGGAGCAGAGTGGAGCAGGGCTGGCTGCAGGGATGTGAGAGCTCCAGCTGGGGGTACAGGCTCTGAGGTGGGGCTCAGGGCTGGGGCAGAGGGTTGGGGTGTGTGGGGGGGATGAGGACTTTGGCTGGGATGCGGGTTCTGGGTGGGGCTGAGGAGCTCAGGGCTGGGGTGCATAGGGTGGGGCCAGGGGTGAGGGGTTTATGGTGCAGGAGGATGCTCCGGGGCTATGGCAGGGAGAGAGGACTCCCCCCAGCTCTCTCTCCCTACAGCAGCTCTTGGGCTGAATGGGGCGGGGGAGAGGCACCTCTCCCCGCTGTGACAGCTCAGGGGCTGGGGCCGTGGGATAGGCACCCCTCCCCCGGCAGGTCTGGGCTGGGGCTGAGTTGGGGGAGCGGTGCCCGGTCATGGCAGGTCCGGGTCTGAGTTGGGACTGGGGGAGGGACACCCCCTAGGGTGCCAAATCCGTGGGTGCTCCAGGGCTGGAGCACCCACAGAGAAAATTAGCGGGTGCTGCTCAGCAGCACCCACCAGCAGCCAAGCTACCCCCACCCCCAGCGCCTGACCAACTCCTCCCTCCCAGCGCCTCCCGCCCCTGCGAACAGCTGTTTCGCAGCATGTAGGTAGGAAGCTCTGGGAGGCAGAGAGAAGAGCGGGGATGGGGCACACTCGGGGTAAGAGGCAGGGAAGAGGCAGGACAGGGGTGGGGACTTGGGGGAAGGGATGGATTAGGGCCGGGGCGGGGGTCCAGTACCCTCCGTAGTTACAGCGGAAGTTGGCGCCTATGGTGCACCCCTCCCCTGGCCGTGGTAGGTCAGCTGGGCAGCGCTAAACAGTCTGCTGCGTGGCCGCGCAGCTTACAGGGAACTTAGGTCTGCAGCATTTGTGTTTGCTGATGAAGAAGGCCCATTATGTCCTGGTACATTTCCTTCTCCTATCCACTCTTTCCCTCTCCATACTGTCTGCAACATTCACCCTCCAGGCTCTCTTTTTATGATCCGATGCAGCACTAGCTTGCAGGATCTCTCTGCACATATCCTCTTCTTTCTCCTCCTTTATCATGGTCTGACGTTCCATGGGTGTGTAGGGGGGACCTCTCAACACCACAACAGCAGCAGCTACAGACAAAACATACAGAGGTATTCTATGTATAGCACAAGGAAAAGTGAAAGTTAAGTTTCCTAACTCCCTTCCCTTGGCTCCCCTAAAGTTTTAAACAAGACACGGTTATTGACACTTCAGCCTGGGAGTGCCTGTGCACAGCATCGCTCACCAGCCCCAGCCATGGTGAGTATGGCCGAGCAGAGGCATTAGAGGGGAAGGCAATGCAGTTGTACAAAACAAAATTTCAGCCTTTGTTGCCCTACACTTATGCCCATTGAACATTGGCACTATTTTCCACAGACAGTGGTAATTTTAGCGGATATCTCACTCCTGAGGGTAACATAGGCACAGACAGCACAGCTGCTGCTGGTGTACTGAAGCCCCTGGCCCCACGTACACTAGCCTTTGCTGCAATGGTGATTGCCAAAGTCATCGTGGACTGGTATGGGAAAGTATCTTACCATAGAGGAAGAAATAAGGCTGACATCCCTAGAAACCTTCAGGAGAGGATTGCTGAGTACCCCCACAAAAGTTTCATCGAGATCTCTCTCGAGAATTCCAGGAACATCTGTGTACACAAACTGCTCCACATGCCACGCCCCGTTAAATCTACGGGGCAATGAACAGCAGATAACAACTCTACCTCTCTTTTTTTTGGACAGTTACAACTTCTAGTATGAGTAAATTAATTAAATGTCACTACTTGGGTCCTGGTAAGTTGGGATGGGGCACCATTTGTATATTTAAACATTGTAATGGGAAATGCATTCACACACTTACCTGAGGTTCCTTCCCCTGCATCAGACTCGCCTGTGCTCAGCTGCTGGGACTGACTCAACTGCAGTGGAGTCTCTAACATATCCTGGCTTGAGGCTTAGCTCAACCCTCAGGTCACATGTCCCTCCTCCTCCTCCTCGCTGTTCACAGCAGGGCTCTGTTTCTCTGACTCCACCAAGGTATCCACAGTGCTCTGCAGTGTGCTGGTGAGGTCTCCGCCAAGTCTAACATGAAGCTCATTGTACAAGTGGCAGGCCTGCACCTTGGCACCAAATCAACGGTTGGCCTTCTCATATGCCTGCTGCAGTTTCTTGGCTTTCACGTGACACTGCTGTACCACTTCTCTTGCATCCCCCGTGCAATCTGCTCATAGATGTCCACGTTTCTACATCTGCTCCATAGCTGTGCCTGCACAGCCTCTTCTCCCCACTGGCCCAAAAGATCCAATACCTCCTGTCTACTTCAGGCAGGAACCCATCTGGAGCATGTAGCCAGCGTGGTCGGTTGGGCAGCTGCACACAACAAGGGAGAGCTGCAAGGTATGTTCGCCAAGCTGGGCAATCAGGAAAATGCATTTCAAAAATATGCCAGGTGGCTTCCATTCTCTGTATCCCCTGGGCAGTGGAGTTCACAACTGTGACCAGAGGGGGTCAGTGTCAGGCATTGTGGGACAGTTGCTAGAGGACAGTCTACACTCGCAGTACATCAACCACAGTATGTCAACCATGGCTTAATGCCATTCAGGGAGGTGGTTTTACTGCATCGCTGTATTGGGGCATATACTTTACAGGAAACAAATGTAAGCATAGACACATGGACAGGTATGTTGACGCTAGGCTCCTTACATTGACTTAACTTTGTAGTGTTGACCCGGCCTCTCTCACACTGAGTAACACCTAATTCCATGAGTGGCCTCCCCCACTGATTTCAGAGGGTAGAAGGTGGAAGAACTGTATCCTGGAAAGCAGTGATTCTAAGGGTGTGTCTTCACAGCAGTTAGCTCAAGTTATAAATCTAGTGTTACCCCTAACTCCTGTCCACACACAAAAATTTCTAATTCACGTTAAGTGGTGCTTTAAACTCCAGCTAGAAGGCCTTTTGGGATGTGTTAATGCTCTGTCAATGCTGATGCTGGAGCTAGTAATGCAGTGGGGATGCAACAGCCTCAGTTACAACAATTCGTCAGCCACTAATCCAACAACTGCTGCTAATTAATAACTCTGTGCAACTCCAGTATTGTTTTGAAGCGTATCTGCAATAACTCAAGTAGTACTAACTCAAGATAAGTGTTGATGTGAAGACAAGCCCTAGGAGGATATAAAGGTTATTGTAGATAACCAAGAGAACATTAGCTCCCAGAAAAATACGGGGCTAACATGATCTTTGGACGATTAGAAGGGAAGTGATAATACCTTTGTATACAATAGGGTTGTACCTATTTAGAGAGCTGAGCTCTTTTCTTGAATAAGATTTTAAATTTTGTTCTCTCAAAGGGGTAGGGAGTGCCATGCTCTAGCTGGAGTAAGGGTGGAGTGATTGAGACCATTGTGCCAGGAGCCAGAATATTGTGTCCTTTTCTAGCACACGTACTTTCAAAATTATGTTGAAAAACTGGAGAAAGATCAGAGGAGAGCTACAAAAAAAAGACGACTCTGGAAAACACTCTTTACAATGAAAAACTTAAGCAGCTCAAGCTATTTAGCTTATCAAAGGATATTAGGAAGCAACATGATCCCCATCTAAGTACCTAGAAATGGAGAGGACATACTACATATTAAGAGGCTCTTAATTGTAGCAAAAAAGGTCATAACAAGACCTCATAGCTAGAAGTCAGAGTTAGAAAAATGCAACTTTTTAACAATGAGTTTAAATAATAACACTGCCACAAGGAAAATGGTAAATTCTCCATCATTTAGAGTCTGTAAAGCAGGAATCCTCTAGTTCAACCACAAGTTATTGAGCTTGATAGAGTTTACTTACATGCCAGGGAAGAATAATTCCCTTCACTAATAGGTATTATTAGGTCAAGTTCTATGGCCCATGTGATACAAGAAGTCAGATTCGATTAACATATAGTCCCTCTCTGGCTTTAAAAAAAAAAATTAAACTTTTACGTGTTTACTACACTTTCATACCTCACAGAGGTTGTAATGAGGATAAATTGATGTATGAGGTACTCTGATATTATCGCAAGGAACAAGAACACATTATAACAGCCAGGGAAACATTTGTTTGGAGAGGTAAAACCATTATCTTCTGGGTCTGTTCCTGCAGGAGCCAGTTCCAGTAGCACATTGCCCTCATCTTCTGGTGGAACAATACTCAGGGAGGGAATAATGTGGGGGATCAGGTGTCAAACTACCAAGGTAAGCTTGCTGCCAAAGGAGATAGTAAGGTTCCAGCATGAGGCTACTTAGAGAATGACTCTCTCACCTTTCCCCACCACTTCCAATCCAGTGGTGCTAGGGAAAGAGTAGTTCTCTAACTTTCTCCTCTCACACCCTAATCAGCCGCACTGTCCCACAACTCCTTCAGCTGGCTCATTTGGTCAAGACATATAAAGGGCTGAATTTTTTTCTTAACTAGTTATGGTGTCTCAACTTGGCCTCTGTCCTGTTCTGTCCTGCTCAGGAGGTCAGAGCAGCAATCCAAATCTTTCCCTTTGATCAGGAAGTGAAGGCATGGTCTGAAGACCAAAAATGATCTAGAATTTAACAATTTATATTTTTTGTGGGAGGGATGAGAGATTATGTGGGCGAGATGGTCTAGTAATCTAAGCACAGGTCAGAGCCAGAGACCCTTCAACTCATCTCTCAGGTTGAGACAAATTCCCTTTCTGACAATGGACAAATCACTTCTGAGTCAGTTTCCCTATCTGTAAAATGGGGATAATTACTCACAGGAGCAATGTTGGAAGATTTTTGAGGAGGGCGGGGGGAGGGAAACACTTCCTAAGTCTGGAAACCTATTTTGGGGTAAACTACTTACCATTCTACTTCATTTTCAGAGTGTAGTCAGAAGGCATAACCACCCTTAAAGCAGCCCATTCTCGGTCTCTTTAGATTTCATGTCATTCTCTTATTACAGAAGGGCCAACTCTGCTATAGTTAAGATTAACAATATTTTTTTGGTTTTAAAATCCATGATTGCTTGGACTGCCTTGAAATTTGGTGTGCCTCATGGGAGCATGGGATAGGGTTACTGATCCAAATTCAGGGTCATATGAGCAAGAGGTTCCTGCGTACCCAAGGGAGAGGGGCAGAAAAGGAGGGCCAAAAGAAAAACCAACAAATAAAAACCCAAACCAGCTTTTCCTCAAGGTTGACAGATTCTACCAATTTTTTTTTTTGCCAGAGTTGGGGATCAAGCCAGGGCCCTGCTCCTTGCACAATGGTCTCAATCACTCCACCCTTACTCCAGCTAGAGCATGGCACTCGCTACCCCTTTGAGAGAACAAAATTTAAAATATTATTCAAGAAAAGAGTTCAGCTCTCTAAATAGGTACAACCCTAATTTTCCTACAGCCTCATGCATCCAATGGACTATATTGTATATGGACAGAGTAATCAAGAGGCTTTCTAGTCTGCCAATTTTATCTGCAGATGGATGGCTCAAAGGAACAAACAGCAGCCAATGAACCTGCCCTACACCCCACCAGTCTCAGTTCAAATCTAACCTAGAGCAGAAACCTGAGAAAGGTCTGTAGGTATGTTGTTAATATCTGCCGGCCGGGGGGTTATTTTAAGGAAATGTAGTTTTAATACAGCAGATAATTCAGCAGATGTTAAAACTATTAAACGACCAAAAAAAAAAAAAAAAACCACCTTAACTGCTTTGCCAATGCAGAGTTAAGTCTGTCCAGCAATAGCTCATGCCCTTCCAGAATGTAGAACTCAGCAAAACCCAAACTTGTGAAAACTAGGAAATACAGTTAAGAGTTAATGTACACCCCATACAACCATAACTCTGTCCCCCTGGACCTGGAAAGAACCAATGGGAATTATCTGCGCAAACTCCAGCTGCATTCACTGTGTTAGATGTAGCAGTACTGAATGGTGGAAGAATAAGCTGGAGTGGCTTAGAAGAGCTGGTGACCCTCTGAATATGAGAGAGAGAATTTCTTTCCCGGACCCCAGTGTGTATGATCGAAGGAAAAAGGTGCATGTGTACATTGAGAGATCCAGTATCCTTCATTTCAACACTGTATTGTGTAGGTTGTGTCAGCAGTGGGGCACAGAAGTCTTCTTGCTTTGCCATGGGGATATGTCAGCAGTTCAATGGGAGATGAGTATGGTCTGTGGGTTTAATGAAAGGTTAGTGTGTGTATAAGGATGAAGGGGTTGAAAGAACTGTAAGGTTTAGTAGACATGGTGTTCTTTCTGTATAGGAGTATAGGGAGCTCCTATTCAGCACAGGACAAAGGTGTATGGGCATGTACCTTCACTTTTTATTTATTTGTTTTCACAAGTTTGAATTTTGCTGAACTTGATGTTCTGAAAGGGCACACGGTACTGCCAAACAACCATAAATCTGTGTTAATGAAGTGTGCCATTTAAATATCTAAAAAAAAAAAAAAGGGGGGGGGGGGGAATGACAGTGGTCATTTAGACACTTAATTTTCATGTAAGTGTGCAGTTCTCTGAGACATTCCTGTGGACAAGTAATGAGAGCACCTAGCTCTTACAAAGCGTTTATCATCAGTAAATCTCAAAGAGATTGCAGAGATGGGGAAACTGAAGCACCGAGCGGGGTGAAGTGACTTGTCCAAAATCACCCAACAAGCCATTGGCAAAGCCGGGAATACAGCTCAGGTTTCTGAGTCCCAGACCACTACTCTTTTCACTAGGTCACACAAATGCTATGCGATAAGAGCCCCCCCACACCTCTGCAATTTCTTGTAGTAGAATGGGGATAATGGTCATGCTTTCAAATGTCTGTAGTGAGTAGTTGCTAATGAAACCGGTGAGAAAAGACTCAGGCATTATCCATGTCCCAAGAACTTGACATTTTTATTATGTGGTGGTTATAGTAACTTTAAGCATATGAGAAAAAAAAATGGTGTCTCTCCCTGCCCCTCACCCACTATCTCCCCACAACGTGTAGCCCCCTGCCACTGTTTCCAGTTCACCCTCCCCTTTCCATCCCATTAAGCTATCAGCGTTTTAGAAGCTTGGAGTACACAAAAAAAGTTGGTAAAATCTGTGTACTTAAAGACAATCTGTTTTTTTTCAGGGGGAAGGCCTTTGTTTAAAGAACACTTTGCACAAATGACCCCAAATTTGGATCACTAATTCTACCCTACATCCCATAAAGCACAGCAGATGTGAAGATAGGTCAGCTCACATGCAGATTTTGGAACATTTAGAAACGCTGTTCTTTAAAAAAAACTCACTCTTACCACTCTGTTATAATATTTATGAAATTAGTCATCAGTGACTGCTTTTCTATATGCATATCTCCACCACAGGATAATCCTGAAGGCATAGGAGGCTCAGAGACATCTGACATAGCCCATTCATCTCAATGTGATCGTCTCAGTTGAATGAGACCTGGTCTACATCAAAAAAAGTCAAGTCAACCTACTATGTTGCTCAAGGGTATGAAAAATCCACATCCCTGAGCAACGCAGTTAAGTGGACCTAACCCCCAGTGTAGATATCCCTAGATCAATGGAAGATTTCTTCCATCGACCCAGCTACTGCCTTTCGGAGAGGTGGATTACATATACTAGCAGGAGACTCGCTTGCACTGGTGTAGGTAGCATCTACACTGAAGTGCAGCTGTGTCACTTTAGTGTTTCAAATGTAGACAAGCCTTGAGAAAACACCCCATGAGATATGTGAACTGCTCCATTAATCTCAGTGGGTGTTTTCATTCCCCCTACTTAGTGCTGGAGTGTGAGAGATATGCATCAAGCATGTCCATTCTCACCTCAGTGTCAGCAGTGTGTTTTTGGCCCATGTTCCCAGTATGCCAGTTCTTAGCTCCCCACCCAGAAGGAGAGGGCTTCCCCAGATCCTGGATCACTTGGGGAGCAGGGAGATGGGTTCAGACACCCCCAGAAGGACAGGGGCGGCCCAGACTCCAGGTTAAATGAGGGGGCAGGTAGAGGATCAGGCCCCCCCCCGAGGGGCAGCAGGCCCCCATATCCTGGCACGCGTGCGCACGTACACACACACACACACACACACACAAAGAGGTAGGGGGAGGAGCTCAACCTCCCTCTCCCCCCAAGTCCTGGCACACACACAGACACAGTGAGAAGGTGGGGCTGACAGGAGTCCCTGACTCTATTCTCCCCGCAATCTCCCTGCTACTCATCCCCATATGCTCCCTTCTCTGTGTGTGTCTCTCTCTCCCTCCCCCTCACCTGAGCCCCCGAACCCCACTCATCTCCCCTACCACTCATCCCCAAAATCCCTGTCCCCTTTATGTAGTGCTAAACCCCTTTCACCTCTATTCCTCCCAGTTCTCCACTCTCTAAAATGCCCCTCCCCTGCCAGTAACCATTTGCATATAGAGTTAAAAAAATATATACATACTTTGATTACAGCCACCAAAAATACCCCACCCCCTCCAACGTAGAGACAGATTTTAGCAATATGCCCTTTGAGCTTTTCCAGACTTTTGCCTGCAGCGAGACTCCAACAGACAGTGGCTGGCTGGGTCTGGGTCTGGGTCAAAGGACTACTGCTTATTCTCAAGCCATCCAGCAGGCGTGAAACTTTCAAGGCTAAAAACCTTGTCTGTCCACACATGCTCAGTGGAATCTGTTTGATGCAATGCCACACACTTCAAATGCCGATACGCCTCACTGAAGAACTACTCTTTGGCTAATAATGTAATTTGATTTCTCCCAAAAGGCTAGTGGGTGGCATGTACTCTGTTGGGGTAACTTCCAAGCATTTGAGACCCTGGTATAATAATCTCAGCCCCGATTTAAGCTCTATCTATGCACAAAACTCATTGCCAAAACATGTCAGCTTTAAGAAGAGCTGTTTTTTCCCTGGGGCTGAATCTCAGGAACCACTTGTTCAAATGGCCCCAAATTTGGTTCACTGACTAAGCTCCATGTCCCCATGAGGCAGACAACATTTCAAAGCAATCTGAGTAAGTGTTCTGTATTTTAGAGCACTTAGAAGAGTCTAGTTTTAAAGAGACTGCTTGGTCTTCATCTTAACTATAGCGGAGTTGGTGCTCTACTATAATTTTTTAAAAGAAAATAAATACACATGCAAATATGTGCTGCCAGGGAGATTAGGGGGCTGAAGAGTGTTGAGAATAAGGAGCAGGGATTTGAGATTGCCGTGAGGAGAGGGAGATAAACAGGCATGGGTGATAGGCCTGGGAAAGGGGTTGGGGCCTCAAATCAGGGGAGTGGAAAAGGTGACATGGAGATGGGTGGCAGTGTGAATAGGAAGAATTAGGGTACAGGGCATGTGGCAGCCCCACATTCTCCCCCCTCACGTGCGGTCTGCAGGATCCTTGCCCTTCGGGGCGGGGGGAGGGCACAAGCCCCTCTCCCTGCCTCTTGTGCTAGGTTTGGTAATTTTACGGGTCCAAAAATAATTGGTCAATTGACTGGTCAAATACTGGTCAATATTTAAAGCACTAATTTATTAGAACAGTTAAAAAAAAAGGGTGTAAGACTTCATGGTCTCCAATAGGCTTTACCTTAGAAAGATATTTATTCCTAATTACAACCAAAAAGTTACTTAAGTGAGTTATTTTAACTCCAAAAAATACAGCACACAAAATTAAGTTCTAAATAATGAAAGAATGCACCATGATGCAATCAAAACAGTCGGCCTCCGCTTACATCAGGGCATTCTTGCTGGACTATTTGATGGCAGGAGGGATAGCTCAGTGGTTTCAGCATTGGCCTGCTAAACCCAGGGTTGGGAGTTCAATCCTTGAGGGGGCAACTTCAGGATCTGAGGCAAAATCAGTACTTGGTCCTGCTCGTGAAGGCAGGGGGCTGGACTTGATGACCTTTCAAGGTCCCTTCCAGTTCTAGGAGATAGGATGATATCTCCATTAATTTAAATTTATTTAAAATTTAATAGCTGGTCAACAGACATTAACTGATCAGCTTGCCAGGTCAGTTTTTCCTTCTGTCAGGAACTGGGGACTGTCCCTCTATGGGCTCTGAGCTCCTCTCCCAGCCCACATGGGCAAGCCAGGATCTGTGGGGACCACAGTGCCATCTAATACTATACTTCCACTTATCCTTCATGAAATCCACAGGCTACACATTTCCCACCTAATTGCTGACCACCCCCGTGACTGGGCTAGCCCTGTGCCTCTCTGCTGACACAACCTACACAATGCACCATTGAAATGAGGCCTACTGATTCTCTCTTGCACCTTTTTCCTTTGATCACACATACAAAGGTGGAGGGATGCCGCCCCCCCAAAGAAGTACCCCCCCCCATATTGCCTCATATCACAATCACAGCTCTGCCAAGCTGCTCCAAATAATCACTCAACTACTCACTACAACTGTAACTACTACAGTAAATGCAGCAGGAGTGCATGCAGATAATTCCCAGCAGCTCTTGCCAGCTGTAAAGAAGGGAAGTTAAGGTTGTGCAGGCATGTACCTTATCTCTGTATTTCCTGAAGTTCAGAATATTTCTACTAGCATCTCTCTCCTCTGTCCCATTGCTTCCATCCCTTCATCATAAGCATTTTTTGAGCCGGAAAGGAAAGTCCTTTTGGGATTCCAATTTTTCAGTTTCACTTCCTGTCCCATTCCAAAAATGCCAGCACATTCTAGTGACCTTGCCTCAGGCAAAGAAGGCTGTTTTCAGTTCCCTTCATGTTCCAACAGCCACCATGCTATCATCCAGAAGGGATCATTGAGAGTGATGAAAGACACTTCCATCCTGCAGGATTTGTAACCCTCGCCTGCCTAGAATCTGAGTGTTCCACAAGAATGTGCATTGCAATCAAATCATATACAGTAAACCCTTATATAACACAGTAGTTACATCCCTAGAAAACCATGTGTTATATAAAATGCGTTATATAAACTAAAGAATAAATGGGAAAAATAGGCTTACGTTCCCAGACATGACAAAGTTGATTTTTTTTAATTTATTACCTTAAAAACTATGAATTGGTGACTTGCTGAAGACAATAATCTAGGTGATGGCTGGGGAACGTTCTTACTGTGGTGAGGATGCAGCAGTAGTGGTATTTTCTGGTTCCTGCTCAGCTGATGATTGGGATGCTGAAGTTGATGCGTCTGTTGACTGGTGTGTAGAGGGCATGATGTAGTCAGTGATGAGACTCTGCTTTGCCTGACTCAGCAATGACTTGGTACAGCTCATGATAGGGCCATTTGCATATTAGGCTCCTGTTCATATTTGGATCTTTCTCCATCAAATTACTTATGACTTTTTCTATGATTTGTAAATTTTCCCTTAAATATCCTGCTGTGAGTTTTTGTTCCTTTTGCTCGTCTTCACTTTCGTTGTCGGTGGCCTCATGCATCTCCACTAACTTCTCCTCAGTCAGCTCCGCCTGGTGTCAGTTTATCATTATCAAAATCATTATCTCCCTAACCTCCTTGTGTACTGTGGGGAAGCCAGTGAAATTATTCACCACTGATGGCCACAACTTGTTCCAACAGGCGTTGATGGTAGGAACAGTTCATCCCAGGACTTCTAGATCCCTTCAATTACATGTGCCATGTTATATGAATGCAGAAGTCTGATATGCCCATTTCTGAGTTTTCCTCCAACGCCTCTAGCATCTTCTTGACAGTTTACCTTGTATAACATTTAAATGTCTTGATTACGTCTTGATCTAAGGACTGCAATAATGAGGCGGTGTTAGGTGGAAGGAAAAACACCTTGACATTTTCGTTTGTACCCTGTAGAGCTTCGGCAGAGTGACTTGGGGCATTGTCCAATAACAACAAAATCTTGAAAGATGGTTTTGTGACTTTAAATAAAGTTCTACCACAGGCACAAAGCATAAAGTAAACCATTCTGTAAACAGTTTAGATCTTACCCAGGCTTTTTTGTTAGACCGCGAGTAAACTAGCAAGAGAGACTTCTGCTTGTCTTTTGAGGCACAGGGTTCTCAGCACGGTAAACAAGCATTGGTTTCAGGGTAGATAAAAAATCAATTATTTTTTTATTTAAATCAGATTTTTTGATACAAGGCTTTTTGAGGGAAAAAAACCTATCTAAAAATAGTTTTATTAAGATACATTATAGCTCAAAGATATTTCATCATGGAATAGGGATTATAAATTCTAATTCTATAGTATGAAACAATATATTAATGTAATGTTTAAGAAAAGTTTTGTAAATGAGTTCCAATAGTTCACGGATTAGGGACCCAATTTTATGGGGCTCCAAGGGCTTCAGTATAGATTATTTAGGTTAATCTTTCTATCTACCCAATGGGACTCAGTGCTCAGTCTAGAAGATACCATCAGAGATAGTTAGTTTTGCAGTTCTCAAACTGTGGATTTGCATCTCCAGAGATAACATGCTTGTTAACAGCAAAAATGTTTTTAAATAAATAAATAAATATATAGAGGTGAGAAATAACAGACCTCAACCCTATTGTCCCTCTGCAAATTTGTGTACATAGAGTCAATCCCTTACCTCATTCTAAAAGTGCAAAGTTTCAAAAAGTTCGAGGAATAGAAGATTGTTAGGGGCAGAATAGATCTGGACAAGAAGAACAAGTCTGGAGATAAACGTGAGGCGGGAGGGACAGGCAGTAGAAACAAAAGTGAAACTGAGCAGCGTATTCCAGAAGTCTTGAGATCTTTCTGAGCATAGCCTTCACTGATTTGAGATCTACCATACCATTCTCTCACTAGAAAGGAAAACCTATAATGGTAGCAGGCTGTAAAAAAGACCCAGTTTGGGAATAAATCCCATTCAAGAAATATGTTTGCTGATGATGTTTTAAAGGAAGTCAAACCAGCGAACTGGCGGAAGTCACTTAAGGACTTGGATTCAGAGACTGTTGAAGTGATAATCTCACTTTTAACAGAAGTAGCTTCTTCTACCGGTGTAGAAAGAATATTTTCTTCCTTTGGACTAATTCATTCCAAATTGAGAAATTGTTTGGGACCTGAAAAAGCAGGAAAGCTTGTTTTTCTTTTCCAGATTATGAACAAATAGGAAAATGAAGGTGAAGACGACTGAGTTAGTTGCAGAAACCAGTATTTTAAGTTTCTCATGTTGACCTGGCTGACGGTCAATTTAACTTTTATTATTATTATTATTATTATTTCATTTAACTATTTTAGTTAAAAACAAATTTAACAAAAACAAACCTGATTTTAAAAAACTTGAATGTTTTTTACTACCTTCAAAAATTCATATGCTTGTTTTGTTAAAATATTATATGTTTGCTGTTGAAGAAAAAAAACCCAGAATACGTAACATCGTTTTAGTTAAATAAAACAATTAAAATGTCTGTCTGGTGATGTTCTCCTCCTAATATAGCATGGCAAGAAAATCCTCCAAATAATGATTAACCTGTTGAATTGGAGATATTTATGAAGTCACTGGGAGGTGAACTATCTGCTTCAATTACCTTTGGTAAACGAAATAACCAAACTATCATTCATTTTCTAATATAGCTGTAAAACTAATCTGAAAAGTTTTCAAAATAAATCATTAAAAATGTACAGTGTGTATCTTCTAAAAATGAAACCTACATCTATCTCTGAGTTGTGAAGAATATGTATTAAGGTTATAACAATCAACAAGAACGCACTTTTATGTAGAAATCCATGATTAAATCGAGTATTCCTGACTAGTGATTTAAATCAAATCCACCCTGATTGCTTTACACTTATAATCCCCTGACGCATTGGCACAGAGCAGCTTTAAATCCTGGTGCTGAATGCTCCTGCTGGGTGATGTAGGATGGCATTCATTTCCAGAACAAACTAGTTTCATCAGCATTAAAAGCCTTCTGGGGCTTATAATAATTGTCCTCAATAATTTTTGCTAACTCAGCAGGGAAGAGTTCTGCTGCTTGGTGGTCAGCCGATGCAGATTCCCCTGTAAACGTCGCATTATGGATGTTAAAGGGCTTCCTAAAATTATCAAGCCACCCACTACTAAATGACATTCCTTTGAATGGTTCACCTTCCTTCTCACACATGGCTGCATACAATTTCCGTGCCTTCTCATGAATGACTGTCCCACAGAGCGGTGCCCGTTTCTGAGTCAGATCTTCAATCTGTGTGTTCAACAAAGTCTCTGTTTTATTTAACTGAACATCTGCCTGTGTCATCCTCTTGATGATAAGACTAGCATTACCTGCAGCCATAACATGTGCTCTAATGCCATCTTCACCTTTCCTAATGGTGCAAATCGTAGATTCATTCACATCATACTCGCGACCAACTGCATTGACTCGGGCACCAGCACAGAGCTTGTCCAGTATCTCTATTTTCTTAGCTAAACTCATCGTTTCCCGTTTCTTCTCATTCTCTTCTCCTCACTTTCTTTAGGACTGATACTCCTCTTAGGTGGCATGATGAATTTGGTACAACACAGTGTCAACAACACAAAGGCCGCCGGTACAGCTGGACTAAGGATGGAGTGGAGTCGATGGTTTTCTTGCCCGACCTGAGTGGACAGGTCCATGGGAGCGCACGCTATATAAAAATAGTGCGCGCATCATAAAAATGGGTCACTAAATGAAAACCGTGTTATGTCAAAAACGTGCTGAATAATCGCGCGTTATATAAGGGTTTACTGTAGGTATATTTTGCTTCCTTCTACTCTCCCATGTGCTTCTTCTCTATTACTTTCTACAGCACTTTCCTATGGGTGCCAGGAGCTCGAGCAAAGCAAACTCATGCAATCTTACGTACAAAACAAGGATACATTCAATTAAATTAAGGGACAGTAAGTTTACAACAAATGAAAAGAAACAGGAATGCTTCAGAAGGGCATACAGATAATCATTGGATAATTATATGACCACTAGTAAATACTTATAGCTTTGCAAGCTAGAACTGTAAGAGCATATCAAATCTTTAGGGCATAGTATCTCTTCTTCCCTATTAACAGAACTGCACAAATGAACAGGCCTGGCATAGAGCTTATTCAATTGTCTTTGAAATGTGACAAATGCAACCTAGGAACATAGGAAAAAAGTATTTCCTGGGGATCCTTCTCAATTTCATAGAACGTGTCCCTTGTTCTCATATTATAGGCCAGAACAAGTAATGAGTTCTTTACTAGTTTTTGCAATACCATTCGCTCTATCTCAACATATGACCCTTCTGATCCCAGTGACTCCAACAATTCAGGTTTTTGTTCTCCAGGCCTGTTTTAGATAGGTCTTAAGTTGAGGCAAACAATAATGTGGTATAAGAGATTTGGATCTATTGATATAAAATATTCTCTCCACTTTTCAAAGGTTTCAGAGTAGCAGCCGTGTTAGTCTGTATCCGCAAAAAGAACCTTAGAGACTAATCAAGCATGTAATGTTTGCTAAAAAAAATCTCTACTATTTAAGTTGGAAGTACAGCTATTGCAACATCAGAACCATTACAGCTAAAAAGAAAAGGATCAGAAATATTGGTAGCATAAACCTATTTTCTTACTCAGAAGAGATTAGTACTCCTGAACAGAGTTCTAATTACAAGAGGAGAAAATGCTGGGGCAGGAGGGAGTAAAGACTTAGGATATGTCTACACAACAATCAGTGGTGTAACTGCAGTACATGTAGACACAGAACAGAGCTAGCTCACGTATGACTAAATGTGCTGCGGTCATACCTCTGACTACGACAGAGACATAAGTCTCTGACCTCCAAGACCCCAATCTTGCAAATTCCTACAAATGCATGTAGTCTCATCGAGTCAAAAGAAATTGCTCACATGTGTAATACGTCATAAGTTGCAGACAGTGTTGTGCATGGATATCTCAATGTAAAGGTTACTTGATTGCTGAAATTATGGTCTGGATTTTCAAAAACATCTAAGTGGTTTGGGAGCACATGTTGGCATCAATGTGCCTAAATCACTTGGACATACTGGACTATCCCACCCTATATACTTTGCATTCTATCATACTCTGCCTCTTTAGACACTGAGAGAGAATCTTTGTGAAATGGGTACGTCTGATTCCCAAACTGATGAGTAACACCAGAATGGACCATTGATAATCTATTCTGTCCTACATAACACCAGCCTTAACATTTCACTCATTAATTCCTGAAACAGATCCAAAACTTGTATTCAAATTAGGACACATCTTTTAGAAAGAAATCTTCCAATCTTGACTGAACACTATCAAGTGATGGAGAATCCACCACATCCTTTGTTAAATTGTTCCCAAAGTTAACTACCCCCACACTCAAAAAATTGCACATTATTTCCAGTTGAATTTGACTAACTTTCAGCCGCTAGCGCTTGCTATGCCTTTGGACGTGTCTATATATGGAAACATTCCACTAGACCTAAGCCAGGGATGGGTAAACTATGGCCCGTGGGTTGGATCCGGCCCGTTAGGGCTTTGGCTCCGGCCCACGGGATTGCCACCCCAGTGGCACCGCGGGCCCCACGCTACTTCCGGAAGTGGCCAGCACCACGTCCCTGCGACTCCTGGGGGGCGAGGGGGCAGAGGGCTCCGTGTGCTGCCCTCGCCTGCAGGCACCGCCCCCCGCAGCTCCCTTTGGCCGGGAACGGGGAAGAGCGGCCAATGTGAGCTACGGAGGAGGTACCCACAGGTGAGGGCAGCGCGCAAATCCCTCTGCCCACCACCTCCCCAAGGGCTGCATGGACATGGTGCCGGCCGCTTCCGGCAGCGGTGTGGGGCCAAGGCAGGCAGGGAACCTGTCCTGGCCCCGGTGCACGCCGCTGCCACCCCGGTGCCGCTCCCCAGGTAAGCGGTGCTGGGCCAGAGCCCACACCCTGAATCCCTGCCATGAGCCCCATGCCACCCCTCCTGTACCCCAACCCCCTGCCACACCCCAACCCCTTGCCAAGCCCCCCCGCAACACCCCACACCCTTCCTGCACCCCAACCCCCTGCTCTGAGCCCCCTGCTGCACCCCAACCCCCTGCCCTGAGCCCTCTCCCGCACTCCTCCCTGCACCCCTGCCCTGAGCCCCCTCCCGCACTCCGCACCCAACCCCCTTCCCTGAACTCCCTTGTACACCCCGCACCCCTCCTCTGCCCCAATCCCTTGCCCTGACCCCCCTTCCTACACACTGCACCCACTCCCACACTCCTGCCCTACATTCGTGGTCCTGCATGCAATTTCCCCACCCAGATGTGGCCCTTGGGCCAAAAAGTTTACCCACCCCTGATCTATGCTGATGTAACTCCCACATGTGGACACTCTGCTCTGGAAAAAAGGACTTTATTCCAGAATAATTACCCCGCTTCCAAAGGTACTTAAATACCAGGTTCAATTCACCTTTTAACCTTCTCTTTCTTAAAATTAAATAAGAGACTTCTTAAGTCTCTTGCTGGATTTCAGGTTTTCCAGACTTCAAAATATCCCAATTTTTGAACTGTTTCTAATTTTTCAATATCCTTTTTGGAGTGTGGCAACCAGAACTGGATGCATTCTAATAATGGTTTCAGCGATGCTCCATACAAAAGTAATATCGTATTGCTCAATATTTCCATTTATACATCCAAGAATTACATTATCCCTCTTAGCAACTGCGCTGCATTGGGAAGTCATGCTCATCATGACTCCTAAATTCAGAAGCACTGCTTTTGGATACAATCCTCCATCCTGTAAGTATGACCGATGTCCTTTGATTCTAGATGTTTGACATTGCTTGACTGTATTAAAATACAGTTTGACATTTATATTTTCATATCTCAGATTCTAATCCATTCTAGAATTCATAACATCTACTTATTCTCCAAGTATGAAAGGATAAAATAAGGGTATTTGTGCTTAGCATCCACTTTTAACATCTCACTTAAGAGAAATTACTCATTTATTTAAACAGTGGGAGCACTTAAGTTACTAAATTAACATATTTCATTTTCAGACTCATCAGTCATTTGAGGTTTGAAATTAAATAATGGAAATCTTGGGTTCTCCCTCATTCAAGAGAGGAATTTAAAATGTCATTTTTCAAATTCTCCAAGTCTCTAATATGCCAATTGTCTTCAACTGTTTCATGCAAATTCAAAATGTAAAACAACAATAAAATTTCAACTTCCTCTGAATAGGTGGTGGCAGTTTACTCTTCCATACCTGGCTTATACATGATGATGGGAAATCTGAGCTGTAATGACTTCAGGATGGAAGTCTTGACGCCCCCACCTTGGTCAGTGTCCATATATGCACTATTTTTGTCTGCCAAATAACGTCCAACGCGATTTTAACACTAGGAATACTGCAGGTCATGTGGCGGCGGATGGGAGTCCTGGAGCCGCTCCCCAACAAAGAAGGACCCCAAAAATAGCTGTTCCCAGTGCGGAACCAAAAGACAAACACGAACGGCACAGCCGGGCCTCAGGAGACTGAACGCCAATCTGGAGTGGGCGGGGGCAGGGGCAATGGGGCTCTTTGGCTGGTGCCCGCGGGCTGTCCGCTGTATCGGGAGAAACTGAGGCCGCGCTTTCCCCAGCGCAAAACAAAGTGGGATATAGGGCCAGGCTGCAGCAACATTCCCCGGGTCAGACAATCAAAGCAGCCCCTCTCCCTAGCCCGGCCCGGCTCCGCGCACTCACCTGGGGCCCCTTGGCCCTCGCCGCCAGGTCTTCGGCCTCCCGCCGTCCCCAGGCTGTTTACGATGTAGTGCGAGACCCGGGAACTCTCGGACACCGACAGCACGAAGTCCCCAGGGATGGTGCCCGAGTCCCTCACCAAGAAGGTCCCGTGGCGCTGCCCCTGCAGTAGCGACACCGCCTCGGCCCTGCTCAGCCTCCCCCAGTACCAGCTCGCCCGGTCCTCGGAGTCAAACTGCCCGGCCATAGGGGCCGCTACCCCGTGGGCCGCACTAACTCCCCCTGCGGGCCACAACCACCCAAGGCCCCCACTCCGATCCCAGCCCCGCCACCCAAAATGGCGGCCCCTGTGCTGACCTCACCTACCAGACGTGACGACACTAACTGAGCCACTGCTAGGAAAAAGTCGACAATCGGGAGACGTCATATTCCTGCGCAGACCACACGGCCGTTGGCGGTCCTAAGGGGTCAGTCAACGCTTTTCGCGGGCGCAAAAAGGACGCTTTCTGTATTTTCAAATGTCCCGTGAAGACATTTCTACCATAAGCAGAAGTTACAGGTTACCCTGAAATGCGCGCGCGCACTGAGCAGCCGTTGACCGAAGGTCATGGACTAGGCGGAATAGCGCTCCCGAGGAACCGCCATAATGGGAGGGTCGGGGACAGGGAGAATAGTGCGCTGCACAACCGCCATTACAAGAAGGTCAGAGATAATCGGTGGCAGTTGAAGGAAGGTCCTGAGACGTGGGTAGAAGTGTGCCCCAGTGCGGGCTAAACCGCCCTTGAACAAGGAGAGGGCCTCCCTCAGCTCCTTGACTTACATACTTGGGCTGGCGGCACTGCCATTTGGAGAAGGTCAGTAACATGCAGTGGCTTGTACGGGCTGATTGGCCATTGGCCGCAAGGAAAGTGCTGCGCCTGCGCGGAAGTTTGCGCCTGCGCCCCTCCCCCAAGCCGAGGGTGGGCCGGTGTCGGGTTCTGCAGCCTCCAGGCAGGGGCCCAAAGTCTCTCCCAGATTCCCCTCCTCCCTAGCGGGTGTGTGGCACGGCTGGCTCACCAGTGTTGCAGGAGCAGGGCCTAACCGTTGGGCCGGTCTGTGAAGGACAAGGCCAGATTTTTGCCTTTATAATCAGCGTTCTTTGGAATCATGGAACAGCCTGTGCAGCGTTAACAAGCTTTCAAGTAACTGTTAAATTAGCATTGGTTTCAGAGTAGCAGCCGTGTTAGTCTGTATCCACAAAAAGAACAGGAGTACTTGTGGCACCTTAGAGACTAACAAATTTATTTTAGCATAAGCTTTTGTGGGCTACAGCCCACATTTTCAGATGCATAGAATGGAACATATAGTAAGGATATTTATATATATATATATATATATATATATATATATATATACAGAACATGAAAAGGTGGAAGTAGTCATATCAACTTAGTATTGGATGTTTCTAACTGCACCAGGACAAGAGCCAGAACAACAAAAAGGAACCACATAAGAAACTAGTACTGCCCATCCATGGGTTCTGGGCCATAGGTCTCCTACATGAAGCATACAAGCACCGGCAAAATGACATTAGAACTATCTTTAGAAAGAAAAAATCAACATGGTTGTATCACAGGTGTGAATATAGAAAGTGTGCACTGAAAATCCACCTCCTCTCCACTATGTGCTGTTGAGACAGAAGCAAGAGGAGACACAATACTTCTGTGTCCTTGCGTCTTATCTGGGAAACACCAGGCTTAGCAAATTAGATCATTGAACACATTCCTATCATGGTAAAGATCTCTTCAAGCTTGATAGTTGTCTGCTTGACAGGAAAGACAGTCTAATTGCTGGCAGCTACTTTGTACACACAGTACCTGCAGTGAATTAGGTCACATGAGATTAATTTCTGGAATCAGAGTAAAAACGTAATTCTGCTCACTAGACAAAAATATCCCACTCTGATTAGAAAAATATCTGCATATAGAGCTTATTCTGATGCATTTCTGCCATTGTAATAAAATATTTTAAAAATAGAAGCCAATAATATACCAAAAAGGGACTTGATCACATGGGGCCTGGGCAAAGCTAGGATTCTACTGGAATAACATTACAGCATTACATTCTGTCTCCACAAACCCTAGATGATGCGGCTACAATTCTTGTCAAGCAGACTACAGGGCATATGGCAAAGGTGCTTTAACCAAATACAACTACACCTCTACCCCGATATAACAGAACCTGATATAACACGAATTTGGATATAATTCGGTAAAGCAGTGAACGGCGGGGGCGGGAGGGGGGACTGCGCACTCCGGTGGATCAAAGCAAGTTCAATATAACGTGGTTTGACCTATAACGCGGTAAGATTTTTTGGCTCCTGAGGACAGCGTTGTATCAAGGTAGAGGTGTATTAGTTTCAAAACAGAAACACCATGATGTGGAATTCTCAACCACCAATGAGGAAGTAATAGATCCAAGGCACACAAGTACTCTCCTGTTTGGAGATTTTCTACTAGAAAGAAAAAGATCTAAAATCTCTGACCAAATCTGTTCTACAAACTTTGGCTATTTGAAAGCATTTTAACCTTGAAGGTCCAAAGACAAAATCAATGACTTTCAGATCACTGAGATCAGCATAAGGATTAATAAATGAGGTACAGCTGGCAATTTACTCATGCTGAGACATTCCCACCTGTCCCTCTCTCACAGCTCTGTTTTTAGTGCTATTGTTGTCTCTGCATGTTCAGATTTATAAATTAAATTTAAGAATTAAACAAACCAGAAGCTGAAACAATGCACAGGACAGCAGAGCTGAGTCACCCTAAATCTCTGAGACTATTTTTGGTTTTGTCTTTGGTTTTGTGGAACTGAGCTCATTTTAGGCTTAATTAAGAACTATTTACATTCAGAGGCCTCCACATCACTCAGATTAACACAAGAAAACATGTAAGAACCACATTAGACAAATCAACCCAAACCCTGCTCAGTGCTATAAATGCTCTTTAGACTTGGCTTCTTGAATTAGAACCAGTTTCAAGTATTTCTCAAAGTGCCTAACACCAAATCTCGTTACTCAGGGAATCAAATAAACTATTTTTCTGAACCACTCTTAGCTCCCTTAGCACTGAGGATTGCCTCATCCCATCTCATCTTGCTTGTTGCCTGTTGAGTGCACAGGGCTGGTCCCGTCCACCCAAGTGGGACTACCTCATTGCCCAGGTGTAATGGTGTCATGTTTGAGGCATTTGTTGGCAGTGTATGGTTTAAAGCTGTAATTAAGGGAATTGAAATTACAATTTCCCCATTGGATAGAAGTTAATGGTTTGGAGAAACTTTGGCAATGCTGCTTTCTACATGGACTCTTCATGCTAGTCAGGAAAGGTAAAATATTTTCCTTCGGCACTAAATTTACAAATCCTGTTAGAGTCAGACCACTACAATACATTTGCTCTAAGGTTCCTTCACACTTGCATATCAGTGCAGGTTTCTTGGTATATTGGAAACCTGCAGCCTTGTCCAGATATTGCACACACCCCACCACACCCCCACCCATTGCCTGCCTTTTGCCCCTGTTACTGCATACGTTCAGCCACTCAACAGCAAAGTAACAGATTCTGATGGGGAGTGTTTTACAACACTAAACACACCACTCATCATCCTGAGCTACCAAATGCAGGGTGACCCAACACACTCCCTATCCTTGATTTTACCCCCAAAATGTGTTGTGTACTGTTTAGTCCGCCCCTGGACCGTCCAGATCTATTAGATCCATTGTACTTCTAAGAGGTCAATATACAAAAATTTGCCACTTTACATGGAATTATCCACACAGTTCACAACACTGGACTGGTTTGATTAAAAAATAAAACAAAGTTTATTTAACTACACAGAGAGAGGTTTTAAATGAGCAAAGTAATGAGGCATTAAAGTAAGAAATGTTTACCAGAAAAATAAAGATAATTTTTTTTCTAAATGTAACGAGGTTTATGAAGTCCCTTCCCACAGGTACCAGTAACATTGCTGCCCACACTCTTAGGTCAAGATCTGCTTCCACAGTCCAACGACATTCTTCTTATCATCTTAGGTGAAAGAGAGAGATGGATAGGAGAGAATTTGGGGTGGTTTTGCCCCTCACTTTTATAGTTATCACCCTTTGAAAAGCATTTGCTCAAGCTTGACTCTTAGGTAAAGTTCTTTCTTGCTGAGAGCAAGGAGACGGCATCTGATGTAAGAAGGAGGCTTTGTGCTGTTTCTTTTCACCTGGGGATGCTGAAATTCTTCTTTCTTCCCTCTCTTGTACTCTGTGGCCTCTGTTTACAGCTGATATGCAATTTGAGGCAAACATGACAGGCCTGCTTGGCCAGTGCTACCTAATCAGGGCTATGTGAATTGGAACAAGTGCCTTTAACACCATACAGGGGGATTTCATAACTTTACACAGAATGTTGCTACGTACTTTCAACATGATAGTGTTGATCAGTGAGTTATTACTTTTCAGCATTTCCCTCACAAAGCATATCTGTCTGTGTTGGATGCAGCAGTGGTGGCCTAGCTTATAAGTGTTTCTTTCTCTTTTCAGTTCCTATTGACTTTGGGTAGATGAGAGAATGTCCAGCCTTCTGGCAGAGACCAAGAGGAGCAGCCACCCTGAGACCATCCAGGGAGATGGAAACCAGACAGTCATCTGTGGAGTCAGAGCAAATAGAAATTTGCTTAAGTTAAGTATTGAGGGAGGACTGCAAGAACTCTTGTCAGCATGGGGTGGATCTCTGAGAAAAGGCCTTTGCATGTATGTGAGGCACAATAAGCTTGGGGGAGTCGTTTGTCCCCTCTTGAGGACTTGTCTGGTGCTATGGAGTCTTCCTGAAGTACGGTAACTATGTGGAGAGCAACTTGCTCAGTCCTCAGCTCTCTTCCTTCTACATCACTGAGTGAGCTTCCCTGGTCACACCACTCTATTCCTCCTCCCTACCAACTCTGGCTTGCTTCAGAGGACGTGAGCGGGGGGACCGAGAATAGCTCTTGGCCCGTGTGTCCGCTCACAAAGGTGCATCACCCAGGGCAGGTGGAAGGTCCAAGGCTCAGCACAGCATCCCGGACTGATGTGCTCTGGCCTGGGTTCCTGAATCCTGCTCCCCGAGGGTTGTGCTGGCCCCGTAGCTGGACCCCGCACCAGGGAGGCTATTATGGGCAGTGAGCGGTCAAAGGGCAGTAGGGAGCTGAGGAGCAGCCATAGCCCTGCAGTCCCAAGGAGTTCAAGATGGGGAAGCTCTGCGGCTGCCTGCAGTCTGACATCAGCTAGTGTGGCAGCTGCCTCACCCTGCCCAACTATGGCTTCTAGCCTCTGACATGGCCATGGGCCAGGGCCTTGGAGGAGAGGAGGCAGGGCTTGCACTTCACTGAGGAGGAGCAGGGGGTGGAGCCACAGGAGGGGCAGGGCCTCATGACAAAGGGGGTTGCAGCTGCCACCAGAAGAGGCTGGCGCTGGCCACGGGGTGTTACTGTTTTTTTCTGAGAAACACTGTGTGCATTACTTTGAGTTGCCACTGGGTGTCACCACTGCTCCATGGAAGAGACAGTCCATGCAATATCCCTGACTAGCCAGCGGTGTCACTGCTGCTCCTGAATAAACAGTTTGTGCATTACTCTGTGTGTCCACTGGGTGTCACTGCTGCTCCAGGGCAGATGCATTATCCTGACTGCCCACCCACCGGGTGTCACTGCTGCTCTGGATTACACTGACTGGCTTCTAAGATAAATGTGTGGTAACGGCTGAGTACAAACTCCTGCTCCCTCTAGCTGCAGCTTGGTTTCTAATAAAAGGTTTCCTGCTCATTCTGGGTGCAGGGGGAGAATTTCCCCATCTTGGGAGTTTCTGATCTCCCAGGGCAGGGAGAAGCATGTCCTCCTGAGCAAAGGCCTGGAACCAGGAAGGTGACTACAGGTGTTGAGTTTGTTCTTCCTTCATTATGTCTCTCTAAGGTGTTGGCCAACATGCTCTCTCTCCTTGCCTGTTGGTCTACAGCCTCCCTTCATAGCCATGTTCACCTGCATGTGCCCAGTGGTGATTGAGACATAGACATCTATAGCTCTCTGTCCAGATCTATTCAGTGTGTGTGTGAGGGGGAAACAAGGACTTAAAGCTGCTTCTCACATGTGCTTCTAGTGCAGTATGTCTTGATGCAGCAGGGGAATTGTAGTCTCTTACCTTTGTTTGCAGAATATGCTGCCCTATGTGCTATTTGGTGCAGCTGGAGGTGTGATTAAAAATACATAAATGCATCATATTGACAAGTTTGCAAAGACCCACTTGAGCATTGAAAATGTATTCCCCAGAATGCCTTCCTTCCCCTGTTTCTTCCACTATCCCACCCCTACCATGTTATGCTTATAAGAAGCACATAGGATCTTTTTCAGGGGGAAAGGCAATACGCTGCGTTTATTGGAAATACAACTCTTAGCATATGCATTCAATCACACTCACACTGTCCCACCAGTAGATGTAGTTACCATTACAGAGTCTGGAGCAACCTAGTGGCCAGCTAGGTTGATCACGGGTAGGGAGGAGCCAGGTTCTGTCGGTTGTGACAGGATGCTCCGGGGAAGTCTTGGCAGGACACACCCAGAATTTCATGGCAAAGCACCCTGTTTATATAGTGATCTTAACTTCATTGGGACCAATGAGTTTTGTATCGTTATGCTGTAATCAATTGCCGTTTGACGAGTGCTTGTTTTCTAAAATTATTTTTATTTTATTCCTTCATCAGTCTCTCGGGGACTTACCCCATGCTGGTTTTGATCACAGCTATCTTGTCCCAATTGATAGGTGCCTGTCTTATTTTTTAGAGTCGTCAATCTGCGCTCCTTTGATTTCTCAATAGGGGCATGTTGTAATCTCCTAGCAACTTTGTCTGTCCTCCCTAGAACATTTGGTCTGGTGATTGCCTTCACACTTATCTTCTAACACACACACTCCTCATTCATGCACAAAACAGGATTGATTTACACCGAATATTTGAACAGGAACATCAAATTGCAATGCAAGAGAAAATAATTATTTTATTCTTTTACTTATTTCAAAATGCTAACTGTAAACCTACAACAAAGCGGTGACCCTAAAGGTCTATTACTGTCTTGAAATCTGCTTCAGACACAAGATTCTGGCTGGCAGGAGAAGGAGGATGGAATCCTTAACCTTCTACAGATGGGGAAACAAGCACGGTTGAGGCTGAACCATCACACCCTGGAACAATACAGACAATTTTAACTACATATAACTCTGAGTTCTTTAGTATCTCAGTTATGCTTATCACACTGGCAGCTTACTCTAAGGGGTAAGGATGTATTCTGATAGGTTGGTAGTGTTTTTTTAAATAAAAATGTGTGGTGGTGGACTATGCATTCTAGCATCTCTAACTCCAACTGCTTATCCCCCATCTCCCACCTGCCCCCCATTATCCCTCAGCCTCAATCCTCCTCAGGACACACACACACCCCGTAAGACCCCCACCCTCGGCGCCCATCCACAGCCCCCACTATTGCTATGTGCCCAGCTAAGCCCCGCTGGAGGAGTGGGGGCGGAGGGAAAGAATGAAGCAGTGGCTTGTGGGAGATGTAGTATACCCCGGCCTACAACTCCCATCAGCCACCGCAGATCCAACGGCACCGTGGGAGAGACGGGGTCGGGGCTTAGCGCCTTCCGTTTGGGCGGGAGGCGCTTTTGTCATTACAGCTTCCGTTTGCAGAGCGGGGCCGGAAACGGAAGTTGTCGGAAGAGGAAGTGATATCAGCCAACCGCGGTATGCCGGGGAACTCGGCTTCCGTTCTGCGCGAGTCGTTTCCGTCATGAGCGACGTTTCCTGGGAGTTGTAGTTTTTAAAGTGCTGCTTCCTCGGGTATGTTTGGTACCGGTACGTCTCAGCCACTGACCCCAGCGCGCCACAGTCTTCTCTAACTCGCCCCACAGCCCGCCCCAACCTTTCTCGTCCGCCCGCACCCCCAGCCCGCCGCAACTTTCCTCGGCCCCCCGCACCTCCTTCGCCCCCGCGCACCTCCAGCCCGCCGCAACCTTCTCTAACCCGCCCCCAGCCTGGCCCCCTGCCCCCGCGACCTACCTCGCCCTCCCGCGCCCCCAGCAGGCCGCAACCTTTTCTAATCCGCCACCCCCCATCCCGTCCCCATCCCCCCGCACCCCCAGACTGTCGCAACATTCTTCCCCCAGCCCACCCCCCGTTCCTCCCACCCCGAGCCCATCACGACCTTCCTCGCACCCCAGTCTACCACGACTTCCCCCCAGCCTGCCTCAACTTTCTCTAACCCGCACCCCCCCATCCCCCGGCACCGCCAGCCCGCCGCAACCTTCTCTAACCCGCACCCACAGCCTGCCGCGACCTTTCTAACCCGCGCCCCCCACACCCCTAGCCTGCCACGACCTTTTCTGACCCACCCCCCAACCTGCCTCCCATCCCCCCGCACCCCCAGCCTACCACGACCTTCCTTGCCCCCTGCACCCTCAGCGCGCACCCCGCATCCCCAGCCCGCCGCAACCTTCTCTAATCCGCATCCCCAGCCTGCAGCAACCTTCTCTAACCCACACCCACAGCCCGCTGCGACTTTCCTTGCCCCCCCATCCCCAGCCCGCCAAGATCTTCCTCGTCCCCCCCGCATCCTATCCCCCCACACTCCCAGTCCGCCCCAACCTGGTCCCCAACCCACACCTGCAACCTTCTCCAACCCAAACCCCCGTTCCTCCAGCCCAAACCAACCCGCTCCCATCTATCCCCCCATCCGTTGGGCCCCTCAGTCCTCCTTTCTTCTCCTTCCAACACCTCCTAGGCCATCCCAAACTGCACCCCATCCCTACCTTTCCCCCATCCCTGCCTCCGCCCATAGTGCCCCTCAGCCTCCCTCCCTCCCCAACACCCCCCAGCCTGCAACAACTTTCCCCAACCCACATGCCTGTATTCCTCAGTTCATTCCTCCACTCTTGGGACTCCTCAGCCCCCATCTCTCTCCAACATTCTCCCAGCTCACCACAACCTGCGCCTCCATCCATGCCTCCATCTGTAGGGACTGCTCAGCCCGCCTTCCTCCCCAACAGCCCCCCGTTCATCCCCCCATCCGTTGGGCCCCATAGCCCCCTTTTTTCCTCTCTCCCAACACCCCCAGCCCAACGCAACCTGCACCCCACTCTGTCCCTAGATCTGTGGGCCCTCCAGTGCCCTTTTTCCTTTCTCCAACATTCCCCAACCTGCAGCCCTATCCCTACCCTTCCCCCCAGTCCCTCCCACCACCCATGGGGCCCCTCAGCCTTTCTCTCTCCTTGCTCCCCAACATGCACCCTTCGTAGGACACGGTCAGGGGTGCTAGGTGTGTATCCCCACAGGCCAGGTCTTGGTAGCCGTGGAGAAGTAGGAGCGGATGAATCCCATGTGGGGCAGTGGGTGCCAAAGTGCAGCTGTGACTGTGTTTACTTGATCTCTGTTCATCGAGTGGGGCTGATGTAGATGGGACTGGAGAGAGAGGCAGGGATGAGGGAAAGATTTGACGCACCAATAGAGCTCTGGGATTAAGGCTGGGGAAGGGACAAGATCTTGCCAACTGAGATGGTAACGGATTTGTTTTTTCGCCTTGTGCTGGGTTTAGGACCGAGGGAAAAGAAGTCACGCCTCAGAGTCTCAAGCCCTCATGTGATGGAAAGCGAGCCAGAGCAACGAAACCGTGAGCATTGTTGATGCCACGCAAAAGCCGTCCTACTGGAAGGGGACCGGCCCCCACTCTCAGTGAGATAAGTGTCTGGTTTGGTGATTGCTGTGTTAACAGCCCACCTTGCTCCTGCTAGGGACGCCACATGAGCTGGGGCTGGGTTTGTAAGAAAATGTTCTTGACTAGCTGTGGTTATGAGGGGAGCAAGGTCCTCATTTTCAGGGTCTGCTCATTTCTCTGGCCAGGAGTGGTGTCTGCTACACAGCGGAAGGTTGCATCTAGGAGGATGACTCCAGGTGGTGAGCTGCTTGCCTTCCTCCCATGTCTTTCTATCCGTCTGTCTCTCTCTCTTCTCTAATGTGTTGGCCAACTTTCTCACTGACTCTCCTCTCCTTGTGCCGTCTCCCTTCGTAGGACACGGGCAGGCATGCTAGGTGTGCATCCTAGCCAGGGCTCGGGAGCCATGAAGAAGTAGGAGCAGACGAAAACCATGTGGGGCAGTGAGCGCTAAAGTGGAGCTGTGACTGTCTGTGTTTACTCGGTCTCTGTTCATCGAGTGGGGCTCATGTAGATGGGACTGGAGAGGGAGGCAGGGATGAGGGCAAGACTCGACGCACCAATAGAGCTCTGTGTAGTGATAGTTCTTGCTTGACTTCATTACTTTGCAGAGGAATCATCCAGGAGCTCTAGCCGGACAAGAATATGGCAGAAGTGGACCTGAGCAGCCTGGACATCCTTCTAAGGAGACATGAATAGTCCTCATGTTTCTGCCTTCTGCATTGCTGGCTGTGAGTAAGAGGTTAGTGCTTTCAATTGCTCATCTATGCTCGCTGTAGTATTCTTCACAGGCCGTGTGCTTCCTTGTTGGGTATGGGTCTCTGTGAGATTACGGCGGGGGAGGGTCCAGAGTCTGCTGTGCAGAGTGACTATATCGGGTGCCGTTGCAAGGGGTCCTTTTTGGTTGTAATGATAAAGGTGTAATGGGAAGATGTTTGAGGGAGGAGCCCCGCCGTGCAGGAGAGGCAAAAGGAAGAGCCTATGAGACATCGCCAACAGAGATGGTAACGGATTTGTTTTTTCCCCTTGTGTTGGGTTTAGGACCGAGGGAAAAGAAGTCACGCCTCAGAGTCTCAAGCCTTCATGCGATGGAAAGCGAGCCAGAGCGACGAGACAGTGAGCATTGTTGATGCCAGGCAAGAGTCGTCTATCTGGGATGCAAGCAGACACGGGCAGGCGTGCTAGGTGTGCGTCCCCACAGGCCAGATCTCGGGAGTCGCGGACAAAAATCATGGGGGCAGTGGGTGCGAGAGTGGAGCGGTGACTGTCGGTGTTAACTCGGTCTCTGTTCATTGAACGGGGCCGATGTAGATGGGACTGGAGAGAGAGGCAGGGATGAGGGCAAGATTTCCAGCAGCAACAGAGCTCTGTGTAGTGATGGTTCTTGCTTGGCTTTATTAGTTCGCAGAGGAATCGTCCAGGAGCCCTAGCCACACAAGAATATGGCGGAAGTGGACCTGAGCAGCCTGGACGTCCTTCTAAGGAGACATGAATAGGCCTCAAGTTTCTGCCTTCTGCATCGCTGGCTGTAAGTAAGAGGTCAGTGCTTTGAATTCCTCATCTGTACTCGCTGTAATTTTCTTGACAGGCCGTGTGCTTCCTCGTTAGTTACGAGGCTCTGGGATTAAGGCTGGGGAAGGGACGAGTCTCCTGAGCAAAGTGAGTATTTTGGGTGCCGTTACAATGGGAGCCTTCTAGTTGCAGGTGTAACGTAGTAATGGGAGATGGGTTGAGGGTGTAGCCTTGGGATGTGGGAGACGTGAAATGAAGGACACGACACAACATTGCAGACGAAAATGCTAATTTTTTTGGTTCCCCCCTTCCGCTGGGTTTAGTACTGAGGGAAACGAAGTCACGCGTCAGAGTCTACTCCCTTTATGCGATGGAAAGCAAGCGAGAGCGTTGAGACGCCGAGCATTGTTGATGCCACGCAAAAGCCGTCCCTCTGGGAGCCGAGGAGACTCCGCTGTCAGTGAGATAAGTGTCTGGTTTCATGAGGGCTCTGCTCACGCCCAACCTGAGTCCCGGTGGGGAAGCCTACTAAGTTTGGGCTGGGCTTTTATGATAAGGTTCCTAACTAGCTGTGGTCACGAGGGAGAAGAGGTCCCTATTTTGAGAGGTTGCTCATTTCTCTGGTCAGGAATGGTGTCTCCTCCACAGCAGAAGGTTGCATCCGGGAGGATGACTCCACGTGGTGAGTGCTTGCTTTCCTCTGATGTTTTCCTTTCTCTCTCTTCTCTAGTAGTTTGGCCAACACACACCCTCTAGCTCTCGCTGTCTGTCCTTTTCTTTCCTCGTGTTGTCTCCCTTCGTAAGACACGGGCAGGCGTGCTACATGTGCATCCCCACAGGCTTTGTCTCGGGAGCCATGGAGAAATAGGAGGGGACGAAAATCATGCAGGGGAGTGGGTGCGAGATTGGAGCGGTGACTGTCGGTGTTAACTCGGTCTCTGTTCATTGAGTGGGGCTGATGTAGATGGGATTGGAGAGGGAGGCCAGGATGAGGGCAAGATTTGAAGCAACAAATAGAGCTTTAAGTAGTGATGGGTCATGCTTGGCTTTTGCAGCTTCGCTTCCCGGGGAATTTTCCAAGAGCCCTATCCTGAGGAGAAAGTGGCACTAGTGGACATGAGCAGACGGGACATCCTTGTCAGCAGACATGAACAGTCCTCAGCTTTCTGACTCCCGCATAACTGGCTGTGAGTAAGTGGTCAGTGCTTTGAATTGCTCATCTGTGCTCGCTGTAGTATTCTTCACGGGCCGTGTGCTTCCTCGTTGGGTATGGGTCTCTGTGAGATTACGGCTGGGGAGGGTCCAGAGTCTGCTGTGCAGAGTGACTGTCGGGTGCCGTTGCACGGGGTCCTTTTTGGTTGTAATGATAAAGGTGTAATGGGAAGATGTTTGAGGGAGGATCCCTGCCGTGCAGGAGAGGCAAAAGGAAGAGCCTATGAGACATCGCCAACAGAGATGGTAACGGATTTGTTTTTCGCCTTGTGTTGGGTTTAGGACCGAGGGAAAAGAAGTCACGCCTCAGAGTCTCAAGCCTTCATACGATGGAAAGCGAGCCAGAGCGACGAGACAGTGAGCATTGTTGATGCCAGGCAAGAGTCGTCTATCTGGGATGCAAGCAGACGCCACTCTCAGTGAGATAAGTGTCTGGTTTGGTGATTGCTGTGCTCACGGCCCACCTTGCTCCTGCTAGGGACGCCACGTTATCTGTGACTGGGTTTGTAAGAAATGGTTCCTGACCAGCTGTGCTTTTCTAGAGAGACAAGGTCCCCATTTTCAGGGCCTGCTCATTTCTCTGGCCAGGAGCGGTGTCTCCTATGCAGCGGAAGGTTGCATCTAGGAGGATGACTCCAGGTGGTGAGTTGCTTGCCTTCCTCCCATGTCTGTCTCTCTCTCTTTTCTCTATTGTGTTGGCCAACTTTCTCACTGTCTCTCCTCTACTCTCCTCTACTTTCCTCGTGCCGTCTCCCTTCGTAGGACACGGGCAGGCGTGCTAGGTGTGCGTCCCCACAGGCCAGATCTCGGGAGTCGCGGACAAAAATCATGGGGGCAGTGGGTGCGAGAGTGGAGCGGTGACTGTCGGTGTTAACTCGGTCTCTGTTCATTGAACGGGGCCGATGTAGATGGGACTGGAGAGAGAGGCAGGGATGAGGGCAAGATTTCCAGCAGCAACAGAGCTCTGTGTAGTGATGGTTCTTGCTTGGCTTTATTAGTTCGCAGAGGAATCGTCCAGGAGCCCTAGCCGCACAAGAATATGGCGGAAGTGGACCTGAGCAGCCTGGACGTCCTTCTAAGGAGACATGAATAGGCCTCAAGTTTCTGCCTTCTGCATCGCTGGCTGTGAGTAAGAGGTCAGTGCTTTGAATTCCACATCTGTAGTCGCTGTAATTTTCTTGACAGGCCGTGTGCTTCCTCGTTAGTTACGAGGCGCTGGGGAAGGGACGAGTCTTCTGAGCAAAGTGAGTATTTTGGGTGCTGTTAGAATGGGAGCCTTCTAGTTGCAGGTGTAACGTAGTAATGGGAGATGGGTTGAGGGTGGAGCCTTGGGATATGGGAGATGTGAAATGAAGGAGACGACACAACATTGCAGACAAAAATGATAATTTTTTTGGTTCCCCCTTTCAGCTGGGTTTAGTACTGAGGGAAACGAAGTCACGCGTCAGAGTCTACTGCCCTTATGGGATGGAAAGCAAGCGAGAGCGTCGAGACTCCGAGCATTGTTGATGCCACGCAAAAGCCGTCCATCTGGGAGCCGAGGAGACTCCACTGTCAGTGCGATAAGTGTCTGGTTTCATGAGGGCTCTGCTCACGCCCAACCTGAGTCCAGGTGGGGAAGCCCACTAAGTTTGGGCTGGGCTTTTATGATAAGTTTCCTAACTAGCTGTGGTCACGAGGGAGAAGAGGTCCCTATTTTGAGAGGTTGCTCATTTCTCTGGTCAGGAATGGTGTCTCCTCCACAGCAGAAGGTTGCATCCGGAAGGATGACTCCACGTGGTGAGTGCTTGCTTTCCTCTGATGTTTTCCTTTCTCTCTCTTCTCTAGTAGTTTGGCCAACACACACCCTCTAGCTCTCGCTGTCTGTCCTTTTCTTTCCTCGTGTTGTCTCCCTTCGTAAGACACGGGCAGGCGTGCTACATGTGCATCCCCACAGGCTTTGTCTCGGGAGCCATGGAGAAGTAGGAGGGGACGAAAATCATGCAGGGGAGTGGGTGCGAGATTGGAGCGGTGACTGTCGGTGTTAACTCGGTCTCTGTTCATTGAGTGGGGCTGATGTAGATGGGATTGGAGAGGGAGGCCAGGATGAGGGCAAGATTTGAAGCAACAAAGAGAGCTTTAAGTAGTGATGGGTCATGCTTGGCTTTTGCAGCTTCGCTTCCCGGGGAATTTTCCAAGAGCCCTATCCTGAGGAGAAAGTGGCACTAGTGGACGTGAGCAGACGGGACATCCTTGTCAGCAGACATGAACAGTCCTCAGCTTTCTGACTCCCGCATAACTGGCTGTGAGTGAGTGGTCAGTGCTTTGAATTGCTCATCTGTGCTCGCTGTAGTATTCTTCACGGGCCGTGTGCTTCCTCGTTGGGTATGGGTCTCTGTGAGATTACGGCTGGAGAGGGTCCAGAGTCTGCTGTGCAGAGTGACTGTCGGGTGCCGTTGCAAGGGGTCCTTTTTGGTTGTAATGATAAAGGTGTAATGGGAAGATGTTTGAGGGAGGAGCCCCGCCGTGCAGAAGAGGCAAAAGGAAGAGCCTATGAGACATCGCCCACAGAGATGGTAACGGATTTGTTTTTTCGCCTTGTGTTGGGTTTAGGACCGAGGGAAAAGAAGTCACGCCTCAGAGTCTCAAGCCTTCATGCGATGGAAAGCGAGCCAGAGCGACGAGACAGTGAGCATTGTTGATGCCAGGCAAGAGTCGTCTATCTGGGATGCAAGCAGACGCCACTCTCAGTGAGATAAGTGTCTGGTTTGGTGATTGCTGTGCTCACGGCCCACCTTGCTCCTGCTAGGGACGCCACGTTATCTGGGACTGGGTTTGTAAGAAATGGTTCCTGACCAGCTGTGCTTTTCTAGAGAGACAAGGTCCCCATTTTCAGGGCCTGCTCATTTCTCTGGCCAGGAGCGGTGTCTCCTATGCAGCGGAAGGTTGCATCTAGGAGGATGACTCCAGGTGGTGAGTTGCTTGCCTTCCTCCCATGTCTGTCTGTCTGTCTCTCTCTTCTCTATTGTGTTGGCCAACTTTCTCACTGTCTCTCCTCTACTCTCCTCTCCTTTCCTTGAGCCGTCTCCCTTCGTAGGACACGGGCAGGCGTGCTAGGTGTGCGTCCCCACAGGCCAGATCTCGGGAGTCGCGGACAAAAATCATGGGGGCAGTGGGTGCGAGAGTGGAGCGGTGACTGTCGGTGTTAACTCGGTCTCTGTTCATTGAACGGGGCCGATGTAGATGGGACTGGAGAGAGAGGCAGGGATGAGGGCAAGATTTCCAGCAGCAACAGAGCTCTGTGTAGTGATGGTTCTTGCTTGGCTTTATTAGTTCGCAGAGGAATCGTCCAGGAGCCCTAGCCGCACAAGAATATGGCGGAAGTGGACCTGAGCAGCCTGGACGTCCTTCTAAGGAGACATGAATAGGCCTCAAGTTTCTGCCTTCTGCATCGCTGGCTGTGAGTAAGAGGTCAGTGCTTTGAATTCCACATCTGTAGTCGCTGTAATTTTCTTGACAGGCCGTGTGCTTCCTCGTTAGTTACGAGGCGCTGGGGAAGGGACGAGTCTTCTGAGCAAAGTGAGTATTTTGGGTGCTGTTAGAATGGGAGCCTTCTAGTTGCAGGTGTAACGTAGTAATGGGAGATGGGTTGAGGGTGGAGCCTTGGGATATGGGAGATGTGAAATGAAGGAGACGACACAACATTGCAGACAAAAATGATAATTTTTTTGGTTCCCCCTTTCAGCTGGGTTTAGTACTGAGGGAAACGAAGTCACGCGTCAGAGTCTACTGCCCTTATGGGATGGAAAGCAAGCGAGAGCGTCGAGACTCCGAGCATTGTTGATGCCACGCAAAAGCCGTCCATCTGGGAGCCGAGGAGACTCCACTGTCAGTGCGATAAGTGTCTGGTTTCATGAGGGCTCTGCTCACGCCCAACCTGAGTCCAGGTGGGGAAGCCCACTAAGTTTGGGCTGGGCTTTTATGATAAGGTTCCTAACTAGCTGTGGTCACGAGGGAGAAGAGGTCCCTATTTTGAGAGGTTGCTCATTTCTCTGGTCAGGAATGGTGTCTATATCGGGTGCCGTTGCAAGGGGTCCTTTTTGGTTGTAATGATAAAGGTGTAATGGGAAGATGTTTGAGGGAGGAGCCCCGCCGTGCAGGAGAGGCAAAAGGAAGAGCCTATGAGACATCGCCCACAGAGATGGTAACGGATTTGTTTTTTCCCCTTGTGTTGGGTTTAGGACCGAGGGAAAAGAAGTCACGCCTCAGAGTCTCAAGCCTTCATGCGATGGAAAGCGAGCCAGAGCGACGAGACAGTGAGCATTGTTGATGCCAGGCAAGAGTCGTCTATCTGGGATGCAAGCACACGCCACTCTCAGTGAGATAAGTGTCTGGTTTGGTGATTGCTGTGCTCACGGCCCACCTTGCTCCTGCTAGGGACGCCACGTTATCTGGGACTGGGTTTGTAAGAAATGGTTCCTGACCAGCTGTGCTTTTCAAGACAGACAAGGTCCCCATTTTCAGGGCCTGCTCATTTCTCTGGCCAGGAGCGGTGTCTCCTATGCAGCGGAAGGTTGCATCTAGGAGGATGGCTCCAGGTGGTGAGTTGCTTGCCTTCCTCCCATGTCTGTCTGTCTCTCTCTTCTCTATTGTGTTGGCCAACTTTCTCACTGTCTCTCCTCTACTCTCCTCTCCTTTCCTTGAGCCGTCTCCCTTCGTAGGACACGGGCAGGCGTGCTAGGTGTGCGTCCCCACAGGCCAGATCTCGGGAGTCGCGGACAAAAATCATGGGGGCAGTGGGTGCGAGAGTGGAGCGGTGACTGTCGGTGTTAACTCGGTCTCTGTTCATTGAACGGGGCCGATGTAGATGGGACTGGAGAGAGAGGCAGGGATGAGGGCAAGATTTCCAGCAGCAACAGAGCTCTGTGTAGTGATGGTTCTTGCTTGGCTTTATTAGTTCGCAGAGGAATCGTCCAGGAGCCCTAGCCGCACAAGAATATGGCGGAAGTGGACCTGAGCAGCCTGGACGTCCTTCTAAGGAGACATGAATAGGCCTCAAGTTTCTGCCTTCTGCATCGCTGGCTGTAAGTAAGAGGTCAGTGCTTTGAATTCCTCATCTGTACTCGCTGTAATTTTCTTGACAGGCCGTGTGCTTCCTCGTTAGTTACGAGGCTCTGGGATTAAGGCTGGGGAAGGGACGAGTCTCCTGAGCAAAGTGAGTATTTTGGGTGCCGTTACAATGGGAGCCTTCTAGTTGCAGGTGTAACGTAGTAATGGGAGATGGGTTGAGGGTGGAGCCTTGGGATGTGGGAGACGTGAAATGAAGGACACGACACAACATTGCAGACGAAAATGCTAATTTTTTTGGTTCCCCCCCTTCCGCTGGGTTTAGTACTGAGGGAAACAAAGTCACGCGTCAGAGTCTACTCCCCTTATGCGATGGAAAGCAAGCGAGAGCGTCGAGACTCCGAGCATTGTTGATGCCACGCAAAAGCCGTCCCTCTGGGAGCCGAGGGGACTCCGCTGTCAGTGAGATAAGTGTCTGGTTTCATGAGGGCTCTGCTCACGCCCAACCTGAGTCCAGGTGGGGAAGCCTACTAAGTTTGGGCTGGGCTTTTATGATAAGGTTCCTAACTAGCTGTGGTCACGAGGGAGAAGAGGTCCCTATTTTGAGAGGTTGCTCATTTCTCTGGTCAGGAATGGTGTCTCCTCCACAGCAGAAGGTTGCATCCGGGAGGATGACTCCACGTGGTGAGTGCTTGCTTTCCTCTGATGTTTTCCTTTCTCTCTCTTCTCTAGTAGTTTGGCCAACACACACCCTCTAGCTCTCGCTGTCTGTCCTTTTCTTTCCTCGTGTTGTCTCCCTTCGTAAGACACGGGCAGGCGTGCTACATGTGCATCCCCACAGGCTTTGTCTCGGGAGCCATGGAGAAATAGGAGGGGACGAAAATCATGCAGGGGAGTGGGTGCGAGATTGGAGCGGTGACTGTCGGTGTTAACTCGGTCTCTGTTCATTGAGTGGGGCTGATGTAGATGGGATTGGAGAGGGAGGCCAGGATGAGGGCAAGATTTGAAGCAACAAATAGAGCTTTAAGTAGTGATGGGTCATGCTTGGCTTTTGCAGCTTCGCTTCCCGGGGAATTTTCCAAGAGCCCTATCCTGAGGAGAAAGTGGCACTAGTGGACATGAGCAGACGGGACATCCTTGTCAGCAGACATGAACAGTCCTCAGCTTTCTGACTCCCGCATAACTGGCTGTGAGTAAGTGGTCAGTGCTTTGAATTGCTCATCTGTGCTCGCTGTAGTATTCTTCACGGGCCGTGTGCTTCCTCGTTGGGTATGGGACTCTGTGAGATTACGGCTGGGAAGGGTCCAGAGTCTGCTGTGCAGAGTGACTGTCGGGTGCCGTTGCAAGGGGTCCTTTTTGGTTGTAATGCTAAAGGTGTAATGGGAAGCTGTTTGAGGGAGGAGCCCCGCCGTGAGGGAGAGGCGAAAGGAAGAGCCTACGAGATGTTGCAGACTGATATGGTAACGGATTTGTTTTTTCCCCTTGTGCTGGGTTTAGGACCGAGGTAACAAAAGTCACGCCTCAGAGTCTCAAGCCCTCATGCGATGGAAAGCAAGCCAGAGCGACGAGACAGTGAACATTGTTGATACCACGCAAAAGCCGTCCAACTGGGTGGGGAACGGCCGCCACTCTCAGTGAGATAAGTGTCTGGTTTGGTGTTGGTTGTGCTCACGGCCCACCTTGTTCCAGCTAGAGACGCCACATTAGCTGGGGCTGGGTTTGTAAGAAAATGTTCTTGACTAGCTGTGGTTATGAGGGGGACCCCATTTTCAGGGTCTGCTCATTTCTCTGGCCAGGAGCGGTGTCTCCTACGGAGCGGAAGGTTGCATCTAGAAGAATGACTCCAGGTGGCGAGTTGCTTGCCTTCCTCCCATGTCTTTCTATCTGTCTGTCTGTCTCTCTTTCTTCTCTAGTGTGTTGGCCAACTTTCTCACTGACTCTCCTCTCCTGTCCTTATGCCATCTCCCTTTGTAGGACACGGGCATGCATGCTACGTGTGCATCCCCACAGGCTATGTCTCTGGAGCCATGGAGAAGTAGGAGGGGATGAAAATCATGCACAGCTGTGACTGTCGGTGTTACCGTGGTCTCTGTTCATCGAGTGGGGCTGAAGTAGATGGGATTCGAGAGGGAGACCAGTATGAGGACAAGATTTGAAGCACCAATAGAGGTTTGTGTAGTGATGGCTCATGCTTGGCTTTTGCAGCTGTGCTTCCAGAAGAATTTTCCAGGACCCCTATCTCGAGGAGAAACTGGGAGAAGTGGACATGAGCAGACATGAACACCCTTGTCAGCAGACATGAACAGTCCTCAGCTTTCCGACTCCCGCATAACTGGCTGTGAGTAAGGGATCAGTGCTTTGAATTCCTCATCTGTGCTCGCTGTAGTATTCTTCACAGGCCATGTGCTTTCTCATTGGGTACGGGACTCTGTGAGATCACGGCTGGGGAGGGGCCAGAGTCTGCTGGGTAGAGTGATTATATTGGATGCCATTGTAAGGGGTGCGTTTTAGTTGTAATGCTAAAGGGGTAATGGGAGGGAGGGGTTGGGGCGGGACGCTGCCGTGTAGGAGAGGCGAAAAGCATAGCCTATGCGACGCGCCCACTGAGGTGGTAACTTATTTGTTTTTCCTCCTTGTACCGGTTTTAGTACCGAGGGAAAAGAAATCAAACGTCAGAGTTTACTCCCCTCGTTGGATGGAAAGCGAGCGAGAGCCGTGAGCCCGCGAGCATTGTTGATGCAAGTCAGGAGCCGTCCACTTGGCAGTGGAGCAGTCGCTATTGTCAGTGAAATAAATGTCTGGTTTGGTGAGGGCTCTGCTTAGGGCCCCCCTGGCCCCAGGTAGGGACAGCCCGTTAGCTGGGGCTGGGTTTGTAAGAAAATGTTCTTGACTAGCTGTGGTTATGAGAGAGAAAAGGTCCCCATTTTCAGGGGCTGCTTATTTCTCTGCCCAGATGCGGTGTGTCCTCGGCAGCGGAAGGTTGCATCCAGGAAGATGACTCCAGGTGGTGAGTTGCTTCCCTTCCTCACGTTTTTTTTCTCTGTCTCTCTCTTGTCTAGTGTGTTGGCCAACTTTCTCACTCTCTTTCCTCTCCTATCCTCATGCCGTCTCCCTTCGTAGGACCACGGGCATCCGTGCTAGGTGTGCATCCTAGCCAGGTCTTGGGAGCCACGGAGAAGTAGGAGCGGACGAAAACCATGCGTGGCAGTGGGCGCTAAAGTGGAGCTGTGACTGTCTGTGTTTACTCGGTCTCTGTTCATCGAGTGGGGCCGATGTAGATGGGACTGGAGAGGGAGACAGGGATGAGGGCAAGACTCGACGCACCAATAGAGCTCTGTGTAGTGATAGTTCTTGCTTGACTTTATTAGTTTGCAGAGGAATCGTCCAGGAGCCCTAGCCGGACAAGAATATGGCAGAAGTGGACCTGAGCAGTCTGGACATCCTTCTAAGGAGACATGAATAGTCCTCATGTTTCTGCCTTCTGCATCGCTGGCTGTGAGTAAGAGGTCAGTGCTTTGAATTCCTCATCTGTACTCACTGTAGTTTTCTTCACAGGCCGTGTGCTTCCTCGTTGGGTATGAGGCTCTGGGATTAAGGCTTGGGAAGGGACAAGAATCTGCTGAGGAAAGTGAGTATTTTGGGTGCCGTTACAATGGGTACCTTCTAGTTGCAGTTGTAACGTAGTAATGGGAGATGGGTTGAGGGTGGAGATGTGAAATGAAGAGACTACGCGACATTGCAGACGGAGATGCTAATTTTTTGGTTTTCCCACCCTCTGTTAGGTTTAGTACCAAGGAAAACGAAGTCACGCGTCAGAGTCTACTGCACTCATGCGATGGAAAGCGAGCAAGAGCATTGAGACTCTGAGCATTGTTGATGCCACGCAAAAGCCGTCCATCTGGGAGCTGAGGAGACGCCGCTATCAGTGAGATAAGTGTCTGGTTTGGTGAGGGCTCTGTTTACGCCCAACCTGAGTCCAGGATGGGAAGCCCACTAAGTTAGGGCTGGGTTTGTATGAAAAGGTTCCTGACTAACTGTGGTTACGAGGGGGAAAAGGTCCCTATTTTCAGAGGTTGCTCATTTCTCTGGTCAGGAACAGTGTCTCCTCCGCAGCGGAAGGTTGGATTCAGGAGGATGACTCCAGGTGGTCAGTTGCTTACCTTCCTGCCATTTTTTTTCCTTCTCTCTCTCTCTCTTCTCTTGTGTGTTGGCCAACTTTCTCACTCTTTCTTCTCCTGTCCTCGTGCCATCTCCCTTCATACGACATGGGCATGCGTGCTAGCTGTGCATCCCCACAGGCCAGGTCTTGGGAGCCATGGAGAAGTAGGAGGGGACGAAAACCATGCAGGGCTGTGTCTGTTGGTGTTAACTCGGTCTCTGTTCATTGAGTGGGGCTGATGTAGATGGGATTGGAGAGGGAGGCCAGGATGAGGGCAAGATTTGAAGCAACAAATAGAGCTCTAAGTAGTGATGGGTCATGCTTGGCTTTTGCAGCTTCGCTTCCCGGGGAATTTTCCAAGAGCCCTATCCTGAGGAGAAAGTGGCACTAGTGGACGTGAGCAGACGGGACATCCTTGTCAGCAGACATGAACAGTCCTCAGCTTTCTGACTCCCGCATAACTGGCTGTGAGTGAGTGGTCAGTGCTTTGAATTGCTCATCTGTGCTCGCTGTAGTATTCTTCACGGGCCGTGTGCTTCCTCGTTGGGTATGGGTCTCTGTGAGATTACGGCTGGAGAGGGTCCAGAGTCTGCTGTGCAGAGTGACTGTCGGGTGCCGTTGCAAGGGGTCCTTTTTGGTTGTAATGATAAAGGTGTAATGGGAAGATGTTTGAGGGAGGAGCCCCGCCGTGCAGAAGAGGCAAAAGGAAGAGCCTATGAGACATCGCCCACAGAGATGGTAACGGATTTGTTTTTTCGCCTTGTGTTGGGTTTAGGACCGAGGGAAAAGAAGTCACGCCTCAGAGTCTCAAGCCTTCATGCGATGGAAAGCGAGCCAGAGCGACGAGACAGTGAGCATTGTTGATGCCAGGCAAGAGTCGTCTATCTGGGATGCAAGCAGACGCCACTCTCAGTGAGATAAGTGTCTGGTTTGGTGATTGCTGTGCTCACGGCCCACCTTGCTCCTGCTAGGGACGCCACGTTATCTGGGACTGGGTTTGTAAGAAATGGTTCCTGACCAGCTGTGCTTTTCTAGAGAGACAAGGTCCCCATTTTCAGGGCCTGCTCATTTCTCTGGCCAGGAGCGGTGTCTCCTATGCAGCGGAAGGTTGCATCTAGGAGGATGACTCCAGGTGGTGAGTTGCTTGCCTTCCTCCCATGTCTGTCTGTCTGTCTCTCTCTTCTCTATTGTGTTGGCCAACTTTCTCACTGTCTCTCCTCTACTCTCCTCTCCTTTCCTTGAGCCGTCTCCCTTCGTAGGACACGGGCAGGCGTGCTAGGTGTGCGTCCCCACAGGCCAGATCTCGGGAGTCGCGGACAAAAATCATGGGGGCAGTGGGTGCGAGAGTGGAGCGGTGACTGTCGGTGTTAACTCGGTCTCTGTTCATTGAACGGGGCCGATGTAGATGGGACTGGAGAGAGAGGCAGGGATGAGGGCAAGATTTCCAGCAGCAACAGAGCTCTGTGTAGTGATGGTTCTTGCTTGGCTTTATTAGTTCGCAGAGGAATCGTCCAGGAGCCCTAGCCGCACAAGAATATGGCGGAAGTGGACCTGAGCAGCCTGGACGTCCTTCTAAGGAGACATGAATAGGCCTCAAGTTTCTGCCTTCTGCATCGCTGGCTGTGAGTAAGAGGTCAGTGCTTTGAATTCCACATCTGTAGTCGCTGTAATTTTCTTGACAGGCCGTGTGCTTCCTCGTTAGTTACGAGGCGCTGGGGAAGGGACGAGTCTTCTGAGCAAAGTGAGTATTTTGGGTGCTGTTAGAATGGGAGCCTTCTAGTTGCAGGTGTAACGTAGTAATGGGAGATGGGTTGAGGGTGGAGCCTTGGGATATGGGAGATGTGAAATGAAGGAGACGACACAACATTGCAGACAAAAATGATAATTTTTTTGGTTCCCCCTTTCAGCTGGGTTTAGTACTGAGGGAAACGAAGTCACGCGTCAGAGTCTACTGCCCTTATGGGATGGAAAGCAAGCGAGAGCGTCGAGACTCCGAGCATTGTTGATGCCACGCAAAAGCCGTCCATCTGGGAGCCGAGGAGACTCCACTGTCAGTGCGATAAGTGTCTGGTTTCATGAGGGCTCTGCTCACGCCCAACCTGAGTCCAGGTGGGGAAGCCCACTAAGTTTGGGCTGGGCTTTTATGATAAGGTTCCTAACTAGCTGTGGTCACGAGGGAGAAGAGGTCCCTATTTTGAGAGGTTGCTCATTTCTCTGGTCAGGAATGGTGTCTATATCGGGTGCCGTTGCAAGGGGTCCTTTTTGGTTGTAATGATAAAGGTGTAATGGGAAGATGTTTGAGGGAGGAGCCCCGCCGTGCAGGAGAGGCAAAAGGAAGAGCCTATGAGACATCGCCCACAGAGATGGTAACGGATTTGTTTTTTCCCCTTGTGTTGGGTTTAGGACCGAGGGAAAAGAAGTCACGCCTCAGAGTCTCAAGCCTTCATGCGATGGAAAGCGAGCCAGAGCGACGAGACAGTGAGCATTGTTGATGCCAGGCAAGAGTCGTCTATCTGGGATGCAAGCACACGCCACTCTCAGTGAGATAAGTGTCTGGTTTGGTGATTGCTGTGCTCACGGCCCACCTTGCTCCTGCTAGGGACGCCACGTTATCTGGGACTGGGTTTGTAAGAAATGGTTCCTGACCAGCTGTGCTTTTCAAGAGAGACAAGGTCCCCATTTTCAGGGCCTGCTCATTTCTCTGGCCAGGAGCGGTGTCTCCTATGCAGCGGAAGGTTGCATCTAGGAGGATGGCTCCAGGTGGTGAGTTGCTTGCCTTCCTCCCATGTCTGTCTGTCTCTCTCTTCTCTATTGTGTTGGCCAACTTTCTCACTGTCTCTCCTCTACTCTCCTCTCCTTTCCTTGAGCCGTCTCCCTTCGTAGGACACGGGCAGGCGTGCTAGGTGTGCGTCCCCACAGGCCAGATCTCGGGAGTCGCGGACAAAAATCATGGGGGCAGTGGGTGCGAGAGTGGAGCGGTGACTGTCGGTGTTAACTCGGTCTCTGTTCATTGAACGGGGCCGATGTAGATGGGACTGGAGAGAGAGGCAGGGATGAGGGCAAGATTTCCAGCAGCAACAGAGCTCTGTGTAGTGATGGTTCTTGCTTGGCTTTATTAGTTCGCAGAGGAATCGTCCAGGAGCCCTAGCCGCACAAGAATATGGCGGAAGTGGACCTGAGCAGCCTGGACGTCCTTCTAAGGAGACATGAATAGGCCTCAAGTTTCTGCCTTCTGCATCGCTGGCTGTAAGTAAGAGGTCAGTGCTTTGAATTCCTCATCTGTACTCGCTGTAATTTTCTTGACAGGCCGTGTGCTTCCTCGTTAGTTACGAGGCTCTGGGATTAAGGCTGGGGAAGGGACGAGTCTCCTGAGCAAAGTGAGTATTTTGGGTGCCGTTACAATGGGAGCCTTCTAGTTGCAGGTGTAACGTAGTAATGGGAGATGGGTTGAGGGTGGAGCCTTGGGATGTGGGAGACGTGAAATGAAGGACACGACACAACATTGCAGACGAAAATGCTAATTTTTTTGGTTCCCCCCCTTCCGCTGGGTTTAGTACTGAGGGAAACAAAGTCACGCGTCAGAGTCTACTCCCCTTATGCGATGGAAAGCAAGCGAGAGCGTCGAGACTCCGAGCATTGTTGATGCCACGCAAAAGCCGTCCCTCTGGGAGCCGAGGGGACTCCGCTGTCAGTGAGATAAGTGTCTGGTTTCATGAGGGCTCTGCTCACGCCCAACCTGAGTCCAGGTGGGGAAGCCTACTAAGTTTGGGCTGGGCTTTTATGATAAGGTTCCTAACTAGCTGTGGTCACGAGGGAGAAGAGGTCCCTATTTTGAGAGGTTGCTCATTTCTCTGGTCAGGAATGGTGTCTCCTCCACAGCAGAAGGTTGCATCCGGGAGGATGACTCCACGTGGTGAGTGCTTGCTTTCCTCTGATGTTTTCCTTTCTCTCTCTTCTCTAGTAGTTTGGCCAACACACACCCTCTAGCTCTCGCTGTCTGTCCTTTTCTTTCCTCGTGTTGTCTCCCTTCGTAAGACACGGGCAGGCGTGCTACATGTGCATCCCCACAGGCTTTGTCTCGGGAGCCATGGAGAAATAGGAGGGGACGAAAATCATGCAGGGGAGTGGGTGCGAGATTGGAGCGGTGACTGTCGGTGTTAACTCGGTCTCTGTTCATTGAGTGGGGCTGATGTAGATGGGATTGGAGAGGGAGGCCAGGATGAGGGCAAGATTTGAAGCAACAAATAGAGCTTTAAGTAGTGATGGGTCATGCTTGGCTTTTGCAGCTTCGCTTCCCGGGGAATTTTCCAAGAGCCCTATCCTGAGGAGAAAGTGGCACTAGTGGACATGAGCAGACGGGACATCCTTGTCAGCAGACATGAACAGTCCTCAGCTTTCTGACTCCCGCATAACTGGCTGTGAGTAAGTGGTCAGTGCTTTGAATTGCTCATCTGTGCTCGCTGTAGTATTCTTCACGGGCCGTGTGCTTCCTCGTTGGGTATGGGACTCTGTGAGATTACGGCTGGGAAGGGTCCAGAGTCTGCTGTGCAGAGTGACTGTCGGGTGCCGTTGCAAGGGGTCCTTTTTGGTTGTAATGCTAAAGGTGTAATGGGAAGCTGTTTGAGGGAGGAGCCCCGCCGTGAGGGAGAGGCGAAAGGAAGAGCCTACGAGATGTTGCAGACTGATATGGTAACGGATTTGTTTTTTCCCCTTGTGCTGGGTTTAGGACCGAGGTAACAAAAGTCACGCCTCAGAGTCTCAAGCCCTCATGCGATGGAAAGCAAGCCAGAGCGACGAGACAGTGAACATTGTTGATACCACGCAAAAGCCGTCCAACTGGGTGGGGAACGGCCGCCACTCTCAGTGAGATAAGTGTCTGGTTTGGTGTTGGTTGTGCTCACGGCCCACCTTGTTCCAGCTAGAGACGCCACATTAGCTGGGGCTGGGTTTGTAAGAAAATGTTCTTGACTAGCTGTGGTTATGAGGGGGACCCCATTTTCAGGGTCTGCTCATTTCTCTGGCCAGGAGCGGTGTCTCCTACGGAGCGGAAGGTTGCATCTAGAAGAATGACTCCAGGTGGCGAGTTGCTTGCCTTCCTCCCATGTCTTTCTATCTGTCTGTCTGTCTCTCTTTCTTCTCTAGTGTGTTGGCCAACTTTCTCACTGACTCTCCTCTCCTGTCCTTATGCCATCTCCCTTTGTAGGACACGGGCATGCATGCTACGTGTGCATCCCCACAGGCTATGTCTCTGGAGCCATGGAGAAGTAGGAGGGGATGAAAATCATGCACAGCTGTGACTGTCGGTGTTACCGTGGTCTCTGTTCATCGAGTGGGGCTGAAGTAGATGGGATTCGAGAGGGAGACCAGTATGAGGACAAGATTTGAAGCACCAATAGAGGTTTGTGTAGTGATGGCTCATGCTTGGCTTTTGCAGCTGTGCTTCCAGAAGAATTTTCCAGGACCCCTATCTCGAGGAGAAACTGGGAGAAGTGGACATGAGCAGACATGAACACCCTTGTCAGCAGACATGAACAGTCCTCAGCTTTCCGACTCCCGCATAACTGGCTGTGAGTAAGGGATCAGTGCTTTGAATTCCTCATCTGTGCTCGCTGTAGTATTCTTCACAGGCCATGTGCTTTCTCATTGGGTACGGGACTCTGTGAGATCACGGCTGGGGAGGGGCCAGAGTCTGCTGGGTAGAGTGATTATATTGGATGCCATTGTAAGGGGTGCGTTTTAGTTGTAATGCTAAAGGGGTAATGGGAGGGAGGGGTTGGGGCGGGACGCTGCCGTGTAGGAGAGGCGAAAAGCATAGCCTATGCGACGCGCCCACTGAGGTGGTAACTTATTTGTTTTTCCTCCTTGTACCGGTTTTAGTACCGAGGGAAAAGAAATCAAACGTCAGAGTTTACTCCCCTCGTTGGATGGAAAGCGAGCGAGAGCCGTGAGCCCGCGAGCATTGTTGATGCAAGTCAGGAGCCGTCCACTTGGCAGTGGAGCAGTCGCTATTGTCAGTGAAATAAATGTCTGGTTTGGTGAGGGCTCTGCTTAGGGCCCCCCTGGCCCCAGGTAGGGACAGCCCGTTAGCTGGGGCTGGGTTTGTAAGAAAATGTTCTTGACTAGCTGTGGTTATGAGAGAGAAAAGGTCCCCATTTTCAGGGGCTGCTTATTTCTCTGCCCAGATGCGGTGTGTCCTCGGCAGCGGAAGGTTGCATCCAGGAAGATGACTCCAGGTGGTGAGTTGCTTCCCTTCCTCACGTTTTTTTTCTCTGTCTCTCTCTTGTCTAGTGTGTTGGCCAACTTTCTCACTCTCTTTCCTCTCCTATCCTCATGCCGTCTCCCTTCGTAGGACCACGGGCATCCGTGCTAGGTGTGCATCCTAGCCAGGTCTTGGGAGCCACGGAGAAGTAGGAGCGGACGAAAACCATGCGTGGCAGTGGGCGCTAAAGTGGAGCTGTGACTGTCTGTGTTTACTCGGTCTCTGTTCATCGAGTGGGGCCGATGTAGATGGGACTGGAGAGGGAGACAGGGATGAGGGCAAGACTCGACGCACCAATAGAGCTCTGTGTAGTGATAGTTCTTGCTTGACTTTATTAGTTTGCAGAGGAATCGTCCAGGAGCCCTAGCCGGACAAGAATATGGCAGAAGTGGACCTGAGCAGTCTGGACATCCTTCTAAGGAGACATGAATAGTCCTCATGTTTCTGCCTTCTGCATCGCTGGCTGTGAGTAAGAGGTCAGTGCTTTGAATTCCTCATCTGTACTCACTGTAGTTTTCTTCACAGGCCGTGTGCTTCCTCGTTGGGTATGAGGCTCTGGGATTAAGGCTTGGGAAGGGACAAGAATCTGCTGAGGAAAGTGAGTATTTTGGGTGCCGTTACAATGGGTACCTTCTAGTTGCAGTTGTAACGTAGTAATGGGAGATGGGTTGAGGGTGGAGATGTGAAATGAAGAGACTACGCGACATTGCAGACGGAGATGCTAATTTTTTGGTTTTCCCACCCTCTGTTAGGTTTAGTACCAAGGAAAACGAAGTCACGCGTCAGAGTCTACTGCACTCATGCGATGGAAAGCGAGCAAGAGCATTGAGACTCTGAGCATTGTTGATGCCACGCAAAAGCTGTCCATCTGGGAGCTGAGGAGACGCCGCTATCAGTGAGATAAGTGTCTGGTTTGGTGAGGGCTCTGTTTACGCCCAACCTGAGTCCAGGATGGGAAGCCCACTAAGTTAGGGCTGGGTTTGTATGAAAAGGTTCCTGACTAACTGTGGTTACGAGGGGGAAAAGGTCCCTATTTTCAGAGGTTGCTCATTTCTCTGGTCAGGAACAGTGTCTCCTCCGCAGCGGAAGGTTGGATTCAGGAGGATGACTCCAGGTGGTCAGTTGCTTACCTTCCTGCCATTTTTTTTCCTTCTCTCTCTCTCTCTTCTCTTGTGTGTTGGCCAACTTTCTCACTCTTTCTTCTCCTGTCCTCGTGCCATCTCCCTTCATACGACATGGGCATGCGTGCTAGCTGTGCATCCCCACAGGCCAGGTCTTGGGAGCCATGGAGAAGTAGGAGGGGACGAAAACCATGCAGGGCTGTGTCTGTTGGTGTTAACTCGGTCTCTGTTCATTGAGTGGGGCTGATGTAGATGGGATTGGAGAGGGAGGCCAGGATGAGGGCAAGATTTGAAGCAACAAATAGAGCTCTAAGTAGTGATGGGTCATGCTTGGCTTTTGCAGCTTCGCTTCCAGAGGAATTTTCCAAGAGCCCTATCCTGAGGAGAAAGTGGCACTAGTGGACATGAGCAGACGGGACATCATTGTCAGCAGACATGAACAGTCCTCAGCTTTCTGACTCCCGCATAACTGGCTGTGAGTAAGTGGTCAGTTCTTTCAATTGCTCATCTGTGCTCGCTGTAGTATTCTTCACAGGCCGTGTGCTTCCTTGTTGGGTATGGGTCTCTGTGAGATTACGGCGGGGGAGGGTCCAGAGTCTGCTGTGCAGAGTGACTATATCGGGTGCCGTTGCAAGGGGTCCTTTTTGGTTGTAATGATAAAGGTGTAATGGGAAGATGTTTGAGGGAGGAGCCCCGCCGTGCAGGAGAGGCAAAAGGAAGAGCCTATGAGACATCGCCAACAGAGATGGTAACGGATTTGTTTTTTCGCCTTGTGTTGGGTTTAGGACCGAGGGAAAAGAAGTCACGCCTCAGAGTCTCAAGCCTTCATGCGATGGAAAGCGAGCCAGAGCGACGAGACAGTGAGCATTGTTGATGCCAGGCAAGAGTCGTCTATCTGGGATGCAAGCACACGCCACTCTCAGTGAGATAAGTGTCTGGTTTGGTGATTGCTGTGCTCACGGCCCACCTTGCTCCTGCTAGGGACGCCACATTATCTGGGGCTGGGTTTGTAAGAAATGGTTCCTGACCAGCTGTGCTTTTCAAGAGAGACAAGGTCCCCATTTTCAGGGCCTGCTCATTTCTCTGGCCAGGAGCGGTGTCTCCTATGCAGCGGAAGGTTGCATCTAGGAGGATGGCTCCAGGTGGTGAGTTGCTTGCCTTCCTCCCATGTCTGTCTGTCTCTCTCTTCTCTATTGTGTTGGCCAACTTTCTCACTGTCTCTCCTCTACTCTCCTCTCCTTTCCTTGTGCCGTCTCCCTTCGTAGGACACGGGCAGGCATGCTAGGTGTGCGTCCCTACAGGCCAGATCTCGGGAGTCGCGGACAAAAATCATGGGGGCAGTGGGTGCGAGAGTGGAGCGGTGACTGTCGGTGTTAACTCGGTCTCTGTTCATTGAACGGGGCCGATGTAGATGGGACTGGAGAGAGAGGCAGGGATGAGGGCAAGATTTCCAGCAGCAACAGAGCTCTGTGTAGTGATGGTTCTTGCTTGGCTTTATTAGTTCGCAGAGGAATCGTCCAGGAGCCCTAGCCGCACAAGAATATGGCGGAAGTGGACCTGAGCAGCCTGGACGTCCTTCTAAGGAGACATGAATAGGCCTCAAGTTTCTGCCTTCTGCATCGCTGGCTGTGAGTAAGAGGTCAGTGCTTTGAATTCCTCATCTGTAGTCGCTGTAATTTTCTTGACAGGCCGTGTGCTTCCTCGTTAGTTACGAGGCGCTGGGGAAGGGACGAGTCTTCTGAGCAAAGTGAGTATTTTGGGTGCTGTTAGAATTGGAGCCTTCTAGTTGCAGGTGTAACGTAGTAATGGGAGATGGGTTGAGGGTGGAGCCTTGGGATATGGGAGATGTGAAATGAAGGAGACGACACAACATTGCAGACAAAAATGATAATTTTTTTGGTTCCCCCTTTCAGCTGGGTTTAGTACTGAGGGAAACGAAGTCACGCGTCAGAGTCTACTCCCCTTATGCGATGGAAAGCAAGCGAGAGCATCGAGACTCCGAGCATTGTTGATGCCACGCAAAAGCCGTCCCTCTGGGAGCCGAGGAGACTCCGCTGTCAGTGAGATAAGTGTCTGGTTTCATGAGGGCTCTGCTCACGCCCAACCTGAGTCCCGGTGGGGAAGCCTACTAAGTTTGGGCTGGGCTTTTATGATAAGGTTCCTAACTAGCTGTGGTCACGAGGGAGAAGAGGTCCCTATTTTGAGAGGTTGCTCATTTCTCTGGTCAGGAATGGTGTCTCCTCCACAGCAGAAGGTTGCATCCAGGAAGATGACTCCACGTGGTGAGTGCTTTCTTTTCTCCGATGTTTTCCTTTCTCTCTCTTCTCTAGTAGTTTGGCCAACACACACCCTCTAGCTCTCGCTGTCTGTCCTTTCTTTCCTCGTGTTGTCTCCCTTCGTAAGACACGGGCAGGCGTGCTACATGTGCATCCCCACAGGCTTTGTCTCGGGAGCCATGGAGAAGTAGGAGGGGACGAAAATCATGCAGGGGAGTGGGTGCGAGATTGGAGCGGTGACTGTCGGTGTTAACTCGGTCTCTGTTCATTGAGTGGGGCTGATGTAGATGGGATTGGAGAGGAAGGCCAGGATGAGGGCAAGATTTGAAGCAACAAATAGAGCTCTAAGTAGTGATGGGTCATGCTTGGCTTTTGCAGCTTCGCTTCCCGGGGAATTTTCCAAGAGCCCTATCCTGAGGAGAAAGTGGCAGAAGTGGACATGAGCAGACGGGACATCCTTGTCAGCAGACATGAACAGTCCTCCGCTTTCTGACTCCCGCATTACTGGCTGTGAGTAAGCGGTCAATGGTCTGAATTGCTCATCTGTGCTCGCTTTAGTATTCTTCACAAGCTGTGTGCTTTCTCCTTGGGTATGGGACTCTGTGAGATTACGGCTGGGAAGGGGCCAGAGTCTGCTGTCCAGGGTGACTGTCGGGTGCCGTTGCAAGGGGTGCTTTTTGGTTGTAATGCTAAAGGTGTAATGGGAAGCTGTTTGAGGGAGGAGCCCCGGCGTGAGGGAGAGGCGAAAAGAAGAACCTACGAGATGTTGCAGACGGATATGGTAACAGATTTGTTTTTTCCCCTTGTGCTGGGTTTAGGACTGAGGTAACAGAAGTCACACCTCAGAGTCTCAAGCCCTCATGCGATGGAAACCGAGCCAGAGCGACGAGACAGTGAGCATTGTTGATGCCACGCAAAAGCCGTCCAACTGGGTGGGGAACGGCCGCCACTCTCAGTGAGATAAGTGTCTGGTTTGGTGTTGGTTGTGCTCACGGCTCACCTTGCTTCTGCTAGAGATGCCACATTAGCTGGGGCTGGGTTTGTAAGAAAATGTTCTTGACTAGCTGTGGTTATGAGGGGGACAAGGACCCCATTTTCAGGGTCTGCTCATTTCTCTGACCAGGAGCGGTGTCTCCTACAGAGCGGAAGGTTGCATCTAGAAGAATGACTCCAGGTGGCAAGTTGCTTTCCTTCCTCCCATGTCTTTCTATCTGTCTGTCTCTCTCTTTCTTCTCTAGTGTGTTGGCCAACTTTCTCACTGACTCTCCTCTCCTGTCCTTATGCCATCTCCCTTCGTAGGACACGGGCAGGCGTCCTACGTGTGCATCCCCACAGGCTATGTCTCTGGAGGCATGGAGAAGTAGGAGGGGATGAAAATCATGCACAGCTGTGACTGTCGGTGTTACTGTGGTCTCTGTTCCTCGAGTGGGGCCGAAGTAGATGGGATTCGAGAGGGAGACCAGTATGAGGACAAGATTTGAAACACCAATAGAGGTTTGTGTAGTGATGGCTCATGCTTGGCTTTTGCAGCTGCGCTTCCAGAAGAATTTTCCAGGACCCCTATCTCGATGAGAAACTGGGAAAAGTGGACATGAGCAGACTGGACATCCCTGTAAACAGACATGAACACCCTTGTTAGCAGACATGAACAGTCCTCAGCTTTCTGACTCCCGCATAACTGGCTGTGAGTAAGGGATCAGTGCTTTGAATTCCTCATCTGTGCTCGCTGTAGTATTCTTCACAGGCCATGTGCTTTCTCATTGGGTACGGGACTCTGTGAGATCACGGCTGGGGAGGGGCCAGAGTCTGCTGGGTAGAGTGATTATATTGGATGCCATTGTAAGGGGTGCGTTTTAGTTGTAATGCTAAAGGGGTAATGGGAAGGAGGGGTTGGGGCGGGACGCTGCCGTGTAGGAGAGGCGAAAAGCATAGCCTATGCGACGCGCCCACTGAGGTGGTAACTTATTTGTTTTTCCTCCTTGTGCCGGTTTTAGTACCGAGGGAAAAGAAATCAAACGTCAGAGTTTACTCCCCTCGTTGGATGGAAAGCAAGCGAGAGCCGTGAGCCCGCGAGCATTGTTGATGCAAGTCAGTAGCCGTCGAGTTGGCTGTGGAGCAGTCGCTGTTGTCAGTGAAATAAATGTCTGGTTTGGTGAGGGCTCTGCTTATGGCCCCCCTGGCCCCAGGTAGGGACGGCCCGTTAGCTGGGGCTGGGTTTGTAAGAAATGGTTGCTAACCAGCTGTGGTTATGAGAGAGACAAGGTCCCCATTTTCAGGGGCTGCTTATTTCTCTGCCCAGATGCGGTGTGTCCTCGGCAGCGGAAGGTTGCATCCAGGAAGATGACTCCAGGTGGTGAGTTGCTTCCCTTCCTCACGTTTTTTTTCTCTGTCTCTCTCTTGTCTAGTGTGTTGGCCAACTTTCTCACTCTCTTTCCTCTCCTATCCTCATGCCGTCTCCCTTCGTAGGACCACGGGCATCCGTGCTAGGTGTGCATCCTAGCCAGGTCTTGGGAGCCACAGAGAAGTAGGAGCGGACGAAAAGCATGCGTGGCAGTGGGCGCTAAAGTGGAGCTGTGACTGTCTGTGTTTACTCGGTTTCTGTTCATCGAGTGGGGCCGATGTAGATGGGACTGGAGAGAGAGGCAGGGATGAGGGCAAGACTCGATGCATCAAAAGAGCTCTGTGTAGTGATAGTTCTTGCTTGACTTTATTAGTTGGCAGAGGAATCGTCCAGGAGCCCTAGCCGGACAAGAATATGGCAGAAGTGGACCTGAGCAGTCTGGACATCCTTCTAAGGAGACATGAATAGTCCTTATGTTTCTGCCTTCTGCATCGCTGGCTGTGAGTAAGAGGTCAGTGGTTTGAATTCCTCATCTGTAGTCGCTGTAGTTTTCTTCACAGGCCGTGTGCTTCCTCGTTAATTACGAGGCTCTGGGATTAAGGCTGGGGAAGGGACAAGAATCTCGTGAGCAAAGTGAGTATTTTGGGTGCCGTTACAATGGGTGTCTTCTAGTTGCAGTTGTAACGTAGTAATGGGAGATGGGTTGAGGATGGAGCCGTGGGATAAGGGAGATGTGAAATGAAGGAGACTACGCGACATTGCAGATGAAGATGCTAATTTTTTTTGGTTCCCCCCCCCTCCCGCTGGGTTTAGTACCAAGGGAAACGAAGTCACGCATCAGAGTCTACTGCCCTCATGCGATGGAAAGCGAGTGAGAGCGTCGAGAGACTCTGAGCATTGTTGATGCCACGCAAAAGCCGTCCACCTGGGAGCCGAGGAGCCGCTGCTGTCAGTGAGATAAGTGTCTGGTTTCATGAGAGCTCTGCTCATGCCCAACCTGAGTCCAGGTAGAGAAGCCCAGTACAGTAGGGCTGGGTTTGTATGAAAAGGTTCCTGACTAGCTGTGGTCACGAGGGAGAAAAGGTCCCTATTTTGAGAGGTTGCTCATTTTTCTGGTCAGGAACGGTGTCTCCTCTGCAGCAGAAGATTGCATCCAGGAGGATGACTCCACGTGGTGAGTGCTTGCTTTCCTCCGATGTTTTCCCCTCTCTCTCTCTCTCTCTCTCTCTCTCTTCTCTAGTATGTTGGCCAACACACAACCTCTAGCTCTCTGTCTGTCCTTGCCTTTCCTCGTGTTGTCTCCCTTCGTAAGACACGGGCAGGCATGCTACGTGTGCATCCCCACAGGCTTTGTCTCGGGAGTCATGGAGAAGTAGGAGGGGACAAAAATCATGCAGGGGAGTGGGTGCGACAGTGGAGCGGTGACAGTCGTTGTGAACTCGGTCTCTGTTCATCCAGTGGGGCTGACGTAGATGGGATTGGCGAGGGAGGCAGGGATGAGGGCAAGATTTGAAGCGACATATGGTGTTTTAAGTAATGATGGCTCATGTTTGGCTTTTGCAGCTGCGCTTCCAGAGGAATTTTCCAGGAGCCCCAGCCCGAGGAGAAACTGGCAGAAATGGACATGAGCAGATTGGAGGTCCTTGTAAGCCGACATGAACAGTCCTCAGCTTTCTGACTCCCGCATAACTGGCTGTGAGTAAGCGGTCAGTGCTCTGAACTGCCCATCTGCGCTTGCTGTCGTAGTCTTTGCAGGCCATGTGCTTTCTCGTTGGGTACGGGGCTCTGTACGATTACAGCTGGGGAGGAGCCAGAGTCTGCTGTGCAGAGTGATTATTTCAGATGCCGTTGCAAGGGGTGCTTTTTAGTTCTAGTGCTAAGGGCGTTGTTCGGGGCGGAGCGGTGCCGTGTGGGAGAGGCAAAAAGAATAGCTTACGGGACGCTGCCCACTGAGATGATATCTTATTTGTTTTTCCTCCTTGTGCTGGGTTTAGTACTGAGGGAAAAGAAATGAAACATCAGAGTTTACGCCCCTCGTCGGATGGAAGGCGAGCGAGAGCAGTGAGCCCGCGAGCATTGTGGATGCAAGTCAGGAGCCGACCAGTTGGCAGTGGAGCAGTCGCTTCTGTCCGTGAGATAAGTGTCTGGTTTGGTGAGTGCTCTGCTCACGCTCCACCTGAGTCCAGGTAGGGAAGCCCAGTACGGTAGGGCTGGGTTTGTATGAAAAGGTTCCTAACTAGCTGTGGTCATGAGGCAGAAAAGGTCCCTATTTTCAGAGGTTGCTCATTTCTGTGGTCAGGAACGGTGTCTCCTCCGCAGAGTAATGTTGGATTCAGGAAGATGATTCCAGGTGGTCAGTTGCTTGCTTTCCTCTCATTTTTCTCTCTCTCTCTCTCTCTCTTCTCTAATGTGTTGGCCAACTTTCTCACTCTCTTTTCTCTCCGTTCCTCGTGCCGTCTCCCTTCGTAGGAGACAAGCAGGCTTGCTAGGTGTGCATCCCCGCAGGCCAGGTTTCGGGAGCCATGGAAAAGTAGGAGGGGATGAAAATCATGCAGGGCTGTGACTGTTGGTGTTAACTCGGTCTCTGTTCATCGAGTGGGGCTGATGTAGATGGGATCGAAGAGGGAGGCCAAGATGAGGGCAAGTTTTGACGCACCAGTAGAGCTTTAAGTAGTGATGTCTCATGCTCGGCTTTTGCAGCTGCACTTCCAGAGGAATTTTCCAAGAGCCCCAGCCTGAGGAGAAAGTGGCAGAATTGGACATGAGCAGACTGGACATCCTTGTAAGCAGACATGAACAGTCCTCAGCTTTCTGACTCCCGCATAACTGGCTGCGAGTAAGCGGTCAGTGCTTTGAATTTCTCATCTGTGCTCGCTGTAGTATTCTTCATAGGCCGTGTGCTTCCTTGTTAGTTACGAGGCTCTGGGATTAAGGCTGGGGAAGGGACGAGTCTCCTGAGCAAAGTGAGTATTTTGGGTGCCGTTACAATGGGTGCCTTCTAGTTGCAGTTGTAACATAGTAATGGGAGATGGGTTGAGGGCGGACCGTGGGATATGGGAGATGTGAAATGAAGAGACTACGCGACATTGCAGACGGAGATGCTAATTTTTTTGTTTCCTCCCTCCCCCCGCTAGGTTTAGTATCAAGGAAAAAGAAGTCACGCGTCAGAGTCGACTGCCCTGATGCGATGGAAAGCGAGCGAGAGCGTCGAAACTCTGAGCATTGTTGATGCCACGCAAAAGCCGTCCATCTGGGAGCCGAGGAGACGCTGCTGTCCATGAGATAAGTGTCTGGTTTGGTGAGGGCTCTGCTCACGCCCAACCTGAGTCCAGTAGAGAAGCCCAGTACGGTAGGGCTGGGTTTGTATGAAAAGATTGCTGACTAGCTGTGGTCACGAGGGAGAAAAAGTCCCTACTTTGAGAGGTTGCTCATTTCTCTGGTCAGGAACGGTGTCTCTTCCGCATCAGAAGGTTGCATCCAGGAGGATGACTCCAGGTGGTGAGTTGCTTGCTTTCCTCCCATGTTTTTATTTCTCTCTTTGTCTGTCTGTCTGTCTGTCTCTCTGTCTCGTACGTTGGCCAACACACACTCTCTATCTCTCTTTCTCTCTCTCTGTCCTTGCCTTTCCTTGTGCTGTCTTCCTTTGTACGACACGGGCAGGCGTGCATCCCCACAGGCCAGATCTTGGGAGCCATGGAGAAGTAGGAGGGGAGGAAAATCATGCAGGACTATGTCTGTTGGTGTTAACTCGGTCTCTGTTCATCGAGTGGGGCTGATGTAGGTGGGATTGGAGAGGGAGGTAGGGATGAGGGCAAGAACTGAAGCAACAAATAGAGCTTTAAGTAGTGATGGCTCATGTTTGGCTTTTGCAGCTGCGCTTCCAGAGGAATTTTCCAAGAGCCCTAGCCCGAGGAGAAAGTGGCAGAAATGGACATGGGCAGACTGGACATCCTTGTCAGCAGACATGAACAGTCCTCAGCTTTCTGACTCCCGCATAACTGGCTGTGAGTAAGTGGTCAGTGCTTTGAATTGCTCATCTGTGCTCGCTGTAGTATTCTTCACGGGCCGTGTGCTTCCTCGTTGGGTATGGGTCTCTGTGAGATTACGGCTGGGGAGGGTCCAGAGTCTGCTGTGCAGAGTGACTGTCGGGTGCCGTTGCAAGGGGTGCTTTTTGGTTGTAATGATAAAGGTGTAATGGGAAGATGTTTGTGGGAGGAGCCCCGCCGTGCAGGAGAGGCAAAAGGAAGAGCCTATGAGACATCACCAACAGAGATGGTAACGGATTTGTTTTTTCCCCTTTTGTTGGGTTTAGGACCGAAGGAAAAGAAGTCATCCCTCAGAGTCTCAAGCCTTCATGCGATGGAAAGCGAGCCAGAGCGACGAGACAGTGAGCATAGTTGATGCCAGGCAAGAGTCGTCTATCTGGGATGCAAGCACACACCACTCTCAGTGAGATAAGTGTCTGGTTTGGTGATTGCTGTGCTCACGGCCCACCTTGCTCCTGCTAGGGACGCCACGTTATCTGGGGCTGGGTTTGTAAGAAATGGTTCCTGACCAGCTGTGCTTACGAGAGAGACAAGGTCCCCATTTTCAGGGCCTGCTCATTTCTCTGGCCAGGAGCGGTGTCTCCTGTGCAGCGGAAGGTTGCATCTAGGAGGATGACTCCAGGTGGTGAGTTGCTTGCCTCCCTCCCATGTCTGTCTCTCTTTCTTCTCTAGTGTATTGGCCAACTTTCTCACTGTCTCTCCTCTACTCTCCTCTCCTTTCCTTGTGCCGTCTCCCTTCGTAGGACACGGGCAGGCATGCTAGGTGTGCGTCCCCACAGGCCAGATCTCGGGAGTTGTGGACGAAAATCATGCGGGGCAGTGGGTGCGAGAGTGGAGCGGTGACTGTCGGTGTTAACTCGGTCTCTGTTCATTGAGCGGGGCCGATGTAGATGGGACTGGAGAGGGAGGCAGGGCTGAGGGCAAGATTTCCAGCACCAATAGAGCTCTGTGTAGTGATGGTTCTTGCTTGGCTTTATTAGTTCGCAGAGGAATCGTCCAGGAGCCCTAGCTGCATAAGAATATGGCGGAAGTGGACCTGAGCAGCCTGGACATCCTTCTAAGGAGACATGAATAGTCCTTATGTTTCTGCCTTCTGCATCGCTGGCTGTGAGTAAGAGGTCAGTGCTTTGAATTCCTCATCTGTACTCGCTGTAGTTTTCTTCACAGGCCGTGTGCTTCCTCGTTAGTTACGAGGCTCTGGGATTAAGGCTGGGGAAGGGACAAGAATCTCGTGAGCAAAGTGAGTATTTTGGGTGCCGTTACAATGGGTGCCTTCTAGTTGCAGTTGTAACGTAGTAATGGGAGATGGGTTGAGGATGGAGCCTTGGGATAAGGGAGATGTGAAATGAAGGAGACTACGCGACATTGCAGATGAAGATGCTAATTTTTTTTGGTTCCCCCCCCCCCCCCCGCTGGGTTTAGTACCAAGGGAAACGAAGTCACGCATCAGAGTCTACTGCCCTCATGCGATGGAAAGCGAGTGAGAGCGTCGAGAGACTCTGAGCATTGTTGATGCCACGCAAAAGCTGTCCATCTGGGAGCCGAGGGCCGCTGCTGTCTGTGAGATAAGTGTCTGGTTTCATGAGGGCTCTGCTCATGCCCAACCTGAGTCCAGGTAGAGAAGCCCAGTACAGTAGGGCTGGGTTTGTATGAAAAGGTTCCTGACTAGCTGTGGTCACGAGGGAGAAAAGGTCCCTATTTTGAGAGGTTGCTCATTTTTCTGGTCAGGAACGGTGTCTCCTCTGCAGCAGAAGATTGCATCCAGGAGGATGACTCCACGTGGTGAGTGCTTGCTTTCCTCCGATGTTTTCCCCTCTCTCTCTCTCTCTCTCTCTCTCTCTCCTCCAGTACGTTGGCCAACACACAACCTCTAGCTCTCTCTCTGTCCTTGCCTTTCCTCGTGTTGTCTCCCTTCGTAAGACACGGGCAGGCGTGCTACATGTGCATCCCCACAGGCTTTGTCTTGGGAGCCATGGAGAAGTAGGAGGGGACAAAAATCATGCAGGGGAGTGGGTGCGACAGTGGAGCGGTGACTGTCGGTGTGAACTCGGTCTCTGTTCATCCAGTGGGGCTGACGTAGATGGGATTGGCGAGGGAGGCAGGGATGACGGCAAGATTTGAAGCGACATATGGCGTTTTAAGTAATGATGGCTCATGTTTGGCTTTTGCAGCTGCGCTTCCAGAGGAATTTTCCAGGAGCCCCAGCCCGAGGAGAAATTGGCAGAAATGGACATGAGCAGATTGGACGTCCTTGTAAGCCGACATGAACAGTCCTCAGCTTTCTGACTCCCGCATAACTGGCTGTGAGTAAGCCGTCAATGGTCTGAATTCCTCATCTGTGCTCGCTGTAGTATTCTTCACAGGCCGTGTGCTTTCTCGTTGGGTATGGGTCTCTGTGAGATTACGGCTGGGGAGGGTCCAGAGTCTGCTGTGCAGAGTGATTATTTCAGATGCCGTTGCAAGGGGTGCTTTTTAGTTCTAGTGCTAAGGGCGTTGTTCGGGGCGGAGCGGTGCCGTATGGGAGAGGCAAAAAGAATAGCTTACGGGACGCTGCCCACTGAGATGATATCTTATTTGTTTTTCCTCCTTGTGCTGGGTTTAGTACTGAGGGAAAAGAAATGAAACATCAGAGTTTACGCCCCTCGTCGGATGGAAGGCGAGCGAGAGCAGTGAGCCCGCGAGCATTGTGGATGCAAGTCAGGAGCCGACCAGTTGGCAGTGGAGCAGTCGCTACTGTCAGTGAGATAAGTGTCTGGTTTGGTGAGGGCTCCAGGTAGGGACGCCCCGTTAGCTGGGGCTGGGTTTGTAAGAAATTGTTCCTGAACAGCTGCGCTTACGAGAGAGACAAGGCCCCCATTTTCAGGGTCTGCTCATTTCTCTGGCCAGGAGCGGTGTCTCCTACGCAGCGGAAGGTTGCATCTAGGAGGATGATTCCAGATGGTGAGTTGCTTGCCTTCATCCCATTTTTTTTCTCTCTCTCTCTCTCTCTCTCTCTCTCTCTCTCTCTCTTCTCCAGTGTGTTGGCCAACTTTCTCACTCTCCTCTCCTCTCCTCGCCTCGTGCCATCTCTCTTCGTAGGACACGGGCAGGCGTGCTACGTGTGCATCCCCACAGGCTATGTGTCGGGAGCCATGGAGAAGTAGGAGGGGACAAAAATCATGCAGGACTGTCACTGTCCATCGAGTGGGGCCAACGTAGATGGCATTGGAGAGGGAGACTAGGATGTGGGCAAGCTCTGAAGCACCAATAGAGCTTTGTGCAGTGATGGCTCATGTTTGGCTTTTGCAGCTGCGCTTCCAGAGGAATTTTCCAGGAGCCCGATCTTGAGGAGAAAGTGGCAGAAGTGGACATGAGCACACTGGACATCCTTGTAAGCAGACATGAACAGTCCTCAGCTTTCTGACTCCCGCATAACTGGCTGTGAGTAAGCGGTCAGTGCTTTGAATTCCTCGTCTGTGCTCGGTGTAGTATTCTTCACAGGCCGTGTGCTTCCTCGTTGGGTACGGGACTCTGTGAGATTACGGCTGGGGAGGGGCCAGAGTCTGATGTGCAGAATGATTATTTTGGGTGCTGTTGCAAGGGGTGCTTTTTGGTTGTAATGCTAAAGGTGGAATGGAGAGGGTTGAGGGCGGAGGACTGCCCTGTCACCATTTGCTACACCCACAATTTCCCATTCCTGGGTCTATGGGATAGGGAATTGTGATAGATGGGTTGGACTTTGTCAGAGTTTGAACCAGTGTTCCCTCTAATTTTTCCTACTCATGTGTGGAAGGAATTTTATGTGCACCAATATGGAGGTGATATTACCTCCATATTGGTGCACGTAACAAAATTCATGTGGCGGGTGTGGGGCCGAGGCTTTGGGAGTGTGAGACGGGGCTCAGGGCTGGGGAAGAGTGTTGAGGTGCGAGGGGGTGAGGGCTCCATCTGGGGGTGTGGTCTCAGGGCTGGGGATGAGGGGTTTGGGGTCCAGGCTGCCCTGGGACTACAGGAAGCCGGGGAGAGGACTCCCCGCAGCTCTCTCTCCCCGCAGCAGCACCTGGGCTGGGGGGAGAGGCACCTCTCCCTAATGCGGCAGCTCCAGGGCTGGGGCCACAGGATAGGTGCTTTTTCCCCGGCCGCAGCAGGTCCGGGGCTGGGGGAGAAGCATGTCTCCACGCCACAGCCCTGAGTCCCTGCACAGTGTTTAATATGCTGCTGTGCAGCTTAGAGGTAACTTAGTGATTTCACACAAGTTGAAACCTATTTTAATACATTTTTTTCTAAATTAGCAAAATCTTGTTTTACTTGTGTGTAAATTTTAAAAAGAGGTTTCACAGGAGCAACGGCTGTCCACCCCTCGCTTGGTCTAGAGTCAGCCATTCCTGCCAACCAGCAATTCAAGCACCAGTGAAGTCATGTGATCATAAAAATAGACTTGATAATGTTTTGGTTTTTAATAATGTATTAAATATGGTAAATGAGAGTCACAATAAAACCCTAGGAAGTGTTAAAAGAAGATATGAAGGTTTCTTGAAAAGTAAAGAATTAAAATGTGTGAAACTCCATTTCCTGGAGGTAATGGGAAAGAGTGGCCAGTTCAGGGAATCGGAACAGCTGAGCAGACCAATTTGTGAACATCTCTGTGCAGATGTCACTTGTATGTAAACACCTGAATGAAGACTGAGAGTATTTAAAGAGCAGGGTGTATGCGGGGGAGAGGGAAGGTGTCAGAAACTCACTACATCATTTCAGAGAGGGAAGAGCAGCCTTGTCTAGACCTTCCCCGCTCCCCCCCCCACACCTTCCTTTTGCCCCTGTTACTGTACATGGTCCGCTTGCTCCAGCATCCTCAACAGCAAAGTAACCGATTCTGCTGGGGAGTGTTTTATAACACTACAGCAGCTGGGGGGGCTCTTGCCGTGGCTCAGGTACGATGTTCCAGGCTGTAATCCTGACCAGTGTGGGGCTATGTCATCTGACCGGCAACGCGGGGGGGGCACCTCACCGTGCTTCTCTGTTATAGCTCTGACTTGGGTAGCTCACAAACAGCCTGTCAGCGTGATGCTCCCCCCTTTCCCCCCCAAGTGTCTGTGTGTGGCTACGACTCTGATCCCAGAGCTTGTCAGCACTCACCAGTCACACTTTGGCTTCCATCAGACCTGGGCTACCACATGCAGGGTGACCCCAACACACTCCCTGTCCTGAATTTTACCCCAAAAACGTGTTGTGCACTGTCCAGCCATCTCCTGGACAGGCCAGATAGATTAGGTCTGTTGTACCTCTAGGAGGTCAATATACAAAAATCTGCCACCTTGTGGATAATTCCATTTACAGTTCACAACACTGGATTAGTTTTGGTTCAAGAATAAAATAAGTTTTTTTAACTACATAGAGAGGTTTTAAGTGAACAAAAGTAATAAGGCATTAAAGAAGAAATGGTTACAAGAAAAAATAAAGATAAAATGCTTCCTAAACTTAACGAACTAGGCTTGTGAAGTCCCTTCCCACAGCTTCCAGTAATATTGCTGCCCAAACCCTCAGGCCAGGATCTGCTTCCAGGGTCCAGCAGCTGTTTCTCTGATCATCTTAGGTGAAAGGGAGATGAGGGAGAGAGAACTTGGGTGTTTTTGCCCTTTCCTTTTATAGCTCGGTCACCATTTGAAAAACATTTTCCTGAGTGTTTGTAGTAATGTAGTAAGTGAAGGCAACATGGTAAAGGCCTAATGAAGGCCCAGTATGAAGCCTGAACCAAACTAAAGTAATGGTCAAGGCTTTGCTAGCATAGAAAGCAAAGGTAAGCTGTGAGCAAAAGGCAGGCCCTGCTCACAGAAGTTGGCAAGGAAAGGGCTGATGTTGCAGAAATACATATTCATTTAGCATAGTTATAGTATAAACATGGTACCAAGACATACCATACGGGAACATTCCACAGATAACATGGAACAGACCGACCCATCCCAATGACAGGGGCAAAAGGGTAAAATGATGGATAGAGATGTTTTGATCGAACCAACAGGTACAAGGTGCGAGGCGGCCCCTTACTGCATAGAGGGGTTGTACCTTGCTACGTAGAGGGGTTGCACCTCAATACGTCAGGAGTGATGTGTAACTTGTTTGTACTTGTGTATAAGAATGTGTCCCTGGGGTGGTGTCTTTGTCCGGCTGAGGGGGCAGTGGAAAGTCCCGCCACTGAGCTGAGTCCATTGCCGAGCGGCACTTTCTAGCACTATGCCCGGTAGACTAAGTAATCTACGGGGAACTGAAATTGTGTCAGGGTCGCAATAAACCTGGCCGAGGGGCCTTTGTATCTTAGTAGACTCTGTGGTTATTGGGGATTCTCGTCGGGTCTGCTGTGTCAGCTATCTGCGCAGAGCTGGGGCAGCACACAGAAGCACCACACCGGTAGCCTCTCACAACAGTGTTCACCTTAGGTTAAGTTTTTTCTTGCTGAGAGCATGGAGTTTGGTGGAAGAAGGAGGCTTTGTGCTGTTTCTGTTCATCCGTGTATACTGCTTCTTTCTTCCCCCTCTTATCCTCTGTGGAATCTGTTTACAGCTGAAATGCAAATTGAGGCAAACGCACATCCCTTTCTTTAGGACAGGTGTGCTTGATCACTTCCACCTAATCAGGCTATGTGAATTGGAACTTGTGCTTTTAATACCCTATAGGTGGAATTTCATAACTTTACACAGACTGTTGCTACCGCCATTTCACCAAAATAGTATTGATCACTGAGTTTCAAATGCTACCTCACAAGGCATATTTTGTCCAAAGATTGTTATAATAGTGTGTAGGGTGTGAATACAGGGGTGCATTTGGCCACAGTGGGTTGGGAATTATCCATTTGTGAAGGTCTTGCTAACCTTACCCTTCCCTGGAAATTGCCAGACAATGAAGGGAAGTGGAGAATTCTTGCTCCAATCCTGAATTGCTGGAAATCCCAGGCTCGCTTGATTTCCCAGTGGAGTCAGTTTTTCTCCCTGGTGGATTATGATTTTCCCCATTGTAGTTAGTTGCAATTTGTCTACTTCCCCACAGACCCTCACTAGCTTCTCTAGGCGTTATCTCATTGCTTCAAATTAAAACTGCTGCCCTTTGGGTCTGTATGTTCTGGGGTATTTGCTGTCATGAGTGACTGTGCTGGTTTGGGCAGGTGCTGGGCAAGGTGGGGGTTGTAAGTTTCTGATGAAGAATGCTGTGTGTTAAATAAAATTACCCTGTGACAAACAGTGGCATTTGGCTCTTTTCTTAAAGTGTGAAATAGCAACCAGGGATCACTGCCTAAATGGGGGGGAGGGGGATGGATGGACACACATGGCACTGTCCCACCTGTGACACCTCAGCACTTTGAGTCCCCAAATCCTTGTACCTGCCATCACTCATTAACAGTGCCTCCCTCCACTCCTTACAGCAATCCAAGCTGTAGAAAGTTGATGTGCTGAGAATACGGTGTAGCACATGGAGAGCCTGCAACAGAGCAAGACCCTGGGAAAAGATTCCCTGGTACTCTGTAGTCTCCCATGGGTTGGGGAGGATCCATCTCGGGGGAGGGTTGGTCTGCCCCAGAGGGAGGGTCCACACCTCCTATCAGGATCAGTGGGATGCACTCTCTTGCCCCCCGTGGTCTCGTATGAGTCATATAGGATCTGTCTGACCCAGGGATGATCCATGCCATGCTGAGGAGAGTTCATGCTGCCTGCCAGGCTCAAGGTGTCACTCCTCCTCCTCTTCATGGGGACTTTGGGGAGATTCTTGTTGATGTAACAGGATCACAGAGCACGAGTGGTTGGTTGAGTATCTTCGGGACTATGGGATCTGGGCCCGAGAGGTGTGAACTCAGTCATGGCTCCGGGCTTAAGAGAAAAGGGGCTGAGACTAGAGATGCACTGTCACCCTACAGCTCCACTACTGCAGCACCCAAAAGCCTCACTCAGGTCCGGGCCTCATTGTGTTGGGTGCTGCATGGAAAATCCGTGAGAAACAGAGATGTCTGGAGATGGATAGATGAGCGTCTCTGGCATACAGAGGAGGGATGGAGAGGTGTGTGTGTGTGGCACATGGAGGACAGATGGTGATGCTGCAGGCTGACAAGGTTGTGGGTTTGGCTGGTGGCTGATTGCCACAGCAACTCCTGGCTCCCCATTTGCTGTGCTGTTTTTGATGCTGACCCATCTCTTGCAGCCACCGCCAAGCCTGGCCACAGAGCAGCGCTACAGCAGGTCCATGGACCAGCTGCACACTGCTCCTTAGCTGCTCAGGGACGGACAAGCACTTGGGTTCCTGGCTGCTGAACAACCTGCCCCTCTCCTGCACCCAGAGTAGCCTGCTCATCACAGAGACCAAGACCAGCCCCCAGCTGCCCTGGCAGCCACTGTCCCTAATGTGGAGAGCCTGATGTCGGGTGGGGGGAAACATCCCAGTATCTCCTCTGTAGTGTCAGGACGTACTGTTACAAATTGCTCCCTGTCCCAATTTTCTACCAGTTGCAGTTACTGACATCTACATAGCACGTTTTTGCTGTCCTCATGCAATTCACCAGCCCTGGGTCTAGGAGTAGCGATTTGTGGCAGATGGGGTATGCATTGTCACAGTGTGCTACTTCTGGCAAATCTCTGTTTGAAATTGGGACACATGAAATGAGTTTTCTAACAATACATTTTTCTAAGTTAGAAAACATTTGTTTTATTGAGATCCAAATTTAATATGGAGATTTCATGGGGTAGGAAACTGTGACAGGGCAGACACTATCCATCACAAATTGCTACTTCTGGCGCAGGGCTGAGACAATCAAGGAAATCAGGCAGCATTCAAGTGTTATGGGCATAAATAATAGCCTGACATTAAAAAAACAAAAAAAATACATGAGTATTAAAACCTGTAATTTACTATTTCACAATAAAAAGATAGGTGATGTTATAATAATAATGAAACTAATGTTTTTGAAAAGTTGTTAAAAGGAATTAAAATACATTTACAGGAAATTGATACAGAATGGTCAATTCAAGCAATTAGAAGAGCAAAAAAGACAAACCCTGAGCCCTCACCTGCTAACCCTAATCCCAAACCCTAACTCCTGTTCCCCAGTACTCTAACTCAACTCCTCCCCCTAACCTTTGACCCTATCCCACACCACAACCCAACCCTAAATCCTGACCCCTCCCTTCACCCTAGGCAACCCAACCCTGACCCCTGCACCCTAACCCTTCAACTAACCCTGATCATCACCCTATTATATCATAACCCCCACCCTGACCATAACCCTAACCCCTTAACTCTAACCCACCTTTGAACCCAAACTCTTACCTAATCTAATCCCTAAAGCTAATCCTCATCCTCGCATTAAACACAACCCTCTAACCCTCAACCCTGCCTCCCAGAACCTACCCCACTCCTCCCCTCCCCTAATCTTACTCTCCCCTGGGCTGCCTAAAGGATTCAGGGTGTCTGGGGAAAAGCAATTTCGGGGGTCCCTTCCATAAAAAAAATTGCAATACTATATTCTCGTGGGGGCCCCTACAAGGCCTGGGGCAAATTGCCCCACTTGCCTCCCCCGGGGGGCCCTGACTCTCCCTCTCAACTCCTAGCCATTTCCAAACCTAATCCACACCCTAAACCTAATTCTCCTTTACCCTAATCCAACCCCTAGACCCTGACCCTGTAATCCAAACCCTAAACCCTGAAACCCCAATTTCTCCCCTCCATGGGTGGCACCATCCTCTTCCCCGTGGGGGGGCTGAGGTAGGCTAGACAGAAAATTGGGGGGGCTGCACACACCCCCTTTGGTACAGGGCCCCACCCATCTCTATGGCTCTGCTCCTCTTAAGTGCCAGCCCTGCCTCCTGCCCCATCCCCCCATTGCCCTCCTCCTGGCCAGGTTGGCGGCTGGAGCCGGCCAGTGGGGGGTGACTGATCCGCTGGCTGTGCCGTGGGATGGGCAGCTGGGGTGCTCCCCTGTCTCCTCCTCCTGCTGCTGCTCTTGGCCCTGGGGCTGCGGCTGCCCCTCCACTTCCCACCGCCCTTCAACTGCTTGTAGCCCCCAAGAGCCACCCAGGTGGGGGAACCTGGCTCTTGCAGAGCCCTCGGGGAGCATCAACCATGAGCAGCAGGCCCAGGAGCCTGGGGCAGAGTGGGGCTGTTGGGTTGCTGTGGGGCATCCTGAACCCTCTGCCTGCTCTGGGCAGCACATAGTTCAGTGAGGACTTCTGCACTGCTGATGCTGGTGGCACTGTCATCAGAGCTGGGCGGCCAGAGAGCTAGCCAGGTTGGCTAATGAAGTCTCTCTCTCTCCCATGGAGGAGCAGTGACACCCGGCGGCCAGTTGGGGTAATGCACAGAATGTGTTTCTGTTGCAGCGACAGTGACACCCGGTGGTCAGTCAGGGTAACGCACTGAGCACATTTCTTTGGAGTAGCAGTGACACACCCGGTGGTCACTCATTGTAATGCACAGAAGGTGTTCCATTGGACCAGCAGTGACACCTAGTGGCCAGTCGGGATGATGCACACACAGTGGTTCCCTTGGAGGAGCAGTGACACCCAGTGGCCAGGCGGGGTATTCCACAGAGTCTGTTTCCCATGGACACCCAGTGGTCAATCGGGGTAATGCACAGAGCATGTTTCCATTGGCACAGCAGTGACACCCGATGGCCAGTCAGGGAAAGGCACAGAATGTGTTTCTCTTGGAGCAGCAGTGACATCCAGTGGCCAGTCAGGGAAATGCACATAGCATGTTTCCCTTGGCACAGAAGTGACACCCGGTGACCAGTCAAGGTAATGCATGGAGGGGGGGTCTCCCATGGAGCAGCAGTGACACCTAGTGGCTAGTCAGGGAAATGCAGAGAGTATGTCTCCCTTGAAGGAACAGTGACACCCAGTGGTCAATTAGGGTAATGCACAGAGTATATTTCCCTTGGCATAGCAGTGACACCTGGTGGCCAGTTGGAGTAATGAACAGAAGGTCTTTCTTTTGGAGCAGCAGTGACACCTGGTGGCCAGTCAGGGAAATGCACAGAGCGTATCGCCCATGAAGCAGCAGTGACACCCGGTGGCCAGTCAGGGTAATGCACAGAGCATGTTTCCCTTGGTACAGCAGTGACACCTGATGGTCAGTTACGTTTGTGACGTTGTGCAGTCTATATGGTTTTATAAAAACATGATAATAAGTGAATATAATGTAACTGGGATAGTTTTAGAAAAATATGGTAAAAAGTGAATATAACGTAACTGGGATATGCTTCATGCAAAAGGTCTCTTGTAAGGTATCATTACAAAGCTTATAATCTACTGAGTGTGATCATCCAATTTGTATAAATGTACCACTCTTGTATCTAAAACTAGAAATATAAAATATAACTCTGAGGGCCTATTGTAATTATGTAAAGTGTGGGACATTAATGATGGTTTGGAATCTTGATGACTCCCATTGCCTGCAGATGACTGTGTTTACCTGTGAGTCTTCCTGTATATGTGTGTGCTGGCAAGTGAGTAATGAAGTCTTGCAGTGACATGTGATCATGTCACCTGAACTGAAATCCATCTTTAACCTGTTGCTTTTCCAGTGAGGGGGGTGGAAACCCAGAGGGACAAAGGGTTCCCGCCTTATGCAAAAGATATATAAAGGGGTGAAAGAGAACAAAGTGGAGAGAGGAGCCATCATGAAGAATCCCCTAGCTATCATCTCAGCTGCAACAAGAGCTGTACCAGGGGAAAGAATTGTGCCCAGGCCTGGAAGGTGTCCAGTCTGAGAAAAAAATTACTGAAGCATCTCTGAGGGTGAGATTATCTGTATTCAGTTTGATTAGGCATAGATTTGCGCATTTTATTTTATTTTGCTTGGTGATTTACTTTGTTCTGTCTGTTACTACTTGGAACCACTTAAATCCTATTTTCTGTATTTAATAAAATCACTTTTTATTTAGTAATTTACTCAGAGTATGTATTAATACCTGGGGGAGCAAACAACTGTGCATATCTCTCTATCAGTGTTATAGAGGGCGAACAATTTCTGGGTTTGCCCTGCATAAGCTTTATGCAGGGTAAAACAGATTTATTTGGGTTTAGACCCCATTGGGAGTTGGGCATCTGAGTGCTAGAGACAAGCACACTTCTGTGAGCAGTTTTCAGGTAAACTTGCAACTTTGGGACAAGTGATTCAGACCCTGGGTCTGTGCTGCAGCAGACGGGAGTGTCAGGCTCAGCAAGACAGGGTGCTGGAGTCCTGAGCTGGCAGGGAAAACAGGAGCAGAGGTAGTCTTTTGCACATCAGGTGGCCAGGGCCGGCTTTAGCAAGAGCGGGGCCCGATTCCTGGAGGCGGGGCTTGCTGCAAGCCCCGCCCCCAGGAATCGAGCTGCGCTCCGGCCGGGGTTGCAGGGCTTGGGTCTGACCCGGAGCCGCGCCGCGGGGGGGACGGGGGACCCGAGCCGAGCCACGCCGCGGGAGGTACGGGGGGACCCGAGCCGCGCCGCGGGGGCCGGGCCAGAGCCGACCCAGGCCGCGCCGCGGGGGCCGGGCCAGACCCGGGCCGCGCCGCGGGGGCCAAGCCAAGCCAGAGCCGGGCCGCGCCGCGGGGGCTGGGCTGGAGCCAAGCCAGGCCAGAGCCGCTGGGGCCTGCGGGAACAGGCCGCGCCTCCCCAGAGCCCTTCTTGCGCCCCCACCACCCTAGCTTACCTTGTGCTGCCAGCCCACCCCTGCTTCTTTTCAGACTTCCCGCGAATCTCTGATTCGCGGGAAGCAGGGGAGGGGGCAGAGCATTCAGGGGAGGGGAGGAGGGGGAAGTGAGCTGGGGGCGGGGTGGACAGCTGCAGCGCGGGGCCCTCTAGGTTCGGGGCCCAAGTCAGCCGAATCGGCTGAATCGGCCTAAAGCCGGCCCTGCAGGTGGCAGCTCCCAAGGGGGTTTCTGTGATCCAACCCGTCACAACGTTAATGCACAGAGTGTATCGCCCATGAAGCAGCAGTGCCAGCCGGTGGCCAGTCAGGGAAATGCACAGAAGGTATTTTTCTTTGCACAGCAGTGACACCCGGTGGCCAGGCAGGGTATTGCACAGAAGGTGTTTCCCTTGGCACAGCAGTGACACCCGGTGGCCAGTCGAGGTAATGCACAGACTGTGTCTCCCATGAAGCAGCAGTGACACCTGGTGGCCAGTCAGGGTAATGCAGAGTATGTTTCCCTTGGAGCAGCAGTGACATCTAGTGGCCAATCAGGGAAATGCACAGAGTGTATCTCCCATGAAGCAGCAGTGACACCCGGTGGCCAGTCAGGGTAATGCAGAGAGTATGTCTCCCTTGGAGCAGTGGCCTGTCAGGGTAATGCACAGAGCATGTTCCCCTTGGCATAGCAGTGACACCCGGTGTCCAGTCAAGGTAATGCACTGGGGGTCTCCTATGGAGCAGCAGTGACACCCAGTGAGCAGTTGGGGTAATGCAGAGTGGCCAGCAGGTGTGGCATCAGCCTCTTGCCGTTTGTTGCAGGGGGGGTGAGGTGGGCTGGAGAAAACATTGGGGGGCTGCGCCCCCCTCATCACCTGTCTCCACCCGCATTGGGGCCAGGCCTCTGCTTCTCAGTTAAAGGCCAGGCTCATCTCCTCTCCCCCCTGGCCAGGGTTTATAGCAATATCACTTTTATTAAAATAAAATAGTAAATAGGATTTAGTCCAAGTCCATATAAATAATCTAAATCTGTCCAAATTTTAGTATAAATCCCAAATCCTCTTAAATAGATCATCAGAAACCGAAATTTGAAACTGTAAACAATGCTTAATTTAAAACCCAAACATTAAGAAAAGCTTATTTTGTTTTTAAAAACAAAAATTAAAAAATGTCATAAATTATCAAAAAAGAGTGCTACTACAGGATGATAAAATAAGATAAAATAAATAAGCCCTACTATTAAAACCACCTATAAAAAAATTGAATTGTTGAATACTGGCCAAATCTGTATAAAATATGCAGAACTATGTCAAAATTGGTATTGCATGTCAGACATTCCAATCCAGCAAAAGTCAATTAAAAGCTCCACTTCAACTAAAAAAAAAAAAAAAAAAAACCACCAAAACAATAAACCAAAACAGTCAGCCTTAAACAAACCTGCACATAAGCGAAATTAAACCTGTACCAACATTGGAACAAACTATGTAATTTTCTAATTCTAATTTCTTGTTTCACCCATGAGGGAAAGTGTTTTGTAGATCCAGTAACCGTGCTGTCACACCAGCATTTCTTTCAATAAATAAGTTTTTTACCAAATATAAATTGCCCTTAAAATTGTCTAACAGAAATTCTAATTGTATCTTTGCAATAATATCCCAAGTATGCAAGTACGTCCCCTCAGAACAGCACGACATTCCTCAACTGCTAACCCAAGTGAATAAGTGATATTCTTCTGCTAGAATCCTAGAGATGCGTTTGCAAACCCTGGAGCCTGAAGCTGATGGGAGAAAGGTAAGTGAGCGAGCTCAGAGCTCTCCAACATCACCTGCTGGAGAGCAGAGGGAATTGACTGAGCGATGTACTAGCTAATTTAAATATCAATGTTGTTCTCTGGTGACAGGCTTCCACTGGAGAGCAAGAGGAGTTGACTGAGGGTGGCATATCTTATTTGAATATTAAAAGCTGGCAGTTTGGGGACACTGGTGCCAAATTTGAGTAAGTTTTGGGGTTGGGACCCATATTTTTAGTGTAGCTTATTGGGAGCCTGCCACTGACTGGGGGTGTGGTCACCCTGAGCTGGAAGCCTGTTGCCCGACGTGATGAAGGCGCGCTGGGCACTTTTAATAAACTAGAGAAGAGAGATTACACAAGATTACACAAATGTGGTGTTATGCCAAAATTATGTTTCCTGGCGGTTTTGAGACTAAACCACTGAGTTTTTTCTTCTTCTCTTAACTAAGCTGTTGCCTGGCTTTGTTGTGGGGTGTTATTGCCCATGTTTTAGGCACGCTATTGTGATGGTGGCTCTGGGTGACTGACTGCGGAACGGAAGAGCATGGGGGAGCGGTTGAGGCGCGCGGCAGTACCTGGATTGGAAGGCAGCATGGGCCCATCTAGTGCCCGCTGGTGAGTGTGGGAAGAGCTGCTACGTTACGGGGCGGGCCGCTCGCTGTCTGGCAACTTGAGAAGAGCTGTGGTGCCAGCCTGCCAGGCGTTTTCTGACAGCTGATCTCCCATTGGGCCTAGTGAGGTGAGGTTTTCTGAAAGCTGATCTCCTACAGGGCCCTCACTAAGTGACGTTTTCTGACAGAGCTAATCTCCCATTGGTGACGCTTTCTGAAAGCAATGCTGGGTGGACCCGTCAGGGCCTTGTGCAGTCAGAGCTCAGCGAATGCCCGCAAGAAACAGGTCGAGGCCGAGTGGCGCCGATTCCGGCTGCCCGGGCGGAGGAACGGAGACCCTCAGCAGCAGGCACTGCCGTCCTGCCTGGCGAAAAGCCGCAGGGGGGTGTTCACAGGTTGCGCCCGCTTGCACGTGCCGGTGTTTTCTGGCAGCCAATGGGCTGTCGCTAGGTGACGTTTTCTGACCGAGCTGGCAGCCAATGGGCTGTCACTGCCTGGGGGTGGAGATCGCTGCTGCAGGCACTGTGGCTCAGAAACTTCTCGAAGCCCCAGGACCGTTTGGAGTCGCTGAAGAGAGACAGGAAATTGCCAGGCTGGAGCGCGAGGATCCTGTGGGCAGCGAACCAGCCACAGGCTCGTGGGCACAGCCACTGGTGCTGGGGGTTGGACCGAACTCCCTGCTTTGCGGTAGGCGCTGCCAGTGAACGCGCGCGATGTTTGTAGCTGCAGAATCCGCTTCTGTGTGTGTGAGCCAAGTCCCTGTAGCTGGGCGGCCTGAATGAAGGAGGATTCCTGGGGGTTTGCACAGTGTGGGAGTTGGGGGGGAGGGTGTCAGGCTTAGCGGGGTTGGGCTCAGAGCTCGCGGTTAGGGTTGGGGGAGGATGGGGCTATGGTTTGGGTTAAGGGGTTTAGGGTTGGGGACCAGGGTGAGCAATTTTTGGTGCAATTTGTGCTCCGGTATGGGTGGGGGGTTTAAAACTTTGGGTTGGGGGTTAGATTTTGGCAGGAGGGTTTGGTCAGCAGCAGCATAGAAATACGGGTGGCAATGGGGTGCCAGCCAATAGTGATTCATAAGTAGTTTTTTTTAGATTGTTTTTGTGTCAGTGGCACCCTAGAGAGGGGGTAGGATCATGTTTGCTACAGGGGTCTATTTGTAATGACGTGGGGCTGTGGGGTCCCCAAGCCATCAATGGCTGTTTGGAACTCCTGGGTCCACCTGCAGCGGCTGGGAGCTCTGGGTTCCATACGCAGTGGTGTAGGCCTGTGGGGTTCCCCCGCTGCCTGCAGCAGCTGAAGCTGTGGGGCCCTGCCCCTGCCCACAGTGGCTGGGCGCTCCTGGGTCCCGCTGCGACATGTGGCAAATGGGAGCTTTAGGGTCTGCCTGTGATGGCTGGGAGCTATGGGCAGGGCCGGCTCTAGGCACCAGCAAAACAAGCTGGTGCTTGGGGCAGCACATTTTTAGGGCGGCATGGCCGGCGCCAGAATGCCGCCCCTAAAAATGTGCCCCGGCCGCCCTAGCTCACCTCCGCTGCTGCTGCCACGGTGCACGAAACAGCTGATTTGCGCGCCGCTGCTCGCCCTCCCTCCCAGGCTCTCAAACCTGGGAGGGAGGGGGAGATCCTGAGTGGCCGCGGCGCGGGCGCTGCTTCTCCCCCTCCCTCCCTCCTTCCTAGGCTTGAGAGCCTGGGGGGAGGAGGCAGGGCTGGGGATTTGGGGAAGGGGCGGAGTTGAGGCGGGGCTGGGGGTGGGGTAATTAAAGAAGGGGAGGGGGCGGCCAAAATTGTTTTTGCTTTGGGCGGCAAAAATTCTAGAGCTGGCCCTGGCTATGGGGTCCATCTGCAATGGCATGGGGCTGCGGAACTCCAGTCTGCCTGCAGCGACTGGGAGCTCTGGGGTCCATCTGTTGTGGCATGGGCCTGTGGGAGTTCCCCCACCACCCATGGCTGCTGAAAGCTGAAGGGGGCCCCTGCCGCCACCGGTGGCTGATAACTACGGGGCCCCCAGCGGCTGACAGTTCCAGTGTCACTGCCCCAGGGCTGAGGCGGAAAATGTCACTGAATTCTGTGACCTCCGTGATATAATCTTAGCTTTAATCATTGTTGACTCTCTCTCTTAATCTAGGTCTGCTCTAGTGCAGGTGAGGCAGGGAAGATAGAAGTTCACACCCCAGCACAAGTTCAGGAAGCGATGGCTCTTGGGTTATTTGCTGTGCTTGCAGAGGACTTGTCCAGGCCAGTGGAGCAGCCCAACCCGATGAGGGGCTGGAAGAAGAGGACCTGAGCTGCCTAGACATCCTACTTAGCAGGAGCTGAGTAGCCAGAGAATTCTGTCTGGTGATGGAGGAGGAGCAGCTGTGTATTTTGCTGAAATGATGTCTCTCTATCCAGTGTCTGAGTAGCAAGGTGCCTCCCTGAGAACAGAGAGATTCTTCTTGTTTGCATGGGCTGGGTCCTGGGGAGGTTGGAGCCTCGCATTTGGCTGTTAATGGGCTAGGAGCATCACCCTGCTCCCCAAGACTGAATGTGAAGGAGGAAAACCTGCCTGCAACTCGGGACCCTCTGTTATTCCTTGTCTGTCCTTCCAAGTCACTGGGTGTGAGTCACTGGACACAATATCAAGTACAGCCAAAGAAAACCATCTTCTGGTCCTTCAGAGGACCTGAGCATCCTGGCCAGGCATGGGCTGGGATGGCGGTAGGGAGAGACCTGCAGGACTGTAGTCTCTTACCAGAGCTGATCACTTCAAGCACTGGCTTGGCTGGAGGGGACTAGGGAAGGGGGCTCCAGGAAGCAGAAGCCAGGTGACCTGCCTGCCCATGTCTGTCCTCCACACGCCAGTGCTGGCCTACGTTCTCTTTTCAGTTCCTAATGACATTGGGAAGATGAGAGAATGGCCAACCTGGAGGAGAGACCAGGAGAAGGAGCAGCCACCCTGAGCCCATTCAGAGGAATGGAAACCAGACAGCGAGATGGGGAGTAGGTGCAAATGGAAATTTACTTAAACTAAGTATTGAAAGAGTGCTGCAAACACTCTTGTCTATGGAGAGAAACGTGTTATGTTAGCATGGGGTGGGTCCATGAGAAAAAAAGTCGTTGAATATAACTGGGGCATGTGAAGGTTGTGGGAGTCCTGGCTTCCCACTTGGAGTTGTCAGGGCCCCGGGAATGGAAAGCATTAGTTTTCTTGAATTATGGTTATCTTCCAGGAGGGCAAATTGCCTGTAACCAGAGATGCTCAGGCCTCAACTCTCTGCCTTCCACATCACTGGGTGTGAATAACTGGTCATTGCACTCTGCTCCTTGTCTGTACTGACTCTAGCTCCTTTCAGAGGACATGAGCATTCTGGTTAGGTACAGACCTCTTTGGGATAAAGGCAAGGGGAAGGAACAATAGTCTGCTGTGCAGTGTGATTGCTTTGGGTGCAGAAGTAGCCAGATGCCTCTTCAGTTAGCTGTTACTGTCTCAAGGAGTGTAGAAAAAATCCCTCTGGAATAGCAAGAGCCAGAGCTAAATACCATTGCTGTCTCTGCCACTAACTTTTTCTTCTTGGGTTGTGTTTTCTGCAAGGGAACACTTGTAGCAGAGTAGTTCAGCTCTGTCCTGAGGTGGAGAGCAAAACTAGCCTGGCCTCAAGACAGGGGCCAGTCAAGACCAGCGGGGAGCAAAGCAGCTGTTGTTGTCCTAAGATAAGTGTGTGTCTCCTAAAGGCTCTGGTGACAGCTCAGATGACTAGAGAGAGTACTTCCCTTTGGCTGGGGCTAATATCCAATAAAAGGTTCCCAACTAGCTCTAGGGGGAGGTGGAGAATTTCTCCATCTTGAGAGCTACTGATCTTCCTTGGCAACATCTAATGCAGGAGTCGACAGTCTTTCAGAAGTGATGTGCCGAGTCTTTATTTATTCACTCTAATTTAAGGTTTTGTGTGCCAATAATACATTTTAACATCTTTAGAAGGTCTATTTCTATAATATATAACTAAACTATTGTTGTATGTAAAGTAAATAAGTTTTTTAAAATGTTTAAGAAGCTTCATTTAAAATTAAATTAAAATGCAGAGCCCCCCGGATCGGTGGCCAGGACCCAGGCAGTGAAAATCAGCTCGCGTGCTGCCTTCAGCACGCGTGCCTTAGGTTGCCTACCCCTGATCTAATGTGTATTTCTAGTGCAGCTCCTCACCGGCCCTGATACCTCATGGGAGTTGTCTTCTCTGGCCTGTGTTTCTAGATTGTGGTGACCTGGGCACTGCTTGGGGCAGCTGGATGTCTGTTCAGTGATTGATCAGTAGGGTGTTTTGTGTGTGTGTTTGTGTGTGCGCAGGGGTGGGGTGGGGGGTGGGGTTGTAACTTTGCTTTTGCAAAGACTCCAGTCAGGCCTAAAAATTTGTTCCCTAGAAGTTACCCTAGGCTCCTCCCATCCCATCCCTGTTGCAGCAGCCTAGTCCCCAGAAGGAAAAATTAGCTTAATGAATACTTGACTTTAACTGAATTTTGTGTGGTGGCTACTCTAGTCCTCCTCCCTACCAACTCTGGCTTGCTTCAGAGGATGTGAGCGGGGCATAGCCCTTGGCCCGTGTGTCCGCTTACAAGGGTTTACCACCCAGGGCAGGTGGAGGGTCCAAGGCTCAGCACAGCATCCCGGACTGATGTGCTCTGGCCTGGGTTCCTGAGTCCTGCTCCCCGAGGGCTGTGTTGGCCCCGTAGCTGGACCCCGTACCAGGGAGGCTCTTACAGGCGGTGAGCGGTCAAAGGGTAGTAGGGAGCTGAGGAGCAGCCACAGCCCTGGGGTCCCAAGCAGCAGGAAGACAAGATGGGGAAGCTCTGCGGCTGCCTGCACTCTGACATCAGCTAGTGCAGCAACTGCTTCACCCTGCCCGACTCTGGCTTCTGGCCTCTGACATGGCCATGGGCCAGAGCCTTGGAGGAGAGGAGGCAGGGCTGGCACTTCGCTGCGGAGGAGCAGAGGGTGGAACCACAGAAGGGGCAGGGCTAGGGTTACCATACGTCCGGATTTTCCCGGACATGTCCGGCTTTTGGGGGCTCAAATCCCCATCCGGGGGGAAATCCCCCAAAGCCGGGCATATCCGGGAAAATCGGGAGGCTCGGCCGGGGCCTCTTTGTGCGGGGCCGGGGGCATGGTGCCCGGCCGGGAGCCGGGCCGGGGGCCAGGCCGGGCCAGGGTCGCGGGGCCGGGGAGCCGGGCCCGGGTCGGGGAGCCGGGCCCGCGGGGCTGGGAGCCGGGAGCCGGCCCGGCCCGGGGTCGGGGAGCCGGGAGCCGGCCCGCGGGGCTGGGAGCCGGGAGCCGGTCGGGGAGCCGGGAGCCGGCCCGCGGGGCTGGGAGCCGGGGGGTGCGCCGGGGGTGGTCGGCCAGGGCCCGAGCCGACCCAGGCTGGAGCTGCCGGGGGCCAGCCTGGGCCGCGCCTCCCCCCTTACCTGCTTCAGGCTTCAAGCAGGGGAGGGGGCGGAGACTTTGGGAGGGGGCGGAGTTGGGGCGGGGGCATGGGCGGGGCTGGGGGCGGGGCCCCCGGGAGTGTCCTCCATTAGGAGGCACAAAATATGGTAACCCTAGGCAGGGCCTCATGGCAAAGAGGGTTGCAGCTGCCACATTTTTGTCTATTCACCACCACCGGAAGAGGCTGGTGCTGTCCCTGGGGTGTTACTGTTCTTCGAGAAACACTCTGTGCATAACCTTGTCTGGCCACTGGGTGTCACTGCTGCTCCATGGAAGAGACAGTCCATGCATTTCCTCTGACTAGCCACTGGTGTCACTGCCGCTCCAGGGCAGATGCACTCTGTGCATTATCCTGACTGACCACCAGCTGTCACGGCTGCTCCAGGGGAAATAGTCTGTTCATTATCCTGACTGGCCACTGGGTGTCACTGCTGCTCCAGGGGACACTGGTGCATTACCCTGACTGGCCTCTAAGATAAATGTGTAGAAAGGCTGAGTACAGACTCCTGCTTCCCTCTAGCTGCAGCTTGTTTTCTAATAAAAGATTTCCTGCTCATTCTGGGTGCAGAGGGAGAATTTCTTCATCTTGTGAGTTTTTGATCTCCCTGGGCAGGGCAAAGCATGTCCTCCTGAGCAGAGGCCTGGAACCCGGAAGGTGACTACAGGTGGTGTTTGTTCTTCCTTCATTACTTCTCTCTAAGGTGTTGGCCAACATGCTCTCTCTCCTTGCCTGTTGGTCTACAGCCTCCCTTCAAAGCCATGTTCACCTGCATGTGTCCAGTGGTGATTGGGACATAGACGTTGTCAAGGCTGCTTCCCCACTTTGAACTTTAGGGTACAAATGTGGGGGCCTGCATGAAGACTTCTAAGCTTAACTACCAGCTTAGCTCTGGTCCGCTGCCACCATTCCCAAAGCTTATTCCCTTCCCTGGGAAGCCTTGAGAAACTCTTCACCAATTCCTTGGTGAATACAGATCCAAACCCCTTGGATCTAAAAACAAGGAAAAATCAATCAGGTTCTTAAAAAGAAGACTTTTAATTAAAGAAAAAGGTAAAAATCCTCTCTGTAAAATCAGGATGGAAAATAACTTTACAGGGTAATCAAACTTAAAGAGCTCAGAGGATCCCTCTCTAGTCTCAGGTTCAAAGTACAGCAAACAGAGATAAACACTCTAGTAAAAGGTACATTTACAAGTTGAGAAAACAAAGGAAAACTAACACGCCTTGCCTGGCTATTTACTTACAAGTTTGAAATAGGAGAGACTTGTTTAGAAAGATGTGGAGAACCTGGATTGTTGTCTGGTCCCTCTCAGTCCCAAGAGCTAACGAGCTCCCAAACAAAGACCACAAACAACAGCTTTCCCCCCCCAAGATTTGAAAGTATCTTGTTGCCTTATTGGTCCTTTGGGTCAGGTGTCAGCCAGGTTACCTGAGCTTCTTAACCCTTTACAGGTAAAAGGATTTTGGTCAGGAGGGATTTTAGAATACTGTACACAGGAGAGCTGTTACCCTTCCCTTTATAGTTATGACAGACGTCTATAGCTCTCTGTGCAGATTCTGTGTGTGTGTGTGTGTGTGTGTGTGTGTGTGACGGGGGGCGGGGGAACAAGGACTTAAAGCTGCTGCTGCTTCTCAGGTGTGCTTCTAGTGCAGTGTGCCTTGATGCAGCAGGGGAATTGTAGTCTCTTACCTTTGTTTGCAGAATGTGCTGCCCTATGTGCTATTTGGTGCCGCTGGAGGTGTGATTAAAAATACATAAATACATCATATTGACAAGTTTGCAAAGACCCACTTGGGTGTTGAAAATGTATTCCCCAGAATGCTTCCCTTCCTGTTTCTTCCACCATCCCACCCCTACTGTGTTATGCTTATAAGCACACAGGATCTTTTTCAGAGGAAAAGGCAATATGCCGCATTTATTGGAGATACAATTAGCATATGCATTCAATCATACACACACACACTGTAGTTACCAGTACAGAGTCTGGAGCAACCTAGTGGCCAGCTAGGTTGATTATAGGTAGGAAGGAGCCAGGTTCTGTCGGTTGTGACACGATGCTCCGGGGAAGTCTTGGCAGGACGAACCCAAAATTTCATGGTAAAGCACCCTGTTGATATAGTGATCTAACTTCATTGGGACCAATGAGTTTTGCATCGTTATGCTGTAATCAATTGCTGTTTGACGAGTGCTTGTTTTCTAAAATTGTTCTTATTGCTTATTTTATTCCTTCATCAGTCTCTCGGGGACTTAACCCATGCTGATTTTGATCACAGCTATCTTGTCCCAATTGATAGGTGCTTGCCTTGTTTTTTAGAGTCATCAATCTGCGCTCCTTTGACATCTCAATAGGGGCATGTTGTAATCTCCTAGCGCCTTTTTCTGTCCTGCTAGAACATTTGGTCTGGTGATTGCCTTCACACTTATATTCTAACACACACACTCCTCATTCATGCACAAAACAGGATTGATTTACACAGAATATTTGAACAGGAACATCAAATTGAAATGCAAGAGAAAACAATTATTTCATTCTTTTACTTATTTCACAATGCTAATTGTAAACCTACAACAAAGCGGTGACCCTAAACTTCTATTACTGCCTTGAAATCTGCTTCAGACACAAGATTCTGGCTGGCAGGAGCAGGAGAATGTAATCCTTAACCCTCTACAGATGGAGAAACAAGCACGGTTGAGGCTGAACCATCACACCCCGGAACAATACAGACAATTTTAACTACATATAACTCTGAGTTCTTTAGTATCTCAGTCATGCTTATCACACTGGCAGCTTACTCTATAGAGTAAGGATGTATTCTGATAGGTTGGTAGTGTTTTTTTAAATAAAAATGTGTGGTGGTGGACTATGCATTCTAGCATCTCTGACTCCAACGCACCTTTGCAGAACAGTGCCACTTAATCTCTGTAATAATGTATAGGAAGATCTGTTTCTCCGTTTGTACCGTCACAGCAGGTTTTTTTACATCACAAATTACTCAACATGTGGGATGAGGGGGCAGGGTACTCCCTTTTCCCTTCACTCTTAACCACATGTACCGTGCTGGAGGGGAGCTATCCCAGGATTTTGGCAGGTACCCTTTTGCCCCATCTCTATGTTGAGATGTCACAGCAGGGGCAAGGCACTAAGCAGAGGGTTGGATAGAGGAGAAAAAGGTATGGAGGTGGCAGGGGCGATGGGAGTGTCTTGTGCTTTCTCCCACCATGGAGTGAGGCACCAGAAACTTCTAGCTGCTAGGGGGTGGTGAGAAGCACAAGCTGCTATGAGACGTGCCCTCTATATGTGCAACAGCGAGTCACAGAGGGAGCATCCCTGAGCTGTGCTGCCAGTGGGAGCAGCCAACCTCACAGCGAGGGGGATGGGTGACCCCTCCCCTGACTGGGGACAGTAGGTTACAGTGGGGCACCCTTAGCCATCCCCCCATCAACTTTGCGTTCCCTCCTTGGCTTATGTGCCTTAGTTTCCTCCTCTGAAACCACTTCAGCTCTTGCTCCTACCACCCTCCCCCCCGGCACTCACCCTCCTCCACTCACCTAGATAAAGCCCCCTAATCCCTCTCATTTCCTCCCCTGGGGCATCTGCACCCCCATCCTCCTCATCCAAAATCTTCTACTCTCTCCTATGCCCTGCATCCCTCCTGCTCCTGCCCATTCCCATGCCCCCTGAGCGGGTCCTAAAGCAACCTGTCCCCACTTCAACCCAGATTGGCCTAGCCACAACCCGACACCCCAAAACTGCCAGAAGCCCCGAATCTCTCTGTTTATTCTCCATCTCCCACCTGCCCCCCATTGCCCCTCAGCCTCAGGACACACACACACCGTAAGACCCCCACCCCCGGCGCCCATCCACAGCCCCCACTATTGCCATGTGCCCATCTAAGCCCCTCTGGGGGGGGAGGGGAGGACTGAAGCAGTGGCTTGTGGGAGATGTAGTGCACCCCGGCCTACAACTCCCATCAGCCACCGCAGATCCAGCGGCACCGTGGGAGAGGCGGGGGCCGGGTCGGGGCCCAGCGCCCTCTGTTTGGGCGGGAGGCGCTTTTGGCATTACAGCTTCCGTTTGCAGAGCGGGGCCGGAAGTTGTCGGAAGAGGAAGTGATATCAGCGGTCTGGACGCCAACCGCGGTACGCCGGGGAACTCGGCTTCTGTTCTGCGCCAGTCGCTCCCGTGTCAACACGTCTCAGTTTTCTCTAGCCCGGCCCCCGTCCGCCCGCCCCCCAGCCCGCCACGATCTCTCCCCCCGACCCCCCAGCCCGCCCCCCGTCCGCCCGCCCCCCAGCCCGCCACGATCTCTCCCCCCGACCCCCCAGCCCGCCACGATCTCCCCCCCTCGGACCCCCCAGCCCGCCCCCCGTCCGTCCGCCCCCCAGCCCGCCACGATCTCTCCCCCCGACCCCCCAGCCCGCCCCCCGTCCGTCCGCCCCCCAGCCCGCCACGATCTCCCCCCCGACCCCCCAGCCCGCCCCCCGTCCGTCCGCCCCCCAGCCCGCCACGATCTCTCCCCCCGACCCCCCAGCCCGCCCCCCGTCCGTCCGCCCCCCAGCCCGCCACGATCTCCCCCCCGACCCCCCAGCCCGCCCCCCGTCCGCCCGCCCCCCAGCCCGCCACGATCTCTCCCCCCGACCCCCCAGCCCGCCCCCCAGCCCGCCACGATCTCCCCCCCGACCCCCCAGCCCGCCGCGATCTCCCCCCCCGACCCCCCAGCCCGCCCCCCGTCCGTCCGCCCCCCAGCCCGCCACGATCTCCCCCCCGACCCCCCAGCCCGCCCCCCGTCCGCCCGCCCCCCAGCCCGCCACGATCTCTCCCCCCGACCCCCCAGCCCGCCCCCCGTCCGTCCGCCCCCCAGCCCGCCACGATCTCCCCCCCGACCCCCCAGCCCGCCACGATCTCCCCCCCTCGAACCCCCCAGCCCGCCCCCCGTCCGTCCGCCCCCCAGCCCGCCACGATCTCCCCCCCGACCCCCCAGCCCGCCCCCCGTCCGTCCGCCCCCCAGCCCGCCACGATCTCTCCCCCCGACCCCCCAGCCCGCCCCCCGTCCGTCCGCCCCCCAGCCCGCCACGATCTCCCCCCCGACCCCCCAGCCCGCCCCCCGTCCGCCCGCCCCCCAGCCCGCCACGATCTCCCCCCCTCGGACCCCCCAGCCCGCCGCGATCTCTCCCCCCGACCCCCCAGCCCGCCCCCCGTCCGTCCGCCCCCCAGCCCGCCACGATCTCCCCCCCGCCCCCCCAGCCCGCCCCCCAGCCCGCCACGATCTCCCCCCCTCGGACCCCCCAGCCCGCCGCGATCTCCCCCCCCGACCCCCCAGCCCGCCCCCCGTCCGCCCGCCCCCCAGCCCGCCCCGATCTCCCCCCCCGACCCCCCAGCCCGCCGTCCGCCCCCCAGCCCGCCACGATCTCCCCCCCCGGACCCCCCAGCCCGCCCCCCGTCCGCCCGCCCCCCAGCCCGCCACGATCTCCCCCCCCGGACCCCCCGGACCCCCCAGCCCGCCCCCCGTCCGTCCGCCCCCCAGCCCGCCACGATCTCCCCCCCGAACCCCCAGCCCGCCGTCCGTCCGCCCGCCCCCCAGCCCGCCACGATCTCTCCCCCCGACCCCCCAGCCCGCCCCCCAGCCCGCCACGATCTCCCCCCCGACCCCCCAGCCCGCCGCGATCTCCCCCCCCGACCCCCCAGCCCGCCCCCCGTCCGTCCGCCCCCCAGCCCGCCACGATCTCCCCCCCGACCCCCCAGCCCGCCCCCCGTCCGCCCGCCCCCCAGCCCGCCACGATCTCTCCCCCCGACCCCCCAGCCCGCCCCCCGTCCGTCCGCCCCCCAGCCCGCCACGATCTCCCCCCCGACCCCCCAGCCCGCCACGATCTCCCCCCCTTGGACCCCCCAGCCCGCCCCCCGTCTGTCCGCCCCCCAGCCCGCCACGATCTCCCCCCCGACCCCCCAGCCCGCCCCCCGTCCGTCCGCCCCCCAGCCCGCCACGATCTCTCCCCCCGACCCCCCAGCCCGCCCCCCGTCCGTCCGCCCCCCAGCCCGCCACGATCTCCCCCCCGACCCCCCAGCCCGCCCCCCGTCCGCCCGCCCCCCAGCCCGCCACGATCTCCCCCCCTCGGACCCCCCAGCCCGCCGCGATCTCTCCCCCCGCCCCCCCAGCCCGCCCCCCGTCCGTCCGCCCCCCAGCCCGCCACGATCTCCCCCCCGCCCCCCCAGCCCGCCCCCCGTCCGCCCGCCCCCCAGCCCGCCACGATCTCCCCCCCTCGGACCCCCCAGCCCGCCGCGATCTCCCCCCCCGACCCCCCAGCCCGCCCCCCGTCCGCCCGCCCCCCAGCCCGCCCCGATCTCCCCCCCCGACCCCCCAGCCCGCCGTCCGCCCCCCAGCCCGCCACGATCTCCCCCCCCGGACCCCCCAGCCCGCCCCCCGTCCGCCCGCCCCCCAGCCCGCCACGATCTCCCCCCCCGGACCCCCCGGACCCCCCAGCCCGCCCCCCGTCCGTCCGCCCCCCAGCCCGCCACGATCTCCCCCCCCGAACCCCCAGCCCGCCGTCCGTCCGCCCGCCCCCCAGCCCGCCACGATCTCCCCCCCCGACCCCCCAGCCCGCCCCCCGTCCGTCCGTCCGCCCCCCAGCCCGCCACGATCTCCCCCCCCCCCCGGACCCCCCAGCCCGTCCCCCGTCCGTCCACCCGCCCCCCAGCCCGCCACGATCTCCGGACCCGTCCGCCCGCCCCCCAGCCCGCCACGATCTTCCCCCCCCCGGACCCCCCAGCCCGCCCCCCAGCCCGCCACGATCTCCCCCCCCCCGGACCCCCCAGCCCGCCACGATCTCCCCCCCCGTCCGCCCGCCCCCCAGCCCGCCACGATCTCCCCCCCCGGACCCCCAGCCCGCCACGATCTCCCCCCCCCGGACCCCCCAGCCCGCCACGATCTCCCCCCCCACCGGACCCATCAGCCCGCCACGATCTCCCCCCCCCCAGACCCCCCAGCCCGCCACGATCTCCCCCCCCCCCCCCGGACCCCCCAGCCCGCCACGATCTCCCCCCCCGCCCCGGACCCATCAGCCCGCCACGATCTCCCCCGCCCCGACCCATCAGCCCGCCACGATCTCCCCCCCGACCCCCCAGCCTGCCACGATCTCCCCCCCCCCCCCGGACCCATCAGCCCGCCGCGATCTCCCCCCCCCCGACCCCCCAGCCCGCCGCAACCTTTCCCAGCTCGCCACAATCCGCTTCTCCGGTCCCCAGCCCGCCGCAACCTCTAACCCGCACCCCCAGCCCTCCGCAACCTCTCCCCCGTCCCCCCGCACACCCAGGCCGCCCTGTCCCGCCACACCCCCAGCCCACCACAACCTTCTCTAATCTGTACCCCCAGCCCACCACAACCTCCCCCCCGCACCCCCAGCCCGTCCCTGTTCCTCCGCACCCCCAGCCTGCCGCAACCTTCTCTAACCCGCACCCCCAGCCCGCTGCAACCTCCCCCCCGCACCCCCAGCCCGTCCCTGTCCCTCCGCACCCCCAGCCCGCCGCAACCTTCTCTAACCCGCACCCCCCAGCCCGCCGCAACCTTCTCTAATCTGTACCCCCAGCCCACCACAACTTCCCCCCCGCACCCCGAGCCCGTCCCTGTCCCCCCGCACCTCCAGCCCGCTGCAACCTTCTCTAACCCGCACCCCCAGCCCTCCGCAACCTCTCCCCGGTCCCCCCGCACACCCAGCCGGCCCTGTCCCCCCACACCTCCAGCCCACCACAACCTCCCCCCCGCACTCCCAGCCCGCCCTGTCCCCCCACACCCCCAGCCTGCCACAACCTTTTCTAACCCGCACCCCCAGCGCGCCGCAACCTTCCTTGCCCCCCCAACCTTCTCTAACCTGCACCCCCAGTCCGCAACAATCCGCTTCCCTGGTCCCCAACCCACCGCAACCTTCTCTAACCCCCCCCGCACACACACACCCCGCAACCTTCTCTAACCCCCCCACCCTCACACACCCGCCACAGCCTTCTCTAACCTGCACTCCCAGTGCACCCCCCGCACCCTCAGCCTACCGCAACTTTTTCTAACCTGCCCCCCCAGCCCGCCATGACCTCCCCCCCGCACCCCCAGCCCGTCGCAACCTTCCCCAGCTCACAACAGCCCACTTCCCCGGTCCCCAACCCTCACCCCCAACCCGTCGCAACCTCCCAGGGCCGCCCAGAGGATTCAGGGGGCCTGGGGCAAAGCAATTTCGGAGGCCCCTTCCATAAAAAAAAGTTGCAATACTATAGAATACTATATTCTCGTGGGGGCCCCTGTGGGGCCTGAGGCCTGTGGGTGGCCCTGCAACCTTCCTCATCCCCCCCGCACTCCCAGCCTGCCGCAACCTTCCTCGTCCCCCCCACACCCCCAGCCCGCTGCAACCTCCCTCGCCCCCCCACCCTCAGTCTGCCCCCCCATCCCCCCACACCCCCAGCCTGCCACAATCTTCTCTAACCCACACCCCCAGCCCGCTGCACCCTCCCTTACCCCCCTGCTCCCCCGACCACCTCCCCGTCCCTCTGCATCTCCAGCCTGCCGCAACCTTCCTCAGCCCCCTGCACCCCCAGCCCGCCGCAACCTTCTCTAATCCGCACTCCCAGCCTGGTACGACCTTCTCTAGCCCGCACCTCCGTGTGCCCCCCGTCCCCCTGCACCCCCAGCCCGCCGCAACCTTCTCTAATCTGCACCCCCAGCCCACCACAACCTCCCCCCGTACCCCCAGCCCACCGCGACCTTCTCTAACCCGCACCCCCAGCCCGCCGCAACGTTTCCCCTGTCCCCCCGCACACTCAGCCTGCCCTGTCCCCCCACACCTCCAGCCCACCACAACCTTCTCTAATCTGCACCCCCAGCCCGCTGCAACCTTCTCTAACCCGCACCCACTAGCCCGCCGCAACCTTCCTTGTCCCCACCCCCCCCGCAACCTTCTCTAACCTGCACCCCCAGTCCGCCCCAACCCGCTTCCCCGGTCCCCAACCCACCGTAACCTTCCCCAACCCGCCCCCCACGACTTTTGTCGTCCCCCTCACACGCCCCAGCCTGCTGCAAATTTCCTAGTCCCCCCCCAAACCCCCAGCCCACCCCAACCTGCTTCCCCAGTCCCCAACCCACCTGCGCCGCCCCCCATGCCTGCAACCTTCTCCAACCCACACCCCCCTTCCTCTAGCCCAAACCAACCCGCTCCCGTCTATCCCCCCCCCATCCGTTGGGCCCCTCAGTCCTCCTTTCTTCTTCCTGCAACACCTCCTAGGCCACCCCAAACTGCACTCCATCCCTACCTTTCCCCCATCCCTGCCCCTCAGCCCCCCTCCCTCCCCAACACCCCCCAGCCTGCAACAACTTTCCCCAACCCACATGCCTGTATTCCTCAATTCATTCCTCCACTCATTCCTCAGCCCCCATCTCTCTCCAACATTCTCCCAGCTCACCACAACCTGCGCCTCCATCCATGCCTCCACCTGTAGGGACTGCTCAGCCCGCCTTCCTCCCCAACAGCCCCCCAGTTCATCCCCCCATCCGTTGGGCCCCATAGCCTCCTGTTTTCCTCCCTCCCAACACCCCCAACCCAACGCAACCTGCACCCCACTCTGTCCCTAGATCTGTGGGCCCTCCAGTGCCCTTTTCTCCTTTCTCCAACATTCCCCAACCTGCACCCCTATCCCTACCCTTCCCCCCAGTCCCTCCCACCACCCATGGGGCCCCTCAGCCTTTCTCTCTCCTTGCTCCCCAACATGCACCCTTCGTAGGACACAGTCAGGGGTGCTAGGTGTGTATCCCCACAGGCCAGGTGTCGGGAGCCATGGAGAAGTAGGGGTGTACGAAAACCATGCGGGGCAGTGGATAGTAGAGTAGAGCGGTGACTGATAGTGTGACAGAGGCAGGGATGAGGGCAAGATTCAACGCACCAAGAGAGCTCTGTGTAGTGATAGTTCTTGCTTGGCTTTATTAGTTTGCAGAGGAATCGTCCAGGAGCCCTAGCTGGACAGGAATATGGCAGAAGTGGACCTGAGCAGCCTGGACATCCTTCTAAGGAGACATGAATAGTTCTCGTGTTTCTGCCTTCCACATTAGTGGCTGTGAGTAACCAGTCAGTGCTTGGAATTCATTATCTGTACTCACTCCAGTTTTGTTCAGAGGCCGTGTGCCTCCTCGTTGAATATAGTGCTCTGTGGGATTAAGGCTGGGGAAGGGACCAGAGTCACAGTTGCCAACTTTCACTGGGTATATAAGCACCCCGACTTTCATAAAAAGTAACAGAGGGTCCTGTGGCACCTTTGAGACTAACAGAAGTACTGGGAGCATAAGCTTTCGTGGGTAAGAACCTCACTTCTTCAGATGCAAGTAATGGAAATCTCCAGAGGCAGGTATATATCAGTGTGGAGATAACAAGGTTAGTTCAATCAGGGAGGGTGAGGTGCTCTGCTAGCAGTTGAGGTGTGAACACCAAGGGAGGAGAAACTGTTTCTGTAGTTTGATAGCCATTCACAGTCTTTGTTTAATCCTGATCTGATGGTGTCAAATTTGCAGATGAACTGGAGCTCAGCAGTTTCTCTTTGGAGTCTGGTCCTGAAGTTTCTTTGCTGTAAGATGGGTACCTTTACATCTGCTATTGTGTGGTCAGGGAGGTTGAAGTGTTCTCCTACAGGTTTTTGTATATTGCCATTCCTGATATCTGACTTGTGTCCATTTATCCTCTTGCATAGTGACTGTCCAGTTTGGCCAATGTACATAGCAGAGGGGCATTGCTGGCATATGATGGCATATATAACATTGGTGGACGTGCAGGTAAATGAGCCGGTGATGTTGTAGCTGATCTGGTTAGGTCCAGTGGTGGTGTTGCTGGTGTAGATATGTGGGCAGAGTTGGCATCGAGGTTTGTTGCATGGGTTGGTTCCCGAGTTAGAGTTGTTATGGTGCGGTGCGTGGTTGCTGGTGAGAATATGCTTAAGGTTGGCAGGTTGTCTGTGGGCGAGGACTGGCCTGCCTCCCAAGGTCTGTGAAAGTGCGGGATCATTGTCCAGGATGGGTTGTAGATCACTGATGATGCGTTGGAGAGGTTTAAGCTGAGGACTGTAGGTGATGGCCAGTGGAGTTCTGTTGGTTTCTCGTCTGGGCCTGTCTTGTAGCAGGAGGCTTCTGGGTACACGTCTGGCTCTGTTGTACGCCTACCTTCATGCCTCCAGCTTCCACCCCGGTCACACCACACGATCCATCGTCTACAGCCAAGCACTGAGGTACAATCGCATCTGCTCCAAACCCTCTGACAGAGACCAACACCTACAAGATCTTCACCAAGCATTCTCAAAACTACGATACCCGCACAAGGAAATAAAGAAACAAATCAACAGAGCCAGACGTGTACCCAGAAGCCTGGAATTCGGACACAACTAACGGAGCTGTCCGAATCCCTACAGTTGACGCTCATCAGTCCGACAGCGTTCTTTCTTGTGCACAAGAAAACAAAGGGTGAAAGTTGTGGTTGGTTGAGCGGTATAAATTGGGTAGGGCAAAAGGACTCGAGGAAGGATTACACGGAAGTGAGGGTCCGAAAGGAGCCCCCCACCTCCCCTGTTCATTTCCAGACTTTGTGACGTTTGCTTGGTTGGGCCATTTCTTGGCTTTTTTGAGAAAAGGGGCGAATTTTCCACAGCCTCCGCCATCCCCTTACAGCCGCCCCTTCGTCACACCATGTTCCATCTGACCGGGATAGGTCCCAAATAAGATTTCACTTCAAATCTCAAAAAAGCCAAGTAGAAATCATTCTGTGGGAATTTACTGTGACTAAGAGAAAGAGAAGTTCAACCCTTCTCAAGTGGTGGAGGGTCGGGGGGAGTCGCTAAGCCACAGGCACGGAAAGGCTCCCCTAGCTTAAGCGTGAGAGGTATAAGACCTTACACCCTGGTTACAGGGCAGTCATTTTGCCGGGCGTGTCAAAGTGACCTGTGGCTTAATTTGCATGGCAAAGGAGACCGAAACCCTCCTTACAGGGTGGTCCTTAAGCCAGGGGCCTTCCAATGGGCCAGAGCGAAAAGCGCTGTAAAGGAGAGACCTCCGTTCCCTCGGAAGTGGGTGGTCTCGTTGCCCAGCGAGTGCCAACGGCCCAAGAGGAGTTAGAAAGGGGAGACCTGCACCCTTCTGACAGGGAGAGGTCAACGGCCCGGGGCATTTTAAAGGCTAGGTCCTAAGGAGCTCAAACCCACAGAGACCTCAACCCGTTTTAAAGGGGGCTCGCTCCTCCTCAGCTATGGAAGGGACCCATAAAGCATTTTGGTTGGCAAAGAATGGACCTTGATCCTTGTTTACAGGGAGGTCCTTTTACCGGGCACCTGAAGGGGGATTAAGCCTGTGAGGAAAAGTGTCGAACCCGATCCCTCGGTACAGGGGTGCGGTGCGTGCTGTGTGTGCGGTGTGTGCAGCCGTTGGCCGTGGCTTTTTCTTCCCTTTTCCTGCAGTTTCTTTGGTGCTTGTGTCGTCTTGTCCATTTTGTCCTTTGAGTTGCTGGAAAGAGAGAGGTGAAGCGGGTTAGGTGTGGCTCAGTAGAGAGCACGTGTACAAGGTAGATTCAGATGACATTGGCAAGGTACTCGGCCCTGCCGGAAATTACCCTAATTCCTGCTCTTCGGCACCGATCTCTTTCAGAGCGCAGGAGAGCTTGCGGCAGAAGGCGGGTCCAGGTGGATGCAGAGGACGCGGGCTTTGACTTGGCTGAGTGCGTGAGTGGGGAGGGCACGGGACAGCTAGTAGGACAAACCCTGAACCCTCTCAAGGGGCTGGTTTCTAGAACTACCTTCCAAATGGCAGTGTTACCTTGTGAAAGGCAGGGAAAGACCCACACCCTAGTTAGAGGGAGCTCACTTTGGACCTTGGCGTGAAGAGGGCCGATGCAGAGAGGAGAAAAGGGAAAGCGTCCTGAACCCTGATTACGGGGCAGTCACCCTTTCTTTAGTAAAATACACCTCCTTTACACAATGAGGGTGGGGGAGTCCTGAATGTGAAAAGATCTGGAAATGAACAGGTAAGGGAGGGATCCTGCTGAGTGTCCCCTTTCCAATCAATCCTCCGTCCCTCAGCGACACCCTTCCCGACTTACCTCCTACCCCACCAAGAAAATGACAACTTTGTGCCCCCTACCTTTACCAGAAAAGACCCCTCTGACTTGTGACGCGGTCCTGTTAGTAGGGTTAAGTGCACCCACGTGCCGGCTCTGAATACCACCGCATCTACCTACAACATCTCAACATGAACACATTTCAGAAAGGACCGCCACCTCAATCTCTTCCAACGTAGCCCGAGGAATCTCCTCTCTTTATCACCAAAGAGACACAAGGCCTGGAATTCGGACACAACTAACGGAGCTGTCCGAATCCCTACAGTTGACGCTCGTCAGTCCGACAGCGTTCTTTCTTGTGCACAAGAAAACAAAGGGTGAAAGTTGTGGTTGGTTGAGCGGTGTAAATTGGGCAGGGCAAAAGGACTTGAGGAAGGATTACACGGAAGTGAGGGTCCGAAAGGAGCCCCCCACCTCCCCTGTTCATTTCCAGACTTTGTGACGTTTGCTTGTTTGGGCCATTTCTTGGCTTTTTTGAGAAACGGGGCGAATTTTCCACGGCCTCCGCCATCCCCTTACAGCCGCCCCTTCGCCACACCATGTTCCATCTGACCGGGATAGGTCCCCAGTAAGATTTCACTTCAAATCTCAAAAAAGCCAAGTAGAAATCATTCTGTGGGAATTTACTGTGACTAAGAGAAAGAGAAGTTCAACCCTTCTCAAGTGGTGGAGGGTCGGGGGGAGTCGCTAAGCCACAGGCACGGAAAGGCTCCCCTAGCTTAAGCGTGAGAGGTATAAGACCTTACACCCTGGTTACAGGGCAGTCATTTTGCCGGGCGTGTCAAAGTGACCTGTGGCTTAATTTGCATGGCAAAGGAGACCGAAACCCTCCTTACAGGGTGGTCCTTAAGCCAGGAGCCTTCCAATGGGCCAGAGCGAAAAGCGCTGTAAAGGAGAGACCTCCGTTCCCTCGGAAGTGGGTGGTCTCGTTGCCCAGCGAGTGCCAACGGCCCAAGAGGAGTTAGAAAGGGGAGACCTGCACCCTTCTGACAGGGAGGGGTCAACGGCCCGGGGCATTTTAAAGGCTAGGTCCTAAGGAGCCCAAACCCACAGAGACCTCAACCCGTTTTAAAGGGGGCTCGCTCCGCCTCAGCTATGGAAGGGACCCATAAAGCATTTTGGTTGGCAAGGAATGGACCTTGATCCTTGTTTACAGGGAGGTCCTTTTACCGGGCACCTGAAGGGGGATTAAGCCTGTGAGGAAAAGTGTCGAACCCGACCCCTCGGTAGAGGGGTGCGGTGTGTGCTGTGTGTGCGGTGTGTGCAGCCGTTGGCCGTGGCTTTTTCTTCCCTTTTCCTGCAGTTTCTTTGGTGCTTGTGTCGTCTTGTCCATTTTGTCCTTTGAGTTGCTAGAAAGAGAGAGGTGAAGCGGGTTAGGTGTGGCTCAGTAGAGAGCACGTGTACAAGGTAGATTCAGATGACATTGGCAAGGTACTCGGCCCTGCCGGAAATTACCCTAATTCCTACTCTTCGGCACCGATCTCTTTCAGAGCGCAGGAGAGCTTGCGGCAGAAGGCGGGTCCAGGTGGATGCAGAGGACGCGGGCTTTGACTTGGCTGAGTGCGTGAGTGGGGAGGGCACGGGACAACTAGTAGGACAAACCCTGAACCCTCTCAAGAGGCTGGTTTCTAGAACTACCTTCCAAATGGCAGTGTTACCTTGTGAAAGGCAGGGAAAGACCCACACCCTAGTTAGAGGGAGCTCACTTTGGACCTTGGCGTGAAGAGGGACGATGCAGAGAGGAGAAAAGGGAAAGCGTCCTGAACCCTGATTACGGGGCAGTCACCCTTTCTTTAGTAAAATACACCTCCTTTACACAATGAGGGTGGGGGAGTCCTGAATGTGAAAAGATCTGGAAATGAACAGGTAAGGGAGGGATCCTGCTGAGTGTCCCCTTTCCAATCAATCCTCCGTCCCTCAGCGACACCCTTCCCGACTTACCTCCTACCCCACCAAGAAAATGACAACTTTGTGCCCCCTACCTTTACCAGAAAAGACCCCTCTGACTTGTGACGCGGTCCTGTTAGTAGGGTTAAGTGCACCCACGTGCCGGCTCTGAATACCACCGCAACTACCTACAACATCTCAACATGAACACATTTCAGAAAGGACCGCCACCTCAATCTCTTCCAACGTAGCCCGAGGAATCTCCTCTCTTTATCACCAAAGAGACACAAGGCCTGGAATTCGGACACAACTAACGGAGCTGTCCGAATCCCTACAGTTGACGCTCGTCAGTCCGACAGCGTTCTTTCTTGTGCACAAGAAAACAAAGGGTGAAAGTTGTGGTTGGTTGAGCGGTGTAAATTGGGCAGGGCAAAAGGACTTGAGGAAGGATTACACGGAAGTGAGGGTCCGAAAGGAGCCCCCCACCTCCCCTGTTCATTTCCAGACTTTGTGACGTTTGCTTGGTTGGGCCATTTCTTGGCTTTTTTGAGAAAAGGGGCGAATTTTCCACGGCCTCCGCCATCCCCTTACAGCCGCCCCTTCGCCACACCATGTTCCATCTGACCGGGATAGGTCCCCAGTAAGATTTCACTTCAAATCTCAAAAAAGCCAAGTAGAAATCATTCTGTGGGAATTTACTGTGACTAAGAGAAAGAGAAGTTCAACCCTTCTCAAGTGGTGGAGGGTCGGGGGGAGTCGCTAAGCCACAGGCACGGAAAGGCTCCCCTAGCTTAAGCGTGAGAGGTATAAGACCTTACACCCTGGTTACAGGGCAGTCATTTTGCCAGGCGTGTCAAAGTGACCTGTGGCTTAATTTGCATGGCAAAGGAGACCGAAACCCTCCTTACAGGGTGGTCCTTAAGCCAGGAGCCTTCCAATGGGCCAGAGCGAAAAGCGCTGTAAAGGAGAGACCTCCGTTCCCTCGGAAGTGGGTGGTCTCGTTGCCCAGCGAGTGCCAACGGCCCAAGAGGAGTTAGAAAGGGGAGACCTGCACCCTTCTGACAGGGAGGGGTCAACGGCCCGGGGCATTTTAAAGGCTAGGTCCTAAGGAGCCCAAACCCACAGAGACCTCAACCCGTTTTAAAGGGGGCTCGCTCCGCCTCAGCTATGGAAGGGACCCATAAAGCATTTTGGTTGGCAAGGAATGGACCTTGATCCTTGTTTACAGGGAGGTCCTTTTACCGGGCACCTGAAGGGGGATTAAGCCTGTGAGGAAAAGTGTCGAACCCGACCCCTCGGTAGAGGGGTGCGGTGTGTGCTGTGTGTGCGGTGTGTGCAGCCGTTGGCCGTGGCTTTTTCTTCCCTTTTCCTGCAGTTTCTTTGGTGCTTGTGTCGTCTTGTCCATTTTGTCCTTTGAGTTGCTAGAAAGAGAGAGGTGAAGCGGGTTAGGTGTGGCTCAGTAGAGAGCACGTGTACAAGGTAGATTCAGATGACATTGGCAAGGTACTCGGCCCTGCCGGAAATTACCCTAATTCCTACTATTCGGCACCGATCTCTTTCAGAGCGCAGGAGAGCTTGCGGCAGAAGGCGGGTCCAGGTGGATGCAGAGGACGCGGGCTTTGACTTGGCTGAGTGCGTGAGTGGGGAGGGCACGGGACAACTAGTAGGACAAACCCTGAACCCTCTCAAGAGGCTGGTTTCTAGAACTACCTTCCAAATGGCAGTGTTACCTTGTGAAAGGCAGGGAAAGACCCACACCCTAGTTAGAGGGAGCTCACTTTGGACCTTGGCGTGAAGAGGGACGATGCAGAGAGGAGAAAAGGGAAAGCGTCCTGAACCCTGATTACGGGGCAGTCACCCTTTCTTTAGTAAAATACACCTCCTTTACACAATGAGGGTGGGGGAGTCCTGAATGTGAAAAGATCTGGAAATGAACAGGTAAGGGAGGGATCCTGCTGAGTGTCCCCTTTCCAATCAATCCTCCGTCCCTCAGCGACACCCTTCCCGACTTACCTCCTACCCCACCAAGAAAATGACAACTTTGTGCCCCCTACCTTTACCAGAAAAGACCCCTCTGACTTGTGACGCGGTCCTGTTAGTAGGGTTAAGTGCACCCACGTGCCGGCTCTGAATACCACCGCATCTACCTACAACATCTCAACATGAACACATTTCAGAAAGGACCGCCACCTCAATCTCTTCCAACGTAGCCCGAGGAATCTCCTCTCTTTATCACCAAAGAGACACAAGGCCTGGAATTCGGACACAACTAACGGAGCTGTCCGAATCCCTACAGTTGACGCTCGTCAGTCCGACAGCGTTCTTTCTTGTGCACAAGAAAACAAAGGGTGAAAGTTGTGGTTGGTTGAGCGGTGTAAATTGGGCAGGGCAAAAGGACTTGAGGAAGGATTACACGGAAGTGAGGGTCCGAAAGGAGCCCCCCACCTCCCCTGTTCATTTCCAGACTTTGTGACGTTTGCTTGGTTGGGCCATTTCTTGGCTTTTTTGAGAAAAGGGGCGAATTTTCCACGGCCTCCGCCATCCCCTTACAGCCGCCCCTTCGCCACACCATGTTCCATCTGACCGGGATAGGTCCCCAGTAAGATTTCACTTCAAATCTCAAAAAAGCCAAGTAGAAATCATTCTGTGGGAATTTACTGTGACTAAGAGAAAGAGAAGTTCAACCCTTCTCAAGTGGTGGAGGGTCGGGGGGAGTCGCTAAGCCACAGGCACGGAAAGGCTCCCCTAGCTTAAGCGTGAGAGGTATAAGACCTTACACCCTGGTTACAGGGCAGTCATTTTGCCGGGCGTGTCAAAGTGACCTGTGGCTTAATTTGCATGGCAAAGGAGACCGAAACCCTCCTTACAGGGTGGTCCTTAAGCCAGGAGCCTTCCAATGGGCCAGAGCGAAAAGCGCTGTAAAGGAGAGACCTCCGTTCCCTCGGAAGTGGGTGGTCTCGTTGCCCAGCGAGTGCCAACGGCCCAAGAGGAGTTAGAAAGGGGAGACCTGCACCCTTCTGACAGGGAGGGGTCAACGGCACGGGGCATTTTAAAGGCTAGGTCCTAAGGAGCCCAAACCCACAGAGACCTCAACCCGTTTTAAAGGGGGCTCGCTCCGCCTCAGCTATGGAAGGGACCCATAAAGCATTTTGGTTTGTAAGGAATGGACCTTGATCCTTGTTTACAGGGAAGTCCTTTTACCGGGCACCTGAAGGGGGATTAAGCCTGTGAGGAAAAGTGTCGAACCCGATCCCTCGGTAGAGGGGTGCGGTGTGTGCGGTGTGTGCAGCCGTTGGCCGTGGCTTTTTCTTCCCTTTTCCTGCAGTTTCTTTGGTGCTTGTGTCGTCTTGTCCATTTTGTCCTTTGAGTTGCTGGAAAGAGAGAGGTGAAGCGGGTTAGGTGTGGCTCAGTAGAGAGCACGTGTACAAGGTAGATTCAGATGACATTGGCAAGGTACTCGGCCCTGCCGGAAATTACCCTAATTCCTGCTCTTCGGCACCGATCTCTTTCAGAGCGCAGGAGAGCTTGCGGCAGAAGGCGGGTCCAGGTGGATGCAGAGGACGCGGGCTTTGATTTGGCTGAGTGCGTGAGTGGGGAGGGCACGGGACAGCTAGTAGGACAAACCCTGAACCCTCTCAAGGGGCTGGTTTCTAGAACTACCTTCCAAATGGCAGTGTTACCTTGTGAAAGGCAGGGAAAGACCCACACCCTAGTTAGAGGGAGCTCACTTTGGACCTTGGCGTGAAGAGGGCCGATGCAGAGAGGAGAAAAGGGAAAGCGTCCTGAACCCTGATTACGGGGCAGTCACCCTTTCCTTAGTAAAATACACCTCCTTTACACAAAGAGGGTGGGGGAGTCCTGAATGTGAAAAGATCTGGAAATGAACAGGTAAGGGAGGGATCCTGCTGAGTGTCCCCTTTCCAATCAATCCTCCGTCCCTCAGCGACACCCTTCCCGACTTACCTCCTACCCCACCAAGAAAATGACAACTTTGTGCCCCCTACCTTTACCAGAAAAGACCCCTCTGACTTGTGACGCGGTCCTGTTAGTAGGGTTAAGTGCACCCACGTGCCGGCTCTGAATACCACCGCATCTACCTACAACATCTCAACATGAACACATTTCAGAAAGGACCGCCACCTCAATCTCTTCCAACGTAGCCCGAGGAATCTCCTCTCTTTATCACCAAAGAGACACAAGGCCTGGAATTCGGACACAACTAACGGAGCTGTCCGAATCCCTACAGTTGACGCTCGTCAGTCCGACAGCGTTCTTTCTTGTGCACAAGAAAACAAAGGGTGAAAGTTGTGGTTGGTTGAGCGGTGTAAATTGGGCAGGGCAAAAGGACTTGAGGAAGGATTACACGGAAGTGAGGGTCCGAAAGGAGCCCCCCACCTCCCCTGTTCATTTCCAGACTTTGTGACGTTTGCTTGGTTGGGCCATTTCTTGGCTTTTTTGAGAAACGGGGCGAATTTTCCACGGCCTCCGCCATCCCCTTACAGCCGCCCCTTCGCCACACCATGTTCCATCTGACCGGGATAGGTCCCCAGTAAGATTTCACTTCAAATCTCAAAAAAGCCAAGTAGAAATCATTCTGTGGGAATTTACTGTGACTAAGAGAAAGAGAAGTTCAACCCTTCTCAAGTGGTGGAGGGTCGGGGGGAGTCGCTAAGCCACAGGCACGGAAAGGCTCCCCTAGCTTAAGCGTGAGAGGTATAAGACCTTACACCCTGGTTACAGGGCAGTCATTTTGCCGGGCGTGTCAAAGTGACCTGTGGCTTAATTTGCATGGCAAAGGAGACCGAAACCCTCCTTACAGGGTGGTCCTTAAGCCAGGAGCCTTCCAATGGGCCAGAGCGAAAAGCGCTGTAAAGGAGAGACCTCCGTTCCCTCGGAAGTGGGTGGTCTCATTGCCCAGCGAGTGCCAACGGCCCAAGAGGAGTTAGAAAGGGGAGACCTGCACCCTTCTGACAGGGAGGGGTCAACGGCCCGGGGCATTTTAAAGGCTAGGTCCTAAGGAGCCCAAACCCACAGAGACCTGAACCCGTTTTAAAGGGGGCTCGCTCCGCCTCAGCTATGGAAGGGACCCATAAAGCATTTTGGTTGGCAAGGAATGGACCTTGATCCTTGTTTACAGGGAGGTCCTTTTACCGGGCACCTGAAGGGGGATTAAGCCTGTGAGGAAAAGTGTCGAACCCGACCCCTCGGTAGAGGGGTGCGGTGTGTGCTGTGTGTGCGGTGTGTGCAGCCGTTGGCCGTGGCTTTTTCTTCCCTTTTCCTGCAGTTTCTTTGGTGCTTGTGTCGTCTTGTCCATTTTGTCCTTTGAGTTGCTAGAAAGAGAGAGGTGAAGCGGGTTAGGTGTGGCTCAGTAGAGAGCACGTGTACAAGGTAGATTCAGATGACATTGGCAAGGTACTCGGCCCTGCCGGAAATTACCCTAATTCCTACTCTTCGGCACCGATCTCTTTCAGAGCGCAGGAGAGCTTGCGGCAGAAGGCGGGTCCAGGTGGATGCAGAGGACGCGGGCTTTGACTTGGCTGAGTGCGTGAGTGGGGAGGGCACGGGACAACTAGTAGGACAAACCCTGAACCCTCTCAAGAGGCTGGTTTCTAGAACTACCTTCCAAATGGCAGTGTTACCTTGTGAAAGGCAGGGAAAGACCCACACCCTAGTTAGAGGGAGCTCACTTTGGACCTTGGCGTGAAGAGGGACGATGCAGAGAGGAGAAAAGGGAAAGCGTCCTGAACCCTGATTACGGGGCAGTCACCCTTTCTTTAGTAAAATACACCTCCTTTACACAATGAGGGTGGGGGAGTCCTGAATGTGAAAAGATCTGGAAATGAACAGGTAAGGGAGGGATCCTGCTGAGTGTCCCCTTTCCAATCAATCCTCCGTCCCTCAGCGACACCCTTCCCGACTTACCTCCTACCCCACCAAGAAAATGACAACTTTGTGCCCCCTACCTTTACCAGAAAAGACCCCTCTGACTTGTGACGCGGTCCTGTTAGTAGGGTTAAGTGCACCCACGTGCCGGCTCTGAATACCACCGCATCTACCTACAACATCTCAACATGAACACATTTCAGAAAGGACCGCCACCTCAATCTCTTCCAACGTAGCCCGAGGAATCTCCTCTCTTTATCACCAAAGAGACACAAGGCCTGGAATTCGGACACAACTAACGGAGCTGTCCGAATCCCTACAGTTGACGCTCGTCAGTCCGACAGCGTTCTTTCTTGTGCACAAGAAAACAAAGGGTGAAAGTTGTGGTTGGTTGAGCGGTGTAAATTGGGCAGGGCAAAAGGACTTGAGGAAGGATTACACGGAAGTGAGGGTCCGAAAGGAGCCCCCCACCTCCCCTGTTCATTTCCAGACTTTGTGACGTTTGCTTGGTTGGGCCATTTCTTGGCTTTTTTGAGAAAAGGGGCGAATTTTCCACGGCCTCCGCCATCCCCTTACAGCCGCCCCTTCGCCACACCATGTTCCATCTGACCGGGATAGGTCCCCAGTAAGATTTCACTTCAAATCTCAAAAAAGCCAAGTAGAAATCATTCTGTGGGAATTTACTGTGACTAAGAGAAAGAGAAGTTCAACCCTTCTCAAGTGGTGGAGGGTCGGGGGGAGTCGCTAAGCCACAGGCACGGAAAGGCTCCCCTAGCTTAAGCGTGAGAGGTATAAGACCTTACACCCTGGTTACAGGGCAGTCATTTTGCCGGGCGTGTCAAAGTGACCTGTGGCTTAATTTGCATGGCAAAGGAGACCGAAACCCTCCTTACAGGGTGGTCCTTAAGCCAGGAGCCTTCCAATGGGCCAGAGCGAAAAGCGCTGTAAAGGAGAGACCTCCGTTCCCTCGGAAGTGGGTGGTCTCGTTGCCCAGCGAGTGCCAACGGCCCAAGAGGAGTTAGAAAGGGGAGACCTGCACCCTTCTGACAGGGAGGGGTCAACGGCACGGGGCATTTTAAAGGCTAGGTCCTAAGGAGCCCAAACCCACAGAGACCTCAACCCGTTTTAAAGGGGGCTCGCTCCGCCTCAGCTATGGAAGGGACCCATAAAGCATTTTGGTTTGTAAGGAATGGACCTTGATCCTTGTTTACAGGGAAGTCCTTTTACCGGGCACCTGAAGGGGGATTAAGCCTGTGAGGAAAAGTGTCGAACCCGATCCCTCGGTAGAGGGGTGCGGTGTGTGCGGTGTGTGCAGCCGTTGGCCGTGGCTTTTTCTTCCCTTTTCCTGCAGTTTCTTTGGTGCTTGTGTCGTCTTGTCCATTTTGTCCTTTGAGTTGCTGGAAAGAGAGAGGTGAAGCGGGTTAGGTGTGGCTCAGTAGAGAGCACGTGTACAAGGTAGATTCAGATGACATTGGCAAGGTACTCGGCCCTGCCGGAAATTACCCTAATTCCTGCTCTTCGGCACCGATCTCTTTCAGAGCGCAGGAGAGCTTGCGGCAGAAGGCGGGTCCAGGTGGATGCAGAGGACGCGGGCTTTGATTTGGCTGAGTGCGTGAGTGGGGAGGGCACGGGACAGCTAGTAGGACAAACCCTGAACCCTCTCAAGGGGCTGGTTTCTAGAACTACCTTCCAAATGGCAGTGTTACCTTGTGAAAGGCAGGGAAAGACCCACACCCTAGTTAGAGGGAGCTCACTTTGGACCTTGGCGTGAAGAGGGCCGATGCAGAGAGGAGAAAAGGGAAAGCGTCCTGAACCCTGATTACGGGGCAGTCACCCTTTCCTTAGTAAAATACACCTCCTTTACACAAAGAGGGTGGGGGAGTCCTGAATGTGAAAAGATCTGGAAATGAACAGGTAAGGGAGGGATCCTGCTGAGTGTCCCCTTTCCAATCAATCCTCCGTCCCTCAGCGACACCCTTCCCGACTTACCTCCTACCCCACCAAGAAAATGACAACTTTGTGCCCCCTACCTTTACCAGAAAAGACCCCTCTGACTTGTGACGCGGTCCTGTTAGTAGGGTTAAGTGCACCCACGTGCCGGCTCTGAATACCACCGCATCTACCTACAACATCTCAACATGAACACATTTCAGAAAGGACCGCCACCTCAATCTCTTCCAACGTAGCCCGAGGAATCTCCTCTCTTTATCACCAAAGAGACACAAGGCCTGGAATTCGGACACAACTAACGGAGCTGTCCGAATCCCTACAGTTGACGCTCGTCAGTCCGACAGCGTTCTTTCTTGTGCACAAGAAAACAAAGGGTGAAAGTTGTGGTTGGTTGAGCGGTGTAAATTGGGCAGGGCAAAAGGACTTGAGGAAGGATTACACGGAAGTGAGGGTCCGAAAGGAGCCCCCCACCTCCCCTGTTCATTTCCAGACTTTGTGACGTTTGCTTGGTTGGGCCATTTCTTGGCTTTTTTGAGAAACGGGGCGAATTTTCCACGGCCTCCGCCATCCCCTTACAGCCGCCCCTTCGCCACACCATGTTCCATCTGACCGGGATAGGTCCCCAGTAAGATTTCACTTCAAATCTCAAAAAAGCCAAGTAGAAATCATTCTGTGGGAATTTACTGTGACTAAGAGAAAGAGAAGTTCAACCCTTCTCAAGTGGTGGAGGGTCGGGGGGAGTCGCTAAGCCACAGGCACGGAAAGGCTCCCCTAGCTTAAGCGTGAGAGGTATAAGACCTTACACCCTGGTTACAGGGCAGTCATTTTGCCGGGCGTGTCAAAGTGACCTGTGGCTTAATTTGCATGGCAAAGGAGACCGAAACCCTCCTTACAGGGTGGTCCTTAAGCCAGGAGCCTTCCAATGGGCCAGAGCGAAAAGCGCTGTAAAGGAGAGACCTCCGTTCCCTCGGAAGTGGGTGGTCTCATTGCCCAGCGAGTGCCAACGGCCCAAGAGGAGTTAGAAAGGGGAGACCTGCACCCTTCTGACAGGGAGGGGTCAACGGCCCGGGGCATTTTAAAGGCTAGGTCCTAAGGAGCCCAAACCCACAGAGACCTGAACCCGTTTTAAAGGGGGCTCGCTCCGCCTCAGCTATGGAAGGGACCCATAAAGCATTTTGGTTGGCAAGGAATGGACCTTGATCCTTGTTTACAGGGAGGTCCTTTTACCGGGCACCTGAAGGGGGATTAAGCCTGTGAGGAAAAGTGTCGAACCCGACCCCTCGGTAGAGGGGTGCGGTGTGTGCTGTGTGTGCGGTGTGTGCAGCCGTTGGCCGTGGCTTTTTCTTCCCTTTTCCTGCAGTTTCTTTGGTGCTTGTGTCGTCTTGTCCATTTTGTCCTTTGAGTTGCTAGAAAGAGAGAGGTGAAGCGGGTTAGGTGTGGCTCAGTAGAGAGCACGTGTACAAGGTAGATTCAGATGACATTGGCAAGGTACTCGGCCCTGCCGGAAATTACCCTAATTCCTACTCTTCGGCACCGATCTCTTTCAGAGCGCAGGAGAGCTTGCGGCAGAAGGCGGGTCCAGGTGGATGCAGAGGACGCGGGCTTTGACTTGGCTGAGTGCGTGAGTGGGGAGGGCACGGGACAACTAGTAGGACAAACCCTGAACCCTCTCAAGAGGCTGGTTTCTAGAACTACCTTCCAAATGGCAGTGTTACCTTGTGAAAGGCAGGGAAAGACCCACACCCTAGTTAGAGGGAGCTCACTTTGGACCTTGGCGTGAAGAGGGACGATGCAGAGAGGAGAAAAGGGAAAGCGTCCTGAACCCTGATTACGGGGCAGTCACCCTTTCTTTAGTAAAATACACCTCCTTTACACAATGAGGGTGGGGGAGTCCTGAATGTGAAAAGATCTGGAAATGAACAGGTAAGGGAGGGATCCTGCTGAGTGTCCCCTTTCCAATCAATCCTCCGTCCCTCAGCGACACCCTTCCCGACTTACCTCCTACCCCACCAAGAAAATGACAACTTTGTGCCCCCTACCTTTACCAGAAAAGACCCCTCTGACTTGTGACGCGGTCCTGTTAGTAGGGTTAAGTGCACCCACGTGCCGGCTCTGAATACCACCGCATCTACCTACAACATCTCAACATGAACACATTTCAGAAAGGACCGCCACCTCAATCTCTTCCAACGTAGCCCGAGGAATCTCCTCTCTTTATCACCAAAGAGACACAAGGCCTGGAATTCGGACACAACTAACGGAGCTGTCCGAATCCCTACAGTTGACGCTCGTCAGTCCGACAGCGTTCTTTCTTGTGCACAAGAAAACAAAGGGTGAAAGTTGTGGTTGGTTGAGCGGTGTAAATTGGGCAGGGCAAAAGGACTTGAGGAAGGATTACACGGAAGTGAGGGTCCGAAAGGAGCCCCCCACCTCCCCTGTTCATTTCCAGACTTTGTGACGTTTGCTTGGTTGGGCCATTTCTTGGCTTTTTTGAGAAAAGGGGCGAATTTTCCACGGCCTCCGCCATCCCCTTACAGCCGCCCCTTCGCCACACCATGTTCCATCTGACCGGGATAGGTCCCCAGTAAGATTTCACTTCAAATCTCAAAAAAGCCAAGTAGAAATCATTCTGTGGGAATTTACTGTGACTAAGAGAAAGAGAAGTTCAACCCTTCTCAAGTGGTGGAGGGTCGGGGGGAGTCGCTAAGCCACAGGCACGGAAAGGCTCCCCTAGCTTAAGCGTGAGAGGTATAAGACCTTACACCCTGGTTACAGGGCAGTCATTTTGCCGGGCGTGTCAAAGTGACCTGTGGCTTAATTTGCATGGCAAAGGAGACCGAAACCCTCCTTACAGGGTGGTCCTTAAGCCAGGAGCCTTCCAATGGGCCAGAGCGAAAAGCGCTGTAAAGGAGAGACCTCCGTTCCCTCGGAAGTGGGTGGTCTCGTTGCCCAGCGAGTGCCAACGGCCCAAGAGGAGTTAGAAAGGGGAGACCTGCACCCTTCTGACAGGGAGGGGTCAACGGCACGGGGCATTTTAAAGGCTAGGTCCTAAGGAGCCCAAACCCACAGAGACCTCAACCCGTTTTAAAGGGGGCTCGCTCCGCCTCAGCTATGGAAGGGACCCATAAAGCATTTTGGTTTGTAAGGAATGGACCTTGATCCTTGTTTACAGGGAAGTCCTTTTACCGGGCACCTGAAGGGGGATTAAGCCTGTGAGGAAAAGTGTCGAACCCGATCCCTCGGTAGAGGGGTGCGGTGTGTGCGGTGTGTGCAGCCGTTGGCCGTGGCTTTTTCTTCCCTTTTCCTGCAGTTTCTTTGGTGCTTGTGTCGTCTTGTCCATTTTGTCCTTTGAGTTGCTGGAAAGAGAGAGGTGAAGCGGGTTAGGTGTGGCTCAGTAGAGAGCACGTGTACAAGGTAGATTCAGATGACATTGGCAAGGTACTCGGCCCTGCCGGAAATTACCCTAATTCCTGCTCTTCGGCACCGATCTCTTTCAGAGCGCAGGAGAGCTTGCGGCAGAAGGCGGGTCCAGGTGGATGCAGAGGACGCGGGCTTTGATTTGGCTGAGTGCGTGAGTGGGGAGGGCACGGGACAGCTAGTAGGACAAACCCTGAACCCTCTCAAGGGGCTGGTTTCTAGAACTACCTTCCAAATGGCAGTGTTACCTTGTGAAAGGCAGGGAAAGACCCACACCCTAGTTAGAGGGAGCTCACTTTGGACCTTGGCGTGAAGAGGGCCGATGCAGAGAGGAGAAAAGGGAAAGCGTCCTGAACCCTGATTACGGGGCAGTCACCCTTTCCTTAGTAAAATACACCTCCTTTACACAAAGAGGGTGGGGGAGTCCTGAATGTGAAAAGATCTGGAAATGAACAGGTAAGGGAGGGATCCTGCTGAGTGTCCCCTTTCCAATCAATCCTCCGTCCCTCAGCGACACCCTTCCCGACTTACCTCCTACCCCACCAAGAAAATGACAACTTTGTGCCCCCTACCTTTACCAGAAAAGACCCCTCTGACTTGTGACGCGGTCCTGTTAGTAGGGTTAAGTGCACCCACGTGCCGGCTCTGAATACCACCGCATCTACCTACAACATCTCAACATGAACACATTTCAGAAAGGACCGCCACCTCAATCTCTTCCAACGTAGCCCGAGGAATCTCCTCTCTTTATCACCAAAGAGACACAAGGCCTGGAATTCGGACACAACTAACGGAGCTGTCCGAATCCCTACAGTTGACGCTCGTCAGTCCGACAGCGTTCTTTCTTGTGCACAAGAAAACAAAGGGTGAAAGTTGTGGTTGGTTGAGCGGTGTAAATTGGGCAGGGCAAAAGGACTTGAGGAAGGATTACACGGAAGTGAGGGTCCGAAAGGAGCCCCCCACCTCCCCTGTTCATTTCCAGACTTTGTGACGTTTGCTTGGTTGGGCCATTTCTTGGCTTTTTTGAGAAACGGGGCGAATTTTCCACGGCCTCCGCCATCCCCTTACAGCCGCCCCTTCGCCACACCATGTTCCATCTGACCGGGATAGGTCCCCAGTAAGATTTCACTTCAAATCTCAAAAAAGCCAAGTAGAAATCATTCTGTGGGAATTTACTGTGACTAAGAGAAAGAGAAGTTCAACCCTTCTCAAGTGGTGGAGGGTCGGGGGGAGTCGCTAAGCCACAGGCACGGAAAGGCTCCCCTAGCTTAAGCGTGAGAGGTATAAGACCTTACACCCTGGTTACAGGGCAGTCATTTTGCCGGGCGTGTCAAAGTGACCTGTGGCTTAATTTGCATGGCAAAGGAGACCGAAACCCTCCTTACAGGGTGGTCCTTAAGCCAGGAGCCTTCCAATGGGCCAGAGCGAAAAGCGCTGTAAAGGAGAGACCTCCGTTCCCTCGGAAGTGGGTGGTCTCATTGCCCAGCGAGTGCCAACGGCCCAAGAGGAGTTAGAAAGGGGAGACCTGCACCCTTCTGACAGGGAGGGGTCAACGGCCCGGGGCATTTTAAAGGCTAGGTCCTAAGGAGCCCAAACCCACAGAGACCTGAACCCGTTTTAAAGGGGGCTCGCTCCGCCTCAGCTATGGAAGGGACCCATAAAGCATTTTGGTTGGCAAGGAATGGACCTTGATCCTTGTTTACAGGGAGGTCCTTTTACCGGGCACCTGAAGGGGGATTAAGCCTGTGAGGAAAAGTGTCGAACCCGACCCCTCGGTAGAGGGGTGCGGTGTGTGCTGTGTGTGCGGTGTGTGCAGCCGTTGGCCGTGGCTTTTTCTTCCCTTTTCCTGCAGTTTCTTTGGTGCTTGTGTCGTCTTGTCCATTTTGTCCTTTGAGTTGCTAGAAAGAGAGAGGTGAAGCGGGTTAGGTGTGGCTCAGTAGAGAGCACGTGTACAAGGTAGATTCAGATGACATTGGCAAGGTACTCGGCCCTGCCGGAAATTACCCTAATTCCTACTCTTCGGCACCGATCTCTTTCAGAGCGCAGGAGAGCTTGCGGCAGAAGGCGGGTCCAGGTGGATGCAGAGGACGCGGGCTTTGACTTGGCTGAGTGCGTGAGTGGGGAGGGCACGGGACAGCTAGTAGGACAAACCCTGAACCCTCTCAAGAGGCTGGTTTCTAGAACTACCTTCCAAATGGCAGTGTTACCTTGTGAAAGGCAGGGAAAGACCCACACCCTAGTTAGAGGGAGCTCACTTTGGACCTTGGCGTGAAGAGGGCCGATGCAGAGAGGAGAAAAGGGAAAGCGTCCTGAACCCTGATTACGGGGCAGTCACCCTTTCTTTAGTAAAATACACCTCCTTTACACAATGAGGGTGGGGGAGTCCTGAATGTGAAAAGATCTGGAAATGAACAGGTAAGGGAGGGATCCTGCTGAGTGTCCCCTTTCCAATCAATCCTCCGTCCCTCAGCGACACCCTTCCCGACTTACCTCCTACCCCACCAAGAAAATGACAACTTTGTGCCCCCTACCTTTACCAGAAAAGACCCCTCTGACTTGTGACGCGGTCCTGTTAGTAGGGTTAAGTGCACCCACGTGCCGGCTCTGAATACCACCGCATCTACCTACAACATCTCAACATGAACACATTTCAGAAAGGACCGCCACCTCAATCTCTTCCAACGTAGCCCGAGGAATCTCCTCTCTTTATCACCAAAGAGACACAAGGCCTGGAATTCGGACACAACTAACGGAGCTGTCCGAATCCCTACAGTTGACGCTCGTCAGTCCGACAGCGTTCTTTCTTGTGCACAAGAAAACAAAGGGTGAAAGTTGTGGTTGGTTGAGCGGTGTAAATTGGGCAGGGCAAAAGGACTTGAGGAAGGATTACACGGAAGTGAGGGTCCGAAAGGAGCCCCCCACCTCCCCTGTTCATTTCCAGACTTTGTGACGTTTGCTTGGTTGGGCCATTTCTTGGCTTTTTTGAGAAACGGGGCGAATTTTCCACGGCCTCCGCCATCCCCTTACAGCCGCCCCTTCGCCACACCATGTTCCATCTGACCGGGATAGGTCCCCAGTAAGATTTCACTTCAAATCTCAAAAAAGCCAAGTAGAAATCATTCTGTGGGAATTTACTGTGACTAAGAGAAAGAGAAGTTCAACCCTTCTCAAGTGGTGGAGGGTCGGGGGGAGTCGCTAAGCCACAGGCACGGAAAGGCTCCCCTAGCTTAAGCGTGAGAGGTATAAGACCTTACACCCTGGTTACAGGGCAGTCATTTTGCCGGGCGTGTCAAAGTGACCTGTGGCTTAATTTGCATGGCAAAGGAGACCGAAACCCTCCTTACAGGGTGGTCCTTAAGCCAGGAGCCTTCCAATGGGCCAGAGCGAAAAGCGCTGTAAAGGAGAGACCTCCGTTCCCTCGGAAGTGGGTGGTCTCGTTGCCCAGCGAGTGCCAACGGCCCAAGAGGAGTTAGAAAGGGGAGACCTGCACCCTTCTGACAGGGAGGGGTCAACGGCACGGGGCATTTTAAAGGCTAGGTCCTAAGGAGCCCAAACCCACAGAGACCTCAACCCGTTTTAAAGGGGGCTCGCTCCGCCTCAGCTATGGAAGGGACCCATAAAGCATTTTGGTTGGCAAGGAATGGACCTTGATCCTTGTTTACAGGGAGGTCCTTTTACCGGGCACCTGAAGGGGGATTAAGCCTGTGAGGAAAAGTGTCGAACCCGACCCCTCGGTAGAGGGGTGCGGTGTGTGCTGTGTGTGCGGTGTGTGCAGCCGTTGGCCGTGGCTTTTTCTTCCCTTTTCCTGCAGTTTCTTTGGTGCTTGTGTCGTCTTGTCCATTTTGTCCTTTGAGTTGCTAGAAAGAGAGAGGTGAAGCGGGTTAGGTGTGGCTCAGTAGAGAGCACGTGTACAAGGTAGATTCAGATGACATTGGCAAGGTACTCGGCCCTGCCGGAAATTACCCTAATTCCTACTCTTCGGCACCGATCTCTTTCAGAGCGCAGGAGAGCTTGCGGCAGAAGGCGGGTCCAGGTGGATGCAGAGGACGCGGGCTTTGACTTGGCTGAGTGCGTGAGTGGGGAGGGCACGGGACAACTAGTAGGACAAACCCTGAACCCTCTCAAGAGGCTGGTTTCTAGAACTACCTTCCAAATGGCAGTGTTACCTTGTGAAAGGCAGGGAAAGACCCACACCCTAGTTAGAGGGAGCTCACTTTGGACCTTGGCGTGAAGAGGGCCGATGCAGAGAGGAGAAAAGGGAAAGCGTCCTGAACCCTGATTACGGGGCAGTCACCCTTTCTTTAGTAAAATACACCTCCTTTACACAATGAGGATGGGGGAGTCCTGAATGTGAAAAGATCTGGAAATGAACAGGTAAGGGAGGGATCCTGCTGAGTGTCCCCTTTCCAATCAATCCTCCGTCCCTCAGCGACACCCTTCCCGACTTACCTCCTACCCCACCAAGAAAATGACAACTTTGTGCCCCCTACCTTTACCAGAAAAGACCCCTCTGACTTGTGACGCGGTCCTGTTAGTAGGGTTAGGTGCACCCACGTGCCGGCTCTGAATACCACCGCATCTACCTACAACATCTCAACATGAACACATTTCAGAAAGGACCGCCACCTCAATCTCTTCCAACGTAGCCCGAGGAATCTCCTCTCTTTATCACCAAAGAGACACAAGGCCTGGAATTCGGACACAACTAACGGAGCTGTCCGAATCCCTACAGTTGACGCTCGTCAGTCCGACAGCGTTCTTTCTTGTGCACAAGAAAACAAAGGGTGAAAGTTGTGGTTGGTTGAGCGGTGTAAATTGGGCAGGGCAAAAGGACTTGAGGAAGGATTACACGGAAGTGAGGGTCCGAAAGGAGCCCCCCACCTCCCCTGTTCATTTCCAGACTTTGTGACGTTTTCTTGGTTGGGCCATTTCTTGGCTTTTTTGAGAAACGGGGCGAATTTTCCACGGCCTCCGCCATCCCCTTACAGCCGCCCCTTCGCCACACCATGTTCCATCTGACCGGGATAGGTCCCCAGTAAGATTTCACTTCAAATCTCAAAAAAGCCAAGTAGAAATCATTCTGTGGGAATTTACTGTGACTAAGAGAAACAGAAGTTCAACCCTTCTCAAGTGGTGGAGGGTCGGGGGGAGTCGCTAAGCCACAGGCACGGAAAGGCTCCCCTAGCTTAAGCGTGAGAGGTATAAGACCTTACACCCTGGTTACAGGGCAGTCATTTTGCCGGGCGTGTCAAAGTGACCTGTGGCTTAATTTGCATGGCAAAGGAGACCGAAACCCTCCTTACAGGGTGGTCCTTAAGCCAGGAGCCTTCCAATGGGCCAGAGCGAAAAGCGCTGTAAAGGAGAGACCTCCGTTCCCTCGGAAGTGGGTGGTCTCGTTGCCCAGCGAGTGCCAACGGCCCAAGAGGAGTTAGAAAGGGGAGACCTGCACCCTTCTGACAGGGAGGGGTCAACGGCACGGGGTATTTTAAAGGCTAGGTCCTAAGGAGCCCAAACCCACAGAGACCTCAACCCGTTTTAAAGGGGGCTCGCTCCGCCTCAGCTATGGAAGGGACCCATAAAGCATTTTGGTTTGTAAGGAATGGACCTTGATCCTTGTTTACAGGGAAGTCCTTTTACCGGGCACCTGAAGGGGGATTAAGCCTGTGAGGAAAAGTGTCGAACCCGATCCCTCGGTAGAGGGGTGCGGTGTGTGCGGTGTGTGCAGCCGTTGGCCGTGGCTTTTTCTTCCCTTTTCCTGCAGTTTCTTTGGTGCTTGTGTCGTCTTGTCCATTTTGTCCTTTGAGTTGCTGGAAAGAGAGAGGTGAAGCGGGTTAGGTGTCGCTCAGTAGAGAGCACGTGTACAAGGTAGATTCAGATGAAATTGGCAAGGTACTCGGCCCTGCCGGAAATTACCCTAATTCCTGCTCTTCGGCACCGATCTCTTTCAGAGCGCAGGAGAGCTTGCGGCAGAAGGCGGGTCCAGGTGGATGCAGAGGACGCGGGCTTTGACTTGGCTGAGTGCGTGAGTGGGGAGGGCACGGGACAGCTAGTAGGACAAACCATGAACCCTCTCAAGGGGCTGGTTTCTAGAACTACCTTCCAAATGGCAGTGTTACCTTGTGAAAGGCAGGGAAAGACCCACACCCTAGTTAGAGGGAGCTCACTTTGGACCTTGGCGTGAAGAGGGCCGATGCAGAGAGGAGAAAAGGGAAAGCGTCCTGAACCCTGATTACGGGGCAGTCACCCTTTCTTTAGTAAAATACACCTCCTTTACACAATGAGGGTGGGGGAGTCCTGAATGTGAAAAGATCTGGAAATGAACAGGTAAGGGAGGGATCCTGCTGAGTGTCCCCTTTCCAATCAATCCTCCGTCCCTCAGCGACACCCTTCCCGACTTACCTCCTACCCCACCAAGAAAATGACAACTTTGTGCCCCCTACCTTTACCAGAAATGACCCCTCTGACTTGTGACGCGGTCCTGTTAGTAGGGTTAGGTGCACCCACGTGCCGGCTCTGAATACCACCGCATCTACCTACAACATCTCAACATGAACACATTTCAGAAAGGACCGCCACCTCAATCTCTTCCAACGTAGCCCGAGGAATCTCCTCTCTTTATCACCAAAGGGACACAAGGCCTGGAATTCGGACACAACTAACGGAGCTGTCCGAATCCCTACAGTTGACGCTCGTCAGTCCGACAGCGTTCTTTCTTGTGCACAAGAAAACAAAGGGTGAAAGTTGTGGTTGGTTGAGCGGTGTAAATTGGGCAGGGCAAAAGGACTTGAGGAAGGATTACACGGAAGTGAGGGTCCGAAAGGAGCCCCCCACCTCCCCTGTTCATTTCCAGACTTTGTGACGTTTGCTTGGTTGGGCCATTTCTTGGCTTTTTTGAGAAACGGGGCGAATTTTCCACGGCCTCCGCCATCCCCTTACAGCCGCCCCTTCGCCACACCATGTTCCATCTGACCGGGATAGGTCCCCAGTAAGATTTCACTTCAAATCTCAAAAAAGCCAAGTAGAAATCATTCTGTGGGAATTTACTGTGACTAAGAGAAACAGAAGTTCAACCCTTCTCAAGTGGTGGAGGGTCGGGGGGATTCGCTAAGCCACAGGCACGGAAAGGCTCCCCTAGCTTAAGCGTGAGAGGTATAAGACCTTACACCCTGGTTACAGGGCAGTCATTTTGCCGGGCGTGTCAAAGTGACCTGTGGCTTAATTTGCATGGCAAAGGAGACCGAAACCCTCCTTACAGGGTGGTCCTTAAGCCAGGAGCCTTCCAATGGGCCAGAGCGAAAATCGCTGTAAAGGAGAGACCTCCGTTCCCTCGGAAGTGGGTGGTCTCGTTGCCCAGCGAGTGCCAACGGCCCAAGAGGAGTTAGAAAGGGGAGACCTGCACCCTTCTGACAGGGAGGGGTCAACGGCACGGGGCATTTTAAAGGCTAGGTCCTAAGGAGCCCAAACCCACAGAGACCTCAATCCGTTTTAAAGGGGGCTCGCTCCTCCTCAGCTATGGAAGGGACCCATAAAGCATTTTGGTTGGCAAGGAATGGACCTTGATCCTTGTTTACAGGGAGGTCCTTTTACCGGGCACCTGAAGGGGGATTAAGCCTGTGAGGAGAAGTGTTGAACCCGATCCCTCGGTAGAGGGGTGCGGTGTGTGCGGTGTGTGCAGCCGTTGGCCGTGGCTTTTTCTTCCCTTTTCCTGCAGTTTCTTTGGTGCTTGTGTCGTCTTGTCCATTTTGTCCTTTGAGTTGCTGGAAAGAGAGAGGTGAAGCGGGTTAGGTGTGGCTCAGTAGAGAGCACGTGTACAAGGTAGATTCAGATGACATTGGCAAGGTACTCGGCCCTGCCGGAAATTACCCTAATTCCTGCTCTTCGGCACCGATCTCTTTCAGAGCGCAGGAGAGCTTGCGGCAGAAGGCGGGTCCAGGTGGATGCAGAGGACGCGGGCTTTGACTTGGCTGAGTGCGTGAGTGGGGAGGGCACGGGACAGCTAGTAGGACAAACCCTGAACCCTCTCAAGGGGCTGGTTTCTAGAACTACCTTCCAAATGGCAGTGTTACCTTGTGAAAGGCAGGGAAAGACCCACACCCTAGTTAGAGGGAGCTCACTTTGGACCTTGGCGTGAAGAGGGCCGATGCAGAGAGGAGAAAAGGGAAAGCGTCCTGAACCCTGATTACGGGGCAGTCACCCTTTCCTTAGTAAAATACACCTCCTTTACACAATGAGGGTGGGGGAGTCCTGAATGTGAAAAGATCTGGAAATGAACAGGTAAGGGAGGGATCCTGCTGAGTGTCCCCTTTCCAATCAATCCTCCGTCCCTCAGCGACACCCTTCCCGACTTACCTCCTACCCCACCAAGAAAATGACAACTTTGTGCCCCCTACCTTTACCAGAAAAGACCCCTCTGACTTGTGACGCGGTCCTGTTAGTAGGGTTAGGTGCACCCACGTGCCGGCTCTGAATACCACCGCATCTACCTACAACATCTCAACATGAACACATTTCAGAAAGGACCGCCACCTCAATCTCTTCCAACGTAGCCCGAGGAATCTCCTCTCTTTATCACCAAAGAGACACAAGGCCCGGAATTCGGACACAACTAACGGAGCTGTCCGAATCCCTACAGTTGACGCTCGTCAGTCCGACAGCGTTCTTTCTTGTGCACAAGAAAACAAAGGGTGAAAGTTGTGGTTGGTTGAGCGGTGTAAATTGGGCAGGGCAAAAGGACTTGAGGAAGGATTACACGGAAGTGAGGGTCCGAAAGGAGCCCCCCACCTCCCCTGTTCATTTCCAGACTTTGTGACGTTTGCTTGGTTGGGCCATTTCTTGGCTTTTTTGAGAAAAGGGGCGAATTTTCCACGGCCTCCGCCATCCCCTTACAGCCGCCCCTTCGCCACACCATGTTCCATCTGACCGGGATAGGTCCCAAATAAGATTTCACTTCAAATCTCAAAAAAGCCAAGTAGAAATCATTCTGTGGGAATTTACTGTGACTAAGAGAAACAGAAGTTCAACCCTTCTCAAGTGGTGGAGGGTCCGGGGGAGTCTCTAAGCCACCGGCACGGAAAGGCTCCCCTAGCTTAAGCGTGAGAGGTATAAGACCTTACACCCTGGTTACAGGGCAGTCATTTTGCCGGGCGTGTCAAAGTGACCTGTGGCTTAATTTGCATGGCAAAGGAGACCGAAACCCTCCTTACAGGGTGGTCCTTAAGCCAGGAGCCTTCCAATGGGCCAGAGCGAAAAGCGCTGTAAAGGAGAGACCTCCGTTCCCTCGGAAGTGGGTGGTCTCGTTGCCCAGCGAGTGCCAACGGCCCAAGAGGAGTTAGAAAGGGGAGACCTGCACCCTTCTGACAGGGAGGGGTCAACGGCACGGGGCATTTTAAAGGCTAGGTCCTAAGGAGCCCAAACCCACAGAGACCTCAACCCGTTTTAAAGGGGGCTCGCTCCTCCTCAGCTATGGAAGGGACCCATAAAGCATTTTGGTTGGCAAGGAATGGACCTTGATCCTTGTTTACAGGGAGGTCCTTTTACCGGGCACCTGAAGGGGGATTAAGCCTGTGAGGAGAAGTGTCGAACCCGATCCCTCGGTAGAGGGGTGCGGTGTGTGCTGTGTGTGCGGTGTGTGCAGCCGTTGGCCGTGGCTTTTTCTTCCCTTTTCCTGCAGTTTCTTTGGTGCTTGTGTCGTCTAGTCCATTTTGTCCTTTGAATTGCTAGAAAGAGAGAGGTGAAGCGGGTTAGGTGTGGCTCAGTAGAGAGCACGTGTACAAGGTAGATTCAGATGACATTGGCAAGGTACTCGGCCCTGCCGGAAATTACCCTAATTCCTACTCTTCGGCAACGATCTCTTTCAGAGCGCAGGAGAGCTTGCGGCAGAAGGCGGGTCCAGGTGGATGCAGAGGACGCGGGCTTTGACTTGGCTGAGTGCGTGAGTGGGGAGGGCACGGGACAGCTAGTAGGACAAACCCTGAACCCTCTCAAGAGGCTGGTTTCTAGAACTACCTTCCAAATGGCAGTGTTACCTTGTGAAAGGCAGGGAAAGACCCACACCCTAGTTAGAGGGAGCTCACTTTGGACCTTGGCGTGAAGAGGGCCGATGCAGAGAGGAGAAAAGGGAAAGCATCCTGAACCCTGATTACGGGGCAGTCACCCTTTCTTTAGTAAAATACACCTCCTTTACACAATGAGGGTGGGGGAGTCCTGAATGTGAAAAGATCTGGAAATGAACAGGTAAGGGAGGGATCCTGCTGAGTGTCCCCTTTCCAATCAATCCTCCGTCCCTCAGCGACACCCTTCCCGACTTACCTCCTACCCCACCAAGAAAATGACAACTTTGTGCCCCCTACCTTTACCAGAAAAGACCCCTCTGACTTGTGACGCGGTCCTGTTAGTAGGGTTAGGTGCACCCACGTGCCGGCTCTGAATACCACCGCATCTACCTACAACATCTCAACATGAACACATTTCAGAAAGGACCGCCACCTCAATCTCTTCCAACGTAGCCCGAGGAATCTCCTCTCTTTATCACCAAAGAGACACAAGGCCTGGAATTCGGACACAACTAACGGAGCTGTCCGAATCCCTACAGTTGACGCTCGTCAGTCCGACAGCGTTCTTTCTTGTGCACAAGAAAACAAAGGGTGAAAGTTGTGGTTGGTTGAGCGGTGTAAATTGGGCAGGGCAAAAGGACTTGAGGAAGGATTACACGGAAGTGAGGGTCCGAAAGGAGCCCCCCACCTCCCCTGTTCATTTCCAGACTTTGTGACGTTTGCTTGGTTGGGCCATTTCTTGGCTTTTTTGAGAAACGGGGCGAATTTTCCACGGCCTCCGCCATCCCCTTACAGCCGCCCCTTCGCCACACCATGTTCCATCTGACCGGGATAGGTCCCCAGTAAGATTTCACTTCAAATCTCAAAAAAGCCAAGTAGAAATCATTCTGTGGGAATTTACTGTGACTAAGAGAAAGAGAAGTTCAACCCTTCTCAAGTGATGGAGGGTCGGGGGGAGTCGCTAAGCCACAGGCACGGAAAGGCTCCCCTAGCTTAAGCGTGAGAGGTATAAGACCTTACACCCTGGTTACAGGGCTGTCATTTTGCCGGGCGTGTCAAAGTGACCTGTGGCTTAATTTGCATGGCAAAGGAGACCGAAACCCTCCTTACAGGGTGGTCCTTAAGCCAGGAGCCTTCCAATGGGCCAGAGCGAAAAGCGCTGTAAAGGAGAGACCTCCGTTCCCTCGGAAGTGGGTGGTCTCGTTGCCCAGCGAGTGCCAATGGCCCAAGAGGAGTTAGAAAGGGGAGACCTGCACCCTTCTGACAGGGAGGGGTCAACGGCACGGGGTATTTTAAAGGCTAGGTCCTAAGGAGCCCAAACCCACAGAGACCTCAACCCGTTTTAAAGGGGGCTCGCTCCGCCTCAGCTATGGAAGGGACCCATAAAGCATTTTGGTTTGTAAGGAATGGACCTTGATCCTTGTTTACAGGGAAGTCCTTTTACCGGGCACCTGAAGGGGGATTAAGCCTTTGAGGAAAAGTGTCGAACCCGATCCCTCGGTAGAGGGGTGCGGTGTGTGCGGTGTGTGCAGCCGTTGGCCGTGGCTTTTTCTTCCCTTTTCCTGCAGTTTCTTTGGTGCTTGTGTCGTCTTGTCCATTTTGTCCTTTGAGTTGCTGGAAAGAGAGAGGTGAAGCGGGTTAGGTGTGGCTCAGTAGAGAGCACGTGTACAAGGTAGATTCAGATGACATTGGCAAGGTACTCGGCCAAATCTCAAAAAAGCCAAGTAGAAATTATCCTGGGGGAATTTACTGTGACTAATAGAAACGGAACCTCAATCCTTCTGATGGGGTAGGGGGATGGGGAATCTCTCAGCCACAGGTTCTAAAAGATTCCCCTTGTTTAGGTGTGGCTCATTAGACATCAGGATTACAAAGTAATCTCCCCGTATGGAAATTACCCTAATTCCTAATTTTCAGCACGTGTGTGTTGCAGAAGTTAGGAGAGCTTTCACGAGAACTCAGCACCTTCTTCCTAGTCGGCACAAACTGCTTGAGGTTTCCTGCTTAGCGTCTTTTTCTTGGTAAGCTCAAGCCTGCACACACCTTTGCCCCCTAGGACCATTTGTGTAGTGAGTGCAAGCTGCTTTAGGAGTTTCCTACCCAGTACTTTTTGTAATATCAGTAGTAGAGTCTGTTCCCCTTTCCTTTCCATGTCTCTTCTCCAGTAAGGGTATCATCTACAGGGTTACCTCCTGCCCAGTCCTTGAGGTTGGCTTCCGTGGTTTTTGACTCATCGCCTTCTGCCCAATCAACAGGAGCTGCCTCAGTGATTTTTCTGCTCAGCACCTCCTGCCCAATCAGCAAAACACACCTCTGGGCTTCCCTCCCAACACCGCCTACCCGGTCAGCGCCAACCCCCTCAGTGACTTTTCCCACCCAACACCTCCTGCCTTGTCAGCAAAACCCACCTCTGGGCTTTCTCTCCCAACACCTCCTACCCACTCAACACGAGCCACCTCAGTGACTTTCCCACTCAGAGCCTCCTGCCCAGTCAGTGCCAGCCCCTGAAAGATTTTCCCATCCAGCGCTTTCCCTCCCAACTCCTCCTACCCAGTCAGCGCCAACCCCGTCAGTGACTTTTCCCGCCCAGCGCTTCCTACCTAGTCAGCACCAGCCCCGTCAGTGATTTTCTAGCCCAACACTTCCCACCCAGTCAGCGAAACCCACCTCTGGGCTTTCCCTCCTACCCTGTCAGCACCAATCCCCTCAGTGACTTTTCCCGCCCTGCGCCTCCTACCCTGTCAGCACGAGCTGCCTCAGTGATTTTCCTGCCCAGCACCTTCTGCCCAATCAGCAAAACCCACCTCAGGGCTTTCCCGCCCAGCGCTTCCTACCTAGTCAGCACGAGCCCCCTCAGTGATTTTCCAGCCCAACACCTCCCACCCAGTCAGCGAAACCACCTCTGGGCTTTCCCTCCCAACACCTCCTACCCAGTCAGCGCCAATCCCCTCAGTGACTTTTCCCGCCCTGTGCCTCATACCCTGTCAGCGCGAGCTGCCTCAGTGATTTTCCTGCCCAGCACCTCCTGCCCAATCAGCAAAACCCACCTCAGGGCTTTCCCGCCCAGCGCTTCCTACCTAGTCAGCACCAGCCCCGTCAGTGATTTTCTAGCCCAACACTTCCCACCCAGTCAGCGAAACCCACCTCTGGGCTTTCCCTCCTACCCTGTCAGCGCCAATCCCCTCAGTGACTTTTCCTGCCCTGCGCCTCCTACCCTGTCAGCACGAGCTGCCTCAGTGATTTCCCCGCCCACCACCTCCTGCCCAATCAGCAAAACCCACCTCTGGGCTTTCCCTCCCAACACATCCTGCCCAGTCAGCACCAGCCCCCTTAGTGATTTTTCCGCCCAACACCTCTTTTATCTGTTTACAATGCAAATATTTCTAATCAAAAGTAATATAAAGTGAGAACTGTACAATTTGCATTCTGTGTTGTAACTGAAATCAATATATTTGAAATGTAGCTCAGCTCTGAATGTTAGGGCCTAGATGACTGAGGGGCAGGAAGCCAGGCAGTGCAGTTTCCTACATTAGTGTACATTAAAGTGCTGTTGTAGGAGACATTTCTAGTCTAAAAACATGGGCAGGAGCGGATTTTGGCTAAGGAATGTCAACGGAGAAAGGCTGTACCTGGAGGATTGAGCCGGGGGGGGGGGGGTGAATCCACCGGGTCTGATCCTGCTGCCATTGAAAGCAATTGGAGCTTTGCTGCTGAGTCCAGCTGGAGCAGGAATGGGCCCAAAGTTCAGGGCTGCCCGCGGGGGGGGGCAAGTGAGGCAATTTGCCCCAGGTCCCGCAGGGGCCCCCATGAGAGTTTTTCGGGGCCCCTGGAGCGGGGTCCTTCACTCGCTCCGGGGGCCCTGGAAAACTCTTGTGGGGCCCGGGCCCCCGAAGCTTCTTCCACTCCGGGACCCGCCGCTGAAGTGCCCTGAAGACTCGCGGCGGGGGGTCCTTCTGCCCCGGGACCTGACGCCGAAGTGCTGGGTCTTCGGCGGCAGGGACCCTCCGCCGCCGAATACCCCAGGCCCCCTGAATCCTCTGAGCAGCCCTGCCAAAGTTAGCTGCTTTGCCCGGGCCTGGCTCTTGTGTATGCATATGATCCTCACTGCCATGCTGAGAGCCATGGAATGCAGGAGGGGATGGCTGTGGGGACTGTACCACCTGGTGTGAACTCTCCAGGACTCTTTGGTAAATGACAGCATGGGCCCAGCCCTTCACTTTATGACGGCCTCTAAGCTCCCTGTTGTAGCTATTTCCAGTGAGCCTGCTATTGGCGGCAGATAGCTGGAGAAGCTGAGCTCCATACACCGTACAGTATTCTGTGTGGGGCTTCCAGGTAAGTCCTTAGAGTAGCAGGACCTGCCAGAGATGTTTTTTTCTGCAAGAGGTTTGGGTTTTCCTTGGAAGTCCTTAGCGAAATATCCCTTCCCCCAGCCTTCCCTGTTCTACAATCTGCTACTTAGCCGGTCAGCTGTCACCCTGACCCCCAGATGTGGCTGCATTTCAGCGCTGCTCTTTGCGTAGGGTTGGAACGCATTTGGGGATAAAAGGTGCTATAAAAATACAGGAGGAGTTGCAGCTCTGGGCCCAGTGGGTGACCTTGGCAGTGCAGTTGCCAGCGTTGTATTGATCAAAAACCGGACTTTTGTTGCTGTTTTTGCATAGTCAGTTTTGCAATTGATACGTCTGTATTTTCAGCTCAGTGGGCAATCGGTTTACTGGCTGATGTGGTGCCAAGTTGCTCCGTACATCTTTAGACAACTGCAGGCTGCAATCTGTCAGGGGCTTTTTGGACAAGCATATGCTTTTCTACTTATTACGCTGATCTAGTGCTCTTTAATCCAGTCATCTAACTCCGAGGAGCTGACAAAGTCAGCCCTGCTCAGCCTGATGACCGGTCCTCCTTCCCCTCGAAGGAGGAGGACCCAGCTAGGCTAGATTGCACCAGGGCAGAGGCAATGCATTGTCTGCCCTGCAAGAGACCCCCATTCTGCAGCACATTCAGGCAGTGGCAGAGCAGGGTGTGAGTTTAGGGGGCACAAATGAGAACAGGGCAGGTAAAAGAGGAATTAACCCTTTACAGGGTAAAGAGGGATTTTATGCTACCCTTAGTTGTATGTTTATGACAGGGACATAGGCAGACAACAGGGAGAAGCGCCGGACCACTGAACGTTGACTTCTTTGATGGGGTCAACAAGCACGTGGACCGAGAGGATCCAGTGGCTACAGTGTACTATGATTTTCAGAAAGCCTTTGACAAGGTCCCTCACCAAAGGCTCTTACGCAAAGTAAGCTGTCATGGGTTAAGAGGGAAGGTGCTCTTATGGATTGGTAACTGGTTAAAAGATAGGGTAGAAAATATCATGTTGCCTCTATATAAATCCATGGTATGCCCACATCTTGAATACCGTGTGCAGATGTGGTCACCCCATCTCAAAAAAAGATATATTGGAATTGGAAAAGATTCAGAAAAGGGCAACAAAAATGATTAGGGGTATGGAACGGCTTCTGTATGAGGAGAGATTAATAAGACTGGGACTTTTCAGCATGGAAAAGAGACGGCTAAGGGGAGATATGATTGAGGTCTATAAAATCATGACTGGTGTAGAGAAAGTAGATAAGGAAGTGTTGTTTACTACTTCTCATAATACAAGAACTAGGGGTCACCAAATGAAATTAATAGGCAGCAGGTTTAAAACAAATAAAAGCAAGTATTTCTTCATACAATGCACAGTCAACCTGCGGAACTCCTTGCCAGAGGATGTTGTGAAGGCCAAGACTATAACAGGGTTCAAAAACGAACTAGATAAGTTCACGGAGGATAAATGCATCAATGGCTGTTAGCCAGGAGGGGCAGGGATGATGTCCCTAGCCTCTGTTTGCCAGAAGCTGGGAATGGGCGACGGGATGGATCACTTGATGATTCCCTGTTCTTTTCATTAGCTCTGGGGCACCTGGCACTGGCCACTGTGGGAAGACAGGATACTGGGCTAGATGGACTTTGGGTCTGACCCGGTAGGGCCATTTTTACGTTTTTATGACTTTTATTGGAAGTCCTCAGGAGCAGCTACTGCTGCCCTGCTCCCATACAAACTGCGCTCTGTGCTCCCAGCCGATCAGAGCGCAAGGTAAGGGGAACACCTGTGAGGGCAGCGCCCCCAGCCCCTGCAGCTGTGCTGTTAATTGAACTACAGGGTTGTTTGGGTGCATCATGGGGCTGGAGAAGCAGGTGTTGCTATTCCCGGGTTGTTCAGAGGAGATACAAAGACAGGGATTTGGGGCTGTCTCTTACGTGGGACATGAGCCAGGAGTTGTTAATGTTAGAGATGGCATAGACTAGAGCAGGGGCAGGGCCTGTCTCTTTATTCCCTTTGCGTACAGCGCCTAGCACAATGGGGTCATGGGCCATTTGCTACGATAATTCAGATAATAAATCAGTGTTCTGCATTGCAAGACCCGCGAGCCAGTGGCGGCTCCCATCGAGCCTAAGTGCGCTAAATTCCCTCTAAGCTGCGCAGTCGCGCAGCTGGCTATAACTAGCCGTGCAGCAGCTCTAAAGGGCCACACGGCAGGGACCTGAAGAGGAGAGAGGTAGGGGGTGGGTGGGAACTGGGGAGGGGATCAAATTGGGGCTTGCAGGGCTGCTGTGGGCCTCTCCCCAGGCCCGGAGCTCCCTGCTGCTGGCAAGTGGGAGAGCGGGCCCTTCTCCGGAGCCCCATACTCCCTCCCTGTCGGCCCTCCTGCTGGGGGGAGTCCTCCGGCACCAGCCCTAGGGCAGCCTGCCTGCACCCCAAACTGCTCATGCCTGGCCCCACCCTAGAGCCTGAACCCCCAGTCAGAACTCTCCCCCCACCCCCCGCATCCCAAGCCTCTGCCCCAGCTCTGAGCCCTCTCCTGAACCCCGCATCCCAACCACTCTCCTCCAGCCTTAAGCCCCTTCCACACCCCAAACCCCTCATCCACACCTCCACCCCAGACCCCTGATGAAGGAAATGCTTTGTGCATTACCCCGCGTAGCCACACGGTGTCACTGTTGCTCCATGCAGAAAATGCTCTGTGCATTTCCCCGTGTAGCCACCCAGTGTCACTGTTGCTCCTTAAGGAAATGCTCTGTGCATTACCCCGCATGGCCACACAGTGTCACTGTTGCTCCCTGAAGGAAATGCTCTGTGCATTACCCGGTGTGGCCACATGCTGTCACTGTTTCTCCATGAAGGAAATGCTCTCTGCATTACCCCGTGTGGCCACACAGTGTCACTGTTGCTCCTTAAGGAAATGCTCTCTGCATTACCCTGCGTGGCCACACAGTGTCACTGTTGCTCCATGTAGAAAATGCTCCATGCATTACCCCGCGTGGCAACCTAATGTTACTGTTGGTCCATGAAGGAAATGATCTCTGCATTACCTCGGGTGGCCACACAGTGTCACTGTTCCTCCTTAAAAACAACAAGGAGTCTGGTGTCACCTTAAAGACTAGCAGATTTATTGGGGCATAAGCAAGACGGGTACCCAGAAATCACCTACTACAGGACAGGCCCAACAAGGACAATAACAGAACACCACTGGCCATCACATACAGCCCTCAGCTAAAACCTCTCCAGCGCATTATCCACGATCTACAACCTATCCTGGAAAATGATCCCTCACTCTCACAGACCTTGGGAGGCAGGCCAGTCCTCGCTTACAGACAACCCCCCAACCTGAAGCAAATACTCACCAGCAACTACACACCACACCACAGAAACACCAACCCAGGAACCAATCCCTGTAGCAAACCCCGTTGCCTACTCTGTCCCCGTATCTACTCTGGCGACACCATCAGAGGACCCAACCACATCAGCCACACCATCAAGGGCTCATTCACCCACACATCCACTAATGTTATATATGCCATCATGTGCCAGCAATGCCCCTCTGCCATGTACATTGGCCAAACCGGACAGTCCCTCCGCAAAAGAATAAATGGACACAAATCGGACATCAGGAATGGTAACATACATAAGCCAGTAAGTGAACACTTCAGTCTCCCTGGTCATTCTATTACAAATTTAAAAGTCACTATCATTGAACAAAAAAACTTCAGAAACAGACTTCAAAGAGAAACAGCAGAACTAAAATTCATTTGCAAATTTAACACCATTAATCGGGGCTTGAATAGGGACTGGGAGTGGCTGGCTCATTACAGAAGCAGCTTTACCTCTCCTGGAATTGACACTCCTCATCTGTTATTGGGAGTGGACTACATCCACCCTGATTGAATTGGCCCTGCCAACACTGGTTCTCCACTTGCGAAGTAACTCCCTGCTCTTCATGTGTCAGTATATAATGCCTGCATCTGTAACTTTCACTCTATGCATCTGAAGAAGAGAGGTTTTTACCCACGAAAGCTTATGCCCAAATAAATCTCTTTTTTATTTTTGTAGATACAGACTAACACGGCTACCCCCGATACTTGTTCCTCCTTAAGGAAATGCTCGTGCATTACCCCACGTAGCCACACAGTGTCACTGTTGCTCCATGAAGGAAATGCTCTGTGCATTACCTTGGGTGGCCACACAGTGTCAGTGTTGCTCCATGCAGGAAATGCTCTGTTCATTACCTCGCGTGGCCACACAGTGTCACTGTTGTTCCATGAAGGAAATGCTCTGTGCATTACCCTGAATGGCCACACAGTGTCACTGTTGCTCCATGAAGGAAATGCTCTGTGCTTTAGCTCGCGTGGCCAGACAGTGTCACTGTTGCTCCATGTCGAAAATGGTTTGTGCATTACCCCGCATGGCCATACTGTGTCACTGTTGCTCCTTAAGGAAATGCTCATGCATTACCCCGCGTGGCCACACATTGTCCCTGTTGCTCCATGCAGGAAATGCTCTGTGTTTTATCTCACGTGGCCACACAGTGTCACTGTTGTTCGCTGCAGAAAATGCTCTGGGCATTACCTCGCATGACCACATGGTGTCACTGTTGTTCCTTGAAGGAAATGCTCTCTGCATTATCTTCAATGGCCACACAGTGTCACTGTTGCTCCATGAAGGAAATGCTCTGTGCATTACCTTCGGTGGCCACACAGTGTCACTGTTGCTCCATGAAGGAAATGCTCTGTGCATTACCTCACATGGCCACACAGTGTCACTGTTGCTCCTTGAGGAAATGCTCTGTGCATTATCCCGCGTGGTCACTCGGTGTCACTGTTGCTCCATGTAGAAAATGCTCTGTGCATTACCCCGCGTGGTCACTCGGTGTCACTGTTGCTCCATGTAGAAAATGCTCTGTGCATTACCACACGTGGCCACACAGTGTCACTGTTTCTCCTTAAGGAAATGCTCGTGCATTACCCCACGTGGCCACACAGTGTCACTGTTGCTCCATGAAGGAAATGCCTTGTGCATTACCTCACATGGCCACACAGTGTCACTGTTGTTCGATGCAGAAAATACTCTGTGCATTACCTCGCGTGGCTACATGGTGTCACTGTTGCTCCATGAAGGAAATGCTCTGTGCATTACCTTCGGTGGCCACACAGTGTCAGTGTTGCTCCATGAAGGAAATGCTGTGTGCATTACCCCAGGTGGCCACACAGTGTCACTGTTGCTTCATGAGGGAAATGCCCTGTGCAGTACCTCACATGGCCACACAGTGTCACTGTTGTTCGCTGCAGAAAATGCTCTGGGCATTACCTCGCATGACCACATGGTGTCACTGTTGCTCCTTGAAGGAAATGCTCTGTGCATTACCCCGCATGGCCACACAGTGTCACTGTTGCTCCATGAAGGAAATGCTGTGTGCATTACCCCACATAGCCATATGGTGTCACTGTTGCTCCTTAAGGAAATGCTCGTGCATTACCCCGCGTGGCCACAAATTGTCACTGTTGCTCCATGCAGTCGATGCATGCGGGCAGTGGACCCCATGAGTCCCCCGGCTCCTTCCTCGCTGCGCTCAGGCTTTGCGGCTCCCGGGAGTGTGAGCTGCCACCATTGCTGCCACTCCAAGAGCAGGCTCCGGGCTCCGCGCCCCGGCAGTGGCTCATATGCCCGGGAGCCGCAGACCCCGAGCACAGCAAGGGGGGAGCTGGGGGGCGCACGAGGGCCTCTGCCCGCATGCATCTGCTGCAGCTGCAGGCGCCCCTGGGGGGACGCCTGTCCGCAACCTGGGCAGGAGGGGCAAGGGGCACAGCTGCTCCCCGCTAGCGGCGCTGCCACCTTTGCAGGGCTCCTCCCCCCCCGCGCCGCACCGGCTCCTCCATGGTGGGGGCTCGCTGCCCCCACAAGCCGACGTTCTGGCTCTCTGGTGTCTCCGGAAGGCGGTTCCTCCCTGCCAAGCCAGGGCACCGCTTTTTGGCAAACTAAGATCCTGTAGGCTGACATGTCCTGAGTAAATATGACCGTCATGCACAACTGTTTTTGTCAGTACATTCAGAAACTGACAGTATATACCTGGTTTCAGAAGAAGTGGGCTGTAGTCCACGAAAGCTTATGGTCTAATAAATTTGTTAGTCTCTAAGGCCTTGGCTACACTGGCAATTCACAGAGCTGCACTTGCTGGGCTCAGGGGTGTGAAAAAACACCCCCCCCCGAGCGCAGCGAGTGCAGCGCTGTAAAGCGCCAGTGTAATCAGCGCCTGCAGCGCTGCATGCTCACGCGCAGCACTGCAAGCTATTCCCCTCGGAGAGGTGGCGCGACTACACTCGTACTTCACAGCACTGCCGCTGCAGCGCTGTGAATCCGCGAGTGTAGCCAAGGCCTAAGGTGTCACCCACCTGTTTATGCTCTCTTTATGTGTGTATATATATCTCCTCAATATATGTTCCATTCTGTATGCATCCGAAGAAGTGGGCTGTAGTCCACGAAAGCTTATGCTCTAATAAATTTGTTAGTCTCTAAGGTGCCACAAGTACTCCTGTTCTTCTTTTTGCGGATACAGACTAACTCGGCTGCTACTCTGAAACAAGTACTCCTGTTCTTTTTGAATATATACCTGGGGGTTGGCAAATGCCTGTTAAGTGGCTTCATTACCCCTTGAATGGCTCTTTAACAATTTCAGTGTTGTGCTGATAGGTCTGGCAGGCTGGAGGCTTTTTCTCTTTTAACTACTAGATCCCCTTCCCAGGAAGACTCCGAGCCTGCAGGAAGGGTCAGAACAGGGATAGGAAATCCAGAAGGGTCGACACTAAGACCCAGTGGGAGCCCCTAACCACTTGGCACCCTAGGCGGCTAGTTCGCCTAGTGGTTGCACCAGTCCTGCATACCACTTAGCCACTGATGCCTATTGAACTTATCCATAGAGCAGCCCCATGGACTCTCTCTCTCCTCTCCTCTCATTGTGCCGTCTCCCTTCATAGGACAAGGGCAGGTGTGGTAGGTGTGCATCCCCACAGGCTAGGTCTCGGGAGTCATGAAGAAGTAGGAGGGGACGAAAATCATGCAGGGCAGTGGGTGCAAGAATGGAGCGGTGACTGTCGGTGTTAACTCGGTCTCTGTTCATTGAGGGGGGCAGATGTAGATATGATGGAAAAGGGAGGCAGGGATGAGGGCAAGAGCTCTGTGTAATGACGGCTCATGCTTGGCTTTTGCAGCTGCTCTTACAGAGGAATTGTTGTTCAGGAGCCCTAGGCAGAGGAGAAGCTGGCAGAAGTGGATCTGAGCAGCTTGGACATCCTTCTAAGCAGATATGAACAGTCCTCAGCTTTCTGCCTCCCTCATAACTACACTTCACAACTTTTAGCGGCACGGCTGAAGCCTAAGATAAATGCATGGTAGTAGCTGAGTACACACGGCTGCTTCTCTTTAGGTGAGGCTTGGTTTCTCATAAAAGTTTTCCTCCTTGTTCTGGGTGTGGGAGGAGAATTTCCCTATTTTGGGATTAGCTGTGGGATTACGACCAGGGGAAGAGACAATAGTCTCTTCTGCACAGTGACTCTCTTGGGTGCAGGTGCAACGGGCTGCTTAACATTAGAACGTAAGAATGGCAATACTGGGTCAGACCAAAGGTCCATCTAGCCCAGTATCCTGTCTTCCAACTGGCTAATACCAGGTGCTTCAGAGGGAATGAATAGAACAGGTAATCATGAAGTGATCCATCCTGTGTGGCCCATTCCCAGCTTCTGGCAAACAGAGGATAAGGACACCATCCCTGCCCATCCTGACTAATAGCCATCGATGGACCTATTCTCCATGAATTGACCTAGTCCTTTTTTGAACCCTATTATAGTCTTGACTTTCACAGCATTCTCTGGCCAGCAATTCCAGAGGTTGAGTGTGCGTTGTGTGCTTTTTAATTGTATCTATAAAGGTGTAATGGGACAGGGAGAAGAAGAACATACACCGATGATAACTTTTGTTTTTCCCTCTTGTATTCTGCTTAGTAGGAAGGAGAAAGAAGTCAAGGGTAAGAGCCCACCCCCGGTGTGAGATGGAAGGCACGCAAGAGCCATGAGACAGTGAGCATTGTTGATGCCAGGCTATGGCGATGCCATCTAGCTGGAAACGGAGCAGCCGTCACTGTCAGTGAGCTAAGTGTCTGGTTTGGTGAGGAGTCTGGTCACGGCCCACATGGCTCCAGGCAGGGATGCGCCGTTAGCTTGGTCTGTGTTTGTAAGAAAAGGTTCCCGTCTAGCTGTGGCTACGAGGGAGACAAGGTCCCCCGTTATCAGGGGCTGCTCATTTTGTCTGGCCAGGAGCGGTGTGTTCATCGCAGCGAAAGGTTGCATCTAGGAGGATGACTCTAGCTGGTGAGTTTCTTGCCTTCCTTCCATGTTTCTCTCTCTCTTCTCTAGTGTGTTGTCTGACCCATTTTCTCGGTCTGTCCTTGTCTCTACTTGTTCGGTCTCCTTTCGTTGAACACGGGCAGGCATGCTAGGTGTGCATCCCCACTGGCTAGGTCTCGGAAGCCATGTAGAAGTGGGAGGGGACAACAATCACGCGGGGCAGCGCGCGCATGAGTGGAGCATCGCTGTCAGTATTGACGCAGTCTCTGTTCATCGAGTGGGGTTGATGTAGACGGGATAGGAGAGGGAGTCAGGAATGAGGGCAAGATTTTGCCCATCAATTGAGTTTTGTGGAGTGATGGCTCCGGCTTGGCTTATTTGTGGCGCTTGCAGAGGAACAGTCGAGCAGCAGCCGAAGGAAAAGCTGGCAGAGGTGGACCTGAGCAGCCTGGACATCCTTGTAAGCAGAGATTAACAGTCCTCCGCTTTCTGCCTTCCGCATAACTGACTGTGAGTAAGCCGTCAGTGCTTGGAATTCCTCATCTGTGCTCGCTCTAATTTTCTTCACAGGCCATGAGCTTCCTCACTGGGCACGGGGCTCTGTGGGATTGAGGCGGGGGAGGGGCCAGAGTCTGCTCTGCAGAGTGACTATGTCGGGTGCCGTTGCAAGGGGTGCTTTTTGGTTGTAATGCTAAAGGTGTAACGGGAAGAGGGTTGAGGGCAGGTATGCTCAGTCCTCAAGTCTCTTCCTTCTCTATCACTGGGTGAGCTTCCCTGGTCATGCCACTCTAGGTATCCTCTCTGAAGCAGGCCATATTCAGTAGCGGACATGAGCAGGGGTCTGAGAGTAGCCCTCGGCCTGTGTCTCCAGTCACCAAGTTGCACCACACATGTTATGTGAAGGGTCCAGAGATCTGCACAGCACTCTGGGCTGACCTGCTCCAGGCTGGGCTCCTGGGTCCTAACCCTCCTGGTTACTGCTCCCCGAGGGCTCTGCTGGCCCTGGAGCCCGACCCCAACCCGAGCGGCTCTTAAGGTCTGTGAGTGGTCGAAGGGCGGCCGGGAACTGAGGAGCAGCCACAGCCCCGGGAACCCATACAGCACAAGGACAAGGGTGGGGAGCGCTGTGGCTACCTGCATCATTGTGCCACCTAGCGTAGCAGTCGCCCTACCCTGCCTGGCTCTGGCCTCTGGGCTGGTGAAGGGCTGGAGCCTCTGAGGGGCGGAGGCAGAACTTGCACTTCAGTGAGGGGTGAGGCCTCGTGGTGGTGGTGGGGATGCAGCTGCCACAGTTTTCTGTCTACCCCACCTCAGCTCCCCCAGTGAGGAAGGGGCTGGTGCTGCCCCTGCTGCCCACAGGCTGTCACTGCTCCTCCAGGGCAGATGCACGCTGCGCATTTCCCCAACTGGCCACCGGGTGTCACCGCTGCTCCAGGAGAAACACAGTCTGTATGTTACCCTGCCTGCCCGCCGGATGGCGGTGATGGTCCAAGGCAGATAGCCCAGACATTACCCCGGCTGGCCACCGAGTATCAGTGCAGCGCTGTGGGGGGGAAATGATTTCTGCCTTACCCTGAGTGGCTACATAGTGTCTGTGTTGCTCCACGAGGGAAATGCTTTGTGCTTTGCCGCGAGTGGCCACCAAGTGTCACTGCTGCTGCATGGGGGACATGCTCTGTGCATTGCCGTGATTGGCCACTGGGTGTCACTGTTGCTCCAGGGCAACTACATTCTGAGATATACCCCAGGTGGCCTCTAAGATACATGTGTGGTAAAGGCTGAGTACAGACGTCTGCTTCCCTTTAGGTGGGGTTCGGTTTGTAATAAAAGTTTTCCTCCTTGTTCTGGGTGCAGAGGGAGAATTTCCCAATATTGGGAGCAGCTGATCTTCCTGGACAGGGAGAAGCATGTTCACCTGAGCAGAGGCCTGGAACCGGAAAGGTGAGTACAGGTGCTGAATTTGTCCTTCTTCCTATGTGTCTCTCTCTGAGCTCTCATATGTTGGCCAACATACTCTCTCTCTCTCCCCTTGTCCTGTCTCTTTGCATAGAACATGGGCAATGGTGCATGCTCACAGGCTTGGTCTGGGGCGTCTGCAACCCACTGGGGCATTGGGAGGGGGAAGAGAAACATGATGGTACTAGATCCTCCATTGGTAGTGGTGGGGGTGACTGTGGGAGTTGACTGTCACTGTTCATCAAGTGGGGCTGATGTACAGTGGATGGGAGAGGGAGGGCAGTATCTCATACACCAATAGACCTTTGGGCAGTGATGGCTCCTGCTTGGGTTATATGCTGTGTTTGCAGAGGAATCGCCCAGGACCCCAGCCAGAGGAGAAACTGGAAGAAGTGAACCTGAGCAGCCTGGACATCCTTGTAAGCAGAGATGAACAGTCCTCCGCTTTCTGTCTTCTGCATGACTGGCTGTGAGTGAACAATTATGGCACTCTATTGCTCATCCGTACCACTCTAGTTTTCTTCCACCATTCTCCTGCTGCTCTCTGGCCCTGCTGTATCACGGCACGCAGTGTCACTGTTGCTCCTTAAGGAAATGCTCTGTGCATTACCCCAGGTGTCCACCCAGTGCCACTGTTGCTCCATGGGGGAAATGCTTTGTGCATTACCTGGATTAGCCACCCAGTGTCACTGTTGCTTTATTTGGGAAATGCTCTGTGCAACTATACAGAGTGTCCACCCGGTGTCAATATTGCTTCATGAAGGAAATGCTCTGTGATTACCCGGGGTGGCCACACAGTCTCATTTTTGCTTCATGAGAGAAATGTTCTGTGCAATTACACTGAGTGGCCACCGGGCGTCACTGCTGTTCTGCAGGGGAAAAGCTCTGACCATTTCCCCGATTGGCCATGTAGTGTCTCTGTTGCTCCATGAAAGAAATGCTCTGTGCAGTCGTCCAACTGGCCGCCCAATGTCACTGCTGCTTCTTAAGGGATTACTCTGAGGGTACTGCAGGTGACAACACAGTGTCACTGTTGATCAATGGGGGAAATTCTTAGTGCATTACCCCTTGTGGCCACCTAGTCAGTCTTGCTCCCTGAAATGCTTTGTGAATTACCTGGATTAGCCACCCAGTGTCACTGTTGCTCCCTTTGGAACTACTTTGTGCATTACCTCGAGTGGCCACCAGGTGCCACTCCAGCTCCCTGAAATGTTTACAGATGTCACTGTTGCTCCAGAGTAGCAGCCGTGTTAGTCTGTATCCACAAAAAGAAGAACAGGAGTACTCTAAGGTGCCACAAGTACTGTTGCTCCAGTAGGGTAATGCTTTGTGCATTACCCAAAGTGGCCACATGGTGTCATTGAAAAGAAGAACAGGAGTACTTGTGGCACCTTAGAGACTAACAAATTTATTAGAGCATAAGCTTTCGTGGACTACAGCCCACTTCTTCGGATGCATAAATTTGTTAGTCTCTAAGGTGCAACAAGTACTCCTGTTCTTCTTTTTGCGGATACAGACTAACACGGCTGTTACTCTGAAACTTGTCATGGTGTCATTGTTACTTCATGTGGGAAATGCTCTGTGCTATTACATCGAGTGGCCACCTGGTGTCACTGTTACTGCCTAAGGAAAATGCTTTGTGCATTCCCCTGGTGGGCCACCTGGTGTCACTGTTGCTCCACGAGAGAAATGATCACTCAGTTTCTGTTCATCCAGTGGGGCTGATGTAGATGGGATGGGAGAGGGAGGCAGGGATGAGGGCAAGATTTCACACACCAATAGAGATTTGTGTAGTGATGGCTCATGCTTGGCTTTTGCAGCTGCGCTTGCAGAGGAATTGGCCAGGAGCCACAGCCACAGGAGAAGCTGGCACAAGTGGACCTGAGCAACCTGGATATCCTTCTAAGCAGATATGAACAGTCCTCAGGTTTCCGCCTCCCAGATAATTGGCTCTGAGTAAGAGGTCAGTGCTTTGAATTCCTCATGTGTGCTCCCTCTAGTTTCTTCACAGGCCGTGTGCTTCCTCGTTGGGTACGGGCTCTGTGGTATCAAGGATGCGGAGGGGCCACAGTCTACTCTGCAGAGTGACTATGTCGGGTGCCGTTAAGGGGGCCAATACAGGGAGGAGAAAAGGGAAAGAGACCTGAACCCTGATTACAGGGCAGTCACATTTTCGTTAGTAAAATATTCCTCCTTTACACAAGGCGGGGGAGGAGTCCTGAATGTGAAAAGATCTGGAAATGAACAGGTAAGGGAGGGATCCTGCTGAGTGTCCCCTTTCCAATCAATCCTCCATCCCTCAGCGACACCCTTCCCGACTTACCTCCTAACCCACCAAGAAAATGACAACTTTGTGCCCCCTACCTTTACCAAAAAAGACCCCTCTTACTTGTGACGCGGTCCTGTTAGTAGGGTTAGGTGCACCCACGTGCCGGCTCTGAATACCACCGCATCTACCTACAACATCTCAACATGAACACATTTCAGAAAGGACCGCCACATCAATCTCTTCAAAAGTAGCCCGAGGAATCTCCTCTCTTTATCACCAAAGAGACACAAGGCCTGGAATTCGGACACAACTAACGGAGCTGTCCGAATCCCTACAGTTGACGCTCGTCAGTCCAACAGCGTTCTTTCTTGTGCACAAGAAAACAAAGGGTGAAAGTTGTGGTTGGTTGAGCGGTGTAAATTGGGCAGGGCAAAAGGACTTGAGGAAGGATTACACGGAAGTGAGGGTCCGAAAGGAGACCCCCACCTCCCCTGTTCATTTCCAGACTTTGTGACGTTTGCTTGGTTGGGCCATTTCTTGGCTTTTTTGAGAAACGGGGCGAATTTTCCACGGCCTCCGCCATCCCCTTACAGCCGCCCCTACGCCACACCATGTTCCATCTGACCGGGATAGGTCACGAGTAAGATTTCACTTCAAATCTCAAAAAAGCCAAGTAGAAATCATTCTGTGGGAATTTACTGTGACTAAGAGAAACAGAAGTTCAACCCTTCTCGAGTGGTGGAGGGTCGGGGGGAGTCGCTAAGCCACAGGCACAGAAAGGCTCCCCTAGCTTAAGCGTGAGAGGTATAAGACCTTACACCCTGGTTACAGGGCAGTCATTTTGCCGGGCGTGTCAAAGTGACCTGTGGCTTAATTTGCATGGCAAAGGAGACCGAAACCCTCCTTACAGGGTGGTCCTTAAGCCAGGGGCCTTCCAATGGGCCAGAGCGAAAAGCGCTGTAAAGGAGAGACCTCCGTTCCCTCGGAAGTGGGTGGTCTCGTTGCCCAGCGAGTGCCAACGGCCCAAGAGGAGTTAGAAAGGGGAGACCTGCACCCTTCTGACAGGGAGGGGTCAACGGCACGGGGCATTTTAAAGGCTAGGTCCTAAGGAGCCCAAACCCACAGAGACCTCAACCCGTTTTAAAGGGGGCTCGCTCCTCCTCAGCTATGGAAGGGACCCATAAAGCATTTTGGTTGGCAAGGAATGGACCTTGATCCTTGTTTACAGGGAAGTCCTTTTACCGGGCACCTGAAGGGGGATTAAGCCTGTGAGGAAAAGTGTCGAACCCGACCCCTCGGTAGAGGGGTGCGGTGTGTGCTGTGTGTGCGGTGTGTGCAGCCGTTGGCCGTGGCTTTTTCTTCCCTTTTCCTGCAGTTTCTTTGGTGCTTGTGTCGTCTTGTTCATTTTGTCCTTTGAGTTGCTAGAAAGAGAGAGGTGAAGCGGGTTAGGTGTGGCTCAGTAGAGAGCACGTGTACAAGGTAGATTCAGATGACATTGGCAAGGTACTCGGCCCTGCCGGAAATTACCCTAATTCCTACTCTTCGGCAACGATCTCTTTCAGAGCGCAGGAGAGCTTGCGGCAGAAGGCGGGTCCAGGTGGATGCAGAGGACGCGGGCTTTGACTTGGCTGAGTGCGTGAGTGGGGAGGGCACGGGACAGCTAGTAGGACAAACCCTGAACCCTCTCAAGAGTCTGGTTTCTAGAACTACCTTCCAAATGGCAGTGTTACCTTGTGAAAGGCAGGGAAAGACCCACACCCTAGTTAGAGGGAGCTCACTTTGGACCTTGGCGTGAAGAGGCCCGACGCAGAGAGGAGAAAAGGGAAAGCGACCTGAACCCTGATTACAGGGCAGTCACCCTTTCTTTAGTAAAATACACCTCCTTTACACAATGAGGGTGGGGGAGTCCTGAATGTGAAAAGATCTGGAAATGAACAGGTAAGGGAGGGATCCTGCTGAGTGTCCCCTTTCCAATCAATCCTCCGTCCCTCAGCGACACCCTTCCCGACTTACCTCCTACCCCACCAAGAAAATGACAACTTTGTGCCCCCTACCTTTACCAGAAAAGACCCCTCTGACTTGTGACGCGGTCCTGTTAGTAGGGTTAGGTGCACCCACGTGCCGGCTCTGAATACCACCGCATCTACCTACAACATCTCAACATGAACACATTTCAGAAAGGCCCGCCACCTCAATCTCTTCCAACGTAGCCCGAGGAATCTCCTCTCTTTATCACCAAAGAGACACAAGGCCTGGAATTCGGACACAACTAACGGAGCTGTCCGAATCCCTACAGTTGACGCTCGTCAGTCCGACAGCGTTCTTTCTTGTGCACAAGAAAACAAAGGGTGAAAGTTGTGGTTGGTTGAGCGGTGTAAATTGGGCAGGGCAAAAGGACTTGAGGAAGGATTACACGGAAGTGAGGGTCCGAAAGGAGCCCCCCACCTCCCCTGTTCATTTCCAGACTTTGTGACGTTTGCTTGGTTGGGCCATTTCTTGGCTTTTTTGAGAAACGGGGCGAATTTTCCACGGCCTCCGCCATCCCCTTACAGCCGCCCCTTCGCCACACCATGTTCCATCTGACCGGGATAGGTCCCCAGTAAGATTTCACTTCAAATCTCAAAAAAGCCAAGTAGAAATCATTCTGTGGGAATTTACTGTGACTAAGAGAAACAGAAGTTCAACCCTTCTCAAGTGATGGAGGGTCGGGGGGAGTCGCTAAGCCACAGGCACGGAAAGGCTCCCCTAGCTTAAGCGTGAGAGGTATAAGACCTTACACCTTGGTTACAGGGCAGTCATTTTGCCGGGCGTGTCAAAGTGACCTGTGGCTTAATTTGCATGGCAAAGGAGACCGAAACCCTCCTTACAGGGTGGTCATTAAGCCAGGAGCCTTCCAATGGGCCAGAGCGAAAAGCGCTGTAAAGGAGAGACCTCCGTTCCCTCGGAAGTGGGTGGTCTCGTTGCCCAGCGAGTGCCAACGGCCCAAGAGGAGTTAGAAAGGGGAGACCTGCACCCTTCTGACAGGGAGGGGTCAACGGCACGGGGCATTTTAAAGGCTAGGTCCTAAGGAGCCCAAACCCACAGAGACCTCAACCCGTTTTAAAGGGGGCTCGCTCCGCCTCAGCTATGGAAGGGACCCATAAAGCATTTTGGTTTGTAAGGAATGGACCTTGATCCTTGTTTACAGGGAAGTCCTTTTACCGGGCACCTGAAGGGGGATTAAGCCTGTGAGGAAAAGTGTCGAACCCGATCCCTCGGTAGAGGGGTGCGGTGTGTGCGGTGTGTGCAGCCGTTGGCCGTGGCTTTTTCTTCCCTTTTCCTGCAGTTTCTTTGGTGCTTGTGTCGTCTTGTCCATTTTGTCCTTTGAATTGCTGGAAAGAGAGAGGTGAAGCGGGTTAGGTGTGGCTCAGTAGAGAGCACGTGTACAAGGTAGATTCAGATGACATTGGCAAGGTACTCGGCCCTGCCGGAAATTACCCTAATTCCTACTCTTCGGCAACGATCTCTTTCAGAGCGCAGGAGAGCTTGCGGCAGAAGGCGGGTCCAGGTGGATGCAGAGGACGCGGGCTTTGACTTGGCTGAGAGCGTAAATGAGGAGGGCACGAGACAGCTAGTAGGACAAACCCTGAACCCTCTCAAGAGGCTGGTTTCTAGAACTACCTTCCAAATGGCAGTGTTACCTTGTGAAAGGCAGGGAAAGACCCACACCCTAGTTAGAGGGAGCTCACTTTGGACCTTGGCGTGAAGAGGGCCAACGCAGAGAGGAGAAAAGGGAAAGCGACCTGAACCCTGATTACAGGGCAGTCACCCTTTCTTTAATATAATACACTTCCTTTACACAATGGGCGTGGGGGAGTCCGGAATGTGAAAAGATCTGGAAATGAACAGGTAAGGGAGGGATCCTGCTGAGTGTCCCCTTTCCAATCAATCCTCCGTCCCTCAGCGACACCCTTCCCGACTTACCTCCTACCCCACCAAGAAAATGACAACTTTGTGCCCCCTACCTTTACCAAAAAAGACCCCTCTTACTTGTGACGCGGTCCTGTTAGTAGGGTTAGGTGCACCCACGTGCCGGCTCTGAATACCACCGCATCTACCTACAACATCTCAACATGAACACATTTCAGAAAGGACCGCCACATCAATCTCTTCAAAAGTAGCCCGAGGAATCTCCTCTCTTTATCACCAAAGAGACACAAGGCCTGGAATTCGGACACAACTAACGGAGCTGTCCGAATCCCTACAGTTGACGCTCGTCAGTCCAACAGCGTTCTTTCTTGTGCACAAGAAAACAAAGGGTGAAAGTTGTGGTTGGTTGAGCGGTGTAAATTGGGCAGGGCAAAAGGACTTGAGGAAGGATTACACGGAAGTGAGGGTCCGAAAGGAGACCCCCACCTCCCCTGTTCATTTCCAGACTTTGTGACGTTTGCTTGGTTGGGCCATTTCTTGGCTTTTTTGAGAAACGGGGCGAATTTTCCACGGCCTCCGCCATCCCCTTACAGCCGCCCCTACGCCACACCATGTTCCATCTGACCGGGATAGGTCACGAGTAAGATTTCACTTCAAATCTCAAAAAAGCCAAGTAGAAATCATTCTGTGGGAATTTACTGTGACTAAGAGAAACAGAAGTTCAACCCTTCTCGAGTGGTGGAGGGTCGGGGGGAGTCGCTAAGCCACAGGCACAGAAAGGCTCCCCTAGCTTAAGCGTGAGAGGTATAAGACCTTACACCCTGGTTACAGGACAGTCATTTTGCCGGGCGTGTCAAAGTGACCTGTGGCTTAATTTGCATGGCAAAGGAGACCGAAACCCTCCTTACAGGGTGGTCCTTAAGCCAGGGGCCTTCCAATGGGCCAGAGCGAAAAGCGCTGTAAAGGAGAGACCTCCGTTCCCTCGGAAGTGGGTGGTCTCGTTGCCCAGCGAGTGCCAACGGCCCAAGAGGAGTTAGAAAGGGGAGACCTGCACCCTTCTGACAGGGAGGGGTCAACGGCACGGGGCATTTTAAAGGCTAGGTCCTAAGGAGCCCAAACCCACAGAGACCTCAACCCGTTTTAAAGGGGGCTCGCTCCTCCTCAGCTATGGAAGGGACCCATAAAGCATTTTGGTTGGCAAGGAATGGACCTTGATCCTTGTTTACAGGGAAGTCCTTTTACCGGGCACCTGAAGGGGGATTAAGCCTGTGAGGAAAAGTGTCGAACCCGACCCCTCGGTAGAGGGGTGCGGTGTGTGCTGTGTGTGCGGTGTGCAGCCATTGGCCGTGGCTTTTTCTTCCCTTTTCCTGCAGTTTCTTTGGTGCTTGTGTCGTCTTGTTCATTTTGTCCTTTGAGTTGCTAGAAAGAGAGAGGTGAAGCGGGTTAGGTGTGGCTCAGTAGAGAGCACGTGTACAAGGTAGATTCAGATGACATTGGCAAGGTACTCGGCCCTGCCGGAAATTACCCTAATTCCTACTCTTCGGCAACGATCTCTTTCAGAGCGCAGGAGAGCTTGCGGCAGAAGGCGGGTCCAGGTGGATGCAGAGGACGCGGGCTTTGACTTGGCTGAGTGCGTGAGTGGGGAGGGCACGGGACAGCTAGTAGGACAAACCCTGAACCCTCTCAAGAGTCTGGTTTCTAGAACTACCTTCCAAATGGCAGTGTTACCTTGTGAAAGGCAGGGAAAGACCCACACCCTAGTTAGAGGGAGCTCACTTTGGACCTTGGCGTGAAGAGGGCCGACGCAGAGAGGAGAAAAGGGAAAGCGACCTGAACCCTGATTACAGGGCAGTCACCCTTTCTTTAGTAAAATACACCTCCTTTACACAATGAGGGTGGGGGAGTCCTGAATGTGAAAAGATCTGGAAATGAACAGGTAAGGGAGGGATCCTGCTGAGTGTCCCCTTTCCAATCAATCCTCCGTCCCTCAGCGACACCCTTCCCGACTTACCTCCTACCCCACCAAGAAAATGACAACTTTGTGCCCCCTACCTTTACCAGAAAAGACCCCTCTGACTTGTGACGCGGTCCTGTTAGTAGGGTTAGGTGCACCCACGTGCCGGCTCTGAATACCACCGCATCTACCTACAACATCTCAACATGAACACATTTCAGAAAGGACCGCCACCTCAATCTCTTCCAACGTAGCCCGAGGAATCTCCTCTCTTTATCACCAAAGAGACACAAGGCCTGGAATTCGGACACAACTAACGGAGCTGTCCGAATCCCTACAGTTGACGCTCGTCAGTCCGACAGCGTTCTTTCTTGTGCACAAGAAAACAAAGGGTGAAAGTTGTGGTTGGTTGAGCGGTGTAAATTGGGCAGGGCAAAAGGACTTGAGGAAGGATTACACGGAAGTGAGGGTCCGAAAGGAGCCCCCCACCTCCTCTGTTCATTTCCAGACTTTGTGACGTTTGCTTGGTTGGGCCATTTCTTGGCTTTTTTGAGAAACGGGGCGAATTTTCCACGGCCTCCGCCATCCCCTTACAGCCGCCCCTTCGCCACACCATGTTCCATCTGACCGGGATAGGTCCCCAGTAAGATTTCACTTCAAATCTCAAAAAAGCCAAGTAGAAATCATTCTGTGGGAATTTACTGTGACTAAGAGAAACAGAAGTTCAACCCTTCTCAAGTGATGGAGGGTCGGGGGGAGTCGCTAAGCCACAGGCACGGAAAGGCTCCCCTAGCTTAAGCGTGAGAGGTATAAGACCTTACACCTTGGTTACAGGGCAGTCATTTTGCCGGGCGTGTCAAAGTGACCTGTGGCTTAATTTGCATGGCAAAGGAGACCGAAACCCTCCTTACAGGGTGGTCCTTAAGCCAGGAGCCTTCCAATGGGCCAGAGCGAAAAGCGCTGTAAAGGAGAGACCTCCGTTCCCTCGGAAGTGGGTGGTCTCGTTGCCCAGCGAGTGCCAACGGCCCAAGAGGAGTTAGAAAGGGGAGACCTGCACCCTTCTGACAGGGAGGGGTCAACGGCACGGGGCATTTTAAAGGCTAGGTCCTAAGGAGCCCAAACCCACAGAGACCTCAACCCGTTTTAAAGGGGGCTCGCTCCGCCTCAGCTATGGAAGGGACCCATAAAGCATTTTGGTTTGTAAGGAATGGACCTTGATCCTTGTTTACAGGGAAGTCCTTTTACCGGGCACCTGAAGGGGGATTAAGCCTGTGAGAAAAAGTGTCGAACCCGATCCCTCGGTAGAGGGGTGCGGTGTGTGCGGTGTGTGCAGCCGTTGGCCGTGGCTTTTTCTTCCCTTTTCCTGCAGTTTCTTTGGTGCTTGTGTCGTCTTGTCCATTTTGTCCTTTGAGTTGCTGGAAAGAGAGACGTGAAGCGGGTTAGGTGTGGCTCAGTAGAGAGCACGTGTACAAGGTAGATTCAGATGACATTGGCAAGGTACTCGGCCCTGCCGGAAATTACCCTAATTCCTGCTCTTCGGCAACGATCTCTTTCAGAGCGCAGGAGAGCTTGCGGCAGAAGGCAGGTCCAGGTGGATGCAGAGGACGCGGGCTTTGACTTGGCTGAGTGCGTGAGTGGGGAGGGCACGGGACAGCTAGTAGGACAAACCCTGAACCCTCTCAAGAGGCTGGTTTCTAGAACTACCTTCCAAATGGCAGTGTTACCTTGTGAAAGGCAGGGAAAGACCCACACCCTAGTTAGAGGGAGCTCACTTTGGACCTTGGCGTGAAGAGGGCCGACGCAGAGAGGAGAAAAGGGAAAGCGACCTGAACCCTGATTACGGGGCACTCACCCTTTCTTTAGTAAAATACACCTCCTTTACACAATGAGGGTGGGGGAGTCCTGAATGGGAAAAGATCTGGAAATGAACTGGTAAGGGAGGGATCCTGCTGAGTGTCCCCTTTCCAATCAATCCTCCGTCCCTCAGCGACACCCTTCCCGACTTACCTCCTACCCCACCAAGAAAATGACAACTTTGTGCCCCCTACCTTTACCAGAAATGACCCCTCTGACTTGTGACGCGGTCCTGTTAGTAGGGTTAGGTGCACCCACGTGCCGGCTCTGAATACCACCGCATCTACCTACAACATCTCAACATGAACACATTTCAGAAAGGACCGCCACCTCAATCTCTTCCAACGTAGCCTGAGGAATCTCCTCTCTTTATCACCAAAGACACAAAAGGCCTGGAATTCGGACACAACTAACGGAGCTGTCCGAATCCCTACAGTTGACGCTCGTCAGTCCGACAGCGTTCTTTCTTGTGCACAAGAAAACAAAGGGTGAAAGTTGTGGTTGGTTGAGCGGTGTAAATTGGGCAGGGCAAAAGGACTTGAGGAAGGATTACACGGAAGTGAGGGTTCGAAAGGAGCCCCCCACCTCCCCTGTTCATTTCCAGACTTTGTGACGTTTGCTTGGTTGGGCCATTTCTTGGCTTTTTTGAGAAACGGGGCGAATTTTCCACGGCCTCCGCCATCCCCTTACAGCCGCCCCTTCGCCACACCATGTTCCATCTGACCGGGATAGGTCCCAAATAAGATTTCACTTCAAATCTCAAAAAAGCCAAGTAGAAATCATTCTGTGGGAATTTACTGTGACTAAGAGAAACAGAAGTTCAACCCTTCTCGAGTGGTGGAGGGTCGGGGGGAGTCGCTAAGCCACAGCCACGGAAAGGCTCCCCTAGCTTAAGCGTGAAAGGTATAAGACCTTACACCCTGGTTACAGGGCAGTCATTTTGCCGGGCGTGTCAAAGTGACCTGTGGCTTAATTTGCATGGCAAAGGAGACCGAAACCCTCCTTACAGGGTGGTCCTTAAGCCAGGGGCCTTCCAATGGGCCAGAGCGAAAAGCGCTGTAAAGGAGAGACCTCCGTTCCCTCGGAAGTGGGTGGTCTCGTTGCCCAGCGAGTGCCAACGGCCCAAGAGGAGTTAGAAAGGGGAGACCTGCACCCTTCTGACAGGGAGAGGTCAACGGCCCGGGGTATTTTAAAGGCTAGGTCCTAAGGAGCTCAAACCCACAGAGACCTCAACCCGTTTTAAAGGGGGCTCGCTCCTCCTCAGCTATGGAAGGGACCCATAAAGCATTTTGGTTGGCAAGGAATGGACCTTGATCCTTGTTTACAGGGAGGTCCTTTTACCGGGCACCTGAAGGGGGATTAAGCCTGTGAGGAGAAGTGTCGAACCCGATCCCTCGGTAGAGGGGTGCGGTGTGTGCTGTGTGTGCGGTGTGTGCAGCCGTTGGCCGTGGCTTTTTCTTCCCTTTTCCTGCAGTTTCTTTGGTGCTTGTGTCGTCTTGTCCATTTTGTCCTTTGAATTGCTAGAAAGAGAGAGGTGAAGCGGGTTAGGTGTGGCTCAGTAGAGAGCACGTGTACAAGGTAGATTCAGATGACATTGGCAAGGTACTCGGCCCTGCCGGAAATTACCCTAATTCCTACTCTTCGGCACCGATCTCTTTCAGAGCGCAGGAGAGCTTGCGGCAGAAGGCGGGTCCAGGTGGATGCAGAGGACGCGGGCTTTGACTTGGCTGAGTGCGTGAGTGGGGAGGGCACGGGACAGCTAGTAGGACAAACCCTGAACCCTCTCAAGAGGCTGGTTTCTAGAACTACCTTCCAAATGGCAGTGTTACCTTGTGAAAGGCAGGGAAAGACCCACACCCTAGTTAGAGGGAGCTCACTTTGGACCTTGGCGTGAAGAGGGCCGACGCAGAGAGGAGAAAAGGGAAAGCGACCTGAACCCTGATTACAGGGCAGTCACCCTTTCTTTAGTAAAATACACCTCCTTTACACAATGAGGGTGGGGGAGTCCTGAATGTGAAAAGATCTGGAAATGAACAGGTAAGGGAGGGATCCTGCTGAGTGTCCCCTTTCCAATCAATCCTCCGTCCCTCAGCGACACCCTTCCCGACTTACCTCCTACCCCACCAAGAAAATGACAACTTTGTGCCCCCTACCTTTACCAGAAAAGACCCCTCTGACTTGTGACGCGGTCCTGTTAGTAGGGTTAGGTGCACCCACGTGCCGGCTCTGAATACCACCGCATCTACCTACAACATCTCAACATGAACACATTTCAGAAAGGACCGCCACCTCAATCTCTTCCAACGTAGCCCGAGGAATCTCCTCTCTTTATCACCAAAGAGACACAAGGCCTGGAATTCGGACACAACTAACGGAGCTGTCCGAATCCCTACAGTTGACGCTCGTCAGTCCGACAGCGTTCTTTCTTGTGCACAAGAAAACAAAGGGTGAAAGTTGTGGTTGGTTGAGCGGTGTAAATTGGGCAGGGCAAAAGGACTTGAGGAAGGATTACACGGAAGTGAGGGTTCGAAAGGAGCCCCCCACCTCCCCTGTTCATTTCCAGACTTTGTGACGTTTGCTTGGTTGGGCCATTTCTTGGCTTTCTTGAGAAACGGGGCGAATTTTCCACGGCCTCCGCCATCCCCTTACAGCCGCCCCTTCGCCACACCATGTTCCATCTGACCGGGATAGGTCCCAAATAAGATTTCACTTCAAATCTCAAAAAAGCCAAGTAGAAATCATTCTGTGGGAATTTACTGTGACTAAGAGAAACAGAAGTTCAATCCTTCTCAAGTGGTGGAGGGTCGGGGGGAGTCGCTAAGCCACAGGCACGGAAAGGCTCCCCTAGCTTAAGCGTGAAAGGTATAAGACCTTACACCCTGGTTACAGGGCAGTCATTTTGCCGGGCATGTCAAAGTGACCTGTGGCTTAATTTGCATGGCAAAGGAGACCGAAACCCTCCTTACAGGGTGGTCCTTAAGCCAGGGGCCTTCCAATGGGCCAGAGCGAAAAGCGCTGTAAAGGAGAGACCTCCGTTCCCTCGGAAGTGGGTGGTCTCGTTGCCCAGCGAGTGCCAACGGCCCAAGAGGAGTTAGAAAGGGGAGACCTGCACCCTTCTGACAGGGAGAGGTCAACGGCCCGGGGCATTTTAAAGGCTAGGTCCTAAGGAGCTCAAACCCACAGAGACCTCAACCCGTTTTAAAGGGGGCTCGCTCCTCCTCAGCTATGGAAGGGACCCATAAAGCATTTTGGTTGGCAAGGAATGGACCTTGATCCTTGTTTACAGGGAGGTCCTTTTACCGGACACCTGAAGGGGGATTAAGCCTGTGAGGAGAAGTGTCGAACCCGATCCCTCGGTAGAGGGGTGCGGTGTGTGCTGTGTGTGCGGTGTGTGCAGCCGTTGGCCGTGGCTTTTTCTTCCCTTTTCCTGCAGTTTCTTTGGTGCTTGTGTCGTCTTGTCCATTTTGTCCTTTGAATTGCTAGAAAGAGAGAGGTGAAGCGGGTTAGGTGTGGCTCAGTAGAGAGCACGTGTACAAGGTAGATTCAGATGACATTGGCAAGGTACTCGGCCCTGCCGGAAATTACCCTAATTCCTACTCTTCGGCACCGATCTCTTTCAGAGCGCAGGAGAGCTTGCGGCAGAAGGCGGGTCCAGGTGGATGCAGAGGACGTGGGCTTTGACTTGGCTGAGTGCGTGAGTGGGGAGGGCACGGGACAGCTAGTAGGACAAACCCTGAACCCTCTCAAGAGGCTGGTTTCTAGAACTACCTTCCAAATGGCAGTGTTACCTTGTGAAAGGCAGGGAAAGACCCACGCCCTAGTTAGAGGGAGCTCACTTTGGACCTTGGCGTGAAGAGGGCCGACGCAGAGAGGAGAAAAGGGAAAGCGACCTGAACCCTGATTACGGGGCAGTCACCCTTTCTTTAGTAAAATACACCTCCTTTACACAATGAGGGTGGGGGAGTCCTGAATGTGAAAAGATCTGGAAATGAACAGGTAAGGGAGGGATCCTGCTGAGTGTCCCCTTTCCAATCAATCCTCCGTCCCTCAGCGACACCCTTCCCGACTTACCTCCTACCCCACCAAGAAAATGACAACTTTGTGCCCCCTACCTTTACCAGAAAAGACCCCTCTGACTTGTGACGCGGTCCTGTTAGTAGGGTTAGGTGCACCCACGTGCCGGCTCTGAATACCACCGCATCTACCTACAACATCTCAACATGAACACATTTCAGAAAGGACCGCCACCTCAATCTCTTCCAACGTAGCCCGAGGAATCTCCTCTCTTTATCACCAAAGAGACACAAGGCCTGGAATTCGGACACAACTAACGGAGCTGTCCGAATCCCTACAGTTGACGCTCGTCAGTCCGACAGCGTTCTTTCTTGTGCACAAGAAAACAAAGGGTGAAAGTTGTGGTTGGTTGAGCGGTGTAAATTGGGCAGGGCAAAAGGACTTGAGGAAGGATTACACGGAAGTGAGGGTCCGAAAGGAGCCCCCCACCTCCCCTGTTCATTTCCAGACTTTGTGACGTTTGCTTGGTTGGGCCATTTCTTGGCTTTTTTGAGAAAAGGGGCGAATTTTCCACGGCCTCCGCCATCCCCTTACAGCCGCCCCTTCGCCACACCATGTTCCATCTGACCGGGATAGGTCCCAAATAAGATTTCACTTCAAATCTCAAAAAAGCCAAGTAGAAATCATTCTGTGGGAATTTACTGTGACTAAGAGAAACAGAAGTTCAACCCTTCTCAAGTGGTGGAGGGTCCGGGGGAGTCTCTAAGCCACCGGCACGGAAAGGCTCCCCTAGCTTAAGCGTGAGAGGTATAAGACCTTACACCCTGGTTACAGGGCAGTCATTTTGCTGGGCGTGTCAAAGTGACCTGTGGCTTAATTTGCATGGCAAAGGAGACCGAAACCCTCCTTACAGGGTGGTCCTTAAGCCAGGAGCCTTCCAATGGGCCAGAGCGAAAAGCGCTTTAAAGGAGAGACCTCCGTTCCCTCGGAAGTGGGTGGTCTCGTTGCCCAGCGAGTGCCAACGGCCCAAGAGGAGTTAGAAAGGGGAGACCTGCACCCTTCTGACAGGGAGAGGTCAACGGCACGGGGCATTTTAAAGGCTAGGTCCTAAGGAGCCCAAACCCACAGAGACCTCAACCCGTTTTAAAGGGGGCTCGCTCCTCCTCAGCTATGGAAGGGACCCATAAAGCATTTTGGTTGGCAAGGAATGGACCTTGATCCTTGTTTACAGGGAGGTCCTTTTACCGGGCACCTGAAGGGGGATTAAGCCTGTGAGGAGAAGTGTCGAACCCGATCCCTCGGTAGAGGGGTGCGGTGTGTGCTGTGTGTGCGGTGTGTGCAGCCGTTGGCCGTGGCTTTTTCTTCCCTTTTCCTGCAGTTTCTTTGGTGCTTGTGTCGTCTTGTCCATTTTGTCCTTTGAATTGCTAGAAAGAGAGAGGTGAAGCGGGTTAGGTGTGGCTCAGTAGAGAGCACGTGTACAAGGTAGATTCAGATGACATTGGCAAGGTACTCGGCCCTGCCGGAAATTACCCTAATTCCTACTCTTCGGCACCGATCTCTTTCAGAGCGCAGGAGAGCTTGCGGCAGAAGGCGGGTCCAGGTGGATGCAGAGGACGCGGGCTTTGACTTGGCTGAGTGCGTGAGTGGGGAGGGCACGGGACAGCTAGTAGGACAAACCCTGAACCCTCTCAAGAGTCTGGTTTCTAGAACTACCTTCCAAATGGCAGTGTTACCTTGTGAAAGGCAGGGAAAGACCCACGCCCTAGTTAGAGGGAGCTCACTTTGGACCTTGGCGTGAAGAGGGCCGACGCAGAGAGGAGAAAAGGGAAAGCGACCTGAACCCTGATTACGGGGCAGTCACCCTTTCTTTAGTAAAATACACCTCCTTTACACAATGAGGGTGGGGGAGTCCTGAATGTGAAAAGATCTGGAAATGAACAGGTAAGGGAGGGATCCTGCTGAGTGTCCCCTTTCCAATCAATCCTCCGTCCCTCAGCGACACCCTTCCCGACTTACCTCCTACCCCACCAAGAAAATGACAACTTTGTGCCCCCTACCTTTACCAGAAAAGACCCCTCTGACTTGTGACGCGGTCCTGTTAGTAGGGTTAGGTGCACCCACGTGCCGGCTCTGAATACCACCGCATCTACCTACAACATCTCAACATGAACACATTTCAGAAAGGACCGCCACCTCAATCTCTTCCAACGTAGCCCGAGGAATCTCCTCTCTTTATCACCAAAGAGACACAAGGCCTGGAATTCGGACACAACTAACGGAGCTGTCCGAATCCCTACAGTTGACGCTCGTCAGTCCGACAGCGTTCTTTCTTGTGCACAAGAAAACAAAGGGTGAAAGTTGTGGTTGGTTGAGCGGTGTAAATTGGGCAGGGCAAAAGGACTTGAGGAAGGATTACACGGAAGTGAGGGTTCGAAAGGAGCCCCCCACCTCCCCTGTTCATTTCCAGACTTTGTGACGTTTGCTTGGTTGGGCCATTTCTTGGCTTTTTTGAGAAACGGGGCGAATTTTCCACGGCCTCCGCCATCCCCTTACAGCCGCCCCTTCGCCACACCATGTTCCATCTGACCGGGATAGGTCCCAAATAAGATTTCACTTCAAATCTCAAAAAAGCCAAGTAGAAATCATTCTGTGGGAATTTACTGTGACTAAGAGAAACAGAAGTTCAACCCTTCTCAAGTGGTGGAGGGTCGGGGGGAGTCGCTAAGCCACAGGCACGGAAAGACTCCCCTAGCTTAAGCGTGAGAGGTATAAGACCTTACACCCTGGTTACAGGGCAGTCATTTTGCCGGGCGTGTCAAAGTGACCTGTGGCTTAATTTGCATGGCAAAGGAGACCGAAACCCTCCTTACAGGGTGGTCCTTAAGCCAGGAGCTTTCCAATGGGCCAGAGCGAAAAGCGCTGTAAAGGAGAGACCTCCGTTCCCTCGGAAGTGGGTGGTCTCGTTGCCCAGCGAGTGCCAACGGCCCAAGAGGAGTTAGAAAGGGGAGACCTGCACCCTTCTGACAGGGAGAGGTCAACGGCACGGGGCATTTTAAAGGCTAGGTCCTAAGGAGCCCAAACCCACAGAGACCTCAACCCGTTTTAAAGGGGCTCGCTCCTCCTCAGCTATGGAAGGGACCCATAAAGCATTTTGGTTGGCAAGGAATGGACCTTGATCCTTGTTTACAGGGAGGTCCTTTTACCGGACACCTGAAGGGGGATTAAGCCTGTGAGGAGAAGTGTCGAACCCGATCCCTCGGTAGAGGGGTGTGGTGTGTGCTGTGTGTGCGGTGTGTGCAGCCGTTGGCCGTGGCTTTTTCTTCCCTTTTCCTGCAGTTTCTTTGGTGCTTGTGTCGTCTTGTCCATTTTGTCCTTTGAATTGCTAGAAAGAGAGAGGTGAAGCGGGTTAGGTGTGGCTCAGTAGAGAGCACGTGTACAAGGTAGATTCAGATGACATTGGCAAGGTACTCGGCCCTGCCGGAAATTACCCTAATTCCTACTCTTCGGCACCGATCTCTTTCAGAGCGCAGGAGAGCTTGCGGCAGAAGGCGGGTCCAGGTGGATGCAGAGGACGTGGGCTTTGACTTGGCTGAGTGCGTGAGTGGGGAGGGCACGGGACAGCTAGTAGGACAAACCCTGAACCCTCTCAAGAGGCTGGTTTCTAGAACTACCTTCCAAATGGCAGTGTTACCTTGTGAAAGGCAGGGAAAGACCCACGCCCTAGTTAGAGGGAGCTCACTTTGGACCTTGGCGTGAAGAGGGCCGACGCAGAGAGGAGAAAAGGGAAAGCGACCTGAACCCTGATTACGGGGCAGTCACCCTTTCTTTAGTAAAATACACCTCCTTTACACAATGAGGGTGGGGGAGTCCTGAATGTGAAAAGATCTGGAAATGAACAGGTAAGGGAGGGATCCTGCTGAGTGTCCCCTTTCCAATCAATCCTCCGTCCCTCAGCGACACCCTTCCCGACTTACCTCCTACCCCACCAAGAAAATGACAACTTTGTGCCCCCTACCTTTACCAGAAAAGACCCCTCTGACTTGTGACGCGGTCCTGTTAGTAGGGTTAGGTGCACCCACGTGCCGGCTCTGAATACCACCGCATCTACCTACAACATCTCAACATGAACACATTTCAGAAAGGACCGCCACCTCAATCTCTTCCAACGTAGCCCGAGGAATCTCCTCTCTTTATCACCAAAGAGACACAAGGCCTGGAATTCGGACACAACTAACGGAGCTGTCCGAATCCCTACAGTTGACGCTCGTCAGTCCGACAGCGTTCTTTCTTGTGCACAAGAAAACAAAGGGTGAAAGTTGTGGTTGGTTGAGCGGTGTAAATTGGGCAGGGCAAAAGGACTTGAGGAAGGATTACACGGAAGTGAGGGTCCGAAAGGAGCCCCCCACCTCCCCTGTTCATTTCCAGACTTTGTGACGTTTGCTTGGTTGGGCCATTTCTTGGCTTTTTTGAGAAAAGGGGCGAATTTTCCACGGCCTCCGCCATCCCCTTACAGCCGCCCCTTCGCCACACCATGTTCCATCTGACCGGGATAGGTCCCAAATAAGATTTCACTTCAAATCTCAAAAAAGCCAAGTAGAAATCATTCTGTGGGAATTTACTGTGACTAAGAGAAACAGAAGTTCAACCCTTCTCAAGTGGTGGAGGGTCCGGGGGAGTCTCTAAGCCACCGGCACGGAAAGGCTCCCCTAGCTTAAGCGTGAGAGGTATAAGACCTTACACCCTGGTTACAGGGCAGTCATTTTGCTGGGCGTGTCAAAGTGACCTGTGGCTTAATTTGCATGGCAAAGGAGACCGAAACCCTCCTTACAGGGTGGTCCTTAAGCCAGGAGCCTTCCAATGGGCCAGAGCGAAAAGCGCTTTAAAGGAGAGACCTCCGTTCCCTCGGAAGTGGGTGGTCTCGTTGCCCAGCGAGTGCCAACGGCCCAAGAGGAGTTAGAAAGGGGAGACCTGCACCCTTCTGACAGGGAGAGGTCAACGGCACGGGGCATTTTAAAGGCTAGGTCCTAAGGAGCCCAAACCCACAGAGACCTCAACCCGTTTTAAAGGGGGCTCGCTCCTCCTCAGCTATGGAAGGGACCCATAAAGCATTTTGGTTGGCAAGGAATGGACCTTGATCCTTGTTTACAGGGAGGTCCTTTTACCGGGCACCTGAAGGGGGATTAAGCCTGTGAGGAGAAGTGTCGAACCCGATCCCTCGGTAGAGGGGTGCGGTGTGTGCTGTGTGTGCGGTGTGTGCAGCCGTTGGCCGTGGCTTTTTCTTCCCTTTTCCTGCAGTTTCTTTGGTGCTTGTGTCGTCTTGTCCATTTTGTCCTTTGAATTGCTAGAAAGAGAGAGGTGAAGCGGGTTAGGTGTGGCTCAGTAGAGAGCACGTGTACAAGGTAGATTCAGATGACATTGGCAAGGTACTCGGCCCTGCCGGAAATTACCCTAATTCCTACTCTTCGGCACCGATCTCTTTCAGAGCGCAGGAGAGCTTGCGGCAGAAGGCGGGTCCAGGTGGATGCAGAGGACGCGGGCTTTGACTTGGCTGAGTGCGTGAGTGGGGAGGGCACGGGACAGCTAGTAGGACAAACCCTGAACCCTCTCAAGAGTCTGGTTTCTAGAACTACCTTCCAAATGGCAGTGTTACCTTGTGAAAGGCAGGGAAAGACCCACGCCCTAGTTAGAGGGAGCTCACTTTGGACCTTGGCGTGAAGAGGGCCGACGCAGAGAGGAGAAAAGGGAAAGCGACCTGAACCCTGATTACGGGGCAGTCACCCTTTCTTTAGTAAAATACACCTCCTTTACACAATGAGGGTGGGGGAGTCCTGAATGTGAAAAGATCTGGAAATGAACAGGTAAGGGAGGGATCCTGCTGAGTGTCCCCTTTCCAATCAATCCTCCGTCCCTCAGCGACACCCTTCCCGACTTACCTCCTACCCCACCAAGAAAATGACAACTTTGTGCCCCCTACCTTTACCAGAAAAGACCCCTCTGACTTGTGACGCGGTCCTGTTAGTAGGGTTAGGTGCACCCACGTGCCGGCTCTGAATACCACCGCATCTACCTACAACATCTCAACATGAACACATTTCAGAAAGGACCGCCACCTCAATCTCTTCCAACGTAGCCCGAGGAATCTCCTCTCTTTATCACCAAAGAGACACAAGGCCTGGAATTCGGACACAACTAACGGAGCTGTCCGAATCCCTACAGTTGACGCTCGTCAGTCCGACAGCGTTCTTTCTTGTGCACAAGAAAACAAAGGGTGAAAGTTGTGGTTGGTTGAGCGGTGTAAATTGGGCAGGGCAAAAGGACTTGAGGAAGGATTACACGGAAGTGAGGGTTCGAAAGGAGCCCCCCACCTCCCCTGTTCATTTCCAGACTTTGTGACGTTTGCTTGGTTGGGCCATTTCTTGGCTTTTTTGAGAAACGGGGCGAATTTTCCACGGCCTCCGCCATCCCCTTACAGCCGCCCCTTCGCCACACCATGTTCCATCTGACCGGGATAGGTCCCAAATAAGATTTCACTTCAAATCTCAAAAAAGCCAAGTAGAAATCATTCTGTGGGAATTTACTGTGACTAAGAGAAACAGAAGTTCAACCCTTCTCAAGTGGTGGAGGGTCGGGGGGAGTCGCTAAGCCACAGGCACGGAAAGACTCCCCTAGCTTAAGCGTGAGAGGTATAAGACCTTACACCCTGGTTACAGGGCAGTCATTTTGCCGGGCGTGTCAAAGTGACCTGTGGCTTAATTTGCATGGCAAAGGAGACCGAAACCCTCCTTACAGGGTGGTCCTTAAGCCAGGAGCTTTCCAATGGGCCAGAGCGAAAAGCGCTGTAAAGGAGAGACCTCCGTTCCCTCGGAAGTGGGTGGTCTCGTTGCCCAGCGAGTGCCAACGGCCCAAGAGGAGTTAGAAAGGGGAGACCTGCACCCTTCTGACAGGGAGAGGTCAACGGCACGGGGCATTTTAAAGGCTAGGTCCTAAGGAGCCCAAACCCACAGAGACCTCAACCCGTTTTAAAGGGGCTCGCTCCTCCTCAGCTATGGAAGGGACCCATAAAGCATTTTGGTTGGCAAGGAATGGACCTTGATCCTTGTTTACAGGGAGGTCCTTTTACCGGACACCTGAAGGGGGATTAAGCCTGTGAGGAGAAGTGTCGAACCCGATCCCTCGGTAGAGGGGTGTGGTGTGTGCTGTGTGTGCGGTGTGTGCAGCCGTTGGCCGTGGCTTTTTCTTCCCTTTTCCTGCAGTTTCTTTGGTGCTTGTGTCGTCTTGTCCATTTTGTCCTTTGAATTGCTAGAAAGAGAGAGGTGAAGCGGGTTAGGTGTGGCTCAGTAGAGAGCACGTGTACAAGGTAGATTCAGATGACATTGGCAAGGTACTCGGCCCTGCCGGAAATTACCCTAATTCCTACTCTTCGGCACCGATCTCTTTCAGAGCGCAGGAGAGCTTGCGGCAGAAGGCGGGTCCAGGTGGATGCAGAGGACGTGGGCTTTGACTTGGCTGAGTGCGTGAGTGGGGAGGGCACGGGACAGCTAGTAGGACAAACCCTGAACCCTCTCAAGAGGCTGGTTTCTAGAACTACCTTCCAAATGGCAGTGTTACCTTGTGAAAGGCAGGGAAAGACCCACGCCCTAGTTAGAGGGAGCTCACTTTGGACCTTGGCGTGAAGAGGGCCGACGCAGAGAGGAGAAAAGGGAAAGCGACCTGAACCCTGATTACGGGGCAGTCACCCTTTCTTTAGTAAAATACACCTCCTTTACACAATGAGGGTGGGGGAGTCCTGAATGTGAAAAGATCTGGAAATGAACAGGTAAGGGAGGGATCCTGCTGAGTGTCCCCTTTCCAATCAATCCTCCGTCCCTCAGCGACACCCTTCCCGACTTACCTCCTACCCCACCAAGAAAATGACAACTTTGTGCCCCCTACCTTTACCAGAAAAGACCCCTCTGACTTGTGACGCGGTCCTGTTAGTAGGGTTAGGTGCACCCACGTGCCGGCTCTGAATACCACCGCATCTACCTACAACATCTCAACATGAACACATTTCAGAAAGGACCGCCACCTCAATCTCTTCCAACGTAGCCCGAGGAATCTCCTCTCTTTATCACCAAAGAGACACAAGGCCTGGAATTCGGACACAACTAACGGAGCTGTCCGAATCCCTACAGTTGACGCTCGTCAGTCCGACAGCGTTCTTTCTTGTGCACAAGAAAACAAAGGGTGAAAGTTGTGGTTGGTTGAGCGGTGTAAATTGGGCAGGGCAAAAGGACTTGAGGAAGGATTACACGGAAGTGAGGGTCCGAAAGGAGCCCCCCACCTCCCCTGTTCATTTCCAGACTTTGTGACGTTTGCTTGGTTGGGCCATTTCTTGGCTTTTTTGAGAAAAGGGGCGAATTTTCCACGGCCTCCGCCATCCCCTTACAGCCGCCCCTTCGCCACACCATGTTCCATCTGACCGGGATAGGTCCCAAATAAGATTTCACTTCAAATCTCAAAAAAGCCAAGTAGAAATCATTCTGTGGGAATTTACTGTGACTAAGAGAAACAGAAGTTCAACCCTTCTCAAGTGGTGGAGGGTCCGGGGGAGTCTCTAAGCCACCGGCACGGAAAGGCTCCCCTAGCTTAAGCGTGAGAGGTATAAGACCTTACACCCTGGTTACAGGGCAGTCATTTTGCTGGGCGTGTCAAAGTGACCTGTGGCTTAATTTGCATGGCAAAGGAGACCGAAACCCTCCTTACAGGGTGGTCCTTAAGCCAGGAGCCTTCCAATGGGCCAGAGCGAAAAGCGCTTTAAAGGAGAGACCTCCGTTCCCTCGGAAGTGGGTGGTCTCGTTGCCCAGCGAGTGCCAACGGCCCAAGAGGAGTTAGAAAGGGGAGACCTGCACCCTTCTGACAGGGAGAGGTCAACGGCACGGGGCATTTTAAAGGCTAGGTCCTAAGGAGCCCAAACCCACAGAGACCTCAACCCGTTTTAAAGGGGGCTCGCTCCTCCTCAGCTATGGAAGGGACCCATAAAGCATTTTGGTTGGCAAGGAATGGACCTTGATCCTTGTTTACAGGGAGGTCCTTTTACCGGGCACCTGAAGGGGGATTAAGCCTGTGAGGAGAAGTGTCGAACCCGATCCCTCGGTAGAGGGGTGCGGTGTGTGCTGTGTGTGCGGTGTGTGCAGCCGTTGGCCGTGGCTTTTTCTTCCCTTTTCCTGCAGTTTCTTTGGTGCTTGTGTCGTCTTGTCCATTTTGTCCTTTGAATTGCTAGAAAGAGAGAGGTGAAGCGGGTTAGGTGTGGCTCAGTAGAGAGCACGTGTACAAGGTAGATTCAGATGACATTGGCAAGGTACTCGGCCCTGCCGGAAATTACCCTAATTCCTACTCTTCGGCACCGATCTCTTTCAGAGCGCAGGAGAGCTTGCGGCAGAAGGCGGGTCCAGGTGGATGCAGAGGACGCGGGCTTTGACTTGGCTGAGTGCGTGAGTGGGGAGGGCACGGGACAGCTAGTAGGACAAACCCTGAACCCTCTCAAGAGTCTGGTTTCTAGAACTACCTTCCAAATGGCAGTGTTACCTTGTGAAAGGCAGGGAAAGACCCACGCCCTAGTTAGAGGGAGCTCACTTTGGACCTTGGCGTGAAGAGGGCCGACGCAGAGAGGAGAAAAGGGAAAGCGACCTGAACCCTGATTACGGGGCAGTCACCCTTTCTTTAGTAAAATACACCTCCTTTACACAATGAGGGTGGGGGAGTCCTGAATGTGAAAAGATCTGGAAATGAACAGGTAAGGGAGGGATCCTGCTGAGTGTCCCCTTTCCAATCAATCCTCCGTCCCTCAGCGACACCCTTCCCGACTTACCTCCTACCCCACCAAGAAAATGACAACTTTGTGCCCCCTACCTTTACCAGAAAAGACCCCTCTGACTTGTGACGCGGTCCTGTTAGTAGGGTTAGGTGCACCCACGTGCCGGCTCTGAATACCACCGCATCTACCTACAACATCTCAACATGAACACATTTCAGAAAGGACCGCCACCTCAATCTCTTCCAACGTAGCCCGAGGAATCTCCTCTCTTTATCACCAAAGAGACACAAGGCCTGGAATTCGGACACAACTAACGGAGCTGTCCGAATCCCTACAGTTGACGCTCGTCAGTCCGACAGCGTTCTTTCTTGTGCACAAGAAAACAAAGGGTGAAAGTTGTGGTTGGTTGAGCGGTGTAAATTGGGCAGGGCAAAAGGACTTGAGGAAGGATTACACGGAAGTGAGGGTTCGAAAGGAGCCCCCCACCTCCCCTGTTCATTTCCAGACTTTGTGACGTTTGCTTGGTTGGGCCATTTCTTGGCTTTTTTGAGAAACGGGGCGAATTTTCCACGGCCTCCGCCATCCCCTTACAGCCGCCCCTTCGCCACACCATGTTCCATCTGACCGGGATAGGTCCCAAATAAGATTTCACTTCAAATCTCAAAAAAGCCAAGTAGAAATCATTCTGTGGGAATTTACTGTGACTAAGAGAAACAGAAGTTCAACCCTTCTCAAGTGGTGGAGGGTCGGGGGGAGTCGCTAAGCCACAGGCACGGAAAGACTCCCCTAGCTTAAGCGTGAGAGGTATAAGACCTTACACCCTGGTTACAGGGCAGTCATTTTGCCGGGCGTGTCAAAGTGACCTGTGGCTTAATTTGCATGGCAAAGGAGACCGAAACCCTCCTTACAGGGTGGTCCTTAAGCCAGGAGCTTTCCAATGGGCCAGAGCGAAAAGCGCTGTAAAGGAGAGACCTCCGTTCCCTCGGAAGTGGGTGGTCTCGTTGCCCAGCGAGTGCCAACGGCCCAAGAGGAGTTAGAAAGGGGAGACCTGCACCCTTCTGACAGGGAGAGGTCAACGGCACGGGGCATTTTAAAGGCTAGGTCCTAAGGAGCCCAAACCCACAGAGACCTCAACCCGTTTTAAAGGGGCTCGCTCCTCCTCAGCTATGGAAGGGACCCATAAAGCATTTTGGTTGGCAAGGAATGGACCTTGATCCTTGTTTACAGGGAGGTCCTTTTACCGGGCACCTGAAGGGGGATTAAGCCTGTGAGGAGAAGTGTCGAACCCGATCCCTCGGTAGAGGGGTGTGGTGTGTGCTGTGTGTGCGGTGTGTGCAGCCGTTGGCCGTGGCTTTTTCTTCCCTTTTCCTGCAGTTTCTTTGGTGCTTGTGTCGTCTTGTCCATTTTGTCCTTTGAATTGCTGGAAAGAGAGAGGTGAAGCGGGTTAGGTGTGGCTCAGTAGAGAGCACGTGTACAAGGTAGATTCAGATGACATTGGCAAGGTACTCGGCCCTGCCGGAAATTACCCTAATTCCTACTCTTCGGCAACGATCTCTTTCAGAGCGCAGGAGAGCTTGCGGCAGAAGGCGGGTCCAGGTGGATGCAGAGGACGCGGGCTTTGACTTGGCTGAGTGCGTGAAAGGGGAGGGCACGGGACAGCTAGTAGGACAAACCCTGAACCCTCTCAAGAGGCTGGTTTCTAGAACTACCTTCCAAATGGCAGTGTTACCTTGTGAAAGGCAGGGAAAGACCCACGCCCTAGTTAGAGGGAGCTCACTTTGGACCTTGGCGTGAAGAGGGCCGACGCAGAGAGGAGAAAAGGGAAAGCGACCTGAACCCTGATTACGGGGCAGTCACCCTTTCTTTAGTAAAATACACCTCCTTTACACAATGAGGGTGGGGGAGTCCTGAATGTGAAAAGATCTGGAAATGAACAGGTAAGGGAGGGATCCTGCTGAGTGTCCCCTTTCCAATCAATCCTCCGTCCCTCAGCGACACCCTTCCCGACTTACCTCCTACCCCACCAAGAAAATGACAACTTTGTGCCCCCTACCTTTACCAGAAAAGACCCCTCTGACTTGTGACGTGGTCCTGTTAGTAGGGTTAGGTGCACCCACGTGCCGGCTCTGAATACCACCGCATCTACCTACAACATCTCAACATGAACACATTTCAGAAAGGACCGCCACCTCAATCTCTTCCAACGTAGCCCGAGGAATCTCCTCTCTTTATCACCAAAGAGACACAAGGCCTGGAATTCGGACACAACTAACGGAGCTGTCCGAATCCCTACAGTTGACGCTCGTCAGTCCGACAGCGTTCTTTCTTGTGCACAAGAAAACAAAGGGTGAAAGTTGTGGTTGGTTGAGCGGTGTAAATTGGGCAGGGCAAAAGGACTTGAGGAAGGATTACACGGAAGTGAGGGTTCGAAAGGAGCCCCCCACCTCCCCTGTTCATTTCCAGACTTTGTGACGTTTGCTTGGTTGGGCCATTTCTTGGCTTTTTTGAGAAACGGGGCGAATTTTCCACGGCCTCCGCCATCCCCTTACAGCCGCCCCTTCGCCACACCATGTTCCATCTGACCGGGATAGGTCCCAAATAAGATTTCACTTCAAATCTCAAAAAAGCCAAGTAGAAATCATTCTGTGGGAATTTACTGTGACTAAGAGAAACAGAAGTTCAACCCTTCTCAAGTGGTGGAGGGTCGGGGGGAGTCGCTAAGCCACAGGCACGGAAAGGCTCCCCTAGCTTAAGCGTGAGAGGTATAAGACCTTACACCCTGGTTACAGGGCAGTCATTTTGCCGGGCGTGTCAAAGTGACCTGTGGCTTAATTTGCATGGCAAAGGAGACCGAAACCCTCCTTACAGGGTGGTCCTTAAGCCAGGGGCCTTCCAATGGGCCAGAGCGAAAAGCGCTGTAAAGGAGAGACCTCCGTTCCCTCGGAAGTGGGTGGTCTCGTTGCCCAGCGAGTGCCAACGGCCCAAGAGGAGTTAGAAAGGGGAGACCTGCACCCTTCTGACAGGGAGAGGTCAACGGCCCGGGGCATTTTAAAGGCTAGGTCCTAAGGAGCCCAAACCCACAGAGACCTCAACCCGTTTTAAAGGGGACTCGCTCCTCCTCAGCTATGGAAGGGACCCATAAAGCATTTTGGTTGGCAAGGAATGGACCTTGATCCTTGTTTACAGGGAGGTCCTTTTACCGGGCACCTGAAGGGGGATTAAGCCTGTGAGGAGAAGTGTTGAACCCGATCCCTCGGTAGAGGGGTGCAGTGTGTGCGGTGTGTGCGGTGTGTGCAGCCGTTGGCCGTGGCTTTTTCTTCCCTTTTCCTGCAGTTTCTTTGGTGCTTGTGTCGTCTTGTCCATTTTGTCCTTTGAGTTGCTGGAAAGAGAGAGGTGAAGCGGGTTAGGTGTGGCTCAGTAGAGAGCACGTGTACAAGGTAGATTCAGATGACATTGGCAAGGTACTCGGCCAAATCTCAAAAAAACCAAGTAGAAATTATCCTGGGGGAATTTACTGTGACTAATAGAAACGGAACCTCAATCCTTCTGATGGGGTAGGGGGATGGGGAATCTCTCAGCCACAGGTTCTAAAAGATTCCCCTTGTTTAGGTGTGGCTCATTAGACATCAGGATTACAAAGTAATCTCCCCGTATAGAAATTACCCTAATTCCTAGTTTTCAGCACGTGTGTGTTGCAGAAGTTAGGAGAGCTTTCATGAGAACTCAGCACCTTCTTCCTAGTCAGCACAAACTGCTTGAGGTTTCCTGCTTAGCGTCTTTTTCTGGGTAAGCTGAAGCCTGCACACACATTTGCCCCCTAGGACCATTTGTGTAGTGAGTGCAAGCTGCTTTAGGAGTTTCCTACCCAGTACTTTTTGTAATATTAGTAGTAGAGTCTGTTCCCCTTTCCTTTCCATGTCTCTTCTACAGTAAGGGTATCATCTGCAGGTTTACCTGCCCAGTACCTCCTGCCCAGTCCTTGAGGTTGGCTTCCGTGGTTTTTGACCCATCACCTTCTGCCCAATCAACATGAGCTGCCTCAGTGATTTTTCTGCCCAGCACCTCCTGCCCAATCAGCAAAACACACCTCTGGGCTTCCCTCCCAACACCGCCTACCCAGTCAGCGCCAACCCGCTCAGTGACTTTTCCCACCCAACACCTCCTGCCCTGTCAGCAAAACCCACCTCTGGGCTTTCTCTCCCAACACCTCCTACCCTCTCAACACGAGCCACCTCATTGATTTTCCCACTCAGAGCCTCCTGCCCAGTCAGTGCCAGCCCCTGAAAGATTTTCCCATCCAGCGCTTTCCCTTCCAATTCCTCCTACCCAGTCAGCGCCAACCCCCTCAGTGACTTTTCCTGCCCTGCACCTCCTACCCTGTCAGCACGAGCTGCCTCAGTGATTTTCCTGCCCAGCACCTCCTGCCCAATCAGCAAAACCCACCTCAGGGCTTTCCCGCCAAGCGCTTCCTACCTAGTCAGCACCAGCCCCCTCACTGATTTTCTAGCCCAACACCTCCAACCCAGTCAGTGAAACCCACCTCTGGGCTTTCCCTCCCAACTTCTCCTAGCCAGTCAGGGCCAGCCGCCTCAGTGACTTTTCCCACCCAGCGCCTCCTACCTTGTCAGCACCAGTCTCCTCCAGTGACTTTTCCCGCCCAGCACCTCCTACCCTGTCAGCGCGAGCCACCTCTAGTGATTTTCCTGCCCAGCACCTTCTGCCCAATCAGCAAAACCCACCTCAAGGCTTTCCCACCCAGCACCTCCTACCCTGTCAGCGCCAGTCACCTCCAGTGACTTTTCCCGCTCAGCACCTCCTACCTAGTCAGTGCCATCCCCCTCAGTGATTTTCCAGCCCAACACCTCCCACCCAGTCAGCGAAACTCACTTCTGGACTTTCCCTCCCAACATCTCCTACCCAGGCAGCAAGAGCCACCTCAGTGATTTTCCTACTCAGAGCCTCCTGTCCAGTCAGCACCAGCCCCCTCAGTGATTTTCTAGCCCAACACCTCCCCCCCAGTCAGCGCCAATCCCCTCAATGACTTTTCCCGCCCAACGCCTCTTACCCTGTCAGCACGAGCTGCCTCAGTGATTTCCCCGCCCACCACCTCCTGCCCAATCAGCAAAACCCACCTCTGGGATTTCCCTCCCAACACATCCTTCCCAGTCAGCACCAGCCCGCTTAGTGATTTTTCCGCCCAACACCTCTTTTATCTGTTTACAATGCAAATATTTGTAATCAAAAGTAATATAAAGTGAGAACTGTACACTTTGCATTCTGTGTTGTAACTGAAATCAATATATTTGGAAATGTAGCTCAGCTCTGAATGTTAGGGCCTAGATGACTGAAGGGCAGGAAGCCAGGCAGTGCAGTTTCCTATATTAGTGTACATTAAAATGCTGTTGTAGGAGACATTTCTAGTCTGAAAACATGGTCAGGAGCAGATTTTGGCTAAGGAATGTCAGTGGAGAAAGGCTGTACCTGGAGGATTGAGGGGCGGGGGTGAATCCATCGGGTCTGATCCTGCTGCCATTGAAAGCAATTGGAGCTTTGCTGCTGAGTCCAGCTGGAGCAGGAATGGGCCCAAAGTTCAGGGCTGCCCGAGGGGGAGCAAGTGGGGTAATTTGTCCCGGGTCCCGCAGGGGCCCCCACGATACTTTTTCGGGGCCCCTGAAGCGGGGTCCTTCACTCGCTCCGGGGGCCCCGGAAAACTCTTGCGGGGCCCGGGCCCCCGAAGCTTCTTCCACTCCGGGACCTGCTGCCAAAGTGCCCTGAAGACTCGCGGCGGGGGGTCCTTCCGGCCCGGGACCCGACGCCAAAGTGCCGGGTCTTCGGCGGCAGGGACGCCCCGCCGCCGAAGACCCCAGGCCCTCTGAATCCTCTGGGCGGCCCTGCCAAAGTTAGCTGCTTTGCCCAGGCCTGGCTCTTTTGTATTTGTATGATCCTCACTGCCATGCTGAGAGCCATGGAATGCAGGAGGGCATGGCTGTGGGGAATGTACCACCTGGTGTGAACTCTCCAGGACTCTTTGGTAAATGACAGCATGGGCCCAGCCCTTCACTTTATGACGGCCTCTAAGCTCCCTGTTGTAGCTATTTCCAGTGAGCCTGCTATTGGCGGCAGATAGCTGGAGAAGCTGAGCTCCATACACCGTACAGTATTCTGTGTGGGGCTTCCAGGTAAGTCCTTAGAGTAGCAGGACCTGCCAGAGATGGTTTTTTCTCCAAGAGGATGGGGTTTTCCTTGGAAGTCCTTAGAGAAATATCCCTTCCCCCAGCCTTCCCTGTTCTACAATCTGCTACTTAGCCGGTCAGCTGTCACCCTGACCCCCAGATGTGGCTGCATTTCAGCGCTGCTCTTTGCGTAGGGTTGGAACGCATTTGGGGATAAAAGGTGCTATAAAAATACAGGAGGAGTTGCAGCTCTGGGCCCAGTGGGTGACCTTGGCAGTGCAGTTGCCAGCGTTGTATTGATCAAAAAACAGACTTTTGTTGCTGTTTTTGCATAGTCAGTTTTGCAATTGATACATCTGTATTTTCAGCTCAGTGGACAATCGGTTTACTGGATGATGTGGTGCCAAGTTGCTCTGTACATCTTTAAACCACTGCAGGCTGCAATCTGTCAGGGGCTTTTTGGACAAGCATATGCTTTTCTACTTATTACGCTGATCTAGTGCTCTTTAATCCAGTCATCTAACTCCGAGGACCTGACAAAGTCAGCCCTGCTCAGCCTGATGACCGGTCCTCCTTCACCTCGAAGGAGGAGGACCCAGCTAGGCTAGATTGCATCAGGGCAGAGGCAATGCATTGTCTGCCCTGCAAGAGACCCCCATTCTTCAGCACATTCAGGCAGTGGCAGAGCAGGGTGCGAGTTTAGGGGGCACAAATGACAACAGGGCAGGTAAAAGAGGAATTAACCCTTTACAGGGTAAAGAGGGATTTTATGGTACCCTTAGTTGTATGTTTGTGACAGGGACATACGTTGACAACAGGGAGAAGCGCTGGACCACTGAACATTGACTTCTTTGAAGGGGTCAACAAGCACGTGGACCGAGAGGATCCAGTGGCTATAGTGTACTATGATTTTCAGAAAGCCTTTGACGAGGTCCCTCACCAAAGGCTCTTACGCAAAGTAAGCTGTCATGGGTTAAGAGGGAAGGTGCTCTTATGGATTGGTAACTGGTTAAAAGATAGGGTAGAAAATATCATGTTGCCTCTATATAAATCCATGGTACGCCCACATTTTGAATACTGTGTGCAGATGTGGTCACCCCATCTCAAAAAAAGATATATTGGAATTGGAAAAGATTCAGAAAAGGGCAACAAAAATGATTAGGGGTATGGAACGGCTTCCGTATGAGGAGAGATTAATAAGACTGGGACTTTTCAGCATGGAAAAGCGACGGCTAAGGGGAGATATGATTGAGGTCTATAAAATCATGACTGGTGTAGAGAAAGTAGATAAGGAAGTGTTGTTTACTACTTCTCATAATACAAGAACTAGGGGTCACCAAATGAAATTAATAGGCAGCAGGTTTAAAACAAATAAAAGCAAGTATTTCTTTATACAATGCACAGTCAACCTGCGGAACTCCTTGCCAGATGATGTTGTGAAGGCCAAGACTATAACAGGGTTCAAAAAAGAACTAGATAAGTTCACGGAGGATAAATGCATCAATGGCTGTTAGCCAGGAGGGGCAGGGATGATGTCCCTAGCCCCTGTTTGCCAGAAACTGGGAATGGGCGACAGGGGATGGATCACTTGATGATTCCCTGTTCTGTTCATTAGCTCTAGGGCACCTGGCACTGACCACTGTGGGAAGACAGGATACTGGGCTAGATGGACCTTGGGCCTGACGCGGTAGGGCCATTTTTACGTTCTTATGACTTTTATTGGAAGTCCTCAGGAGCAGCTGCTGCTGCCCTGCTCCCATACAAACTGCGCTCTGTGCTCCCAGCCGATCAGAGCGCAAGGTAAGGGGAACACCTGTGAGGGCAGCGCCCCCAGCCCCTGCAGCTGTGCTGTTAACTGAACTACAGGGTTGTTTGGGTGCATCATGGGGCTGGAGAAGCAGGTGTTGCTATTCCCGGGTTGTTCAGAGGAGATACAAAGGCAGGGATTTGGGGCTGTCTCTTACGTGGAACATGAACCAGGAGTTGTTAATGTTAGAGATGGCATAGACTAGAGCAGGGGCAGGGCCTGTCTCTTTATTCCCTTTGGGTACAGCGCCTAACACAATGGGGTCATGGGCCATTTGCTACGATAATTCAGATAATAAATCAGTGTTCTGCATTGCAAGGCCCGCGAGTCAGTGGCGGCTCCCATCGAGCCTAAGTGCGCTAAATTCCCTCTAAGCTGCGTGGCCGCGCAGCTGGCTATAACTAGCTGTGCAGCAGCTCTAAAGGGCCACACGGCAGGGACCTGAAGAGGGGAGAGGTAGGGAGTGGGTGGGAACTGGGGAGGGGAGCAAGTTGGGGCTTGCAGGGCTGCTGTGGGCCTCTCCCGAGGCCCAGAGCTCCCTGCTGCTCGCAAGGGGGAGAGCGAGCCTTTCTCCGGAGCCCCATGCTCCCTCCCTGTCGGCCCTCCTGCTGCGGGGAGTCCTCCGGCACCAGCCCTAGGGCAGCCTGCCTGCACCCCAAACTGCTCATGCCTGGCCCCACCCTAGAGCCTGAACCCCCAGTCAGAACTCTCCTCCACCCCCCGCATCCCAAGCCTCTGCCCCAGCCCTGAGCCCTCTCCTGAACCCTGCATCCCAAACCTCTGCTCCAGCCTTAAGCTCCTCCCACACCCCAAACCCCTCATCCACACCTCCACCCCAGACCCCTGACGAAGGAAATGCTTTGTGCATTACCCCGTGTGGCCACACAGTGTCACTATTGCTCAATGAAGGAATTGCTCTGTGCATTACCCCGTGTGGCCACACGGTGTCACTGTTCCTTATTAAAAAGAACAAGGAGTCTGGTGTCACCTTAAAGACTAACAGATTTATTAGGGCATAAGCTTTTGTGGGTAAAAACCTCACTTCTTCAGATGCATAGAGTGAAAGTTACAGATGCAGGCATTATATACTGACACATGGAGAGCAGGGATTTACTTCGCAAGTGGAGAACCAGTGTTGACAGGGCCAATTCAATCAGGGTGGATGTAGTCCACTCCCAATAACAGATGAGGAGTGTCAATTCCAGGAGAGGTAAAGCTGCTTCTGTAATGAGCCAGCTACTCCCAGTCCCTATTCAAGCCCAGATTAATTGTGTTAAATTTGCAAATGAATTTTAGTTCTGCTGTTTCTCTTTGAAGTCTGTTTCTGAAGTTTTTTTGTTCAATGATAGTGACCTTTAAATCTGTACTAGAATGACCAGGGAGATTGAAGTGTTCACTTACTGGCTTATGTATGTTGCCATTCCTGATGTCCGATTTGTGTCCATTTATTTTTTTGCGGAGGGACTGTCCGGTTTGGCCAATGTACATGGCAGAGGGGCATTGCTGGCACATGATGGCATATATAACTTTAGTGGATGTGCGGGTGAATGAGCCCTTGATGGTGTGGCTGATGTGGTTGGGTCCTCTGATGGTGTCGCCAGAGTAGATACGGGGACAGAGTAGGCAACGAGGTTTGCTATAGGGATTGGTTCCTGGGTTGGTGTTTCTGTGGTGTGGTGTGTAGTTGCTGGTGAGTATTTGCTTCAGGTTGGGGGGTTGTCTGTAAGCGAGGACTGGCCTGCCTTCCAAGGTCTGTGAGAGTGAGGGATCATTTTCCAGGATAGGTTGTAGATCGTGGATAATGCGCTGGAGAGGTTTTAGCTGAGGGCTGTATGTGATGGCCAGTGGTGTTCTGTTATTGTCCTTGTTGGGCCTGTCCTGTAGTAAGTGATTTCTGTGTACCCGTCTTGCTCTGTCAATCTGTTTCCTCACTTCCCCAGGTGGGTATTGTAGTTTTACGAATGCTTGATAAAGATCTTGTAGGTGTTTGTCTCTGTCTGAGGGTTTGGAGCAAATTCGGTTGTATCTTAGGGCTTGGCTGTAGACAATGGATCGTGTGATGCGTCTTGGATGGAAGCTGGAGGCATGTAGGTACGTATAGCGGTCAGTAGGTTTCCGGTATAGGGTGGTGTTTATGTGACCATCACTTATTTGCACTGTAATGTCCAGGAAGTGGATCTCTTGTGTGGACTGGTCCAGGCTGAGGTTGATGGTGGGGTGGAAATTGTTGAAGTCCAGGTGGAATTCTTCAGGGGCCTCCTTTCCGTGGGTCCATATGATGAAGATGTCATCAATGTAGCGCAAGTAGAGGAGGGGCACTAGGGGACGAGAGCTGAGGAAGCGTTGTTCTAAGTCAGCCATAAAAATGTTGCCATACTGTGGGGCCATGCGGGTACCCATAGCAGTGCCACTGACTTGAAGGTATAAGTTGTCCCCAAAGCTGAAGTGGTTGTGGGTGAGGGCAAAGTCACAAAGCTCAGCCACCAGGCATGCTGTGGCCTCATCAGGGATACTGTTCCTGACAGCTTGTAGTCCATCCTCATGTGGAATATTGGTGTAAAGTGCTTCTACATCCATGGTGGCCAGGATGGTGTTTTCAGGAAGAACACCAATGCATTGTAGTTTCCCCAGGAAGTCGGTGGTGTCTCGAAGATAGCTGGGAGTGCTGGTAGCGTAGGGTCTGAGGAGAGATAATCCTGCTGTAAGAGTGCCAATGCCTGAGATGATGGGGCGTCCAGGGTTTCCGGGTTTATGGATGTTGGGTAGCAGATAGAATACACCTAGTCGGGGTTCTGGGGTTTTGGACCCAACCACATCAGCCACACCATCAAGGGCTCATTCACCCACACATCCACTAATGTTATATATGCCATCATGTGCCAGCAATGCCCCTCTGCCATGTACATTGGCCAAACCGGACAGTCCCTCCGCAAAAGAATAAATGGACACAAATCGGACATCAGGAATGGTAACATACATAAGCCAGTAAGTGAACACTTCAGTCTCCCTGGTCATTCTATTACAGATTTAAAAGTCACTATCATTGAACAAAAAAACTTCAGAAACAGACTTCAAAGAGAAACAGCAGAACTAAAATTCATTTGCAAATTTAACACCATTAATCTGGGCTTGAATAGGGACTGGAGTGGCTGGCTCATTACAGAAGCAGCTTTTCCTCTCCTGGAATTGACACCTCCTCATCTGTTATTGGGAGAGGACTACATCTACCCTGATTGAATTGGCCCTGTCAACACTGGTTCTCCACTTGCGAAGTAATTCCCTGCTCTTCATGTGTCAGAATATAATGCCTGCATCTGTAACTTCCACTCTATGCATCTGAAGAAGTGAGGATTTTACTCACAAAAGCTTATGCCCCAATAAATCTGTTAGTCTTTAAGGTGCCACCAGACTCCTAGTTATTTTTGTAGATACAGACTAACACGGCTACCCTCTAATACTTGTTCCTCCTTAAGGAAATTCTCGTGCATTACCCCACGTGGCCACACAGTGTCACTGTTGCTCCTTAAGGAAATGCTCATGCATTACCCCACATGGCCACACAGTGTCACTGTTGCTCCATGAAGGAAATGCTCTGTGCTTTACCTCGCGTGGCCACACAGTGTCACTGTGGCACCATATAGAAAATGGTTTGTGCATTACCCCACGTGGCCACCCAGTGTCACTGTTACTCCTTAATGAAATGGTCTCTGCATTACCCCACGTGGCCACACAGGGTCCCTGTTGCTCCATGAAGGAAATGTTCTGTGCATTTCCCCGCATGGCATTACGGTGTCACTGTTGCTCCATAAAGGAAATGCTCTGTGCATTACCCTGTGTGACCACCCAGTGTCAATGTTGCTCCATGCAGGAAATGCTCTGTGCATTACCTTCGGTGGCCACACAGTGTCACTGTTGTTCCATGAAGGAAATGCACTGTGCATTACCCCACGTGGCCACACAATGTCATTGTTGTTCCTTAAGGAAATGCTCGTGCATTACCCCAAGCGGCCACCTACTGTCACTGTTGCTCCATGAAAGACATTCTCTGTGCATTACCTCGCTTGGCCACCCTGTGTCACTGTTACTCCTTAAGGAAATGCTCTCTGCATTACCATGCATGGCCACACAGTGTCACTGTTCCTCCATGAAGGAAATGCTCTGTGCATTACCCCACCTGGCCACATGGTGTCACTGTTGCTCCATGAAGGAAATTCTCTGTGCATTTCCTTGGATTGCCACACAGTGTCACTGTTGCTCCTTAAGGAAATGCTCGTGCATTACTCCAGGTGGCCACACAGTGTCACTTTTGCTACTTAAGGAAATGCTCTGTGTTTTATCTCGCGTGGCCACACAGTGTCACTGTTGTTCGATGCAGAAAATGCTCTGTGCATTACCTCGCATGACCACATGGTGTCACTGTTGTTCCTTGAAGGAAATGCTCTGTGCATTATCTTCGATGGCCACAAAGTGCCACTGTTGCTCCATGTAGAAAATGCTCTGTGCATTACCCCGCCTGACCACACAGTGTCACTGTTTTTCCAGGAAGGAAATGCTCTGTGCATTACCACACGTGGCCACATAGTGTCACTGTTGCTCCGTGAAGGAAATGTCCTGTGCATTACCTAACATGGCCACACAGTGTCACTGTTGCTCCATGAAGGCAATGCTCTGTGCATTTCCTTAGATTGCCACACAGTGTCACTGTTGCTCCTTAAGGAAATGCTCGTGCATTACTCCAGGTGGCCACACAGTGTCACTTTTTCTCCTTAAGGAAATGCTCTGTGTTTTATCTCGCGTGGCCACACAGTGTCACTGTTGTTAGATGCAGAGAATACTCTGTGCATTACCTCGCATGACCACATGGTGTCACTGTTGCTCCTTGAAGGAAATGCTCTGTGCATTATCTTCGATGGCCACACAGTGTCACTGTTGTTCGATGCAGAAAATGCTCTGTGCATTACCCCGCGTGGCCACACAGTGTCACTGTTGCTCCATGTAGAAAATGCTCTGTGCATTACCCCGCGTGGCCACACAGTGTCACTGTTGTTCGATGCAGAAAATGTTCTGTGCATTACCCCGCATGGCCACACAGTGTCACTGTTGCTCCATGAAGGAAATGCTCTGTGCATTACCCCGCGTGGCCACACAGGGTCACTGTTGCTCCATGAAGGAAATGCTCTGTGCATTACCCCGCGTGGCCACACAGTGTCACTGTTGCTCCTTAAGTAAATGCTCTCTGCATTACCCGGCATGGCCACAGAGTGTCACTGTTGCTCCATGAAGGAAATGCTCTGTGCATTACCCCGCGTGGCCACACAGTGTCACTGTTGTTCCATGCAGGAAATGCTCCGTGAATTACCTTGGATGGCCACACAGTGTCACTGTTGCTCCATGTAGAAAATGCTCTGTGCATTACCCCGCGTGGCCACACAGTGTCACTGTTGCGCCATGAAGGAAATGCTCCGTGCATTACCTTGGATGGCCACACAGTGTCACTGTTGCTCCATGAAGGAAATGCTCTGTGCATTACCACACGTGGCCACATAGTGTCACTGTTGCTCTATGAAGGAAATGCCCTGTGCATTACCTAACATGGCCACACAGTGTCACTGTTGCTCCATGAAGGAAATGCTCTGTGCATTTCCTTGGATTGCCACACAGTGTCACTGTTGCTCCTTAAGGAAATGCTCGTGCATTACTCCAGGTGGCCACACAGTGTCACTTTTGCTCCTTAAGGAAATGCTCTGTGTTTTATCTCGCGTGGCCACACAGTGTCACTGTTGTTCGATGCAGAGAATACTCTGTGCATTACCTCGCATGACCACATGGTGTCACTGTTGCTCCTTGAAGGAAATGCTCTGTGCATTACCCCGCGTGGCCACTCAGTGTCACTGTTGCTCCATGAAGGAAATGCTCTGTGCATTACCCCGCGTGGCCACTCAGTGTCACTGTTGCTCCATGAAGGAAATGCTCTGTGCATTACCCCGAGTGGCCACACAGTGTCACTGTTGCTCCTTAAGTAAATGCTCTCTGCATTACCCGGCATGGCCACACAGTGTCCCTGTTGCTCCATGAAGGAAATGCTCTGTGCATTACCTTGGATGGCCACACAGTGTCACTGTTGCTCCATGAAGGAAATGCTCTGTGCATTACCCCGCGTGGCCACACAGTGTCACTGTTGCTCCATGTAGGAAATGCTCTGTGGATTACCCTGCGTGGCCACACAGTGTCACGGTTGTTCGATGCAAAAAATGCTCTGTGCATTACCCCGCGTGGCCTCACAGTGTCACTGTTGCTCCATGAAGGAAATGCTCTGTGCATTACCCCGCGTGGCCACACAGTGTCACTGTTGCTCCTTAAGTAAATGCTCTCTGCATTACCCGGCATGGCCACACAGTGTCCCTGTTGCTCCATGAAGGAAATGCTCTGTGCATTACCTTGGATGGCCACACAGTGTCACTGTTGCTCCATGAAGGAAATGCTCTGTGCATTACCCCGCGTGGCCACACAGTGTCACTGTTGCTCCATGAAGGAAATGCTCTGTGGATTACCCCGCGTGGCCACACAGTGTCTCTGTTGTTCCAGGTTGGAAATGCTCTGTGCAGTACCTCACATGGCCACACAGTGTCACTGTTGTTCGATGCAGAGAATACTCTGTGCATTACCTCGCATGACCACATGGTGTCACTGTTGTTCCTTGAAGGAAATGCTCTGTGCATTATCTTCGATGGCCACAAAGTGTCACTGTTGCTCCATAAAGACTAACAGATTTATTTGGGCATAAGCTTTCGTGAGTAAAAACCTCACTTCTTCGGATGCAACAGTGAGGTTTTTACTCACGAAAGCTTATGCCCAAATAAATCTGTTAGTCTTTAAGGTGCCACCAGACTCTTTGTTGTTTTTGTAGATACAGACTAACACGGCTACCCCCTGATACTTGTTGCTCCATGTAGAAAATGCTCTGTGCATTACCCCGCCTGGCCACACAGTGTCACTGTTGTTCCATGAAGGAAATGGTCCATGCATTACCTTGGATGGCCACACAGTGTCACTGTTGCTCCATGTAGAAAATGCTCTGTGCATTACCCCACGTGGCCACACAGTGTCACTGTTGCTCCATGTAGAAAATGCTCTGTGCATTACCCCACGTGGCCTCACAGTGTCACTGTTGCTCCATGAAGGAAATGCTCTGTGCATTACCACACGTGGCCACGTAGTGTCACTGTTGCTCCATGAAGGAAATGCCCTGTGCATTACCTAACATGGCCACACAGTGTCACTGTTGCTCCATGAAGGAAATGCTCTGTGCATTTCCTTGGATTGCCACACAGTGTCACTGTTGCTCCTTAAGGAAATGCTCATGCATTACTCCAGGTGGCCACACAGTGTCACTTTTGCTCCTTAAGGAAATGCTCTGTGTTTTATCTCGTGTGGCCACACAGTGTCACTGTTGTTCGATGCAGAGAATACTCTGTGCATTACCTCGCATGACCACATGGTGTCACTGTTGCTCCTTGAAGGAAATGCTCTGTGCATTATCTTCGATGGCCACACAGTGTCACTGTTGTTCGATGCAGAAAATGCTCTGTGCATTACCCCGCGTGGCCACACAGTGTCACTGCTGCTCCATGAAGGAAATGCTCTGTGCATTACCCCGCGTGGCCACACAGTGTCACTGTTGCTCCATGAAGGAAATGCTCTGTGCATTACCCCGCGTGGCCACAGAGTGTCACTGTTGCTCCTTAAGTAAATGCTCTCTACTTTACCCGGCATGGCCACACAGTGTCCCTGTTGCTCCATGAAGGAAATGCTCTGTGGATTACCCCGCGTGGCCACAGTGTCCCTGTTGCTCCATGAAGGAAATGCTCCATGCATTACCTTGGATGGCCACACAGTGTCACTGTTGCTCCATGTAGAAAATGCTCTGTGCATTACCCCGCGTGGCCACACAGTGTCACTGTTGCTCCATGAAGGAATACCCCGCGTGGCCACACAGTGTCACTGTTGCTCCATGAAGGAAATGCTCTGTGCATTACCCCACGTGGCCACAGAGTGTCCCTGTTGCTCCATGAAGGAAATGCTCTGTGCATTACCCCGCGTGGCCACACAGTGTCACTGTTGCTCCTTAAGTAAATGCTCTCTGCTTTACCCGGCATGGCCACACAGTGTCCCTGTTGCTCCATGAAGGAAATGCTCTGTGCATTACCCCGCGTGGCCACACAGTGTCACTGTTGTTCCAGGAAGGATATGCTCTGTGCAGTACCTCATATGGCCACACAGTGTCACTGTTGTTCGATGCAGAGAATACTCTGTGCATTACCCCGCCTGGCCACACGGTGGCACTGTTTTTCCATGAAGGAAATGCTCCGTGCATTACCTTGGATGGCCACACAGTGTCACTGTTGCTCCATGTAGAAAATGCTCTGTGCATTACCCCGGGTGGCCACACAGTGTCACTGTTGCTCCATGAAGGAAATGCTCTGTGGATTACCCCGCGTGGCCACACAGTGTCCCTGTTGCTCCATGAAGGAAATGCTCCATGCATTACCTTGGATGGCCACACAGTGTCACTGTTGCTCCATGTAGAAAATGCTCTGTGCATTACCCCGCGTGGCCACACAGTGTCACTGTTGCTCCTTAAGTAAATGCTCTCTGCATTACCCGGCATGGCCGCACAGTGTCCCTGTTGCTCCATGAAGGAAATGCTCTCTGCATTACCCCGCGTGGCCACACAGTGTCACTGTTGTTCCATGAAGGAAATGCTCCGTGCATTACCTTGGATGGCCACACAGTGTCACTGTTGCTCCATTTAGAAAATGCTCTGTGCATTACCCCGCGTGGCCACACAGTGTCCCTGTTGCTCCATGAAGGAAATGCTCCATGCATTACCTTGGATGGCCACACAGTGTCACTGTTGCTCCATGTAGAAAATGCTCTGTGCATTACCCCGCGTGGCCACACAGTGTCACTGTTGCTCCATGAAGGAATACCCCGCGTGGCCACACAGTGTCACTGTTGCTCCATGAAGGAAATGCTCTGTGCATTACCCCACGTGGCCACAGAGTGTCCCTGTTGCTCCATGAAGGAAATGCTCTGTGCATTACCCCGCGTGGCCACACAGTGTCACTGTTGCTCCTTAAGTAAATGCTCTCTGCTTTACCCGGCATGGCCACACAGTGTCCCTGTTGCTCCATGAAGGAAATGCTCTGTGCATTACCCCGCGTGGCCACACAGTGTCACTGTTGTTCCATGAAGGAAATGCTCCATGCATTACCTTGGATGGCCACACAGTGTCACTGTTGCTCCATGTAGAAAATGCTCTGTGCATTACCCCGCGTGGCCACACAGTGTCACTGTTGCTCCATGAAGGAAATGCTCTGTGCATTACCCCGCGTGGCCACACAGTGTCACTGTTGCTCCATGAAGGAAATGCTCTGTGCATTACCCCGCGTGGCCACTCAGTGTCACTGTTGCTCCATGAAGGAAATGCTCTGTGCATTACCCCGAGTGGCCACACAGTGTCACTGTTGCTCCTTAAGTAAATGCTCTCTGCATTACCCGGCATGGCCACACAGTGTCCCTGTTGCTCCATGAAGGAAATGCTCTGTGCATTACCTTGGATGGCCACACAGTGTCACTGTTGCTCCATGAAGGAAATGCTCTGTGCATTACCCCGCGTGGCCACACAGTGTCACTGTTGCTCCATGTAGGAAATGCTCTGTGGATTACCCTGCGTGGCCACACAGTGTCACGGTTGTTCGATGCAGAAAATGCTCTGTGCATTACCCCGCGTGGCCACACAGTGTCACTGTTGCTCCATGTAGAAAATGCTCTGTGCATTACCCCGCGTGGCCACACAGTGTCACTGTTGCTCCATGTAGAAAATGCTCTGTGCATTACCCCGCGTGGCCTCACAGTGTCACTGTTGTTCGATGCAAAAAATGCTCTGTGCATTACCCCGCGTGGCCTCACAGTGTCACTGTTGCTCCATGAAGGAAATGCTCTGTGCATTACCCCGCGTGGCCACACAGTGTCACTGTTGCTCCTTAAGTAAATGCTCTCTGCATTACCCGGCATGGCCACACAGTGTCCCTGTTGCTCCATGAAGGAAATGCTCTGTGCATTACCTTGGATGGCCACACAGTGTCACTGTTGCTCCATGAAGGAAATGCTCTGTGCATTACCCCGCGTGGCCACACAGTGTCACTGTTGCTCCATGAAGGAAATGCTCTGTGGATTACCCCGCGTGGCCACACAGTGTCACTGTTGCTCCATGAAGGAAATGCCCTGTGCATTACCTAACATGGCCACACAGTGTCACTGTTGCTCCTTAAGGAAATGCTCGTGCATTACTCCAGGTGGCCACACAGTGTCACTTTTGCTCCTTAAGGAAATGCTCTGTGTTTTCTCTCGCGTGGCCACACAGTGTCTCTGTTGTTCCAGGTTGGAAATGCTCTGTGCAGTACCTCACATGGCCACACAGTGTCACTGTTGTTCGATGCAGAGAATACTCTGTGCATTACCTCGCATGACCACATGGTGTCACTGTTGTTCCTTGAAGGAAATGCTCTGTGCATTATCTTCGATGGCCACAAAGTGTCACTGTTGCTCCATGTAGAAAATGCTCTGTGCATTACCCCGCCTGGCCACACAGTGTCACTGTTGTTCCATGAAGGAAATGCTCCATGCATTACCTTGGATGGCCACACAGTGTCACTGTTGCTCCATGTAGAAAATGCTCTGTGCATTACCCCACGTGGCCACACAGTGTCACTGTTGCTCCATGTAGAAAATGCTCTGTGCATTACCCCACGTGGCCTCACAGTGTCACTGTTGCTCCATGAAGGAAATGCTCTGTGCATTACCACACGTGGCCACGTAGTGTCACTGTTGCTCCATGAAGGAAATGCCCTGTGCATTACCTAACATGGCCACACAGTGTCACTGTTGCTCCATGAAGGAAATGCTCTGTGCATTTCCTTGGATTGCCACACAGTGTCACTGTTGCTCCTTAAGGAAATGCTCTGTGTTTTATCTCGTGTGGCCACACAGTGTCACTGTTGTTCGATGCAGAGAATACTCTGTGCATTACCTCGCATGACCACATGGTGTCACTGTTGCTCCTTGAAGGAAATTCTCTGTGCGTTATCTTCGATGGCCACAAAGTGTCACTGTTGCTCCATGTAGAAAATGCTCTGTGCATTACCCCGCGTGGCCACACAGTGTCACTGTTGTTCCAGGAAGGAAATGCTCTGTGCAGTACCTCACATGGCCACACAGTGTCACTGTTGTTCGATGCAGAGAATACTCTGTGCATTACCTCGCATGACCACATGGTGTCACTGTTGCTCCTTGAAGGAAATTCTCTGTGCGTTATCTTCGATGGCCACAAAGTGTCACTGTTGCTCCATGTAGAAAATGCTCTGTGCATTACCCCGCCTGGCCACACAGTGTCACTGTTGTTCCATGAAGGAAATGCTCCGTGCATTACCTTGGATGGCCACACAGTGTCACTGTTGCTCCATGTAGAAAATGCTCTGTGCATTACCCCACGTGGCCACACAGTGTCACTGTTGCTCCATGAAGGAAATGCTCTGTGCATTACCACACGTGGCCACATAGTGTCACTGTTGCTCGATGAAGGAAATGCTCTGTGCATTTCCTTGGATTGCCACACAGTGTCACTGTTGCTCCTTAAGGAAATGCTCGTGCATTAGTCCAGGTGGCCACACAGTGTCACTTTTGCTCCTTAAGGAAATGCTCTGTGTTTTATCTCGTGTGCCCTCACAGTGTCTCTGTTGTTCCAGGAAGGAAATGCTCTGTGCAGTACCTCTCATGGCCACACAGTGTCACTGTTGTTCGATGCAGAGAATACTCTGTGCATTACCTCGCATGACCACATGGTGTCACTGTTGCTCCTTGAAGGAAATGCTCTGTGCATTATCTTCGATGGCCACAAAGTGTCACTGTTGCTCCATGTAGAAAATGCTCTGTGCATTACCCCGCCTGGCCACACAGTGTCACTGTTGCTCCTTAAGTAAATGCTCTCTGCATTACCCGGCATGGCCGCACAGTGTCCCTGTTGCTCCATGAAGGAAATGCTCCATGCATTACCTTGGATGGCCACACAGTGTCACTGTTGCTCCATGTAGAAAATGCTCTGTGCATTACCCCGCGTGGCCACACAGTGTCACTGTTGCTCCATGAAGGAATACCCCGCGTGGCCACACAGTGTCACTGTTGCTCCATGAAGGAAATGCTCTGTGCATTACCCCACGTGGCCACAGAGTGTCCCTGTTGCTCCATGAAGGAAATGCTCTGTGCATTACCCCGCGTGGCCACACAGTGTCACTGTTGCTCCTTAAGTAAATGCTCTCTGCTTTACCCGGCATGGCCACACAGTGTCCCTGTTGCTCCATGAAGGAAATGCTCTGTGCATTACCCCGCGTGGCCACACAGTGTCACTGTTGTTCCATGAAGGAAATGCTCCATGCATTACCTTGGATGGCCACACAGTGTCACTGTTGCTCCATGTAGAAAATGCTCTGTGCATTACCCCGCGTGGCCACACAGTGTCACTGTTGCTCCATGAAGGAAATGCTCTGTGCATTACCCCGCGTGGCCACACAGTGTCACTGTTGCTCCTTAAGTAAATGCTCTCTGAATTACCCGGCATGGCCACACAGTGTCCCTGTTGTTCCAGGAAGGATATGCTCTGTGCAGTACCTCATATGGCCACACAGTGTCACTGTTGTTCGATGCAGAGAATACTCTGTGCATTACCCCGCCTGGCCACACGGTGGCACTGTTTTTCCATGAAGGAAATGCTCCGTGCATTACCCTGGATGGCCACACAGTGTCACTGTTGCTCCATGTAGAAAATGCTCTGTGCATTACCCCGCGTGGCCACACAGTGTCACTGTTGCTCCATGAAGGAAATGCTCTGTGCATTACCCCGCGTGGCCACACAGTGTCACTGTTGCTCCATGAAGGAAATGCTCTGTGCATTACCCCGCGTGGCCACACAGTGTCACTGTTGCTCCTTAAGTAAATGCTCTCTGAATTACCCGGCAGGGCCACACAGTGTCCCTGTTGTTCCAGGAAGGATATGCTCTGTGCAGTACCTCATATGGCCACACAGTGTCACTGTTGTTCGATGCAGAGAATACTCTGTGCATTACCCCGCCTGGCCACACGGTGGCACTGTTTTTCCATGAAGGAAATGCTCCGTGCATTACCTTGGATGGCCACACAGTGTCACTGTTGCTCCATGTAGAAAATGCTCTGTGCATTACCCTGCGTGGCCACACAGTGTCACTGTTGCTCCATGAAGGAAATGCTCTGTGGATTACCCCGCGTGGCCACACAGTGTCCCTGTTGCTCCATGAAGGAAATGCTCCATGCATTACCTTGGATGGCCACACAGTGTCACTGTTGCTCCATGTAGAAAATGCTCTGTGCATTACCCCGCGTGGCCACACAGTGTCACTGTTGCTCCATGAAGGAAATGCTCTGTGCATTACCCCGCGTGGCCACACAGTGTCACTGTTGCTCCTTAAGTAAATGCTCTCTGAATTACCCGGCATGGCCACACAGTGTCCCTGTTGTTCCAGGAAGGAAATGCTCTGTGCAGTACCTCATATGGCCACACAGTGTCACTGTTGTTCGATGCAGAGAATACTCTGTGCAATACCCCGCCTGGCCACACGGTGGCACTGTTTTTCCATGAAGGAAATGCTCCATGCATTACCTTGGATGGCCACACAGTGTCACTGTTGCTCCATGTAGAAAATGCTCTGTGCATTACCCCACGTGGCCACATTGTGTCACTGTTGCTCCATGAAGGAAATGCCATGTGCATTACCTAACATGGCCACATAGTGTCACTGTTGCTCCATGAAGGAAATGCTCTGTGCATTTCCTTGGATTGCCACACAGTGTCACTGTTGCTCCTTAAGGAAATGCTCATGGATTACTCCAGGTGGCCACACAGTGTCACTTTTGCTCCTTAAGGAAATGCTCTGTGTTTTATCTCGAGTGGCCACAGAGTGTCACTGTTGTTCGATGCAGAAAATGCTCTCTGCATTACCCGGCATGGCCACACAGTGTCCCTGTTGCTCCATGAAGGAAATGCTCTGTGCATTACCCCGCGTGGCCACACAGTGTCACTGTTGTTCCAGGAAGGAAATGCTCTGTGCAGTACCTCACATGGCCACACAGTGTCACTGTTGTTCGATGCAGAGAATACTCTGTGCATTACCTCGCATGACCACATGGTGTCACTGTTGCTCCTTGAAGGAAATTCTCTGTGCGTTATCTTCGATGGCCACAAAGTGTCACTGTTGCTCCATGTAGAAAATGCTCTGTGCATTACCCCGCCTGGCCACACAGTGTCACTGTTGTTCCATGAAGGAAATGCTCCGTGCATTACCTTGGATGGCCACACAGTGTCACTGTTGCTCCATGTAGAAAATGCTCTGTGCATTACCCCACGTGGCCACACAGTGTCACTGTTGCTCCATGAAGGAAATGCTCTGTGCATTACCACACGTGGCCACATAGTGTCACTGTTGCTCGATGAAGGAAATGCTCTGTGCATTTCCTTGGATTGCCACACAGTGTCACTGTTGCTCCTTAAGGAAATGCTCGTGCATTAGTCCAGGTGGCCACACAGTGTCACTTTTGCTCCTTAAGGAAATGCTCTGTGTTTTATCTCGTGTGCCCTCACAGTGTCTCTGTTGTTCCAGGAAGGAAATGCTCTGTGCAGTACCTCACATGGCCACACAGTGTCACTGTTGTTCGATGCAGAGAATACTCTGTGCATTACCTCGCATGACCACATGGTGTCACTGTTGCTCCTTGAAGGAAATGCTCTGTGCATTATCTTCGATGGCCACAAAGTGTCACTGTTGCTCCATGTAGAAAATGCTCTGTGCATTACCCCGCCTGGCCACACAGTGTCACTGTTGCTCCTTAAGTAAATGCTCTCTGCATTACCCGGCATGGCCGCACAGTGTCCCTGTTGCTCCATGAAGGAAATGCTCTCTGCATTACCCCGCGTGGCCACACAGTGTCACTGTTGTTCCATGAAGGAAATGCTCCGTGCATTACCTTGGATGGCCACACAGTGTCACTGTTGCTCCATTTAGAAAATGCTCTGTGCATTACCCCGCGTGGCCACACAGTGTCACTGTTGCTCCTTAAGGAAATGCTCTGTGCATTACCACACGTGGCCACATAGTGTCACTGTTGCTCCATGAAGGAAATGCCCTGTGCATTACCTTGGATGGCCACACAGTGTCACTGTTGCTCCATGAAGGAAATGCTCTGTGCATTTCCTTGGATTGCCACACAGTGTCACTGTTGCTCCTCAAGGAAATGCTCGTGCATTACTCCAGGTGGCCACACAGTGTCACTTTTGCTCCTTAAGGGAATGCTCTGTGTTTTATCTCGCGTGGCCACACAGTGTCTCTGTTGTTCCATGAAGGAAATGCTCTGTGCAGTACCTCACATGGCCACACAGTGTCACTGTTGTTCGATGCAGAGAATACTCTGTGCATTACCTCTCATGACCACATGGTGTCACTGTTGTTCCTTGAAGGAAATGCTCTGTGCATTATCTTCGATGGCCACAAAGTGTCACTGTTGCTCCATGAAGGAAATGCCCTGTGCAGTACCTCACATGGCCACACAGTGTCACTGTTGTTCGATGCAGAAAATGCTCTGTGCATTACCTCGCAAGGCCATACGGTGTCACTGTTGTTCCTTAAGGAAATGCTTGTACATTACCCCGTGTGGCCAGAAAGTGTCACTTTTGCTCCATGCAGTCGATGCCTGCCGGCAGTGGACCCCATGCGTCCCCCGGCTCCTTCCTCGCTGCGCTCAGGCTTTGCGGCTCCCGGGAATGTGAGCTGCCACCATTGCTGCCACTCCAAAGAGCAGGCTCCGGGCCCCGCGCCCCGGCAGTGGCTCACATGCCCGGGAGCCACAGACCCCGAGCACAGGAAGTGGGGAGCTGGGGGGCGCACGGGGGCCTCTGCCCGCATGCATCTGCTGCAGCTGCTGGCGCCCCCAGGGGGGCCGCCTGTCCGCACCCTGGGCAGGAGGGGCAAGGGGCATGGCTGCTCCCCACTAGCGGCGCTGCCGCCTTTGCAGGGCTCCTCCCCCCCGCGCCGCACCGGCTCCTCCATGGTGGGGGCTCGCTGCCCCCTGCAAGCCGATGTTCTGGCTCTCTGGTGTCTCCGGAAGGCGGTTCCTCCCTGCCAAGCCAGGTCACTGCTTTTTGGCACCCCTTAGGGCCATCCTTAGGATTTATCGGTCCCTATGCATTATTATTAAACTGGTGCCCCTATGACTGACGGCAGCCTGAGCTTGCAGCTTGGCGGGGGCGGAAGGTCAAAGCAGAAAGAATAATGTCACCGCTGCTCCAGGAGAAACACAGTCTGTATGTTACCCTGTCTGCCCACCGGATGGCATTGATGGTCCAAGGCAGACAGCCCATACCCCGGCTGGCCACCGAGTATCAGTGCAGCGCTGTGGTGGGGAAATGATATCTGCCTTACCCTGAGTGGCCACGTAGTGTCTGTGTTGCTCCACGAGGGAAATGCTTTGTGCTTTGCCGCGAGTGGCCACCAAGTGTCACTGCTGCTGCATGGGGGACATGCTCTGTGCATTGCTGTGATTGGCCACTGGGTGTCATTGTTGCTCCAGGGCAACTACATTCTGAAAAATACCCCAGGTGGCCTCTAAGATACATGTGTGGTAAAGGCTGAGTACAGATGTCTGCTTCCCTTTAGGTGGGGTTCGGTTTGTAATAAAAGTTTTCATCCTTGTTCTGGGTGCAGAGGGAGAATTTCTCTATATTGGGAGCAGTTGATCTTCCTGGACAGGGAGGAGCATGTTCACCTGAGCAGAGGCCTGGAACCGGAAAGGTGAGTACTGGTGCTGAGTTTGTCTTTCTTCCTATGTGTCTCTCTCTGAGCTCTCATATGTTGGCCAACATACTCTCTCTCTCCCCTTGTCCTGTCTCCTTGCATAGAACATGGGCAATGGTGCATGCTCACAGTCTTGGTCTGGGGCGTCTGCAACCCACTGGGGCATTGGGAGGGGGAAGAGAAACATGATGGTACTAGATCCTCCATTGGTAGTGGTGGGGGTGACTGTGGGAGTTGACTGTCACTGTTCATCAAGTGGGGCTGATGTACAGTGGATGGGAGAGGGAGGGCAGTATCTCATACACCAATAGACCTTTGGGCAGTGATGGCTCCTGCTTGGGTTATATGCTGTGTTTGCAGAGGAATCGCCCAGGACCCCAGCCAGAGGAGAAACTGGAAGAAGTGAACCTGAGCAGCCTGGACATCCTTGTAAGCAGAGATGAACAGTCCTCCGCTTTCTGTCTTCTGCATGACTGGCTGTGAGTGAACAATTATGGCACTCTATTGCTCATCCGTACCACTCTAGTTTTCTTCCACCATTCTCCTGCTGCTCTCTGGCCCTGCTGTATCACGGCACGCAGTGTCACTGTTGCTCCTTAAGGAAATGCTCTGTGCATTACCCCAGGTGTCCACCCAGTGCCACTGTTGCTCCATGGGGGAAATGCTTTGTGCATTACCTGGATTAGCCACCCAGTGTCACTGTTGCTTTATTTGGGAAATGCTCTGTGCAACTATACAGAGTGTCCACCCGGTGTCAATATTGCTCCATGAAGGAAATGCTCTCTGATTACCCGGGGTGGCCACGCAGTCTCATTTTTGCTTCATGAGAGAAATGTTCTGTGCATTTACACTGAGTGGCCACCGGGCGTCACTGCTGTTCCACAGGGGAAAAGCTCTGTCCATTTCCCCGATTGGCCATCTAGTGTCTCTGTTGCTCCATGAAAGAAATGCTCTGTGCAGTTGTCCAACTGGCCGCCCAATGTCACTGCTGCTTCTTAAGGGATTACTCTGAGGGTACTGCAGATGACAACACAGTGTCACTGTTGATCAATGGGGGAAATTCTTTGTGCATTACCCCTTGTGGCCACCTAGTTAGTCTTGCTCCCTGAAATGCTTTGTGAATTACCTGGATTAGCCACCCAGTGTCACTGTTGCTCCCTTTGGAACTACTTTGTGCATTACCTCGAGTGGCCACCAGGTGCCACTCCTGCTCCCTGAAATGTTTTCTTTATTACCTGGATTAGCCAACAGGTGTCACTGTTGCTCCAGTAGGGTAAGGCTTTGTGCATTACCCAAAGTGGCCACATGGTGTCATTATTACTTCATGTGGGAAATGCTCTGTGCAATTACACCGAGTGGCCACCTGGTGTCACTGTTACTGCCTAAGGGAAATGCTTTGTGCATTCCCCTGACGGGCCACCTGGTATCACTGTTGCTCCACTAGAGAAATGATCACTCAATTTCTGTTCATCCAGTGGGGCTGATGTAGATGGGATGGGAGAGGGAGGCAGGGATGAGGGCAAGATTTCACACACCAATAGAGATTTGTGTAGTGATGGCTCATGCTTGGCTTTTGCAGCTGCGCTTGCAGAGGAATTGGCCAGGAGCCCCAGCCACAGGAGAAGCTGATACAAGTGGACCTGAGCAACCTGGAAATCCTTCTAAGCAGATATGAACAGTCCCCAGGTTTCCGCCTCCCAGATAATTGGCTCTGAGTAAGAGGTCAGTGCTTTGAATTCCTCATGTGTGCTCCCTCTAGTTTCTTCACGGGCCGTGTGCTTCCTCGTTGGGTAGGGGCTCTGTGGTATCAAGGCTGCGGAGGGTCCAGAGTCTACTCTGCAGAGTGATTATGTCGGGTGCTGTTAAGGGGGCCAATACAGGGAGGAGAAAAGGGAAAGAGACCTGAACCCTGATTACAGGGCAGTCACCCTTTCGTTAGTAAGATATTCCTCCTTTACACAAGGCGGGGGAGGAGTCACCAGTGTGAAAAGATCTGGAAATGAACAGGTAAGGGAGGGATCCTGCTGAGTGTCCCCTTTCCAATCAATCCTCCATCCCTCAGCAACACCCTTCCCGACTTATCTCCTACCCCAACAAGAAAATGACAACTTTGTGCGCCCTAACCTTTAAAAGAAAAGACCCCTCTGACTTGTGACGCGGTCCTGTTAGTAGGGTTAGATGCACCCACGTGCCGGCTCTGAATACCACCGCATCTACCTACATCTCAACATCAACACATTTCAGAAAGGACCGCCACATCAATCTCTTCAAAGGTAGCCCGAGGAATCTCCTCTCTTTATCACCAAAGAGACACAAGGCCAGGAATTCGGACACAACTAACGGAGCTGTCCGAATCCCTGCAGTTGGCGCTCGTCAGTCCGACAGCGTTCTTTCTTGTGCACAAGAAAACAAAGGGTGAAAGTTGTGGTTGGTTGAGCGGTGTAAATTGGGCAGGGCAAAAGGACTTGAGGAAGGATTACACGGAAGTGAGGGTCCGAAAGGAGCCCCCCAACTCCCCTGTTCATTTCCAGACTTTGTGACGTTTGCTTGGTTGGGCCATTTCTTGGCTTTTTTGAGAAAAGGGGCGAATTTTCCACGGCCTCCGCCATCCCCTTACAGCCACCCCTTCGCCACACCATGTTCCATCTGACCGGGATAGGTCCCGAGTAAGATTTCACTTCAAATCTCAAAAAAGCCAAGTAGAAATCATTCTGTGGGAATTTACTGTGACTAAGAGAAAGAGAAGTTCAACCCTTCTCAAGTGGTGGAGGGTCGGGGGGAGTCGCTAAGCCACAGGCACGGAAAGGCTCCCCTAGCTTAAGCGTGAGAGGTATAAGACCTTACACCCTGGTTACAGGGCAGTCATTTTGCCGGGCCTGTCAAAGTGACCAGTTAATTTGCATGGCAAAGGAGACCGAAACCCTCCTTACAGGGTGGTCCTTAAGCCTGGGGTCTTCCAATGGGCCAGAGGGAAAAGCGCTGTAAAGGAGAGACCTCCGTTCCCTCAGAAATGAGTGGTCTCGTTGCCCAGCGAGTGCCAACGGCCCAAGAGGAGTTAGAAAGGGGAGACCTGCACCCTTCTGACAGGGAGAGGTCAACGGCACGGGGCATTTTAAAGGCTAGGTCCTAAGGAGCTCAAACCCACAGAGACCTCAACCCTTTTTAAAGGGGGCTCGCTCCGCCTCAGCTATGGAAGGGATCCATAAAGCATTTTGGTTGGTAAGGAATGGACCTTGATCCTTGTTTACAGGGAGGTCCTTTTACCGGGCACCTGAAGGGGGATTAAGCCTGTGAGGAGAAGTGTCGAACCCGATCCCTCGGTACAGGGGTGCGGTGTGTGCTGTGTGTGCGGTGTGTGCAGCCGTTGGCCGTGGCTTTTTCTTCCCTTTTCCTGCAGTTTCTTTGGTGCTTGTGTCATCTTGTTCATTTTGTCCTTTGAGTTGCTAGAAAGAGAGAGGTGAAGCGGGTTAGGTGTGGCTCAGTAGAGAGCACGTGTACAAGGTAGATTCAGATGACATTGGCAAGGTACTCGGCCCTGCCGGAAATTACCCTAATTCCTTCTTTTCGGCACCGATCTCTTTCAGAACGCAGGAGAGCTTGCGGCAGAAGGCGGGTCCAGGTGGATGCAGAGGACGCGGGCTTTGACTTGGCTGAGTGCGTGAGTGAGGAGGGCACGGGACAGGTAGTAGGACAAACCCTGAACCCTCTCAAGAGGCTGGTTTCTAGAACTACCTTCCAAATGGCAGTGTTACCTTGTGAAAGACAGGGAAAGACCCACACCCTAGTTAGAGGGCGCTCACTTTGGACCTTGGCGTGAAGAGGGCCAATGTAGGGAGGAGAAAAGGGAAAGCGACCTGAACCCTGATTACAGGGCAGTCACCCTTTTTTTAGTCAAATATACCTCCTTTACACTGTTGGGGTGGGGGAGTCCTGAATGTGAAAAGATCTGGAAATGAACAGGTAAGGGAGGGATCCTGCTGAGTGTCCCCTTTCCAATCAATCCTCCATCCCTCAGCGACACCCTTCCCGACTTACCTCCTACCCCACCAAGAAAATGACAACTTTGTGCCCCCTACCTTTACCAAAAAAGACCCCTCTGACTTGTGACGCGGTCCTGTTAGTAGGGTTAGGTGCACCCACGTGCCGGCTCTGAATACCACCGCATCTACCTACATCTCAACATCAACACATTTCAGAAAGGACCGCCACATCAATCTCTTCAAAGGTAGCCCGAGGAATCTCCTCTCTTTATCACCAAAGAGACACAAGGCCAGGAATTCGGACACAACTAACGAAGCTGTCCGAATCCCTGCAGTTGGCGCTCGTCAGTCCGACAGTGTTCTTTCTTGTGCACAAGAAAACAAAGGGTGAAAGTTGTGGTTGGTTGAGCGGTGTAAATTGGGCAGGGCAAAAGGACTTGAGGAAGGATTACACGGAAGTGAGGGTCCGAAAGGAGCCCCCCAACTCCCCTGTTCATTTCCAGACTTTGTGACGTTTGCTTGGTTGGGCCATTTCTTGTCTTTTTTGAGAAAAGGGGCGAATTTTCCACGGCCTCCGCCATCCCCTTACAGCCGCCCCTTCGCCACACCATGTTCCATCTGACCGGGATAGGTCCCGAGTAAGATTTCACTTCAAATCTCAAAAAAGCCAAGTAGAAATCATTCTGTGGGAATTTACTGTGACTAAGAGAAAGAGAAGTTCAACCCTTCTCAAGTGGTGGAGGGTCGGGGGGAGTCGCTAAGCCACAGGCACGGAAAGGCTCCCCTAGCTTAAGCGTGAGAGGTATAAGACCTTACACCCTGGTTACAGGGCAGTCATTTTGCCGGGCCTGTCAAAGTGACCTGTTAATTTGCATGGCAAAGGAGACCGAAACCCTCCTTACAGGGTGGTCCTTAAGCCTGGGGTCTTCCAATGGGCCAGAGGGAAAAGCACTGTAAAGGAGAGACCTCCGTTCCCTCAGAAATGAGTGGTCTCGTTGCCCAGCGAGTGCCAACGGCCCAAGAGGAGTTAGAAAGGGGAGACCTGCACCCTTCTGACAGGGAGAGGTCAACGGCACGGGGCATTTCAAAGGCTAGGTCCTAAGGAGCTCAAACCCACAGAGACCTCAACCCTTTTTAAAGGGGGCTCGCTCCGCCTCAGCTATGGAAGGGATCCATAAAGCATTTTGGTTGGTAAGGAATGGACCTTGATCCTTGTTTACAGGGAGGTCCTTTTACCGGGCACCTGAAGGGGGATTAAGCCTGTGAGGAGAAGTGTCGAACCCGATCCCTCGGTACAGGGGTGCGGTGTGTGCTGTGTGTGCAGCCGTTGGCCGTGGCTTTTTCTTCCCTTTTCCTGCAGTTTCTTTGGTGCTTGTGTCATCTTGTTCATTTTGTCCTTTGAGTTGCTAGAAAGAGAGAGGTGAAGCGGGTTAGGTGTGGCTCAGTAGAGAGCACGTGTACAAGGTAGATTCAGATGACATTGGCAAGGTACTCGGCCCTGCCGGAAATTACCCTAATTCCTTCTTTTCGGCACCGATCTCTTTCAGAACGCAGGAGAGCTTGCGGCAGAAGGCGGGTCCAGGTGGATGCAGAGGACGCGGGCTTTGACTTGGCTGAGTGCGTGAGTGAGGAGGGCACGGGACAGCTAGTAGGACAAACCCTGAACCCTCTCAAGAGGCTGGTTTCTAGAACTACCTTCCAAATGGCAGTGTTACCTTGTGAAAGACAGGGAAAGACCCACACCCTAGTTAGAGGGCGCTCACTTTGGACCTTGGCGTGAAGAGGGCCAATGTAGGGAGGAGAAAAGGGAAAGCGACCTGAACCCTGATTACAGGGCAGTCACCCTTTTTTTAGTCAAATATACCTCCTTTACACTGTTGGGGTAGGGGAGTCCTGAATGTGAAAAGATCTGGAAATGAACAGGTAAGGGAGGGATCCCGCTGAGTGTCCCCTTTCCAATCAATCCTCCATCCCTCAGCGACACCCTTCCCGACTTACCTCCTACCCCACCAAGAAAATGACAACTTTGTGCCCCCTACCTTTACCAAAAAAGACCCCTCTGACTTGTGACGCGGTCCTGTTAGTAGGGTTAGGTGCACCCATGTGCCGGCTCTGAATACCACCGCATCTACCTACATCTCAACATGAACACATTTCAGAAAGGACCGCCACATCAATCTCTTCAAAGGTAGCCCGAGGAATCTCCTCTCTTTATCACCAAAGAGACACAAGGCCAGGAATTCGGACACAACTAACGGAGCTGTCCGAATCCCTGCAGTTGGCGCTCGTCAGTCCGACAGTGTTCTTTCTTGTGCACAAGAAAACAAAGGGTGAAAGTTGTGGTTGGTTGAGCGGTGTAAATTGGGCAGGGCAAAAGGACTTGAGGAAGGATTACACGGAAGTGAGGGTCCGAAAGGAGCCCCCCAACTCCCCTGTTCATTTCCAGACTTTGTGACGTTTGCTTGGTTGGGCCATTTCTTGTCTTTTTTGAGAAAAGGGGCGAATTTTCCACGGCCTCCGCCATCCCCTTACAGCCGCCCCTTCGCCACACCATGTTCCATCTGACCGGGATAGGTCCCGAGTAAGATTTCACTTCAAATCTCAAAAAAGCCAAGTAGAAATCATTCTGTGGGAATTTACTGTGACTAAGAGAAACAGAAGTTCAACCCTTCTCAAGTGGTGGAGGGTCGGGGGGAGTCGCTAAGCCACAGGCACGGAAAGGCTCCCCTAGCTTAAGCGTGAGAGGTATAAGACCTTACACCCTGGTTACAGGGCAGTCATTTTGCCGGGCCTGTCAAAGTGACCTGTTAATTTGCATGGCAAAGGAGACCGAAACCCTCCTTACAGGGTGGTCCTTAAGCCTGGGGTCTTCCAATGGGCCAGAGGGAAAAGCGCTGTAAAGGAGAGACCTCCGTTCCCTCAGAAATGGGTGGTGTCGTTGCCCAGCGAGTGCCAAAGGCCCAAGAGGAGTTAGAAAGGGGAGACCTGCACCCTTCTGACAGGGAGAGGTCAACGGCACGGGGCATTTTAAAGGCTAGGCCCTAAGGAGCTCAAACCCACAGAGACCTCAACCCTTTTTAAAGGGGGTTCGCTCCACCTCAGGTATGGAAGGGATCCATAAAGCATTTTGGTTGGTAAGGAATGGACCTTGATCCTTGTTTACAGGGAGGTCCTTTTACCGGGCACCTGAAGGGGGATTAAGCCTGTGAGGAGAAGTGTCGAACCCGATCCCTCGGTACAGGGGTGCGGTGTGTGCTGTGTGTGCGGTGTGTGCAGCCGTTGGCTGTGGCTTTTTCTTCCCTTTTCCTGCAGTTTCTTTGGTGCTTGTGTCATCTTGTTCATTTTGTCCTTTGAGTTGCTAGAAAGAGAGAGGTGAAGCGGGTTAGGTGTGGCTCAGTAGAGAGCACGTGTACAAGGTAGATTCAGATGACATTGGCAAGGTACTCGGCCCTGCCGGAAATTACCCTAATTCCTTCTTTTCGGCACCGATCTCTTTCAGAACGCAGGAGAGCTTGCGGCAGAAGGCGGGTCCAGGTGGATGCAGAGGACGCGGGCTTTGACTTGGCTGAGTGCGTGAGTGAGGAGGGCACGGGACAGCTAGTAGGACAAACCCTGAACCCTCTCAAGAGGCTGGTTTCTAGAACTACCTTCCAAATGGCAGTGTTACCTTGTGAAAGGCAGGGAAAGACCCACACCCTAGTTAGAGGGCGCTCACTTTGGACCTTGGCGTGAAGAGGGCCAATGTAGGGAGGAGAAAAGGGAAAGCGACCTGAACCCTGATTACAGGGCAGTCACCCTTTTTTTAGTCAAATATACCTCCTTTACACTGTTGGGGTGGGGGAGTCCTGAATGTGAAAAGATCTGGAAATGAACAGGTAAGGGAGGGATCCCGCTGAGTGTCCCCTTTCCAATCAATCCTCCATCCCTCAGCGACACCCTTCCCGACTTACCTCCTACCCCACCAAGAAAATGACAACTTTGTGCCCCCTACCTTTACCAAAAAAGACCCCTCTGACTTGTGACGCGGTCCTGTTAGTAGGGTTAGGTGCACCCACGTGCCGGCTCTGAATACCACCGCATCTACCTACAACATCTCAACATCAACACATTTCAGAAAGGACCGCCACATCAATCTCTTCAAAGGTAGCCCGAGGAATCTCCTCTCTTTATCACCAAAGAGACACAAGGCCAGGAATTCGGACACAACTAACGGAGCTGTCCGAATCCCTGCAGTTGGCGCTCGTCTGTCTGACAGCGTTCTTTCTTGTGCACAAGAAAACAAAGGGTGAAAGTTGTGGTTGGTTGAGCGGTGTAAATTGGGCAGGGCAAAAGGACTTGAGGAAGGATTACACGGAAGTGAGGGTCCGAAAGGAGCCCCCCATCCCTCCTGTTCATTTCCAGACTTTGTGACGTTTGCTTGGTTGGGCCATTTCTTGGCTTTTTTGAGGAAAGGGGCGAATTTTCCACGGCCTCCGCCATCCCCTTACAGCCGCCCCTTCGCCACACCATGTTCCATCTGACCGGGATAGGTCCCGAGTAAGATTTCACTTCAGATCTCAAAAAAGCCAAGTAGAAATCATTCTGTGGGAATTTACTGTGACTAAGAGAAACAGAAGTGCAACCCTTCTCAAGTGCTGGAGGGTCGGAGGGAGTCGCTAAGCCACAGGCACAGAAAGGCTCCCCTAGCTTAAGCGTGAGAGGTAGAAGACCTTACACCCTGGTTACAGGGCAGTCATTTTGCCGGGCCTGTCAAAGTGACCTGTTAATTTGCATGGCAAAGGAGACCGAAACCCTCCTTACAGGGTGGTCCTTAAGCCTGGGGCCTTCCAATGGGCCAGAGCGAAAAGCGCTGTAAAGGAGAGACCTCCGTTCCCTCAGAAATGGGTGGTGTCGTTGCCCAGCGAGTGCCAACGGCCCAAGAGGAGTTAGAAAGGGGAGACCTGCACCCTTCCGACAGGGAGAGGTCAACGGCACGGGGCATTTTAAAGGCTAGGTCCTAAGGAGCTCAAACCCACAGAGACCTCAACCCTTTTTAAAGGGGGTTTGCTCCGCCTCAGCTATGGAAGGGATCCATAAAGCATTTTGGTTGGTAAGGAATGGACCTTGATCCTTGTTTACAGGGAGGTCCTTTTACCGGGCACCTGAAGGGGGATTAAGCCTGTGAGGAGAAGTGTCGAACCCGATCCCTCGGTACAGGGTGCGGTGTGTGTGCTGTGTGTGCGGTGTGTGCAGCCGTTGGCAGTGGCTTTTTCTTTCCTTTTCCTGCAGTTTCTTTGGTGCTTGTGTCATCTTGTTCATTTTGTCCTTTGAGTTGCTAGAAAGAGAGAGGTGAAGCGGGTTAGCTGTGGCTCAGTAGAGAGCACGTGTACAAGGTAGATTCAGATGACATTGGCAAGGTACTCGGCCCTGCCGGAAATTACCCTAATTCCTTCTTTTCGGCACCGATCTCTTTCAGAACGCAGGAGAGCTTGCGGCAGAAGGCGGGTCCAGGTGGATGCAGAGAACGCGGGCTTTGACTTGGCTGAGTGCGTGAGTGAGGAGGGCACGGGACAGCTAGTAGGACAAACCCTGAACCCTCTCAAGAGGCTGGTTTCTAGAACTACCTTCCAAATGGCAGTGTTACCTTGTGAAAGACAGGGAAAGACCCACACCCTAGTTAGAGGGCGCTCACTTTGGACCTTGGCGTGAAGAGGGCCAATGTAGGGAGGAGAAAAGGGAAAGCGACCTGAACCCTGATTACAGGGCAGTCACCCTTTTTTTAGTCAAATATACCTCCTTTACACTGTTGGGGTGGGGGAGTCCTGAATGTGAAAAGATCTGGAAATGAACAGGTAAGGGAGGGATCCCGCTGAGTGTCCCCTTTCCAATCAATCCTCCATCCCTCAGCGACACCCTTCCCGACTTACCTCCTACCCCACCAAGAAAATGACAACTTTGTGCCCCCTACCTTTACCAAAAAAGACCCCTCTGACTTGTGACGCGGTCCTGTTAGTAGGGTTAGGTGCACCCACGTGCCGGCTCTGAATACCACCGCATCTACCTACATCTCAACATGAACACATTTCAGAAAGGACCGCCACATCAATCTCTTCAAAGGTAGCCCGAGGAATCTCCTCTCTTTATCACCAAAGAGACACAAGGCCAGGAATTCGGACACAACTAACGGAGCTGTCCGAATCCCTGCAGTTGGCGCTCGTCAGTCCGACAGCGTTCTTTCTTGTGCACAAGAAAACAAAGGGTGAAAGTTGTGGTTGGTTGAGCGGTGTAAATTGGGCAGGGCAAAAGGACTTGAGGAAGGATTACACGGAAGTGAGGGTCCGAAAGGAGCCCCCCAACTCCCCTGTTCATTTCCAGACTTTGTGACGTTTGCTTGGTTGGGCCATTTCTTGGCTTTTTTGAGAAAAGGGGCGAATTTTCCACGGCCTCCGCCATCCCCTTACAGCCGCCCCTTCGCCACACCATGTTCCATCTGACCGGGATAGGTCCCGAGTAAGATTTCACTTCAAATCTCAAAAAAGCCAAGTAGAAATCATTCTGTGGGAATTTACTGTGACTAAGAGAAACAGAAGTGCAACCCTTCTCAAGTGGTGGAGGGTCGGGGGGAGTCGCTAAGCCACAGGCACGGAAAGGCTCCCCTAGCTTAAGTGTGAGAGGTATAAGACCTTACACCCTGGTTACAGGGCAGTCATTTTGCCGGGCCTGTCAAAGTGACCTGTTAATTTGCATGGCAAAGGAGACCGAAACCCTCCTTACAGGGTGGTCCTTAAGCCTGGGGTCTTCCAATGGGCCAGAGGGAAAAGCGCTGTAAAGGAGAGACCTCCGTTCCCTCAGAAATGGGTGGTGTCGTTGCCCAGCGAGTGCCAAAGGCCCAAGAGGAGTTAGAAAGGGGAGACCTGCACCCTTCTGACAGGGAGAGGTCAACGGCACGGGGCATTTTAAAGGCTAGGTCCTAAGGAGCTCAAACCAACAGAGACCTCAACCCTTTTTAAAGGGGGTTCGCTCCGCCTCAGCTATGGAAGGGATCCATAAAGCATTTTGGTTGGTAAGGAATGGACCTTGATCCTTGTTTACAGGGAGGTCCTTTTACCGGGCACCTGAAGGGGGATTAAGCCTGTGAGGAGAAGTGTCGAACCCGATCCCTCGGTACAGGGGTGCGGTGTGTGTGCGGTGTGTGCAGCCGTTGGCAGTGGCTTTTTCTTCCCTTTTCCTGCAGTTTCTTTGGTGCTTGTGTCGTCTTGTTCATTTTGTCCTTTGAGTTGCTAGAAAGAGAGAGGTGAAGCGGGTTAGCTGTGGCTCAGTAGAGAGCACGTGTACAAGGTAGATTCAGATGACATTGGCAAGGTACTCGGCCCTGCCGGAAATTACCCTAATTCCTTCTTTTCGGCACCGATCTCTTTCAGAACGCAGGAGAGCTTGCGGCAGAAGGCGGGTCCAGGTGGATGCAGAGAACGCGGGCTTTGACTTGGCTGAGTGCGTGAGTGAGGAGGGCACGGGACATCTAGTAGGACAAACCCTGAACCCTCTCAAGAGGCTGGTTTCTAGAACTACCTTCCAAATGGCAGTGTTACCTTGTGAAAGACAGGGAAAGACCCACACCCTAGTTAGAGGGCGCTCACTTTGGACCTTGGCGTGAAGAGGGCCAATGTAGGGAGGAGAAAAGGGAAAGCGACCTGAACCCTGATTACAGGGCAGTCACCCTTTTTTTAGTCAAATATACCTCCTTTACACTGTTGGGGTGGGGGAGTCCTGAATGTGAAAAGATCTGGAAATGAACAGGTAAGGGAGGGATCCCGCTGAGTGTCCCCTTTCCAATCAATCCTCCATCCCTCAGCGACATCCTTCCCGACTTACCTCCTACCCCACCAAGAAAATGACAACTTTGTGCCCCCTACCTTTACCAAAAAAAGACCCCTCTGACTTGTGACGCGGTCCTGTTAGTAGGGTTAGGTGCACCCACGTGCCGGCTCTGAATACCACCGCATCTACCTACAACATCTCAACATCAACACATTTCAGAAAGGACCGCCACATCAATCTCTTCAAAGGTAGCCCGAGGAATCTCCTCTCTTTATCACCAAAGAGACACAAGGCCAGGAATTCGGACACAACTAACGGAGCTGTCCGAATCCCTGCAGTTGGCGCTCGTCAGTCCGACAGCGTTCTTTCTTGTGCACAAGAAAACAAAGGGTGAAAGTTGTGGTTGGTTGAGCGGTGTAAATTGGGCAGGGCAAAAGGACTTGAGGAAGGATTACACGGAAGTGAGGGTCCGAAAGGAGCCCCCCATCCCTCCTGTTCATTTCCAGACTTTGTGACGTTTGCTTGGTTGGGCCATTTCTTGGCTTTTTTGAGGAAAGGGGCGAATTTTCCACGGCCTCCGCCATCCCCTTACAGCCGCCCCTTCGCCACACCATGTTCCATCTGACCGGGATAGGTCCCGAGTAAGATTTCACTTCAAATCTCAAAAAAGCCAAGTAGAAAGCATTCTGTGGGAATTTACTGTGACTAAGAGAAACAGAAGTGCAACCCTTCTCAAGTGCTGGAGGGTCGGAGGGAGTCGCTAAGCCACAGGCACAGAAAGGCTCCCCTAGCTTAAGCGTGAGAGGTAGAAGACCTTACACCCTGGTTACAGGGCAGTCATTTTGCCGGGCCTGTCAAAGTGACCTGTTAATTTGCATGGCAAAGGAGACCGAAACCCTCCTTACAGGGTGGTCCTTAAGCCTGGGGCCTTCCAATGGGCCAGAGCGAAAAGCGCTGTAAAGGAGAGACCTCCGTTCCCTCAGAAATGGGTGGTGTCGTTGCCCAGCGAGTGCCAACGGCCCAAGAGGAGTTAGAAAGGGGAGACCTGCACCCTTCCGACAGGGAGAGGTCAACGGCACGGGGCATTTTAAAGGCTAGGTCCTAAGGAGCTCAAACCCACAGAGACCTCAACCCTTTTTAAAGGGGGTTCGCTCCGCCTCAGCTATGGAAGGGATCCATAAAGCATTTTGGTTGGTAAGGAATGGACCTTGATCCTTGTTTACAGGGAGGTCCTTTTACCGGGCACCTGAAGGGGGATTAAGCCTGTGAGGAGAAGTGTCGAACCCGATCCCTCGGTACAGGGTGCGGTGTGTGTGCTGTGTGTGCGGTGTGTGCAGCCGTTGGCAGTGGCTTTTTCTTCCCTTTTCCTGCAGTTTCTTTGGTGCTTGTGTCATCTTGTTCATTTTGTCCTTTGAGTTGCTAGAAAGAGAGAGGTGAAGCGGGTTAGCTGTGGCTCAGTAGAGAGCACGTGTACAAGGTAGATTCAGATGACATTGGCAAGGTACTCGGCCCTGCCGGAAATTACCCTAATTCCTTCTTTTCGGCACCGATCTCTTTCAGAACGCAGGAGAGCTTGCGGCAGAAGGCGGGTCCAGGTGGATGCAGAGAACGCGGGCTTTGACTTGGCTGAGTGCGTGAGTGAGGAGGGCACGGGACAGGTAGTAGGACAAACCCTGAACCCTCTCAAGAGGCTGGTTTCTAGAACTACCTTCCAAATGGCAGTGTTACCTTGTGAAAGACAGGGAAAGACCCACACCCTAGTTAGAGGGCGCTCACTTTGGACCTTGGCGTGAAGAGGGCCAATGTAGGGAGGAGAAAAGGGAAAGCGACCTGAACCCTGATTACAGGGCAGTCACCCTTTTTTTAGTCAAATATACCTCCTTTACACTGTTGGGGTGGGGGAGTCCTGAATGTGAAAAGATCTGGAAATGAACAGGTAAGGGAGGGATCCCGCTGAGTGTCCCCTTTCCAATCAATCCTCCATCCCTCAGCGACACCCTTCCCGACTTACCTCCTACCCCACCAAGAAAATGACAACTTTGTGCCCCCTACCTTTACCAAAAAAGACCCCTCTGACTTGTGACGCGGTCCTGTTAGTAGGGTTAGGTGCACCCACGTGCCGGCTCTGAATACCACCGCATCTACCTACAACATCTCAACATCAACACATTTCAGAAAGGACCGCCACATCAATCTCTTCAAAGGTAGCCCGAGGAATCTCCTCTCTTTATCACCAAAGAGACACAAGGCCAGGAATTCGGACACAACTAACGGAGCTGTCCGAATCCCTGCAGTTGGCGCTCGTCAGTCCGACAGCGTTCTTTCTTGTGCACAAGAAAACAAAGGGTGAAAGTTGTGGTTGGTTGAGCGGTGTAAATTGGGCAGGGCAAAAGGACTTGAGGAAGGATTACACGGAAGTGAGGGTCCGAAAGGAGCCCCCCATCCCTCCTGTTCATTTCCAGACTTTGTGACGTTTGCTTGGTTGGGCCATTTCTTGGCTTTTTTGAGGAAAGGGGCGAATTTTCCACGGCCTCCGCCATCCCCTTACAGCCGCCCCTTCGCCACACCATGTTCCATCTGACCGGGATAGGTCCCGAGTAAGATTTCACTTCAAATCTCAAAAAAGCCAAGTAGAAATCATTCTGTGGGAATTTACTGTGACTAAGAGAAACAGAAGTGCAACCCTTCTCAAGTGCTGGAGGGTCGGAGGGAGTCGCTAAGCCACAGGCACAGAAAGGCTCCCCTAGCTTAAGCGTGAGAGGTAGAAGACCTTACACCCTGGTTACAGGGCAGTCATTTTGCCGGGCCTGTCAAAGTGACCTGTTAATTTGCATGGCAAAGGAGACCGAAACCCTCCTTACAGGGTGGTCCTTAAGCCTGGGGCCTTCCAATGGGCCAGAGCGAAAAGCGCTGTAAAGGAGAGACCTCCGTTCCCTCAGAAATGGGTGGTGTCGTTGCCCAGCGAGTGCCAACGGCCCAAGAGGAGTTAGAAAGGGGAGACCTGCACCCTTCCGACAGGGAGAGGTCAACGGCACGGGGCATTTTAAAGGCTAGGTCCTAAGGAGCTCAAACCCACAGAGACCTCAACCCTTTTTAAAGGGGGTTCGCTCCACCTCAGGTATGGAAGGGATCCATAAAGCATTTTGGTTGGTAAGGAATGGACCTTGATCCTTGTTTACAGGGAGGTCCTTTTACCGGGCACCTGAAGGGGGATTAAGCCTGTGAGGAGAAGTGTCGAACCCGATCCCTCGGTACAGGGTGCGGTGTGTGTGCTGTGTGTGCGGTGTGTGCAGCCGTTGGCCGTGGCTTTTTCTTCCCTTTTCCTGCAGTTTCTTTGGTGCTTGTGTCATCTTGTTCATTTTGTCCTTTGAGTTGCTAGAAAGAGAGAGGTGAAGCGGGTTAGCTGTGGCTCAGTAGAGAGCACGTGTACAAGGTAGATTCAGATGACATTGGCAAGGTACTCGGCCCTGCCGGAAATTACCCTAATTCCTTCTTTTCGGCACCGATCTCTTTCAGAACGCAGGAGAGCTTGCGGCAGAAGGCGGGTCCAGGTGGATGCAGAGGACGCGGGCTTTGACTTGGCTGAGTGCGTGAGTGAGGAGGGCACGGGACAGGTAGTAGGACAAACCCTGAACCCTCTCAAGAGGCTGGTTTCTAGAACTACCTTCCAAATGGCAGTGTTACCTTGTGAAAGACAGGGAAAGACCCACACCCTAGTTAGAGGGCGCTCACTTTGGACCTTGGCGTGAAGAGGGCCAATGTAGGGAGGAGAAAAGGGAAAGCGACCTGAACCCTGATTACAGGGCAGTCACCCTTTTTTTAGTCAAATATACCTCCTTTACACTGTTGGGGTGGGGGAGTCCTGAATGTGAAAAGATCTGGAAATGAACAGGTAAGGGAGGGATCCCGCTGAGTGTCCCCTTTCCAATCAATCCTCCATCCCTCAGCGACACCCTTCCCGACTTACCTCCTACCCCACCAAGAAAATGACAACTTTGTGCCCCCTACCTTTACCAAAAAAGACCCCTCTGACTTGTGACGCGGTCCTGTTAGTAGGGTTAGGTGCACCCACGTGCCGGCTCTGAATACCACCGCATCTACCTACAACATCTCAACATCAACACATTTCAGAAAGGACCGCCACATCAATCTCTTCAAAGGTAGCCCGAGGAATCTCCTCTCTTTATCACCAAAGAGACACAAGGCCAGGAATTCGGACACAACTAACGGAGCTGTCCGAATCCCTGCAGTTGGCGCTCGTCAGTCCGACAGCGTTCTTTCTTGTGCACAAGAAAACAAAGGGTGAAAGTTGTGGTTGGTTGAGCGGTGTAAATTGGGCAGGGCAAAAGGACTTGAGGAAGGATTACACGGAAGTGAGGGTCCGAAAGGAGCCCCCCATCCCTCCTGTTCATTTCCAGACTTTGTGACGTTTGCTTGGTTGGGCCATTTCTTGGCTTTTTTGAGGAAAGGGGCGAATTTTCCACGGCCTCCGCCATCCCCTTACAGCCGCCCCTTCGCCACACCATGTTCCATCTGACCGGGATAGGTCCCGAGTAAGATTTCACTTCAAATCTCAAAAAAGCCAAGTAGAAATCATTCTGTGGGAATTTACTGTGACTAAGAGAAACAGAAGTGCAACCCTTCTCAAGTGGTGGAGGGTCGGGGGGAGTCGCTAAGCCACAGGCACGGAAAGGCTCCCCTAGCTTAAGCGTGAGAGGTATAAGACCTTACACCCTGGTTACAGGGCAGTCATTTTGCCGGGCCTGTCAAAGTGACCTGTTAATTTGCATGGCAAAGGAGACCGAAACCCTCCTTACAGGGTGGTCCTTAAGCCTGGGGCCTTCCAATGGGCCAGAGCGAAAAGCGCTGTAAAGGAGAGACCTCCGTTCCCTCAGAAATGGGTGGTGTCGTTGCCCAGCGAGTGCCAAAGGCCCAAGAGGAGTTAGAAAGGGGAGACCTGCACCCTTCTGACAGGGAGAGGTCAACGGCACGGGGCATTTTAAAGGCTAGGTCCTAAGGAGCTCAAACCCACAGAGACCTCAACCCTTTTTAAAGGGGGTTCGCTCCGCCTCAGCTATGGAAGGGATCCATAAAGCATTTTGGTTGGTAAGGAATGGACCTTGATCCTTGTTTACAGGGAGGTCCTTTTACCGGGCACCTGAAGGGGGATTAAGCCTGTGAGGAGAAGTGTCGAACCCGATCCCTCGGTACAGGGTGCGGTGTGTGCTGTGTGTGCGGTGTGTGCAGCCGTTGGCAGTGGCTTTTTCTTCCCTTTTCCTGCAGTTTCTTTGGTGCTTGTGTCATCTTGTCCATTTTGTCCTTTGAGTTGCTAGAAAGAGAGAGGTGAAGCGGGTTAGGTGTGGCTCAGTAGAGAGCACGTGTACAAGGTAGATTCAGATGACATTGGCAAGGTACTCGGCCCTGCCGGAAATTACCCTAATTCCTTCTTTTCGGCACCGATCTCTTTCAGAATGCAGGAGAGCTTGCGGCAGAAGGCGGGTCCAGGTGGATGCAGAGGACGCGGGCTTTGACTTGGCTGAGTGCGTGAGTGAGGAGGGCACGGGACAGCTAGTAGGACAAACCCTGAACCCTCTCAAGAGGCTGGTTTCTAGAACTACCTTCCAAATGACAGTGTTACCTTGTGAAAGGCAGGGAAAGACCCACACCCTAGTTAGAGGGCGCTCACTTTGGACCTTGGCGTGAAGAGGGCCAATGTAGGGAGGAGAAAAGGGAAAGCGACCTGAACCCTGATTACAGGGCAGTCACCCTTTTTTTAGTCAAATATACCTCCTTTACACTGTTGGGGTGGGGGAGTCCTGAATGTGAAAAGATCTGGAAATGAACAGGTAAGGGAGGGATCCTGCTGAGTGTCCCCTTTCCAATCAATCCTCCATCCCTCAGCGACACCCTTCCCGACTTACCTCCTACCCCACCAAGAAAATGACAACTTTGTGCCCCCTACCTTTACCAAAAAAGACCCCTCTGACCTGTGACGCCGTCCTGTTAGTAGGGTTAGGTGCACCCATGTGCCGGCTCTGAATACCACCGCATCTACCTACATCTCAACATGAACACATTTCAGAAAGGACCGCCACATCAATCTCTTCAAAGGTAGCCCGAGGAATCTCCTCTCTTTATCACCAAAGAGACACAAGGCCAGGAATTCGGACACAACTAACGGAGCTGTCCGAATCCCTGCAGTTGGCGCTCGTCAGTCCGACAGTGTTCTTTCTTGTGCACAAGAAAACAAAGGGTGAAAGTTGTGGTTGGTTGAGCGGTGTAAATTGGGCAGGGCAAAAGGACTTGAGGAAGGATTACACGGAAGTGAGGGTCCGAAAGGAGCCCCCCAACTCCCCTGTTCATTTCCAGACTTTGTGACGTTTGCTTGGTTGGGCCATTTCTTGTCTTTTTTGAGAAAAGGGGCGAATTTTCCACGGCCTCCGCCATCCCCTTACAGCCGCCCCTTCGCCACACCATGTTCCATCTGACCGGGATAGGTCCCGAGTAAGATTTCACTTCAAATCTCAAAAAAGCCAAGTAGAAATCATTCTGTGGGAATTTACTGTGACTAAGAGAAACAGAAGTTCAACCCTTCTCAAGTGGTGGAGGGTCGGGGGGAGTCGCTAAGCCACAGGCACGGAAAGGCTCCCCTAGCTTAAGCGTGAGAGGTATAAGACCTTACACCCTGGTTACAGGGCAGTCATTTTGCCGGGCCTGTCAAAGTGACCTGTTAATTTGCATGGCAAAGGAGACCGAAACCCTCCTTACAGGGTGGTCCTTAAGCCTGGGGTCTTCCAATGGGCCAGAGGGAAAAGCGCTGTAAAGGAGAGACCTCCGTTCCCTCAGAAATGGGTGGTGTCGTTGCCCAGCGAGTGCCAACGGCCCAAAAGGAGTTAGAAAGGGGAGACCTGCACCCTTCTGACAGGGAGAGGTCAACGGCACGGGGCATTTTAAAGGCTAGGTCCTAAGGAGCTCAAACCCACAGAGACCTGAACCCTTTTTAAAGGGGGCTCGCTCCGCCTCAGCTATGGAAGGGATCCATAAAGCATTTTGGTTGGTAAGGAATGGACCTTGATCCTTGTTTACAGGGAGGTCCTTTTACCGGGCACCTGAAGGGGGATTAAGCCTGTGAGGAGAAGTGTCGAACCCGATCCCTCGGTACAGGGTGCGGTGTGTGTGCGGTGTGTGCAGCCGTTGGCCGTGGCTTTTTCTTCCCTTTTCCTGCAGTTTCTTTGGTGCTTGTGTCATCTTGTTCATTTTGTCCTTTGAGTTGCTAGAAAGAGAGAGGTGAAGCGGGTTAGCTGTGGCTCAGTAGAGAGCACGTGTACAAGGTAGATTCAGATGACATTGGCAAGGAACTCGGCCCTGCCGGAAATTACCCTAATTCCTTCTTTTCGGCACCGATCTCTTTCAGAACGCAGGAGAGCTTGCGGCAGAAGGCGGGTCCAGGTGGATGCAGAGAACGCGGGCTTTGACTTGGCTGAGTGCGTGAGTGAGGAGGGCACGGGACAGGTAGTAGGACAAACCCTGAACCCTCTCAAGAGGCTGGTTTCTAGAACTACCTTCCAAATGGCAGTGTTACCTTGTGAAAGACAGGGAAAGACCCACACCCTAGTTAGAGGGCGCTCACTTTGGACCTTGGCGTGAAGAGGGCCAATGTAGGGAGGAGAAAAGGGAAAGCGACCTGAACCCTGATTACAGGGCAGTCACCCTTTTTTTAGTCAAATATACCTCCTTTACACTGTTGGGGTGGGGGAGTCCTGAATGTGAAAAGATCTGGAAATGAACAGGTAAGGGAGGGATCCTGCTGAGTGTCCCCTTTCCAATCAATCCTCCATCCCTCAGCGACACCCTTCCCGACTTACCTCCTACCCCACCAAGAAAATGACAACTTTGTGCCCCCTACCTTTACCAAAAAAGACCCCTCTGACTTGTGACGCGGTCCTGTTAGTAGGGTTAGGTGCACCCATGTGCCGGCTCTGAATACCACCGCATCTACCTACATCTCAACATGAACACATTTCAGAAAGGACCGCCACATCAATCTCTTCAAAGGTAGCCCGAGGAATCTCCTCTCTTTATCACCAAAGAGACACAAGGCCAGGAATTCGGACACAACTAACGGAGCTGTCCGAATCCCTGCAGTTGGCGCTCGTCAGTCCGACAGCGTTCTTTCTTGTGCACAAGAAAACAAAGGGTGAAAGTTGTGGTTGGTTGAGCGGTGTAAATTGGGCAGGGCAAAAGGACTTGAGGAAGGATTACACGGAAGTGAGGGTCCGAAAGGAGCCCCCCAACTCCCCTGTTCATTTCCAGACTTTGTGACGTTTGCTTGGTTGGGCCATTTCTTGTCTTTTTTGAGAAAAGGGGCGAATTTTCCACGGCCTCCGCCATCCCCTTACAGCCGCCCCTTCGCCACACCATGTTCCATCTGACCGGGATAGGTCCCGAGTAAGATTTCACTTCAAATCTCAAAAAAGCCAAGTAGAAATCATTCTGTGGGAATTTACTGTGACTAAGAGAAACAGAAGTTCAACCCTTCTCAAGTGGTGGAGGGTCGGGGGGAGTCGCTAAGCCACAGGCACAGAAAGGCTCCCCTAGCTTAAGCGTGAGAGGTAGAAGACCTTACACCCTGGTTACAGGGCAGTCATTTTGCCGGGCCTGTCAAAGTGACCTGTTAATTTGCATGGCAAAGGAGACCGAAACCCTCCTTACAGGGTGGTCCTTAAGCCTGGGGCCTTCCAATGGGCCAGAGCGAAAAGCGCTGTAAAGGAGAGACCTCCGTTCCCTCAGAAATGGGTGGTGTCGTTGCCCAGCGAGTGCCAACGGCCCAAGAGGAGTTAGAAAGGGGAGACCTGCACCCTTCCGACAGGGAGAGGTCAACGGCACGGGGCATTTTAAAGGCTAGGTCCTAAGGAGCTCAAACCCACAGAGACCTGAACCCTTTTTAAAGGGGGTTTGCTCCGCCTCAGCTATGGAAGGGATCCATAAAGCATTTTGGTTGGTAAGGAATGGACCTTGATCCTTGTTTACAGGGAGGTCCTTTTACCGGGCACCTGAAGGGGGATTAAGCCTGTGAGGAGAAGTGTCGAACCCGATCCCTCGGTACAGGGTGCGGTGTGTGCTGTGTGTGCGGTGTGTGCAGCCGTTGGCAGTGGCTTTTTCTTCCCTTTTCCTGCAGTTTCTTTGGTGCTTGTGTCATCTTGTTCATTTTGTCCTTTGAGTTGCTAGAAAGAGAGAGGTGAAGCGGGTTAGCTGTGGCTCAGTAGAGAGCACGTGTACAAGGTAGATTCAGATGACATTGGCAAGGTACTCGGCCCTGCCGGAAATTACCCTAATTCCTTCTTTTCGGCACCGATCTCTTTCAGAACGCAGGAGAGCTTGCGGCAGAAGGCGGGTCCAGGTGGATGCAGAGAACGCGGGCTTTGACTTGGCTGAGTGCGTGAGTGAGGAGGGCACGGGACAGCTAGTAGGACAAACCCTGAACCCTCTCAAGAGGCTGGTTTCTAGAACTACCTTCCAAATGGCAGTGTTACCTTGTGAAAGACAGGGAAAGACCCACACCCTAGTTAGAGGGCGCTCACTTTGGATCCTTGTTTACAGGGAGGTCCTTTTACCGGGCACCTGAAGGGGGATTAAGCCTGTGAGGAGAAGTGTCGAACCCGATCCCTCGGTACAGGGGTGCGGTGTGTGCAGCCGTTGGCCGTGGCTTTTTCTTCCCTTTTCCTGCAGTTTCTTTGGTGCTTGTGTCGTCTTGTCCATTTTGTCCTTTGAGTTGCTAGAAAGAGAGAGGTGAAGCGGGTTAGGTGTGGCTCAGTAGAGAGCACGTGTACAAGGTACATTCAGATGACATTGGCAAGGTATTCGGCTCTGCCGGAAATTACCCTAATTCCTACTTTTCGGCACCGATCTCTTTCAAAGCGCAGGAGAGTTTGCGGCAGAAGGCGGGTTGACGCTCGTCAGTCCGACAGTGTTCTTTCTTGTGCACAAGAAAACAAAGGGTGAAAGTTGTGGTTGGTTGAGCGGTGTAAATTGGGCAGGGCAAAAGGACTTGAGGAAGGATTACATGGAAGTGAGGGTCCGAAGGGAGCCCCCTACCTCCCCTGTTCATTTCCAGACGTTGGGCCATTTCTTGGGTTTTTTGAGAAAAGGGGCGAATTTTCCACGGCCTCCGCCATCCCCTTACATCCGCCCCTTCACGACACCATGTTCCATCTGACCGGGATAGGTCCCAAGTAAGATTTCACTTCAAATCTCAAAAAAGCCAAGTAGAAATCATTCTGGGGGAATTTACTGTGACTAATAGAAACAGGACCTCAATCCTTCTCATGTGGGAGGGGGATGGGGAATCTCTCAGCCAGAGGTGGAACAAGGCTCCCCTAGTTTAAGTACTTGTGGCACCTTAGAGACTAACAAATTTATTAGAGCATAAGCTTTCATGGGCTACAACCCACTTCTTCGGATGCATCCGAAGAAGTGGGTTGTAGCCCACGAAAGCTTATGCTCTAATAAATTTTAGTCTCTAAGGTGCCACAAGTACTCCTGTTCTTTTTGAGGATACAGACTAACACGGCTGCTACCCTGAAACCTAGTTTAAGTGTCGCTCATTAGACAGCAGGATTACAAGGTAATCTCCCTGTGTGGAAATTACCCTAATTCCTAGTTTTCAGCACTTGTGTGTTGCAGAAGTTAGGAGAGCTTTCACAAGAACTCAGCACCTTCTTCCTAGTCAACACAAACTGCTTGAGGTTTCCTGCTAGGCGTCTTTTTCCGGGTAAGCTCAAGCCTGCACACACATTTGCCCCCTAGGACCATTTGTCTAGTGAGTGCAAGCTGCTTTAGGAGTTTCCTACCCAGTACTTTTTGTAATATCAGTAGAAGAGTCTGTTCCCCTTTCCCTTCCATGTCTCCTCTCCAGTAAGGGTATCATCTACAGGGTTACCTGCCCAGTACCTCCTGCCCAGTCCTTGAGGTTGGCTTCCATGGTTTTTGACCCAGCACCTTCTGCCCAATCAACAGCTGCTGCTTCAGTGATTTTTCTGCCCAGCACCTCCTGACCAATCAGCAAAACACTCCTCTGGGCTTCCCTCCCAACACCGCTTACCCAGTCAGTGCCAACCCCCTCAGTGACTTTTCCTGCCCAACACCTCCTGCCCTGTCAGCAAAACCCACCTCAGCGCTTTCCTGATCAGCACTTCCTACCTAGTCAGCGCCAGCCCTCTTAGTGATTTTCCAGCCCAACATCTCCCACCCAGTCAGCAAAACTCACCCCTGGCCTTTCCCTCCCAACACCTCCTACCCACTCAGCAGGAGCCACCTCAGTGATTTTCCCACTCAGATCCTCCTGCCCAGTCAGTGCCAGCACCCCAGTGATTTTCCTATCCAGCGCCTCCCACCTAGTCAGCACCATTCCCCTCAGTGACTTTTCCCGCCCAGCACCACCTACCGAATCAGCACCAGCCGTCTCAGTGAGGACTTTTCTGCCCAGCGCCTACTACCCAGTCAGCGCGAGCTATCTTAGTGATCTTCCCAACCAATACCTCTTACTCAGTCTGCGCAACCCACCTCTGGGCTTTCCCTCCCAACTCTTCCTACCCAGTCAGCACCAACCCCCTCACAGACTTTTCCTGCCCTGCGCCTCCTACCCTATCAGCGTGAGCTGCCTCAGTGATTTTCCTGCCCAGCACCTCCTCCCCAATCAGCAAAACCCACCTCAGGGCTTTCAAGCCCAGCGCTTCCTACCTAGTCAGCAAGAGCCACTACAGTGATTTTCCCACTCAGAAACTCCTGCCCAGTCAGTGCCAGCACCTCAAAGATTTTCCCATACAGCGCCTCATACCCAGTCAGCACGACCCACCTCTGTACTTTCCCTCCCAACATCTTCTGCCCAGTCAGCGCCAGCCACCTCAGTGACTTTTCCCGCTCAGCACCTCCTACGTAGTCAGTGCCAACCCCCTCAGTGATTTTCCAGCCCAACACCTCCCACCCAGTCAGCAAAACCAACCTCTGGGCTTTCCCTCCCAACTCCTCCTACCCAGTCAGCAAGAGCCACCTCAGTGATTTTCCCACTCAGAGCCTCCTGCCCAGTCAGTGCCAGCCCCTCAAAGATTTTCCCATCCAGCGCCTAATACCCAGTCAGCACGACCCACCTCTGTACTTTCCCTCCCAACATCTTCTGCCCAGTCAGCGCCAGCCACCTCAGTGACTTTTCCCGCCCAGCACCTCCTACCCAGTCACTGCAAGGTGCCTCAGTGATTTCCCCGCCCACCACCTCCTGCCCAATCAGCAAAACCTACCTCTGTGCTTTCCCTCCCAACTCCTCCTACCAGTCAGGGCCAGCCGCCTCAGTGATTTTTCCCACTCAGAGCCTCCTACCCTGTCAGTGCCAGCCCCCTCACTGACTTTTCCCGCCCAGCACCGCCTACCGAATCAGCGCGAACTGCCTCAGTGATTTTCCTGCCCCGCGGCTCCTGCTCAATCAGCGCAACCCACCTCTGGGCTTTCCCTTCCACACCTCCGACCCAGTCAGCAAGAGCCACCTCAGTGATTTTCCCACTCAGAGACTCCTGTCCAGTCAGTGCCAGCCCCTCAAAGATTTTCCCATCCAGTGCCTCATACCCAGTCAGCACGAGCCACCTCTGTACTTTCCCTCCCAACATTTTCTGCCCAGTCAGGGCCAGGCACCTCAGTGATTTCCCCGCCCACCATCTCCTGCCCAATCCGCAAAACCTACCTCTGTGCTTTCCCTCCCAACTCCTCCTACCCAGTCAGGGCCAGCCGCCTCAGTGATTTTCCCACCCAGCGCCTCCTACCCTGTCAGTGCCAGTCACCTGCAGTGACTTTTCCCGCTCAGCACCTCCTACCTAGTCAGCACAAACCCCCTGAGTGATTTTCCAGCCCAACTCTTCCCACCCAGTCAGCAAAACCAACCTCTGGGCTTTCCCTCCCAACACCTCCTACCCAGTCAGCACCAATCCCCTCACAGACTTTTCCTGCCCTGCGCCTCCTTCCCTATCAGCGTGAGCTGCCTCAGTGATTTTCCTGCCCAGCACCTCCTCCCCAATCAGCAAAACCCACCTCAGGGCTTTCAAGCCCAGCGCTTCCTACCTAGTCAGCACCAGCCCCCTCAGTGATTTTCCAGCCCAATACCTCTCACCCAGTCAGCAAAACCCACCTCTGGGCTTTCCCTCCCAACACCTCCAACCCTGTCAGCAAGAGCCACCACAGTGATTTTCCCACTCAGAGACTCCTGCCCAGTCAGTGCCAGCACCTCAAAGATTTTCCCATCCAGCGCCTCATACCCAGTCAGCACGACCCACCTCTGTACTTTCCCTTCCAACATCTTCTGCCCAGTCAGCGCCAGCCACCTCAGTGACTTTTCCCGCTCAGCACCTCCTACGTAGTCAGCGCCAACCCCCTCAGTGATTTTCCAGCCCAACACCTCCCACCCAGTCAGCAAAACCAACCTCTGGGCTTTCCCTCCCAACTCCTCCTACCCAGTCAGCAAGAGCCACCTCAGTGATTTTCCCACTCAGAGCCTCCTGCCCAGTCAGCGCCAGCCACCTCAGTGACTTTTCCCGCCCAGCACCTCCTACCCAGTCACTGCAAGGTGCCTCAGTGATTTCCCCACCCACCTCCTCCTGCCCAATCAGCAAAACCTACCTCTGTGCTTTCCCTCCCAACTCCTCCTACCAGTCAGGGCCAACCGCCTCAGTGATTTTTCCCACCCAGCACCTCCTACCGAATCAGCACAAGCTGCCTCAGCGATTTTCCTGCCCCACGGCTCTTGCTCAATTAGCGCAACCCACCTCTGGGCTTTCCCTCCCAACTCCTCCTAGCCAGTCAGGGCCAGCCGCCTCAGTGATTTTCCCGCCCAGTGCCTCCTACCCTGTCAGCACCAGTCACCTCCAGAGACTTTTCCCACCCCGCACCTCCTACCCTGTCAGCGCGAGCCACCTCCAGTGATTTTCCTGCCCAGCACCTTCTGCCTAATCAGCAAAACCCACCTCAGGGCTTTCCTGCCCAGCAGCTCCTATCCTGTCAGTGCCAGTCACCTCCAGTGACTTTTCCCGCTCAGCACCTCCTACCTAGTCAGCACAAACCCCCTGTATGATTTTCCAGCCCAACTCCTCCTACCCAGTCAGCTCCAGCCGCCTCAGTGATTTTCCCGCCCAGTGCCTCCTACCCTGTCAGCGCGAGGCACCTCCAGTGATTTTCCTGCCCAGCACCTCCTCCCCAATCAGCAAAACCCACCTCAGGGCTTTCAAGCCCAGCGCTTCCTACCTAGTCAGCACCAGCCCCCTCAGTGATTTTCCAGCCCAATACCTCTCACCCAGTCAGCAAAACCCACCTCTGGGCTTTCCCTCCCAACACCTCCAACCCTGTCAGCAAGAGCCACCACAGTGATTTTCCCACTCAGAGACTCCTGCCCAGTCAGCGCCAGCGCCCCCTCAGTGACTTTTCCTGCCCAGCACCGCCTACCGAATCAGCACGAGGTGCCTCAGTGATTTTCCTGCCCCGCGGCTCCTGCTCAATCAGTGCAACCCACCTCTGGGCTTTCCCTCCCAACACCTCCTACCCAGTCAGCAAGAGCCACCTCAGTGATTTTCCCACTCAGAGACTCCTGCCCAGTCAGTGCCAGCCCCTCAAAGATTTTCCCATCCAGCGCCTAATACCCAGTCAGCACGACCCACCTCTGTACTTTCCCTCCCAATATCTTCTGCCCAGTCAGCGCCAGCCACCTCAGTGACTTTTCCCGCTCAGCACCTCCTACGTAGTCAGCGCCAACCCCCTCAGTGATTTTCCAGCCCAACACCTCCCACCCAGTCAGCAAAACCAACCTCTGGGCTTTCCCTCCCAACTCCTCCTACCCAGTCAGCAAGAGCCACCTCAGTGATTTTCCCACTCAGAGACTCCTGCCCAGTCAGTGCCAGCCCCTCAAAGATTTTCCCATCCAGTGCCTAATACCCAGTCAGCACGACCCACCTCTGTACTTTCCCTCCCAACATCTTCTGCCCAGTCAGCACCAGCCACCTCAGTGACTTTTCCCGCCCAGCACCTCCTACCCAGTCACTGCAAGGTGCCTCAGTGATTTCCCCACCCACCTCCTCCTGCCCAATCAGCAAAACCTACCTCTGGGCTTTCCCTCCCAACTCCTCCTACCAGTCAGGGCCAGCCGCCTCAGTGATTTTCCCGCCCAGCGCCTCCTACCCTGTCAGCGCCAGTCACCTGCAGTGACTTTTCCCGCTCAGCACCTCCTACCTAGTCAGCACAAACCCCCTGAGTGATTTTCCACCCCAACTCCTCCCACCCAGTCAGCAAAACCAACCTCTGGGCTTTCCCTCCCAACACCTCCTACCCAGTCAGCACCAACCCCCTCACAGACTTTTCCTGCCCTGCGCCTCCTACCCTATCAGCGTGAGCTGCCTCAGTGATTTTCCTGCCCAGCACCTCCTCCCCAATCAGCAAAACCCACCTCAGGGCTTTCAAGCCCAGCGCTTCCTACCTAGTCAGCACCAGCCCCCTCAGTGATTTTCCAGCCCAATACCTCTCACCCAGTCAGCAAAACCCACCTCTGTACTTTCCCTCCCAACATCTTCTGCCCAGTCAGCGCCAGCCACCTCAGTGACTTTTCCCGCCCAGCACCTCCTACCCAGTCACTGCAAGGTGCCTCCGTGATTTCCCCACCCACCTCCTCCTGCCCAATCAGCAAAACCTACCTCTGTACTTTCCCTCCCAACTCCTCCTACCAGTCAGGGCCAACCGCCTCAGTGATTTTTCCCACCCAGCACCTCCTACCGAATCAGCACAAGCTGCCTCAGCGATTTTCCTGCCCCACGGCTCTTGCTCAATTAGCGCAACCCACCTCTGGGCTTTCCCTCCCAACTCCTCCTAGCCAATCAGGGCCAGCCGCCTCAGTGATTTTCCCGCCCAGTGCCTCCTACCCTGTCAGCACCAGTCACCTCCAGTGACTTTTCCCACCCCGCACCTTCTACCCTGTCAGCGCGAGCCACCTCCAGTGATTTTCCTGCCCAGCACCTTCTGCCTAATCAGCAAAACCCACCTCAGGGCTTTCCTGCCCAGCAGCTCCTATCCTGTCAGTGCCAGTCACCTCCAGTGACTTTTCCCGCTCAGCACCTCCTACCTAGTCAGCACAAACCCCCTGTATGATTTTCCAGCCCAACTCCTCCTACCCAGTCAGCTCCAGCCGCCTCAGTGATTTTCCCGCCCAGCGCCTCCTACCCTGTCAGCGCGAGGCACCTCCAGTGATTTTCCTGCCCAGCACCTCCTCCCCAATCAGCAAAACCCACCTCAGGGCTTTCACGCCCAGCGCTTCCTACCTAGTCAGCACCAGCCCTCTCAGTGATTTTCCAGCCCAACACCTCTCACCCAGTCAGCAAAACCCACCTCTGGGCTTTCCCTCCCAACACCTCCTACCCAGTCAGCAAGAGCCACCACAGTGATTATCCCACTCAGAGACTCCTGCCTAGTCAGTGCCAGCCCCTCAAAGATTTTCCCATCCAGTGCCTAATACCCAGTCAGCACGACCCACCTCTGTACTTTCCCTCCCAACATTTTCTGCCCAGTCAGCACCAGCCACCTCAGTGACTTTTCCCGCCCAGCGCCTCCTACCCAGTCAGTGCAAGGTGCCTCAGTGATTTCCCCGCCCACCACCTCCTGCCCAATCAGCAAAATCTACCTCTGGGCTTTCCCTCCCAATTCCTCCTACCCAGTCAGGGCCAGCCGCCTCAGTGATTTTCCCGCCCAGCCAGGGCTGGCTTTAGGCCAATTCCACCAATTCTCCCGAATCGGGCCCCGCGCCTAAGAGGGCCCCGTGCCCAGTGGCCGAGAATCCCTTCCCTGGCTAGAGGCTCCTTTTTAAATTTTACTCAGCCGGCAGCTCTCCGGGTCTTCGGCGGCACTTCAGCGGCGGGTCCTTCACTCGTTCTGGGTCTTCAGCAGCACTTCGGCAGCAGGTCCTTCAGTGCCACCAAAGACCCGGAGCGAGTGAAGGACAAACCGCCGAAGACTACGAGTGCCGCCCGGTGAGAACAAGCCCCACATGTTTTTTTAAGTGTTTTTTTTTTTTTTTTCAGTCATCCCTGCCGGGGCCCCGTCAAAACTGTTCGAATCGGGCCCCGCACTTCCTAAAGCCAGCTCTGCGCCCAGCGCCTCCTACCCTGTCAGCGCCAGTTACCTGCAGTGACTTTTCCCGCTCAACACCTCCTACCTAGTCAGCGCCAACCCCCTCAGTGATTTTCCAGCCCGACTCCTCCCACCCAGTCAGCAAAACCAACCTCCGGACTTTCCCTCCCAACTTCTCCTACCCAGTCAGCAAGAGCCACCTCAGTGATTTTCCCACTCAGAGCCTCCTGCCCAGTCAGCGCCAGCCCCCCCCAGTGACTTTTCCTGCCCAGCACCGCCTACCGAATCAACGCGAGCTGCCTCAGTGATTTCCCCGCCCACCACCTCCTGCCCAATCAGCAAAACCTACCTCTGGGCTTTCCCTCCCAACTTCTCCTGCCCAGTCAGTGCCAGCCCCTCAAAGATTTTCCCATCCAGCGCCTCATACCCAGTCAGCACCACCCACCTCTGGGCTTTCCCTCCCAACACCACCTGCCCAGTCAGCGCCAGCCTCTTCAGTGACCTTTCCCGCCCAACACCTCCCACCCTGTCAGCTGGACCCACCTCCAAGTCTCTGGAAATGAAGCAGAGATGAAGCAGAGACAGGCTGGATCACTGCCCGCCAGCTGCTTGCTTGCTTGCTCACTCAGCTGCCCAGCCCAACACTCATGAACCTTTTAAAGAATTTCTACGCAGCATGCAGGCACTTCACCCTGTGACTGATCCTTTTTATTGCCAGCTAACTAGCCTCCTGTTTGTGTAATTCCCCTTTTGGAAAGGGATTGCATTGTTGGGGATATTGCTCAGCTACATTCACCTTTTGGACCAGATCATTTGCCACGCATAGGACTACGGCTGTCGATTAGTCTCAGTTAACGCAAGCGATTAACGCAAAACAAATTAACTAGATTAATTTCAGTCCATTCAGTCCTACTTCTTGTTCAGCGAAACTCTAGACAAACAAGTTTGTTTACATTTACGGGAGATAATGCTGCCTGCTTCTTATTTACAATGTCACTTGAAAGTGAGAACTGGTGTTCATATGGCACTGTTGTAGCTAATGTTGCAAGGTATTTACATACCAGATAGTCTAAACATTTGCATGGCCTTTCATGCTTTGACTTGTAGGCTCTAAAATTTTACATTGTTTTGTGCAGTTATGTAAAAAAAAAATTCTACATTTGTAAGTTGCACTTTCACAATAAAGAAATTGCACTACAGTACTTGTATGAGGTGAATTGAAAACTACTATTTCTTTTATCTGTTTACAATGCAAATATTTGTAATCAAAAGTAACATAAGGTGAGCACTGTACACTTTGCATTCTGTATTGTAACTGAAATCAATATATTTGAAATGTAGCTCAGCTCTGAATGTTAGGGCCTAGGTGACTGAGGGGCAGGAAGCCAGGCAGTGCAGTTTCCTACATTAGTGTACATTAAAGTGCTGTTGTAGGAGACATTTCTAGTCTAAAAACATGAGCAGGAGCGGATTTTGGCTAAGGAATGTCAGCGGAGAAAGGCTGTATCTGGAGGGTTGGGGCAGGGGTGAATCCACCGGGTCTGATCCTGCTGCCATTGAAACCAATTGGAGCTTTGCTGCTGAGTCCAGCTGGAGCAGGAATGGGCCCAAAGTTAGCTGCTTTGCCCAGGCATGGCTCTTTTGTATGCATATGATCCTCACTGCCACACTAAGAGCCATGGAGTGCAGGAGCGGATGGCTGTGGGGACTGGACCACCTGGTGTGAACTCTCCAGGACTCTTTGGTAAATGACAGCATGGGCCCAACCCTTCACTCTATGACGGCCTCTAAGCTCCCTGCTGTAGCTATTTCCAGTGAGCCTGCTATTGGCGGCAGATAGCTGGAGAAGCTGAGCTCCATACACCGTACAGTATTCTGTGTGGGGCTTCAAGGTGAGTTCTTAGAGCAGCAGGACCTGCCAGAGAGAGTTTTTTCTGCAAGAGGATGGGGTTTTCATAGATTCATAGATTCATAGATTATAGGACTGGAAGGGACCTCGAAAGGTCATCGAGTCCAGTCCCCTGCCCGCATGGCAGGACCAAATACTGCCTAGACCATCCCTAATAGACATTTATCTAACCTACTCTTAAATATCTCCAGAGACGGAGATTCCACAACCTCCCTAGGCAATTTGTTCCAGTGTTTAACCACCCTGACAGTTAGGAACTTTTTCCTAATGTCCAACCTAGACCTCCCTTGCTGCAGTTTAAACCCATTGTTTCTGGTTCTATCCTTAGAGGCTAAGGTGAACAAGTTCTCTCCCTCCTCCTTATGACACCCTTTTAGATACCTGAAAACTGCTATCATGTCCCCTCTCAGTCTTCTCTTTTCCAAACTAAACAAACCCAGTTCTTTCAGCCTTCCTTCATAGGTCATGTTCTCAAGACCTTTAATCATTCTTGTTGCTCTTCTTTGGACCCTTTCCAATTTCTCCACATCTTTTTTGTGGAAGTCCTTAGAGAAATATCCCTTCCCCCAGCCTTCCCTGTTCTACAATCTACTGCTTAGCCAGTCAGCTGTTACCCTGACCCCCAGATGTGGCTGCATTTCAGCAGTGCTCTTTTTGTAGGGATGGAACGCATTTGGGGATAAAAGGTGCTATAAAAATACAGGAGGAGTTGCAGCTCTGGGCCCAGTGGGGTAAGACCAGGGATGCTGGGTGACCTTGGCAGTGCAGTTGCCAGCGTTGTATTGCTCAAAAACCAGATTTTTTTTGCTGTTTTTGCATGTTCCATTTTGCAGTTGATACGTCTGTATTTCCAGCTCAATGGGCAATCGGTTTACTGGCTGATGTGGTGCCAAGTTGCTCTGTACATCTTTAGACCTCTGCAGGCTGCAATCTGTCAGGGGCTTTTTGGACAAGCATATGCTTTTCTACTTATTATGCTGATCTAGTGCTCATTAATCCAGTCATCTAACTCCAAGGAGCTGACAAAGTCAGCCCTGCTCAGCCTGATGACCGGTCTGCCTTCCCCTCGAAGGAGGAGGACCCAGCTAGGCTAGATTGCACCAGGGCAAAGGCAATGCATTGTCTGCCCTGCAAGCACATTCAGGCAATGGCAGAGCAGGGTGCGAATCTCCCAAAGATGGTCAGGGGCACACTGCTGTGTGCTGGGCATAGCTATCTGCAGCTGTGCTCGGGCTGCTGGGCTGCCCGATCTTCTGGGCAGGGACCATGAATATAAGAACGGCCATACTGGGTCAGCCCAAAGGTCCATCTAGCCCAGTATCCTGTCTGCCGACAGTGGCCAATGCCAGGTGCCCCCGAGGGAATGAACTTGGTGGCAAGAATACTGTGGGAGACCGTATCAAAAGCTTTGCTAAAGTCAAGGAATAACACATCCACTGCTTTCCCCTCATCCACAGAGCCAGTTATCTCATCATAGAAGGCAATTAGGTTAGTCAGGCACGACTTCCCCTTGGTGAATCCATGCTGACTGTTCCTGATCACTTTCCTCTCCTCTAAGTGTTTCAGAATTGATTCCTTGAGGACCTGCTCCATGATTTTTCCAGGGACTGAGGTGAGGCTGACTGGCCTGTAGTTCCCCGGATCCTCCTCCTTCCCTTTTTTAAAGATGGGCACTACCTTAGCCTTTTTCCAGTCATCTGGACTTGTTTCCTTTGCCCCTCTGGCTGACTCAGCATCTTCCCTCCCTGGCATGGGAGGGTGAAAGGCTCAGCCCTGCAGCAGTGGAGGTACCCTACGTGCAGCCTCCAGAATAGCTTTCCTCCATTTTGTGCAGCCAAAGTGGTCCTGTGCCAATATAGCATCTGCATCCAACACCAAGCCAGGGCAGGATCCAGAGCCAGGATTCCACAGCATTGATGCCTGCTAGAATTGTGGCATTCCTGGTTATAAGGAATTCCTCTTAGAACAAGACCTCAAATGATGTGAATGCCTGCGGACACTGGGCATGCAGGAAGAGCGGTCTGGCCTTTCCCCTCACGGGAAGGAGGAATCAGCACCCTGCTTGGGAGGTCGTGGTGGATCTAGCTGGCTTTGCTGAAGCTGCTGGGTCTAAAATGAATTGTCTCTTGCTCAGTTCCAGGCTCCCCCACTGGGATAAAAGCCTTCCCATCTTCTGCCAGCAGCATGGTCGTGTCCTGGCTTCCCCCAGCTAAGTCGAACAGGATCATCCGGAAGTACACCATCTTCTACTCCAGCCCTGGGTCCGGACAGCCAGTAAGTAGGACACGAGGAAGCGGGTGATTGGGCGGGTGCTTGGCAGTGAGGAATTAACTTTTCTGCTCAGAAGAGACTGCATGCATCCCTGGAGGGCATGCATGAAAACACCCTGGCCCCCCACCCCCAATATGCACCCCCAGCTAGCAGAGCCACCTTGGGCTGCCTAGCAGCCTGGCATCAGAAGTGGTAAACGGGCACACTGGCCTTGCTGTAGGAGGGAGCTGGGAAACTTTCAGCTCAGTGCTCAAGGGGTCAGAAAGCACCTGGGGGCCCCTCAGCTACACGAGCTAATGGGTCAAATGGAAATGCAGGTGGGAAAGCCTAGGCGCCTTCTCACACTCCTAGCTGTCACCCCTTGTTTATTTAACAACCTGCCCCACTAGAGTCAAACCCAGGGCACAAGTCCCTGCCACTCGACCTAAACAAGTAACTGTTCGCAGATAGGAGTAGTGGGCTGTTATCCTCTGCATGGACCATCCCGAGGAAGGGGACATAACATTTGTCTAGGATTTTGCATTTATTGCCTCTTGCTCATCTGACCCTATGCATTCCTAATGCTCATAATCTAAGGCCTTGTCTACACTACGAGAGTAGTTCGATTTTACTTAAATCGAATTTTTGGAATCGATATTGCAAAGTCGAACGTGTGTGTCCACACTAAGGACAGTAATTCGACTTTGTGAGTCCACACTAACGGGGAAAGCGTCGACATTGGAAGCTGTGCACTGTGGGCAGCTATCCCACAGTTCCCGGAGTCCCCGCTGCCCATTGGAATTCTGGGTGGAGCCGCAAATGCCTTCTGGGTAAAAAAAATGTGTCCAGGGTGCTTTTGGGTAACTGTCGTCATCCATCCATCACTCCCGCCCTCCCTCCCTGAAAGCGCCGGCGGGAAATCAGTTTGCGCACTTTTCTAGTCAGTGACAGCGCGGACGCCACAGCACTGCGAGCATGGAGCACACTGCGACCATCGCTGCAGTTGTGGCCGCTCTCAACGCCTCGCAGCTTATCATACACCTTTCCCTGAGGCAGATGCAGATAAGTCAGGCGAGGAGGCTACGTCACCGCGGTGATGGCCTGAAGTCTGAGAGTAGCACAGACCTCTCAGAAAGCAGGGGACCCAGCGCCGAGGACATCACGGTCGCAATGGGTCATGTTGATGCCGTGGAACGGCGATTCTGGGCACGGGAAACAAGCACTGAGTGGTGGGACCGCATAGTGCTGCAGGTCTGGGATGAATCCCAGTGGCTGCGAAACTTTCGCTTGCGGAAGGGAACTTTCCTGGAACTTTGTGAGTTGCTGTCCCCTGCCCTGAAGCGCAATGACACCCGGATGCGAGTAGCCCTGACTGTCCAGAAGCGAGTGGCCATAGCCCTCTGGAAGCTTGCAACGCCAGACAGCTACCGGTCAGTCGCGAACCAGTTTGGGGTGGGCAAATCTACTGTGGGGGTTGTTGTGATGCAAGTAGCCAAGGCAATCGTTGATGTACTGCTGCCAAAGGTAGTGACCCTGGGAAACGTGGAGGCGATCATAGATGGCTTCGCAGCGATGGGATTCCCAAACTGCGGTGGGGCCATAGATGGAACTCACATCCCTATCCTGGCACCGGACCACCAGGCCAGCCAGTACATTAACAGAAAGGGCTACTTTTCCATGGTGCTGCAAGCACTGGTGGACCACAGGGGACGTTTTACCAACATCTACGTCGGATGGCCGGGCAAGGTTCATGACGCTCGTGTTTTCAGGAACTCTGGTCTGTTTAGACGGCTGCAGCAAGGTATTTACTTCCCGGACCACAAAATAACTGTTGGGGATGTGGAGATGCCTATAGTCATCCTCGGGGACCCAGCCTACCCGCTAATGCCCTGGCTCATGAAGCCCTATACTGGCGCCATGGACAGTGAAAAAGAACTCTTCAACTACCGGCTGAGCAAGTGCAGAATGGTGGTGGAGTGTGCTTTTGGCCGTCTCAAGGGGAGATGGAGAAGCTTGCTGACTCGCTGTGATCTCAGCGAAACCAATATCCCCATTGTTATAGCAGCTTGCTGTGTGCTCCACAATCTCTGTGAGAGCAAGGGGGAGACCTTTATGGCGGGGTGGGAGGTTGAGGAAAATAGCCTGGCTTCTGATTACGCACAGCCAGACAGCCGGGCGATTAGAAGAGACCAGCGGGACGCGCTGTGCATCCGGGAGGCTTTGAAAGCTAGGTTCCTGAGTGAGCAGGGTAACCTGTGACTGTAAAGTTTGTGTACAGAGAAGCCGAACCTGCCCCCGTTTCTTTACCCAGTTAATGTTGACTATCCTCTCCAGTTACATACCCCCTTCTCCCCCCCTTCCAACACACGTTTCGAAATAAAATCAGTTCTACTTTGTTAATGAACACCGTTTTCTTTACTACTGTTTTCGCGGGAATTTTTTAAAACTGGGACGCGGATTGTGGTGCGGAGCGGGTGTAGTGTAGTGACGCAAAGAAAGCTTCTAAACTCAAGGATTGACAGGCTCCGCTGTGGTGGGCTGGTTCTTTCAACGGAGCCTGTCACCCCTCCTGATCGGGACTGTGTGTATGGGGGGGCTATGTGACTTTGTGGCAGGGGGAGGACGGTTACAGATCTCCTGCTGTGTGGCTCTGTGATCCTGCATAAGGACTGCCGCTTAAGATCTGTAACTGCCCTCCCCCGCCACAAAGTCACAGAGCAACCCACCCCCCACTACAGAACATGAAAACCACCTCCCAGACTGACCAGGGCAACTAGTCACTGCACTGTGTATGTGCCCTGCTGCTGTACCTGCCCCCGCCTATGTACCCTGCCAAAGGTGACTGTCCTGTCCAATTACCATCCCCCTTTCCCCCCCTCCTCCAAAAGAACATGATGGAAACATTAGTTAACAGAAACATATTTTTTATTATCAACTACACATGGAACTGGGAGGTGAAACTTGGATGGGGGCTTGTGTCAGGCGGGAAGGAAAGAACTTGTCAAATTTTGGGGAATGAGAGCCTTCTGCTACTAGAGCTCTCTGCAGGGGTGGAGTGAGAGTTTGCGTGGACTCTGCCGCCTCTCCTTCTGTGCACTTTGGGTGAGGGGGGTATGGGACTTGGTGGCGGGGGAGGGCGGTTAGAGATGGACTGCAGTGGGGCTCTGTCCTCCTGCCTCCGTTCCTGCAGAACATCCACAAGGCGCCGGAGCGTGTCCGTTTGCTCCCTCAGTAGTCCAAGCAGGGTTTGAGTCGCCTGCTGGTCTTCCTGCCGCCACCTCTCCTCCCGATCCATGTTTGCTTGCTGCATTTGGGACAAGTTCTCCCGCCACTGGGTCTGCTGTGCTGCCTGGGCTCGGGAGCAGGCCATAAGCTCTGAGAACATGTCCTCCCGTGTCCTCTTCTTCCTATGCCTAATCCTCGCTAGCCTCTGGGAGTGTGATGCCAGGCTAGGTTGTGAGACAGTCGCAGATGGGGCTGTGGGAATGGGAAAAAGGGAGTGAATTCCTCAGAAAGATAAATGTAGTTGTGAACAAAGAACATAGTCTTTCTCTGTGAACAAGACCATGCACAGCACCTATCACATGCGCACTCAGCACAAGGTCGAATTCTCGGCCTTCGCATTCAGTGCCTGGGGTCTTGCACAGCACATTTGAGAACCGTGTCAGGACAACGGAATTTCTGTTGCAGGCAGACATGGTAAGCCATAGACTCGTGGCAGCTTAAAACTTTAATATTAGCAATGGCCTCATTTCACATTGAAATCAATGTCGGTCCCTGCTGCCAGCAATCCGGCAAGCAGGAACTCTGCTCCTGTCCCACACCCTCGCGGCTGTCCCCGGGAACGATCCCTTTCGGCTGCCCCTCTCCCGCCTCCACCGCGTGGCTGCAAACCAGCGGTTACAGTTCTGTAAAGGAACGGTAAAGCAGTCCCAACACTAACATTCCCCTACCTCATTCAAAGCAGGTCACCATGAGCGACATCACCCTCATGAGGATCTCTGACAGCGAGAAAGAGAGAATGCTCCGGGAAAGCCTCCAAAGACCAGGGCCGTATGCCGCCCTGCTGTGCAGAGCAATGATTCCCGAGTACTTGCTTGTCTCGTGGCGCGGCAACGTGTCGTACTACGGAGGACCCAATAAGGCCGCTCTCCCCAGGAACCTAATGCAACGGATTTCCAATTACCTCCAGGAGAGCTTCCTCGAGATGTCACAGGAGGATTTCTGCTCCATCCCCGGACATATAGACCGCATTTTACTCTAGCTGCTGTAGCAGTGACTAAACAGTAGAGCGGCTTGGGCAGGACAATCATGCAAAACTGGACATTGCTAGATTTTTTTTTCAATAGTTGCACTGCCCATGACTGAACCGTTAAGCGCCTAGGGCAAACTAATCATGAGAAACCCATTTTTTAAATTGTTAATATTCCTGTTCTGTTAAAAATAAATGTTTAGATGTTTACAACACTTACTGGCTGATCCTTCCCCAGATTCTGTGTCCGGGGTAACGGCTGGGGACGGTTGGTAGGGGATCTCTGTAAGGGTGATGAAGAGATCCTGGCTGTCGGGGAAACCAGCGTTGTGAGTGCTGTCGACTGCCTCGTCCACCTCTTCTCCTTCCTCATCTTCCCCGTCCGCTAACATGTCCGAGGATCCGGCTGTGGACAATATCCCATCCTCAGAGTCCACGGTCACTGGTGGGGTAGTGGTGGCGGCCGCACCTAGGATGGAATGCAGTGCCTCGTAGAAACGGGATGTCTGGGGATGGGATCCGGAGCGTCCGTTTGCCTCTTTGGTCTTCTGGTAGCCTTGTCTCAGCTCCTTGATTTTCACGCGGCACTGCGTTGCATCCCAGCTGTATCCTCTCTCTGACATGTCTTTAGAGATCTTCTCGTAGATCTTTGCATTCCGTTTCTTGGAGCGCAGCTCGGAAAGCACGGACTCATCACCCCACACAGCGATGAGATCCAAGACTTCCCGATCAGTCCATGCTGGGGCCCTCTTTCTATTCTGAGATTGCACGGCCATCACTGCTGGAGAGCTCTGCATCATTGCCAGTGCTGCTGAGCTCGCCACAATGTCCAGACAGGAAATGAGATTCAAACTGGCCAGACAGGAAAAGGAATTCAAATTCAAATTTTCCCGGGGCTTTTCCTGTGTGGCTGTTCAGAGCATCCGAGCTCGTACTGCTGTCCAGAGCGTCAACAGAGTGGTGCACTGTGGGATAGCTCCCGGAGCTATTAGCGTCGATTTCCATCCACACCTAGCCTAATTCGACATGGCCATGTCGAATTTAGCACTACTCCCCTCGTCGGGGAGGAGTACAGAAGTCGAATTAAAGAGACCTCTATATCGAACTAAATACCTTCGCGGTGTGGACGGGTGCAGGGTTAATTCGATGTAACGGCGCTAACTTCGACATAAACGCCTAGTGTAGACCAGGCCTAAAGGTACCTCTTAGCAGTGACAGCAGAAGCCCAGTGCCCTGAGTATTGAAGCGAATCAGTTGTTTTTACGATGGATTAGTGTATTTCTTGAGCATTGGTGGATGTTCTGAATGCCCCACAGATGGTTTCTGTCTTAGACTCCCCTCCACTTGTACATTTATTGCTGTGGTGTCAATGGTTTATGGGTGTAAACTCAGCACTGGTGTCAGGGATCACTTGTGCTTTTAAAAAGCAACCAAGTCACAAGATACATTTTAAGATGTCTCCTGTACGGTCCCCAGTCAGTGCAACCTGCAGGCACTGAGCCCCTCCTGGCACAGTTTCTGGATGGGGGATTTATCCGGTCCTGGGGAATTCTCCAGAGCGGAGGCAGTCTTTTGTTTGTTCTACTTAGGTGACATCTTCAACAAACAGGCCCTGGTGTCCCGTGCAACAGCATTTCTTGTGTTTAGAGCTTTGTCTTCTTGCAGGAAACTTGTGGGCAGAAAGAAAGGGGCCAGCGCACGTGTGTGAGAGAGAGCAAGATAGCACACACATTTGCGGGGGTGAATGTTAGTCCTCAGTAAGACTGTGAGGCTGAGCGGAGAGCCAGGCACACAGCAGACAAGGGCTGCATCAGCTGCCCATCAGCCTTGACCTGCAGCATCCCCATTATTCCAGAGAACACTGTTCCTCCCTCCCAAGCTCTGCTGGTGCCCCAGAGTCCTGATCCCCAGCAGCCCCTGGTACCCCAGTTCTGACTCTCCGCTCCACAGGCTGCTAATTATTCTGAAATGGGCAGAGCTGAAGGACGCCCTCCCCCTACAGAAATCACTCACCCTCAGCCCCTTCCCCAACGTGAACTCACTTGAATTCCTACTTCTAGAGGTGAGAAGCCCAGACTGTTTGATAGGGCTGCCCTTCCTCTTCCATTGCACAGCTCCCTGACTGCAGGCCAGGCAGGGAGATGTGCCATGTAGTGGAGGGAGCTTCTCTTAAACTAGTAGCATCAAGTTGAAAAGGAATAGACCAACTCCAGGAGTGAGAGGAGGAACCTTTCAAGAACTGAGCTGGGATCCCAGATCACTTCTAGTGTAAGGAGAAAACGGAGGAACCTGCCCTACCACCGTACATCTGCCCTGACATTTCCAAGGAGCCTGGCCTGTGGAAGATTCAGGCTCCTTGCGTCTGGTATCAATCCGCCCCAGGTCTGTGCTACCTGCAGACACTTCCACTTCATCTACCATGCCTGACTCTGTCTAAAACAAGCTGCTTAGTGGATTCATGTTTTATAGATTTTCATGTTCTGTTGTTTACAAACCTCGTTGGAGTAAATATCTGAGCGATGTTCCAGCTGCAGGTGTGTGTCAGGGAGGCCGTGTCAGGCAGTGTGAAAATATCCCACTGAAAGCAAAACAACTCAATACCACGCCTCATAAATCAGAGGAGATAGCCCAGCTGCTCCCGTCGGGTCCATCCTACTGGGTCAGTGCGGGATTGGTTCTTGCTATGTGTGGGACGTGGGTTTCTCCATCTTGTCTCTCGGGAACTTCCTTAGGGGACACGGCTGTATAAAATTTCCTTTCATAAAATCATAGAATATCAGGGTTGGAAAGGCTGAACCCCCAGCCAGAGCTCTCCCCCCGCATCCCAACCCTCTGCCCAAGCCCTGAGCCCCCTCCTGAACCCCTCATCCCTGGCCCCACCCCACATCCCAACCCTCTGCCCCAGCCCTGAGCCCCTCCCACACCCCAAACCCCTCATCCACAGCTCCACCCCAAACCCCTCAGCCCCAGCCAGAGCCCTCACCCCCCACCCCGCCCTAACCTGGGCCACCTTCCACAGTCTGAACCCCTCAGCCCCATCCGGCTCTCACATTGAAGGTTTTTTCCCCAAAGTGGCCCCCACTTCAAAGATAGTGAAGAGCACTGTAGTAAATAATAACATATAACAATTTGCTTAATCTAGATAAAAATACCCAAAATGCTGGGGCTTCCACCACTTCTTAGGGAAACTTTCCTGCCAAATAGCCCTGCCTGGAGTGCCTGCCTGCCCACTCCCTAAATGTAGGTGTGTTACAGGTTGTCCCTCTGTGCCCGATCTCTGTGGATTGGTCCACCCCAGCAGTGGAATCTGCTCATTAGCAAAAGCTCCAGCATTTATCTCTGCAGGTCCCTGTCTGATCGTTGGGGTCAGCCGAGATGGTAGCCTCACACAAGAATAATCTGGGGTGGTCCCTAAAAGCCAGGACTTGTCCGAGCAGAGGTTAGGTTGCCCAGACTGTTGCTATGACTAGTATGGCTGTACTGGTGAGGGGGAGGGGAAGGAGGGGGCGGGGTTGGTGGCTGCATCAAAGCCTGGGCGGGAAGAGGTGCATGAAAGGGTGTTGAACAGATGTGTCCCCTTAGTTCTCCAACCTGGAGTGCTTTTTACACTGCTTTGCTGTGATAAGCACCACTACTGGTCAGTTCATACACAGCCTCCAGGTTGTGAATTACTCCCAGCTATACAGCATGAGTGTCGGCAACCAGCCACACAATGTTACGCTGCAGGAGAAGAGCAGCAAATTCCCAGTCTCAGACTCCCCCTCACCTCCAGCAATGTGCATCTTGTACTGCCCAGGACACTAGTGAACAGCATGAGCTCATATAAAGGCTGTTGTTTCATTAATAGAAAATGATACGCTGAAGCCATGTTATCTCAAGTGGAAAGTCCCAAATGCACTGGTTAGCTAATACAATTGTTTTATTGTTATTCTTTCTTTCTGTAGTTAAAAGTCAGCAGTTCTCCAACTGGGGGCCCTGATGAGAAAGGGGGTTGCGGTATTGCAAACCTTACTTGCGTGCTGCCTTTAGAGCTGGGTGGCTGGAGAGTGGTGGCTGCTAGCTGGGTGCCCAGCTGTGAAGGCAGCACCGCTGCCAGCAGCAGTGCAGAAGTACGGGTGGCAGTACCATACCATGCCAGGTCAGCAGCTGATGCTGTATCACTGCCCAGCTTTGAAGGCAGCACATAACTAAGAGTGGCATGGTATGGGGAGGGAGGTTGTCACAGCCTGCAATATTTTCAAAGGGGGTCCCAGCCAAAATGTTTGAGATTGTTTGTCTGTTTTAAATTATTACAAGTACTGAGGCATAAAAGTGAGATTTGGTTAAAAAGAAAATAAGATAAAATGCAAAGTAATACCTAATTTAGCAAGTTAAATGGATTCAAAACTAAGCTTTTTCTTACCATATACTCTTCACAGTCTGTACTGTATGGAGGCCTCCAGGCTAGGACCTGTCTGTCAGTTAAGTGTTTCTTTAGGTGGTGTTGCTGCTATGAGTGGAGAGGAGTGGAGGAGAGAGGTGATTTTTCCTCTCTCCTTATACAGAGGTAATATCCCTCTGGGGTTCAGGTGAGAGGAGGCCTGGGGAATGTGTCTTTACATATTGGCAAAATTCTTGCTCACACCCTTCTTCCTGCAAAAAAATGGCTGTTTATCCAGGTGCTACTCCACAATAGCCAGATATCAGCATAATCAAGTGGATTAAGGTGTTGGCTAGCCCTCTGCCTGTAAGGAACTGGCCTGTGCCTGTTTTTCTAAATGTAGCAATCTCACACAGTAGAATGTTACAATTTTATCATCCTGGTAAATTACGTGTGGTAACATTGTATGTAATTTTCAGCAGATTATGAGTTTTCAAATGATACCTCACAAGACATACTTAGACTATACTGCTACAAAGATAATTTTTTTACATTCATCCTTTTTCCAAGACTGTCAGATCATATAGTTATTACCGTATGTAAGGGCTTTATCAAATTGTGTAGATACTCTGAGATTTATTTATTAATTATATTGATTTTTGATGCATGTATTTAAGTATAGAAATTTAAGTAAAACTATTTGAAAAACAACAACAAAAATCTTAAGTGCATGTGTTTATTTGGGTGCACACATGTTCTAGGAGGTGGGGTGATGTGCATGGATCAATCCAATCTATCAATTTGTAACAAAGATAAATGTTTGGATTATATAGTTAAATAATAGGGACTTTTAGCTTCATTTTAGCCAATAGCTAGGTCCAAAAAAAAATTGATCTCTCTTATTTAAAAGAAAAGCAGGATGGTTTTAACAATTTTTTAAGTCTTTTGATTTGTTGAGGATTATTGTTACTTTTTATTTTAGTAGTTTTGTCTCGTTCGCCCATCAAGATGAAGGTGGAAGTCTTTCCAGATTATAATATATTTTTTTAATCTACAACCATCCAATTATGTTTTGTTTTTGTGAATCACTGTTTTTTCTTGAATCCATGTAACTGCACATTCTCTTATCCTGATAAATTAACAATCAATTTTAAAGTGTTAGAATCTGTACAAGTAGTTTTTGGCATCCAAGGCTGATTACATCTTATGTTTCTTTAAGGTTGAAAAGAAACAAAATGTAATTTGTTGTTATGATTTACTGTGATTCCTTGCTGTGGGTTAGGCATTTTATTATGAGAAATTCAAAAAATCTTTTCATCTTATTCAGCTGATGGTTTCAGAGAGGAGAAAGTTAAAGTAGGGTTGATATTCTTAAAGATTACAAGGAGACTTTTCAAATTACAATCAAACAAGAGAGCATAACTGTGGGCTGCTTAACTGTCACCAGTTGTATTCTAGCAGTGTTACAATTTAGTTCTGCTTTCACTACCTTGTTTTCCTTCTCTTTTTTAGCTTGCTGAGATCTCACTTTTACGCTTAACTTTTTCTGTTTCTGACAGGCATTTCTGGCTGCCTTTTCATCCAGTTTCTTCTTCAAGTGATTGTTCACGTCCATTACACATTAGGTGTACGCGCGCCGCGTGCACGGACGTCGGAAACTTTTTCCCTTAGTGGCTCCCGTCGGGCCGGCAGGGCCCGCTCCCTCCCGCCAGAGCGGCGCCCCGCTCTAGGGTATATATATCCCTGCCGACCCGACCCCTCCAGTTCCTTCTTACCGTCCGTGGCGGCGTTGGAACAACTCTGTCTCTCGTCTGAGAGTGTCCCTTAGCATAGTCATTAGTGGTATCTACAACAGTTATCAGTTATTAGTAGTTAGTGTTAAGCTTAGTAGTTAACAGCTCATTAGGTACTTAAAGTTCCTGCCATGGTTGCTTGGTCAACCCCGGCACCGGCCCTGGGCGGCGGGGCATGCCGCACGCCCAAGGCTTCAAGGCTTGTGCCACGTGCCGTAAGCCTATGCCATTGAGCGACCCCCATGACTCGTGTCTCCGCTGCCTGGGGGAAGCTCATCAGAAAGAGCGCTGCAAGATCCGCAAGGCCTTTAAGCCCAGAACTAAGAAAGAAAGAGACTTTCGCCTCAAGCAGCTGCTCATGGAGACGGCGTTACAGCCCTCCACTTCGGCGGCACCGTCTGCCTCAGTGCGGAGCTCCCCGGCATTGGTGCGGGAACCGGCGCCGGCGGGTCACTCGAAGCCCACGGCACCGACCCAACGGGGGCATGTACGGCACCGGTCGTCTTCGCCGACAAAATCGAAGGGCCAACCCAAGGCCCGAGGACGCTCCCCACATAAGAGGTTAGCACCGGCGAAGACCTCGAGTGCGCCCAAGACCGGCACGGCCCCGGCACAGGCCCCGGTAGTGGCTCCGGCACCGAAAGGCCCGTCGAGCCCCGGGATAGGCGCGTCGAGTGAGGAAGAAGGGCTGGAGGAGCTCTTGGAACAGCCCTCCACTCCGGACACATTTGAGGCAGCAAAGGACCTCATTGCATTGTCCGTTGAGGGCCCTCCACAAACTGAGGACACTCCGCCGAGACTGCCACACAGAGGCAAGCCGGCGATGGTGCGCCCATCACGGTCGCCATCTCGGCACCGTTCAAGGCACCGGTCCCGGTCGAGCTCCGCCTCGGTGGACTCCCGGTTGCCCTCCGCGCAGAAAGCGCCGCAGCAGTCGGGCCTCAGTAAGCGGTCGACACTGACTCAGCAGCCATACTCGAGTCGGCACCGGGATGCGTCGGTGGTACGTTCCCCGAGACCGACCACCCGTAGTCGTTCCCGGTCCCGTGGTCACTGGTACCGATCCAGGTCCAGGTCGGCGAGACGCTACTCCAGGTCCTGGTCGCGGAGGCACTACTCCCCAAACCCGGACCGGCACCGTTCTAAGGCTCCGCCGTGGCCTTCCAGATCACCGTCCGTGGTGTCGGAGACTGACTCGGGCCGGTACGGCGGGTATGCCCATAGGGCACAGGCTAGTAGGGACTACGAAGCCTCTGGCCATCCCCAATGGGGCCAACCAAACCAATGGCCGTTCTGGACACCCTGGGCCTACCACCAGCAAGGGCCCCCATCCAGGACCTCGAGATCCGGGCCATCAGGGTACCGCTCTTCGCGGTACCGCCCGCCCTCTCACAAGGAGGCAACGGTCTCTAGACCGCAGGAGCGGGAGGGAGCGGACTCGGCACCGAGCACGGTACCGTCCCAGTCCCACACCGTGGGACAGGTCCCAGAGGAACAACCAGGCGATGAAGGGTTGCAGGAAGGTGAGGATGGACAAAAGGCCCCGACCTCTTCCTCCTCGCCGGACGAGGCAGTAGCGGGCACGACAGTGTCCGGCCCTCCCCCGATTGATCATCGGGCGCACCAAGACCTGCTTCGCTGGGTAGCCCTCAATCTGGGCTTGCAAGCGGAGGAGACTGTAGAACAGGAGGACCCCATGGTCGACATCCTGAGCCCGGAGGGGCCCTCCAGAGTCGCTCTCCCGATTATACGGACAGTCCAGTCCAACTATAAGACGGTGTGGCAAACGCTGGCCTCCAGTGCACCACCTGCAAAAGGCGTGGAGAGAAAATACTTCGCCCCATCTAGAGGGTTTGACTTCCTCTTTTTACACCCACCTCCTTGTTCGCTGGTGGTCTCGGTGGTCAACGAGTGAGAGCGTCATGGCCAGCAAGCCCCTGTGCCCAAGGGCAAGGAGGCAAAACGATTGGACTTATTCGGAAGGAAAGTCTATTCGTTTGGGGGCCTCCAGATGAGGATCGCTAATCAGCAGGCGATTCTAAATAGGCACAATTTTAATTCTTGGGCATCAGTCTCCAAGTTCAAAGACTCCCTACCTCAGGACACACATCCTGAGTTCACGGCCCTGGTGAACGAGGGGATGGCGGTGGCCAAGACCTCATTGCAGGCCTCCCTCGATTCAGCCGACGCAGCGGCTAGAACGATTGCGTCAGGGATAGTGATGAGGCGTTCGGCATGGTTACAGGCTTCAGACCTTCCGCCAGAGGTGCAGACCACCCTGCAGGACCTCCCGTTTGAAGGGTCAGGCTTGTTCTCAGACCAAACGGACGCCAGGCTACATAGCCTCAAGGACTCGCGAGCAACCCTAAAGTCATTAGGAATGCATACCCCGGTGACACAGCGCAAGCCCTTTAAGCCTCAACCACCACAGAGGCAGTACCACCCTCGCCCTCGGCACGAACCGTACCGCCGTCATGGCAGGGATAACAGGAGGAGACGTAACAATACGCCTAACCAAAGCCAAGGTCACGGCCAGGCAAGCCGCAGCCAGGGAACAAACCAGGCTTTTGAAGTTACGCTCGAGGACAGCGTACCACATTTCATACCGGATCCTCCTCTGAGTTTCAAGGACCGCCTGTCCCATTTCTACCGGGCATGGTCGCGCATAACATCGGACCGCTGGGTCCTGTGCACAGTGAAGGCGGGCTATACCCTCCAGTTTTCCTCGCCCCCTCCCTGCCATCCCCCTTCCCCGTCCCTCTTCAGGGACCCCTCTCACGAGCAACTTCTCATGCAGGAGGTACAGACCCTTCTCACAGTAGGAGCAGTGGAAGAGGTCCCACCAGACCTAAGGGGAAAAGGATTCTACTCCAGGTACTTCCTGATTCTCAAGGCAAAAGGGGGCCTCCGTCCTATCTTGGACCTGCGCGACCTAAACAAGTTTCTGGTCAGAACGCGCTTCCGTATGGTCTCCCTTGGAACTATTATCCCATCCCTGGATCCGGGGGATCGGTACGCTGCCCTCGATATGAAAGATGCCTATTTTCACATCGCCATCAATCTGGCCCACAGGCGGTTCCTGCGCTTCACCATCAACCAGTGCCATTTCCAATTTACGGTCCTGCCTTTTGGCCTGGCATCAACACCATGAGTATTCATGAAATGCATGTCCGTGGTAGCAGTCTTCCTTCGGAAAAGAAGGATGCGCGTGTTCCCGTACTTGGACGACTGGCTCCTCGCGGGCAGGTCGGAGGCCGAGGTCTGCTCTCATGTGACGCTGGCTCTACAGATGTTCGGCAGGCTCGGCCTCCTGGTCAACGTACCCAAGTCCACGTTAGCCCCCACACAGAGACTGGACTTCATAGGTGCAGTACTGGACTCGGTGACCGCGCGGGCAAGCCTCCCGGAGTCGCGGTTCCTGACAATTCAGAGGGCGGTAAGCTCAGTCCAGAAGTTCCCCACGACAACGGCAAGGTGTTGCATGCAGCTCCTGGGGCACATGGCAGCCTGCACACATGTAGTCAGGCATGCCCACCTAAGGCTTCGGCCCTTGCAGTTGTGGTTTACCCAAACGTACCGCCCCAACAGAGACCCCTTGGATCTGGTGGTGACGATCCCGGATCGGGTGTTCGGCTCGCTCTGCTGGTGGCTCGATCAACAGCAGATCTGTGAAGGGATCCCCTTCACTGCCCCACAGCCCACTCTGACGTTAGTAACGGATGCATCGGACCTGGGTTGGGGGGCACACCTGGGGGAACTGCGGACCCAAGGCTTGTGGTCCAGGGAAGACAGGTTGCTTCACATCAATCTAAAGGAGCTAAGAGTGGTTCGCCTCGCCTGTCAGACCTTCCACACCACCATAGAAGGTCACAGCGTGGCAGTCCTGACAGACAACACTACCGCCATGTTCTATATAAACAAGCAGGGCGGGTCCCGGTCCTCTCCCCTCTGTCGCGAGGCACTCCAATTATGGGACTTCTGTATAGCCCATGCGATCCATCTCATTGCAACGTATCTCCCGGGGATCCAAAACGGGTTAGCGGACCGCCTCAGCCGATCCTACCAAATGCACGAATGGGCGTTGAGGCTGGACGTCCTGCATTCAATCTTCCGGAGGTGGGGCTTTCCCCGGGTGGATCTTTTCGCCACCACGGACAACAGTCAATGCCCTCAGTTTTGTACATTTCAGAACCTCAGCCCGGGATCATTGGCAGATGCCTTCACGATTCCGTGGGGAGGGAGCCTGAGGTATGCCTTCCCTCCATTCCCGCTCATCCACAAGGTCCTCCTCAAGACCTGCAGGGACAGGGCGACAATTATACTCATCGCCCCGGCCTGGCCACGCCAGCATTGGTTCACGACCCTGCTGGAATTGTCCATAGCCGACCCGATCACCCTCCCACTCCATCGCGACCTAGTCACACAAGACAGGGGTCGCCTGCTCCACCCGAACCTGTCATCGCTACATCTCACGGCGTGGTATCTCTCTGGCTGAACGATGCGGAACACAGGTGCTCTCACCAGGTTCAACAAATTCTCCTTAGTAGTAGGAAGCCCTCCACAAGAGCGACCTACCTGGCCAAATGGAAGAGGTTCTCCCACTGGTGCGAGCCTCAGCACATACAGCCTCTACAGGCCTCAGTTCCATCGATCCTGGACTACTTACTACACCTCAAGCATCAGGGGCTTGCCCCCGCCTCGATTAAAGTGCATTTAGCTGCCATTTCGGCATTCCATCCGGGAGAGTTGGGAGTGTCAGTGTTCTCCAACTCCACGGTAGCCCGATTCCTCAAGGGGCTGGAGAGGGTGTTTCCCTACTTGCGCCCACCGGTCCCTGCGTGGAGTCTGAACCTAGTCCTAACTAAGCTCATGGGGCCCCCCTTTGAACTCCTAGCCACTTGCTCCCTCATGCACCTCTCGTGGAAGGTGGCGTTTCTCGTGGCCATCACATCGGCCAGGAGGGTATCGGAATTGAGGGCCCTCACTTCAGAACCCCCTTATACAGTTTTTCATAAGGATAAGGTGCAACTGAGGCCGCACCCCAAATTCCTCCCAAAAGTGGTATAGCAGTTTCACATGGGACAGGACATTTGTCTACCGGTGTTCTTCCCTAAACCCCATACGGACCCTCATCACCGCAGCCTACATACCCTCGATGTTCGAAGGGCATTGGCATTTTACCTGGAGCGGACCAGGTTGTTCCGCAGAACACCTCAGCTGTTTATTGCCATTGCGGAACGTATGAGAGGCCTGCCTATCTTGACACAGCGCTTATCGGCGTGGATTGTGCATTGTATACGCACATGTAATGAGCTCGCCAATGTTCTGGCCCCAGAGATCCGGGCCCACTCGACTAGGGCCCAAGCATCCTCGACGGCCTTCTTGGCGCAGGTCCCTATCCAGGAAATCTGTAAAGCGGCCACCTGGTCGTCTGTACATACGTTCACAGCCCACTACGCGATCCACCATCAGACCAGAGAGGACGCGGTGGTCGGACGGGCTGTGCTACAGTCAGTTGTACCTTGACTCCTACCCACCTCCAATGGTAAGCTTGGGAATCACCTAATGTGTAATGGACGTGAACAATCACTTGAAGAAGAAAGAACGGTTACTTACCTTCTGTAACTGTTGTTCTTCGAGATGTGTTGTTCACGTCCATTACACTTCCCACCCTCCTTCCCCTCTGTCGGAGTCTCCGGCAAAAAGGAACCGGAGGGGTCGGGTCAGCAGGGATATATATACCCTAGAGCGGGGCGCCGCTCTGGCGGGAGGGAGGGGGCCCTGCCGGCCCGACGGGAGCCGCTAAGGGAAAAAGTTTCCGACGTCCGTGCACACGGCGCGCGTACACCTAATGTGTAATGGACGTGAACAACACATCTCGAAGAACAACAGTTACAGAAGGTAAGTAACCGTTCTTTTTCCCTTTAAAGCAACAGTATGGTTTTAGCTGAAGCCACAGAAGATAGAATCTTGCACACATCTCCTTCACACACTTTACCTGTGTAGCAAATGTAGCACAGTGAAAATATAGAAAGCTTGGATAATGTAGCTTGTCCTGGTATGCCCACTGTTGGGTGAGAAATGAGATCTGCTGCAGTTAATAATTTCTTTTACCCATTAATATGTACATTTTAAGCTTAAGACAGTGATATCATCACTTTATTCACATGCTTTGACATCTGTATGTAATTTAATTTAAAGAAAGGATTCTTACCTTTCTTGGGCACAAGGAGACTCTTCTCTATTGTCTGGTGTCTGCTGTGTTTGACAAAAAGAGGAGAAGCAGCATGAGGGAAATAGCTAATGATTTGTCTTTTGTCTCCTGTTTCATAACTCTGTGCAGAGTCCATTTATTAAGGTGTTTCATCTGCGTCTTTAGCTATGTCAATTCAATTGTAAACCCCTAATTAACAATGTACATTTGACTCGTTGTGATTTATGCAAGGGAAATTCATTTTCACTTTGCCTGCTTAAGCTAGCTTTGATTTGTTTGATTCCAAGCATGTGTGTTCCCTGCTCTCATTTCCACTGGCTGTATCTATCTTATATCAGTTTTTGTTCTTTTTACTCAGGGTCTATTTTTGTGTCTTTGAGGTTTGCTTATTCTTGATGAGGGGATTGAAAGTATACTTGACCAATACAAACAAATCTGCCCCTTCTTCACTTTGTAAAATGCCTGGCCTGTACAGATACAGATTCAGCCTTGAAAATTGTGTCAACCATCTCTGGAGAGCTATATGAGCAAAAACATAATATATGTAATAAACATGTACTAAACAAATTCTGATTTTTGTAGAAAAGAAAATATAATCTAATCATTATGGCTTTGAGTCACAATTTGTTATACAGTTCTTCAGTCAGGGTGCTTCATTATAATTTAAGGCATGCAAAGCTCCTTTCTTTAAACTTTGACTTTCCAAATTTGATTTGACTAAATAGTAGAAACCTCCAAGAAACATTGTAGATTTGAGGTAATTAAGCTATCAAAGTGGAAACATAATTTATGTGTAACTAAAAAGCAACTAAAATGGATATTAAGTTGTAAGATGTTTAGCAACACACCAGCTTTTATTAGATATTTTTGGCTCTAAACTGAAAATGGGTAAAGATTATAATTTCTTTTGCTGCTTACATATTTAAAGCTGCATATTCATACAGACTATGAAAATGTTATGCACCAGTGGTTAAACTTGCTTATTTGGCATCATAATTTGTCCTTGTGGAATTTTTGATTATTACTTTTTTTTAACCATCAGCAGTCGGTTAGTAACTATAAAAAGTGGTCTCAAAAACATCAGCTATTTCCTACACCCAAAAAGCAGTTAACAGGAGAAAAGTGAAAAAAATAATAATAACCCAATAGTAAAATAACAGTGCATGAAAGAAAAATATCATTATGAAACCAACACACAGAAGAAGTGTGGTGCTGTAACTATCTTGTAGGTCATGTGACAAATTATAGGTAGCTAACAAAATATTAGTGTGATAGCAGCTCTGATTTAAGCTAAGTTGAAAGCCATGATGTTAAGTTGCTTCACCACATTTTTACATAAGTAAGTTTGGGTTTTTAATGCTTTTTCAGTAAACCTTAATCATGTTTTAAAACACTTTAGGGTTACTAAGTTTTACCAGTTATAAAAACTACACACCGTAAAATAAACAAAAGAAAAACAAACAAGCATTTAACATATGACATAATTTAAAATTGTTAACCCTTCAATTTTTTAAAACAAAAGGAATGACAATTTGCTTTCCAATTGTAGTCTAAGCATGCCATGATTCACAAGTAAATGAAAGAACTAATTTTTTTCCACACCAAGAAAAAAGTGGTTGAGAGCATAAAAAAATGCAATCGATATTGTAAAGGGGATATCAATTTGAAAAGGGGACTTTGAGTGGCTACACAACACAAACTTAACAACTGTTTCAATTTCTGTGCTTTTTGGTTTGGATGCATTTTCTTTCTTTTGTATTTTTCAAGTAATTATTTCACAAAATTTTGATTGAATGTTAGAGTTTTCAAGTGTATGGGCTTGTTTATGTCACCAAAATTCACATAACTCCTCTTGTCTCAGTTACCCTGGCTTGGTTCTAGCTCCTAGATGCAAAGTTGACTCATATTGAGTAGAGGATGGGGGTTTGATTCTGTGACAGCACAGGCTCAGTGTGTCTTTCAAAAATGGGAATGAGGCTATGGGACACTGCCTGTTTTAGGTGAACTGAATTGACAAGGCATGGGGACCTTTGTTTCTTTGGGGGAAATGGTAGTAACCCAATATGGTAGCCATCGTGATTTTAAAGCGGGGGATGCTATTGAACAGATGTGGGGTGTTGCTGGTTTTGTGAGAGTGAAACTAGTAATGGGATGAGGGATTTACCATGGCTGCCCACCCCTGGAACCAAGGCAGTGACGGAAGGCAGAGTTTTTCATGTTTTAGGGAGAACACTATTGAAGGTATGTAGGCCATTTTCTGTTTTGAAGGCCGCTATTGACTTAGAATCATAGAAGAGTGGGGTTGGAAGAGACCTCAGGAGGTCATCTAGTCCAACCTCCTGTTCAAATCACTTGTAGAAATGTAGTTGTTTTGGGGGGGGAATACTGTATCCCATGTAACACCCTGTACCCTCATATTCACCACTGTTATATGGATGTGTTATATACAAAGTGTGGTTTGCGAGGTGTCATTTGAAAAATGTTGATCATTGTCCTTGGGACAATATGTGTAAAGATGTGAGATTTTACTAAATGTTTGTTACTGAAATATATTGTAGTTCACCGAGTATGTCCACAGAGTAGCTGCTCAATGTCAACAAAGGACTGACCACAGGTGTTGGAAAACTATTAAGTACCGAAGCAACCATTTGCCATCGGGGCGACTGTAAACAAAGGATGTGCATGTGATCCCCAAAAATGTGTCAAACTTTATGTGCACAGAAGGTGTGAATAAGAAATGTACAGTTCACCTAACAGATCCTTCCCTTTTCAGGTATGCCACTGATGGATTGTCTGCACCCCAGTGGGGGGTATTTCTCAAAGAGAGGAGGAGGATCTAAAAATAAGAGACAGTGACCTCATCATTAGCTCTCCTCCTCCATCTGTACTCGTGGCAACAAGATTGCTTGAAGGACAATAGGAGCATCATTGAACTAAGGGGAGGGCGATTGTGGCTGGAAGTCTTTTCAGTTAGTATGAATTGCTGTAAGCTGTTGGGTGAGAAATCTTTTGGCTTTGAAATGGTATTTAGCTTGGTGATGTTTAGGAATTGGTTACAAAAGAAATAAAATGTATAATGCCATAAAAATCAGAATTGGTTTGTGATTTTATCCTTGTAAGTCATATTTTCCTAGTTAATCAGCTTATTGCATTGTGTTGTGTTGAAGCAGTGTGTTGTGGCTGATGTATTTGGGGAATCTGTACTTAGGTTAACAAAGGCTTGGACATAATCATTTCCTTTGATGATGTGATGGACTAATAATGAGCTTGTTCTGTGCAGTAGTGTGCTGGAAATGTAAAGGTGGACATTTCTGGCGTGGAAAGCCAGGACTGAAAATGTGTGTATGTCACCCTGTACATCGTTCATGAGCAGCTGAGAGCTCATTTGTGTAACTTTGCTGGGAGTGACTGTACATGTTTATGTATGTGTTTGAGCAGAGTGCGGAGAGGCTGCTTTTCACTAGCAAAGCAGAGTTAAAGGAACACAGGAGTTGAGTGGTTCAGGTTCTACCCTGGGGAATGTCACTGGGGGTCACTGACTGGTATGTGGGATATTTCTTGTTTCTGTGGGGGACAGTATACAGTGGATTTGGGGTGTTGCTTGTTTTTCATGGGATACACCCTTGATGGGACTAGGGGCATTTTATGTTCAGACAGGTTACTGTTGATGGACTCTAGGGCACTTAAAGGCTGGGGATAAATGTGGTTATGGGAGGAGGACTACTTCCTGTTTAAATGGAAGAAAAACAATTTTCACTGGGGGGTGGGGAACACTAGTGATGGAATGAGGAACATTTTCTAGTCCAAGGAGACAGTTTTTTGGGGACATGAGTGTTTCAGACAAGCTCACCCTGGGGGGGGGGGGGGGGGGGGGGGAGATTTCTGTAACTGCTCCTTCAAAGGCTTTGGGGGTTGGGGAAAGAGGACTGCTCACAGCTGTCCCTCCTCCTGCCCCTTTGGAATGAGTTTGGGTTAGGGAAAGTGAGAGAGCTAGTGCTACAGTAGATCTGAGAGGTTGCCCCATTCCAGGAGGGGCATGTGTGGGAGGCAATCAATTAGAGAGCAGGGTTCAAATGTGTGTGAGGGCTGCAGCTATTAGAAACTTTGTGCATTGGGGTGCAGCCCCAGCCATCACAGAAGTAAATGTTAATAGTGTTGCCAGCCCAGAGGGCCCCAAGGGGGCAACAGGGTTCGTTGCCCGGTGTGCGCCGCACCAATAGTCACACCAGGGTGGAGAAGCAAACCAAATTTATTCAAGAGCTCTGAATAGGCACTAGGAGACCAGCATGTCTCAAATCAAGCGCAGCAAATACAAGCAAGTTTCCCATTTTATATTCCAAGCTGTTTGTGTGTAAGCCTTTGTTCTGTTTTCCCCTTCACCCCTCCCTCCCCGACAGCAGTTACAGCAGGCATTACATTGTGGCGTGTGAGAAAAGTTCTCGTCCGCATGTTTATCTTTGGCCTTGTAAGCTCTACGTAGTAGACTTCTCCCTCCCCCTTCTTATCACTACTGCTTCTGCTAGTGTGAACAAAACTGCAGCTGTCTGCTAAAAAAGCTGACCATTACATAATCTGCTTTTAGGCTGGTTAGCATTGAGGCTGGTTAAAGTTCACAAGATGGAGTTACTGTGGCTTACTTAGATCCAAAGCAGGGGGGTTTCATTGACACTTATGGCCTTCCACCGCCCCGAGTTACCTGGTAGCTGTGCCTAGTGACGCCAACAATAGCAACACTCAAATGGTATCCTGCTGTCCTCCCAGAAACCAATAATGATCTACGGTTAGTCAGTAACATTTTATGTATAATAAAAAATATGGTGTGTTTTGTTAGTCTTCAGAAACAGGAAGTAGTTTAATTACCCGCTGTAGCAGTCTGCTTTGCGGATGGTGTGATTTGTTTTTCACCAATATAATTCTTCCTGCAACAAGATGTGTTCAATGTCTTCTTGGTCACATTTAGGGTTACCATACGTCCGTTTTTTCCCGGACATGTCCGGCTTTTCGGCAATCAAACCCCTGTCTGGGGGGAATTGCCAAAAAGCCGAACATGTCCGGGAAAAATACCGTTCGGGCACTTCCTCTCCCGTGGCTGCTCTGCTCCTCCCCTGACTCAGACTTCGGCTCTGTTTAAGAGCCAAGCTGCCCGAGCCAGCGCTACTGGCTTCGGGCAGCCCCCTTGCCTCCGGACCCCAAGCCGCCGGCTGGGCACTTCCCTTCCTGGGCTCCAGCTGCTCTGCTCCAGCGGCGCAAGGTCCGGAGGCATGGAGGCTGCCCGAAGCCGGTAACGCTGGCTTGGGCAGCTTGGCTCTTAAACAGAGCCGAAGAGTCAGGGGAGGAGCAGAGCAGCTGGAGCCCGGGAGGGGAAGTGTCCGGCCGGGGGCGCAGGGTCCGGAGGCATAGGGGCTGCCTGAAGCCTGAACGCTACCGGCCCTGTGCCCCTGGCTGGGCGCTTCCCCTCCTGGGCTCCAGCTGCGCTGGGTAAGCGCCGGCCAGGGGCACAGGGTCTGGAGGCTGCCTGGCAAACTGTCAAGCCGGTAGCGCTCGGGCAGCCCTTTTCGCGTGGCTGGGAGGGAGGAGGGGGAGTTAGGGCGGGGACTTTGGGGAAGGGGCGGAGTTGGGGCAGGGGCGGGGTTGGGAAAGGGGCGGGGCCAGGGCCTGTGGAGTGTCCTCTTTTTTTATTTTTTAAATATGGTAACCCTAGTCACATTCCCTCAGTGAAAACATGTCCCATGCAGGGTTGACACCATGCTTGGGGACCCCAGGGATATGTTGTCAATAGCATTTCACCTGGAAAGAAGGGGGTGAGTCAGGAATACTGTCCCCTCCAGAAACAAGGGGTGTGTCATCAATAATACTTCACCTGGAAGCAAGAGGTGTGACACGAAAACTGTCCCCTCTGGGAACAAGGGGTGTATCACAAATACTGTGCCCTCCAAAAAGATGTGTGCCACAAATACTGTCCTATCCAGAAATTAATAAATAAATTAATGGAGATATCCCATCTCCTAGAACTGGAAGGGACCTTGAAAGGTCATCGAGTCCAGCCCCCTGCATTCACTAGCAGGACCAAGTACTGATTTTGCCCCAGATCCCCAAGTGGCCCTCTCAAGGATTGAACTCACAACCCTGGGTTTAGCAGGCCAATGGAAATGAGTTGTCATACGAATACTGTCCCGTCTGGATCTAAGAGCTGTGGCATGAATACTGTCCTCCTTCTCCCCCAAAACAAGGGGTGTGTCCCCACTGGGACCTAGAGCTGTGTTCTGAATACAGTCCCCTCTGCAGAGGAGAGCTGTGTTCTGAGTACAGTCCCCTCTGGGAACAAGAGTTGCCATCGCACTACCCCTGGGAACAAGGGGTGTGTGCTGAATAGTGTCCCTTCTGGGAACATGAGATGTGTTATGAGTATCCTCCCCTCCGCAAACAAGGGGTGTGTCATGAATTGTGGTCCGCCAGAAACAAGAGGTGTTCTGAATACTGTCCCCCGAAACAAGAGGTGTGTTTCGAACAGTGTTCCCTCCAGAAAGAAGGGGCGTGTCATCAATAGTAGTCTGCCTGGAAACTGTAGGTGTGTTATGAATAGTTAGTACTCCTGGGAACAAGGGGTGTGCGTTGAATACTGTCCCCTCTGGAAACAAGGGGTGTGTCCTGAATACTGTCCCTTCTGGGAACATGAGATGCTTTATGAATACCCTGCCCTCTGGAAACAAGGGAGGATCCCTTGAATACTGTCCCCCAGAAACAAGAGGTGTGTCATCAATAGTACTCCTCGTGGGAACAAGGGGTGTGCGCTAAATACTGTCCCCTCTGGAAACAAGGGGTGTGTCCTGGGAACATGAGCTGTATCAGCAATAGTATTACCTCTGGGAACAAGGGGTGTGTGTCCCTTCTGGAAACACGAGATGTTTGTGTGGGGGGGAGGGATAGCTCAGTGGTTTGAGCATTGGCCTGCTAAACCCAGGGTTGTGAGTTCAATCCTTGAGGGGGCCACTTGGGAATCTGGGGCAAAATCAGTACTTGGTCCTGCTAGTGAAGGCAGGGGGCTGGACTTGATGACCTTTCAAGGTCCCTTCCAGTTCTAGGAGTTGGGATATCTCCATTTTCTTTTTCTTTTTTCTTTTTTTTTTAATGAGTACCCTGCCCTACGGAAACAAGAGGTGTGTCAGGAAGACTGTCCCCTCTGGAAACAAGAGGTGTCCCTGAATACTGTCCCCTGCAGAAATAAGGGGTGTGTCATGAATTGTAGTCCTCCTGGAAACCAAGGATGTGACTTGAATTGTGATTTCCGCCCCCCCTCCCCCCCGAAACAAGAGGTGTGTCCTGCATACTGTCCCCTCTGGAAACAGCAGGTGTGACATGAATACTGTCCCCCTCCCGAAATAAGATGTGCGGCATCAATAGTAGTCCTCCGGGGCACAAGCGGTGTGCGCTGAATAGTGTTCCCTCTGGAAACAAGAGCTGTGTCATCAATAGTACTGCTCCTGGGAACAAGACGTGAGTTCTCAATACTTGTCCCCTGTGAAAAGGAGAGGTGTGTCACAGATTCTGTCCCCTCCAGAAATAAAGGGAGTCTTATCAATAGTTAGGGTTACCATTCGTCCAGATTTACCCGGACATGTCCTCCTTTTTGTGCTAAAAATAGCGTCCGGGGGGAATTTGTAAAGCACTCACAATGTCCGGGATTAGCAGAGCGAGCAGCTGGGAGGGCTGCAGGGAAGTCCCGGGCTGGACTTTGGAGCAGCTGTAGAGGAGCCGGATCCGCCCTGCATTCTGAGCCGGCAGCTCCCTTGCAGCCCAGTCCGGCAGCACTGTGCAGGGCCAGACTGGGTTTTGTTGTGCAGGGCCAGGGACCGGGTTTTGTTGTGCTGGGGAGCTCAGCCACGTGTCCGGCTCGGCTGCACAGAGCTCAACACTCTGTTCTGAGCAGCAGGGTAAGGAGGTCAGGGGGCAGGAAGGTTCTGGAGGTGGCAGTCAAGAAACGGGGGGGGCTTTTTGGGGGGGTGGAGAAGGTTTTGGGCACTCAGGGTGCAGGTAGGGGGTAGGGTCCTGGGGGGCAGTTGGGGGGGTCTTAGGAGGGGGCAGTTAGGGGACAAGGAACAGGGAGTCTTAGGTAGGGGGTGGGGTTCTGGAGGGCAGTTAGGAGCAGGGGTCCCAGGAGGGGGCAGTCAGGGGACAAGGAGCAGGGGGGGAGTGTTTGGGAGTTCTGGGGGGGGGCTGTCAGGTGGCAGGGGTGGGGAGATGGATCGGAGCAGTCAGGGGACAGGGAGCAGAGGGGTTTAGATGGGTTGGGAGTTCTGGGGGGGGCTGTCAGGGGGTGGGGAGTGGTTGGATGGGGCGTGGGAGTCCCAGGGGTCTGTCTGGGGGTGGGGGTGTGGATAAGGGTTGGGGCAGTCAGGGGACAAGAGGCAGGGAGGCTTAGATAGGGAGTGGAGTCCTGGGGGGCAGTTAGGGGCAGGGGTCCCAGGAGGGGGCAGTCAGGGGACAAGGAACGGGGGGAGGGTTGGGGGTTCTGGGGGGGCGGGAAGTGGGAGGGGCAGGGGCGGGGCTCCTCCCGTCCTCTTTTTTTCTTGCTGAAATATGGTAACCCTACAATAGTACTTGTCGTGGAAACAAGAGGTGAGTCACAAATTATGTCCCTACTGGAAACAAGAGGTGTGACATGAATACTGTCTACCCCAGAAACAAGAGGTGTGTCATCAATAGCACTCTTCCTGGGAATAAGGGGTGTGTGCTAAATAGTGTCCCATCTGGGAACAAGAGGTGTGTCCAAATATTGTCCCCTCTGGAAACAAGAGTTGTGTCTTGAATACTGTCCACTCCAGAAACAAGAGGTGTGTAATGAATACTGACCCTACATAAACAAGAGGTGTTATCATCAGTAGTATTCCTCATGGGAACACGAGATGTGTCCTGAATACTGTCCTGTTATGAAACAAGGGTGTTTCTCGCCCTTATGGCTTGTAGAAAGTAATATTAAAAGTGATGGCACATGGCTCCCTGGTGTCCTCTGTTCCAGTGCCCCTGCTCTTGCCCCCTCCCTACACTTGGAGCAGCCCCTGGCCAAGCTGGTCCTGAGAACCTCTTGTCTGCTGTGCAGAGGGCAGGGGCTGATGTTGGGGTGTCACAATCCTACTGCCTTTGTACCTGGTCTTTGCTGAGCTGGGGTGAGGGGGACACGAGTCTGTGATGTTGCCTCTGGGTCATGAGTGGGTGATGCTGAGTGCTGCTGATGGACTGAACAAGCCTTCTGATTAGTGAGGTCTCTGCTTAAAGTGAGAGTGTGCTGTCTCTCGCTCCCCGAACACGCACAGCCTCTCTCTCTCACATACACACTTGTACTGTTGTTGTTATGACTTCCTTTGAAAGAATAAAATTGCAGAGACTATATGTGCATGGTGCATTTCAAAGTTTAAGGATTACAGTGCTGTTAGTTTACATTTTTCTGTGGTCTGTGCATTTCTTAATTTTACTACTCAAAGAATTAAAGTTAAGATAGAAATGAGGTCTAAAATGCCTAACCTGTCCTGGCTGGCATAATTGTCATTCATTATTTAAAATAACAATGATAAAGCACAATATGATGATAAAAGTCAGACAACCAAATAATAGTATCCTGCTAGAACATAAATTCTGCTTCTACTCACAACTTTAGACACTGCAGCTGAAGGTTGCTTATTTTCAAATTGTTAAGGTATTTTACAGATATCACTACAAATACACTTGTATGAACATAAATGTGGTTTCATGAATGATACTAATAGCCATGATTGAATCAAATGTTAGTGAGTCATGTACATGATTTTGATTGGTAAACATAAATGCAAAAATATGTAGATAAATAAATTTCCATTCTTAATAAAAGAGAAAACAAGACATTAATCATGTATTTTTTTTAGTGAATGGTTTTTCATTGCGCTATGAAGCATTTACTTAATTTTGACTAGATAATGGCAATAATACAGAGTGTGTGTTAAAGAAACTCTGCTTAAAATCTGCTTATTTTCTCAATTTGTATATACACTGCTACCTCGATATAACGCAACCTGATATAACATGAATTTGGATATACTGTGGTAAAGCAGTGCGTGGGGGGGAGGGGCGGGGCTGCGCAGTCCGCTGGATCAAAGCAAGTTCAATATAACATGGTTTCAGCTATAACGTGGTAAGATTTTTTTGGCTCCTGAGGACAGCGTTATATTGACATAGAGGTATAGCTGTACTAAAGATAGTGTACAAAATATCAAACTTGTGTTTCTGATATCTGTGTTAAAGCTCCAGAACTGACACCCTGAGGCTTGGGAGTGGGAATGTCTTGCTGTATTATCTCCTGATTGTTCTAAACTTACATATATACAAACTCCAATTAAAGCCACATTTTCCGTTTATATTTTTTTATTTATTTTTCAATATAAGAATTAGGATTTAGCTGACAGGAACACTGTATTTAAGTTATTATGTGCAAGAAACCTGGAGTTTTCAGTTGCTCAAATAGCCCCAGGAATCATAATTAAAATTGCCTTCCCCCCCAAATATGAAATGTTGCCTCTGGTGAGCCACAGGTGGCAAGAGGGTTGTGGGCTTTGGCAAGTTGCAACCCCCTGTGTGACAGCATGAAGTTGGCCTTGAGCTGCATGATGGGTGCCAGGCACCACAAGCTGCAGAAGCAGTGGATGTGTAAGGGTGGCAATGTGCTATGCTATGCTATGCTGGGGGGTGGGGGTGTTGCCTTAAGACAGAGGTGGGCAAACTATGGCCTGTGGGCCACATCCAGGCCATGGGACCCTCCTGCCTGGCCGCTGAGCTCCAGGCCTGGGAGGCTAGCCCCGGCCCCTCCCCTGCTGTCCCCCCTCCCCCACGGCCTCAGCTTGCCCTGCTGCTGATGCAATGCTCTGGGTGGCCAGCCACTGGTGCTCCAGGCAGCATGGTAAGGGGTCAGGGGGGTTGGATAGAAGGCAGGGGAGTTCAGGGTGGTGGGGAGGGGGTGTGGATAGGGGTTGGGGTGGTCAGAGGATGGGGAACGGGGGTTGAATGGGGGCAGGGGTCTGGGGGGCAATCAGGAACGAGGGGGGGTTGGATGGAGCAGCAGGGGGCAGTTAGGGGACAGGGAAAAGGGGTGATTGGATGGGGCAGAGGTCTGGGGGGCTGTCAGGGAATGGGGGGGGTTGGATGGGACAGGAGTTCTAGGGGTGGACTATCAGGGGGCCACGCTCCCCTCCCCTAACTGACCCTCCATACAATTTCCAAAACACCATGTGGCTGTCAGGCCAAAAAGTTTGCCTGCCGCTGCCTTAAGAGCTGGGTGCCTACCTGACAGCCAGTGGTCTCTGGCTGCCCATACAGTGCTTAATTTGTGCCAGGGTAGAGCTATGTGACCTTTGTCTATGTAAATTAAGCACTTGGAGGAGGCAGAGGGGCATGCAGGGAATGGGGGAAGGTAGCCCGGGAGCAAAGTACAAGTTTGCACAGGTTACCATTTTCCGTAAAGTTGGTCATGGGGATGGTGCAGTGTCTCTGGCCTGTGTCAGCTGCCTGGGCAGCTTGACAGGGAGTGACACTGCCCTCCATCTTCAGCGTGAGGCTCTAGGTGTGCCCTCGAACACCAGCCAAATAATCTTTCCATTACCTCCCAAATACCGTCTCACAGTACAAACAAATCCCTCCAGGACCGTTGAGATACCTCTTTCAGCAGCCCCCAACTGCACCTACTGTGAAGTCCCCTCTTCCCTCTAGGTAGAATTTTCTTTTTAAGAACCTAAAATATGGTAATTATAGTTTGTCTTCTATAAATGTTTATTGTAAGAAGGGAGGCTGATTAATACATCACAATGAATAGTCCTTGCTACTGCTAAGCTAGGAATGAACTAAAGGGTTTCTGGGTTGCCTGAGTCTGTATTTATAGCTGCCTTTGGCTTCTAAGGCATGCTGGGAAATGGAGGGGGTGGAGCTTAGGCAGTATATGAGCTGGGGTCTTGGCCCTGGAAGTCATTCGGCTTTGTGTTGGTCTAAAGAGATGTGCATAGGTGTGGGTGTTTATAGTCATGGTGAGTATTGATATGGGGTAACAATTACATGTATTTGTGGTTAGTGTATTGTTTTTCTGTCCTTATTTCTGTGTAATGTGCTTTTTTTCATTTCAGCTTGTTTATAGTGTGTTTGATTTATGTGTTATCATTTGTATTTTCATTGGGAGGGAACACATTGGGGGCTGTTTCTGATAGAGCTTCTGTTAAACACACATATCTAGTACTGGTAGCATGTCCATGGTGGTGGACTGTTGTAGAAGCATAGCAGTTTTCTGTTTGGGTTAGGTGGGGACTAGTCTGAGGAGATTGTAATATTTAGTAAGTGTTTCTTCTCTTAACCTTCTGTATTTTCTTTTACTCAGTTGTCTAGAGCCCTGTGAGTTGAGTTTATAAGCCATGTTTGCAGGCAAGCTTTCTTTATATTTGCAGCTGTGTCCAGATCCGGTATCGAGTTGTATTGTGATGTGAAGGGTTGTGAATATTTTTCTCTTTGTCTGCCATGCTGGCGCTGTATGTTTGTGAGTGATTTCAATGTATGGGCATGAAGGCCTGTCTACTGAGGTGAAGGGGATCTTGAGACGGGGATCTCCTGTCCAATTTCCAAAGATAAGTATATGCCAAAGGGTTTGATGGTCAGAAGTGTTTGTGATGTTGAGCCTCTTTCTTTACTTATGGGAGTTCTCTAAAGTCTGCCCATTCTTAATGGTTCTGTGAGGGATGGGTGGGAGCTTGTTGTATGGAGGGAACGTGTGTTTCCCCTGAGGGAAGGTTGATTGCTGGCAGAGTGGCCTGTCTGTAACTAGAGATGCTCCGTTCTCAGTTCTTCTCTCTTACACAGCACTGGGTTTGCATCACAGGTCACAACTTCATCCTTGTGTTCTCCTCTACATGGTTGTGGTTTTCTGAGGAGGATGTGAGCATCCTAGTTAGTGATGGGCCCCTGTGGTGTAGGGAAAGGGGGAGGGCCACGAGTATGTAGAAGCATAGCTATTTTCTGTGTGGATGAGTGTTTGGGGTGGGGTTCTCTGAGGGGGGTGTAATGTGTAGTAGGTGTTCTCGCTCAAGGAAGCAGTATGTAGGTGAGGTCATCTTTCATATTATGGTGTTGGGAGCTTTATGAGTAGACTTTATAACTGAGATTTTAAGTCAAACTTTGTTTTTATTTGCAGATGTGTCCAGATCTGGTACCGAATAGTCTTATTCTGTGGAGGGTCATGACTACTTCTCGTTGACTGTCATGACACTGCTGTATGGATGTGGATGTATGGCAGTGAAGGCCTGTGTAGAAAGGAAAAGAAGAGCTTGAGAGTGGGAGTGGCCATCAAAGCTAAGTATTTGCTGAAGGGTTTGATGGTCAGAAGTACTTGTGCTGTTGAGGCTCCTTGTTTAGGGATCGGAGTCCTCTAAACTCTGCCTGTTCTTAATGGGCACGTGAGGGGTGGGTGGGAGCTTGTTGTATGGAGGGAGTGTGTGTTTCCCGTGAGGGAAGGTTGATTGCTGTCAGAGTGACCTGTCTGTAACTAGAGATGCTCCATTCTCATTTGTCCCCTCTTACACAGCACTGGGTTTGCATGACAGCTCACCACTTCATCTCTTGTCTGTCTTCTACATGGTTGTGGTTTTCCGAGGAGGATGTGAGCATCCTAGTTAGCGATGGGTCCCTGTTTTGGTGGGACACGGGGAGGACCAGCATACGTGGATGAGAGTATCTGGGGTGGGGGTGGGGCTTCTCTGAGTGGGGGTGTAATGTGTAGTAGATGTTCCTTCTCTTCAGGAAGTAGTATGCAGATGAAGTCATCTTTTGTATTGTGTAGTTGGGAGTTTTGTGAGTAGGTTTTCAGTCAAGCTTTCTTTGTATTTGCAGATGTGTCCAGATCTGGTACTGTGGGGCGTGACTACTTTTCTTTGACTGTCATGGCATTGCTGTATGGATGTTGACATATGGGAGCGAAGGCCTGTGTAGAAAGGAAAAGAACATCTTGAGAGCGGGAGTGGCCATCAAAGTTAAGTATCTGTTGAGGAGTTTGATGGTCAGAAGTATTTGTGCTGTTGAGGCTTCTTGTTTATGGATGGGAGTCCTCTAAACTGTGCTTATTCTTAATGGGCATGTGAGGGAGCTCACTGTATGAATAGAGTGTGTTTCCCCTGGAGGAATGGTGATTGCTGGCAGATTTTTTCTGTCTAACTAGAGATGCTCTGTTCTCAGGTCTTCTCTCTTACATGGCACTGGGTTTGCATGACAGGTCACCACTACCTCCTTTGTCCATCTTCTACATGGTGGTGGTTTTCTGAGGAGGATGTGAGCATCCTAGTTAGCAATGTCTCCCTGTGGCAGAGGGAAAGGGGGAGGGCCATCAGTATTGTAGAAGTGTAGCCATTTTCCATGTGGATGAGTGTGTTCTCTGAGGGGGGTGTAATGTGTAGTAGGTGTTCCCTCTCAAGTAAGCAGTATGCAGATGAGGTCATCTTTCATATTGTATAGTTGGGAGCTTTGTGAGTAGGTTTTCAGTCAAGCTTTGTTTGTATTTGCAGGTGCATCCATATCTGGTACTGCGTCACCTCGTTCCATGGAGGGTTGTGACTAGTTCTATCTTCGTCTGTCATGGCATTGTTGGATGGATGCCAATGTATGGGAGCGAAGGCCCGTGTACAAAGGAAAAGGAGATTGGGAGTGGCTGTCAAAGTTAAGTATCTGCCTAAGTGTTTGATGGTCAGAAGTATTTGTGCTGTTGAGGCTTCTTGTTTAGGGACGGGAGTCCTCTAAAGTCTGCTCCATCTTAACGGTTGTATGAGGGAGCTCATTGTATGGTGGGAGTGTGTGTTTTTTCCCTGTAACTAGAGATGCTCCATTCTCAGTTTTTCTCTCTTACAGGGCACTGAGTTTGCATCACTGGTCACCACTACCTTGTTTGTCTGTCTTCTATTGGGTGTTGGTTTTCTGAGGAGGATGTGAGCATTCTAGTTACTGATGGGGCCCCTGTCATGGGGGGGAAAGGGCCATGAGTATTGTGTAAATTGTGAGTATTTTGCATGTTCATTTTAATTGTATAGAAGTAGTTGGTTGTTGCTTCATTGTAGGTATAGGTGTGCTGGGGCTCTTTTGGGGTGTTGAATAGGTCAGTTTAGCAAAGGGAGTGTGGTATTGTGCTGTTGTGGCATTTAGCAATCATGTGGCATTTATTGTTTGTGTGCCACAGGGGGATCTGAGTCCAGAACTGAGGGAATGGGCTGTGGTAAGTGCGTCCTGTTTGGTTTACATGGTTCCTGGTAATGGTAGTGCCAGTGGGAGCAGAGGAGCTGCTTGCATCCATGAGGTAAGTGTTAAGTTTGAGCTTTTAGTGCGCTACTATTGATGGGAGTGTGGTCTTTGCTGGGTTAGGTGAGGTGGGCTTATTATGAATGGGTTCTTCACCAGTTTTTTGTGTGTGAGACAACAGGTGGAGAAGACAACATTTGGGTTAAGTTGTTGCTTGTTCTCTAGAAGAAGGTTGGACTTTGGTGGGTGGTTAGTGAGGGTGTTGTCATGTGTGCCCTAAAATGTTGAGTATTTTCCCTTGAATATATTGCAGATGTGTGATATTGGTGTGGAGATGTGTTGATATCCTTTGGGCAAGGGGTAGCGGTGGTGAGGAGAGTGTGGAAAATATGTAACGGGACTGAGAGTTGCAATACTAGGGAGGGGGAAGGGATCTCATGATATGTGATTCCTGTTACTGTAGATGGTTTGTTGAAGAAATAGGGTGGGATGTGTTGCATCATCTGTGGGTTTGATGGTGAGTACTCGTTGGATTATTATTTTGTGTTTTGCAGGTACTTAAGAGGCTTTGGGAGGTGCAGTTTGTGAAAGAATGTCATGCGAGGTGTGTGTAAGTACTTTTACGGTGTGAAGTCCTGGTGATTGGAATGTATACTCTTTCTCTACTCACCATTGGTGTTTTCTGAGGAAGTGAGCATTTTAGTTAGGCATGGTGATTGGAATGATAAATGCAAGGGAAAGGGGCAGTAGTGTAGTGTGGAAAGTATGTGCTTGAGGCACGTGCTTCCACACCACATTGCTAAATTTCCTTTAAAAAAGAGGAGGAAAGTATGATAGCAGCGTGGCAATATGATTTTTACTTTTTGGGTTGTTTTCTGCTCACTTACTGAGCAGCAGTGGAGGATCTGAGTCTTGCCTGTTCCTGAGATGAAGTGGAAATTGACACAAGTTTGGATAGAAGATAGATGTGAGGCTAGACCTGGTGGGAAAAAGAGTGAGTATCTGGTTTTATTTTTCTGTATTGTGTGGTGTGGTACTGTGTGGTGTTCTTTAAAAGTATTGCTCATATGTGATGCGTGTATGTGGATGCACATGTTGGGGTGCCAGTGTCAGTATCCTGTAAAAGAAGGTGTCACGGTGTATGTTTTATTTCACATGGTGGTGTTGCATTTGTTTGTAGGGGGATGGAAAAGTGATGCTGAAATAGGTGCCGGTTGCATAATTGCAGATGGTTTGATAGTCTTCATGGTGTCGATTGGTGTGCAGTGTGAGCGTTGTTAAATTTTTTTGTCATTGTAGGTTCTGTGTGAAGATGGGGGTCCAATTTGCCAAAGAACCAGTGAAGTTGAAGTATGGCTGTGGGGGACATGAAGTACCTGTTTCCTGGAATGGAAGTTAATTTGATGTCAAGTTTGCAAGTTAAGTATGGTTATTGATCATGTTTTTTTGTTGGTCTGTTTGATGTTGGAGATGGGAAATGTGTTTCACTGGATGCATGTCAATGGGAATCTCACGTGCTTTTGTTGTGTTTGTTTTAGAAACTGAGATGTTTAGTATTCTGTGGATGTTGAACGTGTGCATCTTTTTTCTCATTCTCATAGGAAGCTATTTCCATCTGTGCAGTCAGAAGGTATCAGTGTCAGCGGAGAAGACTTTGGTGTGCTTTGTTTGGAAGAATTGGGCTTAGATTGTATATTTTTTGGGTTGCGATGTGAAGTGTCGTCTGTTTGATGGCTAGAATGTAGTGGAGCAGTGGTGCTAGTGTCACTGTGTTCTGGTAGATACCAGAGCTACTGCTATCATGAAATGGCATTATTGTCATTTCTGCTATCCCAATTGGAGAGGTTGGGTTCATTTGCTTGGTCAGTTATGTGAAGTAGTTCCTGTAATTACTTGGACAAAATCTAACGTACTTTTGAAAGGAGTGGCTTGTTTGTCACGTGGAATGTTCTAGCCATCAAAGTTGCAAGAGGACACTGTTATGGGTTGTATCATTCTTTGGGCATTCTGAAGTGTTTGTCAATTGTCTTCATATTGTTGCATATGCTGTATTTGTAGAGTTGTAATGTATAGGTTGGGGTGTGGTTAGATGACTCATTTTGTCATCCACATTGTTGTGTGCTAAATCACTGCAGTGATTTTGAAACCATGGTGCAGTGCAGTCAAACAGCTGGAAGGCTGACATTGTTACAAATTTGTCAGCCTTTCGGCTGTTTAGCTGCACTGCACCATGGTTGGGACTGTCCCGGACAGTCTTTGACTTAACTTTTCACATGTGGAGGTGCTATAGAGGGAGCATGCTGGCCAGCTGCTAGGTGAGGTATGTTCAAGTCCCAGTCCCACATCTCACAATAGATGCAAGGTTTTGTACAGGTGATGGGTGATGTTTTGAAGCATATGGAAATTAAATGCCAGTGTTGCTTTTGGTGTATGGTAACTGTGGTGTTATGTAATGATTATATGAATGTATGTGAAATAAAACATTGTCCAGTACTGCACACACATTCAGTGACAGTGTCCAATTTTTGCAAGCTGTTTACAGTAATGAATGCCTCGTTGAATAAATAAAGTACTGTGTTGCCAAACAAAGAATCTGTCTTCCTGTGTTTTGATGTGTTGGTTCACAGCTATGTAAGATCAGAACAAGTTGTGAGAATTGTGTGTCCAATTGGGGCAAGCCTGTGTTTGGGTGGGAGGGTCTGCAGAAATGGCAGGTAATGTATCTTAGGGTTGTTGGGGGTTAGGGTTGTTGGGGGTTAGGGTTGTTGGGGGTTAGGGTTGTTGGGGGTTAGGGTTAGGGTTGTTGGGGGTTAGGGTTGTTGGGGGTTAGGGTTGTTGGGGGTTAGGGTTAGGGTTGTTGGGGGTTAGGGTTAGGGTTGTTGGGGGTTAGGGTTGTTGGGGGTGGGGGTTAGGGTTGTTGGGGGTGGGGGTTAGGGTTGTTGGGGGTGGGGGTTAGGGTTGTTGGGGGTGGGGGTTAGGGTTGTTGGGGGTTAGGGTTAGGGTTGTTGGGGGTTAGGGTTAGGGTT